>NC_051053.1:11433057-12676182 GCF_904848185.1 Acanthopagrus latus | reverse complement strand
CACACTCCTCCCCCAGAGATAAAAGAAAAGTCAAGGGAGGAATTTATTAATCTTCATTTTAATAGTAAAAAAAGTTCTCTGACATAAATCCTCCGATGTCTCAATTCATCAGTGATGTCCAGCGAAACTCTTTCTCTTTGTCTCAGGGTCTTTGTGCTTGACGGGCGGCGGCTGGAAGCATTATTTACATGCGGCCCAAACCCATGTGTCACACCTATCAAAGGTATTATGAGCCATGAGTGATGATGTAGTGCTTTGTCAAACCCCCCCCCCACCACCACCACCTTTTCTCACACAGGCTTATATATAAAAAAACAAATCTGTGCTCGTGAGGCCTGATCATAAGCTCTGTTACTCACTGTCTTTTCTGTGTATGGCTGCATCAGGAGAGGCGTGAGCACTGCCTCATTTTATTATATAACAACTCCGCTTGAACTTGAGGTTTTGAGCTTTTTACGGGAATCCACTGATTGCTCTTGCAAGTACGTCTTTGTGTTTATTTCTCCCTGTGTGTGTGTGTAGCCATAAGGTTCTTGAATACATCAATTTGTTGACACTTCAATAAGGTACACAGAAGAAGAAAGAGAAATGAGTCAGTAACAACTTGATAGTTAATGAACTGCTAATGAGTAATTCCTGAATAACTGTTGATGAGTTACTGAACAACAGACTGGGAGATACTTCAATGAATCATTAGGTAATGGTCAGCTCAAAGATATCTGGGAATCGACATATTGACCACTTTCTTCATGAGCTGCTCTTTAGTATTAACCTCCTGACTTGAAGGTAAAACAAAGTTTTGAGTAATGAGTGTTTTGACTCTACTGGGTATCTATCGAATATTGTGTTTTACTTTACTTGGAGGGACACATAAAGAGTATTATTAGTTACAAAAAGAGTAACTACTGATTAAGTAACCAGTATTTAATGAATCTGTTGGGTAACTACACATGATATTGTTTCACGCTATCTGAAGGTACCCAAAAAGTGATTAAGTAACTAGTATTTAATTAGTTTATTGGATAGCTACACAGCAAGCTGTTTCACTCTACTTTAAGGCACACAGAAACAGAAACTAATGATTCAGTAATTAGTCATTAGCGAGTCATCACTTGTTCATCCCAGTCAGTGGGTGGTTGGTAGTGAATCAGGAACAACTCATGAAGAAAGTGGTCAGTGTGCTATTCACTGAAACTTATAAACGAATCATAAGTTAATTAAATTGATTCATTTAAGTAGAATCTCCAAGTCATCTTTACCTACGAGACAGTCCCGAAATGACAGTTATTCAGGAAATACTCATGAATGATTCATGAATTATCAAGTAGTACCTGATTCATTCCTGACTCATCTTCAGTAACTGCTCACATCTTTTGTACCATATTTTAAAGCGTTACCCATAAATTGTATACTAAAATGTCTCTCAGTTTCCTAAAGGCGGTGATAATGTGACTGTCATTTTCACTTTCTCCATGTTCCATCCACGGCCCACCCACATGGGACTCTGAACAAGATCAATTGAATGCAAATACCGTTAGATCTGGGTCTGCTTTGTATTCATCAATCCCCGGCAAAAGCCGCTGACGAGCCTTTGTCTCATTTTTGGCCTGGTGTTATGTCAAATATAGCAAACTCATACCAGCAGACACTTTTTCTTTTTACCCTCCTTGTTAGCGACAGTTAAATATCAGAGCTACAGGGGCCAGAATGACCTCTTCCAGCGTGGGTGTCTGGTCAGCAGTGGGGTGGATATAGGGCAGTCTGACCCGCCCCTCGTTCTATTCTAACAGCCCCATGGGGAGCAGCTTAGCCTGTCCACTTCATGTTTCCCATGCGGTGGTTAGAGTCCTGATGGGGATGTTTAAGGATGGGAAGCCTTAACGCCCCCATTTGTTTCCCTGTAGGTAATCGATGGCAGACTCAGGGTTACAGCTAATGTGATTTATGTGTCCTATTTCCACTGTTATGCCTCATGTACAAATTGTCTTTGGTGATGTAAATTCCCCAATCTTTTCACAACTTGCTGACACTGAATCCCGGCTGCCAAACCCGAGCAATTAATCCACGTTTGTGTCCAGTGGCTTATCCCCCCCCCCCCCATCAGTGACAACACCTGCAAATCATACTATTATGAATGTTGACGCACTGAAACTTGATTCTCTGAAATGATGACAATCGCAGAGACAAAGATAGAAACATTTCACCTACATTCCTTGAATAAATGTGGTGACACGTTCCGCGGTAATCCTAATTGGCGGGTGTTTTCTGTTTGGATTTCCTGTGGCACAGCACAGTGAAATTAATTATGCCTCCCTGTTGATTTTTAAGTAAATCATCTGTAGTCTAAACACAAAGGAAATCAAATCAGCCTATTCATTCTGTGATGCGTACCCTTGTAATTATGCCTCTACCTGAAGCACTTAAGTGTACATTAATATCTTTTCTCTGTCTCACTCTGGGGTGAACACAGATGCAATACACAGAAAAGTGCAGAAAACACTCATCAAAAGGGCATACAGCCCAGTATTTGTAACAGGTAACCTGATACAAAGGCCGTCTGCTGAGTGTAAAGAAGAAAATAGGAGCGGTAGATGGTGAGAGCGCTGCTACAAACACTAAGCAAAAAGGGGAGACGAAGAATAAGCCTCTGATTGAGCCGGCAATTGCAATCAGTCAAAAACTGCACTTGAAAGCTGAATTCTCTTGCTAAAATGGCAAAGTGTATTTTGTTTTTTTTTTCCTCCCACAGCAATGTTTAGTCAACATATTTTTGTGGGTTATTTAAGCTGAGTTCAAGGTGCAGCTCGCAGTCTTGGATTTCTCCCATGATATCCTTTCTGACAAAATGAGAAAACATGTTTCTCAAGCTGCTGCACTCAGTTGTCAAGGGAACATTACAGAAAAATGGAAGCGTGCTCCGAGAAAGCGCGCTCAAATATTTGCATAAAGGCAAACACCACATTTAAAGGCAAAGAGATGGAACTGAACATTTGGTTTCTCATAAAAAAAAACAACAAAAACAAACAACTTTCACTCCATTTCTAAAGATGAGGGAGCCGAGGCGTACTAGCCACTCCAAGGCTCCCTCACTTCGAGGCTTCTGATTGTTTTCTGTCAATGCTTTATGTTATAGAGAATGTGGCTGGCGTTCTTTATCATCCGCTATCTGCTGTGTGTTAGTCCGCCTGGAGCTGAACAGTGATGAAGCAGCGTCCCTGTCCGGGAGCCAAGGACAGCCCTCTGTTGGAGGCAGAGCAGAGCCTGATGGACGAAGGAGAGGGGGCAGAAGAGGACAGACAAGACTCCTGGATGTACTTCAGTCGCCTCATGTTGCTGTAACAGTTTGATTACATTAATCAAGACTGATCACTGTGGCACAAACGAAGTGTTAAAAAAAAACAAAACCCCAAAAACCCCAAAACCCTGTGCATAAATCAGCTACATCTAAAAGAGAGAATACCCTCCTCTTCGCTCATGAATTATAAACACACAGTGAAGGGAGACAAAAGGGGAAATGCTGACTGGTATAAATGAAGATTATCAGCAGATGTGATTTAAAGTCCGAGCCCAGGTTGACTGTCCTGGTTTTTAATGGAGGGGCTAACATAGTCTCGGACGCCACTGCACATCACAAAAGGCTTGTAAATTAAGATATAAATGATAGATAAGTGGATGAGATGTGGGATGAATAACAATATGAGCAATAGCGGTGCCCTGGCGCTCACTTTAGGGGGAGTTAAACTATCAAGATTGCAGGGCTGCCTCCTCGTGTGGCGGACAAGCTGTCCACTCAGTTACAATTACTATCCGGCCGTTTAGCTGACGCCGTTACCCAGAGTGACTCTGAGCAAAACAGGCGAGCAGGTAGCGGTTTAGTGTCCGGCTCAAGGACACGCGGCTGTTAACATGCCTGTCATGGGGATCGGACCTGTGTGACCTTTCACCACGCGACAGTGTTTTTTTTGTTTTGTTTTTTAAACCACTGTCTCTAACAAGCTGTTAAATTTGTTGCAGTAACATTTCAGTACCGGCTGGTATTTAATGGAAGGCTGCCATGTGTTTTATAACGACTGTCGAGGTGTAAAAAAAATGTTGTGGAAGGAAGAGCAACTTCACAATTTGCAAAGGGAGATATTATTCATCGCTCCTCTCAAAATGGTCAATAAATCCAGAGGAAGTAGTCAATAAGAAAGCAGCTCAGTCTCACTTGACTTCATTTTTCAGCCTCCATATGCCTCCATGATGAAGGCATGATAGAAGTCGTAAAACAGCCGCGATGGCCTCTGCCTGTCGGCCGATCCACAGCTGCTAAATCTGCGGCCGAATCCATTCATGCCTGCGAAAATTTGCATGATTGCAATTATGTTTAGTCGTCATTACACAGTTGGGTGAAAAGTGCAGCCACACTGCTCAGAAAACCAATACTTTGACTCTTCAATAATGGCGATTCATGACATGAGCAGTAAATGGCTTCATACTGTAGCAGTGAAAGCCGCGTGGTTCCTCTGAGGAAGGATTAGCGCTAATTGGCCCAGCTGGATAAACAGAGCTGGTGGTGCTAGCGCGCTTTCGCAAGGCAGAGCAAACACGCCAACCTTTTCCTACCTTTATAAATTTCTGCCTAAGTATTATCTCTCACAGCCCAGGCATTATTACATCTCGGAAGATAAAAATGTTCCCTTGACATTTAGTTCCACCCCGCACATCTCCTGCTCCTGTTTTTTTTTTCTCTCCTCATCTTGTCACTCTGCCTCCTCATCTCTCTTTTTTTTTTTTTTTTGCGCTGTCGCTCCCCATCTCCCCCTTACCCCTCATCTCTTTTGGTCTCTGGCCCCATCTCAGGCTCCTGATTCACTGCTCTGTCAGTAGATCAATAGAAAGGCTCTCTGTCAGGAGGAGCTACTGTGTGCCTCACCCCCTCGCACACCTCCCCCGCCCCCATCCATGTCTCCCCAGACTGCAGACACACAGCCTGCTGGGAAGCTGGCTTTCTACATCCCATACTGGAGAGCATCTTCTCTCCCCCCCACCACCACCACCACCTTTTTCCTTCTTTCCATATTGCTTTCCATCTCGGCACCTCGAACTCGATGGAGGGGCAAAACAAAACAAAATAATGTACGGCACCCTAATGGGACCCTCAAAGAAGAGGGAAACCAGGATTTTTTTTTCCTTTCTGGGAGCTAAAAAAGAAACAGCCTGAGAAAATAGGATATCAGCACAAGGCACGATGTGAGAAGAAGAGAGGGATGTGAGGAGTGGGGGGGGAGAGAAGAAAAAACAGGGTGAGGGAGAGAAGTTGTGCATTCAGCTAAGCTGCAAAAGGCTGGCTCGTCCTCCCTCCCTCCCTGCCTTTCCCCACCCCCTGGAAAAGTCTCTCTCTCTCTCTCTCTCTCTCTCTCTCTCTTCCTACCTCTTTTCTCTCTCCCTGGCTCTGCAGCTGTGGTCTGCTGAGCGTCACCTCCACACAGCAAGTGCCTTTACTTGAGCTGAAGAGGGAGAAGGGAGAGGAGGGTGTCTGTGTGAGAGAGAGATAGAGAGAGAGAGAGAGAAAGAGAGAAGAAGAAGAAATCTCAGGAGTGTCTGAACGCATCTCTCAGACTTTCGTAGAGAGGACTCAGAAGTGCACCGAGACAGACGGGCAGAGGCAAACGACGTCGGAGTATCACAGCGCTGGTGGTGCTGGCAGTGCACGCTGAGCGGAGGCAGGGAAATCCACTGGCGTTGTTGATCCTGGTGTCCCTGGCAAAAAAAAAACAAAAAAAAAACCCAAACAAAAAAAGCTGCTCGGGCAGGAGAGAGACAAAACGGCGCGACAGCCAGGATCTCGCCAGGGGGGCAGCATTTCACAGCGACAACGAAGCGTGGAGACAGCTGAAAACTGCACACACACAGACACACACACAGCTGAGCGGGGAAGGACACTTAGTCGCACGCTGCATTTAAAAGATTCACTCCAACCTTTTCTTCTCCTGCTGAAACTTACACACCAAGACAGATTGTAAATGTCACCTTTACGCGTCCATGGATGCCGGATGATGGAGAGGAAAACTTCCGGAGAGGAGATTCTTTTTTAAGCAGGACTTACTGCAGAGATTTTTCCACTGAGAATAACTTTCTTTTTTTGGGTGGGGGGGGAATATGGGAGGTTTAAACCCTCTATCTAAGCACACCACAGAATAACCTCTATTCTTAGTTGCAGTAACTGAGAGCGTTCTTCGGGACCATTAAGATGCCTCCTCCAGATTCAGTCTGAGCAGTAAGTGGATTATCACGGCAATATTTTGGGATTTCTTTTTCGCTTGAGAAAAAAAAAGAAAAAGAGGAAGAAGAGAGAAATATATCCATGACTGGTGGATTTACGTCTGTCAGAGAAGGAAAGGATCCCGTACGTTTTCTCCTCTCCCTCCCCTGTGGATTACAGATGGGCTTTGTGATCTCCCAGTGCAGTCTCATGGATGATCGCTCACTGCCAGTCATTAGGATAAAGTACAAAGAGGGACACAAGTGAGTATTCAGCTGGATTTTTATCTCCCAAGGCTTAAGCTTGTATGAAAACAAGGGTGTCGGAAGTGAATCTGTGATGAGAACATATCGCCGCAGCTTTTTCCTTCTTCTCTCTTTTAGTGACAGTGAAAATGTAACTCACTGATTTTCCTGCTGTGTTTAATGAATGATCATCAGGGTGTGAGCGTCAGGCACGCATCCTGAGATTTTTCCAGTTCTGACAGTAGTGAACCTGTAGGTTTACAAACCACTTGCCAATGAACATAATTTACTAAATGTGGGGTACTGTCTACCTGGCAGGTGGCTTGGGCACGAGCGGAGATTGATTGAAGTGATCTGTGTGAATCCTATTAATGCATCTTGGATTCTGGCCAAGGCAAAAGCAATGGAGGGGAACACCGCTGTCTAGCAGCACTATCTGATCTGCCTCCTCACTGGACAAACGGAGCACCCTCTGCACTCCCTCTTCAACAACAGTCCTCCTCCTCCTCCTCCTCCACCTCCTCCTCTCGCCTAGGCAAGGATGGTACCTCCACCTCCCACCAACAAGCCCCACGTGTGCCTTTCCACCATCCTGATTATGAGCAGCATGGCGCTGATTGATGCCTACCTAGTGGAGCAGAACCACGGACCGCGCAAGATTGGCATCTGCATCATGGTGATGGTGGGAGACATCTGCTTCCTGATAGTCTTGCGTTACGTGGCGGTGTGGGTGGGCGCCGAGGTACGCACAGCCAAGAGGGGCTACGCCATGATCCTCTGGTTCCTTTACATCTTTGTGCTGGAGATCAAGGTCTACTTTGTGTATCAAAACTACAAGGCGGACAGGAAGAGCCTGGACGCCCTGGCGAGGAAAGCGTTGACGTTGCTGCTGTCCATTTGCATCCCAGTGCTGTTTGTGGTGCTGGTCGCGATCGATCACATGGAGTACGTTCGAGCCTTCAAGAAGCGCGAGGAGATCCGTAACCGTCTCTTCTGGGTGGTGGTGGACTTGCTGGACATACTGGACATCCAAGCCAACCTGTGGGAGCCCCAAAAGAAGGGGCTTCCTTTGTGGGCGGAGGGCCTGATGTTCTTCTACTGCTACATCCTGCTGCTGGTGCTGCCCTGCGTGTCCTTGAGCGAGATCAGCATGCAGGGCATCAACATCGTGCCCCACAAGATGCTCCTGTACCCCATCCTCAGCTTGGTCACCATCAACATCATCACGCTCTTCATCCGCGGGGGCAACATGATCCTGTACAGGGACGCCAGGGTGTCGGGGATCCTGATAGGAAAGAACATCCTGGCTATCATCCTAAAGACCTGCAGCTTCGTGCAGTACAGGAGACAGTTGCAGAACGCCTCTCCTGCCTTCGGGGTCGAGCTGCAGAAAAACTCGGTGGCCCACGCTCGCCCCACCCCCACCCCTCCTCAAGTGGTCATGCAGGACCAGACGCCCCTCCCCGAGGTGACCACGTGCGAGCACACATGACAGAATGGCGGGGTGAATCCTGGAGTTGTCCGTGTGAACATACATGACCCTCAGGATGCTGGCAGGGCACAATGAACACACCTGATCTCCACTGGCACATAAGACACTGCACACGCCTATAGCGAGCATCGAGCAGTGCTGTATCCAAAGCTGTCATGGTGCAAAGTACAGTCTCACTTGTGACTTTGGTAAAGCATTTCCTCCTCAATGAATTCAGTTAACTGTGTATTTTTTCTAATTGTACGAGAGAAAAAAAAAAGCAAAAAAAAAAAAAGCTATTACTGCAAGATTAGAGGATATATTTTTGAACTGTGTGTGTTGCATTCTAATCTTAAACTTAAGGGTCCGTGTGCTGTGGTGTGTATTTCTGTTGCTCGGATGTTTGTAGTAGTGGGGGGCTTTATCACGAGCAACCAGTGAGAGAATCCAAGTTAATGAGAATGAAAAATAACAGTTAAAGCTTTTCTCTTGAGAGAAGTGTGTTTTTATATGTGATTCTTTGATAAAGTATTGTGTACAAGATAAAGGCCTCCCTGCTCTTTCATGAAGTTATTGGACCCTCTGAGTATTTTTCACATTTCAATTCAAATTCAGCATGTGTTGTCTCATTAACCTGGGTTTAAAAGGAAAAGAAAAGAAAAGAAAAGCTCTGGTTCAATCTACAATTAGAGACTACTTAATTGCAGAAGTGGAGCCTTTGCGATGTCATTCGTCTTGAGTGTGATCGTTAAAATCGAGGCCTCTCATTTTTTGGAGCAAGGAAATAAATTCTCTCTGCGGTTATGAGCAGTTTGATCACTGCAAAGCGGTGCCCACGGTGCCGTAGTCACGGGACAGAATACACAGCCAAAGGGCAACGCTGCGGATGGATAAATGATTCCCAAATAAGGAAAACCTGTTTAATATCCTCCTCAGGCGTTCGGTGCCTATCTGTGCTTGTGCTGAGAGGCAAATCTTTGTAAGCACTGTCATTTTGTTCTTCACACACAAAAGGACAAAATGGATACTCTGGTCCAGTGATGTGAATCCAAACAACAGCCAAGAAAACATCACGTCTTCTAATATGACAAATCTCTCCCTGTCTCGAGCAATCTTTTCCCTCTCTGTCACCACCAGTTGAGTCAGAGCCGGAGTGTCTTTTCTCTTTTGCTTTTCAGTAACAGACGTTTCAGTATCTCCTGAAAAACAAAGTGAAAAAAAAAAACGAGTGTAAATGTCAAAAGCAGGAAAAGGGGCGCTGAGAATTATGTTCGCTTGAAGGATTGAAGGATTTTTGGGTGGGTCACTGGTAACACAGAGATGCAAAGACGGAACAATGAGGCCTCGCGGCACGATGACCTGGCACAGGTTCCAAAACACAATAACAACATTTTTACAATCGGTCCGCTCTCTTGTACTCGGGTTACTTCCCTTTGCATAATGTCTCTCCCACCGCTGACTGCATAATGTCGGCCGAATGGCTGTCCACGTTTGTTAAAACCCTGAGAGTGCAGAAGCTGGTCCAACGTTTTCATCCGGCACAATTACAGGAAGGTGGCAACTTAGTGTGGCACAAACCTTCACACTGAGACTGCTGTAGCGAGCGTTATTTGTCGGTGCTGATGGCTTTTAAAAGTTACAACATCAGCAATTTAGACACTATTGGATTGTATTGTTTTTACAGAACTGAGGCAATAAAAGAGAACATCCATCCCTTCAAGTTATACTGAAAGTGCTGAATGATGAATTCACTTAGTCTGATATACAGTGAGGGACACAATGTAAAAAACGCTATAAAAACAGCTTTGTTCTCATGCATTCTACCATCCGTTTTGACTCTGCATGTGTCTTGACAATTTAACACCTACCGTGGATACAAATCACACAACTGGTTAATGGTGTGAAGGCTTTCAGGCATCCCATAAGGCCATTCTCCTTTAACTTAAAAAAATCGACTTCCCTTTAAAAAGAAGGGAGAGCATACAGCACAGGAGAGTAGATTGTATCGACTGGAGCTGTTGGTGAAAGCAGAAAATGTGAGTATGAAAATTCAACCTGCAGCACTCTGTTTATAACAGGAACACGACTGTTGCACTTATAGATACAAATATTTCCCTTCAGGGTCGAAAAAGGGCTTACATACATCTGTCCCAGCATGCAATGCATGGAGGGCCGAGAAACCCCCTGAATCGGTCAGCAGGCAACTGCAGAGCTAACAAACAGAGAAGTACACCCTTTCTGACTGACTGATTAACTGATTTTGCTTTGGTTGATAATAAATACACAAAAAGAAAGAAAGAAAGAAAGAAAGAAAGAAAGAAAGAAAGAAAGAAAGAAAGAAAGCGTGGTATAAATACATAAACATGCATAGCCAAATCTGATTTACATCTACTGCAAATATACATAATGTATATCCTCACCCATAATGTCTATTACATATAATGTACACAAGTGCATAAACAAATATAAGAGAACAAACTGAGACTGAGGAGGTGTAAACGGAAGCTTACAGCTCAGAGGTTATGATTCCTCACAACATCTGAGCGTCGTTCATGAGATCCATGTATTCTGACTGTGTGAGGAAAAAAACAGCATTTATGGGAAAACACAGTGGGGAGAGCATTATGCACACCTATGTTCAGATTCAACCATAGGTCTCTGTTGCTACGTGACAACTGAGATGTCTTGCAAATGCACATTCTCATCCATCCCAACTCTCGCGTGCACTTTAAAGGGAGACACGTCAGGTGTCTCAAACATCAACATCACTGTATCAGGTACTTGCAAATTGTGAGCTATGGGGCTGTTTTGCTTCATCACATGGCACCAGGAAAGTCTCTTAAAATGTACATTTAGGTGTTTATCTAACATCAGATTTTCTTCTGGAAATGTACGCAAATTAGCAACTTTTTAATTCAATAACAAATCGGTTAGATATAAAATAACTATCTTAAAGCAACATTATGAAGAAACTGGCATTTTGTGCAATTTGGTGACCCCCATCTTCTGAGTGTAACCCCACTGTCATGAGTACAAAATTCCAGGTCTGTAGCAATAATAATATAGTAGTGGTATAATAATAGTAATGTAGGAGCTAACTATAAGCAAAACTCATTACGTCATAACAGTGTTATGTGTTGAAAACTTGTCTCTCACTGAAGTTACATTGTGCAGAAACAAGTGACAGAGACAAAGACACCATTCACCCTGTTACACTGTGCCATCAGTATGAGTCTGAAGCGCTTATTTTATGGTTAAAGAAAAATTACATATTGTTGCTTTAAGGTATAGGTGATCAATGTAGGAAGTGTCATGGTGACATATATTAGTTGAAATGTCAAACCAATCCCCTGTCGTGTCCTTAAAGGTTAAGTCCACCAATTTTAAACATTAATGTCTGTTTATTAGTCTTGACAGAGTTTGACTGCTTATGTAGAAAGAGTAGTATAAAGCCTCTTGTGGCTCCAGAGGAAGCTGCATGTGATCAAGTAAATTGCGTCCAGTGATGTCACTCATTTGCTAAGTCAGTAATTTTTGCGCCAGGTCTTGAAAAGGACAAATAAAATGGAATAAAAGACGCTGTGGTGATTTCGATCTTTTTGCAATTAGCCACTAAGTGGCATCACTGGAGACAATTTATCGGATTACTCTGGAGTCACAACAGTCTTTCTACTGCTTTTTTCACTCCCCAAGAACTGTAAAACTGTATGGAATTAACCTTTAAATGTTGGACGTGTAACATGCGTGCATATGTTAATACAGACATAAACAAATGAACTCATTCTTGCTTCACTCACTGTGCAGTATGTAGATTCTTTAGCCTGTGAAGTCAAACATGAGTAGAATGTCAGTATGTGTGTGTACCTGATGTTAATCTGGCAACATTTATAAATGTTGTCCCTGCTCATCAACATTTGTTTAAACAACATCTGTTTTTAGTATCTACACTGGATGTGCACTGCTCATTGCATCATGTTTTCATACAAATGGGTTAAAGAACAAAGATCCACTCCTCTGGAAGCCACAAGTGTGCCTTCGGGCAGTCACCCAAACCAATCTACCAAGCAGCCTCCCACCCCACCTCACATCAACATTACCGTACTGCCAGATCCTGAATGAATGTTGCATTCATCCAGATGACCATGTTTTTCTTATTCATTTATTTATTTATTTATTTTTTGCTTTGCTCTCAAAATGTTAATAAACTGGGGAGGCTGCAGGATGCACCTCCACACTTACCACATTAACACTGACAAAGCGATCGGTGCCAAGCGAGCAAGACAAACGGCTGCAGTAAATTCACAGCCCGACCTTCGGCAGTCTTGGATGGCAACAGAGCCGGGAAACAAATGTATTTTTCATGGGAGGCATGTTGGAGCGTGAGGAGAAACAAACCAGTACAGAAAATTAATGCTCATCAAGTATTGATTGTCTTGTCTGGAGGGTAACTGATTTTAGAGGTAAAAAAAGAGCCCTCTCTGAAAACAAACAGGGTTTTTTTCCCCTCTTTTTTAGAGGAAGCATCACAGGGAAGCATGCAGTGCTGCTGTACTGAGTGTAGTTAATGCCTCTCTGTGATGCTGTAAGTTAAAGCTCTGTGCATCTTTCAAACAGAGAAGCGGTCAGATCACATGCTAATGAATGCTTTAATCTAACATTTGGATGCTCTGCACATGGGCGAAGCACAAAAAGGTCGGAAAGTTGTTCCGCAGAGCCTCACACACAAAGTTCTCTTAAACCCGCCATACACATTTTCCGAGCGCGCGCACATTAGCTCTGGGCAACATTTAACATCCTTGAACAATTTTGCTGAACACTCACAATTATCTCTTCCCGAGTCCAAACACTTGCACTCAATCACCGAATTACAGCCAGTGTAATTACAACAACAGTCCCCTCACATATACCCTTAGACACGCGTGTATGCACTTTACGAGAGGAGATCTGCATGCAGAGACGCTGTTAGATCGAACAGGGATGGTCTAGCTATCTCGCTCACACGCGGCCCGTCGAGGATTGGCAACAGCCGTAAAGTGGGAACTCGACAGAGGATCAAGCATGTGACTCACAGCTACAGTATGATCTTCATAATAATCAGGTCACTCAGCTGGACTGCCAGCTACTTTCCGTGGAGCCGCCGGGGAGCCCAGGTGTAGGAGATGAGAGCCGGTTGCTCCGAGCGCTGTGAAGTGCTGAATGTAAATGTGAATTATGGAGAGGTGTTTCAATATTTAAACTTGCTGGCAGTTTCCGGAGATTTAGCATTTAAATCCGAGCAGTTCTGCAAGTTTCCGAACAGGCGTTGTTGACCTATAAAAGATTCAGATGGTTTACGAGTCTCTCGGTTGCTTACAGGGCTTTTTCTCAAGCACCATTTATATGTAAAGGTGTTCGTCAAGTCCCTAAAGGCCAAAAAGAGCATTTGCTCTGCGTAATACCTACTGCTGGAGGAAAATATTGATCACTACACGTTTGTGACTGTTTCTATTTATTTGGTGAGGCACTTGAATTCACTTGGCCTGCGAGCGAATGTAAAAAGATGATTAACAGGGAGGTTTTGTTTTTTTTTTTTCATTCCATGTCCACATTGAGCCTTTGTTAAAGCTACCCAGTGAAATCATTTCACCTTGTGGCAGGAGGCGTGCTGGCAGTTCCACCCCCTGCAGTCAGTGAAGTGTGCTCTATAACACCTGTCACTCATTTTGACGAGCCCTTGTAACGGCATCTAACCCAAGGCTGAGGGAAGTGCCACTGAAAAAAGCCACCACGGGCGTTAATGAAACAGATGGTGTGTGCAGGCAGATTTTAAGAGAAACAGCAGTGATTTCTTACCGCTGTCCACTATTGTTGCCATGACCGGCCTGTGCTACATGCCCATGGAACAGCCCACGGCAAATGGACTCCAGCCCAAAGTGTCCAGGATTTCATTGAGAAACAAGTCCGTAATGCTATTTTTATATTGGCGGGGGCCAGCATTAGAGTTACTGTCCAATTTTTCATTCTAATGAGCTAAATCTGGCATTGTGATTTTTCCACAGCATGCTGCTGGCGTGACGGTGGCTACAGCCAAATTATGACTGAACATTCATTGGTGAGTTGGTGCTCAGCTGGGTCCTGAAAGATTAAATGGGGCCTCACAGAGGAGACGGGGTATCCCATGCAATGAGTGCTGGAGCAACGCTGTGTAAAAGAACTGACACTGTGTAATGAAATAGTTAGTATTTAGCTAAAAATGTGAATGGACTTTCATGTAGGGTATCCAGTACAGCAGACAGATATTTGGACACCATTTTGTAAACATGTTCCAATGATCAGGTGTTAGAGGTGTTAAGGCCCTGCCCACAGTTTCTGTTGATTATTGTCTTTCTTTCTCATTGTCATTGACATAGGGCATCATTAAAAAACATGTAGGTCTGTTACAACTGTTTATTTCTGGGGGAGGTTTTCCTTACTTTGGGGGTCAACGGTAGGAAGATGTTGTTCACTGTACAGACTGCAAAGCCTACTGAGGCAGTGTAACTGTGATGTTGGGTTACATAAATAAAACTGGCTACAAAACTGAAGTCTAACGAGATGTACCAAGCACTATTAGCATCCCTGCTTGAACTTTCGTCCTCATAATGCCAGACAAGTGAAAAAGTCAAAATTAGGGTTAGGGTTAGGGTTAAACCAAATGAGGTGTCAGAAAAACCATCATCCAATTTTTTAAATCCCTTATTTACACTTGAATAGTTTTATTTAACAGCAATATTTATCATTCTTTGGGTTTTGTCTAGACACTGACCAAAGATCACAGATAAAAAAGATTCCCAAGAAAAATATCTGTGGTATCTAGTGAAAAGAATTTCATAAAAAAGATACCATTTATCTGTGCAGTTTTCTGAGAATTAAAGGGATGGACAGTCCCTCCTGGATGGTATCCACTAGATGATGTACGTCCTTCAAAATAATGGGGCTTAGGATCAACTGTCTTTCTCCAGGATGTTACATGTTGTTGCTTCATGTAGAACGCAATATGAGATTGTCCATGCCAGATGCATTTTTTGCCATCCAGAAGCACTGTCTGGTTGAAGCCTGGGTCTGCGCCTTGGTTGAGCGTCCAGGAGACGGGACATGAAACAGTAAATACACTGCAGCACAACCGAGTCTCTTGCTGTTCCTTTCACTGGCTGACACTTTTTGCTGACAGAAGTTCCCAAATCTTGTCATCTTTCGCTAGCATCTTCCTGTAGATGACCCTTCTTCACCACCTCTGGAAGTTTGTATTCTTCCAGTTTTGCACCAGTCACATTCATAGAGATGTTGTCAATCAGACATCACAGGGACTGTGTACAAGGGAGCTGGCAGGTAAGGTCCATTTAGTGTCTGGTCCAACTGAAATCGCAGTTGCATTTTGTCCACATGATCTGTAGGCTGAGCATGAATTTTAGCAGTGACACAGATGTCAAACATCCAAACTGTTCCGTTGAGACAGAAGAAAAAAAACCTAATTACACATGTTAACGCACTGAATGAATTTGATAAACATGCTGTTGTTCACAAATGTCAGCAGATATTTTGCTGACGGGCACATTTGTCATTCCAAATGCACGGCGCGTAACTGTGTCTCAATATGAGCGCGTTGTGCATTGGAATTTTATTGATGTCATTACTGGTTCTCCAGAGAAATACCACCGGCCTTTTTAATAAGTTGTCTGATGACACAGTAAAAGGCCAAAAGATGCGCTGACAGGAACGAGCAGCACATTTAGCCACCATATGCCTTTTCATCACATATCAAAACACGCACACTAGGTCAGTTCTCCAGTCGGTGCCACTCGACCATGGCACTGGTTCACATCTGGAGTTGGTCGCCGGGCGACTGCTCCCTCTGGATGGGTTAAAAGCAGAGGACCAGTTCCACTATGATGTGCTTTGTATGGCACATGAGCAAATAAAGATTCTTCCTTCTTCTTCACTCTTTTTCCTTCACTGACATTTTGCCAAGTCACAGCAGGGAAAGCGCAGGTGTAAATAATAAAATGAAGGGTGCCTGAATTCCATTTCCCTGCTTCAGTTTTCGGGGTCATGGTATTGTGCATGCTGCCTCACAATAATGTCTCACAGAGCAGAGCCTTTGTTAGTTTGTTTAGCAACACCTGTGCTTATTCATGCCATGATCTCTGCTGGACATAAAACCTTTTGTGTCACCGATGTAGTATCACCCACAACATTCCCTTTGAACATGTCTTCGATATGATCTGTCATTTTCTCATGAAACTATCGTTGGCTTTAGAAACGGAGAGCGTGACTTTGTTGGCCCCTGTTTAAGCGGAAATATTCAACTTTCTGCCACTAATGCCCCGGCTACTATGCAAGGCAAAACACAACTGTAAGAGTCGCAATCTGGCCTTGAAACCCTGATCACAGTGATATGAAAAGACAGAATAAAACACCAGTTTTTGAACTGTCTCAGGTCCCAGTGGTAAGGGGTTGACAAACTGTGGCACAACACCGCCCGGAGCTCTCCATTGACCCCCGTCCATTCACCGTTGTATTGCCTCGGTTTCTGTCCCTCTCCCTCTCCCACTGCCTCTCATGATTTGGTCGAGCAATGACAGAGGTGTTTCCATTGTGCCGTAATTCGTCCTTCATTTTTCTGGGAAAAATTGAGACCGAATACAAGTAAGCCCCACCCACTTCATGTTTAAACCCCTCCCCCTCAGAGTACTGATACAGTTTATGGTGTACGTCAAAATACACTTTGGCTTGCATCTTCATGTATCCTGCGAGTAAAGCGCGGGACCTTACGTGACCAGTATAAACAGCTGGCTTGATTCAAATTAAGATGCTGCTGAAACACTGTCACTGCTGTGACACGTTTTAATGATGACACGTGAAGATATGTGCTGTTCACGCTGCAGCACAGTTTTTGGACAATATCACGTTGTTCCTTTCATTTTTTTTTTTTTTTTTTTGCCTCCACATAGACTCAGTTGTTGAATCTAATTAAACTCTACAAACTGTTTCCACTAACACGCAAGGATGTCCACTTGGCAAGTGAAAAAGAAACAAAAAAAACCAGCTGGAGCAAACTGTGAAGAAACTTGTGAAGAAGTTCGTCATCTAAAGACCCAGATATTTTTCTCAGGGTGAAGACTAAAAAAAAAACATCTAAAAGGTCAGTGAATATTGGGCTGCACCTCAGCCTCCTTGCCCTTAATTTCCACTGCACCATATGAACTATAAAAAGACCATTTCTCATTTTTAGTCTGCAGGATTTTTCTTTTGCAATCGGTAGCTAAGCCACATGAAATCCTGGAATTAGAGCGAATGAGAATGAGTCACAAGACAATAGAGGAGCAGTTTGAAACTGGTGCTTCTGTTCAACCAATCATTGTTCAAAACTGAATCCAGACTCTCCAGGCTTCCCCACCAATTAATCAACCACAATTATGTAGTGATGGCTGTTCCACCCAGGAGCCTGTGATTTGTGGGGAGGTTTAAGAAATAAAAAGAGCAAATGAGAATGAGTGTATTGTTGGATTTTATTAAAGCCCCTGTGAGGGTTTGTAAACATTTCATCCTCAAATTAATTTTAATAGCATATTGTGGCTGTAGTATAACGAGAGGACAATCACTGTGAGAATTGGTTTACACTTCTTGCTCTAAATGTGTTTATTCCCTCTGTCTGCGGGTAGAAACTGTAGTGAAATATAAAGTTCTTACTTAAAGCTCGATGACAGAACATCATCCAGTGAAAGGACTGACTCACTCACCGTGGTCCAGCTGTTCATCAGTCGTACAGCTGCTGCCTATTAACAATCAGGATAACCACGTCACTCCGCTGTCGTCTAAAAATTGATGGACCCGATCTGCCAGGCTGCAATGTAGCCTTCAGTATAATGTCTTTCTGTGTTTCTGTACGCTGCATTCAAAGTTGGAAAAACTGCTGTGACAGGATAAGTTGACCTTTAAATTAAAAGCGAGTCATTATCTACTCACCCTCATCTTAAAACAGTTTTGTAGCATTGTCCTCAACAACTGAAGTACCCAGGGACCTGTTTTAGAGCATAGAAAAAAAACAACAAAAAAATAAAAGGGCTCCAGAAAGCTCATCCGCGGTATAAATGAAGTCTCCTGGATGCCCGAAATCCCAAATTGATTCGGAAAGTTGATTTTTACAGTCTTTTAAAAGATGAAATCTTTAATGTAGCTGCCAAGCTAAAAGCTTTAACGCACCCTTTGAGGTTGATACACAAGGGAGTAAACACTGCATATTTTCAAATCAATTCTGGAATCTCGGGGCTCCAGGAGACTTGGATTAAGTTGGACAAGCTGTATGAGGCAATTTTTTTGTTTTTTTGCATCACCTTTTCACTGTGAAGCTCCAGAAATGTTTTGTGCCGTACAAAACTTCACCTGACTTTCCATCAGCATGAGGGTGGGTAGATAATGACTGAATATTCATTTTGGGGTGAACTTATCCTTCAAGTGTAAACACAGCAGGGAAGGAGCTGATAGGCTGGGAAGAACACTGGGAACAGGACTGAGCCTGAGTTGGGAGGGTCACAAGGACAGAAGTTCAAAATGGAGTCCTCAGATAGTTCCAGGAAGTACTAGGCGTGCCATTTCAATGCATGAATACACAGAGACAGTAGGACAATGTTTGACAGTTCACTGTAAATACATCACTGATTGATTGATTAATTGACTTACAGTACTGGGCTGATAGTATTTGCAGCTAACTCCCAGGAACTATTGAGATGCCAGAGGAAATGGTCCGCTGGAGTAAACAGAGATGACGCGACGCTCTCTACTCAAGGGCTCTGGGCTGGGCCACCGAAGCTGATGCAGTGCAGGTTTAGAGGGAGGAACAGGCCGTGGAGGAGCACAGGAACACAAGAAGACAGGAGGAAAACAGAGCAAAAGATAACACAGAACTGAGAAAACACGTATACCGTAAATAAAGGAGACAGACGTGACAGGAACAGGACAGAATGCATGGCGTCGCGTTAGCTGGAACATCACTGGTTCTCTGTTTATCTCAGACCACTGTTTATTGCCAGACAAGCTATCAAGAGAGGAAAAGGGCTTAGCGGGGTTGACTGCAGCTAACAGAATGCTGGCCTTGTGCTGGAAGCCCCCCCACGCACCCACACACACCCAGTGGCTATAATCATTTTTGAGCACACTGTAGATGGAGTTGTCTGTAGAAAGAATGCATGGAGCCAGTCAGAAAACAATCAGAACCTGGACCTCTGCGGTGGCAGTGGTTAAAGATTTTTGAGAAATATGTCTTTATTTGTAATTTTATTTTTTTTGTTTATTTCTGTGCACTTACTTTGGCCTATAGGGCACTGATATGACCGATGTACTCTGTGCTGTATCACTATTTGTACTGTGTGTAATGTAGAAGATCGTGTTGGGACACTGAGGGAGGGGGGTTGTCGCTATTCTGGGGGGGTTGGTAGAGGGAAGTGGATACTACTTGTTGTATTACTGCTTTTGAATTGAATTGTGTCATGTGCCCTTCTCTTTTCAAAAAAACAAAAAAAAGAAAAATTGATCAAAAAAGAAAAGAGAGGAAAAGGGCAGTTAGTGTAAGTTTGCTGGCTACCTGGCTGTGCAACACTTTGTTTTCTTGACTCTGTGCCTACACATGCCCTCTCAGAAACTTGAGAGAAAAGATTATGTGTTGCATCCTGGTACCCACCTTGACATTATTTCTGGCAGAGAAAAGAGAAAGAGAAGATGAAAATGATTTGATTTCAGTTGGATTTTAAATATAGGAGGAATTTGACAAAAAAACAGCACAACTCACTCTGTTAACTAAAATATTTCCTGAAGCGTTCTCATCATGAAATATCACCCGCCGCCTGTGCAAGGCTCGGGGACACCGCATCACTCACTCTACAGGATGAAAGCTCAATTTGACAGATGAACTGCCTGACCTTGGCTTCTGATGAGTCTTGTAACGTGAAAAACTTGTTATTCATGCAACATTATTCAACTTTTTATGATTGCTGTATCACACCTTGTCTTTCTTGCTTGTTTTTCTCTTCTTTTTCTTTCACATCTTCTCTAGTGTGTAAAAATTAGTCTGGACCCATTTGCTTTGAACTATCTTTCGTTCATTGCAAAGTGTAGTCAGCAATGTCTTTTTTTTTGTTAAACAGATTGTATTTTATGGTTTCAAACTGTTTCTTTTTAAAAAAAAAAAAAAAAAGCTGAAGACGGAGCAGAACAGAACAAAAACACTTCAGAACAGAAACAAGGACCACTTACATCGTTGGAGATCTCGATTTCTCTGAAGCGGCCCTTGAAGCCAACTTCTATACAATAACTACACAGCATGTAATCTGCACTTGAAGTTGTTTACAGTTGTGCAAACATCTGTAAAGTTTTGGCAGACATGGAGGACGAGGCCTTCTGATGATGCAGACAGTTTTGGACCCTCATTAAAGGGATGTTTGGCTGCTGATCGTTGGAGCAACTTTATTAATGTGGAGAGAAAGGTCAGAGGTGTATCAGCTGGTTGTAAATGGCTATAATATATACTGCCAGACTGCCGGGGTGGTATAGATAAAGTGCCCTCTGGAGAGAGCTTCAAAAGCCTGGGGAGAGATAGAGGAAGACGGAGCGGCCTGCGGCCCGGTGAGGGATGTGTGGGGGAGACGGAATAAAGCGGGTTGCTGATGTTCACAGAAGGCAGACCAAAGAATTTATATAGATGGAGGCAGTGAGCTGAGCTTTAAGTGTGGCCGCTGCGATGGCGGGAACAGAAGGAGGATGAGTCACAAGCTCAACGAACGGGAATGACCCCGCTCGCAGAAATGTCTCCTGGGAAATTGTTTAGCCAAGATAGCGAAAGGGGGGCAGGAGCCATTTAGCTGCCGACGCCAAACCTGCCTCCGTATCGATGGTGGCGTTGTGACATTCTCTGACCTTCTATGTATCTGTAGACACAAGGGGGATTATTTATAAGCTTATTAAACCGTAAATTCTGAAACAGTGTTGGACAATGAGTAGGAGGCATATATTAAGCTGCCAAGTTGCCGGGCTGATAAAATAGTGTAGATGAAAGGAGGCAATCATGCACCTCGTGCTTTGATGAGCAGTAGATATATTCCGGATCACAGCAGGATGTGCGGGCGAAGTCTAAACACACAGTCTAATGTAAACTTTTCTTCCCCACCATTCACCTCCAGCTCTGACTCCTACACGACCTTGTAGGATTTAATCGTTCCGTTTGACAGTTCCTCCATGAACCCGCACTCGTGTAACCTAATTAGCGAGAGGAAAGTAGGAAATCAAGATGGAGCAGGGTGGTTGACGGGAGGCGGGGGGAATGTAATGTGATAGAGATAAGGTCAGAAACCAGAACCTCAGAGCTGTTCTGTAAAGCGGAAGAGATGCATGAGCACTGATAGTAAATGAGGAGATTTTATGCAGATAACTTCTGAATTTCCATTAATGATCTCTCTCATTCTGGCCGAGGAGTGATTATTGGTTAATCTTGTGTTAAAATGTGATGTGATGTGAGGCACCGCTCACATACTCACAATCAGGTTGGAGGTTATCGGACATGGTGTTTAAAGTGATAAACATTTTTAGTCTCCGGTTAGCTTAGCTTCACATAAAGACTGGAAGTATCGTCCATAGAACCAGACTCAGCCTGCCAGCAGACCAGCATGTTGTTTGTGTAATCAGCACAAAAAATGCGTTAAAAAAGGCACTTTGCCATTCATGTGCCAAATTATTCCTTCCTGGCTATAGTTTTATGTTTCACAGATGACATGATGATGATATCAGTTTCTCATTGGACCCTTTGTTGGAAAGCAAATTAACAAATTTCCCAGAATGTTGAAATATTCTTTGTTTGTAGTGAGCAACTTTAGATAATGAAAAACAGAGCGAGAACGCCATTATGTGTGTCCATAACTGTGGAATGGGTGGGACATAAACTATGAGCGGGCACAACAAAGTAGACGGAATTAATTTAAGCCTGAAATTGGTATGGAGTGACCAGAATGTGCTTTATTAAGTCTGTGTTTCAATCTTGGGACAGGAAACCAGTAAGATCACATCACTGTCTTCTTCTCAAGAAAATTAATTTGTCAAAGGACACATTTGCATTTTCATTTTTTCCTTTTCTTCAGCGTGTTAGTTCACAACAACAGAAGCTCCTCTCTCCCACAAAAAAAAAACTGGTCCTGAAGCCCTCGTTGGTCCAGGAGAGAAAACACTACGAGTGCTAACGCAGGAATACAGCGCTGCAGCAGATGACAGTGTGATAAAACTAATTTATTTGACATCTGGAGCATCCGGTAGGAAATGTAAGGCGCCTGAACATAAAACCTGCTTTGGAAAAACAGCTTTTTCTGTTTGGAGGATCAACCAAAATAACAAAATCAAAACCAACAAAACTCAAGCTGGATCCTGAAGGATCAGTCATGTAGTCGTAAATGATCTGGTGCTTCTTGTTTTATGATGTTTTATTATTTTGTTTTACAGTCTGTGTCATATATTGCTTTTTGCCATTATTTAAATAAGTATTCATTGTAGTTGGGTTTGTGTTTGTGTTCTCTCTAGTGTATTTATTGTTGAATTTTATGTATTTTAAAGGCCCATCCAGGGACTGGCATTGCAAATTAGCTTAGCCTATAAATGCTGTGGTGTATTCTTGTCCCTATACAAATAAACATTAAATAGGAATAACTATTTATGAGAAAACTATTTACAGAACTTCAGATCAATGTTTGTAATCATGAGAGAGAGAAAGAGAGAGTTAGAGAGTTGGATATTGACCCATTTTATTTGGATTACACTTGTGTTGTTGAGAGTCCATTATCTGCACTTGAGACCCGTTTCAGCCGAGTGCTTGTTCGGACTGAAACAGTAAAAATAGAACTATGTATTTAAAGAATCTTTCCCCTGTATAACCCTGATGAGGATTTGCTCATAAATACCCCGTGTGTGAAATCTGCTGTACTCACACAGCTACCTGACACTGTAATAAAATCTATTAAGCTTTCTACTGTCACTCACCGGTGACACAGAATTATTGAGGAAACATATAGTAGCCTCAAGAAAAAGGGTTTTGCACTAATGAGATTAAGCAGAGAGTAGTCCCCAGCAGCAGCCTCAGTTCAGCTGCCAGCAGGTACTTCATGCCAACCGTGTCGCACATAAGGCAATAAGACACCATGACGCTAAGCCAGAATTTTTTTTTAAAAAAAAGGGTTGGCTGCAACATTCCAGATATGAGAAATGAGCCTTGATGTGACAGATCATTTTCCAGATTGAGATTGGTGTCGACCATAATGTTTCAGTGCATGTCAAAGGGCAGAAATACTTTGGATAATCTACTGAATGTTTACGCCGGCAAGAGGGACGCAGTGCTATGTTTGGATGCAAATGTCGACCGCAGCAGGGAACTTATTTCCCGCTCGCTGCACCGCGCTCAGCTGGTGATTATGTGTTTAACGTCAGCGGTGAGTGATCCCAATATGGTATCTGTTAAATAAGGGGGCCTTTTTTCACGGCTGTGTAATGTCGAAGGCAGGGTTTGTTGTTACACCGATGACGGCCTTGGTGAGCAATGCTGGCATGAAAAACAAGCGCGTGTTGCTGTCGGAAATTTCAATGCGAGGTTGAGCTCCGTTTTCTGCCTGATTCTACCCTATGGATGACCTATTTCTCCGTGAGTTGCAATACTTGATCACACAACATGTTTTAATGATGAAATCAGGATTCAACATTCGGGAGGGGCAGAATGGTTAGACGTGCTTACAACAGTTATTTACATAAAACTAAAGTCAGATAGAGACACAAGTAAGACAAATTGTGTCGAAAGATAATTGCTGGAAAAGATGAATATTGAAATGTGCGATTATTGTTTTCCATTTTAAACACGTTCTGTTCCATTAAAAAAAATGTGTTGGACTTTTTAAGCTTCGCAGCGACGGCACGATGATTAAAGGACAATGATTGCACTGTTAAAAAAAAAAAAAAATAGGCTACATCGCACAGCACTCAGATTAAATACTGTGCAAATTCTGCTAATACAACTTAACAATTTTGTAATGAGGACTTGATGATGATCGTGACTGTAATGGTCCATTTTATGTGCAATGACCAAGAAAGTCGTTCACTCACTGCCACTCCTAAAACGGTGCCTCTGACGGCAAGATTAGTCCTGACAAACTCGATCTGGAAAAAAAAAAAAAAAATCTGAAACAGTCCAATGCTCCTTCCTGCTGCATCTGGCCTCGAGAAAACCAGTTGTGAAGTAAGTGTTCTGGCATGAACACATAACAGGTCTCCCCCAATTTGAATAATATACAAAATAATTAAAAAGCTAATCTTGTGTTATTTGGCGGCGTGCACAGTGGAATTAATGGGTCGTGCGCTCTATGCCAAATTGCAATTTAATGAGTTGAGTCACCCTGACTGTTGTGTGTATACAAGTCATTATCACTGACGTTGATGTGCTTGTTAACTACTCTGGCATTGTCTCACGCAGAGTCCTGATTGTTTTAAGTGTCACTAAAGTCTCACGCTGGCGTCTCCAACGCTTCACCCTGGCTTGGTGTGAACAACTTATAGAACAAGCTGAATAAAATGAATGATTCAGCAATGCCCACACACACCTGTGAGCTTCCAATACAATGGGATTTTTTTTTTTTTGCGAAATGATTGTCTTCATAATTTTCTGTGAAAACCTGCCGTTTTTGAAGTTGTCTACAGGGACTGTCTCCATCCCAAACACACACACACATGCGCACGCAGACACAAAGAGTAGGTTCATTCAAACAAATAATTGTTTTCTCACACTGAAAGAAAAGCATCCATATTCCTCGGAGGGGCGACACCGCAGAGTCTTTGTGCTTTCAGTCATGGATATTCATCCAACCCACCACAAACAATGGCCACCTCTCCATCAGGTCCTTCTGAAGCTCTCTCTTTTCTGTGTCACCAATTCTCCCTCTCTTTCTGAGGTTTGGCCCAATATCCTCTCGAGCAATCCTGGGCTTGAAATCATTTACTGGCAGTTGTTCCACAGCATCCGACATTGTCAACAGCGGGATGGGGCTGGGGCTGTGTGTTATAGCTGCCATAAGGTTCTGAATGTGGACCAGCTTCTGCATGGAGATGGATCTGTGTCTGAGGTGGGCTGGTGGGCAGCGCCAGCAGCCAGCTGTCTGTGTGATTTAACAGTGTGTGTAAATCAAGAGCGAGTCTCTGCTCGACCAGCCAGCCTCATTTCAATCTCTCTACAAATCACACCACGCAGGCGGTGCGAAGGGGGAAAGCTATAAAGGCGCCCCAAAATAATCATCCTCCGCAACTCTCTTTCTTATGCTTTCATTTATTAAGTAGATGAGCATAAATCTGACATCCATCATAACAGACAGCGGGAATATGGTTTGGTCTAGCCAGATAACATTAAGGTTTGGCTTGGTTAGTCATCTGTGGTTTTTGTTTATGCAGGGTGTCACACACTGTCCTTCACATCCAGCGCAGGGAGGCAATATTTGAGGCGGCTGTTGGCGAAATCTCACAAAACAGCAGCAAAGTATCCACGGACCCGGGCTTGGAAGAGGCTTTATTTATGATGTGTGAAAACGGGTATTGAATTAGCATATCTCTCGCCGTCAGCGTACCTATGTTGAACTAGGCAAGATATTTGAGCAAACTAATGCCAGAGAGCGGGCAACATGATGATTCACTACCAGCAGATTAATTCACTGCTCCAGTGAGGGAGCCACGTAAACACCCAGGGGAGGAAACAGACTATGAAGGCCACACACACACTTCTGACAGCTCTCACGGAGGTATAAAAGGGACTCACAAACAATTAACTCCACTAGAGCCGCAACACAGCACTGGCACTGGTGGTCAATAGCAACACTGTCAGCTTTAAAAAATAATGCTGGTAGTATTTTAAAAATCTCCTCATGTCCCTCCTGTCTCACATCGCTGGTTAAGAAGTTCCACAACAATGAACGATGTTTCACCAAACAAAACAAGCACATGATTAAAATGAAGAAAATGAGGAAAAAAAGGTGCATTTATTAGAGATGAATGCATTTTCAGTGAGCTGTTGGTGATAAATTCTAATAATTCTAACATAAAATCTAACTGTGGTATCTGTGGCCACGGGCAAAGTCCAGACATTAAGTCAGAGTTCATCAGTATTCTTAAGGACGAGCCCCTGGCATTAATGAATTCAGGCAAGCATCCACTTTGTCAAATGGCTCTAATAGAGGGCTTCCCATTTTCATGAATGGTCTGTTATAGATTTATTCAGATGGGGTTGAGATGGAGTTACAACGGCACTGCAAATCATCTGCACTGAGATGCTAAGATTGCTCTCTGCTTGTCTTCCAAATTGTTTTTGGGGGGCACTTAAGCCGTGCCTGATGTGATGGCACTTCTGTAAGATCGTAGGATCATGTCCTTCCATGGTATCATTCAACAGAACAAGTGTGTAAAGCAATTAAATCTATTTAGAAAATCAAATCCACTTCCCACGCATATTAAAGTGGTTCATCTCTTTAGCGAGACAATCTTAGTTTGAAGGCACCCGTTTTAAGTAGTGATCTGAATTTAGCTTTGACAAAGACTTGTGCAACATGACAGCTATTAACACTACGCAGAGCAGTCATTATCCACGCAGGCGTGTCAAAGAATCAGTTACAAATTGAATTAACAATGCGTCTGTACAGTAGGTGCACTTTGAACAAAAACTGGGTGCTGAATCCTTTTAGACCCCAAGAGGTAAATCGAAGCCACAGCCACTTGGAAATCATCCAAGGCCATTTTTCAATCAGTGGCACTCAAACATGCCCATACATGGGCCAACCTGCGTGCAATATACATTAGCTAAATCTGTGCCAATGACAAGGACAGTAAAATGCCCTTTGGAAAAACTGCTGAGTTGCTCCCCCGTCTGACAACCTGATCATATGGCAACCATTCAGATGGCTACTAACAAATGCCTCTTGCAAATGACATGGCAAGAATTTGTTGATTAACACTGATTGTCATTGTCTATCGTTGACACATCATTGTAAAGGAAAGAAACAACTTGAGGGATTTTGAATAGAAAAAGTCTGTAACGCCAGTGATGCTGCCCTTTCCCCCACAACAAGGACCTGAACAGAGATAACATTGCCAACTTTTAAGAACAGGTATGTCCAAAACGTGAAATTATATGGTTTGAATACACTGGTCAGCCACAACAAGACAACCAGTGACAGGTGATGTGCATAACATTGATCACCTCCTTTGGTTGTTGGGTCCTTGGGATCTGGCTTTCAAGCAGATGCCACATGTCACAGACCACCAATCACTTCTGGACCATGTGCAACCCCTCCTGGCAATGGCGGTCTCCGATGGCAGTGTCCCCCCCAACAGGGGCCATCAGGGTCCTGGTGCACCACAAAAACTGCTCAGGAATGACCTTGGTGCACAACAAAGAGCCCAAGGTATTGGTACCTGGCCTCCAGATTCCCTGCCAGGCACCAGAGGACTCCCCCACAGGTCTTATGACCATGCCATGATGGGTCAAAGCTGTTTTGGCTGCACAATATTAAGTGGGTGCTTTTTTAATGTTGTGGCTGAACCATATATATCGTGAATATTGTCTTAGTTCTGGATGAAGAAGTGTGCTTTGAACCTATACTGAATCTATAGAGGCTGTACTTTACACTGAAACCAACCTAATACATACAAAACACAACTACCGCCTCTTTAAACATCTCTGACGTGCTTAACAAAAATGCCATGACAAAGGGCCAGTATAGCATTTTAGCTGGTTTGTGATTTGGCATTATATTGTAAAGGAGTCCCTGCTGTTTTTTCCACCCACTTATGCTGAGACACTGTGCCAAGCTTAAACCTGCACTTACTGATTTTTTTTATTTTTGCCACTTCGAGGGGATGGAAACATCCAAAGATTGCCTTTTTAATCACCTTGGAGTTGAGATGTTTAACTTGTTTAAACACTGAACAACTGTAAAGTGGTAGCGTCGACATGCTCTTCTCACGTATTTCGCCTTTGACTGTTCTGTTGGACTTTTCTGGCATGAGGGTGCTTTTAAAAAAAACCCAAGCACAGGAAAGGGTGATAATGTGCTATTGAAATGCTGATTTTCACAGTGCTGGACTGTAACAGCCACCATCACATCCAGTGGTTCCAGTGGAAACAGGAGAAAATCTCCATTTCCCAGGAGCTCCATCATAATTAATTTATTTGGTGACCCCAAACAACAGCATTAATTAGGAGAGAGCTGTGTGGAGAAAAGAAAAGAAGCACCATTTTAACTACTATATCATGTTTTATTCATTTGCATACATACTAAAAAGACTATGAAGAGGTGGCGACGGTAACACAGCCAGCTATGAGGAGAACATGATTACAGCCTCTTTGGAGCAAACTCATCATTATAACGCAGGAATTGTTGTAATTGGCCAACTGGATTCCCTCTTCTCACCCTCTTTCTAAGGCAAAAGCTCACACGCTGCAAGGACGCAATTATTCTGCAAATTGAGATTCAAAGATAGTTCTCAGAGCTAATGCCAGAGTAGTGGTGTGGCCGAGTCCAGCATAAACACACTCTGAAGTGTTTGGATGCAGAAATGAAGCTTTGTCTGGCTCAGTGGCTCCGTCTTCTCCGTTTTTACAGATTGTCTTGACAAACTGTTATGTGATGATGTCGCTGAAGTGGTAATGAAGAAGTAATGACTGAAGGCAAATCGACCTTCAGTGAGTAGTTTAACTTTCATACACAAGAGCGCAGTTCATGATAGCATGGAGGGGACATGTCCTACATTAAAGCTTTTCAAGTGTTTGGGGAGATAAACACATTATTGTTCATTACATAACTAGTTATGTAACTGATGCCCCCCCCACACACACACACTTCCAACGCACGGGGTATTAAAAAGTAATAACCATGATACTTTCTTGATGCTGCCTCCGAGGCGCAGAGTTCCTTGAACAGTAACATTTTAATCTTGACGTGACTTCTACACAGTTGAATTAAGGTTAAATAAATAAAAAATGAAAACATCACAGCACAATTGATTGTGATGAATGGCGCAGCGCCACCTGAGGTATCGAGCCTGACACTAAGGAGTACGTCAGCTTACGGCCTCCAGTTGATGTAAATCAGAAAATTTGCATGACACCAGAACACATTTTGCGGGCGAGAACAGTCGAATCCCTTCAAGCAACGCGCCAGTCACTGTTGCACACAGATCTGTCTGAAGGAGTTGAACTCTGGCTGACAAGTGACAGCCATGTCATGAATAAAACATCCTGTGCGAATAGAAAGAAATTCTGAGAAATCTGAGAGAACATATTATCTGCGTTGCGTGTGTGTGACGCAACATGAGGGGATTCTTGGTGGTGTCCTAATCTTTCTTTCCTAAATCCTCCAGCAACATTGCGAAAGACAAACAACCGCAAACCACAGCTGCCCTGCAGTGTCCACTGGTTCCTCGGCTCTGTGTAAAAAAAATTGGCAGTAAAAAAAAAATAAAATCTCACTCCAGTATAGTTAATCCAGTGCGTCTGAAGTCAAAATCCACTAATTGGTCAGACATAGGAAGAGTCAACAGAGTCTAAGCCCTCCAGAGCTTTAAGCGAAGCTCTGTGATGTAAGGCAGCAGCTGACTGGAGGTAAATGAGCCTGTTCTCGCCCTGCTGACATGGCTGGATCCTCTCCAGATAGCACAGCCTTGCACACAACTCCCTCTAACCAAGCTCTGACAGAGACTAATGCCCCAACATTAAGAGCCCTGCACCACTTTACATTGGCCCAAAACCTCGCTATGTTTTCTCCCGTCAGTGATACGCTTTTTACATTACAGTGTGTCGTCGCGACACCGAGAGAGAGGGATGGACACATCTCCTGCTCTTTTATTCATTGGCTGTAAATATTTTAGGAGTCGCACCAAAGTAAACACTGGTCAATTCAACAGGGCACAGTCACACATTTGTCAGCGCTTCCTTTGTAATTATGGTACAGGTTTCTGCGGCCAAATTGAGCATTAAGGAAATGCATGGGGCTCGTTTTTTGGTACGCAGAAGCAAAGTGTGTGTGCCAAACATATAAAGCAAGTTTTCAAGTGTTTATTTAGCTTCTTTGTCGGATAATGTTAGCGGTGTTTGTCCATGCAGTGAACAGAAACCATTGTTCAAAGTAAATGTGTAATTTTAGTTGATATAATACAAAATAATGTAACGTAAAGTAGAAAAATGGTGTAGCAGTCGTCACCCTTAAGTATAACAAGCAGCAATAACATGCAGATGCTCAATAGCTCAATATCTACTGCACTACAATTTTAAGAAGTATCAAGCCCCCATCAGCATTTACTTAAACTTAGTTTAGTGAGAACTAGTGTTGAATACTGAACTTGGTTCTTTAAAGGGTGCAGACTGACTTAAGAATCACATTAAATGAATCTGTGCCAAATGTCAGTGGCTGAGAGCAAATCTTAAGAGTAATGTAGACAGAGATGTCACCCCTGCAGCACATTCTGGTGAGTCAGGGCAATATTTATATTGTAATGCGAAATGCAAAGTCAACCAGGGTAACATGTCTAGCCCGAGGAAATGTCCTGTCAAATTTAAAGGCAGCCAGCCAGAGTTGAACCCTCCTACACCGATGACGAGGCGGCAACAACAACTTCATCGACGTCTCTATGTAATTAATTATCTAGTTGGATAAGTTGCTCCAGCTGTAAATTCAAATGTTGTTGACATTGTTGTCTCATTGTCAAAACATAAAGCTGCTGTGAGCATTATGTTTGTAACAAATTGCTACATACAGTATCTCTATATTCCATCAGTAATGACTGTTACAGAGTGTTTGGTCAGTGTCCCATGAGTCTCCTCCCCTCGTCCAAGTAAAGACAAAGACAGACAAAATACCTTTTTCTGGTATCCCTGTCCACTTTGTCCAATCAGGACAGAGGACTCCGTAAAGAGGTTATCCTGTCTGGTGGGTTGAGGTAGAGGAGGGAGAGGACTGCTAACTTCAAAACAGACGGGAATTTAGTAAAAATGAAAATGCTTACAGCAGCTTTAAGCCCCAAGCTGCCTCTGAAATTATCAACCCCTTGTTTATGTTGTGAGGTTTTTCAGTCCGAAACCTTGGTATGAAACCAACAGTTTGTAAACTACAGACTATTTATGAGGAAATATTACAGCATGCAAGCACTGCTTCAGTGACATCAATAATGTACTTGACAATGTGGCTGTTCTTCTTCTTCCCCGGAGTCCAACACTGTGCTGATATTCCATCAGTTTCTACATTTCAGTCCAGTTATTCAGGCTGAGTGAAGTGCAAAGCTACTTCCATGTCTTTGAACAGCTTCCTCCCAATGCTTATTTTTTTTTACTGAAATGACACCTGCACTGAGCAAAGTACCAAAAAAAAAAAAAAAAAGTACCGTTGGGTACAGAAATCCATTCCAGTCCCTGGGTAGCGGAACCCAACCCTGGTAACGAAATTCAGAAACCGAAATGATACTGAAATGATGAATTGAAGGAACAAAACAACCACGGCTGCTCAAGAGTAAAAATAAAGTCTTATCTGTTGTTTCCTGAGGGAAATGAACTTATCAACAGTTTAACAAGAAACATATCTCTCTGTTTTGTAACGATGTGTAAAATTTCTGTGACTAATTCAATTCTGAGTAGTTGTGCTATGGTGGAACACATCGTGCCGATGATAAGTCTGCATTACAGACTGAAAAGAAGAAAAGTGAGCGTGTCTGAGGCATGACAGGTCCTTCAAGGCTAGGCAATTTCACCACAGGAAACTTTTACAGTGTAAAAATAATCACATTATAGCTCAGTAGATTTTCACGTCAGTCAGGAACTTGTATTACCGCAGCTTCATAATCACAGTTTCACCGCAGAGCGTCGAGATGGATTTTCTCCAAGGTTACCTTTAAAGACCTCGCTATTATTGGTCTAGACCATCATCAGCCTGGGAGAGTTTTTTTTTGCATATTGAGTCATTGCTAATTCTCATTTATACATATACACGGGTGCCTAAAAAACAGCAGATGGCAGTTCCGTTCCTGTTCCTGCTGTGGGTGGATGAGCTGGATTTTCTAAGTTTTTGCATGGTGACCAAATTAAGCTGACATTTTGATGGTGTTCACTGGGTTAACGTAAGCATTTCCAAGGCCAGTATGGAGAAAACTCTTCAGGGGCTTGTGGCCATCAGCTGTGGCTACAGTGGGTCATTAACGTCTGTGGCCTGTAAGAGTTCAGCTGACAATGGAAACCAGAGATGGGCATAGTAATCTTGTAAAGTATGTGAGTCTAAATTCAAATGTATTCTTCCATTTCCAAGTTTGATTTGGCTCTTGCCAAGTAACACAGTCAAGGCTATGAGCTTATCTTTATTCAGAACCGAGCTTGGGGTTGTTTCATTGATTTACAGTAGTTCAAGAGGATTCAGGCTATTGCTGGGTTGAAAGAAAGGTCCTGTTTCTCCCTGTGGTCTGTTATCAGAAGAGATAAGAACAGGACAACTGCACTGTACTGTGTCTTCAGTCAAAATAATTGTCTGGGACCACAATCGCTGCCTGTTTTTCCTCACTTACACTGTAATCAAACACAAAGTCATGTAAATGTTGTCCCCTGCCAACATCTGTATTGTTCAGTATTAACAGACAGCCCTAAATTTGGGTTGTACACACTACAAGCAAACAGACTGGACATGACCTCTCATGACCTCTAAACTGTAATCCCCATCCTTAGTTCTATTCTCATTAAGCTCTCACGCATGCTTTGTCCGTCATCCATTCCTCAACTTAACTTTCTCTCCATGTCTGTATTGAATCACAGTCATAGTTTAGGCCCAATGGTGCATCAAGCATCAACTTAAGCAGGTGGAAATTTGTTAGGATTTTTGGTTTGGATATTTCCTGTCTTATCTTGAAATTCACTCCTCCGCATGTCATGTTTTGCTTTTCACTTCCTGTCTTTGTGCTTTTCCTGCCTTTTTTTTTTCTTGCACACCTGCGATTCATTTGTTAAGCCATCCATGTGTGTTCAAGCCTGTGTTCTCTCCCGAAGTGTTTATCAGTTTGCCAGATTCACCACATGACATCTTAAACCAAAGTAATGGAAGATATTTTTAACTTGTGAGGCAGTTGGATGACTGAGATACATGATTATATGATCTTGCAAGTCCATCTTTCCAGGCTTCAAGCTTGCATACAGGCATCGAACCAATCAGCATCCTATGAGGTGTTACTGTGAGTACCAGCAGTGGTTTTGGTGTGACTACCATCGCAGGAATTGACCATCCACTCAAGTTAGCCTGTGATAGATGGTGATAGACAGATGATTCGTCCCATCACTTGCCTAGTATCCTTTGAAATTGCCTGCCTCTTCCCAAACTGTTTCTAGCTGCACATTCCCAGATGGTTCTGTATAACAAATCATCTGGCACCTTAAGGTTGCAAAGTCATTACAAGTCGTTTTGAGGGGTACATCAATATAATTTCCTGACAAGCAATCCAGAAGTTGAGGTATTTCAATCTGGAACAAATTAATCAATTACTGTTTGTGCCTCAAATATTCACAAAATGTAATGCTTTGCTACAAACCAGTACAATATGAACAAAACTGTGAGCCACCTCTCGCCTTATCTACACACCCAAACACTAATCTGTCTTGTACAGTAATCCAGAGACAGATGCAGCAGCAGCTCCAATAAGACTGAAACAGGAGAGCGACTTACTGGATCAAATGTTTCTTTTAGTTTTTTTCCCCCCCATCCTAATGTATTCAGCTACATAATGATAACAGCTCCGAAGTGAGACAACGAGTGGTTATCACCAGAAATTCACCCCAGGGACCGCCCTGGGCCTCTCATTATCTGTTGAAGAGCGTCAGAAAGTGCCTTTTGAAGGTGTCGCAGACTGTCAGGTTTGGGCTCTATTGTCCAAGTGGATTGGTCTGTCATGTGCGTTCTGAGAGCCACTTTTTCACAAAAGAAAATCCAAAACGGGGAAAAACTTTGTCTCAGTCACGAAAGGAGTGAAAAGACTGTGTATGCACCCAGGTAATAGGTTGCTCTGGTCCTTTTCCTCCCACATTTTACCCTCATGTCTCTCCCAGCCAGTGTGGGTGCAGGGGTCAGTGTTCTGCTCTTTTTTTGATAACAGTTACCTTTTTCATTATATGATGTTATTGACCAATAAATAATTGAAAATGGTCTCCAGCTGTACCTTAACACTCCATTCCAGTTATTTATTGCCACATACACTGCAACTCTCCCTCGGTTACCTTTGAACTGATCCTCAGAAACGAAGCCAAGCCTCGCATTCCAAAGGTGCTGGTCACGATCCATATGCGAGCTGGGCCCTGTGAGGTTACCTTGACAATTATGCATTTGTAAACATCCTCATAAATATTCATAACTAATGGCTGAACCCCAGTGTTGACATTGCAATCATGCAAATGGTGCTTGTTTCATGAATATCCATCAGATAGATGGATCATTTGCAGGCATTATTGGATGAATTTGCAAAAAATAAACACATTATTGAGCTTGAGTTTTAAATTAGAAGCAACAAGTGTCCCTTAAAAAAAAGTTATCATTTATTTTCTTGCTGTGTTTAAGTCTGATTTATGAGTTGTCGACACACTTTCATTACATACACTTATCGGCCACAAAGGGAGGAGAAACCAGTAAATGTTTCATGTCTATGAAATTTGATAGAATTATTATATTTTCTCAATGGCACCTAATTTAGAAACACATTAAGATTATTTTTCTCCCGTCTCCCTTCGAATCCCCTATGCAAACACATCGTATAAATGGCAGGTGCATCCCAGGATATCAAACATGTCTGACTAATTCTGAATAATTTCCTGAGCTGGGTGACAAATTCTGCCTTCCACCTGCACTATGCATAGCCGGCGAGTGTAGGCATGCATACAAAGTAGGGTGGAGATTTAGCTTGGCTTGCCGTAGCGCGGCTCCCCACCTCCCTTCAAAACCGCCCCGTACTTCCCTCCCACTCAGGCTCCAGCTCTCTTTGACATAAAAGGGCACGTCCTCTGAGGTTTCTGTCTGCCCCTCTGTGTCTGTCAAGGCTACATGTCCCGGAGAGACACAGCAAGTAGAAAAAAAGTGTGTGCGTCGATATGGAAGAGGCAGCGTGGGATTACTAATCCTCCCACATTTCCGTGGAGCATCCAAGTGGGCAAACTTTTTAACTTCCACAAAACACGGTCAGTTCGGAAAAGAAAATTGAGCTGCGCTGCTCACGGTCAAGGCAGAATAAGTAATAAGTTGTGTTGGTAGCTGCAGCAGAGTGCCTCGCTTCTTACTCATTACCCCACTTGGCCCTTTCTTGAATTCAGCTGCCAGAGAGAAAATCACAAGTCTTACCTGAATAATTGATAAAAAAAAAAAAAAAAATCTGAGCTGGCATTCTGCAGCCTCTTATTGATAAGTTTGTGCACAGGTCTCATGCCAAGTTCTGAATCAGTGCTGTGGGCCAAACTGAGGCCATGACTCAACTAACACTGTAGTTCAGCACTCATTCTCTCTTCTCAAAGAGCTCAGAGGCCTCCAAAGAGCTGTAAGAATAACTTTTTAATGACGATGATAAGGTAATGCACTGTAAAGAGGTCATGAACTTAAATCGTCCAGGGTTTACATCTGAAAGTTTGCACATATTCTACAGAAAGCAGGCAGTAAATGTCATGTGACAACATTAGACTTACTATTTAAAATAAAAAAGTTCTTACATATAGGTAGTGTAGCACTGAGGAAATGTGTTTGCCCTGTAGTTCTGTTACAATGAATCTGAAAATAATTTCCACAGTGAGATGCCAAAAAAAATCCTTCACACTGGACCTTAAATTATGTGACTTTGTCACACTACATCACAAGATATGTCCAGCGGCTAGTTTGGAATGTAAGAATTGATTTAGCACAGCCGCTCTGCTTTTGTTACCAGTGCTGGCTCTGGCTTGTGTGAGCTGGCCAATCAGAGCATACTGGTTGTTTTGGGGGGGCAGGGTCTTAAAGAGACAGGAGCTGAAACAGAGCATTTAAGACAGAGTGGGAATATGGAGTTGCTGCGCTGGACAGCATGAGAACACTGATGTGTTATTACGAGCACTACAGCTGAAACCTGAAAATGAGCATAATACATCTCCTTTAATAAAGGATAAGAAGTTGCTTGTACTGGATTATAAGACAAAATGACAATGATCGTGTGTGTGTGTGTGTGTGTGTGTGTGTGTGTGTGTGTGTGTGTGTGTGTGTGTGTGTGTGTGTGTCGGGGAAAGTTTTTGCTTTATTTATGTGCTCTTTGGTGCCTAATGGATGTCTTCTGGGGTGGTTTTGTGTTTAAGATGCCTCTCATGACTTTGCACAGTACTTAGGCTTGTGTAAATTATTAACAGCAACTAACTACACGGCGACAAATACATTTCATAATGGATTCAGACATCATGCTAAAATGTTGTGAATTTCAGCTGTCTGCTCTTTCTGGAAAACATTAAACTCTGACACATTTGGTTGAATAATCACACATGAAGCCAAAAAAGGCCCAGAGCACTATCAGCAAAAAGAGAAAACAATCTGAGACGACACTGGATAAAAAATGTTGCAGTTTATGGTGATAAATAATATACATTTGTTTGTGTGTGTATATATATATATATATATATATATATATATATATATATATATATATATATATATATATATATATATATATATATATATTAGAGAGATAGGCACTAATATATATATATATATATATATATATATATATATTAGAGAGATAGGCAATAATATATATATATATATATATATATATATATATATATATATATATATATATATATATATATATATATATATATATATAATATATATATATATATATATATATATTATTGCCTACCTCTGTGGTCTGTCATATACTCCAGGATGCTGTGAAGTGTGAAGGGCTGCAAAAAAAAAAACCACAGGAGCTCTCGGCTCAGGGAAAAGCAAAGCGAGTCCTCAGCTGCTTTCAGTCCAACTAGTCAAAACTCTCTTTTCTCTGATTCTCTGCAAAGATGGGCAGATGGTGGGGTCTGAGTTGTGTGAAGATGCACAACAAACAGGATAAACTGTATGTGATGACAGGATTTTCTCATATCAAGACGATCATATGTGTATTTTGAATACTGTAGGTTCAGATGCCTTAGGTCAAGTTCTGACTCAGGGCACGAAAAGAGCGTAAACAGCCACGTTTGCCAGCTTTCAGCATAACTAAATGAACGAAGGGCAAAACCACAAACTAAAATAATGCTTGTATTGATTTATATTTTTTTATGCGCTCTTTAGCAGTATGCACACCAGAGAGCACATTCATCACATGTATCAAATGTCTTATGAATATATCTTCACAGTGCCAGAACTCTCACCTGGCAGCAGCAGGACAGGTTGCTGAAATCTGCTCCAACAAACAAGCTAAATGTGAATTTTGCCTTCTGGTGCTTGTTTTTGTTTTTTCGTGTGTAGTGTGAATCCCAAAAATCTGCAATAACATGACTTCCACCATCACCGACAACAACAACAACAAAAAGGTGATTCATTGTACATAAAGATGCAGTTAAAACACGGGATCTCATTGCTCTTGGGCCTTTATACAAACAGCGTTTTCATTTTAGCCATAATTCAAAGAAATTACTGTGTTTCAGAAAAAGAAGATCTTGTTAGATGGATATTCTGCTTTGTAATTATTTTCATGCTGTTAGAAATAGTTGATAAATCACAACACCGTAAGCACAATGAAAAGACAGATCACATTTTTTTTTATCCTTTATTATTCCTATTATTTGTTATAACTCCATTTCTTTTCTGCTTCATGAATACTAAACTCATTCATCCTTCACAAACCCCATTACAGATCAACTGGTGGTTGTGCATGTTAAATGGCGTTGAATAAATAAATAGACTGGATGTTAGACACGGACGTAATATTCTCTCGAACAGAAAAGATGCATTAATGGTACCCAGCCTCCGTGTCTCTGAGTTCCGCGTGAGATCTCGTTTCAACACAAAGGCTCAGCACTTGGTTTGATCGACAGCGTGCAGGAATGAGAGAGTGTAATGGCTTCACTCTTGAGAAATACAGAAAAAACAGGCACCATGGGAAATGGAAGAAATATGAGATTCAGAGAGAAACGGAGGACAGCGATGGCGGGGAGAAACTGTGAGATGTATTTGACCCAAGTTGTAAAAGATTGAAGGAGATGGCATGCTGGCAATTCTACTCTGGGTCTGTTGTGAGCTACTGAGATCCATCAAACACTCTGCCATTCTCCAGCTGCAGCAGACACTGAAGCGGTCTCAACATATTTCACCCAGCGCTCCTCAGTTATCATTTGTTTTTCTAACTAAATAAATGGATAGTGGTCCGAGCAGTTCCTAGTCCAACTGATGCTGAAATTCATTTTTGCTGCGGGATCAGTATGTAAATCCTGTTTGTGTCTGTTTTGACTTGTGCAGACTGTTTTCTCCACACAAATTATGTACTTTTCCAACTGAATTTGTTTGATGCAATTCTTGTGTGGGTTGATGGACTAGTCCGCCATAACAGTTCAGTTCCAATAAGCAGTGCAAAGATGACGGGTCAACTTTTGAGCACTACCTAAGTATCCCAGTCAACAGAATATTATATATTATAATGTTAGCATTTTACATTTCTGCACATCTACGATGCAAGAGACCACTGTTCAGTGTGTTAGAGACAGTGTTTCAACATCTTTAAGTGCATAACTTCTGGATATTTTGAAGTTGATTTTACGACAAGTTCCAGTCATGATTGTAGCACCTGATAAGCAAAACCAGGATCTAATCCTAACCTTGACCAGATCAGATCAGATGTTTTACCGAAACCTATGATCAAGCATTTTTGCACCATTAAACTGAAAATGTTCCCTAAAGAAACATAATATTAGGATATATCTTTGCTTTGCAGAAATGTCTTTTATCAATGAGTGTTCTGGCAATTTGCCTGGCCTATGTTACTGGCATCCTGTCCACACGTACTGGTGTGTTTTGCCCTTTCGTACATGCATTAACAGCTTTTAAGGTCACTGGAAATCTCGTTCCAAGGTGGAAATATTCAAAATCTCCACTTGCACTTGCACAGGCAAAAACCTTTGGAAAACTATGACGCAGAAAAGAATGTTCACTCTAAACCAGGCCTTATTAGTGCATGTTACTAGGGGGATTCTGTGAAGAGCATCCACATTTCCCAGCCTTGTTCATGGTATTTTCTGTAATCAAACAAACCAACCACAGCTTTCACAACAGAGTTTATTTCTAAAACGGTGCTAAAACCTTGCATTTGAACATTGTTTTGTTTGTAAAAGCCTGGTGATAGGAATCACAGGAGTCTGGTCATCGCCCCAACTCGAACTATGGACGAGTGCTCACTGGACCCACTCCTCTCTATAATGCAGGACAGACACAACAGTGATCTTTTGCAGTACCAGCTGTCAGCTCACTGCCACTGCAAACACCCACCCAGTTTTTACAAGTAGTTCAAAAAAAACTGATACATCCCATTTTAAAGCATGACAAACATGACAAAAAATTGTACAATAGCTACATTTGTTCATTATAATATATTTCCTTGCAAAAATGTGCAAAGGATTGTAGTTTCCCTGCAGCTCTAATAGCAGAGTTGGAATAAGTCACTGCAGTGCAGAGGCATAATGTTCCTTTAGAAAAAAAGAACAAGTCTGTTTATATCTCCATTTCCCATTAAACCTCAGTCTGATGATCAAATGCATCATTTGGTGCACAGACAAGAAAGAATTAGAAAACAGTTTTAACTACGATGCTAAAATGAGCTTGCCTTTTCATCATTTCAAAGCAGACTGAAGACATGAACTCATTCGAGAGTGAAAATAGAACATCTTAAATCTTAATTGATATTTAAACAAAGGCACGACCAGACCGGAGACACATGGGCAGTATGAAACCACTGTAACCATGGTAATGCACATTACCTGCCAAGGTTAGTTGTGTTTGACAGGGTGGTGGGTGTTGCATTATGCAGATGAGAGATTTCAGCATTCTGCTGACAGCCCTTAATGCTGAGGGCAGTGACAGGGATTGTGGCTTCACGGACCACTTTATGAGGGACTGATGTCTGTTGTACACGCTGATGAGGCACACTTTTGCAGCATGTTACACGTTTTTGAATGACAATACATGGTGTGAAGAACAGTTAATAGGGTACATAAAGTGAAAAAACATCTGTGTGATTAGAGCTGGTGAATTTATTGTCAAATTCAGGTCTGCTCCATATGTGGTTACAGTGGATCAGCAGCGCTGAAAGTCCAAAACAACTTTCCCCGGGCAAATAAATATCACATTGTATCGATGAGCTAACCACAAATTGAGTCAATAGTTTCAAATTGGAGCAGAACCGCAGCACAATGAATAAAGTTTGTGATTCAATTTGGAAGACTGGGCACGTTTATGTCTCTTAATCTACCAAGCTGGATCGTGACCGAGTCTAATTTAAAATGAGCATCTCTCTCATTTTCTGTGTTTCTTGCTGAAGTGTGCCGGCTGCTCTGAAAGTGTTCGAATGACAGATGCTTACTCACATATAGTTTAATGGGGCTCTAAAGGAGTTAACAGTAGAGATGGACATGATTAATTGATGTTTTGTGTAATAAAAATGGATGATTAACTTGTTTTAATGGGTTTGTCAAAGGAAGCAGGGAAAGCAGACAAAAACAACCAGCCTGAAGAGTCATTTGGGTTGGAGGGAGTGACATATTTTAGTGCTCTCATTAAATGAAGAACAATTTTGGGGATTTTTCACAGATAACATGGGTGAGAAAGTAGACCAAGACAGGATGTGGAGAGTAGAACACGACACATGAGGATATAAAGTTGATGAAGGGTCTCGGTCATCCAGGTCACTGTAATTCTAAGTGCTGTATCTTTGGCAACTGCGAATGTTTCAGTTTCTTGAAGACATTTCACCTCTGATCCAGGAGGCTTCTTCATTTCAAAAGAACTGTAGGGGAGTTTGCAGGCCTTACAAACTCTGCGTGGGAGTGTCCTTACAGAGTTGTTAAAGACACACATGAGCTCTGAGTTTCAGAGTCACTGGGGCCATTTGTGGGTCGTTGCTTTAACCGGCCTTCATGTGGGTTGCTAGGGCAAGGTGAAGGGGAAGACAGCTTAACATCCATCCACACCGGGGCTCACCTCGCCTTCGCATCCCACATGAAGGCCGGTCAAGTCAACAATCCACAAGTGGCCCTAACAACTCTGTAAGGACTCTCCTACACAGAGTTTAAAAGCCTGCAACTCCCCTCCAGTTAGTTAGAACTGAAAAAGCCTCGAAAGGTGAAACGTCTTCAAGAAACTGAAACAAATCCAGTTGCCTACGATACAGCACTTAGAATGAGGATATAAACTACACAGTAGAACTGGAAATGACTAATCAGAAACCCAACAATGACCATTCCTACAGCATCATGAAATCTACCACATACCACTAAATATCTATTTATTAATGTTGAAATATTGAACAACCTGCGAAAATCAAAACTGTTTACTGGACATTTCAATCTGATCTTTCAGTGAAAGAAAGAAATACATAAACCCACCGATGTTATCCCCTCTCCTGCAGGGTAATCCAAACATCGAGATTGCATGTCAAAATGGCATCAGATGTCCGCGCTACAGATATTCTAAATCCAGACGACACATGCAATCTTGTAAACACACAAGGCCGCAGCCTGCAATATTGTACACCATGACTTATGGCTGTACGATAAACCATCCTTTAAAAAGAGGAATTTCAAGCAGACAGGCAGGGGATGTGTGATAGATTAGTTGTGTCAGGTTTTATATCAGCCATTTAAGTTGTCACCCTCCACCGCAAACAGCCTCGGAGGTAGACAAACCTCGGCAGATTTCTGCATGGTGAGCACTCCTCTTCTTCCTCTTCTTCCACTGACGCAATGAAGCTGGCGAATATGATTGAGAGATTATAGATGTATGACAAAAGGAAAATCTAGAGAATGGACTGCTCAGTGTAGATGACACATCGTCAGCCTCTACAGACATCATGTCCATTCCAGTGTGCTCTCACGTATTCGTCCTTTTCCCACCAGATATTCATCAATATAAGCCATTCATAATAAACCCATTCTGGATTTCTCATTGTCTCCCAATTGAAGCCTTCCCACCGGCGGCCCACCCAGCTGCATCCCCCTGCCAGTCTAATGATATTTTCTCATATCAACCAGCTTATCAAATCCAAATACCAATGATGGATAAATCTGCCTCAGCTGATGCGCCGGAGTGCCTCCTGCTGCTATCAATCAACGTGTTGCCAGATGATTGTGTCCTGCTGGGATGTATGACATTATGAGGTCCATTTGGAGGCCCAGCTGAGTTACGACGGCTCCACTCGCTCAAAGTCAATTTTCGGCATTGGTCGCTTTTTCGTAATCTGCGCTCTCCCGGAAAAGCACAGTTTATCCCACCTCGAGTCTCTTATGTCTGCTGTTCCCTCTATGAAGTGGAGCCATTTTCGCCTCTTATCTCCTGGGGATGTACTGTCCAGATTCCTGAGGCGGTCCTGTAAGTGACCGTATAATGCAGGGTTGTATGTTGAAACAGACACACGGGTACATTTCAAGTGACTGCTGAAGAAAAGTGTATCTGATACTGCTTTGCTGGTGTTGTGCCGAGGACATTACAATTACATCCACCTAAAATGCTATGTTTTTGTTCCTGCATCTGTTTGTTGGTTGTTTGGTTGGTTTATCAGCAGGATTACACAGAGCTGAATGGATTTCCAAGAAACCTGGATGGAGGATGGATCTAGGCCCAGATAAACCCCATTAGCTTTTGGTGTGGATCCAGACAGAGGGATGGATCCAGGTATACAGGAATGGGTTTCAGGTGGCTGGAATTTAAATACGTCTTATCTGATATTGCGCCAGGCTTGACTGAATCAAAGGGAACTATGGGACTATTCCAGTTCTTATTGTTTAAGGACTACGATTGCAAGTGGCTGAACGTTTTGCCCCGAGTTCACTTATTGTTCTTTCCAGTTTGTCGTCACTGTTTGGTCAAATTTAGGCAACAAAAATACTTGATAAGGTTTTAGGAAAATGTAGTTTTGTTTAAAATAGACCCTCTCACAACATTTAATGCATGTCTCAATGATGACCCCCATCCGTTTTTTTCTTTTTTCTGTTTTCTCTTTCTGTCATAAACCTATGACGTTACAAAAACATGATTGGTCAGTTTCAGTGACGGTCCTGGAGCAACATCAATTATGATATTCCAGGAACGACACCGACACAGCAGATATCAGATTGTGCACTGAAGAAATGCAATCTGAATGACAACAACCCTGCATCGATGACTACCTGTGCTTGTTGCTGCCTCCAATCCAGATAGCATCTGATGGAAGCCTCAAGTTAACATCTGCAGCAGGAGATGGATGCGAAAACAGTGATTTAATAAAACCGGCAAACTATCACACACATGCAAGAACATTAATATTGGAGCCGCTGGAATATATCGTTAAGAACACTGGAGCAATAACGTATTTTGCCTATAACCAAATAAGAGCTGTTCTTTATAAAGAAGCCCGAGGATGAAAAGCCAACAAGCTTTAGATAAATAAATTCATTCAAGTCAGCTGCTTCAGTGAGATACACCTTCACAGACCTCCCGTGTATTTCAGGAATCTAATCTTTTCACAAGGGAGCCTGTGACTGAGGGCGTCTGTGAGTTTTAAATGGCAATCTTGAACCGTTAGTAATGGCATTGCTTTTTCTCAAATCCATTCGGGCGTTTAGAGGTTTGGTGCCTGACAAGAATCGTCAGGAGTTATTTTGCATCATGAATTAGGGATACGAAATTGATATTTATTAATCGAACATTAAATCCGAGCTGGCAGGCAACATTCAATTACACAGCGAACCATTTATATCGCTCACATCACAGTCACATTTAAGACGCAATACACATTCATTATTGTTCCCCTTTTGCTCATCAGAATGTGGCGGCATGTTTAACAATCAAGTCGATTTTGTTTTGGGATTCAGTTTGGGACAATCGTATCATTTTGACGTTATTTTCCCTTTAATCGCGTTGCTGGTAAAGCAGCACCTTGGAAGCTTATATTGATTACAAATTCTGTTTATTTTGTCTGCTCTGCATAACATTCCTTAACACAATCAGAACATGGAGCCGTGCATGTCTAATCCAAGATTATAAAAAAAGCTAAGTGATCCATTTTGATTTCTTTCCCTCGTCTCTCTGCTAATATGTAAATCAGCATGCACTGGAAGGTCCATTAAACCGATTAAACACAGAGGATGCTGGCAAGTTGCAGAGACACTAGGTGATAGCTCAGGCCCTGATTAACTTTGGAGTGAAATCCATGACTGAGAAACTCAAATTAAATTATTTGTGCTTAAATGATGCCGCACCAAGACTAATGTGATTGATAATAGGGCCGCGCAGCACACAAGAATTCACATTTAATTGCATTTAGGCATTGACACCACAGGCGCCAACCTGCATCTCTCGGTCTGAAGTAATGTATGCAAAGTGAGTAGATCTCACCTGAATTTGTTCTCACAGTGTATTTCTGCCTTCACAGTGGATGAAACCTCTCTGAAATGACTCTCAAACTGATAGGGCATGGCTTAAAGGTCATAGCTGCATTTGCTCGGGCGCTGGCACTAAATAGTAACATTCAGGAATATAGACACAAAAGAAAATGGGTTATTTATGACCTCTGCTCCCGGCATAGCGAGCAGAGCACACACTGTAAGCCCATGAATATCTCGGGGCATATAAACGGCCACATTTTCACGCATAACGTAATCACGCTGTCCTTTTGATTAAATTAAGGACCTTAAGTCGTGTGTGAGAGCCGCGGCTGAAGGAGATTCTGAGTCACACAATCGATTCCCTTCGGCTCCTAAGGTCTAGAAAATGAAGCTGTTTTGCCCACTGTGTGGAGCACGGGGAGAGGGGTACTGAGGAGAGGGATGTAAATAAACACCGAGCCAGAGGACGAAAGAGAGAGGTAGAGTGTCTGACTGTTTTCTCCAATGAGAAAGATAAGACTAAAGAGGTACTGAGAAATCGAGTCTAAGCTGTGTAAAACAAGTTCGACACAGTGTATCAAAAGCACATTGTACACTGTTGGGTTCACTGGTCTTCTAAATTGCTATTTATTATTGCAAAAACAAGGCTTTATTCTGTGAGTCTTTGTTGTACATTTCACTTCTACGCTGCGAGCGGCAATGTAAGCAAGAAGACATTAAATCACCTTTTAAATTGCAGAATCGACCTTTAGAATGTAATCGAATACACATTCAGGCAATTAACCACCTAGAGTAGTATTCAAACAAATTATAATGGGTTATAGGTTTGCCAGTATTCACTTTTTTTTTTTGCAATGGAGTGAAGAAGATTGATATCACTCTCTGGTTGTGTGTGAGCTAGAGCTGGGGCTGAGACGTTAAACGTCAGCCTAGTTAGCATCACAGCTGGAAGCAGCCAGCGAGCCTGGTGCTTTCCAAAGTTAAAAAATATGCCTACCAACAGCTATAAAGTGCCCTTTCAGGGGCTCTAAACAACATTTTGCAGCAATTCAAATGTATGAATCACTTTTGTATTGGCCATATGTGAGGGGATTGTTATGCCACATTGTAAATGAGACCTTCCCGTTTCTCTTGGTGGTCAGTTTATTCTACTAACCCGTCCACTATCATAAATCTCCTTCTTCTTCTTCTTCTTCTTCTTCTTCTTCACTTCTGAAATCTGCCGGTGCTCTTTTCTGCCCTCTCCACATTCCACCAAGGACACACGAGAGGGGGAAGTGCACTGAAACTCTGCATGCTTCCTTCTCGACACCAAAGTCAGCAATTCTGGCTGTTTTTAGCTTTGTGGGCCATCTAGTTCGATTGTGTTGGCGAGAGGACAGGCATCTCTACAGCCTATATAAAACATAGCAACTCACACCAAAACAATCTAGATGCATGATTAGCACCACAGGGAACAATGCATTTTTTGATTTTGGGGTGAACTGTCCCTTCAACTGTTAGCTTTGCCAGCGTAAAGGCTGAAAGCAGAACCAACCACTTGACCACTGTTGATTTGTGAGCTTTAAAGAAGTTGTACGGCCGGGCTAGTTTCTATTGTTTATGCTTATCTAACTGACTAATATAAGATGTCTTTTCTTTGTTATTCCATCTCCAGTACTTTTAATTCAGTCATATTCTTGTATGGTGACGGTTTATTTCAAGCTGTTAATCACAGCAGATGAAAGCTGCGCAGCGTCGAATTTGAAATTCAATTTCACCCAAGACCACTTATAGAAGTTCATTCCAAAGGGAGTTTATCGCCTTCTGCTCTGTCCTCATTTGACTGAACTCCCCTGCCACGGCCTCTGCTTTGAGTCTGGAGCCTTGCACTATCACAAGACGGCCTACTGGAGTGCAAATAACAGCTTCAACCACGGCAACCACTTGTTGTGTGAATCTTTTTGTTTGCCTCATGAAAGCTTTCACACGCTCTTACTCCAGAACAGTCCCTCACTTGATTTCATCATTCGACCATGGACGATGTTGTGAGTGTGAAAGCCTCAGGTGATAATCTTCCCAATTTCCAAAATCCATTTGTTCTTGTTCTCGCTCATGTGAGCCATTGAATTCTCAATTATTCTCCCCCTTTCCTGCAGTCGAGGTTAGTTGTAGGGACTTGCCAAGTCAATATTTTGTTAAATGAACTTCTGCAACTTGGGATCTCTCTCTAAGGTATCATGGGAGCTGTTGTCTTCATTGTTAAATTACCATCATTGTTGATGAAGATCTTTGTGACTTAGGCAACAGTTTTTACAGATGTGTAAAGGTTTTAAAGTTTTATTTGAGTTATGTTCAGTCACATTCACCAACTTCCTTCCTCACACCCTAACTCTGTGCTGGAAGCTTTAACAAGAGGCAACCAAATGAGACGCACTGTTACCTTGAGTAAAACTCAGATTTTCTCTGTGTTTGAATATTTTAATCTGTCAGTCGAACACATTTTACCTTTACAGGCTAATCTAGTTTTTATTAAACTTGGGTTTTATTGTGCTGGGCATGATCAATTTTCGGTAATAACCAGTGTTGGACGTTAACTGTTAAGTAATGTGATCACAAATCAAAATTCATCAGTTATATTACAGCTAGTCTTCTGATTCAAGTATCTCATCATTAGCTTGACATTTAGGTGTACGAATTCCAGGCGGCTATGAATTCCAATATGCTTTGTACTGTGAGTGATTGTATATGTGATTTTAACATTGATTTGAGGTGACTGGTCATCATCATCAGGTTTGTCATTTTTCTCTGAGTTTACCTGGTTTTGTTCAGGGTTGGGGGTGTGTGAGCTCTGCAGCTCATTTGTTTTACGTTTCTAAATTGGTGAAATAAAGACGAGTTTGACTTGTGAATGTAATATTTTCTGTTAATTTCTCAGAAAATGATCCATGGATCTTGACGAACCTCCCCATACCATCTGTATCTATACCACTGTGGTTCTGAGGAACAAGTGCATCTCTTAACTACGATCAGTGCCACTGGGGAAAACTGAAACCAGAAAGTCAGTATATAAATTATGACAGATGATTACAAATACAGTACTATGGAGTCAAAATGTAAGAGTTAACCCTTGTCTCTGCTGATCTTGGGCTTTGTCTCAACCTGGCTAATAGTCTGTTCCTGCCCTGTTGGACTTCTTTTCATCAACGGGCTGCGTTCCCAGATCTCAACGATTTACTTAGTGAGTGAAATGCTTTCATAACTGATGGACAGAGAAGAGAGGAGAGGACTACACCTCTGTCTCATGCTTTTTTTATAGGGAGAGCACTTTATTAATTCATCATCACTCCTCCTTAGTCAAACACTTGTTCATTCATTCATTCATTCATGTGACAAAGGGAGAAATCCTTTGAATGTTTCCATTAATGAGAAGGCTCTGGTAAGGTCGGTACAATCTTTGGTAACGGTAAGCTGAGCTTTGTAGACTTCTATTCTTCTTCTGTAAGAGGAAATGGCTCCGTAAAGACCTTATAAATCTTCAGTTACATCCACGTGTGAGCAGTCCTGCAGTATGTCTACCCTACACTGACACTCTATACCCATGCTGCACCTAATCAGGCAAAGTTTCAAGCACTTCATTCATTATAAAGTTTTTTGATTTACTCATGTACTCAACCTGGCTGATTTACCTCCGCTCATTACAGATTTCTTACTGCCTCCCACTTCTCGCTGCTCTTGGAACAGCTGGAACCTGCTGTATGCAGCTGTGGGTGATGTGAGCAGGTGGGCAGAGTAATTGCTCTTGTCATTATTTAAGTCCTTCTTAGATTTGCACCGTATTCTTTTTCATTTTGTTAAAAAATCACAAGGAATTATGACTCACATGTGCCAGTCATTTTCCTCTTAATGTGCCAGATCCGCCAACTCTCCTGATTCTCTCTCCTGGTGTTTAACCCCTTTTCTCTCGCTGTGTTCCTGATTAGTTATTTCTCCTGTTAATCTCCCGATTTCATAGTAATACAATTTTTTTTCCCCCATGTCTCTGTGTGGGCTGTGTGTCGTGAGATCTGGCAATGCAGTCCGGAGGCAGAGGTGTGCAAATGACCCTACCTGATGTGTGTCTCATCACTCCACGCACTCTGCTCGCTGGAATGAATGAAACAGATCGCAGGAAGAAGAAATGTGCTCCCAGATTTCACTCAGAGGCCCCGGTCTCACCTGCCTCCTTTTCCACCATGCTATCCTCCGTCTCCTTCTTGTTGAAGGTCAACGTCAAAATGATGGCTCCACAGCGCACACACGTTTTTTTTTTTACTTACTGTGATCTTTGTATAGAAGACAGATTAAAAAAAAAAAGACAAAACATTTTTACTGTCACATTCTCGTATTCCTTCTATTAATCCTTGGTGGGTGTTGAGGGTAGGCTGTTTGCTGATACCCCAGAAAATCTGCCTCTTACTCACAGCCTGATGTTGGCATGTAAGACATAGGTGAATCCTTTCAACTGCACGCTGGATGACACTATTGCGTTTGACATTAAAATATAATTGGCCAACATCAGTGAACGGCAGCATCATCCTCGAAGCCGCTCAGATGCAGCAGGCACTCCTGCTTCACAATCGTTAAACATCCGCCAACGTTCACTGTAACTGTAACTGGATTAGGCTCACTTCTATTCCCCGTGGCGTTTCCTGAGGCAAGCTGGGAGAGAAGATCACTGATTGGACTTAAATGGACGAGGCAGGATGAGGGAAAGTGGGTCCATTAAAAGAAGAAATGACAACACCTTATCACAGAGTAACTACAGGGATGCACTGGAAGTTATAAGCTGATTATATGTAACATGTGGGGAGAGTGGTTTACAGGCGAAGTGTGTCAGGCAGACAGAGGCCAATAGAGGTGGTTTATACTTAGTACTGTTTTCATTTCTTCTTCCACAAGCAAGAGTCCACAACACCAGGGCGAAGTGGAACTTTACTTGCTGTTTATCAGACTGTCAGCTCAGTTTGCGTTCCAAGCACAAAGCCAAACAGGCAGTCTCGTGAAAACAGCAGCATGAAAACCTTGACTAATCTGTAGTGTTTGTTTCTTCAGGTTTGCTCCTTTGTTTTTTTTGTTCAGCAGAAGCACACTATAGCTGCAAGTTGTTTAGCCCTGCGGAAGCATGGTGAGTGATGTAAATGTTTTTACCTTTTTGTTTTGGTTCACTTTAAAAGGGAACTTGTTTTTTCCTTTACTTCAGCATTTTTTAGACAGTATTTTCCCTTTGCTTGTAAAATATCTTGAAAGTTAAAAAGAACAAAAGGGGTGCTCTTCTCTACCACACAATAAATCAGAGCATTTCAGGCAGAGGAGGAATACAGTGCTGCTGCACTGGATGGTAAGAGAAAACACATGTGTTTTTTAAGCAAGTAAACCTATTCTAGTAGTAACCCAAAATAAAATTATGAACCTGAAAACATGCACTTTATGTCTCCTATAAATGTTTTCTCATTATATTTTTGGTCTCAGGCTTACTCTACAACATTATAAGTCGCAGTAATCCAGTATCTCTATGAAGTACATTTTTTGACATATTTTTCCACAAACAAGGCTTAACAAATCCATCATGAAAGAAGATGTTTCAGATTAAAACTTAACAAATCCTCAAAACAAATCCTCTTGGTAGTTTTAATGATTTTAGTAGACTTTAGTGACTAACATAATGCAGTTGTGGGATTCACTTCTAGTGAACAAGATGGTAATAGTGCAAGAGCCTGTAACAGCCAAACAGAGGCTGATCTGCAGGCGATGGCCTCTGCGCATGTCATCTATGATTCAAAATATATGACCACACATCTGATTAAAGCTGGTGATACATAATTTATATCTGGGATAATTTTAGATATGTTTTGATTCATTTTAAAGCGATGATGGTCACATTAATTCATATCCCTCGAGCTAAATCGGGGATGAAAGAAAGTTTCCCTTTTGATTTGGAAATGATTTACTTTAATGACATGCATGTCAAATGTACAACATGAGGTGAGGAGTGTCAAGCAAGACATTTCTAGCGTGATATCATTTTAACATGTGATGCTAATGTCTTACATTCTGACATATAGTACAATCATTTTTTAAAGTTTCATTTTGTTTGGTGAATGCAAACCTGGAGAAACAGGTGCAGATGCCATATTGTGTACAGAGAGAAATTCATCAAACATACGCACTGGCTCAAAAACGTGGCTAAATGTAAAGGTTTAAAAGGTTTTGTGAATCAGCACAGCTAAGATTCTTCTAGCAGGGCAGATGTGCACATCAGGCCGGAGCAGTGCGAACACTGCGTGGTGATGCAGTGAAAGCTGAGAGCAGCTGCCTGCTGTCTTACTGTGACCACGGCTGATATGTCAGCGAGCACTTATGTAGCCTCATGGCAGCTGGCACAAGTGACCATCTGAATTTCTTCTTTGGGACTAACCAAGAAGAAAAGGCACTACATCACTGCACCAACTCACTGTCGGAGGAGGAGTCATGTTACAGTAGCACAAGGTCATGGCTAACAAGTTTTGGTTGCCACAAAAACACAGCTGGAAATTGTCCCAATGTTACGTTAAAACAAACAAAAGTTCCTTATTCATATATATATATATATATATATATATATATATATATATATATATATATATATATATATATGGTACAGCTAGATCATAGTATACATTAAAAACCCTTTTTAAAACCACAATCAGAACAGTAAAGAGGTGGTGTTGCTGAATGTGATTTTTGCTGAACTATTTTACCAGATTCCCATTGAAAACACATTGTTGCGAGTTCATTTTGAGCTTTTGGAACGCCGCAGAAAAATGTTGACTAGTTGACAGTGGGGAGCTGAACCGCAGAGTGGTGAGAGGCTTTATTCATCCACAGTGAAAAAACAGGAACATATTGTATTGCATTGATGATAATAAGAAGAGAATGAACTTTAACTTCACCCACTTGTCACTTCAGGGGCTTTCTTAAATGTAGAAAGGATGGAGCATGAAATTATCAAAACAATGTCAAAAGGTGGATTTTGGACTAGGTACAGTTATGTTTCCCTTAGAGATGATGGCTAAAACTTTAAGCAAGGCATCACACAGAGTGCCTGAGCAAATGAAAAGAAAAACATTTTACATTGTAGAAAACTCACTAAGAAGTGATTTAGATACTGACAAAGGAAGTGCTGATAATACAGGACTGGGCTGTGCTGGGTCAGACTTTGGCCGGCTGGGACAGTCTGTGCTCGTCCTTTGTGCTGCAGAATTTTTGTTTATGAAGACATTCATAGGCTGGGATTTTATCACTGCAGTCTCTTTTTGCAGTCTCACATTCTTTGTTTTGTTTTCACTTGTTGCTGATTTTGTTGTTGACCTTGTAAAGTTGTGGAATAATACATGTGACCAGTCAAATTTCAGTCTTTTTGATGTGAGCTGCAGCCCCCGATATTACATTGTTTCAGCCTTTCCTTTCTGTGAAGGGGTTGCTGACCCTTTAAGATGTTGAAACCTGCTGAATTTATGCCACTGAACCACTCCAATATGATCACCAATTATATGGACCCTTGCCACAGCAGGATCCCTGGGATGCAGCCATGTGGTGATGCACTCAAGTGTGAAACATCAGGTATTTCTGAGCCTCCCCCCCATCATTACACACGGATGATGTCATTTCTTCAGATGAAAAACAGATTGCGGAGCTTGTCGAGTGTCTCTGTCCCTCTATTGAAAGGATTTAGCTTTCTGTCTTTATAGCAAACATCAGAGTGAACCAGACTCTGGACGGATCCTGTGGCTGTTCAACCTGTGGATGATCCTGATACTGGAGGAAATTCTTCACTCAGACTGAAGCAAGTTAGAAAACTTATCTAACTTATCTGATTGATGTGACCTAAAGTAATGGTGGTCCTTTCCCCAGCTCCTCCTGACGGCATGAGAAAGTGTCCTTGGTGTGTGTGAATGGGTGAAAGAAAGGTAGTTTGTAAAGAGCTTTTTGAAATGGTACCAAAAAGGGGAAAAATTTGTTTGACACAGCCTCAGTCCTCTATCTTTCAAGCCCTTGAAGCATGGCACGGCTTTAATACAACAAAGCAATGAAGGTTCATTTCTGATGTTCAGTTTTGTTGTATGCTTTGATTGGATATCACTCTTAGCTGCCAACTGTGGTCAAAAATGATTTTCTCTGCCAAGCTTTCTATTAGGCTAACCTTGGTTTTATCTTCTTTGTTTTCTGTATCATAATTTTATAGGTTTTCTTGAAAATGCAGTCACCCGATGTAACCTGCAGATGAAACCAGGCATCTCATCGCAAGGCCATCCTCGATGAACGCTATAAACAAACTCATCACTACCACGTTCTGTTTTCAGATAACTAATTCTATGTCCAGTTATGGTTTCATGTCCAATTCTTGAAGGGTAAGGTCACTCAGAAATTATAGTTCAGTCAGGTGAAAATGTGTAGTCCTCAAAACATTCCTGGAGCCTCACAGCAAAACATCAGAGCAGCATTGTCCAAAAAAAGTGAAGTAGATTGGTACTAAAATGTAAAATACCAATGCGAAATATGACTCCACACAGCTTGGTATCCCCACTTTATTTGAAAAGACGTTATTTACATGCATTTAAATTATAAACTCTTTAAAAAGTGGTTTCGTGATGTGACCCGCAGATAAAACACTGCATCTCCTCACACGGCTATTCCTTAATGAAAACTGCACTTAAACCACACTCATCTTACTACATTATGTTTTCGCTTAACCGGTGCTGTGTCCACTAATGCTTTCGTGTCCAATTCTCAAAAGAGAACGTCATGTTCCGAAGTGCACGCTTCAGAAACACCTGGCGGGCAGCTGCGAGGAGGAGGAGGAAGAAGACAGCAGCTCATCTATAAAATCCCCGAAAAGCAGCAGGCAGCTGAGCTCTGCTGAACCTCCGCTCCTGTCTCTCTGCCCTGCCCCTCATCATCCATCTGTGGGAAATATCTTAACAGGAAGAGACTGAGAGAGAAGGAAGAGAGCCTCCTCACATCCAGGAAAAGGGTCAGAGAGAAGCAGCAGCATCAGTCAACAAAGCCCTGAAAAACAAGAGCAATAGGTGAGGCAGATGCAGAGGAAGACATATCTACAGCAAAGAGGGCACAATAGAAGAAGTCCAGCTGTTGTTTATAGAACTGCATTTCTTACTCCACATCATAACTTTCTTCTCTGGAAAATAATCCCTGAACAGTGTTGTTCCCTGTTGCTTTGCTCACCAGTGATATGAAAATAAAAAAAAAAAATCACAAATAATCACGTATTTGATCCAGTTGCTGATATCAAAAACATGTCTGTTTAACATTACAGACGGACTGTGCCGCGATCATTTTTTATTCTCACTAAAAATAATGATTCACTTCTCTGCAGCTCAGAGAGTCAAAGCTATTGTGAGGCTGAAGACACGATGTAAACACGTGGGTTTTCTGAAAAGAAAATGACAATGATGTTGTGGGCGAGGAACAATAAGCATACGCAACAACTCTGTATTGATTTTTGTCATTGCATACAGAACTATACAATGGCTGGGGCTGGAGAGTCCAGAAGATTCATGTTTTGCAAAAAAAACTGAGCTTAACACGGTGAGATCTGTGCTTTGTTTCCCACCTTTCCTTTTCACTGGCAGTGTCAAAGGTCCGATGACAGCAGTGCTCTACATCATGACTCTGACACTGTGCTCTGGTAACAGGTCAACTTTCTGACAACCACCTTTTCTTTCCAAAAGCAACAAAACAAAAACAACACTGACCCAACGAACATAATTATGGCCTCTCAACCACATGGTGGCACAATGCAAGGTCAGGGGCAAAGGCGGCCTGTTGTGTGGGGCAGTAAACGGAAACATTTCTCAGGAGCAACTCCTGAGGAAAACAGCAACAGTGCTGTGGACGAAAGACTACTATTAAACTATACCAGATAACTGAAAGGTAAAAAAAAAAACTTCAGGGTTGTAGTGTGTTAAAAGATGCTGCCATCTTGATGCATACGATTTAACACAGAGGTGTTGCCATGCAGTTTAATTAAACTTTTTAATTGTGTTTTGCTGTATTGAGTGTTGATTAAATAAAAATGTCAGACATGTCTTTTGTTTTAAGTTAACTCTCGCAAAGTTACTGCATGTAAACCACCACTACTACACTCCTTAGACCGCTCTATGAACAGTCGTAGCCTGCCGGGCACTAATGTGTGTGGAGGTGTAGATTTGTAGGCCGTGGACCGAACCACCAGTGGTGTGGGTGAGGGCAATCTTTAAAAACACATTGTTTTGCCACTATAAATAGGACGAGCCTTTCCAGTGCATTTTATGTTATTATCTGAAATTACATGTTGACATAATAGGCCATAACGGAACCACTACTTAGGATCCCCAGATCGAGGATCCACATCAAATTGTACTCACTCATGGATGCCAGCCCCCTAAACACATCAGACATTCATCTAGAGCTATGCATCATTCCCTGAGAAATTAACAAACGTCAATGAAGATATGTCACAGTTTTATGGAAAGTGAGAACAAATTCCTGGAAAAACGTCCCCTCAAAAGTTCATGGGGTCTTTTCCAAAACTTGGATGGATGGGCTGCTATTCGTCAGTCCAGGTTTCATGGAAATAGGTTTTCCACTGTCCTTAGACGCCTCTGAACGTCCCTATTCAGCGTGTTACTTGGTTCGCAACCACCCTCTGTCATGCTTTATAATTGTGCCAGCACTGACAGTTGATAACACCCTCTCAGTTTTCTTTACGTGTCTGTATATACTTGATGAGCTGAGGGAGGGCCGAGAAACAAAAGTGTACATTAGGTAATTATAGAGTGATCATAAAGTTTCACCGCAAAACTTTCTTCTGACTTCTTTTCCTTTTCTTTTGTGTTCCCCTCATTCCAACAGTAACAGTAACACAAGTAACATAAATCAGAGAGAGGAGAAGCAAATATCTGTCAGAGGTATTTTAACAGAAGGAGAGAGAGGTTTTAAATTTTTTGGTGTTGAATGGTTTTAATACGGGAGATTCTTATTAGCATTAAAATGACAGGCATCTTTCAGAGCTGTGCGCCACAGGAAAAATCCTTTTTCTGAAAGATGGACTCACTAATTAAGTTTGCAGATAATCAAATCCTCAGCTGATGTGAGATGCCCTTATAAATGCAAATGGAAACCAGCTGAAAACAATCAAAGGAATTCAAAGAGATCCACCTGAGAGCTTTCAGGCACAGTGAGGCAGCGTGAAGATTCTGCAGAGAGAAAATTGTGTTTTTCATGTTGGAGACCGAATTTGATTGGGTTATCTACTTCCCAGAGGGCATGACAACCTGGAAATCGATCGGAGTACATTGTGGACAATTTTGGTGAGTGACAGGGGCCAACAGATGACAGGTGGATGAGAATGGATCGTTTAATCACGGCTGGAGTTTCACATTACGACAAAATGTCCGTCCTGTGTGCTACTCCTGTCTGAAAACGTCTACCAAGACGCCTCCGGCCCAAAAGAACCCAGAAGACTGTGTGTTCACCAGACGAAACGAACATAAAGCACATTACTGATGACAGCTTTAGCCGGTGAAGCCAGTTTATTTAACCTTACAAACGGGAGACAAGAGAAGCATCCGGATACGGACAAAGAGTACAAACTGTGCTCTTTCTCGTCCTTAACACCTCCGAGTCTTTGCACCCGAGGCTAGAGGTATTGACTAGTGTCTGGTTCAATTCTGTGATTCCTGACATGGCTGATGGGTGCATGGGGTAACAGTTCACAGAAATTCAGCGTTGTTGCCTCAGACCCAACAGCCTCTGGGATCTTATTACTAAAGTGTCTAAACTGGACAGAGGAAAAGCTAAAGGCAGGAAACCCATGTTAACTCAACATGTTCGCTGAATACAGAATGCAGTGCAAGCTAGTCTGGAACTACCTCTTGTTGGTGCTTTTTAAAGTGCTGTAAGACACTAATTCCACATTCACGACACATAGGTGAATGGAAGCATTGAGAGACTGTCCATGTTCACACTTGTGTCCAAGTTAATTTGTCTTGTCAGGTCCATCTCTACTGTTGAAATCCAGTAGTGTGTTTGTTTAACATGTTTTGCTGTATAAATGATTCATTTGTACCAAAATTCTGAAATCGGTCTAATTGATCGCTTCAGGTTGCAGTTGCAATGCAGTTCTAAGGGCTGCATCGTAATCCTTTAGGGCAACCACGACTTTGCCACCTAAAAGTGCTGGTCAGAGCTCGTGAGATTTCAGAGCGAGACTTACCCTTGAACAGGACTTGTGTGCCTGGTGACAAAGAGGATGTGGTGTTATTTAACAAAAAGGTTTCTTGCAGAATAATTTCCATATTGTTGTCAGACACTTCAGACACCGGATTTGTCTCAAAGGATTACATTGCAGCCACTGCAGCTTCCAGCTGACGGGATCCACTACCTGATCCACCTGATCCACTCTCTGATATGAATCATTTCCACACAAAAACATATAAATATAGGGCTCAGATTTAAAAAATGCTGGAATTCACCTCTAAGTATGAAATGAGATATAAAACTCTCAACGGGAAAGTGGAATTCCATGTGAAATATAAGTTTATGGCCCCTTTAATGTTTTATCTGAAATATCTATTGCATATTTGTCATTATAGGATGAATTATGTTCATCATGCCTTTTTTTCATATTCTTTAATACTGCACACTTAGCAGCTCATGGTTTGTGTGCAGCACTAAACCAACTCTAGCCCTTTCTCTCTTTTTTTTTTTTACTTTACCCAAATTAATTCACTTTCAGACAACAAACATTTTGACTCTCATATCCTGCTGGTATCGGGAAAATGTCTTTTATTGACTTTTTGTGCACAAAGCCTTTGCATTTCAAGACACTGAGCTCATTTCACTAAATTTCCGGAGACCAGGCTCAAAAGCCTTTGTGTTGCTTTCTCTGAACATTCAACAAAAGCAAAAACAAAAGCTGAAGTTCACTCTGTTTCTAAAAAATCCTCAGTCATTAAGTCTGAACACTGAAACAATACATTATCCTCTGCCTTTTTAACCCCTTCTCTCCTCAAAGGCTTCCTGTTACCGGCAGTTGTTATATACTTGTGCATTTTATATATCACCGCCGAGGGTTCAGACATGGAGCTCCGCATCATGCATGCTGAATCAGGGATGAAGGAAAGCAACAGTAAAGCCTCGGGGAGAAGAGGAAATTGAACCAGTCACGACCAGTGTGAAGCAGCCGCTCAGATTTGTATCCATAACATATCCTGACTGAAAAAAAAAATCTCAGAAATATGTTAAAACAAAATGGCAGTCTTGTAGGTCTTTAAGTCGTGGCATGTTTCCAGTGTTCAGGCTTGAGTTACGGTGACAGAAAATCCACTTTAAAGCAGGTAATACAGGTCATTTATGTGCTCTGCGACACACTCCTGAACATAAAACACTTTCTCACAAAGCAGGAAACCGGCGAGGGGAAGTTCGATAAAGGTTTGGTTAATAACATGAGAGATCAGAGTGCCAGGTCTTTTGTTTCGACATGGCTGCTCTGTAACATTAATCTAAACTGAGCAGACTGAAGAATAAATTACTTAATGTAGTCTCGCTTTTCGACTCAGGTCTGTTTTATTGTGGATTTTTACTGCAGGGTTTGACTTCATAAAGAGCTGCAAGCACTCGGAGCACCTCGGTCACTTCAGTCTCAGACATTCAGAGTGAAAACTAAGGGCTTGAATTGTCTGTTATTATTGCCCTTGTCTTAATTATCTTTTATGTTAATCTGCCTGTGGCAACCCATAAGCCTTTTCCAATTATATTTGGGAAGAAATGGACCATTAAGTCTTCCATAAGCCGGCACAATTCAGCAAAATCATTTTTTTTTTCAATCATAGATTCAAGTAATCTGGCGAAGTGATGTGTTGCAGTAATACCAGCGATGATCCACTAATGAAACAAACCATCTATTGTCTCACAGAGTGCAGTTCAGCTCCAGAAATGCACTAAATACTGTATTATTTATCTTCTTATCTGGTCCATAGGCCATGTTACGATAATGTTGTTTACCCAATGACTGGGAAAAACCATCACTATTGTGCCATGAGACAAATGAAGAACTGAACACGGCATTCCAAATATGTACTTTTTAAAATTTAAACAGTTGTGTTCCTTGTCAATGAATCATTTATAACCGTACATGGAGAATTTGAAAAAAGTTTCATCCTTCGCACAATCTGACAGTTTGGCCCTGAGCACTACACATTTGACATTTGATGGTCCTGTTTGCACATCTGTGATTGAGTTTTTCTTTCCTGTCCTGGTGGGAACAGGTTTGACCCAAATTACACTCAGTCACTTCATATGTCTCGGGACTGGATACCTATTCAGTAACAAAAAAAAAAAGCTAAGTGCAAAAGCATCCAAGAAACATTTGAGATGAATTCAAATCCAGGTGTTGTGACTCGCCAGGTGCCACAAATGTGTAAATGCATCCATCGCTCCAAAATGTATATTTGCTCTCTGCTCCTTCCAAGTCAGCGAGCAGTCTGCTGACAGGGTCTGTCCATATTGATCTGTCTAACTGACAAACCTTTGTCTCGCTCGAAGTCCATAAACGCCAGTCATCGATGTGTTGCCGTCACTAATAACGGTTCAGTTTGCAAATATATTCTTCTTCTGGTGTTTTAGGCAGTTACCACACAGCTTCATACAGCCAGTATGCACAATACCAGGACCCTGAAACTGAAGCAGCTAAATGGAATGAAGTCATCTTTAATTTTTAATAATAACAATAATAAAATTCTTATAATAATAATTTTTTTTTAATTATTTATACCTGTGCTTTACACCTCAAAAGTTCTTCCATTAAAGAGGCACGTGTCTTGCTGCAGTATACGGCTGGTAGATTGAGGAGCCATGTGTCTGGCAGACCTCATTTGGCTTTGGCCAGTGCATTCATCGCTTGATAGTAACAAAGGTTTTTATTTTATTGAAGGATGGGTGAAAAGTCCCAATTTGTCACGCAATCCAAAACAACAAATCAAATCAATCAAGGTCATAATTATGAGCCAGAATAAATTGATAGAATAAAGCACTGTTAATGTACAGTAACAGCAGTGCTTTTCCAACTAAGCCTTAATATGCTACTGGCACGACCTACAGTGTACCTAAAAATGTTCTGTCTCGTCTAAAATTACGTCAGTCAAACGCACCATATATACACAGCTGTGCGGTAAGAGAATGAGAAGGGATCTAATCTGCTTTTCTGACACTGTTGTGAGTTGAATACTGAGAAACATCTTGCCACAAGCACTTCTGCCCTAACACATCCCTGCACGGTGGGTAAGAACTCTGTTTAAATGTAATGTAGACATCAGCAGTCGTGTTCACACACTCTCGTCCTTCACCGTTTGTACACCACAGTGTTCTGCTCTTCAGTCTGTGATGATGCTGCTGCTGCTGCTGCTGCTGCTGCTGCTGCTGCTTAATGTGACATCTCACATCTTCTGACAATATAAAGCAAATGAGAAGGTAAGCAATCAACTCACCCTTTGAAAAAAAAGTCAGTTGTATTTATTAATTAGATTTAAAATCATTCTTGTTATTCACGGCAACCTTGAGTGTCCTATAGAATTGCCGATGAACTCTTATTTTTGCTCAGACACGTTGAGCTCCAGCATACGATAATGAAGCTGTTGTTGGTTTTACAGTGGAGGCTACAGCTGCCTGAGAGGTCTTAATGTTCCCTGACAGCTTTGGATAAATTATTCTTGTCGGGACCAGCATTGGGATTGTGTTGGGCACACTGGGAGCCTGAAAAATGCAACGAGCAAGTACAGCTTGATACATCATAATGCAAATAACCTGGCCAGGCTATAGCGGTGCACTCGATTTCAGGTTTTCGGGCTCGTTATTCACAGCCAGCGGCACCAAAGAGTGTGAGGATGAGGGAGGATGTTCAACACAAGGCCTGGGGTGTTTCAGGGTACAGCTACTCACCTGTCGTGACTTGTTTATTTCAGAGATTGCCATACTTGTCAACGCTTCTGCAAGAACTGAGAACCTGCAGACGAGACAGGTGGATCCACAGTCACCCATTACGTTCTGTGTTTTCTGCAGCAGATTCAGCGGTGACCTGTATATGTACGCTGACCTGGCACCTGCGGAGACTTCCCTCCAGGACTCAATCACACGTTCGTTCAGCTTATGGTCGGACAGATTCAGGCACCAGCTTGTGGTGTGGCACTGAATATCTAAGAGCTGCAGCAAATCCTCAGGAAGTGGTGTGAAATCTTGGGCAAGGCTGGTTGCCGGTTACATACTATCTATGCACAACAATCATCAGAGAGGATCAGTGCTCTCCTGGGAGGGGAAGCTGAGTGGAAGTGGAGCTGCCACACTACCAAAGGCAAAAAAAAAGGCTTCCCCTCTTTCTGAGTTAAACTGAATCACTCACACATGTGACTCAGCACAAGTTTGATGAGTCATCCACACACTAGTTTGGCGGTAATCACAGTGAAATAGCCTTTAAAATCATAATAATGTGAAAACCCACACAAGTATAGCTCAGTTTGACTGATATCTAACCCTAACCTTATCTGATATGATAAAGAAAATACATTAAAGGAATAGTTTCACTTGTGTATGTAGGATAGTATCCACCTTATTCCTAACTCCTATGACACCTTGTGTGACTTATGTGCATGACTTCCGGCACGTCCTGTCACTTACCCGGAACCAGCATTTTCAATTATAGCGTGACGCCAATCCTCGCCATCTCTTGGAGCGATTATTGATTCATGAGGATGACAGTAACTACTGAATACTAATAACACTATTACCATTGCTTAGCCCACTTAGCTCACGCTTCAGAAGCCCTAAAAAGTGCCACTGGTGTGTTATTATTATTATTATTATTATGATGTGATTATAATAGCACCAGAAGTATCAGCCATAATCATTTCCCCCGTTACCTCCCTGTAAAGTTTGCAGATAGACCATTTTCACAGGGCTCACTCTGACGTCATGGTGGGAAGCTCAAATGCTGCGATAATGTTATGCTGCTGTGAATTGATCTGATAAATTGATACTGAAAATCTGGAGGCACCGCTGTCATATTTCAAGGTAAAACAACCCATTACAGAACATTAGCACTTAACCACCTCTTAGCAAACATTTACCATTTGTTTACATGCAGTGCATTTCACTTCCAGGTATGAACAAACATGTGATGGATGTGCGTTGATATTTTAGAATTATTTACGCTTTTCCTAACCTGTAACAGTGATAAAAAGTCATATAGGAAATTGGTTGATTGCTTATGTTAGCTGTTGCCATACAGTAGCTAACAGGCTATCAAATAAGTTGTTTTTTACTTAAAATATAGCCCAATTTCCCTCTGGATTTTCGCTTCCCATTCTCTTTTCGGTCACTGCTCAGTCGGGAACCAGTAAAGCAACCCATTAGCGAACGTTAGCACTCAACCGCTTCCTAGCTAACTTAACCGCTTGACGACATCCAGTGCGTTTCACTTCTAGGCTTCAACAAATATGTCCAAAATGTGCATTTATATTTTACAGTTAAATTGCACCTTTCCTATTAGATTGTGTGACACTATCGAGCAGTAATGTAAGCCACAAAATGGCTGAATGTTAACATTAGCTGTTGCGTCAGAGGAAAATGGCTTGTTGTGTAAATATGGTCTGTAAAGCTACTGCCAGCAGCCAGTTAGTGTAGCTTTGCAGAAATCCTAGGGGAGAAAAAAAACGGTCTAATTAACACCTGACATCTTGTTTTCTTAATCTTTACAAAAAAGAAGTGTAAAAATAACCATGGGGATGTGTGCTGGACTGTTTCTTGCCCTGAACCAGTTGCCAGGCAACCTGGGGCTAGCCTTTCCCCCCCGCTTCCAGGTTCTGTGCTAAGCTAGGCTAACTCATATGCGATTACAGCAACACGAGAGTGGTGTTGAAATTATTAGCTGCATAAAATCACTTCGGTTGGAAAGCAATGTTTAACTTCTTGAAGCTTCCCCCTGCAGTGATGAGATTAAACAGCACCTTGCAGACACAATCAGGTGAGATTCTGCACTCTGCCGCCTCATTCCGACAATGGAATAAACTCAGTATATTTATCTTAGGGTGACACACAGGATATGTCTGGGAGCACAGAAAAGTCAGTGAAGCTCCTGTCAACACCTGCACTTCTCAAATGGTGTTGCAAATAATTGACTCATGTTGCTGATGCTTCATACATCAGAGAGTTTAAGTGCTGCTGTGACCGGAGCATCATTCACCCGCCCACACGCGCATTACAAACAGACACCTGAAGATCCTGCAGCGAAAAATACCTCCATGTGCAAAAAATAACGCAGCACTCAAAAGTGTTTGTTCCTGGTGAATATTCGAATTACTGAATGGTCCGTTACATGTACTGTGGCTTGTATATGATGCTGTGTGAGCTGCAGCTCAGTGGGTTTAATGCTTAAATAACAGGAAGGGAAAACATTTTTTAATCCTATTTAAAATCAGAGAGTGATTATTCCAAAGGTAAATAAAACATAATAAACAAGTCAAATGTTATGCCTTGAACAACATAAAAGGCATTTGTAACGTTTTGGCCTTGGATGCTACTTTATAGCAGGATTTGCTTTAGCTTCCATTACTGCACAGCATAGCTCTTTAAGCTGAGTGCTCACAGGTTATGTTGGTTTTTTTATTGCTCGATTTATAAATGGATAAATGGAGCAGGAACCACTGTTTACATTGAAATTGTTCACCAGCCATTAGCCGTATAATACAGCTCATTTTAATCAATTTATTATTTATGATCCGGCAAAATGGGAAGACCTTGCAAGCTAAGCAAGGTCTTGCTTGCTAATGCAGAAGTTTCCTGAGCGCTCCAACAGATCAAAATGACGTGCACACCATTGCTGTCAAACAGCAAGCCACCGGGCTGAGGCTGCAGACAGCAGACTCTGTCCTCCTCAGCCTGTGAATCATGGATAACTCGTGTGCAAAGGTCACATCACGAATGCATGGCGAAACAATGATTCAAAGGGTGACAACATTTCATCAGAAGGCAATATTTTATACAGCTTGTGACACAATATTTCACACAGCCCGTCAGCCTTTCCTGGGGAAGCTTCAAAGCTAGAATAAGCAAAGCTTCCCTTTGGAGTTATTGATGAAGAGCAACTTTAGAGAGATGGATTATCATAAATAAAATGAGTCTGTCGGCAGCCCGCATGACCCTGATACACTCCACGCTGACTGGTTATTTCTCAATTGCAGTGTTGGGTCAGAAAGTGTCAGTGCCCACATTCAGCACAGCTGTTTGATCTAATGAAATACATCTATTTCTTATCTGCACAGGATTTTATCTGCGACTCACAGGACACTGACTTTGCAATGACTGGAAATTAAATAGGCACTCTTGACACTCTGAAGTGCATAAGAGACTCATTTCTGTGTATGAAGTCCAACTTGATGCCTGCTGCATTTTATTGATATCTCCACTGCACAGTGTTTGGTGCTGCAGGATACATACAGTATAATCCCCCAACAAAGTCAAATCATCTGCCTCATAATGGAGCTGCCAGAACATGTCAGCAGACAGTGACCCAATTTTATCTCAGCATTGCCAGTGGATCATTAGCTTCTATCACTTTGCACAAACTCTGCTGAAGTTTGAGTGCAGTGTAAATGGCTGAAGGAATACTGTTGCATTTGCAACTTTTGCTGGCACCCATCTCACTCTAGACTTATGTCAGATTGAGGAAAAGGATTCTAATTTGTTTTTCACTGTCCTGAGAATGGCATTTCCAGTTGCAACCAGGGTGCACTGGGGAGGCAGAATCTCCACAGTATTTTTCCATTAAATCATACTGGCTGGTGAAGAAAAATATAAGGTATTGCACCGGTTGTTCATTGTAGCAAAATTAGGAGTAGCATTAGCTGCTGTTGTCAACTTTTTTTTATACACAATGGAACACATGACCCCTTGTATGTGAAATAAACTCCTTGTGTGTGAAAGGACCCAGTGCTACAGTTTCCTTTAGCTTTGTGTTGTTTAATCATCTGTCAATTCATTGTTTTGGTTGTCACTGACATAATTTGCAGATACAACAGCACGTGATCGCTATGCAAGTTGCGTGCAGCCCTGCAAATTACACCACCTCCCCTTCGTGTCAAAGCAGGGGTCAGTGTTTGCAACTTCCGTTAGAGGATGCAGCAGAACTGTCCTTTCACAGGAGCAGCAATTCGGTGCATTTGGATTTTCTCCTCTCCAAGTTTGATGTCAGCAAATGAACATTAAGTCAACATGCTTGCAGTGCATCTCCTTGTAGTCTGTCCTGCTAACTTAGCTGCACATGAGTGCACATGATTTTAAAACAAAACAATGGTAATCTAGTCTCATAATCCCAGTTGTAATGGGCAATAAGGATCTCTGTGAATAATAACCATCAGGTATTCAGCTATAATATAAATGGCCTTTTAGGTATGAAAATGTGCAAAGGGAAATCTACGTGAGCTGTTTTTTTAATGTGCTGTTGCGGGTGCAATGCTGAAGTTTCACAGTAGAGAGGATACTAGGTCATTAGGGGGTACAAGCACAGACTCAATTGATCCACACAACATCACATAAAGCTGCAGCCAGAGCCTAAAGGCTTGTATTTACATTCTATAACCAAAGCTAACTCTATAATTCTGTGAGCACTGGACTAATTACCAGGCAGCAGCAGAATGTTTAATTATTTTCTGCACTGAATATTTCTACATTTTCTTATTTATGCTAATGTACAAGTTAAGATAGAAGATTCTATAGTAAATATTATGCTCGGTGAAGTTTGTTTAAACCTCATTCTGTGCTGTGTAGTTCTACTTATCTTCTTACACCAACAGATAAAACTGTGAACCCGGTTACTGGCTCACAGGTCCGGTATGAGGGCCCCTTAGCTGAATTTGGCTTTTGGGCTCCAGAGAGGCCAGGACAAGCTGCAAAGCAGGCGGCTGGTTTCAGGAAAAAAACAAAAACTTTGATTAACCCACTGCACGCTGGATGCCCAACACCTAGCAGCACATAGACAAAGTTAACAAGTTGCAGCTGAACATGGTGCAGCGTTTAGTTGGAAAGACCTGACCCTCAGGGGTTTGTGGAGGCCAGAATGGAGCTAAGCAGGAGAGTGAATGTTGGACTTAAACCTCGCCACACAGCTCCAGGTGAATAATGTTTTTTGCTTTTATGGTTAAGTGTTAGATTCTTGCTCCCAAATGAACAAAACCTCTTAGTGCAGGTTTAACATTTAACCGTTCGCATGTGCTGTATTGTTTTTGTTGCAGTAAGCTGGAGACATTTAAGAGACAATGTTTCCAAGATAATTAGCTAATTAACTAATTTCACCACTGACAGCTGCAGCCATGGATGCTGTTGTGTGTGTGTGTGTGTGTGTGTGTGTGTGTGTGTGTGTGTGTGTGTGTGTGTGTGTGTGTGTGTGTGTGTGTGCGTGTGTGTGTGCTTTCTTCATAAGAGCACCCCAAACTAACACATTCAGGTCGTTGGGAAATGGACAAAAAAGCATAAACGTCAACAATAATCCTCCCATAATGATGCACGAGTGGATAATTGTTGCCTAACTGAAGCTTAAATATGCGTTCATCCCATTAAAATCAAAACAGCAAATAAACGAGGAGCCAAGCCTGAACAAGTGCAGCTTTACCATCTGTGACGTTTATCATTTGAGGTGAGATTAATTTTTCCCTATCCAGATCAAGAGGCCATTTCGCAGTTTGGTATTTACTTCAAAGGAAATATGTATCTTAATAAGAAGCGGCTGCAGCAACAAAGACGTGTTCCCCCAGTCGTGGACGTGGTCAAGAGCCAGAAAATTAACAAGCCGGCTCCTCTCTGAAATTTATCATTGTTTTTTTCGACAGCGCCAAAGCAGTCATTTTACATCATTCCACGCACGCTTAATGCGTCCATTATCGCAGCAATTTCGCTTTTGCCAAATGTGTAACTGCTCCATTCAGTAAGGCAAAATATCTTAGTCATATGCAGTGGAGTTTTCTCTCTCTGTGAGGCAGTTTGAGGGAAGAGGAGAAGCAACGGCACCTAATAAGGGAGCTTTGGCAGCCTTATGAAACGGCAACTCAGATGCACCCAGCTTACAGTATGTGACAGCCAGAGTTTATGTGGCAAGGAGCCACACATATAAATTGATAGGTCTTCTCTAAAGTGTATTCATACCCCGTGCAGACTGCTGTTGTTCATGTATCACAGCATGTGTATGTGTTTTTAAACATTCAGCACATTCATTGCTGTTTCATGCTTCCTCTTCCTCGCATTATGTGTCGAGTCACTCAATCAAGATGTGAGCAGGTCAGCAAATCAGACACATTATGTTAAGTTGAGAGCTTGATTGATGTTTATTTTGGGTGCGTTTTAGCGCTGCATTATTTATCAGCCTCCTCATTGTTATTACTTTATTCATATGCAGAACTTAATTTCAGCACACTCTGCTGTATTTGATTCATTTATAAATCATATTTTCACATATTTACTCATTCATTTATTTGCAGAATCTGGCCGTGTGCAGCACTTGTCTCTGCACTTTTAATGCATCCAGTAGTTTGTTTGTTTTTTTATTTTTTTTATTTTTTATTTTGGAATAATACAACAAACCACATAGTGGTGGCTGCTCACGCTGTTTGCTGGGTGCATTTCAGTTTGTGGAAAAAGGCTGCCAGAGGGGGTCCAATTTGGGATGGCTGGAGCTTCAAAATCAATATTCTGTATGACCTTAAAAGCCTCACAAAAATATATTTAAAAAATGCTTTTTCGTGTTTTAGTAATATTTAATGCAGCACAAAATGTTTTTGTCCGGAGGGGAAAATCAAACAACGCAGACAGTAAGGCTTTACAGCCGTTAAGCAGATTTAGAAGACATGATTAGCTGCCAGACGCAGTCAGACGGGGAATTAAAAGGTCTGTCAGTCAACTTGACAGCGAGTTGCTCTCATATCAGAGAATTTGTCACGACGTTAGGATTGGCTTGACGATTAAAATGATCTCCACTAAGGGCAAACAAAAGACTTTTGTCATAACCACTGTGTTTCATTTGATCAAAGATCTTAAAGGTGCAGTATGTAAAAATTGGTCACCTATTGAATTCTCGAGTAGGGGGTGTATGTGGTCTATTGGCTTCAAGAACAAGTTACAATAAAAGCATAAAAATGCAGAAGCAAATGTCATTCTGCCTTCTGTTTCAGCTCAACTTGAAACAGCATGTGCAGCATATGAATGTACATCACTGGGAAAGCATCCTGCTCATTAGTGTCATGACATCGACAACACCACGCCGTCTGAGATGAACTGGTTAGAAACTTGGCTCCTGTGTTACCTTTATTGTCTGAACCAGCCAAGTTCAGTTTTGTCTCTGGCAAATTCAATTTGAACTTGTCAGAGAACGCTGCGTTTCAGAGCATCGTGTCTCAGGGTCGGACGCCCCCGAAGCCCTGCAAAATTTAGGGTGAAGTGTCCTTATTCAAATTTGTATCCTTGTCCTTTAGAGTCTGTCCACACATGTCACCGGCAGTAACGCTTTATATTTGGAAAGGCTGACAGCACAGCCAGGGAGAGAGGGAGGGTCCTGTTTTGAGAATTGCACTGCAACATTTGTTTGTAGAGGGGATGATTGGATAAGACAGGGAATCCTCTAATGGTTTAAATGTCAACTGGTCAATAAAAGCTTGGCATCCCGTCACTTCTCATTTGTACTGAGACAGAGGACGCTATTAAATATTGAAACTAAAATTACCACCCTGACATTTACCCATTTACTCACTGTTGTTTCTTATGTCAATTCTCCACTCTGTCCTTGAGTAACCATGAATCAGCTCCCCTCAGATTTGCCTGTAAAATCTGACCTCGCCAATTACCGTATCATTTCCACCTGGAGCCCAGCATATGATTAAATTTTAAATGATACTGCATGTCAGACTGCACATCTCCCGTAGCCTCATTGATCATGTGGCGAAGGGGCAGGAGCAACATTGTTTGTATTCACGTGTTAACCCCTTACGTTCCCACATGAATCCAAATCAGGTGTGTGGAAATGTGTTTTACATCTAAATCAGAGGTGTGAAGTGGACGCCTTACCTGGTTGATATTTTTTAGATGTGCTTGTATTCTCTTTCTTGTTCAGGGGAACAAGGTCACAAAGCAATGCCCCAAATAATCATGACAGGAGTAGAGGTGGAAGTTAGATTATGTGATTATTGAGGGACAACAACAAAACACCGGAATCAAACATGAGAGGCAGCTTTTCATTTACCATTTCCAAACAGCAATCAGTGTCTTTTTCCCCCTAAAGCATGACCGTGATTGTTCCTAAACCTTAACCATGTATTGTAACCATTATTACAGTCCACTCATCTTAATGAAGAAGTTACCTCAAAGAAGGATGTTTTCATCAGCCTAACCGAGCTGTGTGCCGTTAGATTAGATAGCATTTCTTGTAACTGCTTTTAAATGGTATCATCTTTATTTGTCCATTAAGCAGCATTCAGTTATTATGTCCCACATATCTGGAACAAACTCCCTGAAAACTGCAGATCTGCTCCAACCTTCACCTCTTTCAAATCAAGACAAACTTCTGTTTGCCACTGCTTTTCACTGAACCGATTGAAAGGTTGTAAACTGCACTGGGACTTTTATTTTCTTGTCCATTCTATTTTAGCCTACTTTCCTATCTCTTAACTTATTTTAATACTTTTTGCTTGATTGTTTCCTACTTGTTTTTAATGTATTTTCAATGCAGTCTTTCTTTCTTTCAATGTAATCTGTGTGTAATCTGTGTAACCCTGTGAAGCACATTGAATTGCCTTGTGTGGGAATTGTGCTTTAAAAAATAAACTTGCCTTAAGTCTATGTAATGCTTTATCACCAATATAGAAGGTGGGTATTCTTAGCTTAGTCAGGCTAGCCACCACTGCCAGTCACTGTACAAAGTTAAGCGAAGATAAAGGTTTCAGAGAATAGGTTTTTAATATTACACTAGCTTGGGTTAGCATATAGACTTTGAACAGAGGCAGCCAGCCTCATTCTGTCTATAAGTGACAACAGGGAATTTTCTTTTTTTTAACTGACTCTGACTCTCATCTGGCTCTGAAAAGTACGTTTAAGATTTTTGCCCACCAGTGTCTCTAAATTCTGTTATCGACAGTAACATATTGAATTGAATCTCATCGTTAAATGTGTGTTTGTTGTTACAGATAGTAGTACGTAAAATGTCAGGCGATGCAAAGCTGGGCTGATCTGGCTTCATATTTGGCTGACAGATATTTAGAGTGTTATCAAAACAACATGAAGAAGTTTCATAAATGTATTAACCAAAATGTCAAACTGATCCTTTAAAGCAGTTTTTAGATGACGCTTATAGGAAAGGTTGTCAGACCTGCGTGTGCCCGCAGCAAAGGTCAAGATTTTTAGATTCATAGGCTCGTCAATCACTTGAAAGTTGGGACATGAGAAAAATAAAGTGTGAATTATTCAGTGGGAAATATTCAGTATTTGGTGGAAATGCTGCTGGAAAACTTCAATCATCAAATTTTCATGTATGCCTTTTTTAAATTTCCACTGCAGTTATTTATTTATTTATTTTTTTGATCTAAGTTCATTCTGTAATAACCGCTCTGTCTGCAGGTACACAGGAAATAAACCTGTTCCCATTTCTCAGGATAAAGGTGCTGTTCTAAATGAGATGTGATAGTACAACATCAGGCTTTCCCCTGCAACAAAAAGAAAGCATGTATGCAGAATTCATAAAAATCTTATGGGAGTCCTCAATAGACGGCGCGACACATGCAAGATTAAAACTGTCATTCATCCAATAAGAAGAGTGAGTCTTTCATTCCCAGAGCCGTTCCTCCGAGGACTTTGGGGACTTTTTGTACGTCGCTCAAAATGGTAACAATGAAGATGTGTGAGAGTTCAAATCAGGGAAATAATCCAGGACATGAACATCCACATGGGCCCCCTGCTATCTACTCTCAGGATGAAATCAATGAATCTGAGTAAACAAACAAACAAACAAACCACAGAGCCAAGATAAAGATTTCTGCTCTTGCAAGAAAGCAGCCAGTGTCTTCTTTTAATGAGCCAACCCAAGACAGGCTGCAGATATAACTGCTCTGCTGCCTGGTTACAGTCGACAGACCCAGTTTCATCTCGAATTGAGAGACAATGGCTCTTTGTAATAAGAAAAAAAAAAAAAGAAAGAAGAAAATAGAAGTATTACCTCGAAATTGTATGCCAGCCAGTCTCGCATAACATAGATGCCGCTAAGATTCTGAAGAAATGTATTTGTAGATATTAAGTGTCAAAATGGAAGTTACTGTTATATTGACATGCATGATTCCAGTGTGAAACATACCGTCGCCCCCGTTGACTGATCAAGAGCTTTGTCATGTGGTGCACCGTCGATCAACCGAATTGTGGATCTATATAAAGCTTGAGCTATGAACGCTTCTGCAAAGAAGCTGCGAATTGGAAAAGCTTTGATGCTTCACACACGTGTTCAACCCGACGGCACAGAAGATCCATACGGCCCTCTATAGGCTCGCGTGTCGTAGATGGTTCCCTGCTCCAACACACCTGATTTGAATGATAAGATCATCATCAAGCGCTGCAGAAGCCTGATAACGACACATTCATTTCATCAGCACAGACACCATCGAATACTTTCAGCGAGACATACAGACGTCTTACTCCCACAAAAAGATGTTTTTGATTTATGTCAATAAAGTCAATTCCCAGCCGTGTTGCATACTTGCTATTGAATACTTGCTATATGTCACTGAATTATTTTTTTAGGATTAGTAATTGTATCAGAATACATTTATAAAATAACTCTCCCATCCCTGCTGAAACTAAACGTTTCTTCATGTTGCACCTTTACGTTTGTTTAGGTTCCACTTTCAGTTTTTGTCTTGTGACAACACTGTACTTGTGCCCAGTGTAGGTTGAGGCATACAAACCATTTGGTTAGGCTTAGGAAATCCTGTTTTGCCTTAATTAACCTGCGCCTCAAACACTTCTGGACATGCCCCGAGGTCTTCTTAAAAAAAAAAAAAAAATACAGTGATTTCACACTTACAAATGTTGAAACACAGTCTTGATCCATGGTCATTGGCTTTGCAGCCCTCTAGTCTGTAATTCAGCTGCCATCCCCTGCGCTTTGTGACATAAAAGTCAGATCACAAACATATAAATTGAACTTTTTATGACATCAAGATGGTATGTTGCCGATGATATCTATATATGAGAAAGTATCAGTGGCTTGTAGGGACTTCAAATGGCAAAATTAAGTGTCACACTGTAATTGATCTTTGACATTAAACCGAAAAATATAAATAAAATATAAATAGCCTAACTCTCTCTCAGACTAGGCACTTACTAAATTACAACTTCCTGTCTCAAGATAATCTCTGAAAGGCTGCACTCGAGCCTATTTCAATCCTGTCTGCTCTTTTAAAAAATACTTTTATACGTGTTACTTGACAAATTCAGAGAAGATTAGAATATTAATTAAGTGTCACAGGGCACCGATGATACTAATTGATCCTCGTCTCTCGCAAACTAATTACATTGAGCCGTTCACTGACTGACCTGTTGCCAATTTTCTCATCTGTTCAGACTAATCTGAGTTGATGCCCTCTGAGTGGTGATGAAACATCTGCTCCTAACTCATCTGCTCACCAGACTGACTCTTCAAAGGTACATTTTCCTGTAGTGCTGGCTGTTTAGTTGTAATGATATCAGTGCGTACAAGCAGAAAGCCAGTGGTAAGAGAGCAAGGCAAAGTTTGTTATGGCTGTCAAATGTATCTGTCAGGAGAAAATGTGTCCTTGTATTAGCAATCCTTGCATATTTGACATTATAGCCAGGGAGGAAGCGCCAGTACCGAAAGCAGAGCATGTTCTGCACGAATTATCACTCGTTGCTATCTGTTAAATGACTGGGTCTTCTCTTTTCAACATTAATGATCATGTTAAGTTCAGCTGCAAAACTCTTAACCCTCGGTTTCCAGAAAAAACAAACTTTCCCAATTAGCCTCCGAATCCAGAAGCCACGACTCGCCTGGTTGATGGTTCACAGGATTTGGTTGTTTGGTCATGTGTGACTTGTAAAAACACAGTGTCCAGGGATACGCAGGGAGCCGCTGCCGGAGCTTAAACCAACTGCATCGCAATGGTTAGTGGTTTCCAGACTGTCTGTCTCGCCTCTCTCTCATTACCCTCCAAGAGGATAAGGATTAGTCTGTCTTCATGCATATTTGGTGTAAAAAGAAAAAAAAAAAAACGTGTCAACTTTGAATTGGTGTGTAGGGTAGTCGTGTTTGAAGATTAAAGAGAAATTCCCAGGTGTGTTTGTCATGGGGACACTGTAGATAATGTCATGATGATCAGCATGGCACTGATGTTATTAAGAGGCTCTCATTAGCAGGCCCGAGTGGATCTACCGATTTTTTCATTGAAAGTTTTCAGCGATGATGGGATTGTTTTATTTGCTAATCAATATTCACTCAAGATGAGAAACTTGTGTAAGAGCAAAACTAACGAGCAAATAAATGTTTACCTAATGTTATGGAGAAGAGGATTTCTTCTTAATCTCTGCCCTGTCTTTTTAGACAAACTGGGATGTCTGTTTCCAGCCAAAAGTGATCATTTTGGATGATGTTGGTCTTCTTACCCACTCAGCTGCCAAGTTAGAGACTGAGTTTCAACATTTATGTCCAGAAAGACTTATGAAGACTTTGATTTTAATGGCATGTGCACAATAAAGATGAGAAATGTGAATAGTCTCTGGCGATTAGAAATCACTTTGACAAAATCGTGTTTTAAGGGGGTAACTGAGCCGTGTGCAGTACAGGATACCTCCTGATTAAGAGTGGTGGTGACTGGATGAAGAGAATGGCTGAGATATGGATGAACTCGAAGAAGAGCTGCCACTGAAATGACTACTGACAGCAGGAAGATATGATTTGCTCAAGAAGACTGTGGCATAGCGTGCTTGGCTGCTTCATTGAAACAGAAAACACCTATAGACAGCTGATTATGATGGAAGTGTGAAAAGGGGGAGAGAGAGAAATGTGAATGATGAGCAGCACACAGGTCTTTTTCCTTACAACACTTACCATAAGCTTTCTTTGTAGCAGCGTAAACCACTTTCATGAGACCTCAGAACAAGTAAAACACGACCTTTTCCTAACCCTGACCGAGAGCTTTTTGTGCCTAAACCTAAGAAGATCATAAGTGAACTGTGACAGCATAAAACTGGAAACAGAACGGAAGAAAAATAAAGTTTCAAGACGTCAGTGGTTTGTTTATTCCTGACATTTATTCCAATATTTCTGTTAGAAAAACATTTTATTGACCCTCTCTCGCAGGTGTTACAGAAACTCATTTTCAAGACTAATGCCAACATTTCGAATGAGTGTTTCAGAATAACTTTCCAGCAACAGAAAAAGCAAACATGTTTGTTCCTTTCAGCCAGAGACTGACGCGGACCCAACCACCCCAGCTTGGTCTGGATACATTTACCCACCTGTGCTTTCTCCTCCTAATTCACCCCTCCCCTGATTCACTTTTATTTCCTTTCTTGCAGGACAGTTTCCAATGATGCGGACGGCAAAGAGGCCGCAAAAAAAATCATTAGATCGATTGATCATATGAGGCAATTTGATTGGTTCGTGGAATGATAGTAGTAATACAATCAGTAATCATTCTTAGTTACTTAGAATTACCCAGATCTAGGACGTGATGAGCAGCAGGTGGAAGGGTATTAGCATTTATTTTTTTCTGGTTAATTAGATGGTCCAGTAAGTTCTGATCACTATCAGTGTGTATGTAAGTCTAATCGACAGACACTTAGTTATGTTAGTTGTACAGGCCGCTTGTTATCAGTGAAATAAATGTAAAAAGTAAAAGTGCTGTTGTTCTCAGTTTATCCTCATTTAAAAGACATCGAGTGTCAAGAATTCTCTTTTTCTCTGCTGGAGTAGAACTTATTATTATTCGTAAAAGCAAAGGAGAGTGATCAGCAGCCTCAAAATGTTGACAAGATAGATCCCCCTTTCAAATCATCTGTACGTGTGGAATCTGTTCACTTTTGGAAAAGTTTGTTGTTTTTTGGGGGTTTTTTTTGCAACTTTAAGATTTGCATGTCCTTTGATTGTCAGCTCCGGAAGAGTGACAGCTTGCAGAGTCATATTTTATAACGAATAGCCTGTCATATCTAGCGAGCACGCGCACAATGCTAAAAAAATAACTGAGACGACTGTGAAAAGGTGGTTTACGCACGCACACTCCTCTCTCTCGGTAACGGAGGGAATGTAAAATGACAGCAAAAATTGCTGGCAGTAATTCAATTGAGATGCAATCTCAATGTTCGCCGCATTGGCTTAATCTGCCGGCGCATTCATTGTTTGCTATTAAAGTCCATGAAGCTGTCACTTCAGGCCCCGTGTGGCAGGAGACTTATTTTTATACCAGGGAAGGCGGGTGAATTCCCAGGCCGGCCTCTCCCTCCGGCCGGTGACCTTGACCGGGGCATGTGGTGATCAGCAATTAGAAGAGAGTCAGACGTGGTGAGCTGAATGGAGCACAATCAGGAGACCACCACCTGCAAATCCACATCATCAGAGGGGCATGAGCAGAGGAAGGAATTCACTCAACGGAAAAGCTCGGCGAGACAAGATGTGCGAGAAGTTCACTTAATGAGCAGCACTTTTCTTCATGGGGAGAGTTCTCTGTTGCTGCCGGGGTTTCTGACCCCCAGACGGTGGAGTGACAGTCGAGATGTTTCACAGTCAGGAGAACAAAGTCCGTACAGTAACTGTCTAAAAACGAGTGCACTTAAGAAACTTCCTCGGCTCCATCTTTTATATCCGTGTGGTAGCGGATTTGCATTTGAGGGAAATTAAAGGTTCATGAATTCAGTTTTTAAAAGACGCTTTCTTTGTTGCGATCGCTGTCGAGCGGCGAGATGACTCAAAAACAAAACGTGCAGCACATTCCCGATAGGCAGAACAAGACTGTAGCGGTTTTCTGGGTTACATTGTGCCCCCTGTGTTCGCGGCAAATGGAAACAGGGACTTCTGAACTTGGCATTGTGCTTTATTAATTGGAAATTCCTGCATTATGCTGTTTCATTAAAAATGTTGTGATTGAAGAAGCGAGCCGAGGATTGAGAGACCGATTAGGACTCCAACGGGTTCGTGCTCTTTGTTGCGGGGGGACAAAAGGATTTGCCGCGGAACTCCTCTATGACTTTGTAAAGTTCAAATCAAATGTTCTGTTAAATTAAAAACACGACTGATAACTAATTACATGAGAGGAATAAGACTTCACCTCCACACACGTCTACATGCTCTCAGACGACGCGGTGCCCTGCATGTCTCCACGCCGTGATTGCAGCATGTTACACAACCCTCTCGAGCGTAAGCCGTGATTTCATGAGTACCGCGGTGACTCACACGGGCCAATTCAAAGCAGAGATCAGTGTGCTTCGCGGCACAGCATATGCCAGGAGATTAGTATACCTGCACTCTGTATTAGGAAGCTTATGGAGCAGCCTTTGTATTAATTCCCCGCTGCAGTCATCATATTAGCTTCTATATTAATCCCACCAGGAAGCGCCGAGCGGCACACAGAGGCTGTCCTCGGTGGAGGGGGGAGGCGTGGACGACATGAGAGGTATCATGGCTGCGGCGGGTTTGAGACGTTCGGTGGCAGCGTAAGACCAATTTTCACACGCGTCCCGCTCTATTCGAACACACAGGCTTTTTTTAATTTCCTGAAGTTATTGTGCCGGCGTCTGTGGCTCCTCTGCTGTGAAGTTGAGGCCGGGAAGCAACTGTGATGAGCTTTCCGCTGACTAGATGGAAAGAGAGGTGGCCGCCTAAGGAGGATTCTCTGCAATGCTGCTGAAATAAGCGGTGGTGTTAATTAATTCATGCGAACAAAAAAAACTAAGACACACACAGCCTGTAAGAGTGATCTTTCCCGGGCACGAGGAGAAAAGGTGGCACACGTATTTTATTAAGGTGTGAAAAGTCATTTTTCCAGGCAGAGAGAGGTTAAATTAAAGTTCAGCGAGTTCGTTTATGCGAGAGTTTCGGTCATAGTCTGCACAGAGGGTGAGGATTTTCACACATATACATATTTTTCCACACAAGGTGAGGCAGAGCTGCAATAATATGAAAAATATTCTTCTCTTCTGAGAGGAAATATGTGTCATGTAATGGTTATATTCCTCCTTATAGAACGGGGAAATGACCTTAAGTGAGCGCTGCATATTTATATAAGTGCTGTTCTGCAGTCTTCACACACTGTGAAAGGACATTACAGGAGGGGTAACACGATCAATATTGAAAGACGGACAGAAAAGAGAGGAAACATCTGAATGAAACATGGCCTGTCCATCTTAAACACTCCCGACGACATAATAGGATGGATGAGTGTGTCCTGCAGGTATCGAGGGAGTCCATGTCACGTGGCACAGCGCTAACACACTTACGCTAAAAGCCCCGGTTTGCTCCCTTCCGGCTGGAGCCGAAGCGCCACAGAGATGATTCCCTCACACTCTCCTGCGGTCAATTAGGAGAGCCATCAGGGTTTGTCTTCATCTCAGGTCGACGCCATAGTCCGTCTTACCTTGCAATTCCTGGGATGGGAATTTTATCATCTGGCTGTTCTGCATATTTATAGAGCTTCTCAAACACAGGTAGCATAAAATTAATAGAGAGCAGGGGCTGGAAATGTGCACCCCGCTGCAGAGGTGATGACTGGGACACCTTCTCTCTGTCTCTTTCATCTGAATCCCTCTGTACTCTCACAGCCTCAGCTGCCTACTATTAACACGTTCATATATATATATATATATATATATATATATACACCCCCTCGTGGCCCGCCCATTTTTTAAAAGGCGCCACACAAACAACACACCACACGTCTCCGGAGACTCTCTCCCCCTCCATAAACAACACAACTGATCTGAAGATCCCAAAAAAAAAAAACCCTGCACAGGCTCCGTTTCTTCTGGCAGCGGTCCAGCAGAGGAAGGTATGTGCTTCACACAGGATAATGATACAGCCTTGGTTGGGGGCTTATCATGGCGAGTTACTCTTGACAGCCAGACTGACCCTCTCTACTAATTAAAAGTTGGGCTCAAAAGAATAGGCCTTGTTAAATTTGATTCAGGCTTGATCTCCAAGGAGAGGAGGGAGACAATCCTTGGGAGACTTTTCTCTGTAGAATTGTGACCTGCTTGGCAAGAACAAAAAGACGGTTTATGGCGCATTTAACCGGCAACAAATCCTTCACTTTACATCACAATTAGCCTGCAGGAAAACCCTTCCGACCAATCATTCGGCGGACTGTTTGTCCGTTACAGCACAATCAAAACTACATGAACTGCGCGGGTTTACCACGATCACCCGCCCGAGAAACAGGATAACCACTAGCAATCATCGACCTGGCAACCCACTGCACTGTTCACCCCTTTCGAATCAGCATCGAATGCTTGCTGAAGAAGTTGTAAGAGTGGGGATGCGTGCTAATTTGCATATAATTGGTTTTGCTCAGAGCTCCAACTCTCCGCTGAGGGAGTGAGCTGCAATACAGTGTACTGTAACATTAGTGCTCAGCTTATTAGGACTTGTTTTCGGCTTTTTGTCGACGCCGATGACAGTGAGCATGAATCTTCTAGCCATACAAGTACTCTAACATCCTCCATGTTCTGCAGGTCTCTCTGGAACTGTCTGGATCGTAAAGGAGTGTTATGTTTCTCTGACACTTGAAACAATGTCCAAGGTGTCTGTATAAACAGCCCTGACCAGCCTGGCTACAGCAGCAGGTGCTGAACACTAGACAGTGTAATGACAGCTCTGTTTGCATCAGCACTGTCCCATCAACTGATGCTTGACTGGACTGCATTGTATTAAGAGGTGCTTCTGCTGTTTCCTCCACAGTATTGAGAAAAATGTTATAATCTGTGTTTCCAACGTGTGGAACAGCACAACTCTGTCTAAGGTTGTGAATCTTACCCGTACCTCGGTCAAGGTCCACACGCGAGCTAATCCCAGTCATGCTCTCACAGTGTTGGGAGATCATATAGTCTTACGGCCAGTGGTTTCTATCAGATCACATACAGTGTCTCTCATCTCATCTTCTTTTTCATCCTGGTTTATTTTGCAGCAAATCAGCGCACGGACAACTCAGTCTTGTCTCAAGCGTGTGATCTTATGATGTGTGACTCCCCCGTCACTGATCAGGCACGTAGTGTGAAAACCACTACTGTTAGACTCCCGACTGCAGGACGGAAAGTTCAAGTTCATGATGTTCAGCTGTTTGGTTTAGGATCAAAGGATCGCAAAAGAAAATCATATCTTCTCCACTGTTCCTGTGTGTTTGTGTTGCATTTTGTATTGTATTGCATGATCTGATGCTGAGTTAAAAAAGTAAATAATGCCGTGTGCAATCAGGACGTACCGTCTTTGGTGGAAAGAAAAGTGCCTGGTACGAATAGCACGTTGAATGCAAGTTGAGCCGAGTCGTATCATGCAGTGGAAACATAGCTTTGTATACACATGAATATATACAGTCCACCACCACCAGTCTGTCATAAGGTGAGGTGCGGCAAAGCAAGGTGGAAGATAAAACATCACACTGGCAAGGGTTGTGCAGGAAGACTTTTATTTATAGTCTCAAAAACAAACAAAGAAACATTACTCAGCTTCAGAACACTCTGGTCGCTCTCTACCCAAGAAAAAAAAACAAACAAAAAAAACCCATCTCCCATTCCACTCACATATATAGCAGGAGAGTCCGCTTTTCCAGTTCAACTGGCCTATCAGGGCAGATCTCTCTAATGGAGAGTTGAAAAGATTTACAACGCATAGACATGGTTTCCCTTCGCTTGCTCACACCAACAAGGTCTAAATTCATTCTTCCCTAGACTAAGATAGCTACTGCACATTCACAACAAACAAATGATTTGTACTTTATTCAGTGTCACAACATCACACATCCATTATCATATCCATTTTGAGTATTCAACTTGAAGTTGTATTTTTGTATTTACACACAGTCATACATCATAATAAACATACGGTTTCAGTATACCCTCACTGGCAGTGTCAAAACTGAACTAATCTAATCATTCCAATCATTCTACATGTAGAGATTGTTGAAGGACAATAGAGCTGTTTTTGAGTTATAATAACAGCATTGTAGCTCAAAGTCTTTACTAACTTTCGTGCTGTGTCTTCCCGACCTTTCTCCCAGCACCGTCACCCGAACTTTACATTTTCCAATTCTTTGATTTTTGTTGCTGTCGAATAACTAATGCCAGCCCAGTCTGAAGCTAACTGGCAAATGTTAGCATGCCGACAGGCCGAACTCAGAGTGTGAACGCAGCAAAAATAATCTCTTTTAATGTAAACATTACAACGTCAGCCTGTTGTCACTGCGAGCGTGATGCCATGCTGGCGTTAGCTCGAGGGCACTGCTGTGTCTATGTGCAGCCCTGCAGAGCTGATGGCACGGCTGTGGACACTTAGTCCTGTTATTGTGTCTTCTCACTGTGAGGAATAAAAAGGGAAATTTCATTTTGTGAGATTTGAGTGATGCATCTTTAATGAAATGATTTAATTTGAATTGTCAGCTGTAGCTTCCAGTACATGTGCTGGTTATACTGCATGAGCAATAACTGCAAGGGGAATATAATTGCCTCTGGCTGCATTAGCGGAAAGTTTTGGAGGGTTTCAAGGGAAGTCTTTATGAGATCGGTTTGAACAAAAACACTTCTTTCTTCATCTTTTGTCTCTACAGTGTGTTGTGGCGTGTGTTAATTTGTGTTAACTTCCCAACAAGGAGGGTCTCAGTGTCTTCAGTAGAAAAACAAGAGGCAAGGAGTGCTGCGCGAGCGTGGAAAATGGTGTTTCCCCTGGTGATCATCAGTTTAGGGATCTTGTTCTTTCAGAATGGCAGAAAAAGTCTGAGGCACTCAAAGGACTAAAGAGTAAAATTATTCTCACATGACAGACCATGCAGGTAGGTCGATTGTCACATGAACAATATGCACAGATTGGTAGTCACATAATTTAAAAAACATGCTTAGCAGAAAAAAAAAACACATACCAAACAATAAGCAAGATACTCAACTCAAAAACTAAATAATTCAATACCTTCAATTAGTTGTTTCTCAAATACTTACTTGACCCTTTTCAGACTTTTGCATCTGTGTTAGATCTCAGCGTGGAGCACAGCTCGGCAAATGAAGTCAGCGCCACGCATGTTCCCATCAAATGCTTCAGTGACTCCTGTGGCTTTGCAGCCAAAAACCGCACGCTGCTTTTCGTTGAGTCTCACATTGTTGTTGCCATCGAGTGCAACACACAGGCCAATGCGTGCCATCGGGGAACACCACTTTTGCCTCGGCCTCTGAGAGCTCTACAGCTGCTCCTCGGGTTTACTCAAGATGTGGCGGACACTGTCCACACATTCGATGATTTCATTTGTGCTGAAGTGGTTTGTGCCCGTTTTCCCAGTTATCTGGAACAGCCACTGAAAGGTAACGGAACCATCAGCGTGTCATACTATACTATATATTTATAGTTGATTGTAAGGAATGGAGCATGTTGGGAAAACACAATGACAATATAAATCTGTGGCACCGTAATTACAGCTAATTACACGCGCTAATGCTACAACACTGAACGAGTAAAGATTAACAGGCTGTTGTCATCACGCACATAGGACTGTGGATGTGGAGTAAGTGGTGAATATTATGTAAATATACGACTGAGACGAGACGGCAGACGAAGCCCAGACACCTGAGTCAAGCTGAGCCCACAGCGGAGGAATACATCATCAGCGCTCACCGCCGCCGTATCCCGCTGCAGCCGGAGCCGGAGCGCGGGGGGTCGATTCACGCATGGGAAATCTACAGTGAATCTTAAACGGTTATTGACAGCCCTCCAGTTGGTAAACCTCTATCATGGCCCAGGAATTGATTGTGGGTCTTGTGCTGATGCAAATAGCTCGCGCGGCTATGAATGTTTGATAAATGTTGGGTCAGCGCTGAATGCACGGTGAGGAGTTCAGGGGGCTTTAATTTGCAGCCAGCTCCCGTTTGATAGGGCAGCCGCGACCAAAAATAGGTTTGTCTGTCTGCGCTCATCGATTGGCAACAACATACTAATGTGTTTATTGACGTGCCGAAGCAGGTATAAAGATTGGATATAAGCAAATGATGAAATAGCTGCCAGTGATTAATCCCTTGCTCCCTTTTGAAGGAGACGCCGCTACCTTTTCTTGCTCTGGAAAAAAAACCTGCGCAGAGATGCTGCAACTAACACATAACCTTAATCTTTACATTTGCGATACGTTGTTCCCCTTCAACCTGATATATGACGTATATCCATCCCGCGCCTTCGCATTGGCAAGGCTTCAATGCCGGAGCAATTTGATCAAGGAGATGGCCTTTTTAATATTCAAAAAGGGCTTCTGCTGCTATGACGGATTGAGAGCAGCCCTCCTAAATCCTTTACTGTCCAGTTGGCTGCATGAAGATGAACGCTGTGTGCACGACGCTGTTGGGAGTTGAAGGGGGGAAAGACAACTAGGATCCACCGGGTCACCGGGGTGGTGTAAGTGGCCTGTCGAGTGAGGTGGAGACTTTAACGCAGAATCTGTCCTTAAACAAACTCTCCTATTAATCAGTGCTTTCTTTTCCCCCCCGCGGATGTTATTGGTGACGATGATGGCGGGATGAGTCAGCCGAAGCGCAATCAACCTGTTTTAAAACCTGAAGACATGCAAATTACAAGGTTATATTCCCTCTCATTATTCACTTCAGGATCCATCGAAGCTCAATTTTCACACCGACGTGGGGAGTGAGAGCGTTTATAAATGCAGTCACTAATTAACATTTCTACTGGCTTTTACTCCTATGAATGATCACACGTGAAGGGGGAACGGAGGACGAGTTAAGAGCAGTCTCCAGTCGTCAGTGCCTTTTACTGGTGGGAACCCGCCAAAAAAAAAAAAAAAAGTGCAACGCGAGGTGCACTTTCACCCGTGCAGCTCATCCCGGGATGCCATGGAAATCAATTAGGGACACATCAGCGCCGTCTGAGCCACCGGAGGGAGCCAGTCGGAGCAAATTAGAACGCTGTTCCCTCTGCTTCACACTTTCTTTCTCATGCAAAGAGGGCAAATTAAGAGCCAATCTATCAGCCAATCAATGGGTGGAATGTGCTGATTACACCAGAACAGACCATCATTATCTCTTTATCTACTTTTGGTGAATTCAGCGCAGTCAAAGTGCCATGTGAAAGATAGAGAGTGAAACATCGAGCTGCGCGCTGCCAGATCCCTTTACATAGTCCTCCAGCTGTGTGCTACAGAGTAAAAGTAATTCCAGGCGTCTAGTGGTGTTAAGTAGGGAGTCGTGTTTGCTGTGGGATGAAACCCCTGAGGAGATTAGTGCCACATGAGAAACTTTGGATGGAGATGATTGATATGGACACAGGAAGTCTGGGAGTGTCCCCGAGCTCACCCACAGTCTGCTGCCGCTCATTCTTCATGCTTTAAATTGGCATTAACGCGAAGAGGGATTACCTGGAAGGAAAATTACAAGTGTGATGCAGTTTTCAAGTGGTACCTCTCTCACTCTTCCAGCGCTTTATCACCCTTGTGCTCTGTTTGTATCCTTAGCAGGTGGAGGTCAGAGGCCAAGGCCACTGACCCTGCTGCAACTATCTTTCACCAGAATTGCCTTCTCTACCTTTAACAAACATGACTGATCAGCTGTTCTTGCTCCGAAAGAAGGAGATGAAGATTTTTACTGTAACATGCATTAATATGGTTAGTAGTAGAAAGACCTCTCTTCATTTTTGCCTTACTGATCAGTAAGGGGACTGGTTGTGTTTCCTCTTCCTCTCCTTCTTTGAGGTCTGTTGATGGATTACAAACAACCCATTTTGTCTCCAGCCTTGTACAGTGTAGCCTCAGCCGAACACCGACTTCTGCTGAAACTACACTTCGTGCAACCCAGCTTAATCGCTCCGAAAGTCAGTCATGCAATTCGCGTTGCATTTTTCCTCTTAACATCATTTAGAAAATTAAAGTGAATCTGTATAGGCTTTTATTTTAACCATAAGAAACACCATAGTAGGCGGTTGGGGTGGATGGTGGGCAGTCAGCTTGACTACAATTCAGTCCTGTCCTACTGTGTACGGCCGGTCCTGTACTTCCGTGTAGTAACACCTGGGGTTAGTTGCAGTTGCTGAAGAAGCGTCTGAAGTAATAATTCCCAGAAAAGGCTGAGTAAGTTGACCTTATATTTAGAATATTTATGAGTGATATGTGTCCCCGAGGCTGAGAATGAGTCCCCATTCTCTGTAGTTTTTCTGTGGCAGACTTAACCTTCTTTAAGATATCATATTATTAAATGCTGAAGCAGAAGAGTGTGAATGAAATGCTAAAAAAGACAAGAGGAATTTTCCATTTTGTGTTTCGTTTTGATATATATATTTTTAAATATTATATATATATATATATATATATATATATATATATATATTATATCTCAGTGGGAAACTTCAATGAAACACTGGAACACCCACAACGCATACTGAAGATTTGATATAATGTTTTCCTCATCCTGGGATTTCCTGCATTGTAGCTTATTTTATTATAAGTATTACCAGGATGTGCTGTGTTCATCTTTTTGTTTCTCTTTTGCATCTTCTTCTGTTTGAATTCATGCTATGTCTTCAAGAATAATCACCATTATTTTTAAAAATGCTTACCGTGACTTTAAAGATGTGAAAATATTATTCCCTTATGAGGGCTAAACAGATTTGCCGCCCTCTGACACATTTTGTCTCAGCATGTCTCTGAAGTGGCGACGTGATTAGTTAAAAATCAGCTCTGTTCTTAAATGGGCCTTATCAATGCTAATGTTCTATGACAGAAACAGTCTCAGTAGCACCAATTGGGGAAAAAATATAGCCGAATTGAGAGTTGCGAGCTTTTAAAGTGTTGTGTGTGAGCGTGCTGGTTGTTGTTTGAAAGGTCACTGATTCTAATGACATTTCTGAGAGGTTTTGTAACGGGGCCGACTGATGCATGGCGAGCACTCCAGCACACGCTTCAAAAACACGGCGACACGCAGAGTGGAACATGTCTGCTAATTGATGCCAGCCCCCTTTTCCATCTGTGTGGTACATCTGTGTGTGTGTGTGTGTGTGTGTGTGTGTTTGTGTGTTTGTTCTGTACCTTGCTCACTTTATTCTTGTCACACACCTCATTTCCTTAACATTTGACGCAGAATGTAAAAGAGACACGTACTGACACATCATCAGGCCTGAACAATGTGTTTTACTCTAGTTAATTACTATCTCTGCTCTCCACTGCTGTGCAAATTCAGTAGATTACAGTTTGCTGCTTTAATTACGTAATTGATTTGGTTTGCGTGTCGAGGATCTTGTGTTCAATATGGTAAGGTCATAGTTTAGGATAGTGTACTGTGGTTCAGTGCTTCCGCATTTGTCATCGTCCATGACTTTAGCTGTATACATGCTGTTCAGGTAGTCACATCTCTTCCTGTCATTGATTCCAGACATGTGGTAGATAGGAAGCTTGAGTAAATTTAAAGGGTAACTCCACCAATTATACATATTGAAGTGTCTATGCAGGTCTTGGGGAGTGATACTGCATATGTAGGGGGGAAAAATTTGCATGAAGCCATCCGTGGCTCCAGAGGAAGCTGCATGAAATCTGATAAATTGTCTCCATTGATGCCACTAAGTGGCTAAGTTGCATTGTGGGTAACACAGGCACCAGGTTTTGAGAAGTGGTTAACTGGTCTATACAATATTGCACTTCTGCTACACTGTTGGACTCATGTGCTGTTTAAAAATGATCAAAATGGATATAGTGAAAACAGAGAAATTTCCTTTTTTTGCTCATTCTTCTAAATTCATTCATCTGTTTAGACTATTATACTGTATTTATTAAGTCCTAGAATTCACACTAAGAAATCTCCAAGTCTACAGCCTAGTGTCTTTATGAATGCTAATGTCAGCATGCTAACATGCAAATCAGGTTCTTTTTTTGAGGAGACTGACGGACATTTCCAGCTGTTTTTGCAACCAAAACCATATTTTTGTCACGGGCAGTCGGACCCTCTCCAACTGTGATCATCTAAAAGTTTATTTTCAGTCAAAACATTAAGTTTTCCTTACTCTTACCAAACGTTTTGTGTGCCTAAACCTAACCAGTTGTGACAAGAGAGAAATAGAAAATCCAAACTAAACAGCCTAAAATTGCAACATAAAGAAAGGTTCAGTTTTAACTTTTCAGTTTTTTACATTTTGTTGAAACATACTTCTCTAACATATTCTGGTGATTGGGGTGGACAAAAAGTGTAAATTTGACATGAAATAATTACATGAAAAGCACAAAATAAAAAAGAGACCTATATGAAAATGTAAGACCGAAAACATTATCAGAACCATGAAAACAACAGGATTTTTCCAAATGCATAATAGAGCCATAACCATAAGTTGCCATGTTTTCCGAGGAAAGTGATTTATGCGCCTGACACTGCATGTTTTCACAATTACAAAATCATCCCTGCAAAATCAATAAAGACATGAATAAAGATGACCCAACCCTGATGAGCCAGCAATGATCATTAAATGGTCGTTCTCATCAACAGAGCCTCGCATTACAGCCACAAACAGGAATCCCCCGGTGGCTTTCTGATAAATAACAATTCTTTATGACCCGTGGCATTCAATTTCATGACTAGACACTTGACTAAAAAACTCAGGATGGACATTTGACATGTGTGTGTTCGACCACCACTTAAGGACGCGGAGGCCGTTCCACCCTGTGCATGAATGAACACATCATTATTATCCCATGAGCGGCTGAGCGATGCTCTCGTTGTCACCTCCCTGCTCCCTCACCTCGTTTGCATTCTGAGAGCAGGATTTTCCTATTAAGGAAAGTTAATAACTTGCTAATACTCTGAAATTTCAACCTCAGCAAAAGGCCGCTCACATCTTGAACGCACCAACATGCCTTGAATGAGCGCTCAGAGTGCACTCGTCCAACGTCTGACCCTTTTCACATTCCTCTATAATCTGCAAAGTTTGATTAACTGTAATTAATACTTGATTCTTGCTGCCAAGCGAAGGGGACAAAGTAATTTCATCAACTTTAGTGCGAGGCAGGGATAAAATGAACTCTGCATTTCATTCCTCAATGGAGCCATTCGCCTTTTATAAGTCGCCATTGGTGGGAATATGTGAGGGCGATTCAGAGTCCTCCTACTCGGTAAGGGGGCCTATAAAGCCCCGTAGTTGTATATCCAGCGCATTAGATGTCTCCCCACAGGCCTTTATGTATGTAAGCAGCCACTGGTGTCCTTCCACTGTGACGGTGGAGACATAAAAAAAAAGAGCCTGTGACCTTTCATGTGGACGGACACGCTCTAACTGCCTGTGATCAATAGGAGGGGAAAAGACACAAGAGTGGTGGGGACTGATGCACTTCTTGCTCCGGGGGAACACACACACATCTTCACCACCCACTAAAGCTGTCAGTCACAGGCTGCACTCCTCCAGTAATGGCACTGTGACTGAAAGGCCACACACCGCAGGGGAGCGCAGATTAGATACAGTATGTGACGTCTAAATTAGGATCACAGCCCCACCTAAAATGATGCGTACAGTACGAGCGAACTCGCCACGAACACTGAGAATGAAGCTGTTTTTTTTTTTTTTTTTGATCCAGCGTAGAAGCCTCGAGGAGCATTTTTTTCCCAAGTTCAATCCCTCGAAACACCTACTGATTACTACTTTATAACCTAACACATATAATTAGGTAGCTCCTGGTCAGTATTTCATTTCGGCGGAAAAGTTTCCAAATAACTTTGGTGCCTTTGGTGTTTGCTGTTCAAAGAGAGACCCGCAGAACAATTATTTCCCCTGCGCAGAATGACTAAAGAGGATATGAGAAGGAAATTATTCAAATGGCGCCGCACATTGTTATTAGACTCGTAAATTTCAATTTACACACTCATTCTGACTTCACAAAGGTTTTTTGTTTTTTTTTTTCTTTTTCATAGCGGAGCTGCTTTATTACGAGGGCAGGATTTATTAGGAAGAAAGAAAGAATGAGGCGGGGGAGGGGGGAGAGGTCCACGAAAGGTTTGAATGATTAAACCTCAAGCTGCTTCTCTGTTTCTGACTGTTGCACAACACACAAATGAAAATGAGATCTATAAATATGTATGGAAGGTTTTTAATTAAAATATTGGTGCATTAAAAACATCAAATTACCCTTTGACAGACTAGAATTCAAAGCACTCATTTATGTCTCTTTAACTTTTGCTACATCGCTGCATGCTTCTGTACAGAAAGAGAGGTTGCATCAGTATTTATGTCTTAATATTTGGCATATAAAAGTGAAAAGCTCACTGGAGGGAAATACATACTTTATTCTGAAAAAAAAGGGGGGGAAAAGGCAGGCTTCTCTGACCGGAAAACATGGTGGGAAAAAAAGTTGGCAGCGCAGAGGGTCTTTCCACCGCTGGTGAGGGAACAATATTGCATTTCACGTTCTTATTTCTCAGTCTGTCATGTCCACAGCTCTCCAACTCCACTGAATTTAACTCAGGCGCCGCAGTGTTTTCATTCTCCACTGCATGTATCAAATAAACTGCTTTCCCAGGCAAACAGTCCCATCCAGCTGTACCAAGTGCTTCATCGCACCGCACATGAGCGTAGCGTACATTTATGGGCGGGAGCCCTGAATTCTTCCACAGAAATGCAACCTGATAAATTCACACCGACTGACAGTACTGTTTTCCAGTGTAATGAAATAGACACTTGCACAGTATGTAATTTCTGCCACCATGGGTCCCTCAATCAAAACAAAACAAAGGACATAAGAAGGCATGGGATCATGGGGGTTGTTGTATAGTTTGTGTAACAACCAACACTGCTGTGGAAAGTCTAACTACGTGACTCAGGCCCAAAAATAAGTTTTAGAAAGTTTATGTTCAGTCAGGTTCACCGACTTCCCTTCTTACTCCCAAACTCAGACACTATAGCAACAGGGGCGCTGTTAGCCGAGGTGAATTTATGGATTTCTCTGGATATGAACTCTGCTGGAAACGTTTGGGGGATAATGTGAATACACAACACAGCAGGAAAAGTTCTAGTCATTTTTATGAATTTTAATGCAGAAATGTTACATATCAAATATTTAAGAGGAGTCTTTTAGAGTGGTCCGAGTCCTTTGGAGACAGAATCTAAACACCTGGACGAGAAGAATGTGTGTACGTGTTTCTACGCCCTGGTTGCTCGGGGGCGGGGGGATTAACCATCGTTTGTGCAAAGCTTTGGACAGAAACTTTAATAAATGTTGGTTTAAAGGTTTCAGGGTTGAACTGTTTGACATGGAGAGTTTGCATGGAGGACTGAAACAGCCAAAGTCATATGAAAACAAATGTCTCCATAAATAAATGATCAAGAGTCCACTTTGCTGCCATTTATATAATGAGGCAAAAAGGTATACACAAGTTTTTGTGCAAGTAAATGCAAACTAAAAACCATACAGAAATAATAACTGAGCAAATAAATACATTTTTAAGAAATGAATATATAAATTGCTTAAATGAAAAATTAAATAAAAAGTAAGTATGGGAAACTAACTACATAGCTGAGTGAATATATAGGTAAACACATACAAAATTAAAGAAGGAATATAAACTTTATGTCCATTTTATGAATTAATAAAAACATTTAATGCCATATTGAATTATTAATTGAGCCATTTATTTTTTGTTCGTCTGTTTCTGATTTTGGCACTTTCAGTCCTACACAGGTAGACATTCCTATGTTTAGATGGAAGTGAAAATGTGACGGAACAGTATGTGATTTAGTGACATGTAGATGAAAAGGGTCGTCAAAACATGTCATCTTGATGTTTTGAGGCATTGGGGATAACTGAAACATGTCCCAGTCAGAACACCTCCAACGATCTAAGTCAGATCTGTTGTGGGGATGTTGTTCGGTCGCAACCGGATGACCCTGTATCAACAAACATGTCGGATAAATATCATGTGCCTTAGCAGATCAAACAGGGCGTCGATGCATGTGCAGGCTCCTGCGAGAAGCTGCGCACTTGCTTGCAGCGGAGGATAAAACACCAGTATAACTGTGAGCTGAACGCTCTCGTGTCCTGTGGGTGCCTCATTAGCGGTGTGAGTCATCGTCGGCACAGAAATCGAGCGAATGCAAATGAGTTGTGATGGAAGGCATCTCCCCGGGTGGCACAGCCGCGTGCACACCTCTGGTGACTACTGTACTATAAATCATCCATGTGTCAATGCCTCGGCGTTCATCATCAGGACTCCCATTAGACACCCGAACCTGTGCAGCCCGAGTCATAAACCTTGGACTGGAAAAGAGAACACAGGAGAGCGTCGTCTACGACAACAATACACGCAGTGACTCACAGAGAAGGCGAGAAGCGACGGCAGTAGAAAGAAAATGTTTTGTCAAGTCTGTTTTTCTGGCTCGGGCTCTCTGAGTATTTTAGGGCACCCTTGAGGAGCGCAGATCTGTTCAATAAAATTGGGCTTGCTGAGAGGGCAGAGTGACTGCTCTAACACTTGAAAGGTTTATTCAATTCGAATCAAGCTCCTTCCTGTCCAAAATCCAAGGCGATCATGTTCGATTAGCGGTGTGAAATCATTATTGATTTTTGTTTTGTCGGAGCACAAAGCCATCTGTGCGCGAGGGCGCCGTATGTGGCTGCACGTGCTCTGGGAATGCATGGCTAAATCTATGTACAGTAGCAGATCCTTGCTCATTTTACTTTCTAATTACATCTTTAGTTTCCATTTGGCAGTCAGCCTGAGCTACATTATCAGTCATTTTATTTTTTTCCTCCACGAAGCCTAGATTCTTGTTCAGCTGTTGGAGCAGTATGGTCTGTAGGAGGAGGCCTGTGTGACCTGAGCATGTGACGGAGGTCCCTGCAGACCAGAGGTCACCAGGATCACGGGCAGCGCATCAATCTGAGCGTAAGATGACTAGATTAATGAGGAGGCGACGCCAAATTGTCACTCGGGCGGTGCTGTCCTCAATTATCATCATTAGCGAGTGTTGGAATGAGCAAGATAGTGATCAGCAAAATGGATGGATCTTGTCCCCGCTTGGGTACTACAAGTGAGATGATTGAGTTACGGTGTGACATAAAGGATGGATGTGCGGAAAGCAAGCAAGGTTCACCAGCGTTGGAGCCAGGATGTTTGAAGGGCATGGGTGGAAGAAAAAAGAGCACCAGTTGAATGTGCAGTACACAGTAAGGGTACTGTAAGGGCACCCAAGAGGGTTCTTTATCATGTTATCTCCACTGGAAGGGAACCCTAGAAGAAACTTACAGGGACATGTTTTATCTATCATCGGGGCATCTAAGAGGGCACCAGGCCAACAATGAGCAGCGGTGTTAGACAGAAGATGGATGATGGGTTCTCAAATCCAAGGAAATATCCCAGCCTCAAGGATCTTTCACTGTGACAGAAACCCAGTGTGCACTGTGCATTTTAATAAAGATTGTTCCCCATAATCACACCAGTTCCATGCTAATGAAAAGTAGAGATATAACCTTGATTGTGCAGAGGGGAGAACAAGCAGGGGTTTTTTTTGTGTGTGTGTGTGTGTGTTTTTTTTTTCTTTTATTCTTGGCAAGGTAGTTTTCTTTGTCGACTACAACGAGCGTGCACCCATATGCATCTCAATTTGCTGGTATGAATTATTATGTGGTTTGCTCAACAAACACATGTTTTGTTTGCGATGCCACAAATAATCTAGCATATGGCAACATTATCCAGGATGCCAAGGTTCAGACTATCTATTATTACCTATACTGGTCTGTGCAGTGTACTGTTACCATGGTAATATTCTTTGCGCTTGAATGCAGAAGCACTTGTGACTGCAATATAAAGATGAAACACCTCATCGCGGAGAGATCTCGTTGTACAATGATCTTTTTATCCCGAACAGCGTGTGCGTTCAAAAGTGCACTCACAGAAGTAGCCACCGCTACGCAGCATGTGCTTTCTGTCAACAAATGTACAGAGTCGAAACTCCCTCAAGGTAACAAATGGTGGCGCGAAGTGTTGCCTGGTAGTGGAAAGCGGTTCGACACGTTCCTCCGTTGTCTATATGCATAGGCCGAGTGACGAGGATGTCAGGGACGCTCCCTCGCTGCTTATCTTCCCCTACGTAGTTCCTTTTATTCTTTCATCCTTCAAACGGCGCTCAGATCACCCACATGCTGACCCCCGCCAGGCTGAATATATATTCCGAGGCTGTGAAAGCCGCGAGAGTTTTGTATCGTCCCCAGCACTGCCGAAAGTTTTCCTTGTGGTTGGTTTGAAGTGGCTCAGAGGGGGAATCTCCGTCTGTAGTGGAAAGACTCCTGCTCCCGCTGCGTTAACTGTCATTCCACTCCGTCGGCACAGCATGACGTTATTCAGAAATATTAATATCTACACAACATGTATGTTAATCCTGAGAACTTCCAAGTATCCTGTTGAGAACGTCTTCTTATTCAGAAATGCGAGGGAAATCTTCTTTTTCAATTCAAGTCTGCGGAAGATGGACGTGAAGGACATAAAGAGTATACAGTGACAGAACAATCGGAGTGTTCCTGTGAGTCAAGAGAGAAGATTAAAAAAGACTCTTTGGTAATGAGGGTCTGAACAATAATGCTTTTTAAAAAAAGCCTTTTTAAGATGAGAAGAATGGAATGAAACATTTGACTGGAAGATTGTATACGTTATGCATGAGCTGAGGCCCTGTGGCCTTTGAGCGCGTTGCACTGTCAGAATTATCAATGAGGGCTAAACCCAAGCTAACTGAGTGTTGAAAGGGTCTGATGATTTGAGATGAATTTTAAAGAACCATCCGCTCGGCCACACATACACACAGTCGTACAGAAGAAGAAGGAATTTTACACTCTTGTCAGTCACGTCAGAGCTCTCTCTATAAACAGGTATCTGTGTATTAAAGCAGAACCTGGAGGAGAGGGACGAGCTTTTGGTATTAGAAGTGTTCTGGTCTCCTGTTGTAGTCCGAGCAGTAACTCATCGGCTGTCGTCTGTCAATGATTTAGCTTTTATTTGCGTTTTTAAAATGTATCTTCATTCATATGCAGATAAAGACTGATTGGACTGTGAACAATGACCGGGGCTTGGATGAGCACGTCTCGGCTGTGACCGTGGGCCACACAGGCAGTCCTGAAGTTTCAGCAGTTGTCTCTGAGGCTAAATCATCCTCAGATAATAGCTTCAGAGACTGAGTCAAATAAAGTCCAGCCACAATGACTCATCCAGTGCCAAACAACAAAAGACAATAGTTCCATGAAATGTTACAACATTTACACAGTGGAGCAAATGTACCCACTGCATCACAACATGGGTGAAAACTCATTACATTTCTCTTGATAGAGATACAGCCTCTTCCCCTCTGCCTGCATGGATCTGTAGCATTAGAGTGATACTTTGCATTTAAACATGCAAATAAGTGATTTTCCCAGCCGCTCAGGGGCCAGCAGATAAACATTATGAGGACAACATTAACATATCATCAAGTCTGATTATTTGTCACAGCGAACTAAGAGTTTCCAGTTATGGAACAACATTACTTGACGAATTTAGACCAATATTGGCTATGCTAGCTCAGGTTTTGGTCTCTATCAACAACTCAGAGCAATGAGAATGAACCGAAACAGTGATGATGACATCTACACCATGGGCTGAAAATTAAGAATAGAAATAGATGTAAATTCAAATGGTATCTCCCTGTTGTAGGTCCATGAAAGCTTTGAATTGTCCCAGTTGGTTTTTGTTCATAATATACCAATTACAGCTGCTTCCAAAAGCGTGCTATCTATTAAAAGATAGCAATTGTAAGCAGTCTTGCTAACTAGTTCAATATAGGCTTCAGGCTGCTGTAACTGAGCAAGAGTTAGAATAGCATTAGCATACAAGTTTTGTCAGTTTTGCTGTTGCTGTCTTGCTATTGTAAACTGCATATGTGTGAGGACAGAAAGCCTGACAGGCATGCAGCAACAGTCGCCTACAGGAAGTAGCTGGGGCTTAGGGAATGGCTGATGTAATGAATTGGTCAGCGCCAGTTGAAAAAAATAATTCCATTTCACGGTTTGTAAAACGCACATGTTCTGTAAATGTAGCTGTTTATTTCCCCATTAAAAACTGGGTCGTCGATTTGATTCACACACGCCACCGTTTAATTAGCCATTAATACTAATTTCTGATTTAGCTATGCATCAATTATTTTGTCATTTATAAATCCTTTTTTTATGTGATTCTATTTCATGAACCCATTTGCTTATTTTGAAGTCATAATTTCATATCACTTAATTAATTGCTTTCTGCCTATCTGAGTCCTCGGAGAGATGCGGTCCACGTTTGCCCCCCTGGGATTCTGCAGAAGTGGGGAGATAAACATGTTTGCGATGCATTGCCTGCTCCCCTATATGTGCCGGCGCCTGTGATGCACTTCTGGCTGTGCGACCACATGCGTGCAATCACCAGCGATCACATCCATTTTCGTCAATTACTTTAAATACCCACATTACTACACATGAACAACGGGGGCGCTGGGAAAATCAAACTGTATCTTATAGAAATCCTCAGCGTGCTGCTTCATATTGGAATTCCAGCCAAGGGCATTGATTTCTCTGAATGCTGTGGGGGATTGAGCTTATGGAGGGTAAATACACAATATACCGAGACTTTCTCTTCCTAAAACTAGAAGCATTGCCTCTGCAGAAAGAAAGGAATTTAGTGTAAACCCATGGCAATCTGTTTGGGATTGCTGTAAATCACAATACTACATTCAGGCGCATATTCAGGCACAAGTCCCTGATGGAGATGCGTACATGAGAACATGTTTTTTTGGGGGGTTTTTTTCCAATACATGAGAATTTCCATCAACAATGGATAACATGTTTATCAAACCTCTCCACAGTGGGACGCTTATGTCTTTTCTGTGCAAAGGTGCTTTGCCTTAAGCAGCAAGCTCCTCTGTGAGAGAGTAGAGTAGAAAATAAATCAAGCATTCATATGCAAGTAAGCAGCGCTGTTAGGCTGCCGTTTGTATTCTTCTCCCTGGTTGGCTGGCCTTACTCTCGTGAATATGAACAGGATATGTTGACTCTGCATGCCGGTGATACAGCGCCGTATCAGAGCCGCGGTTTCAGGCTTTGGCAACAGGAGGAGCAGGAGGGTTCCTGAAGGAGCAGGCTGCAGTCTATTTTGGGTCTTTTTGTTTAACCCAATTACGGTGTCAGTGTGTGCTGACTGAGCCAGCACCAGTCAGGTGATGTGCCTCCTTTGAAAAGTGGGACAACATTCTTACAGACGCTGGAAATGTGATGCAGCCAAAGCAGTGGCGGTTCGTTTTATACGGTGAGACAAGGGGAAAATGAATTACACAGTGAGCAGGATCTCCTCGAGGAGTGTGCTGAATAAAAAAAATAAAAAAAAAAAAGGGGGGGGGGGGGGTTCATGTTAACATGCAATAACTGCTCAGGTCTCCCTCGTGACAGGGTGCAACACTTTTCCTGTGACCTTGGCGGGCTGCAGTCCGTGTCTCCGCTTCCGTCTGCCGGAGCAAGACAGACAAATCACGTTCTTAGCTGGATTGCTTTTCGCACATCTTCATCTCTTTCAGAAAAGAAATGTATGCTCCGAGATAAGCTTTCAATGGAGCCCTCAAGGCTGCATGGTTGCAACGACAATAAAGGCATAAAGCCGGTAAATAAAGGAAGACACGGCAGCGCCACCTGAGGCCCTGTTGTCTGAAATCAGCGAGAGTTTCAATTTTTGAGAGTTTTTCTTTGCAAGTAAATGAGGTAATCATTCGCGAGACGCCACCAGAGAGGCAGGGTATGAAAACCCCGGCTGCTTGTGGGAGGCACAGCTTTGAAAAAGAATCCCATCCATGAGCTGCTCTGTTTAACTGCACCGATGCGCTTTTCCCTCAGCACCCGCCCTCCAGCCATCCACCTGAGAAAGCACTTTAGAAGCCACTGAAGTAGGGCAGATGACAGCTTTTGCCTGTGTTTTCTCTTTTGTCAGTTCTACTGTGTGGTATCGTCTTCAGCCCCGATGCTGCTCTCAGATCTCAGATACGAATCACGGCATCGTTCCTGAATGCGTTTCATCATTCACTTCCGCTGGCAGACTCCCACACCACCCTGCCACTCCTGCGAGGCAGAGATTGTCTTAATTTAATCTCACAGCATCTTAATTTAATATCAGGGAGATAGGAGGGCCGCCTGTGTAATTAAGTGATACATTAACCCACGTTATAGAGATAAACTGAGTGTGTGTGTGTGTGTGTGTGTGTGTGTTCCATCTTTGTATGTACATGTAACTTCCTTTGAATTTGCTATACCCTAAAAATCTATATGTTGACTTTTAACGGCCAAACTACCACTAATCATAAAAATGTAATAATGTTCTTTAGTGGCCTCTAAGCTGAAAAATCAACACCAAACACCAACATTGCAACGCTGATCTTACAATAATCACACAACTGCAGCTACAGAAGCGCTCCAACTCTCTTCGCTCTGGTGTTGGGACCCCTGAGACATGGGAATGTTTGGAGTATTTTACGCGTGTGTTGGAATGATTAGAAAAGGTAGATTCTCGCTGTCTGCCCAGTTTGGACAAATGCCTCGGTGCCACGGGCCTGGTGTCGCCATCCCTCCGGGATATCATTACCATCGCAGGTACCGCTGAGCAATGCAGGAAGGCTGGAGCGCAGCAGATGTGGGGATTTGTTAGGGACTTTATTTGCCATTGTACCCTTCAACAGACATCACTCTTAATTAGGTCTCCATGGATAAGAAGAGGCATCTGGACTCTCTGCTCATGAGCGGACTGAATGGTGTCCTTTCGTGCTCTCGTCGCCAACTAGCACGAGCATGCGCACGCGCGCACGCCCCTCCACTTGTTTAAGTGACATTACATCAAGATATCATGCAGATATCTGTGTCACTCAGGGCTGTTGGAGCTATCACTCCATCTAGTGGCTGCTCTGACTCTGATGGAGGAGGCAGGGAGGCTCTGCATTGCTCACACGGCCCCAGCAGCATGACTGTAGTGCCCCCTACGAGCCTTTTTGCCTCCGGGAGCTACATCTCTGTTTAACCATGGCGATTCATCAGTCGCCTCAGTGCCCAGTCAATTCACTCCCTTTGTCTAACTATTCATTAATGCATCGACTCTGCGCATCTGTCCCAACATGTCATTGATTCCTCTGTATACAGTTTACGTGCTCTCATTGGACTGACCAGCCACAATATGTGAAAATCAATGGGAGCGCTGAAGAGCTCAGTGGACGCTGTGCTGTGGCCTGTTTATGTGCTGCCATCTCATCAGATACAAAGTGCACATAAAGAGAACATAAAAATACACACAGCAGACCCGTTTGTCACAAATAAGTGTTCTCACAAAAAGCTGCATTTTAAAAAATGTCACAGAGTTACAACTAACGTGAAAGCCAAATAGATTATCGCCACAGCTAATGCTGTTTGGGTTCACTGTCGTCACACTCGTCCTCATGATTCCAGACATGGCAGTTAGCTGTTTCCAACCAAAGGGGCTCTCATAAACCCGCTGTGCTCCACCTGCTCAGCACCACACAGCCGACACACCAAGCCACCAACTGGCTGGTGAACACAGAGGAGAATGTAGCAGCTACAGAGTTGCTTCAGAGCAAAACAGAGCAAAAAAGGGAGAATGAAAATGTAAGGGTACATTCATCAGGTGGACAGAAATATGACTCAGAATGAATGGTTGGATGTCATATTTGGAAAAAAAAAAAAAGAAAGAAAATGTATCATGTTAGAATATAATTTCAGTGAAAGTTATCTGTACAAATAGTACCTATAAAGTATTTGATATTAAATGTAATTAAGTATCAAAAATGCAAGTATAAGTAAACTATACATTTATATACAGGTTTGTTAGATCCAAGATTTCTGATTGCCAGAGTCAGTGTTTCTAACAGTGCTCTACTTTGGCTCTGAAGCTTGCATCATGCAATCTGTAGGTAACTAGTACCTAAAGTAATCAAATAAATGTAGTAGAGTAAAACAGTATTTGCCTCTAAAATGTGCAGGAGTGAAAGTATAAAGTAGCAGAAAATGAAAACACTCAAGTAAAGTACAGGTACCTCAAAACTGTACTGAGTAAATGTTCTTAGTTACATTCCATCACTGCTCCAGATCTGCTGGATGTGCAATCATCCAGCTGTTTTCTGGCATGTTTGCCATTAAGACCTTATAAGTAGTGATGAGCAGATCGATACGGGGACGTCAAGGATTGATTTTCATATAAAAAGATCAATGTCTCAGCTTAGTAACTTGGGGTAAATGTGTATTCTATCATCAACAGGGACACAGCAGATTCTAGTTTCTTCTTCCGCCTGTTACGATGCGGTGATGCAGCAGTGGTCTGATGAAGATGAGAGGAGAGGGGCTTTGAATTTGGGGTATTATCGAGTTAAAGAGAGAGAGTGTGGAGCTGTTGGAAATTGACTGCGACAAGTTCATTATCAGCTGTCCAGGCTTCAGTTTGTGTGTTTCACTTATATGGTCTTGGTGTCGGCTATACCAGCCTGGGTTTTACTGAACGTCGGATCGGGGAGGAAAATCAGTGGTATCGCACATCATCGTTTATAAGCATATATTTTAGTGGTGTGCTTACAACTTGGTGCACTGGCAACAAACGGATAACAAATCATTAAATACCAAAGTTTAAGTTTGACAGAAAATGTTGATTGACCCTAACTGGGTAAGTTTAGCTGCCTGAATGCAGTCAGCTAAACCCACCTGCCACCTACTAATGGTGTAAAAATTAAAATCTGGTATTGATTGTGCTTAAATGTGTAATAACGTGGTCACTGCACTATGCATTTTCATAGTTATATCAACTAGACCCAATGCATTTTTCATTCGTTTTATTTACATATCAACCATTTAAAGCAAAATGCAGGAATAAGATTGAACATTCAGACATAAATGGACCTGTACCGTTAAAAAAAAAAAAAAAAAAGACATTTGGAATGAATAAACATAAGTTTAAGATTCACATTGTGGCAAAGTAAAACATTTTTAACACAGTTAAGTGAGAGAAAGAAGTTAGTGTGCTCAAAATAAATATAATTAACTAATAAGACGCGGAATGTGTTAAGATGTACTGTTGAGGTAGGTGTTTCTGTAACAATCATCAGTTTCTTGCTGACTATCATTCGTAACAGCATGATTAATGTATTTATGGCACACTGAGAACAATGAGACCAGAGAGGGAACTGATACGTCTCCCCTACATGTTTTCAAGGCACCTAAAAACCAAATGTTTACAAATGGCTCTTTGTTACAAGGAATGATTTTTGTGTTAAAGCTCATCTTAAATCTAGGTATTCTTCCTTTAAATCAGCACACCTCATTTATAAAATTCTTGTGGCGATGACATTGATAAAGTGCTCAATAGTAAACTGTGGTCACTCAGCATTAGAAGAAAAATATACCTCCGCTGTCGGTCGGACACATTTTTTAAAAAAGTACCCTTTTCATAAAATAGAAGACATCAGCGAAACAGAGGAGACGGTCGACAGCAGTGTTGAGAAATGAAGACAAAGCTGCGGTCTTATTCTACTTTACATTCTGTTCTACATTCAGAGATAAGTCATTTGGGGGAAACACTGTCTGAGCAAAGTTGTCCTTTAAATGTCGTTGCTCACATTCCTCTTTGAGTCCAGCGATGGAAGATTGCCCTGACAATATGTCATACAAGTGGTTGTACAGTAAGTCACGGACTTATTTCAGTACAGGTTTACTTCATCTGAAAGGAGACAGAAAACAACGTTAATGACACGCAACTTCAGAACAGTGAACGTATCACAGGAACATCAGTGGATCAGTGGCTGTGTTGGTTGGTAGATGTTACCTTGCTGAAGGCCACTCTGCATATAGTGGTTGAGTTGATGCAACCCAGTTATTTGGTCATGACGTCCCAACTGCAGACTGAAGGCGTCCATGACTGGGAGCGTCTCGTCTGGGATGGTCAGCTCCTGCTCCAACTGCTGGGACCCACTCCTGCTGCCCAACAAGCCCTGCTGGTAGCTGCACGCTGCAGCGGCAGGCTCGGCCAAGCTGCTTTTCCTTGTGACCATGTCCAGGTCTTTGAGGATGCTGTCGAACACACAGTCGTCGAGGTCCAGCTCACGCTTAAGAGGAGGAGGGTGACGGGGCCAGTCACAGGCAGGAGGAACGGTGGTCCCTACCCCTAACCCGGGTTGTGTTGGGTTCAGGCTGTGATACATGGCAAAGTTGCTGGCCAGCGAGGAGATCTGCTGCGCCAGGATACTGATCTCTGCCTGTTCCCGCTCGCTGTAGTGGCCGGACTCTGTGGATGCGGGAGACTGGTTGGGTGTGAGAAGACTGGAGGGAACGGGCAACACGTGGTGGGGAACATGATGCGCTTGGACAAGGCCGCCCTCTTGTGGCTGCTCCAGAAGGCCGAAGTCGTCTTGATGCAGAGCACAGTCCACCGGACCCTCACACATGTCGGACACAGACAGGCAGTCTGGAACTAATCGAGCATCGGATTTACAAGCTTGGAAATCATAGGTGGGTGAGGAGGATGAGAGCGAAGAGCGAGTGAGCGCGCCAAGGGCTGCCTGGTCAAAGGTTTGCTCAGCTGCGGCTGCAGGGAGGGAGTCGGAGGGAGACTGGTGACAGGTGAGCCCTGCCTCTGGGTAGGAGTAATAGGAGGGAGAGCCCTCAGGGGAGGACATCAGCTGATCTGTGTATCCATGCACATCCATCAGGAGGTCATGGCTGAGCTCCTCCTGCTGCAGAGGGGAGCTGGAGGGGGAGGCCGGGCTGTAGGGAGGGGTGAAGAAAGCGTGGCTGTCACCCAGGGGAACAGGTGAGCCATCGCCTTGAGAGGAGGCGCACGCCACATAGTATATATCTTGCTCGGAGTCCATCCTGGCTCTGGCAGCTGGCGACTCCTCGCTCTGGCTGTCAGACATCCTCTGCCTTTTAAAGCATTTACCGCTGCTGTAACTCTGACTGCGGGGCGCCTGTTGAGCTGCGAAATTGCAGGAATTTGTCCGAGATGATGGTCTGAAGGCATCGCTGCTGGTTTTCTTCCTCAGGAATCTGGCCTCTGTTTCACTACGAGAACAAAGCAGCGCGTTAAGTCGACACATCTCTTACGCTGTCAGATCAGGTCTGCTGGAAAAAGTCAACTTTGTCATACCTGATGATGAAGTTTGTGCAGCTGACGCCCTCGCACTCGGGGCCTTTGTTAGCTTGAGTGTAGATCCAGGCCCATGACAGATCCTTGCACTGGAGCCTCAGCACCGTCTCTACCCGGAGGCCCTCATCTGCCTGCACTGGACGGGACACGGAGGACAGAGTCATGGTTATAATCAGGCAAAAGTCCCCCTCAGGTCAAAAAATATGTTTTTGTACTTGCTCCTACTGTTAGATGTTTGACAAAAATATTTTTTTTACATTTATTGCTCTAAGTATACATTTTCTCTGCAATTATTTAAAATCTGATTTCAATTGGGCAGGCCTACAAGCATGATTGGTGACATAACAAATAGTTGGTAAGCCTATCCTGGTTCATGCATATAGTGAGAAAAGACTTTACAGTGAAGCAGGAGACATTTGGTTTCCAAATTCTTGAATCCTAATCCTTACTGAGGAAGGAGTAGGTGCTATTAGATGCTATATTACAATTAGCCTTAACATGTGTGAAGGGACACAATAAAATTTGTGCTCAAGCACTAAATGTCTCACTGCTCCTGTAAACTCATTTAGGGTGGTCTTTTGGAACCTTCAGTTGTTTATCCCTGCAGCAAACTGTTTTATAAGTATTCAACTGGTGTAAAATGCATTGTGTTTGTGAACTTACTCAAACTTCTGTGAGAATCTGCGCTCAAGGAAAGATCCTCAGGGTGGACAAGACCGTACCACGATCTGCCGGTAATTTCTTCTGCCGAATACCCCAAAAAATATAAAACACTGAAAAAGAAACACACAAAAAAAAAAGTTTGTCAGCAACCATCATGAGAACGTTTTGAATACATCCACGTGTCTAAAGCCGTGATTTTATTCTTACATTACCTGTCTGACGCCTGAGTAAAGGTCATATCAAGTCCGTGGACGCTGGTGAAGCTGCGACAGAAGCTGGGGTCGGAGCTCGGCAGGCGGTTGACTGTGGGGGTGCAGAGTGCCACGAACAGAGGCTGGCTGGCGGGACGGAGCGAGGAGGAGACGGGGCCGGGCCGAGGGAAAGCCTGGAAGCTCCCTCTGACCAGCATGGAACAGCAGCTGCCGTGCTGCAGCTTGAAGGCCTTGGAGGTTTGCATGCAGCATATAAAGCTCCTCTCTGACGAAAGACAGCGTGAGATTAGAACAGCTTGCTCGTTACATCTGAGGATGTGCATTGTGGAAAATGCTACTTCAACCACATTTTAAAGGGATATCAGAGTCTTTAAAGTTACCCGATGATGAGTTGTTTTCAGTGTCCAGGTTTGATTTAACGATAGCAACATCGGAGCTTTCCACCATGTCATAGACAGTGTCCCCTTGAAGAACGTCTATCTGGGGGGAAAAAAAAGTTGTACTATTAGATCCCACCGATTAAAGCCGTAAAACTTCAGAGTAAATCGGCGAAACATCTTCACACTGACAAGGTATTAAATCAACCCGCTCACCATCGAAATTCCAAGATATTCTGACACGTTTTCGGACACATACACCAGCCTCCCCTGGGCGGTGGTGACCAGGATGAAGCCGTGCAGGGCTTGGAGAAAGGCCTCGTACGGCAGACAGCAGAGTGATCTCTCTCCAGCCGGGAGCCCTGCGAGAAGAGCGAGCGAGTTCAACTTTTGGTTACACTGTGCGCTTCTCAGCAGGTTGTCACAGCTTTTTATCTTTGATTTATTCCCAGCGGTACGGCCAACTTAGTCCCGTTTTGTTTGACACTGATGCGAGCTGAATATAGATGAGATGTTCAAAGACATTTTTTTTTTTTTTTTTTTCCGAAAACTGAAGCGTGGAGACTTACCCTGGAAGAGAACAGACTTCCTGATGTAGGTGCAGATGGCGGCCATGGAGTGCAGGTAGGAGAGGCGCTCCTGGTCCTCCTGGGTGACGGGCAGCAGGGCGCGCATGTTCCTGATCTCGTGATTGATGTGGTCCCGCCGGGCTTTGGACGCTCCTTTGGTGGATCTGTGAGAGACCATGGTCACTGAGGTCAGAGGTTGGGAGAAGAGAGGAGGGAAACTAAAGCCGGGGAGCTTTAGCAAGTTTCATCGACTACCACACTTGGAAAAAATCCGTCTAAAGTCATCCTCTTCCAAAGTTGGAAAAAAAAAAAGATCAATAAAGACAAAAAGAGTGGCTGGCCTGAACTGATATGGCCTCTCTTTTTTTCAGAGCCGCTGCCCCACAAGGTGAAGCGGGCTTTGAATATCAAGGGTTCCTATGGAAACTGCTGATATGAGAGGCTGTCGTGGCGGCGGCAGAAATGAGGGCTCTCGACAGATTTGTCTGTGTGATCAGTATCTGTCTGGGCCCATCCACAGAGAGTCTGGGGCTTTTATAGCTGCCAGGGCTTCGGCGTGGGCGTCGCACACAAAGGGGGAGGCTGGGCTTCTGCTGCTCCCTTCATTGCCTTATAAAGTGGGTGTCCTCGGAGCGGGGAGCCCCACGTCACCAGGACACACAAAGTGCCACAAAAGGAGAATTATATCAGTGTGCCTCCCAGTGTCTTAACAATAAAGGCCCACTCAAATTAAATAAATGATGAGCCTGTGTTTTGGGGCTCTTTTTCGAGGACACAGCCAAGTCTGTCTGTATATCACAGCACTTTAATTTCACATTACGTTTTATTCCATCAGTAATTGATCGAGACCGGGTGCAACAAAGCGACCCAGCAGATGCCCGTCCGTCCCAGCTTGACTTTTTAACATTTTTTTTTTAATTGCAGCAACAGCATCATTGTGGCTGGATTAGTATGTATCATACAGTACAAGGCTGCAGACTGGAGAAAACTGGATTAAGTGCTCCCTGTGGTGCGTTCACTGCAGGCAGCAGAGATGGGGTCTAAATCTCCCCAACAGCCATGTGTTGCTTCAGCCACTAGAGGACGTGGAGCAGAGAGGAGAGAGGAGGAGGAGGAGGAGGAGGAAGAGGAGGAGGAGGAGAGTCACTGACCTGTGCCTCCTGCAGAAGGAGCTGCGGTGATCTTCGGGCAGATGGTGAGAGGTGCACGGAGCGGAGACGTGACATTTGCAGGAGTGGCACCAAATACTCATTTTGACGCTGATGAAGCCAACTAAGGAAAAAAACACACACACACACACACACACACACACACACACACACACGTGAGACATGACTCAGAAGAGACCCAATAAATCTGCAAATAAATAAATAAATAAATAAATAGCAATTCAGTTGTATTAAAAAAGCTGATCTGATCATCTGGAGCCAGGGGTGTCTACTATAAACTAGTCCCCCTGTGAGGAGAGACCGTGTCCTACCTCTGCAGGCTCCGGTCAGGATGGTGAGTGTCCCGCCCCGGTGTCCGTCCCTCCTTTATATAGCCTCAAACCCGACACCTCTCGTCCAACTCAGTGGGGAAGACAAAAAAAAAAAAAAAAAAGAGGGATAATGTTACATGTTGTGACGCGATGACAAACGATCGAGGCGGGTTATATTTAGTGAAGTGAGCACTAAAAATAACCCGCCGGATTAAACGCAACAACCGGTTCGGCGTGTTTAAGTGGCGAAGATGTGAAAATGTTATTAATGCAGAGGGAGCCTGATGATTCAGGAGTGTCGCGGAGGATCTCCACACTACACAGACACCCAGATTCACTGAGACAGCGATTTAAGCCTCGTCCCACCATTGTTCCTTTATTAATATATGTTTCTGTCTTGTAACGGTGGACACGAGGTCACGTGATCCCACTGCTCTCCTTCCTCCTCTGGCTCATCCTGAGCTGGATGTTTTATGTTCCTGTCTGTTTATTCTGGTTTATTCTAACATGATGTGTGTCAGTGTTTGGGTGTCAAACTGTGGGATGGACTTGTTGCTCTCTGCTGAGCATCAAATCAAGTCTTGGAAAGTTAAATAAACAACATGTTAAATCATTGAGGAATACAATTTATTATTTAAGGTATTTGAAGTATTGTTTGTTTGTTTGTTTATTTATTTATGTTCTTCTATATAGCTGGGTTATCCTTCGGCTTACAAAGGACAGACTGAGCTTATTGGGCTTATTCCTTTTCTAGTTATTGACTTGGAGAAAATTTGTGTAAAAATAATCTCAAGATGCATGTAACCAAAATTCATTTATTCATTTATTCATATCTACCCATTGTTTCAGGGTAGGAGGCGCTTTAAGAAGCCAGCATCTTGAATGTTGGTCCCTGCGATCCATCTTCCTGGGTTTGTTGCCGAGGTAGAGCGACATGCGAACACTGTCTGGCTGTTGTTGATTCGATTCAGTCACTGATGGCCGACAAATGCATCCTGACACAGAAGGATCATACCCCCACCCTAAAATGGATTTTTTTTTTTTTTTTTCGCTGAAAACCTCTTTTTTGTTTCATCACAGTCAGTTTTCCTCCCGTGTCTTCTGCTGACATTTGCTTTGGGGTCTTCAGGACACAACCTCTGCACAGTGATGTGCAGCTGAAGAACTGGAACACAGAAATTCTCTCATTTGAAAAAGGACAAATGCTGAACAATAAAATGACTTTCTTATGGAAAAAAAAAGTTCTCCTAGCTTGTTAAATGTGTACTAAGTAGTTTTGGGGAAGAAAACAGCTTGTTTATTCAGTTTGTATTATCACCTCATTAATATTGTAAATATTAAAATTCTGCTCCACAGCTACATCGTTTTAAGTAAATGCACATTAGTAAGTTATCTGCCAAATGTGACTGCAAAAGCTGAAGTAAAAGTAGGCTACTGGTTTCACAAAATGGCCCCTGTGACTTATTGTAATTATAAAAACTGATGCATCGGCACTTTGGAGCTGTCCAAGTACAATAATTGAGTAAATGTACTTGATTATATTCCACCACTCCTGCTTCTTGAGATCATTACAACCAAACGTGGAAAATTACTGAAGTGGTAACTCGTCCTGTTGCAACACATTAAGCACATTAAGCTTGTTCGTATAGTGAAGGCTACAAAATACAGAAATGACCAGAAAGCATTGTTAATACACCACATAAAGACGTCTTAATATTATTATTAAACTCGGAAATATGAAAATATATATATTTTTCAAAGTGTATATTACATTTGTTAGGCAAAAGTACATACTGTTCATATCTTATCTTACAAAGCGACTTCAGTCAGTATGTGCCCGTAAGATATCTCATGAACAGCTAACCCGTTTTTTGGATTTTAGAGGGTCCAAATCCAAATGCAGTGACAACATGTGCTGTCAACACCCATTACAGACACAGAGCATGATGAAATCCCACTACATGTGAGCATGTGTTACAGCTGCAGCCTCTGAGGCCAAGAGACAGAAAGTGATGTGTCAAATCCTGTAACAGACTTCTGAAAGCAATTCTCTGAACATTTGGAAAAAGTCATGGACTACCCAAAGAGAACATTAGGTTTGAAATATCTGACCTCACCATCTGGATGAAAACCATTCTTGCCTCTCCACTTCACTGCTCGGTTTTACAGATTCATACAGATAGAGGAAAAAGCAACGCGTGAAGAATCATCTCCCTTATTCTACTGCTGCCTAGCTGTAAAAAGTGATTTGTGACATAATGAATTTAAATTGACAGTGCAGGACTATTAACGTTTTTCTACCTGATAATGGAGTTGGTTTCACAGTGAGATAAACTGTATCGTGATGCAGCACTGAACCCTGTGGGACGGCTGTATAAAGCACTGAGACAACAGCCTCATCTCCCCTACACGATGCCGCAAGTTTCATCATCAATTCATCTGCCGATTAATGGATAATTGTCTAGCGCCAAAAGTAACAACCTCTAATTGTTTCTTTTGTCCAACCAGCAGTCCAGAGACTAATGAGCCTTCGTTCACTGTCATGGAAGACAATGACGAGCAGCAGATCCTCACATTTAAGAAGCTGGAAGCGACGGTTCTTGCTTGGAAAATGACTGAAACGATCCGTCTTTTACCAAAACAGCTGGCAGTTAATCTCCAGACCAGTCAGCTGAAGGGCTGATGATTGCAGCTCTGCTATCAATAAGAACAATGCTTGAGAGAGAAACATTGTCGGACTGAAGGGCACATCGTAAGAATATTAGACGCTTGAACACTTGAAAGTGCCTGAACGCGGCTCTAGAGTTTAAGTGTCATCATCACTGAAGTCTCAGCAGGAAAGCAGCTCGATGCATCATTGTTTAATTTGTGAACAGACTTGCGAGGCAGTCAGCTATGGCAGTTTATCTTCAGAGGGCTTTGACTGCGCGTGTATTAGTCACTCAATTAAACCCCAGTTGGAAGGGAATTAAGCTTCAGGTCTGCAAACATGACGCACTGAGGCTTGAGAGACTCGGCCACTCGCACAGAATCACTTCCTATGGCAGATGAACAGATTAGGGGCTCCACAGAACATGACCAAGGCACACTGGGAAACCCTGCACTCGTCCTTAGAGGAGCCGATTGGTGGAAAAGTAAAGTTTGTCTGCTTGTCCGTGCTGTGCAATAGTGACTTGTTCCTTTTTTCTTCTGCACGAGCTGAAGTTACACAGCCACAGCTTCTATCCTCTACGGGCTCGTGCCCCTTTAATACCTCTTCCCTCAAATCCCCAATTTGCCGGCCTCACGTCGCTGCGGGGCCGAGACCTAGAACTTGAGTGAGGGTATTTGCACGGGGATAGGGGAGACAAGACAAAACAAATCACTCCGAACAAATCCTCAGTCTGATTCTCAAGGGCCGGTGGGATCGTCTGAGTCCTGAAGGGAAATTAGAGAGTCATCTGGCTGAGTGTCTCCTTGCATTAGCGCCGGCGTTTGCTGGCCGAGGCGGGCTCCGGGGCCAGACAGAGGGACCCAGCGCGGCCCTGCATCCTGTGTGTGGCGGGGGCCAGGCGGGACAGGGTGTCTCTGCTGCTGCACTTTAAGCTGACCCTCCGTCTGTGGCCTGCACTTAACACTGCAGATAACACTGGCTTTATAGCACAGGGCTGGTGACAGACAGGAACAAACTGCCAGGGCCGCTACTGGTAGCACAGGCAGGGATTGGAGCTGGGGTTCAGGGTGAGACAATTTCTAGTGATGGGGGACCCCCCCGAAACAGCCGCACGCGTCCCATTAGGTAGTCTGACAGGCAGTCGGGGGCAGGGGGGTTGGGTGCCACCATGGCTTCAGAGCACCCACTAAAGTAGACGGTGAGGGCTATCAGACAGGCTGGCTGGGGTAGATTCAGCAGGAAGCAGAAACTGGACTGTGGGGTTCAAAGACCTGCTGACGATTAAGTGCCTAATACAGTAGCTCCAAGAGGAGAGGAAGCCACACTCCAGATAAAGAGGTGGAAATCACACTCATCAGACTTTGTTTGGTTGTTTGTTTGTTTAGGAGTTTGATTTTTTTTTTAATTCATGTTAATTATTTGTTTTTTTACTCAAAAATGTACAATTTCTCATTTCCTGTGACAGCAGACACATGTAGAACAGGTGTGTGACATTTATAGGTGTACTGTGTAGTTTTAGGGAAGAAATTTAAATCAGAAAAAAGGTTCTTGATTGATCTTCTCATGCCTAAGCAAACTAAACAAAACAATCTGTCTTTGTTATCATGACTGAATAAACTGAATAAACTAACTGATCATCTTCTCCAAAACTATAATGCCCCACCTAGTCAAACTTTTTTCTTTTAGTTAGATTTAAGTAGAAACATTTGTGTGTTGGATTTGTTGTGTCGAATCAGATTGCTGGTGGTCCTAGTGAGTGTTTATGTTGTGCAAAACTGAATGCAATATATAAATATAACTGTGATTAAAGTGCAGCATGTAAGTTGTCAAAAGATGAGCAATTAATTCAAAATGGCAGACTGCCTGTTGGGTTTAGGTTATGGCACAAAGATCTCTTGGCGTGAAAGACAGCCGTACAGACTTTCATACATGTCCCAGAGGCTGGATCTGAATTTGGGACTGGGGAAAACTCTAAATGAAATAATGCTGATAATAATAGTGTCAGGATCCTAAGTTCTCACACAGTATCTGCCCACCATGTTCAGGATTAGGAAAAGTAATTAACGATAATTAGGGACCCTTCATATAATAACAGCATTTTATATTGTCCAAAACTGCAAAAACAGTGATTTGATTTATAAATTTTAGATTTTTTGTAAAAAACACATCTCAAAGCTTTGACCTTTGGGCAGCCCTGGTGTTCAGAGCAAAGCAAATGTTTTTGCCTTTCCAGCCTCAGCTATGAAGCAAATGACATCAACACTGACTGACATGGTCAGTTCAGTCTTGGCTAAATCTTGACAGCCTCAGAAATCATCATCATCAAACTTAGAGCTGTTTTAGTCATTTTAGCCAATTCCTGTTTGCTTGGCAGTTAGTAAACCTCTCCCTCCTCTCTACGTTGCCACAGGAACATGTCGCGGTAATCGATAGGAGCGAGCAGGAGGACCCTGCTCTCTGCATGTTCACCAGCAGACAGGGCCGCCTCTCAATACAAAATGTATTTTCTGTTCTGTCTCATTTAAAAAGGATACAAATATTAACAACTCAAATTTTCTCAGATTTATTATTGATACAGTTATAAAGCATATTGCACAGGAAGTCCTGACCAACCTCAACAGATACAGAGTCCCTCTGAAAAATGTGTAAAATATAAAAGAAAAAGAAAAACAGTGAGCATAGGGAGTCGGCACAGTTGCGTAATGATTCAAAAACACACTCAGTAATTTGTTCTGATTCTTTTCCAAGCATTGTTTGTTGTTTATTTATTATTCACCCATCTACTTTAAGCCCTAAAGACAGACAACACTTCTTGGCATGAAATCAGTCTGGTCACGTACTTCAGCTTGGCAAATAATTCCTGCTCACCCTGAATAACTTCATAATGAGTGCGTGCTACAATCTAATGATGCGCTTTTCTTCACAGAAGCAGTTTCTTTCGAGGTTGGCAAATGCTTTTGGTAAAGATCCACTAAGTTAAATGGCAAATAGTAGAGGCGCATCATCGCTGCCATTAAAAATGTAATGCTAATACATGTGGGCTAAATCACGACAACTTGTCACTAGTTGGAAGCAAGTGAGTGACCATCACTGAGGAAATCTGTTGTGCAGATGTGGTATTTTATTTTCTGACCATAGTGTCTACATTGTCATTTGCTCAATATTTACTTCATATACCTGAAAAGTTCTTGACTGAAAATACCATCACCCATAATCTTCACACGCAACAAGAGAAGGACCAAAATCCTGAAACAAAAACGACTTCCACACCACACATTAGAAAAAAAAGAGAGAGAGAGAAAACAAATATCATCAGTTTGCTGATGGCCATTTGGTGTCAGTTTGATTTGTTCACCAGTAGGTTTTGTTTTTCAGCGTCCCTGTGGTTTCACTGCACCAGCTGTTGCTTAGTCCAAGTTACTTGGGTACTGGGGAGATATCCAGTGTGTGATATGTCCGTGTGTGTGTGTGTGTGTGTGTGTGTGTGTGTGTGTGTGTGTGTGTAGTGTTAGACGGCACAAAGACTGTGTCACATTGGCACCACCGGTCTGTAAATAAAATTCACACTTGGTTCGGGCAGGCAATCGTCTCAAAATCTGGAACTCTACTTAGGCAAAGAGCAGCACCGACATGTCTCCCCCCTGTAAGGCCTGACATGCCGCGATTGGCTTTAGTGCAGTTATCTGGTGACTCTAACCTGCATTTAAGATTGTTTTACACTGCTTCACATGTAATACACAGATTTGTAAACATTTAGGATGTGGGTCAGTGTTGTCCAATCCTGATGTTTGGGACCCAGAGCCCTGCAGGGTTCAATTCTAACCAGTAATTCAGGGTAAAATATAGTTCTAGATGGAGTTTAACAATCAGGTAGGACGGACAGCCGGAGCACACTTGGTCCCAAAGACCAGGGCTGAAAAGCATTGATGCAGCTCACAAGTTTGTGGCAACACAGTTCCTATTCACAATCAACATAATTAGGCAGCATACAGTAAATACAACTCTTCTGCCTGTATATTCATCCTCGCCAAGTTATTCATTTCTATGTCATGCCATATGTCTTATTATCAAGATTCAAACGAGAAGTCTGGTGATGTTCTGTGTTTTTCTTATTGTCAAAAATTCCCATAAAAAGGCCGAAACCAACAATTAACTGGAAAAAAAACCCAACATATTTAGTGTATCCAAAACCTAATGCATCTTCTCTGTAGTCTTTCAGAGCCACAACACTGTACCCGGCTCATTTAGCCACTTTAGTCTGATTTGAATCGATCCTAATTACGCCATGCTGCAGCTGTATAGACTCGCTGCCCGTGGACCAAAACCGCCACTGCAAAAAATTCCCCACCATATGCACCATATCCTCCTGTTAGAGAAAAGTTGTTCAAATGAAGTTGTCCAGCTGTTTTGGGAAATTAATGAACCATCTGTAGGTACTGGCCACTAGGAACAAATGGGCACAGACATGGTGGCAAAGCATACTGAGAGGAATTAACACTGTAGGTTTTGGTCTTTTTTTAAATGGGATTTGCTGTCAATATCCAAACTACAGAATATCCCAAAACTGGTCCTTGATGGAGATAAATGGTTAAAAAAAAAAAAAAAAAGACCGACAGCTGGTGTTTCTTTTTTAAGTTTGTTCTAAAATGTTATTAGTATCAATAAAATCTTAACCACACACCCCCAATTTGAGCTATTCTGGGTACTCTTCAAGCTGCGTGGTGTCATCTAATAACAGCCCTTATGCATTCAAAACATCTGCTCAGGTGTAGCTTTGCTCATACACAAACATACGGCCACACTATTCCTGTTTTGTCACCTCTCAATGAATAAGCAGGTCATGAGGAGGGGTCTCTGAACGCTGTCGGATTGTCTAAAGAGGAACGACTACATTATGCATATTCGTGATGATTCCCCCCCCCACAACAACAGGCAAACTCAGGCAGGTGGGCTAGGATTACTCGCCGATGGGACAACGTGCTTCCACACATACACAGTATGTGTTTGCATCACGATTCCCTTCTGCATTTGGCACTGAAAAAGAAACCGCAGGGTAAGGGTGAGGTGGCAGGCTGAGTCGCACTCTTCCTGTGACATTATGACAATTCTTGGAAGAATACAACAAATACAAACGTCCCTGTGAAAAGGCCTTTTTTTCCGAGGGAAATGTAGATTCTAATGGGTCTGATGGGAAGTCTTATTAAAGACCCACACACTTTTGAGGGAGGTAGATGGACATGATTATTTTACAAGGCAGACAGGCAGCTTGCTTTAGTTGTCTTGCAAATCACCTTTGAGACACTTAAGAGCAGAGGGGTGCTAGCCAAGTTATGATGAAGTAGGGAAAAAGTTTCGCATTGAAAGCCAGTCGAACAGAACCTTTCACAAGCATAACGCCCCCAAAAAATCCCAACACACTCTCTCCTTGCATCAACACCCAGTAATAACTTAGCCTCTTCCACTCCGTATACTGTGTACATAACTTAATTTGCCTCAAATGGACATGATAGTTTTACATAGTTTTGTGACTAAGTAGGAGCTGCAAGATATACAAACTCATGACCGTTTCAGTCTCTTTGTATCAGGAACACAAGGATCACTTTTGTCCCTTAGCAGAGATCTGTTGAGTGTGACATCCTCAACAAAGAGGTTAGCTCTCAAGACCTTTGGCTGAAGTTCTTGTCGTCTCTTCCTGTGCTTAAGATTAGAAGTCTATGATTATCATAGGCTGATTGGATTTCTAGAGAGGCTAGAAAGAAGAGAAGAAGGTGTCAATAGTTTCTGTCTCATATCATCAGTGTCTCAAGGGTTAAAATATCCTTCATGGACGTCCTTCCGGGGAAGTCGCACTCAGGAAATTTTGGTCGGAGTTTTCGCTTGAATCAAACAATTTCAGATCCAGACTCCTCAAAAACAGTCCGTAGAAGTTTCAGTTGGTTAGAAAGATAAAAGCCTAGTGTCCTGAAACAGAGCGAGGAGTTCTGGTTCTGCTTTGCGTTCAGCAGCGTCAGCCGTGGGAGGAGAAGATGGGCCTGCTGATGTTGCTGTTGGTGGTCATGGCGGCCAGCTCCCACCTGGAGGGAACAACAGGAAGAGTCAAAAAGGCAAGAATCATAAGGTTTCCTTTCACGTTCGCAAAGGACACATCGTTGCCTTTTAGTTCTGATCTGGTTTGCGTTCACTCTGGTCTTTTACAAACAAACCGAGCTGCGTACAAACGCAGGCTCCAGTCAGTGACAGGGTGGAGGCTGCACCCACAATTCTCGCAAGATATCATGGAGATTAGGAATAAGGTAGATAAAAGAACTGATTCAATGGACAACCATGAGTTACCATGGATACCAAATGATCTTTTATTAAATGATCATTTGGTAAGATTATCAAGTGCAGAATCCTGACACTTTTATCATGTTTTATCATATTACACAGAAACATTAATAGTTTGAAATATCCAATATGCTACAATTCTACTGCAGCGACACTCAATCAACCAATTGTGTGACATTCCCTTTCACCCTCTGCTCCCCTCTTGTCGGAGCGAAGGGCTACGATGTGGACAGGGATGAGGGAAGGCTCCACTGTAACGCGAGAGCCAGGAGCAGGGGCTGACAACAGGGTCTAGTGCTGACCTGCTGACAGGTCAGAGGTTGAGCTCCAGATTGTTATCACTGGCTCTGGTTTCACACTCACTCCCCTCTCAATTGCTTTATTCGTTTTTTCGTTGCGCGCGTGTGTGTTTAAGAGGGGAGATTGGCATTGGAGCTGGACATGCCAGTGAGGGGCAAAGGGAGTTAACCAGAGTCTTGTGACCCCAGAGGAGAAAAACCCTCTGAGGGTTAAAGACACAACTGCAAACACTGAAGTGGGGAGCACGCAAGGTGGCACTGACAGTGTGAGAGGAATGAGAGGCTGAGAGGAGTAATTAGTATCGAGTTGCATGGGGTCCACGTGAAAAAAAAAGTCATCTCAGTCAGACTCATTCCTCTCCGTTTCAGATGCACTTGTCTAATGAGCCACATTAGCTTGAAAAGGTCTTTTCATTTAGGTTATGTGAGGAAGTTATATGCGTAAATTTGATGGACTGACTGAATATTACTGAATCAGAATTTTAATATTATGCTCTTTATTACCGAGTAAAAGACACAGATTTTAATTAATGGGACCCTGCCAATTTAAAACATACTCACTTTCACTTTTATATGCAGCTAATTAAAACTAGATGTTAAAGCACATAGAGGGAAAAAAAAGTACTTCAGCAGCAGCTACTGTCAACCTTCTTTAAAACGGTTATTACAACTTCCCCTACCCTGTGATTGCAATGTCACAACAACTCTAAGCAGTGCTCTCAAACTTCTGAGCTTTCAGCAAGTCTATTTGCAACAAGTTAAATGTCAAAATAATTTCTAACTTGTCAATGAGAGTAGAAAATTATGTATTATTAATCTAAAAAAGCAGAGATGTGTAGTAAGTAAATAAAACCAAACAAAATCCTTCTTGACATATACTCATTTGAAAACATTACAAAAACAACATATCGAATGTTTAAACTTCATTAATATGTGTAACTATAAGTTATTCTGAATTTCATTTCTGCAACACCATTCAGAACAGTTTGATTGAAAAGGTGAATCTTTAAAAAGTGTACATGAATGTCAGAATTCTCATCTGGTATTATGCCTAAGTTTGCTTGGCTTTAATGACTGTGGGTATGGACTCCAGTGTGTGCAAAATCTGAAGACTCATGTTGTCCCTGCATCCTTTGTATGCCACAAAGCTTATTGTGATTACAAAAAATGCTTGCAGTTCTCAGTCTTCCAAGTTCGCCCTAATGTTCAATGGAGTTGCGCTAACTTGTGGAGTCCATGCCTGCTCAGGTGCATGCTCTCCTTAAAAGCAAAAAATGGGGCTTACAAAATACCAAGACATTCTGACATTCATGTTAATTTAGTTTAAATTTGTCCAATCAAATTGTTAAGCCCCTCTGTAATGAAGCACATGTAAAATGGAAGTATCACATCAGTAGAGAGAGGATGATTGTCCTCTCCAGACTACAGACAGATAGCATCACACAGACTTCTGATCATGATCCAGTTTTTCTATACACATCATTACTAAGGAAGAAACAGCGGCAGCGATGATGACAAGCCTAACACCAAGAGCATTTACAACAATATGTCAAATCTGTGATCAAAAAGCACCAATGGTTGAAGAGAGGATGCTCATCTGACCTGATATCATGTGGGAGTCCTGACTGCTCCAGACTGTACTGAATAACAGCTATTTTGCATAACGTCTTCAAATTAGGGCCTGGAAAAGAAGAGAACGTGTAATGAGTCATAGACTGATCATAGACACTAATCATACCAGGCTAAGAATATCCATTTCAGCTGTGGGAATTCAATATGCAGCCAAGCAGGTTTGATCTGAGGATTTGCAGATGAAAGGCATTAGATTCTGTCTCTATAGTGTAAAAATCATCATGTTTTGTTGAGAAAATACCCAAGAAAAACAGCACAAAAAAACAACAGCGTTCGCATATAAGGACACACACGACATTGTGATGTTAGTATTAAATTCCATTCTAATACTATTGAGAAACTTCGTCTGAATTACTATCCCCGTCAAAGCTCTTCCACCATATGTTCGCTAATAAACAGTGTGAAGACACATGTGACTGGCACGTGGAGGCGTGTGCCACAGGGGATGCCACTGGGTACTGCCAGTCCCATACGGTCTCTGTGTCAGCCCACCTACACAACCCCTAACTGTGGCTTGACCGCATTACAGGCAGGAAAAAAGGCTTTATTTGGTAGTCCATGAGACGGAAGTACCCCACGTGATGATACAAATTGGGGCCAATGCCAGGCATGCTCGGCCAGGTTGGAAGTGTAGCAGTGGTGTAAGGAGGGTATTGGTTCTTTTGAAATGTATTTAGGTGAGCACTGGATATAAAAGAATCCACACTCAGACCACATTTGGCATCTGAGTAGTTTGTGTTCATTATATAAATAAATTGTTTTAAACCCAGCAGTTAGCACAAATGTTTAAATAAAAAACAAAACGTCCCAGCATTTATAGAGCCTTACTTGTTCACAGCATCTGTGGAACTCAGCCATAAAGGTATGGCTTCCTTACACCAAAAAAGAAAAGTAAGCACATGTACTTGTGCATTCAACAACACATCATACTTCTTGCCTTGCTTTTGAGGATGCCAGGCTCACATTGGCCTGTTCTCTCTCACACAGTGGTAAACATTTCGCCTGCGCCAAACCCCATTAAAAACACTCAGTGTACTTTTAGCAATTATGAATTTTACCCTTTTGAAAACACAATAGGGGAAACAGTCTGGAAACAAACATTTCATTATGCTCAACAGACCAAAATGTGTACTTTTCCTTGCAAACTGCATATGAACCCTTTGCTTTGCTCTGTAAGACACATTCTTAAACTCACAGAAGAGACAGACAAGGATACTTACTGAAGTCTAAGATATACAGGTCTGAATGATCCATGAGGTTAAATTCATCACCCATTCCTTGCTCTGGACAGGGACTGTAAAACAAAAAAAAACATTTTTGTAAGATTAGAGCTGTCAACAAAAAAATACTGAATATGATCACTTAGTAGTAGTCAAAGCTTCAAACCTATTCAGGGGGACAAAAGAAACTCCTTAAACCTCCTATGTGTATTTCCAAGGATGTATTTTCTGTACTTTGCTTCCAATTATTCCCCTCGTCATCCATCCTCTTAGCATCTTTCTTTAACCACTAAAGTTCATAATCAGGGAGCCACAGATTATTCTCAGAAAAGGCAGGGCTGTTAACGCAGTGCTCTGCTTGCCTTATCATGGGCTGGCATGATTTAAGCCCACAGGAAGTACAGCATTGCAGTGAGACGGCAGGCTGGCCCGTGCTGATAGTCCCCCAGACCTGTGCAGCCGTTGATATCACTGCACATCTGTTTCCTGCCTCAGCTCAGCATGCGCGCACACACACACACCTGTGAGACACCTGGTGCACCACAGCTTAAAAAGCCTGGACTTTCTTCAGTAACTAACTTCATATCAATTAATCAATTAGTTGAAATGCAACATGGCTACATGGATGGACACTGTGCAGCTGAATAAAGTGCAACTGAAAACAACAGCTACAGTCTGTGGGAGCTGAACTAACGTTTTAAAGAAAATGTATTCTCTTGAGGCAGCAAGTATATTCCTGTAAATGTACTCGATGCACATCATTGCTTTACATCCGTAACAACAGTGCACCAAGAGACCTGTGCAGATAAGTGGATAAAAATGCACTCTACACTTTTACACAACCCAGAGGACAGCTTCAGACAAACAGGTGCATTTACCAGACAGTTTAGTGTCTATAAATATCCATCATGGAGAATGACTGAGGGACTTTTAAGAATAGCTTTGCAAGAAGCTTTCTACTACACATGGACTGTCATAAGGCATGAGACACCATCAGACACCACCACTGTGCTGTTGAAGCAAATCTAGCAGAAACTACTGATTTTGAGCTTTGAGTTTGAGTGTTTATGTTTCACTTTTACTTCAATCTGTCTCCATTTTTCATTCTCTCCTCCACTGTCTCTTCACCCATCAATCTCTTTTCCCCTTTCCCGCTGTCCTCTCCATCGTGTCTCCCTTTGCTGCGTGTTCAGGATGTTGTAAGGGTTTTACGTTGCTAATCTTCCCTAAACAAACATAGTAGTGGCTTAAAGCGGCCAGGAGGGGTGCAGAGCACGAGCGCAGTCGTCCCAGGGGGCCAGCTGGAGAAGTCATTACGCCCCCTGCCCCCCAGGAGGTGATCCACCCGGGCTTACAGCATGGACCTTTATCAGAATACCCTCAACCATCCGAGCCCCCTCAGCTATCATTAGACTGTCTACTCTCGGACCTGCAGTTCAGTGCTGCTTGTAAAATTACTGTGGTGATTAAAATGGTGTTTTACATTTCTGGCTGACCAATAATAAAGAGTTGATGATACGTTTTTAAAAAGAGGCAGCTATAAAACTACTGCTGAAATTGATCGTCTGCTGCAAATGCCACTGTGCCGCATGTTAAGAGAAAAAATTGGTTTTACATCTTGAATGCATACTGATGACTCACAACCTATGCTCAGTGTCCAAAGAAAAAAGCTGCTATGCCACAAGAGTCAAACATTTATTGGTTGCATTCAATACTGTATGTGTAAAAATGACAGTAACGTCAGCAGTCTGTCTCCATAATAGAAGTAATGAAAAGCAGCATCTCTGTCTGCAGGAGCTATCAACTACTGTGCACACTAGCATGGAGAGACGCTATGGGCCTTGGATGATGATGCGTGAAAAGGTTAAGATAAGAGGTTGATTTAACAAGAGCAAGCCAGAGAGATTAAGATTGTATCCCTTGAGACCAGGCTTTCTCGCATGTTCATGGGTAATGTCAGCCTGGGTGTGAAATTCAGCAGAACATTAAGTAACGATAATGCTTTATTGGTCATCGCAAAAAAAAGGGGTGGATGGGGATCATAGAGGCTGAGGAAGGGAAAAAAAGGCGACCGGCAGTGGTTGGAAGCGGGAAAGTCACAGTGTGTGACTTTATGTGGCATCCTGGTGTTTGATGGGTCACTTTGTTACTCGATCAGCAAAGTATCACTATGTGTGAAAGTGCTCCTCCCCCTACAGCAGCAGCGGTTCCCAGTCTGAATGAGGCCTGAGTGATGCCGCACCCCCACTAAAAAAACACAGGCTGCTATTTCAAACAACACTCAATGAGGGTGTCTAATCACCCAATTGCCAGTCCTTTCCAGCAATGCACTGCCTGCTCCACCTCATTATCTTTCAAACCTTGGTCTCAAAACGGTGGAAGAAGGAGTTGAACTGTACCCTTAAAACTAATGAGGGAACAACACAGAGTCTGGGAACGCTCCAATTTGTCTCAAGTGTACAGGAAAGCAATTACCCACACATTTTGCAAATGACTTTCAGAAACAGTAACAATGGAAGTCAAGTGACGAGAACAGAGTATTAGAGCAAACTCCATTGGTAACACCTCTGCTTTCTAAACATACACACACTGGTGTTAAAAACGTAGATGGACCCCGGCCTGCTGCGGGCATGATTTCAGAAGCTTCATTGGCCGTATCCTCATTCTTAGAGTGATATAATCTGCATCCTTTTCCTTTCTCCACTTCCTATTGAACTTTGGTCCTTCAGAACCATCTAGCCAACAGGAACTCATCACAAACTATAACTTCCTGCCAAGAACCTTATCAGAATGACCAGACGTGCATCATGTTATTTCAGCTTTTAAGTGAAAGGAATGAAAATGCTTTTAAAAGGTAGTGATAGTTCAATAACTGCAAACAAGCATATCAGACACTTAAAGCAACATTATTTCAAAAATAACTAGGGCTATAGTGAATAGTTATTGTGGAATTAAGCCTCCTAGCATCAAACTCATTGCTTTTTTTCCCTGAATTATAGGTGTGAATCTGGACCCAGCTACCAACCCAAAGCGACCTGCTTACTCCAATTTTAACAGGGCAGTATAGCAGCAATATAACACACCAAAAATTACACCTTTATTACCACAGCAACAAAATTAATCTATTTAGGCAGTAACACTCTTTAAGTCAATTACTTGAGTCCTTAAGCCTTTACAAAATGATTGCGGATCTGCATCTGGCCGCTGATAAATTAGTTTATTAATGTTGATCATTTGGTGCTCGAGGACTTTTTGGGGGAAGATTACATCAAAAAATAAGACAAGAAATATGATATAAACCTAAAAATAACAGTTTTAAAGAATAATTTAAAGATTGTGGCTGGACCATGGCAAGACTGTAGTCTTGTAGTAGCAGATAATATTTATCGCTTCAAAGGATTTTTTTTAGGTATGACCAGTCATTATCTTAACTTATGACCAGTCATTATTTTAACTTCATTTTTTATACACACTTTGAAGCAAAAATATTGTGATTAAATTACCAAATCTACAAATAGAATCTAGAAGGGGATCTGTGGACTGTTTAAAATCCAGCAAGAGTTGGCAACAGTTTCGGAGCTAAACTTTCTTACACAAATCCAACAGACTTGGTTATCACAGATCGATAGATTCCCGCCTGTTTCTTTTGCTTTAATCTCGACTGCCTCACCTCGTCTTACCGAGCTATCTGTGCCCCCTCCTGGGCAGTGGCTGGACAGTGGATTAAGACCTGTAGCTGCCCAGACCTAAGCCCCATGCAGAGGGTGAGACACAAACTACAGCTGGCTCTCAGAGACAGACGCCTGGCTTCAGATTAGACAGAGGAGATGCCAGCCACTAGTGAATCATGCCTCTCAAATTGCAACCCCTGAGGATGAAATCTAGTTGGATGGTGATGTTGCAGGCCTTACAAATCTCTGGCAAATACAAATTTAGTCCCATTTATCAGGACAGGTTGTTATCAACCAAGTGTGCCTATAAAAATGAGGAAGAGGAAATAGTGCTTCAGGACCTTGAACACAGCTGGTTGATATACAGGGGAAACTCTAAACTATTTGTCAAATGCTCCTCTAAAGTTGGAGGATTCATTTTGAAATATAAATTACTTCCTTTATAGCCACAATCTGAAGACTAGCTTCAAGGTCAGGAACCTAACAGGAGAAACATAGACTTTACTTGTATGCTTATGATGCATGCCCTCTATCAGAAAAGCTTTTGAGTAAACTTCTTACTTTTCAAGTGATTATATCTCCATATCCTGTGCTTTAATGGTTGCTATAAGTATTCCCTCTCATGTAAGTTGGATCACTCTCTTTCATTACAAACAAAAGTCATGTGGTGTTTCAGAAAAGTCTATTTCACTGCCAAGCAGTCTTGTTTAAACATGACTCGCTGACTGAGAATAAACAGCACAACCTGTTAAATCAATAAGCTGGTGTGCTTTGCTTGTCTGTTTTTACTTTGTCTACAGAGTATGGCATTGTTCTACAGTGGAGACCTAAAACCACGAAGATGGGCTTTTGCTTGTGGTGCCAGTAGTAAATCACAAGTCAAACTACTACTAGTTAGACATGTGAATTTATGTGGACAACAGCATCACAAAGCATCACTTATGCAGTCTGTTTATTTGAGCTGCTGTGCAACACTCAACCCTATGACACCTTCATGTATACAGCCTGTTAGTGGGTTAAAGAGGGTTAAGATGCAGATGAAATACTATCAGGAGCTTGTCTTTGAAGAGTAAATCACTGTGATGCTGTGCTGCTCAGAGGTCCTGTCCCGCCACGTGCGGGATGCCCTATATCCTGCTGGGGTCACCTCCACTGTTTGACAGGTTTTATCTTGGGCATACTAAATGCGTGTGCACACACACACACACACACACAAACACGCGCACACACACACACACACACACACACACACAAGACTATTAATAAAAGGAAACCTCTGCGGCCTACCCTTTGACACCCAAGGCCAAACGACAACATGTGTGTGGCATCATAATCTATGGAGTGTTGATAGGCGTGTTTCCGTGGAGCCAAGTTCCCTGTGGCAGACCTTATTATGGGGTGCAGCGAGTGCAGCCATATTGATATTTATATTCAAGAATTAATGAAAACAAAAAAAAGAAATTTTGTGAAATGGCTGACAAGAAAATTATTATTATAGAGTTAATTTTGGCTCAGTCCCATGTAATGTTTAGTCTAACATCTGAACTGTCAGGTTCAACAGTGATAACAAGCCACACTCTTACCAGCTGGATTATCGTAACAGCAGCCCTTTCAGCCATTGATAAGGTGCAAAATGGCCTTGTAGGTGATATCGAGGCACCAGGCTTTTGACCTTTCAGATTTACTAAACAGAATCACTGGATTCTGCAGAGGCTCTGCGGCTCAACAACTCAATGTTTTGAAATGACCACTTAAATTCCTTGCAGATTAAATATCCTGGTGACATTCTGGTGGATTAAACAAGAGGTTTTGGGGCTGGGATGTTTTGGCTACCAGTGAGATTAACTGCTGTGCAGGCTCCCTCTTGCTCAGAGAATACAGCAGCTACACACTCTCCCTACCTGAAAACTCAGTGGTGGTCTACCAGCTCTTATATTTACCATTTCCTATCCTTACTAAGTCAACATAGTGAGTGACTGAAACATTAAAACAGCCCAATAACTGACACATAAATGCTTTGGGATCTAATGTCAGGTCTGGTGTCAGCATGCTTACTATCGTCACTAAATGTACCAACTGTCAGTGAATATCATAGCTGGCAGAGCAAAGCAATCATGTGCACCACTCTGACGTCAGCTTAACAAGAGGAGCTGTGAATCAGCAAGTAATGACAATACATCCAAACACATACAAGCACACAGAAATGGCACACTTCACAGGAAAAGAGAGAATGCTATAATGGGACAGAGAGTTCTTCCGGGTACTGAGCTTAAGCTAGTAGGGAATCTCAGCAGTGACCTACAGCAGCCTCTTTAATTTGACTGAGAGTCAGAATCAGAGGAAGTGAATCATAGATACCGTGATATTTTACAAACCATAGTTTGTCCTTTTATGCCAGAGACACAATGCACTGACACGTACATAAAAATCATTCAGAGCCAGACATTGTCATTAGCTTTGGTTTCCCAGCATTAGAGATGTTTAAGAAAGGTTATCAAATGATAAATTAACTTACAGGATAACAAATAATTGTTGCCACAAGCACAGTGGTATTTCTTATTAAGCAGATGTTTGTGTTACACAGTATTATCAGGTTAAGTTTCTTTTCTTTTCTCTTTGTTTGGTTTTCCATTGGCAAAATGTTAACAGCAACTAAATGTGGTGCTTTTTGTCTGGTATCATCTTAGTCAAGGTTTCAAGCAATCTGAGTCTATACTTAAAGATGGAGTGGAAACACTGCAGAGCAGTTCAGAGACAGTTGTCACTTCTTTAACACAGACATCCTGCACAGCAAATTGCAACTCCATTTTTTTTTTTTTTTATTTACTTGACCCAGATTTTGAAAATGGCAGCCCAAAAAACCAAGTTGTGGTCAATACAAAGAGGAGATGTTCTTTGCATGCCTACCCTCCACTGTTGTTTGTGTAATGCTAATGACTTTGTCAAGGCATTGCTATGATCACCTAAGAATCCCATATAAACTAGAGCTGCACCAGCTGCAGTGATAAACAAAATCGAGAAAAGTAGCTGGCACCAAGAGTCCAGCAAAGCCAAGTTGTCATGGTCATCAATGCTACGACTACTTGGGGGTGCACAGGAGCATGTTTAAAACTAGTCTAACCTGACTAGCTGCCCCTATGGCGAATCTGCAATCATCCATGCTACTAGCACTAACCTCATCATCCTGTGTCTCAGCTAGTATAAATTTAGATGATAACACAAGTGTCACAGACCAGACCTGGGCCTGTCTGAGCATAGTGATGACATCAAAGAGACACATCCATGGCTTAAGGCCACTTTGGCACTGCAAGACCTAAACTGACAGCCACTGGTCCTTGATTCTCAAAGTGAAGGGCAATTAAAAACTCCTTTCATCAGCAGCCCACATAAAGGTGCTGCAAGGCTCAAGGCATACCATCTCTATTCTACAGAGAACTGGAATGGTTCAAAATTAATTCAATGACAAAAAAGCAAGCCTACAATCAGAGTAAAAATTGAACACAAAGAAATTATTTAAATCTATCAGGGTGGCATGAATACATGTCATGGTAAAAATAAATTCTCTGAATTTAATGAAGCAATGAATACACGTCGTAATGTCGCAAGGGCCAGTGCTAGATTCCCCTTCACAGATTCCAAGCTGTCTGCTCCCAGCATGCCAATCTGTCATGTCCTTGTTCACATCCTGCCCCTCATAGGATGCCCTGTTCCCTAGCTTAAAATGCTTCCCGATTTAGCCCAACCGAGGCTTGTCGTAAGCAATTATACACCGAGTTCCATGAATGCCAACAATGACAACATAACCTCAGCAGGAGATCCATAATCTTTGCGGCGCTGTCTTCATGTGCAGCTCAACTTTAGCAGTGTTCAATTCCTTGGAAGGTGAGAGAAAAGTTACAAACACACAGGATTTGGCAAAGGATGCTGCCTGTTGCTTGTGTGCGTAGTTGAAGGTCAGTGCAGGTGGAGTTAGTCATGCATGGGTCGTCCTTCGTGGGGCAGTGAGCAGGTCCCAGTAAATGAGTGTAGCAGAGGTGCTGAGGGTATATCAAATTGCAGTCCGTGAGAAAGAATGCTCCCTCAGGTCATAAATCAGAGATGGGCAGAATTTCGCGCCTCTCTGCAGATCAGCAGGCCTGTTTACACTGACGTAAGTGGCACACAATAGACTGCCACTAATGCCTAGACTGTCATTCACACACACACACACACACACACACACACACACACACGCACACACACACACACACACACACTGCTCATTTACCCTAAAATAAGGGCACATGTTTACCTAGAAACAGGCGCACAAAACAAAGGACATCACGCACTATTTAACAGCACCAAAACAGAGAAATCCAATGTAAATATCAAGGCCCATTCAATGTAAATCTCAACTGACTCTACCAAAGGCTACATCATGCTGTTGGTGTTGTTTTTGTGTTTACTGTCAACACACTTCAGTGTTATGTCCAGTCCAAAGCGCAACCCCTTTGAAAGTAGATCGCTCTTGCACTTAATAGTTTTATTGTCCTTCACTAAAGTAATAAATTATTCTTGAACAAATTCCTGCAGGTAAAATAAATATCATAAATTGGGGAAAGAATCAACTGGAGGGTTCTGTTTTGGATCAATATGAAAGGACAACTAACTCAGGAAAACAAGACGTAGACCATAAATTTGAACACAATTTCCTTTGGCAGGCCTACCAAAATGAGGAGCCCCAGAAAAAACACAAGCAAGGTGTCCAGCGAGTAATTCATGATGACCTGTGCAAACATTTGTCAATTGCATTGAGACAGACACCAATAACTTCATGCCCTGTTAACTGCACTCATGTTGTTAGGTCAAGAAAAAGTAAACACAGGAGACATAGCAATAGTGTTCACACTAAATTATAGGTATATAATGTGAAAAAACTTGGCCAGTCTGATCTTTATCAACCAAATGAACATTAATAAGAATACTTTTCTTAGTAAAGAAGAAAAAACAAATAAATAAGTGTGATACGAAGCCGTTTGGTGTTTGTTTGTGTATCTTAGTATGTGTGTGCACGTGCTTATGGGAGTTCCTGTGTGTAAGAGGCTTAAGTGTGCTTATGTAAACAACAAATGTGCAATGTTGAAGAACCTGTGTGGCCACCTTGTTTGGTGGATGCAAGGATCATGGTCTAATTTGTACAGTAACAGGAAACAACATCTTGGCGGACTTAAACCAAAATCCTCGACTTAATAAACAACACAAACAAACTCAAGTTCTCCACTTATAAAGACACTTGATGTGCATTCATGAATATATGGTAATGAATATATGTTAACAAAAAGTCAAATTGGCCAGAGTGAAAACAAAAACAAACCTACCCTGAACATTTTAAACAGGATGTCGTAGATAACGTGTGGTGTTTGATTTCTTCCTTTGCTCAACCAGCACCCTCCATCATTCCAGCGGCCCCAACGACACTCCCTTTCTAGCCCCAGTCCTATCTGCTCCCAACAGGAAATCATGACTCCTTAAAACCCATCCTGGCCTAATCCCGGTGAGAACCCAAACAATGCATAACTATCTTCAAATATAGGCATCAACTTAAACTCTTTCTCTGGACAATTATTTTCCTTTCCCTCATTATTAATAACTGACTTTATCGACATTTTACTGGTGCATTTACAAAGAGCAGATTTTCTTTCTTTGAATTGTAATTACCAATTCAGAAATGAAAACAAGCCTTTAAATATGGTTCTGCTGGGACATAGTTGGAAAAGTTAATTAACGTTTATGAACTACAAATGCTTTGTTACATTCTATTATTTTGAAGTCAATAAACATGCTAATTAGGGCTGCAAGATATGTTAAACAAAAAAAATCAAAATGCAATCATTTGGGCAGCTAGTACAACAGCCAAATATCTTCAAGATTGATTATATTTGCAGCACAATTTCAATTTCACTTTTCACAATTAAAATTATGATGATGCAACACTTCTGGGATCTGAACCAAACAAACATATGAGGCCATCATTGCAGCACTATAGTTCTTCATTGTATTACTATTTTCTCACCTTTTGACATGACCAAACATTAGATAGCATGATAGCAAATATTGTGATTTTCATCTTTTGCTTTGTCTTTCAGCTCGATTAGTGATACTTGAAACTTAATTTTATTTGTAACAACTATGATGCTGTGATAATGGATGAATTGATGACACTTGTGTATTAGGGTATCTTGCTACCTGTGATTTGGTGGCCACTGGACCAGCTGAAAACTAATCTAGCAGCAGACAGAAGCCTTTAGGACTCGAGGGCCTGTAGACGTAGTGGGGCTGAGAGGACTCTTATCCACAGCCTCCCGTTCCTCCCTATCAGGTTAACCCAGTGGGGTTTGTCTGATAACACAGCATTGCTGATAACAGTAGCCCAGGTCCCGGACTACTCTGGACCATGCTAACACCGTTAGCTACCTCATTACTCCACTGGCTACTGGCCTATCACAACCCGTCACCAGCCCAGTGGCACCTTACCAGCTATGAAGCCCCAGCAATCACTTCTACTTGCCAACAAGGGAATCATCACAGACTGCTGTCTACCAGAGCCAGACCCTCCATTTGGCATGTAGAGGCAAGAGGGAAGAATTTTGTTTTTCTCAAACAAACGCAGTGAGCACTTTGTATTGAGGGCCTGTGCATCATCAAAATTAACATGACTAACGATGAAAAGAATTAAAAGAATTAAAAGTAGAAGACTTTTAGTGTTTATATAAAATAGGGTTGGTAACATTTCCCATCTCTAGCCAGGCAGCTTTTCAGTTCTTACTGAAAACCAATACTTTATCCAAGAGTTTTCAGGTTTGGACAAATTTAAGTTTTTATCTTTAACATAATGTTAATTCTCAATCCACTGTTCAATTCACATTTGTTTTAAAAGTCAACTGTGTAAATGACTTAATTCAGGAACTACAGTATCAACAAAATGTGAGTCTCCAATATAAAAACAATGCAATAGTGACATTGGTTTTACCTTGTGTTTTTGTCTGATCAAAAGGTAAACACCAGAATTAAGCATTATACTGAACAGATAAATACCCTGTGTGTCACACTTAAGCAGCAGCACATCTCAGCAGTAAATACTAACATTATCAGAGACAGTAGTAGAATAATGTCATGGCCAGAGGTGTTGTTACCAAGTATGTCGTCATATAATTTTGCAGGTATAGCTCCAGAAGGGTATGCAGAATTAACTTCAGGTTTCAATGTTAAAGTGTCACTGCTAACAGAAATATTGAGTCACCTTCACACGTAGTTGGATTCATTAGTGTTGCTGCAATAGTCATTCACTGCAGCTTCGCATAGTTAACATGTTGATGGAAGTGTTGTTTTTTGTTTTTTTTTTATTATTTTATGCCATACTATATAAAACTGTACTATACCATATCATAATAAATTATGCTATACAAAACTGTCATACAAAATCAACAATGAACTGATAAAGACCTGACTATTGGGTTACATCACAGTTGCATGTTTTTGTAAGTTAGTTTTTATAATGAAATTACATTCTACTGAAATGAATGAAAACCAGTGGTGTCTGAGGTGTATGACAAATGAAGTCACTCCAGTCTTTTGATTTGTTGACGATGTTGAACATTTTCTACACAAGAACTGAGATAACACATAATAACTGGTGTCACCACATTCATCATTTAGCTGTGTGGCATCGCTTTGTTTATAAGAAAACAATGGCTCAGCTTGCACAATGGGGTTTTATCACCATATGCTGTCAGCCTAAGCTTTTATCACATTCATATTCTGTAGTTGGAAAATAGTCATTATTAATTGCGCATGTACAAAGATCTGATTAATAAATCCATAGAGAATAAAGAGGATAATCAAAAAAGAAAATGCATTGCCGCTAGAATAATCAAAAGGGGCAAGGGGCTAAAATTGGGAGTAAAAACTGAAGAGAAAAATTACAGTTAAGAATACTGATATTTTGTGCCTCACCTGGTTCCTCCAAAGAGGATGATGCGATCTCCAACCATACAACAGCACTGACGTCTACGCGGACACGGGCCTTTCCCCTTCGGTTCTACCTTCATCCAGGCAAAAGCTTCTGTAGTGTTTACACATGAGACAAGAATAAAGTTGAGATAATAATATATTTTCTATTCAAAGTATTTTTTTGGCCTTTTATGGCTTTATCGATAGGAGAGCTCAGAGAGATGACAGGAAACAGGATGAGGGGGAGTGACATGCAGCAAAGGGCCGCAGGTGGGACTCGCCGGGACGCTGCAGCGAGGACAAGGCCTCTGCACATGGGACGCCTGCTCTTCCAACTGAGCTAATGGGCGCCCCAAGATAACAATATTTAGGAGAAGAAAAAAAAAAGACCCATATTACGCCGGCTGTCCTCTTTCAAGATGGAAGACTCTCAGTAAATTATACATCATACAATCTTACATAAATTATTACATTCTTGCTTTTGAACACTTTGACAGGGGGATCTTTCACACAGCAAAGTTTGATTTGTGCGGACTACATCATTTCACCTATACAAACTCTCAGTCACTTAAACTTATACATGATTCTAAGTGCTTGCAGTTAATTCAGCTCCCTGCTATATTTAAACACAGGGCCCAGGGATACACGAATAAAAAGTAGAGATGAAAGCAAGAAGAAGAAACTTAGCCTTCGTTTGAACACAAAACTTTACATTTCAGAAATAGACACAAATCCTCTCCTCTCTTCAGCTGAAGTGCAGTATGAGTGACGATGTTGAAGCTCTCTCAGTTGTTCCATATAAGGATGAAGTGTGCAGTCTCACTCTCTCAGAGCCAACAGCATCATTACATCTCTATAGCAACAGGCCATTCAGACTTTGTTGGATAATTAGGACTATAACTGAGGTGCTGCCATCTAGTGGAGGACAAAGCACAGGTTTAAATGGATTGACAGCAGATCTAAGGCTCACCCAGTGCAAACCTCTCCAGCTGGACACAGTACCAGGTACTTCATCACTAATTACCCTGTGACGTGCTATAAACTGGAAAGGTTAAATACTGGTACTGCTTGGCTGTCTGATATGTTGCACATTCTGTATGCCTGCATTGGTCACAATCAATACACCTCAATATATCAATAAATAGGTAGGAACTGAGAGGAAATAGGACAAGTTGGCTTTTTTTGTAATAACTAATGCACTGGACTTGTGGCAGGTACTGTTTTTTTAAAAGACGGTCATCATAATATGAAGGAAACCAATGGACAGTGCCGTTTCAACATCATATTGACGATGGATAATCCCCTGGTGTGTTGTTTCCTCTTTGTTTCGAACAAGCACACAAAGGTTTCTTCTCATAAACACTGGCAACATTCCTAAGAGCAGACAAAGACTCTCAAGACTGAATTATTGTCAGTTTTCACCTGCGTGGTTCTGGCAAAAAATAATGGCCATCTGTGTTTCAAACTCGGCATAGTGATCAGGGAGCAACCAGCCAATATCAGGAGACTGATAACGATGCAATAAGGGAGGAGAGGATTGACTACATGGCTCCTTACAGAAGAATGAAAAGGAGGGTGGGTCAACAGGACCTAGCACTGCCACTGCTGTATTACCTCAACAGAGGTGAACAATCATCATTGCAGGTAGATTAAAAAACAGAAATACTATGCACTACGCAAAGAAAGTCTACCAGGAAAGAAACAATTCACAGCAATACTTCACAGCAACATTACACGTTTACCCAATCTCACATGTATAATAAATAATGCATCACCTGGATTGAACTTCCAGAGATCGTTGAAGTGCCGGTCAAGACGGGCATTGTATCCTCCAAATATATAAAGCTCACCATTGTAGGAAACTAAACACAGAAAGGAAAAAAATGTTGAGGTCTATCATGCAGATCAATTAAATTTGCAGCAGTCAACTGAACCCTGTGAACTGGCTGAATCAGATGGATTTGTGTAATCAGACAATGTGGGCGAAGAAATGCAATCTTGAATACAGAAAGTAGAGCACTGTTTATACTCCATCCTCCTCAATAAAAAAAACAAAGCATGAGAATGAAATGGAGAAAAGGACACACTGGAAAACAACTGCAGCTACAGAAAAGAATCATTACAGTAAGAAAACCTGAAAATGATTCTAGAAGTCAAAAGTTTTTCCTCTTATTATTTCAGACTATTCAAACAGAGCGAGCTATACAGTTTGTTTGTTTGCTTCCCCCAAACAAAACAATACTTTTACTCTCCATATGGTCTTATTGTTACACAATTCTCAAATTGAGCTCATGAGTCTGAATGAATTATGGCTGGACCCTTATCTCTTTAAAGGCTACTTCAGAATAAAAAAGAACAGGAAATGTAGTCAATGCATTTAAGGGATTCATCAGAAATCTGTTCATCATATTGATTTAATGAACATATGTGTGTCTTACAGGCTGAATGGCTCCTGCGTCCCTCTGGCAACGGCTGTGTTGAAGGTGTGCTCAGCCAGCAGTTGGTCTCTGTGTCGAACACTTTGATCTTGTTGCAGTAGATCTCGTTGTTTGAGTGGAAGGGTCCAAAGCGGTCGGCTCGCCCTCCAAACACAAACATCTTTGTCCCGATGATGGTGGCTGAGTGGAAGTCCCTCCAGCGTGCCGGAGTGCCCTAAAAAGACAAGGCCAGCGGATGTTACTTTTACACTCCATAAAGTTTCTCTAGGGAAACGAACATAAAGCAGTCTACTCAGGACAGAAGGCAATGTAATGTAACCTACATGCTTACATATGGCAATCTTGCATAACCCGAATTTCACCTCATAAACATTCTGTTTTCACCACAACCCTGGGTGTGAAGCTTCATCTCCATACTGGCAAAAAAGGGGCTTCTTAATGAGTAACTTCAGCCAAACATCGCCATCTAGTGGACATAGTTACCGACTACAAGGGCATGCAACATCCAAACCACATTTTAAGCAATACAGCCTTTCGAAAACATGTCCATTATTAGTAAATGGATCCTGTATGAAATTGGGTGGGAATCAAACTCAGAATAATCATGCAGCTGATACTGCGCTGACAATGAATAATAAACAAAAATACAGTACGATAATGACATGTGATTCGTTTCGACTGAATGAAGCTGCACCTAACAAAGGCGAGCCTCTACCCCCTTTTGCATTTAGCTGGCCCATAGCCACAGTAAAGCCTCTCACGTGCCCTTCTTTCCAGCATGTGCTCCAAATGTTTTCCACAGATCTTATGCAGACAAACAGGCTTTTTGACTTGCATTACAAACACAGCAATGGGAGAAATAATACGAATCAACTAGAACTGCAACAAAAAAAGCAAGCCTCAAGAGAATACCAGACTAAACAGGTGCAACAACATTAATATAAAACAAGGTCATGTGTCAGAACAGCAGGTAGTTTTGTTTCAAACAGGAATGCAAGTTTGAGTACATACAGTCACATGCACAACTAAATCTGTAAACACGGTTCTCTAATCTCCTTGATGACAAAATGTTATCAGTTAGGAACTAAAACTAGTGGCTGGTGGAGAAAGCCCCCGCTGCACCCGTCCCTAGTTCACCGTCAGGACTGGTGTCTATGTTTAAAATATACTTTACAAGACTCACATGAGCAGGTTGAAATGTACAAACACAAATGGCATTTCCCAAAAGGGGAGTATACATAATCCTCTGTGAGGCTTTTTGTGCTTGGCCCCCTACCAGGGAGCAGCATTACATTGCAGTGCCTTTGTATCCAGCCAATCTGACCACTGAGTGCTCGTGTCGCACTACTGCCAACTGCAGTAATAACCGATGGTTTGTGGATTTCCAACAGCGCTTTGAATGTAACTGAGCATGATGCCAGTCCATTCTATCTTTGTGTTTTGTTGAGTGATTGCTTTGTGTCCTCTTTTATTTGGACTCAACACAAGACAATGTCTGAACAGGAAGAAAAATTATACTTTTGAAGGATTAACAACTGGTATTTTTAACTCACTCTTGCATTTATTAATGACCAAACCATGGTGTTGGTGTCCAGCTTGTGGATGTCATTGGAGAAGCAGTCCGCCTTAAAAACAGCAAAGGAGAGAAGAAATGATGTTTTAATGTTCAGAGAGTAAGTCCCACAGTGAAGAGAGATGAAGACTCACCAGCTGCTCATAGCCTCCAAATATATACATTGCCTTCATCAGGACGCAGGCCGAATGGCCATCCCTCGCCCCTGGGACAGTTCCCGAAATCTTGGGTGTGAACCATCTGTGGGTGTCTGTGAAGCAGCAAAAGTTTATATGAACTCTAAGTACGTACTATTGCGAGGGACCGATCCTCTCATTTTACAATACTTTAACACTTGAGTCATGAGCAATAAAAAAACATCACACATACAAGCAGGTGTTACAGCTCCCTGACGTAAAAACAGTTTCGTCTTCCTTTTGCTCTCACAACCTCAACATCAAACAGGTGCATCTTGAAAGGAAATACAGCCTGAAACTAACACTTAACAGCAGGAGCTAGACGCAGGTATACTTACTGATATCGAAGGCATAAAGCACGTTGCAGGCCCCCTCTGTGTCATTACGCCCACCCCAGAGGTAGATAATGTCATCCAGCAGCACAGCTGTGTGGCCATAACGCATATATGGCACTTCACGGGCACGCTCGTGTCCTCCCGTCCTCACTGGAGGCAGTTTCATCCAGCGTAAAGACACTGGAGTACGAAACAGAGGAGAAAGGGATCGATTTAATACATAGTAAAAAAAGCAACTTGTTACAGCTCTAAAAAGATTTTTCCAGAAAATATACAGACAATATGTACTTAAGACAAGCCTCAATCCCAAAGTAATGGAAATATAATTAATAGCATACTGCAGACAGGTAACCTAATTGTTAGATAGTTGAGGTTCAAGATGAGTTTAAACATTTGAACAAACAGTTGGGGAATACATGTGCAAGAGATTTAACTGTCAGACTTAAGATAAAGGGCAGTATTGACATTTCACCAGTCTTTTACAGCTGTTTGACATACCTGCATTTGTTTTAATGAACAGAATAACAAGATGTCATACAGTGTGAAACTTGCCTAATTGCTGTTAATTTTTAACTTATTTTGAAGGGTTAAAAAAAGGTTAAAGAGTTACAAGTCTGAAAAGATTGACAAGTAAAGAAAATGGAAAAAAAGCAAAGGGCTTTAAATGACAGCAGGCTCTGCTGTAAAAGAGGCATCAAAGAGAAGGCACCCAAAACAAGTGACAAGATGAAATACTGAAACAATGGCTAAGGAGGTTCCATTTCCATTTCAATCAGCCAAAGGTGTCATTATCAAGTTGGTTCTACAGATCTTTTCATGTCACAGCAACAGCAGGTAGGCTCGAGCTACTTTAAGAAGTTGTTAAACCCTAAAGCAGGTGGCTGACCACACAGGGGAAAAGAATATATAAAATGGGTTATGAGGAAGAAAAGGGAGCAGTTTTATAAAAGATAGAGCAGCATATTTAGGGAAAACACCTGTTTGTGAGAAAAACAACTAACAGAACATTTCACGAACCGCAATGGAAAGCTTGGTTTTTGATAACCAGCTGTAATGAGTAACCGTTAAAACGGTTCAAGTTCAATAAACTCTGAGGCACTCTCTCGTCCTTACCCCCGAATTTGAAAAACAAATATTTCCCTGCAGCATTATAGTATAAAACACAGGGCTTTTAAGGTGAATTTTTTCACCCACATAGAAAACAAATCATTTCAGTAAAAACAGAAACCAAAAGTGTTTAAGATATACATAAATAGATATACTGGGATTCTAGTGTGGCCCTATTGAAACATTCCAGCTCTTTTCACTGACGACTCGGTGTGCTCTTGAGCTCTTGACCTGAAAATAAAATATTTTCTTGAATTCACTGATTTTGTTTTTCTGGTCATGAGATCAACAAGCACTTTCCAACAACAGCTGCACTCACAGTCAAGATGAACAGCTAAAAACAGTTAGGATGTTAGGATGCCTGATTCCAAACATCCTAACAGTGTTTCACTGAGGTGTTGCTCCACCACATGCTGCCAACACAGCCTCAGTGTGTCTTGTACAAGTCTCTGAATTCTACTGAAGGAATTGGAACACCATTTTTCCTGGAATTTTTCCTCATTTAGTAGTTTTGATGAGGGTGGTGGATAGCACTGTCCAAGACATCCTAAATTCCCCTTAGTTGTTCAGTTGGATTGAGATCTTGTGTCTGCTAAGGCATATCGCTTTCATCCTCAGCAAACCATTCAGTGACCCCCCCTCGTGCTCTATGGATGAGGGTGTTGTCATCCTGGAAGAAACTACTCTCAGCAACATAGCAATGTTTCACCATAAAATAAAGATGATGACTTTGTAGTGATTTGCAGTGACACTTCCCTTTACGGGGGGTAACTGGATTCAAAACATTACTGTCAAAATTCCCCCCAGAGCTGTCATGTTTCTCTGTTCATTTATTCAGGTTCATTAAACACCACCTACCTGTGTTGAAGACATGCACATCAATCTGACGGAGTGTCTCGTAGTCCTCCCCGGAGCAGTAGCCTCCAAAGGAGTAAACCTTGTGGCCCACCGCCACAGCAGCATGGTTGACTCTCCGCGGCCCTCCTTCTAGGTGCACCGACCAGCGCAACATTCCACGCGCAAGCACCTCTGTGACTGCGAGTCCTAGACCATCACTTTGTTGCTCGCTTGGATTCCATCAAGTCAGCACCACTGAAACCTGTGATCACAACAACAAGAAAAGTAACACTCTGCTTAGTAGCATGTAGGGGGCAAAGTAGGAGTGGCAATGGAGGAGAACACAAAGGGCAACTGTTTGTCCTCTTGGGTTGAGAGTTGCTCAGCTTTGCTGCTGCTGACAGACTCACAAGCCCCCGTTTTATCTAAGCTGGGAGAGTATTTTAAGAAGTGATTAGACCTACACCTACCACTCCTCTTTTTTCTGTTGACTCCCATCCCTGTGCCCTCCAGCTGCACTACAAAAGCACAGTCAATATAGAACTATAAAAAAATACATAAAACACAACTTTCAAGCAATACTATAGCATAAAAAAGGCTACATCAATAAAATTACCCACAGCCCTTTTCACCATTTTCTGACATTTTATAGAACAATCAACTAATCCATTAATCAAATGATAGTCCACAGATTATTCAACAATGAAAATAATCATTAATTGCAGCCCTTATGCAGCAAGTGTTCTTATCTGTTGAAAGGAGTGCAACAATGAACCAGTCTATTTTTGGCAGTTAAGTTTGCATGGTAAGACAGCCATGCATATCAGAAATATTTGCGAAAACAAAACACACCACAGGAAGCATCTTTAAAATCTGCAGTTAAATGGCAACTTGTATTCCAACAATACTTCCAACTCGAAGAAACGCAACTTATTAACAGCAATTAAGTCCGTACAGACAGGTTAATATTCACTTACTTGCATATGTCATCCTGTGTGTCATGGATAAACTAAAGGTATAGGACGTAATCCTACAGTATGTAACTCATGTTAATCATATACAAGTCCTACTACAAAGGTAAAAGCACTGAGTGAGGCGAGGTGTGACCTGATGAAACCTTTCATTCTGGCACATTGCCCGTGTTCCTATCACACAGGAATGAGAAGTCTTTAAGCGAGGACAGCGCTCTGCAAAACAAAGATGAAGCTGTCTGACGAGATTCAATGAGTTTCAGTTGCTCCCATCACGTTGGCCTCATTACAGCGCATGCAAGAGTGCGCTGGGAGAAGGGGCTGCTGCTGATGGCTGATCACGTCCAAGCATGACAATAAAATGCCAAAAGGCAAATCTGTTTGGGAACCCTTACTACAGAAATTCCCCCCACACTGTGTGCCTCTTGCTTATTCTGTCTGGATGACTCACTTCCTCACTGACCTCTAACCTTTGTTTGCTCTTAAAAATAAACCCCCAGCAGACCATTCACATAGACCTTTCTATTTCAAGACCACCCCATGTCAGAGGAGCACTTCAGGCCAGATCTAGGCAACAGTCAAATGTGAGGCAGAACTTTACTAGAGTCACTGTGGCAATTGCTTTGGAGCTCACTGTAAGAGCAGTATTGCAATCTCAAGACCCCACCTGGGGTAAAGTGGTTCCTCATGCTGCAGAATGCACTTACAACATGAGGGGACTATTGCATTATCTCTGCTGCAGTCAAAACCGGTTTACAGCAACTTTCCCCATTGTACAGTAAACAGCAAGTTTCACTATCGCGTACATTTTGAAAGCAGGGACATCTTAGAGATAGGGTGGAAAGCAGTTTCTCCACCCTCCTGACCCACTGAGCAGGATATTGTTGATATCAGATGACTAGCCGTCTCACTGTCAACCTGAGATGATCACAGTGGCTTTGTGGACAATAAGACTTGTTTAACATATAGTGAAACCAATATAGATCAGCACAGGTCTCGGATGGACGTGTAAACTGTGGCCGCACAGCTCGTTGATTGATAAAGCTAATCTAAAGCCGGTGACATTGAGCTGTAACACCGTTACTACAGTCCAGTCAACGCCTCATACACAAGGTAGCCGATGTTAGCTACCAGACCGGAGTTGCACACGTCTGTGAGGGACAGCGACTATCCACTGGGGTCGCTTGTCTGACAACATCAACCCCAAACAACATCAACAGCGTGCCTGCGTCCAGCTGTTTGATAACCCGCTGTGCGCGAGGAGAAGCTGTTGCTAGCTAAAGCTAAAGCTAATCCATGGAGGCTAACTGCCTCATTTAGCTGCTAGCTAGCTAACGTGAACTGAATATATCCAGCCGGTAAGAGTAAAATCACTTCAAGCCCTGGCAAAGTTTCGCACTGCTTAGTTAACAGACCGTAATATCAGCAGAGAAATAAAGCGTATCTACCTTCAGGTGCAGTCGCTCCTTGTTATCTGGTGTTTAGACAGGCAGCGGTATCCACCGGGAGCCCCTACCGACCGACTCCCTCGTGACGTGTTGGGGAAGAACCGTCCGCTAGCACCCCCTACCGGCTGTTTGAGTCCTGGAGAAACCCGTATTCCTTCTCACACTATCAGAAGAAGACGGTGAATTTTCACCAGAATTGCCCTTTACTTTGCAGCAATTTTACCCAAGGTATAGGTGAGGATTTTTTATTTTTCTGAGATTTCCCATCTAGGGATTATTTACATGACCCCATGCGTAGTTCCCCTCAGGCTGCACAACTGAATTAACCTGTTTGTGGATGTATATGCAGAATTACCTGTTGCCTCACAGGTGGTAGGGTCCGCCACATATAAACACAGTAAGACAGTATGAAACTGTGTTGTCCTTTAAGGTCAGCTTGTTTATTCAGTTTAGGGAGTCAAGAGAACAAAGACAGTTTGTCTCTGACAATTTTAGGTCCTTTTGAAACCCACATATATTTTGCATATTAGTGGGAAAAGCTCAGGGCCCTATATTGTTCATGCTGACACACTCCCTCTGTCATGACTTACCGGGACACTTGAAGTGAACGGAGTCATTGTTGATATTGTTAGAAACACTTGTGCTTTTCCTGCTATTCCTGGGCCACCCGCTTATCAGTGAGATAAACAATCAGTGTCCACTTTATAGGGTATACCTGTGCACTCTGATGCAAGCCAGTACAACTGCTCTGCCATAAAATCTATCTTTATGATGCCCCCGTTTTGCTTTTGTCTTGTTTTACAATATCATAGGAGTTAACTGAATTCAAATTTTACACCAAGGTTCTATTTATTAGTGTTGCTGTAGAAAGGACCACTTTATAATATTTCTAAAACTTCTTAACCATGATCCGTTTTTTCCACTGTTAACAAACAATGAAATGTTGAATTAACTATTAAACAATTGTAAAAGTATGTAAACATTAGTTCCAACTTCACAAGGTCCATTAAAACAATAACAATGTTTAAAGATGAACTACACAGTATTAATTAAAACATCAAGTTACAGCTTTACATTAAACAAATATAATGAATTATTTATGAAAGCATTTCTAAAGTAACTACATATTTACCATTTATTAATGATAGTTTTGTAAAGTGTTACCAAATTAGTAACACCTCTCAGTCCAATGTTGTCCAGCACAACAACACCTTTATCTATGAACTCAGTGATAATCATGTTAGAGTTGACACGTTTCTGACAATGTACACAAAGACAGACCATTACAAACTTTGTAAAATTAGATGTTATGGCAAAATTGATTTAAACTGAGTGTACCATATAAAGTGGCCAATGAGTCTTCATCCTTGGTGTCAATATGAATCTGAGGTGTCAGAGATGATTAAAGGGACAAAAAAGAAGAACATATAAATATCTGAAACAAAGTTATTCTGATGTTTTCTTATGACTTTTCCATGACTGATTTGAGAAGGTTGTCTTGCTTGTTGTCATTGCTTATAACTCACATTCACATTAAGCCTCTAATCTGAGATGTGACATGTCACTAATCAAAAGATTTGGCACCACTGTCTTACCAGACTGTGTTACTGGAGGAAGATGATGGAGCAAACTGATGAAACCTCCATCCCCACTGTTCGCGGTTGTAGTAACCCACGTCACTTATCTTCTCATACACAATTACACCATTGCAGCAGTAGATGGCACTGTCACACAGCAGGCTATCACACACTTAAACCCACAGACTCCTGCCCAAAAACTTTTCAAGAAAATAATCCCTACCGTTGTGTAATTGCTGAGGCAATGGGACCAGATTATCCAGTTGGACTGGTTGAGGTGCACTTGGGCACCGAAACCCTGTATTGGCTGCTTACATGACAGCCATTCATGAGGACTTGTGGTCAGTTACTAGGCAGCATCCCTGATCTCAGTGTTTTAGTGTCAGTTTGTTTAAAAAACCTTCAGTGTGAAAGAAGGATAATGACACATGCTGGAACCCGGCTTGTCTGTATATAACCACTAAATAAGACCAACAACCTCAAATTATTTCCGTGTAAGATTGTGGTCAAACTGGGATGTTTCTAAGTATGAATATGTGTTTGATATAAAGAAACATCTTCCAGCTCTATGCTGTCAGTAAATAAGAATGTGCTCTCGGGCAGCGTGCCTTGCTTGGAGAACAAAATAACCTTCATCTGAGGTTCATATGTGCATGACTGACCTAATCCTGCTGTAAGTGAGGCCCAGGTGATGAAGCCAAGGATCGATGTGAACAGCTCTTGTGGAACTTGTCATTTCGGAGTATGTCAAGTCTGTCCCATACAGTGATTTTTACCTGAACCCCCTTCAACACCTTGCATCACACATCTTGACTCTAAGTACGACACACGATGCAACTTTGATTTCGCAGCCTCATATAATTTAGAAGCATCAAATTACAAAGGGACTGGGTTTTGTGTGTTCAACTTGGTTCCAAACGCTCAGGCTGAAGTGAAAGTAGAGCCTTGTAAAAGGATTATGGCTCGGAGGAGCCATGTTACAGCTGCCCGTATCAGTGCCCAGGTCTGGTCTACTTAGGAGGGGCTTTGATTGATTCATCGTGTATAGGCATTCCAACACCATGCCAGCTGCACGTCATGCACAATGGTGAGATTGTGCCTGGGGCTGCCCAAACGACAGCTGCCCATGGCTGCCCCTTGGAGCTTGGATAGGTGATTACAGACCACAGATGGACACACATTGACAAAAAGGTTACAGCGTATTGTGGGTGCAGCATATTCTAAAATTATCTGAACCCAAAAAGTTAAATGATCTGGAGCTGTACATGAAATGTTGTCCATAAAAAAACAAGTTTCAAGAAGTCTTGTGTGCTTTATTTCAACATCTTTGAGGCAGATGAACATTCTTAAATGAATTCTGACAGTCTGAGCTGTAGACGTCTACTCAGCAGTCCTGTTACACAATGCAGTGTGATGATGTTATTGTCTGGAAGTGGACCCAGGAATTTCTGGAAATGGCTTGGATTATGTTTAGATAAATGATCACATGTCTGGGACACAGGATGTCGTTTGGGGTGATAGTTTTGTTTCAAGCTATGACATGCACGACTCACACGCTAGCTGGTTAGCATGCTAATTTCAGCAGAATCTTTATTCACATTCTGTAGATAATTTTTTAGCGTTTTTTTATAGGTTTTTTTTTTTTTTTTTTAGTGCTTTAAACAATTTTTTTTGCATATCACACTTTTAAAAAGTTGCCCATCAAGACAAGGCAAATGAGATTTACTTTATACTAAAATCAAGACCAACTATTTAAAATCTGAATACAGGATCATTAATGTTGTAATGTAATGACATCTGGAGATTTTTCTCTTGCCTCACCTCTTTATAAGAAGGTGATTTGTAGTAGTTGCAAAAAATTGAGTTTCCCCTCACAAAGTCTCTGTAGGCTCTGTGCAGTCACGCCCCGTCTGTTCACCCTGCTCTCCCACCTGTCAGCATTTGCACACATTGCGTCACTCATGTGACCCTGCTGAGCCACTCTTTGACACATTTGCTTCGTGGTGTGTTTTACAAACTTTATAGGCAACACATGTGGTGTCTGTCTGTTGTTACGCCTCGACGAAGAGAACAGGAGTCGACCAACTGCAGCATAGCTCCGCGAGTCAACAACAACTGCTAAAACCAACTGTTGTTCGGTATTCTTGGGCAGGCCCGATGATGGAAGAGCTTTGCAATGCTTTGTGGCAGAGAAAAACACAGCCTCTACTTAGAAATGGCTCATTTGGTTACCCTTTTTCTTTACCATGGCTCATAAAAGTCCTAAGTGGGCTGTTATTATGAACAGTAAAACCAATTCCATGCAAAATAAACCAATAAATGAAAGGAAGGGTAGAGAAATGTTTGTTGATGTTGACGTGAAAAAACAAGCAGAGTTACAGTTTAGTAGGATTTTGAAGGTTCACCCAGTTTCATGGGCCCACAGTAAGCTGAAAATAGTGTTGCTGCTGAACACAGTCTTCGTGACATTGTGGCAGTTACCTCAAAAAAGGGTCATACTCTAACCATAATGACAACCAAACACTACTACGAAAGCTGCATTTCCCAGTTAATATTGGTTTATTACGACATCCTGCTGAGAGATATTCCCGGGACGTTTAACGTACTGATTTGACTTCCGCTACAGCAGGATTAGGTCAACAGCATTAGGCAGTCCAGGATGATGTCATAGAGCATGATCTAATTCTGTGGCCAGATGACTGAATCATACATTTTCCTTTAATTTGGGGGTTATTAAATGAACAGAGCTCCTCTCTGTGAGTTTTGAAAGAAGACGATTGGTATTCGCCTTAGGTCATTTTCTCGCTTATGGTTCATTTGAATTGCTCTGAGTGAGGAGTAAAATTAGTACTTTGTAGCAGCTTTTTATTGGTTAGCCAGTGTTTCCAATTACCAATTAACCAACACGTCATACTTTATAAGCTAAGTCATGTGGCTGTGCAGGGAGGCCAGTTGTTGGATAAAGCTTAAAATCCTGAACAGATGAGTGGTTTATGAGAGTATTATCATTTCCACTCTGGTCATAAAAAACATGCAAAAATGCCTTGGCTGTAGTGAGGATTGGTGAGAGCAGGTTTTCTACTTCACTTGCTTGTTGAGGGGCAAGTTATGAAAACATAGTAGGAGATTTAATCCCATGGTTAATATATCACCATTATAATCTCGTTTCATGTCAGTGATTGAATATGCATGTACTGTAGTATATCCTCTGAGAGTTATGGCGAATTCAGTTTGGTGCAAAGTGTTGTTGGTGTTCGCTAGGCTTCATTAAAACTGCTGTTCTGCGGCGTGTTCGAGAATGCTCCCATTAGACAGACCTGGGAGCAGTTTTTTATTTATTTGTGTGTGTGTTTGTGGTGAGTTTGTTTGGAAGTTTGTGGCTCTCTCACCTCTACAAATAAATGCAAATTAAGAACAGGAAATGCTCCTGGTTGTGATTTAACTGTGCAACACAGGGCAGGTGTGAAAGTGCACTCTGTGTCTCTGTAATCTCACTTGGAGGCTCCGAACAGTTGTTTCCCTGCATGTTTCCCATCTGCAAACACTCCGTTCCCCCACAAAAATTCACTCCACTTGACTTTTGTGAAATTGTGTTGCTAACTACCACTACAACAAACAAATTATTTTCATTATTGAGTTACCATCTGATCATTTTGGCAATAATTCGATAATGGGTGCAATATGATACAAATCTAGAGTTAAAACATTGAAACATTGACTAAAACTATCAACAGAACAGCAGTAAATTACAATTTTGACGTAATGTCAAAGACATCTATGTATTGTATTGAAGACATATCAATAGATATCAATACTGAGGTTAGCAGGTTAACAAGCAAGCCCAGGCCTGAAAACATCATTCTCCCATGGATCCAAAGCTCCTGTGCTGGCAGGGCAAACATCAACATGCCCCTTATAGGCCGGCTAGCTGCATGGCTAATTGAGGTAACATCACAGCAATACAGCAGTTGGCAACAGTTAGCCATTACTTGGTGATAAGTGGCCCAATTTGTTCGGAGTGTGAATTCAAGGTGGCCAATTCTGACATACACCTTTGATCACTTCTGGTCTATAAAGTGAATTTCACAGAGTGTCTTCAGATTGCATCTTGTCTCCAAAACCAACAGTCCAAAACCTAAAGACTCCAACTGTGCTTGAAATTGCTTGCTTGAAAAATGACTTAAATGATTAATTATAAAATAGTTGCACGTACAGAGGGACATAATAACTGCCATTCCACAGGGTCTTTCAGATTGACTGCAACAGATGACACAACCGGCTGCGAGAAGTATTTTCATCTGAACCCCTTTAATTATGTGGCTCACTTTCTATTTTTTGCCCTAAGAGAGCCCCACCTCAGCCCTCCCTCCCCCACACAGTTGGGACAGTTGTTTGGTAGCTTGCACAGCACCTGTTTTAAAACCCAATTGTTATCCCACGCCCTCTCCGAAGACACTCGCACCTGCTCCTCTCATCCCCACACAGTGCTTGGATAAAGTCTGATGCTCTGTGTGTCTTTCTTGTCAACCATGAATGTATCCCCAACCTGGAATATGCATAGCTTTATTTAGTCACATGCTGTCTCATGTGCTTTGTATGTTCCAGAGTGTGCACCAGTCCATGTCAAAAGAGACAGCAGACTACTGAATGACAACAGGAACAATTTCTGCTTTGTCACTGCAGTGAAGAAAAGGTTATTTGAAACAAAAATGTAAATCCGTTTTTTTTTTTTATGAAAGCGAGCCTCCAAGTATAGTGTGTTTGATGACACCGCAGGTATTCGTGCTCGCAAATAGTGACTGAATTCCAGAATTATATAATGCCCGCTTATTAAAATTCCACTTTTGTGTGTCATTCCACCCTAGAGACCAAATAATATTCTGTCACTCGTTTCTATTTGTAAAACTATACCGCTCTTGTTCGGCTGTTTGTCATAGCGTCATCTGAATCTTAGCATCAGCAAGCCACGCATAGCTCAGACTGGTGTCAGCAATGAGCTCATCCATTCCACTAACAGGAGGTGACATGAGCGAGGCAAACAATAACGCAGAGCTTTCAGGTAGGTCCAGCTTGTTATGTAAAGCCCTCGAGGCCACCGTGTATGTCAAAGCAGACAAAAAACAAGCTCACATTGGCCTGCCCTGTATTGAATCCAGACTGTTTGAGGTGAAGTGTAATGATGTCTTTGTAGCGAGATAAAATGAGTGTCGACCCCGCTGTGTTTCAAAAAGGTTACAGAACATCTGTGAAGGTTTTTACTGTGTATTTATTGGTATTTTCTTATTTACCTCCAATTAGAAAATGACAGAGAAGAATGACCTCAACCAAAACATCCAACTAATCTGTAACGCAATAGTGGTGTTCAAAAGTGACTCAAGATGTACTTTGGCTTAACTTTATTTTTCCATTTGCCTGAAGCACTCACATGAAACAGTTTCTTCTTCTTCGCCTTCTGCTGTTTCTCTTTTGAGGTTTTGCAGTACATCACGATTACAGTGCAGATCCGTCAAATGTCTGGACGTGTAAATGTTTAAATGTAAATGTGTAGTTCCGCCGCTTTCTTGATTCTATGCATTTCTGCATTCGGAGTGTTTAACAAGCCTCTCCACTTGGCAACACAAGGCCATTCAGATGTCGAGCAGACAGGCGAGCAATATACTCCAGGCAGGCTGCATCCCATGATTAAAGTTCCTGTGTGATTAATAAATCACACCACCAAGTCAACAAGGCCTCCAAATAAAGGCTCGAAGGCACCTGACCTGCCGCAGGAATGACATCAGAGGTCAAATGTTAAGCCGCCCTCTCACTGTGATTGATACTTTTGGCGAGAGTAAAAATAAGGTACAGATTTTTTCTGTTATTCAACCTTTGATAGGGGGGAAATTGTTTCCTGCTGCCGGAGCACATATGCCATGTGAGCATATGATGTCACATGATGGCGTGACCTCATCCCTTCATCCACCCGAGCCGGACCGCCACCTGAGGGTGGCTTCAAATTGAACTCAGAGAAAAGCACAATGAAGGCCTTATGGTGCAGTGTAAGTCTGCTTCCCATGCTGAATCACTGACTGTTCTCTGGGCAGCTTTGTTTAATAATAGAATTATTTAATTTTAAATAGCTGAGATTTTAGCCTAATGTCATCAGACTGCTTCCATGCTCAGTGCTAGCATATGTGTAGCAAGTATCATGTTGACCAACTTAGTTTAGCGTGTAAGGAAAAGCACATCTGAGCTCTGATTAAGTTATTTGGTCCCAAAGCAAAGTATTGAAATTACAATCCTGACTCAATAAAAGTTAGGATGCTGTGCAAAACCATAGATGGAAACAGAATGGAGTCATTTGAAAACAAACTGGTTCCCAAGCCCATATTCAGTCATGTGTCGCAAAGTAGGGAACTTCACCAAATTCTTGCTAAATACTTAGCCTTTCCAGGAGGCCCCTTTCATATGCAATTATATTTTTATATTATGATTCTATCACCTGTTACCAATGAACCTGTTAACCTGTGGATTCTTCTGCACAGGTGTTATTGGAGCGTCCCACAACTCTGCCAGTCTTTTGTTGCTCCTGTCCCAACCTGTTGCTGGCATCAAATTCAGAAGAAACATATGTTTACAAAAAGAATTAATTTAATGAGGTAAAGCATTGAATAATAAATTACGTTTGCATTGTTTTCAACTGCATGTGTTATCGCACAACATATCCTCATACACAGATGACTCAATTAGTCGACTGCCAGTCACTCCCAAAAAAAAATACATTAACCGTTCCCAAAACAACATAACCGTTGCAGCCTGTTGGCTGAGGTACAAAAGCCCACAGGCAAGCCATCTAAGGGGAGGTCACTGTCAAGATCAACAGATAGGCATTTATTAAAATGTATGACTTCACAGTTTCACTGGCACTACGCCTACACTCCCTTGTAGTTTTGGTTTCATGTCATTACCAACTTCACAACATTCACAACAAAGTTATAAAAGAGGGTAGCTGGATTAGCATACATATGATCAAGTGGTTGTCTGCTTTAAAGTAATGTTTTGGGACATATGATAACATTTTGGTGGTGATCTAGGCTTGACATCCAACATTAACTGAATTCAAGCACCTACAAGGAGCTTACATCCTTTGTTGATGCTGGCGGCCCCTGTGGTCAAAAGCAGCATGAGCATTAACCACCCACCTGCCCACAGAACAGTTACAAGGGGTAATGGTTGAAAACCCTTGTGTCCTCTGTAGTTCTTGATTGCGTTTAAATTAACAGATGGGACTGGACATTTCCATGTTGCCATCTTGGTGCTGTGGTGATTTCTCTTATGTTCATGTGGGAGTCGTGGATTTATCACAATGGCCACTCCAAGTATCTGATGTAGATAGAAAAGCATAGACACGGTGGTGTTTCGTGCCCCATCATGTAAACTACTGAGCCTTTCAGGGACGCTGGTTTAATACTCAATCAAGCATTAATGAAATAAATTTCATGGCAATCCATCCAATAGTTGCTGAGACATTTCACTATATACTGACCTTACGGTGGTATGTTAAGGAAAAGTCAGCGGATCACCAAAGGTGATGATAGGATACATCCACTGGGGACTATGAATGTCTGTACAAAATTTCCCAACACTCCATCCAATAGTAATCGAGGTATTTCTATCTGGACCAAAGGTGGACCTACAGACCTACAGACAAGCTGACATTACCATTCCTAGAGGCTAGTTTGGCTTAAAGTTGATGTATTCTTTCAATTCCAAAACTTTTCTATTACAGCCAAGAAAAATTAAGCCATTACCAGTGATCCTTGTACTTGTCAAGAACAAATGATCCATTGGATGCCAATCTGTCATCAACCGGCCTCCACTTGAGAAGTACAAACACAAACTAACTGTGAAGTGGATACATTTAAACAACTACAAATTTCCTTTCTGACCTGTTCATTGACTTGACAACATGCCTGAATGTTGACTCTGAATTATCAGCTTGTTTGAAAGCCAGAATCTTTTCATAACATCAAAATGACTGTTTCCCAACTTCTCTGCCTCATGTATTTTTCTAATGTCATGGCCAATCGTTACGTCAGAACGAGATCCCTTTTAGGAGTTCCGAGTCAAAACAAAGGCTGTTTAGTCTTAAACCTGGTCTGACTCCTGCCTTTATAATTTAACTCTTAATGACACAGATTTTCTACCCACAGCTTGTATTCATGATACTTTGCAGCCAAAGTTGGAAGCCGAACAGAACAAACATTACAGGTTGCATGTTTGGATGCTGGATGAGGTTGCCAGTGACCTTTTCAGTTATCAATGTCATTACAGCAGTTAGCTTTCAACAAGACACGACAACTAACATGATGTATAATATCCAAGACATCCAGGAAGGGGGAACATATTGTTTTTTGGAACAATGCTGCTACATTGTTGTAGATTAAAAATATATGCATCATGGCAGACGGTTGAGTTTCATTGCCCCTGCTTGCCTCTTCCTGCTTTGTGACAAACTTGGCACTCAGTCTCTCAAAACAATGAGTACTGACTGACTAAGATGGCATTTTATTGCATGTGATGTCATCCAGTGCTCGGGCATGCTCGGGCTCTTTATGGCTGTGATAAGAGTGGACATGTTTAGAGGAAACGTGAGAAACAGGACTCCCAGGATGAAGTGCCACAGGTGTGTGTGAACGTCAGCTGATAAGCATGCAGTCTCATTAGGTCAAACAGAGCCTCGGGTTAGTGTCAAAACTAGGTGTCAAAACCATCTCAGTGTTAAATCAATGATTAAAGGGTTTGGTAATTTAGCTGACAAGTTGTAATGTTTTTTTATGAGAATCTGATTGAAGTTATGTCATAAACTATGTTGTAACTCGTTCAATAGCCTGGCTGGATACATTTTGGTGAAACCTCAAGAAACCCATGTGGACATGATGCTGGAAATGTCTTTCGTAATGTGTTTATATTTCCCTTTGTCGATAAAACTTCAGCTGTCGTGTTTTTCTGTTCAGGCTCAAATCATTTCATTGTTGAGGCCGTGGATTAGCTCAAGTGGCTGAGGTACAAAAGCCCACAGGCAAGCCATCTGAGAGAGGGTAGGTCATTGTCAAGATGTGGGCTCAGACTTGTGAGCTATGAACAAAGGAATTTATAGCTATTTAGATCAACAGATAAGCATTAATACAAATGTATGACTTCACAGTTCCATTGGCAATATGCCTCCATCGCCTTGTAGTTTGGGTTTCATTGTCAGTCAGAACTTTAATATGGTCCTCATTCTGTTTGGTTCTACTTGAACAGTAACAACTTATGTTCACGCTCATGTCACTTTAAAAAGTTGGCAGAAACTTTATGTTTTGAGATTACATTTTGGAGAAATGACTGAATTTTAGTGGTGATTAAGTCTTGGCATCCAACATGAAACAATACAGTGTTAGTAATAACACTAAAACCAATGAACAGAGATTTGTTTTAAATGACTTTAAGCAGCTATAATAGCTATGATAAACTTTCACGTTGTTCTGATTCTGATACCAATATCAGAAATGCCGAAACTGCCGAAAATGCAGGTATCGGTATAAGCGAGTACATGAGTCTCTGCATCAGTCCAACACCATGTAATTTAAATACGGGACCTTGCTACTTCCCAGTTAGCTCCGTTAGCTCTGCTTAATGTTACACACTGGAAATCGATTCTTTGTCGCTGCTCTAAATGCCAACACAGGGAGCTGCACAGTGCTGCCCCTGGCAACCACTTTTTTTCTTAGTGGAGGAGCTTTAAACACAGCAATTTGAAGAGTATATAGCAGTGAGGCACTGTATCTTTTTGTGACAATGATAGATTACTGACGGGTAACGGGTGGATGGTGAAACAAGATAAATTTTGTTTTAGTGCCGGATTGTACCACAAGACTACAGAGCAGCTTCTGTCCTTAGGCAGTGAAACCCCTCAGTTGACCCTCAGCAGTCCTCCAAAAACTGTTTTAATTCTAGTCAGACCTGGATGAGTCAATATTTAACTATATATTATATTACATATATTTATATTATATTTAAGTGACTATAATCATTATGTAAAAACAACAATCTTCTCGCCGATGGTCTTGTTTACTTTTATATGTCAGTATTCATCAGTATTAAATGAAGACTGTTTCATAACCTGTTTAAAACTCTGCGTATTACATTTAAATTCCATTGATTGATATTCGGTGTAACGACAAGCTGAAGAAGCATCCAGTGTCGGGGTCAAAGCTCTCTCTGTGCCGTCTACTTATCAAAGAGCTGCGGCCAAGCATGCCTGACATAACACACGTCAAGTAAGTATTTTCATCTTCCTATTCCTTTCATATCAGCCGTTTTTTAAAAACTTGACATCCTTTCCCTTTTGATCATGATCCAGAGCAAAAACTCAATCTTATCTGCAGTGAAACTTGACCAGCAGGCCAATCATGCCTTTGAGATGACATAGACCAAGTGGAAAAGTACAGACCCCCTCTGGCTCCCATGCATATTCTGTCTCCTCCGCCGCAGCTATCACTCTCCTTTCATGCGGGCAGCCTCAGTGACATCATCCCTTCAACGAGTCTTCAAAGTCGATTTCACTGACTCCAATAAAATGGAAGATATCTAACAAGGGTGATCACCAACAAGGGCCTGTGGTTAGAAAGCATCAGGACTTTATTATCATCTTGGGAGGCAATGATATCAGCCATTGGGCCAGAACCAGCCTGTCTTTAACAGCCACCATCAAAGGTGCATATAAAGGAAGATGGCACAAATAAAAAGCTTTCAGATCAAGGCTGAGGTCTAGATTATTCGTTACGGATGTGGGCACAAAAGTTCAGCGTTACGCACAAGATGTGAATTACAGCTGTGGGGAGAGAGGACTTCCAGGGTAAACAACATGAGGAAGGTGTTACGGTAGCCTAATCTGAGTTGGTTGGCAGAGGTGGGACACCTGGTTCAAATCTAATCTGACAATGAGCAAACAGTTTTCCATCCTTTATAAATGTTTACTGGCCAAGTGGAAAACAGGGGCCATACTAAAGACTAAAAGACTTAAGGAGTTTCCAGACATTTTTGGTACAATTCACATGGACCTTCACTCAGGAGATTAAGAAAATATTACTCCAAGTGTACCTGTCAACCTTTGGCAGATTACCTGATGCTATGCAAAGTGTCTTGTTCATGGTGTTTCTAGAAACTTGAGTGATGATGCTAAACGAATTACATGTTTTCTGCATATATTTTTCTATTTCTTTTTAAAGACAAAGTTAAAAGAAATAGGCTGTCTATTTCGGAAACGTGTAAGTATCTTTCCTGCTGAGAGTTCTCTGAGACCATAGTGATACCCCTCTCATGTATCTGCTTGAGTTTGAGTAAAGAAGCACCTAGCCTAGCACTAAGACTCATTCAAAAGTTTTAAAATAAGACTACCAGCCCCTGTAAAACTCAAACAATGTGTTAACTAGTGAGTCAGGCTGGCTCTTTTCCTGCTTCCAATCGTTATGCTATGCGAGGCAAATCGCCACCTGGCTCCAGCTCTGTGCTTAGCCTACTCCAATGTGTATTTCTCAAAAATGTCAAAGGACTCCTTTAACAATACTGATTATACCCAAATGAAAAGCAATTGTGTCATGTTTGTGTTAAAATGTGTGTATGGTTGAATTTTATGTTCTGTGTAGCTTTAACAAATGAGTGCTATCCATGGTTTTTACACTGTAGTTAACCCAAAACTAAAAGTAGGTGTCAGAAAACCTTTTAGTTAACCCAAATCAAAATAAAAACTAGAATTTAGGAAAAACAAAAAATAACTAAAATCACATTATGTTCTTACCAAACAAGCTAAAATAAAATTGTTAAATTTGTCAACACAACAAGTGTAAAGAGTCAGTGGTGCATTTATTTAGAGTGGGATGTCTCAACTGCTTCCTCAAGTATTGCTTTTGTATTGTAATATCTATACTGTACTTTTCAAATCTTGTCTCTGACAAATGTACCCTTTAGTATAATAAACAATATTAAAAATAATACTGAAACAGATAAAAAACTAAATGAAAACACAATTGTAAACCATAACAACTAAAAACAAATCTTGAATAACTATGTTTCTATCTCTTGTATGATTTAATGTCATTTAAATTTAATAATGTTTCAAATAGAAGATCTTTCATCTATATACATTTGAATGTTTTGCACATTATTCAAACAATTAAATTGGTAATGAGCATGTTGTATTCTACATCATGCTGTAGGCTACACACACTAAGGAGCAGTCCTCAGTGGGCTCGTTACCTTTACGCAGCGTGACTTGCAAAAACATGTGTGTTTATATTTCCTTTCTGACTAATATCCTAAATTAAAAATAGCCCATATTTCCAAATGTCTCAGTTGAGCACAACCGACATTTTGGCTTATAGCGGTGTCGGGGTAGCACAGTGTACCCACTGCACACATAAAATGTACACTCTTACGGCCACTCACCCAGCAATATGAGGAAATGGCATTTTAAAGTCAGCCAAACCCCTTGAACTCCACCCATCCAGCCTTGTGTGAACACCACCCAGCCTTCGCAGAATATATCTCTGATTTCAAGCTGCAACACATTAAATCTCTTCCTTAGATGACTTCATCATGAAACCAGAGCTCTTTGAAAAGCGCCATTAACAATGTAGACTCCGGGGCCACTTCTGTCACATGGTGCCCTGGCTGCCGTCCCTCTGGTTGAACAGTACTGCTGGCAAAATCATGGCACATTTACTGTTTCTAAATGTTATGTAATTTTACTGCATTGGGTGGCATTTTAGCACAAATTCAAAAAGTGCAGTGTTGAAGTATGCAGTTACTTCAGTTTGCTCATGTCGACTGGAGTTAGTCGCGAGTGGCTAAACTGCCTCCGAGAGCCTTCGAACCAGGTGCTGGGGTCGAGTCAGAGGGCAGCAGAGGGAAGAGTGAGGGTTCCTTTTTTGGGAAAGCTTTCATCGGTGGAAGCAGATTCTCCTCTGCGCCTTGCAAATATTTTCTCTGCTGTCTGCTCTCCTCAGTAATCCTTGCTCCCCCGACACACGCACGCCACCCCTGCCATTCCAATCCATCAGCCAAACATGTGCTCTGTTGAACCCCTGCCACCATCAAGAAGTGGTAGGGGTCATCATCTGCTTGACTGTAATTTGCCCCCACACACTTGTCGTGCCAGCAGTTCTGAGGTTTAAGGAGCATAGCCACAGGGCTGCTCTGTCCCATTCAGCTGAAACCTGTGTGACAACTGCTTCAGGGAAAGAGGAGGCTCGGAGCTGAGGAGACCACTCTCACTCCTGGACTGACAAGCGCTCGCATGAGCCTCTAAAGCTTGTTCTCTCTTTTCAGATCTTACCCTGGATTTTGTTTTTACAAACCTGCTGCCTTTGAAAGACATTTTTTGTCTCGGAATTTTTTGCAGAACACCTCAGGGCTGAATCTGTTCCCCTGCACCTCAGAGTTGAGCTAAGGTAGAGTCATAGTGGGTGTGTGTGTGAGAGTTTGTTTCAGCTGAGGATATTACCTCATAGAAGGATAAGCTGTGATTGAAGAGGTCTGACAGAGGTCTCTCCCTTTGACTCCATTACTCCTCGCCTCTTATCTGAGCAGATTTTCTGTTCGGGTTCAGAGGGGAAGTTTTGACAGCCAGGCTTTACAGCCCCCTCTTCGCTCTGTCGCTCCTGACAGAGAGGGAGAGAGAGAGAGAGACAGAGAGAGAGAGAGAGAGAGAGAGAGAGTGGAGAGGTGGTGACTTCATCCCCTCTCGTAACCAACCCTCCTCTTTTCCCCTCCTTTTTCGAGCTTTTTTTTTTTTTTTTTGCGCTGCACAGTCAGGCAGCATGCCAGCAGTTTTCATCTTGCTGCGGTCCCTGGTTATCAGGCTCCTCAGTAGCAGACTGGCAGGCTCAGTGGCACAGTTCCTCAGGAGAAGCCTCTCTACAGGCGCTGCCCACCTTGGCACGGCACTGCGCCACGTCTGGGACCGCATTCGATCCCAGGAGTCCAAGGAAGCCGTCCTGGGCTGTGTGCTGTGCATTCTCAACATGCACAAGAAGGTGGAGAACTGAGCTCTCCCTCCACTTTCTGCTCAACCCTCCACTTGCCTGATCAACAGAGACAAACAGCACTGGTGAGTGAGGAGAGCGGATAAAGGAATGTGACAGACTTTTCTTAATGCCCATTTGGACCTTTTTTTTCCCCCTATCTGGACAATGTCTGAAAGTATTGTGAGGAAGGTGCAGCCCTTCACCATTGGGACGAGGCTGTCAGTCCCGGCTGTGCCAAAATGCCAGGAGTTTACACAGAGTTATCTACAGAGCCAGAGTCTGGATAACTGCACTCTTCAGCACAACCTGAACTCGCTCTACCTCAGCCGATCGCAGGTCTGTGCACATGGCCCCTGTCTCGTCTCGCCCATCGTCAAGCAAGTAGCCCCCGTCACACACAAACAGGAGGACATGGCAGCCGAGGACCAGCTGAACCAGAACGTCACCTCTCCCTCTGCCGTGTCCAGATCCATCAAGAAGATCACAATCTCTGGGAGTAAGGACAGATCAGAGATGTCAGTGGGACCAGCGCAACTGTCAATCACGGGCTCCACATCTGAAAACAACAATAACAACAACAACATCACCACCAGCACATCAGATCCACATCTGCCCAAGATTGTGGGTGTGAGCTGTGAGAATAAACCCAATTCTCACTTCAAGGTATGGAAACCACTTTCCTCATGCCTGTGTGCAGATAATCACAGAGGGGCCACTTGTGATAATTAAGCAGCACTTTCTTGATTAACAAAATACAATTTTCAAAACCTGTAAAATCATGTTTTAGTTGCACAATGTTTAGGCTGTGTGATAAATCCTTTACTTTTAAACCATTTTTAACAAAAATGCTGTACAAGCAAAGAAAATAAAATGAAGCCTCAGTATAGGAAGAAGACAATTTGCACAATGTTTCAACACAGAGTGAAAATATTAGCAGTAACATACAGACTATACTTGAACAACCCAAATCATTTTTTCACTGCTTTACTCATTAACTAAAATATTTTTGGATTCCTGAGGTTATTAAGCAATCTGTATAACATATTGCTCGGTCAATGTGTTCGCACAAACGGTAAAATCTTGTGTTTTTTAATCGAAAATTCATCGACGTGTTTGTTTTTGAGAGGTCTAGCTAGCTTAAATGTTGAAATGTTTCAAAATGCTTTTACCTGCCGCAGCTGTGCTCGTGCTGCCCGTCTTGCTCCACTCACTCACGGCGTAGTTTTTCAGCACTTTGCTTCTTTCACGTGAATGTTTTAGGTTTTGCTCAGAAAAGACAGCGGCGATGAATTTCCGTCAACGCAGGGACAAATCAAGGTGAAACTGAACGGAGAGAAATCCGTCCAACAGGTAAAATGCTGACTTAAATACGTTGTTAAAAATGTAAAATAGCTAATAGCTTTACATAGCTTCAAATAGCTAACTAGCATTAGGGAGAAAATAACTTTCTGTGTTTCTCTTTCAGTGAATTAACATTTATATCCTAAAGTGTCTTTGAATATCATCCTCGGCTTAAATCATTTTTTTGATATTGAGTGTCTTGTTGAGAGTGATGCTGTTTTTCCATCTTTATTCAGTCTGTAGGAAAACAGTTGTTGTGTTATGAGGCAGTGGGGTCTTTATAGGCAGCTGTGGAGTTGATGGATCTCTTGGAGTTTAGGAAGTGAAGTCATGTGTTGCCGTGTTCAGCCAAACTTAAACAGTTTATTATATTATACATGTGGACCAAAGTTACACAGGGGTGGAAAACGAGTTACGGGAGCGACGTGTCCGTGAACGCCGCACAGATAGCCTGGTTGTTTTCCCTCTTGTTTGACTCTAAATGTGCTTTAAAGAAGCAGAAGAAAAACAGTCAAAGCATATTGTAGGATATTGTTTAAAGTCTATGGGCTGTTGGATTTGGCCTGTCTCTTGTTGAAGTCATCAGTGTGTGTTGTGGATGAAGTGCTGTGTTACAGCAGAGCCTGCTGAGGCAGGGCTCACTGGAAAACATGAGGTCAGGGAAGATGTTAACAAAAGAAAAGGCTCGCTCAAGTCCTCATGGAGGCTGGTTAGAATAACACACTGACACAGCAGTGGCCTCATTTCCCCTTTTTAGGACAAAAAAACTACTGCTCACCTACATCGCCTCTTGTTCTTTAACCAAATCTGCACCTCCTGTCATGTGTTACCCACGCAAATGTCCAAAAAAAAAAAAAAAAAGGGTTATAATTACATGTGCAACAAAGGCAGTGGTGCCTTCAGGTGCTGGAGGGTGAACATGATCTACCACAGTCCTTTAAAGGTGATGTGTTTACATGTGAGGCTGACAGTCAAAAACGTCAGACATCCAGGGATCTGTCCGCTCCTGCTTCCTTCATGTGCCCAGATGTTTCCTGATTGGAGAGCAGCGGCAACGCTCGTCCATTAGTGAAGTTGTGCCAGTCGAGTTCATTTCATCTTACGTAGTGCTGACAGTAGGTTTTTGTTAAGAGGGACCTTGGGGCCAGTTTGACACAAGTTGTATAATGTCTCTTGATGGAAAAAAAAGTGTTATTATTATGAATGGACACATCCCCACATTGTACAGGGACTGCTGTACCCGGTGCTCTTCTAAGTTTTTTTGTTTGTTTGTTTGAGAGGCAAGCATCAGCTGTTTCTAAAGTTTTATATAATATAAAAGGCTAATGTTGCCGTCAAATTGGCATCATGTTTTAAACCCCTGTGCTATCTGTGTTGTATGTTCACCCAGATTTCAGTGCCTGAATCACAGAAGAAAGAAAGCCATGAAGCATCTGCAGCTGGTACGTCCCAGAGTGACTGCTTCACTCAGCGCAACTCGCTCTTCAACAAGGAAGTGCTGCAGGTAAGATGTAGTGAGCAACGATATCAATATGAAGAGCTTTTCACGGTCAGTCAGGGAAAGCTGCACCTTCATCCTGCTTTACTCTGTTCCTTCATATATTTGGAAATTAGTAAAATGTATGTGGAGGGTGTGCTTTTTTTCCACTCCGCTTTTTCGGAATATTTGCTGTGAATCATTTTAAAATGAAGCCAAATGTAAAGTTACCAATCAGAATCTGTCATCTCTTCTGATGTAAAGATGCAAAATGAAGCGAAGCTGGAGTGGAGCTTTATCTCCAAAGTTATGTTGTTACGATGAAATCAGAGTGGAAGCTGCCTGTCGCATGACCCACCGAGGAAGGACAAAATATGTACTGGTTCTTATTTTGTCTCGAGAACTGTATGAGCTGTGTTCGGCTGAGGGAAGAGAGGGAGGGGAAACCGCCACAAGTGAAGCAATTATTTAGGGATGAGATCATTGTTTGGCTCCATCTCTTCACGCCTATGGCCCAGAGAGGCTCAGCCAAGCAGCACAACTGCTTGTGTTATCTCATCGCTGCGTCCACCCCGTCGTACGAGGACATTTTTCAGCGAGTTCGGCTGAGGGACATTTTGTCCAGCAGTTGGCTTTTGTCATCAGACCTCTCAACCAACCCAGTGACAGGCTGCTTACTTCCAGTAATGAGAAATTCATTTTGAATGTGTCAGCTGAAGGAAACACATGATGTATGTATGTGCTGAAAACAGCTCCGTAGCACGTTGTTAATGTTAACAAGCTTAGCAGCCCCTTTGCTCTTAAGTGGAGCTTGCGTATCTGTTGCTTTTGGAGGAAACAGCTTTTTGTATCATAACTGTATTTGAGAACGGACTTTAAATAGCCGGAGGTTTTAGTGCCTGGGGACCTGCTCGTTTTACAGGGATTTGGTTGACTGCTATCGCTGATGAAAATGTGTTATTACTGTATTACATCGCTGTGGAAGTGGAAGTGAGCTTTCCAGAGAGAGACTTTTAATGGCCCCCAATGTTCCGAGCGAGGGGAGCAAAGCAGGTCACCACATGGAGAAGCAAAGCTTCACTGAGGACCATCTGTCTCCGAGGCTGCTCTGCAAAACATCTCGCCTTTCACCATCTCATTTCCATGATAGAGAAATTGGAGAAACATCCACTCCCCCAGTCTTTTTTGGGCCAAGCTGCATTTCTCGTGAGGCGAAAAATTTGGCTTATTGGTAAATACTTTAAATGTATTAAGACATGTGAACTCTGTACTCGTTTTTCAGTTCAAAATGTGTTTCTTTGAAGTTTGTGGAAATCAAAAGCAGGCTGAAAAATATTTCTGCTCACAGATTATTATCACCAAACGTGGCGTTTATTGTGAAGTGTGTTCTGTGTTGACTGCGGGGTTGTATTCCTGCGTGGCCACTGATTTTGCACAAGAAATCCAGAGGCCGCGATACAATCTGAGCTGCAGTCATGACCTTTCTATTCTTCACTGCTAAAAGGCCCCACTGTACATTTTGATAAACACACAATTGTTGTGGAGAGCAGACAGGAAGAAACAAGGGAATCATAGACTTCCTGTATGAGGTCATTATAATGCCATGGGAGCCAGTGTGAGGAGATAGGGGCCGGCCTGTTTTGTCAAGCTCTTTTCCTTCTGTTCAACCCAGAAATACCTCCGCTGCACCGGGGGCCTCATAAAGTTAATGACCTTCTGCTCTGAGGAGAAGTGACATCACATTTTAATCTCGAGTGAGGAGTTGTTTAGAGGCTGTGTCATGTGCGGCTTGATGTTTTTATTGATTCGAAAGAGGGGGGTTACAGTCTATTATTCATTGTCAGTCATGCTAAATTCCTTGGAAAATGATGCTTGGATGTAATGTTATAATGACTCATTTGTGTGCTTAGCTGTTATTTGACATCTTGCAGAGTACACAAAGCAACAGAGTGAAAAATAGTATCGGCCGTATGACTCACTGAACCTTAGTTGATTGGTGAGTCCGTTCCATTATTGTGACTTGGGCGGGTCACTGACTTCCACAACGGGTTTCTTGCAGAAAACAAACATGTACTTTCCAGCGCTTCCTGACTCTGACCACCTGGTCCATACAAATGTTGCCAGAACAGGCAGCTCTGCAAGACAAAGCCTCGCGCAGGCTTTTGGAGTCCAAGAACTTGCCAAGAGAAACTTCTGCTCTGCATAACATGACATCGGAGAACAAAGGGCTGTACTTGATGTGTCTGAAGTGCCGACGTGTTACTTGGGAATCGGGGAGAAAATGTCCTGGCCTGTTTGCCGTCCAGATCAACAGGAATAAGACTGTGACGAGCACTTTGTTGCATGTACTCACACAGCTGATATCCCAGAACCGGCACACCTCAGATGTGAAAAATTTACCTCTAAACTTCATTGAAAAAACTGCAAAAGAAATCTGACTTTGATCCAAGCAAATATCAAGTACACCTCATGTGCAACTTTGACCAAACATTCAAAATTCAATCAGGGACAAATCAGTTCCTGCAGGTCTTATGACTGCGTTAAACATGTAAAGAATTGATACTTCCTCAAGCTGATACATACATACTCACTTTGAAATAAAATAAAAGCTCAAACAAATGGTCCACTATGATGCGCACAGTGTGAAGCGTATCTTCAACATTTTTGTTGTCTGTTTGTGACGTAGGCCGAGGCCTGGATCAAAGGAAAGCTGCAGGACTTGAAGGATGGATGCAATATTCAGCGCTGCCCCCTGCAGGACTGGGAGGAAGCATCGCAGACGCTCCAGAGAGACCTCAAAGACTTCGAGAACACCCTGATTCAACTCAACCAGGTAACAAAACAGTGCGCCTGAAATATCACTGAGTTGCAAGCACCTGAGAGCAGCCCACATCCAAATTAAAATGTTTATGTAACCATTTGAACAGGTAATGGAGATCTGAATGTAACCATTAATCACTGTCTGTGGTGCTTAAAGGGACTGTCAGATCATATAACACATAACATAATGCCCTCGTCGGCATTTCCAGTCGAGCGGAGAGAACAGCAGACCCTCAGTGTTCCAGACGGCTCTGTCAAGCCAGTTTATACTTTCTCCCTCAGGAGAACATGTTTGGAAATGGTACATTGCTGATAATTAACCTCCCCTGACACTCAGACAGCTCAGGAGGAAGCAGAAGCAGAACCAGAACCAGGAGATTTTTCAAAGCTGAATCAAAGAAATTATTGGCATTTTTCCAACATTCGTGAAGTCGGCTGGCACATAATCAATTACAAACCTGAGGTGTCAAATGTACTCAGCCACTGTTCTGTGTTCGTCTGGCCATCCATCTGTGCTACATCTAAAACGAGCAAGGACTTCATGTTTCTTCCTTCTTCAAAAGATGGGTGAGCAGTTGATCTGCAAGCTGAACCCCACCTCCGATCTTGTGAAGAAGCAGCTCAGTCAGCTCAGGGACCAGTGGCAGACTCTGAAGCAGACGGCTGCAAATCAGACGAGGGCGCTGGGCGGGGCCAAGAACCTGCAGGAGTTCAACAAGAAGGTGGACAAGCTGGAGGCGTGGATTAAAGAGAAGGTAATAATAACGTTCCTCTACATTTCTGTCACTCTGTGCAGAGGAAGAGCCAATTTTATTGAACTATTTAAGTAAAACCTTTGCATTTTATAGTAATATTGATTGTTTTTCAGCAGTTTGTCTAGTTTTTTTTAGCAGTCAAACGGTGTTGTTAACAATGGTAGCAGATGCTTGTTTTTTAGCAAGCCATGACATTTCAGTGCAAATTATGACAATACGTAGTTTAAATGTGGACACTGACAAAATATTAACAATGACAAAATAGATTATTTTATGGTGCTAGTGTTTAACGACAAGATGCACACGTCACCAGTTCTCATCTCCCCGAAGTTCTTCCCCTCCGTAATGTTGCCGTCTCCAACAATTAACACTGAAAACATTTGGCCCAGAGGCAAACAGAGTGGACAGACAACTCTAATCAACAGTTGACAAGATAATTGGCACAAAACACAGCACTTGCTAATACAGGAAATTAGCTCAGTATCCTGAAGACATCTCTTGTTTGTGTATAGTCAGCGGTGTAAAACATCTGCCTGTCATTATCAAAAAGCATGTTTACCTCATGTTCATGTCCATGTCTGGCACGGTGGAAGTGGTGATTGATAATGGACATGTGGAAATGTAACGGAGGATGCTTATAAAACAGCCATCCCCAGAGGAGACTGTATTCTCCATTTACTTCCACTCATCCTTTCCTCTGTGCATTAGCACTAAGTTCAAAGTTCCTCTTCAATGCTGGAGGCTCTTTCTGTTCAGCATCTCCCTCGGTAGAGTAGAGTAGTAGTGAGTGTGGTTTAATCCTGCTGCCACTTAAAAGAAATAATGGTTGGGTTCTTCACAAATGGGGGCCATAAACACTTTTATGTGTGCCAGCAGGAAGAGGAGCAGGCTCTGGTGAATGTCTTGGAGGAAAATGTTGACAAAATGCAGCTGACCAGGAGGATTTTAGATCTGAAACAGGTAGGATTAAAAACATTACAGACCCTGAACAACCTTCAAGAGGTAAAAGTGTACACATTCCCATCTGTTTTTGGTTTATATTACAATTTTGTAGAGGTTTCACAGTCATTAATCTATGACTGACTGTAATTTGTCTCCCACGTTGTATGGTAAAGACAGCTGAAGTCATACTTGGACTGTGTTCGGCTGTTTCTCTGCAGGATGAGCAGCTCTACCGAAACCTCCACGAGGAGATCAACCACTTGGCCCTGAAACTGGAGAAACAGGGGAAGACAGATGGCAAAAACATCTCCAGCAGGCGGAAACACATCAATAAAATGTACTTTGTCCCTTAGGTTGAACTGATGCTTAAAACGTCATCTATCTGGAGATAAACTGATGCCTAACCTTGTTTGCACTGTCATCTACTGTGTGTAGGTGGCTAAAGGTCCAGGCTCATCTGAAAAATTACCATGAAAATCTTCAGCTGGCACTGGAGGTGTCCTCATTCTACCAGCAGGCGGATAATACGTCGTTTGCTATCAACAACATGGTACAGTTCTTTGTACAGATTAACTGTTGAATTTCTACTGGATGTGAGATTTTGCTCATGTTCACTAACACGTATTTTCTCTCTCAGAGGAAAAGCATATCTGTGTCCAGAGAGCTGGACAGCTTTGGAGACAGAGAAATACGTGACATCGCCAGCCAAATCATGGTAGGAAACATCTTTTCTCTTAAAGGATGGGTTCACAACTTTTCAAGCCTGTCTTAAAACAATAGTCAGTTGCAGAAAAATGAAAAATGTCTTACTTCCACATCATCCTTTAATAAGGCAATTTGAATGTAAAGGATGGGAGGTATTGTATTCCAAAGTTAGAGCTTTTTTAGAACAAATGTGCATTTGAGACAACATTTTGTGCAGAACTAGGTGTAGGCATGTGGAAGCAATCACTTACCAGCCAGTCTAAACAGCAGGAACAGTTTCAGCAAGCCAAACCTGTTACAGTGTTGTAATTGATACCCGACTACTGTTATAATACAGACTTAGAAAACTGTGAACCTACCCTTTAAAGTAGCACTGCTCAGACAGATCCTGAAAGTGTGCTGCAGAAGCCTTCTCTACCTAACCTACAGGCCTGTGTGTGGTAGATGCTAGATGTGAGCGTGTCGCAGCTGTCTAACCTCCATCCTGCCCTGGCTGCCGGCGTCACACAGAAGCAGAGCGAGGTGAAGGACTGCTGGGCGCTTCTGCAGAAGGTTTTCAGGTGAGACAGCGGGCCAAGGATAGCACTGACAGCTCCGGTGGTGGCCCTGTGAATACATGCACCATTTCACCTAGTAATTGGTCCTTCGCAGGTTTCCACTGAGCTGGAACTGAACTTTTTTCTTGTTCCCTACATTAAAAGTCTGCACTGGCGAAACATAAAGGACGTTTTCCCAATGAAAATGAACTTTGTGTAAAGATTTTTTTTTTTGCTCTCTCTTGATTAGCCTTGTTTAATTTGGGTTTGAATCCATGAAATATTATAAGCAAAGTGAAGGACGGCCCATAACTACCACACAGAGCATCACTCACCACCCACTTCTTGGTTTATAACATTACGTTTTCTGCACTGCTCTGGAATCTGACCATGTGTTTGATTACTGTGCAGGGTGAATAATGTCTTGGCTTCCTGAGTCAATTTGGCAACACGCTCGGTTCTCCTCTAACTCTTAAAATCCTGCCGTCACCTTGAATAGTCTGCTGAATCTAAGATGAAACATGTTTACAAGAATATTTTTGATTATTTTTATGGCATTTGTAAAACAAATTTATTGTTACTTTAATAGCCAGCAGTAAGAAACCGGAGTGTTACGTCATTGGACTTTTTTTAGACCGTCAGAAGCAATATCTGCTTAATGAGTACAGCTACATTTTAATGCGGTGGTAAAATGGGAACCAACTGCAAAAAGTTATGCAGTGATTGAGCACTTTGGTGAATTATTGATAATGGTTATAGCCTTACAGGATGTGTAGTGAAACATGTTCTTTTACTTACTGTCCAAAATGTAGAAGGTGATCATCTGGGAAACATCTACAGGCATTGGATTTGTTGATGTTACTTGTGTAAAAGTGGAAACTTTGAGATGACAAAAAAAAAAATGTACATATGTCAATACCTAATGCAAAGGTGCTGGATCACAAAATGCCTGTGAAAGTTGAAAAAGAGAGATCCACACACCAAAAAGCTTCCTTTTTAAGCACTTTTAGTCACTGCATAATGTAATACCAAGAGTCTTCCTCAGACTACCTCTGATACACAGACAGGGTCACCGTCTTAGATATTAAAAGACATACTTACATGACGTAACATTTCAGGAGTGGGTAACTTTCAGTAAAGCAGGGGCAAACCTCACATTGATAGTTTATATTTTTGAGAATACAGATCATAACTAGAATGGCATCCAATACATCCCTCCACCGAGGCCACCCAAATTTTAAAATCATTATCCATCCATCCTCTAGCAATGAGGAATACTCCTCAATTGATCTGATTTCAGTTTGGCCAGTAGTACATGTTATCTTAGTGTTGGACGGGCCAATGGAAAACATTGTAATCCTTATTCTCTACCTGGTCAAAAAACAGATTGAACATTTTCCAGTTTTAAAATAATAAAAACAGTTAGGAATAACTCAAGTCCACAGTTCTGTCATCCATCTCAAACGTCTCGTGCTTTCCAAATATTTCTCAGGCTTTGAGCCTCTCATGTCGGCCGGCTATCTTTAGATCCAAATATTACATCATCTCGGCTGTCTTATCAGCTGCAGTTCAACTATGTAAACCAAATAACACAAACACTGGTGGAAAACTGCAGAGCCATAATTGGAGTTCATCGCAGGCCGCTGTCAGCACCACAGTAACCTCCTGCTCTGCTCGCCCTGCAGGAGTGACAGGCCCACGCACTCTCCCACTGGCTCCACTTTCACCAGGGAAGACGTTGACCCCCTGACCCCAGCCCGAGAACCCCAGTGCAACGTGGGAACGGAGACACAAAGGATCATGGGAAAGGAGGTGAAGGAGGAGCAGAATCGCCTGAAAGGCTGCGTGGTGAGTTGCCTCTGCATTTGGTTCTATTACTGGAGAAACCGCACTGTGGCTCTCGGCTGGGAGAGAACAGCGCCGTCAGTGCTGGCAGGAGATGAGCTCAGCCTCATCCAGTCCTACGACTTCTGCGGCTGCACAAAGTGACGCACTTGGTCCTTTGGTTTGGAAAATGCCTGATTTACAATTTAAGCAGGTTTTTCCTAAATAACAACTGCTGCTGTAGAGAAGTGGCTTCTTGTCTTGGCGCTGAACGTACTGCTGGTTTTCCTACCAGCTAGATAGTTGCCCTAATAGCAACTAATTATCCAGTTGTAATGAGATCCTTGATAAGGTGGTCAGGATGAATGGCAGCTTGGCTCTGTAACTCAAACGGCAGCACTCAAGAGGATAGATCAATATGTAACCCTCCTGACAAGAACCCCAGTTTGTTAATGTTATGAATATTGCCCTGTACGAGTCACAGGAAGAGCTTTTAGAGGTGTTATTTACCCTGGCACAAGAATTCCATAAGTTTCCATGAAAAATGTCAAGCCGTGACTGTACAACATGGTTGAACGATGGGCCAGAGCAAATAAACCTTTCCCTCCGACCCAAAATTTTACTTCATGGTACAATAATATCTTGGCTTTCACCTGCTTTAAGAACAGTACACAGTCATTGGATTAATACTACATTACTAGATGGTGTGTGGGTCAGTCGAGGGTGAGTGAATAATCTGCCGAGCACGTGGATTCCTCAGTCACGACATTCCTCATCATGGAGGCCTAGCAGCCCTTTATTGAACACGTGGGTGCTCCTATAGTAGCCCAACTGCTCATAAAGCTACAAGCAACCACTGTTAGCGTCTTTTGGGAGAGGACGCATCCAGAAATGTAAGTGTGTGGTATGTTAAAAACCAGTAATTATGTGTATATTTAGTCTTTTAAGTTAGCACATTAAACCTCTTTACAATCTGTAATTGAATGCACAGCGGCTATTTATGTTCAGCCCAGAGTTATCCCACAATGCAATGCTCCTCTCCTCTCGTTGACCCTGAGTCCTTGTTAAGTCCCTCTGGCCTCGTTTTGCCCAAAGTAAAAATGCCCAGATGCTCAAGGAGAGAATATTTCACTCTTTCCATTCCGGTTCAGTTTATTTCCACTCTTGTGTTTTCGGGCTCTTAGGCCCCGTGGCCCCGCCACCTGCGACAGGAGCCCATCAGGCCAGACTGCTCAGTTGTTTCTCTCAATACGCACTGAGCTTGTTGGCACGGCCGTCCTGAGCCCTTTGCTTTGCAGTCCGTTGCCTTTATTGTTCCCGGAGCTGGGTGTTACCTAGGTGCACTGTCTATGGGAGCCGCACTCGTTACTCTTTATGGAAGGATTAATAAGATGCTCCAAACAAAACCCTGGAGCCCAAAGGCCAAAGTCAGCGCCGGGCTCAACCACCAGCTGAACAGTAAAAGGTAATTTGTCACATACTTTCGCAGGTTTTTAGCTCCAGCTCCCGTGTGTGCTGAATTGATTACATTATTTGTAAGGGTGTGAGATGCAGCTGCACAGGTCTGTGGGCTGACAGTAACTCATGAGGCATTTGCATTTTAGCACTTTCTTGTATCTGCAGTCACTGTCTTTCTCAGACTCCCTCATTGCTGCAATTTGACTCACTTGATTAAAGGTAACTGTAAAGGTTTTAGTGTCTGTATGTGTATGAGTACATGCATTATAAAGTATACGTTCATGTCTGTGTAAGCAGTGTTATGGCCTCTTGTTGCTGGCGGTAAACATGGCCATCGTCTGTTTCTCTGGCTAATTGTAGCCAGATGCTGGGGCTGCGGACCAGATGGGCCTGGTGCTAAGTGATAGTTCTTGGCTGACATCACTTCATAGCACATTGCCGAAAGAAAGACACAGAGGGGAAGAGGAGACCGGCAGAAAACAGATAAGAATCAACTGTACCCAGATACGGAGAAGTCTACGGAAAGAGATGGCTGGATGAATACCATCGAATATGACATAATGAATCATTAAATGGCCAACATAATTCTTTTTTTATATGGCAGAGAGGGATGTGGAGTGCACCGCAGAAGTTGTTTACAGTGGAAGCCACTGTGAAGGATGAAGGACAGAAGCAAATATCTGAGGAGGAGACATCATTGATGGTTATCAACCTTGTCAAATGAATCACAGCAGTTTGTTAGTTCTGCAGCTCTAACACATAAATGGGCTGATAATGTGCCTGTACGAAACTCAGACTGGCTTATAAAATGACTGGCATGTTAGTAAATGATGTTAGACTCCTTCAATTTACTACATCTCTCGCATCATTTTGGAGGCGACACTTTTCTCAGGCTCTCTGACTCACCTCTTCTACAAGCCCACTCAGAAAATAGCGTGGTTAAATTAAAGCTTCTCCATAAAACACTGTTATTAATGGCTGCTCTGCACTTTCTGGCTGTCGTGTAAATTCAGCATTTCTGATTATTTAACGTGAGAGCACTGACAGATGCGTGTTTGTCTTGCTGATTGTTGTGGAGACCTCACTCGTGTCAGCACCAGTTTTTACTGGCGTATGTAAAAGACATTATGTTATATAGAACAATGAACATAGTGTGGTCTGCACCCATACAGTTAGGCAGAGAAATGTCAGCATAGAACAATTCATAACATAATTCACAGTTAATTTTATTATATTTCATATTTATGGCAACCAGTTTTGGTAAGCAAAGCAATAAAACTATATTTATTAAGAACTTTTTAAAACCTTGGCTTGCGCCTTGCAGTTTTAATTATGCACATTTTAAAACAACACAAGTGAGCACCAAAAAAGCAATGACACAACCAAAAGAAAACAAGCTTTTGAAAACAATATTTGAAAAAAATACTGGTCCAAGTATTCTGCACTTTTGGACTGATTTTGTTGGATCCGCGCCTCTTGCAGTGGACATGAGTAAAAACACCAACTATGAGGATATCCCACTGTGTTCGCTCTAATAGTCCTGATAAACGGAGCTCTCATTGGAAACCCCGCTGCAGAGTCCTTTGGCCAACCTTTAAAGCACTCAGATGGTTGTAAAAGAGGCCTAAAGGCTGTTGACGTCTTTAATATATGTCTGCACATAGACAAGGTCTACGGCTCTGGCATTGACCTCGCTAAAAACTGCACAGTTACAAACAGAGTCGGAGTGGACGGCCATGGAATTCAGTATCTCAGGCTGAAAAAACACTGCTGCTCTTAAATGAGAAAAAAAGGGTAATATTTCCAACTGCAATGGCTCTTTTTTACTCATCAGAGTGGTATAGCACATGTTGGCAACCTTGTTAGACTTAATGTGTTCATAAAGCAATTCTAATTTATTTAAAGTATTTTTTTTTTGTGAACATTCATGCCGTCTAACAGAAATAGCTTGTATCTTTATCCTGCTCTGGCTTATTTCAATGAGAATAGTCGACCTTTGTAAGAAAGTATGCTTTGTGAGGCTTTACTCTGGGCAGCTGTCCATGTTGTCCGGCCACATTGTAACATTCACATTAGCAGCAGCACAGCAACGCCTCATTGTCTAGTAGTGACTGCTCAGTGCATAAAATCCTCCATTTGAGATGTTTACGCGTCCAGTCAACATTTATTCAGTGGATGGCCGACAGAAAAAGCAAAACATTACTCACATGTCATGTTGCTGATCTTCTGGATTTTCCTACAGAGGCTTTTTTCTCTTGTCCACAGGGTGCTGTTGAGGTTGGTAGGAAAGCACCAGGCGAGCAAAGCCAGGAGCAGCAATCAGTGAACCACACCTCGTCACCCACGGGAGACAGCCCTGCCTGTGCAAATGATGTCATCATCAGACATCAATTGAAGGCTGAAAGGTGACATTTCATTTCAGCCTGACCCCAGCCCCCCTCTCTCCCTTTTACTTACATAATGAGAGGTCTTTATGTAAGTCATAATTGGAGTCACATGTCTGTGTTTTCTTTGCTGCAGGAAGCCCAGAGCAGAGCCCAAGCTCGCTGCTGCCACCGCCACCGCCCCACGAGGCCACCCACAGATTCACGTACAGCTCCAGAAGTTCACCGTGTCTGCTGACAAGGTGACATGACCTCTGCGGGGCACCCTAGACATCACTTTTCAAAACTGTCTGTACGCTCGATAGAGCATCAACAAAAATGGTTCATCTTGGGTAAACAAAAAAACCCCATTGCTAAGAATTGTCAAGTCAGCAGCGCAGTTTTTTGCACTATTACACCCTTTTCTTGTAACCAGCCACAGACATTATGTCACATTTTTTTAAGTGAGACAAAGTTGTCATGCGTTCAAGTGTGACTCTCTACTGTGCAGTACTGTTTTCTCATGTCTAGTAATTGCCTTGATTTCATGTGGGTGGGTTCAAAAGTCAGTGTGGACGAGGTCACCCGGATCGTGGTGATTGTGCTCCCTGCAGCCCATGGCATCTAAATGTTATCTCTCTTGTTCTGCGCTCAGATAATCCGCTTTTAAACTTTAATCCTTTCTCTGTGTGCTCTCCTTACTTACTCAGACTTTGTCCTGGCTGAAGGACAACGTGTCCATGGCCACACAGGTGTGTTCTGTAGCCAGCTTTGAGGGGCTGGAGGCAGCCAGAAGGTGTCAACACGCTCTGGAACAAGAAATCCTCACCAACAGGGCCAGGATCGAGGTGGTCAAAAGAGTAAGCCAAGACACACTGTCATATTCACAGTTTCTTTAAAAACATAAGCACTGGATGAATGAAAATGTCCTTGACATTTAGCAAACTGGGTGCCTGGTTTGTGTATTAATCAAATAATGAGCAGACATGTCGTCTGAGAAAACTTCAGATTAGGTCTATATTTCGCAACAGAAATAGTGCACAATCATCACATGCTCTCATCAGTTTAACGCTCCGTCCTCAGGAGGGCCGCGGGCTGGTCCGTGCACAGCACCCGGGCAGCACCAAGATCGAGGAGTTCCTAGGCCAGCTCGAAGTCCTGTGGGAAGAGCTGCGGAGGAGGCACCAGAGGAACGCCGTGTTTCTGAAGGCCTCAGAGGAGCTGGGTTTTAGGGTAGGATTCATAAAATATCTCACAGCAGGCACTCCTCTTGAGTCATATGGAGGCAAGTTACCTCTGAAGTTATAAGGGAAATTTATGGTTATGACGGATGATTCTGGATCAGTTCTCCCGTTGTGCGAAGCTTGATTCTGGCCCCGAGCCTGGGCTTTTCACATACACTCACAGTTAGAGGCTCATTTACTTTCGTCTTTACCACCTTAATTGGCGTAGTCTGAAAGGTATATCCCAAAAATTTATGAAGCCTAATCCAAGGGAAATAAATTGCGTTGCCATATAATTTGATTATGGGATGGAAAGAGGCTGCGAATCCACCCAGATTGATGACTTAGTTGGAAAGCGTGAGTCTTTTATTACAAAAGATGTAGGTCAGAGCATGGTCTGCTTCCATGAGGTAAACCTATTATTGTCTTCTTTATACAGTACATCTCCTCCAGTTGTTTTCACTGTGCACTAAATCACTTGCGAATCGCAGCAGCACGACCGCAACATCATTAGCCCCTCTGCTTCTCTACTGTATAGGTTGTAAAAGTGCTCCAGGCCCTGGGCAGCCTGGAGGCCTGGCTGGAGTCCGTCGAGCTTTCCATGAAGGAATCTGCTCTTGCCGGTGACCCTGAAACAATGAGCGTGGCTGAGAGGGAGAGCTGTCTGCTGGAGAAAGAAGTGGCAGCACGCAGCCTGGAGCTCAGCGCTCTGAGGCAGGAGGTGGACCGCCTCCACGGCCACAGTCACCCCCACACACGAGGCCTGCTGGCGCGCATGGAGGAGGTGGAAAGAAAGTGAGTTTTTCAGAGATTCGGGGTATCCCCATGATGTTTATCATCATGGAAGACTCGTGTTATGAATGTGAACAATCATACCCTGGTGGTTTCATTCGTCACTGTGGTCAGGAAATAAAGTAAGAATTTTGTCAGTGTTTCCAGGAGGTCACAGGTTTGGGCTCGCCATGTCTGCAGTCCAACATGGAAGAGTTTATTCATGAAATCCCCTGTTCTTATTTAAGACAAACAATTTCACCCCATAAACCACGAAAATATATATCCATGAATCCCATAAGTTTTTCTCGAAGTTGGCAAAAAACATTCTCCATGTGCTCATTCACTGCCAGGCTCGAGTTTATTCATTTGTGATTCATGCAGCACTTTGCGAGGTCTACCCCACAGTCCTGACATGCACTTCACCCACAACTTGTCAGAATGTGTCAGAGTCACCCGTTCCATGTTTGCAGGATGACGCCTCTCACGTTGGTTGGACCTCAAAAGACAGGTTGCTGCCACAGGCTCTCAGTAAAACCTAATGGTGTTGGCCGGTTCACTGGACGTACCTATGTCTACAAACACATGCTCAGACTCTGTAAAGAACACTGAGTTGACCAAAGAAAATAAAGAAGCGGAAAGGGCTCTGTTTAAGTGTTTCCAGGGTGGGGGTGTTAGATGGGGGCAGGAATGGACACTTGTGCAGTCTGAGGAACCATTGATGCAGGTAGAGGCTCGCACCCAGCAGCTGTAAGACAGTTGGGATGATGTCATTATTTAACGCTACGTACAAGCAACTTAAGGCTCATTTATTCTGGAAAAAATACCCTTTGAAATTGCTCCCTTTACCATCTCAAATATAAACTCTGCACGGGCAGGGTGCCTTCAAGCCCTGAAGTGCAGGAAATGTTTATGTGACACATGATATATGATTACATCAACAGCACGGTGACATGATGGCGGCCTCTGTAATGTGGTTCTGCTGAAGGATGCAGGCTTGTATAAGCGGATGTGGATTAAAGTTAAGGTGCAGCTGCTTAGTATTCATGCTGGCTGCATGCTGGTGTGTATGTGTGTGTGTCCCAGGTACCACCGTGTCCAAAGTGCCCTTACCCAGCAGAACTCAGAGCTGCAGGACACACGGATGCTGACTGAGTTTCTGGAGCGCGTGGAGCTCGAGGAGAGCCAGGAGCTCAGAGGTGCTCCGTTCGACCTGGGCCAGGTGAGAAGCTGAGCATCCTCCAGTTATATATGTTGTACATTAAACCAAAGGTTTTGCTTTGAGATATCTGTCTGAGATTTCTGCCGCCAACCCAACACAATGACAGTGAGAAACTGCTCAAAATGATAAAAATGTTATTAATCCAAGCAGCAGGGCTGTGTCGTAGCATCAGAGTAGAGGATGTGAGAGGATGTGAAAATATTACTCGACCAGTCTGATAACAACTCTTTTTCAGCCTCTTCACAGTGAGATGGCCTCAGCTCCTACATTGCTGGGACTCCAGAGCAGTGGCAGTAGCGAGCCCCTGATCGAAAGCATGGGAGACCCTGTGGAGGAGCTACGCGAGGCTGTAGAGATGCTGAACGACACTGTTCGGGAAAGAGGCCGTTCGCAGAGCCACGACCAGGCCATCCAGGAGCTGCTGAGCAAGGTAAGGGGATAGAGTCTGTTTATACCGAACGCTCTCTGGACAACAGCTGTGCATAAGTGCTCTAGCTCTAGTTCATTAGGTTTTTTCCACAATGTTTGTTAAGTTATAATGATCTTAGTTGATGCTGAATGGTTTTTAAGCCTCCACACTTTTGGACAAAACAGCTGCACAAACCAACAGAGCCACATCTGGTTTCCTTTTGTCTGTGGCTGTGTACTTTAATGGGCCCCAAACGAGCCTCCACTCCTCCTCGCATGAGTGTTTTTGTGTTAATTCGATTTATTCTTGGTAAAAAAAAATATAGCACATGTCAAAATAGCACACACACGCAGCCGGAGGGGACTCCATGACACCATTTTTAAAACACTAATTTGCAATGTGGCTCTCATTGGAAAACAAATAATACACAGTGAAGTATAATGACTTAATGACATCCTACGAGTGCTCATGATGACTTTCTGCCTGGCCAGCATGCCAGCCTGGCGGTGCGCGTGGAGGAGTGCCTATGCTGCAGCAAGGAGCTGAGCCTGGACATCCTGGAGAAGGAGACAGACATGGCCGTCCAGTGCGAGCCAGACCGCTGCGGCCTCGAGGCTCTGCAGGAGAAGCAGGACCACCTGGAGGTGAGACGACGATCCCGGCACATGCCATTGAATCTGGATTATGGACCTTTGCTCGGTGCAATGAAAAAGGGGAAGCCCCCCCCCACCCCCTTCCCGCACTCGCCTCCAACACATTGTTCCGCAGTCTGTTTCCTGTTGTGCCAGATTTTCTCACATCTAAAACGGGCCGGCCCACCGCACTTTGTGCTGTGTTTAATTTATTATATAAACTGCACCGTGCAATCACACACACACACGCACTTAGAGCGTGCAAAAGTTTATTATTCACACAGGATATTTATTTATGCTTGTGTGAGTCATTGTTCTGTTGGCTCTCAAATCTTGTGAGTGTGTGTGTGTGTGTGTGTGTGTGTGTGTGTGTGTGTGTGTGTGTCTGAGAGAGGGAATCTGGTGGGGCATGTGTATGTGCCCGGGGGTCATGGGGTTGGAGATTTGAAGTTGGGGATGGTAAAGCTCTATGTGAGTCACTTTTGGGCAGTGTTATGTTTATCACACACACACACACACACACACACACACACACACACACACACACACACACACACACACAGCTGTCTGGACTTGATACCACTGAAGAGCAGAAATGACCTAATCTCACAAACTGAAATAAGTGTGCCGTCAGCAGACAGGCATCCACAACTCCGTGTTCTCGAGGCCCTGTGTAGCTGAGAAACGTTATGAAGCACTGCTCCCAGAGAACTCCTCAACACTATTAATTACTGCCTCGTCAAAAGGAGAAAAAAGTGGTCAGGATTGCTCACTTGCTATAGCGTGGCAGCCCATATGTAGACCATATGGGTCTGTATCGCTGAATAATATGCATAATATACTTTGGGGATGAAGTCATAGTTGCACAGAGATACAATTGGTACAGGCTGTTTGACTGATAGCGAGGATGATGGGAGATGATAGATTTTTATTGTGATTCTTCACAGATTGACTATGAAGTCATCAGGGAGGAGGTGCAGGAGACGGAGAAGCAGGCTTCTCGGTTGGAGGAGCTGTGCCCGGAGAGAGTGCGCGTGCTCAAGGTGAAGATCCCGGCCATGCTGCAGGGCTGGGCAGAGCTGGGGAAGAGTGTGACGGAGAACAAGTCACGTCTGCGAGAGTTTGTGCAGCTCCAGGACTTCTTCAGGAGCTACCTCGCCATGATGTAAGCGGGGGGACGGTGTGACCTCTTCCAGACGTTCTTTCGTAATCCTCCTTGTGAGAACACCAGCCCATTACGATATCTCCTCAAGGAAAGAACAGGATGTTCTCATTGTCAAACACAGGTCCCTGGTGAAATGTATAATTTAAGATGTGCTGAGGAGGTCAGCGTGAGTTTCCTGGGCCTGGTGTGACAGCGCGATGAATGTGTGTCCTGTCAGGGGGAGTCTGGTCATTCTCATATTTTTTCCAATGTACGGCTTTTCTCACAGCCCTGGTCCTTGTCTCCTCTTCCACCTCCTCCTGTCACCCCACCCCTACCCCTTCAAATAGCTCTTGGACAGAAGACACCAGGTCGTGCATTTTCTCAGATACCGCGTTGCATCTTGGAAAAGATGGCCAGAAGCCACTGGCTGCAGAGCTGGACATGCAGATTGAGCTAAAGTTTGAGGAGTTCGACGAGCTGGTGGCCACGGGAAGGAACATTTTAGACAAGGAGCACCACCTCACGCAGATGGTGAGCAGGGTAACATGCTCATGACTCAGTGCCATCCTCAATTTAGTTTCATTTATTGATTTATTTGTTTGTTTGATAGTGACAGAGCATGTAAATGAACATCAGGATAAAAAGACGTAAATATGCCAGGTAACATCACAAATAAAAGATACATGTTTACAATACACAAGTAAAAACAAACTAGATACATAATGCAGTAGTTCTGTCTTGCCTTCAGTCGTTGTTTGAGATGAGTCTTAACAGTGGGATAGTGTGTTAGCCCATGCATGGTGATTACTTCCCTTCACTGAAAAAGTTTGCTTTAGACGATGAGTATATTTTTTGGCTGTATTATTGTCAGCTTTTATAAACCCCAAGTAATGTCTTGCAGGTGAGAGAACGCATGGAGGAACTGAGGAGCATGCTTGGGTGGATCTTGGTCCACTGGAGGGCTCAGAAACAACAGTGGCTTCACAAGAAGAGCAGACAGGAACTTTCACAAGATAACATTTACTCCGAGGCCACAATGTGCTCTCCAGTCACAGAGGTAAACGCAAAGAGAGGCATTTGTTGTGGGCACAGAGTTGAGTCATTGGAGGAAAACTGAGGCCCTCGACAAATCATAAATGATCCTTTTTTGTACAGCGTCAGATTTGACACATAGGTACAGTGATCAAGCAGCCGAGACAGAAAAATAAATTATCAATCAAATGATAATTATCAGAAATCAAAAAAACTTTCATAACCATTGACTGAACTGGGTTTAGATAGAAAGTGGGGCGAAACAAAGCTGGTGCCATGCCTAACATGATCTCTGCTCATGAGATTACATTTAAGGCGAACATTAGCGGTAAAATAGGAGTGTAACATTTGTTCATTTTTTTCTTTCTGTGGCTTCCTACATAGAGTTCAGCTCCTGAGCTTGAGCCCTACCAATCCCATCAGTCCCCAGTCTTCAGCTATGATGACGACAAATCAAAGGCCGCAGGAGACCGACGATCCTTGTTGCTGTCGCCCAGACAGTCCGAGCAGCAGCAGGAGGAGAAGCAGTTAGAGGATGGGTATGAGGTCATGAACAGCATCCCACCACGGGGCGGTGAGGCCGCCTCCTCAGAGTCCCCCAAACCCTCTATTGTGGTCCTCAAAGAGCCCGGCAGCCCTGCTTTAGGGGGCACGGTCAACCTGATACTTAGCTTTGGTAACACAGGGGACAGCCAGGTTCAGGTGCTCGACCCACCTGCTAGGACGGATGAGGTGGAGGAGGAGACCTCTGAGCCTGTCCACAGGGTGAGACACACACTCATCACCTCACACTATAAGTCACCAAACACCATTGCAGGATGCCACTATTGAATGAGTCAGTGCAGTAACATTCATTCTCTGTAATGACACTGCATGGGATCCCCCTCCTTGACTTCCTGCTGCTGTTCATTCCTCCCTCTCCTCCGGCCTTCATATCTTCCTTTTTCTCCCTCAGCCCACTGAGCCTCAATCTTCTGCCTGTAAAAACTTTTGGAGGCGCTGCCAAGGGCTTTTGGAAAATACTTTGGGTAGTTTAAAGCGAAAGAGAAAGATTTATCGGCAGAGTGCAAATGAGGTAAATTGCGCGGTGTGAATTGGCATCGCATGCTGCGTCTCCAAAGTGTCCTGGTGCTGCATGCTGTGTGGAGTTGTTTTCTGGGGGGCAGCATGCTCTACTAACCCCCTGTTACAAGGTATGTGCCATGTCTGTAAGCCAGGTGTTAAAGGAAGTAAGTCATGCCAAAGTGCTATCATGTATGCACTCACACCAGCTCTGTGACTTTCAATGTGGCTGGAAAATTCACAGTTAATGTAAGAAAAGTGAGAAAAGACAACAAACCGTTTTACTGTCAGAACTCACAATTTCCCTCTTAACCGCAGTCGTAAAAGCATTATCCAAATCCAAATAAATTCTATATTTTAGTAAAGTACGTTCTGTCATGATATTTAATGAGATGGGAAGAGAGGGGTGCTCTATTTCCAAGCCATTTGTTAAAATACAAATGAGTGAAATGTAGTGCCACATCTGACCTCCCATTTGGGAACAATCTGTTTTGAAATGTAGTGTCTTTATCTAAATCTTTTCAGTTTGTTACAAGTTACTATAACGTATACAGTGGACCAAATATAGAGCCCCAAAAGTTATTTATGTGCTCATAAAATTGCCTTAAAATGTTCTTAAACTGATTAATATTTTACAATTGAAAATGGGTTCATGACCTCAATTAAAAGTTGTATTTTTTGTCATGTAACCTGTTGAAGTAAGCTCCAAGCACTAAAAGCAAACGTGTATATTTGTACAAGAGTGAATGTGAATCCATCTCTGCAGTAATCTGTCAGCAGTCATTTTGCCCTTTCAGCTTTTCTTTTGTAAACTCAGATAAATGATGAAAATCCCAACAGAAAATCAGTCAGTGAATCAGTATGTTAACAATCCAACTTTCTTCCAACATTAAAACTTTTCTTTGGATCCGAACTTATTCGTTGAGCCGGGGTTTAAAGCTGGGAGGCACTGATGACAAAGACAGAATGAGGGTGATGAGTAAGAAAAGCACACATAGTCTCCTCCCTGCTGTGAATGTTGACAGAAGCTCTCTCTTCTCCTTCTGTCATGTCACCACAAGCCTGAAGTAAACCTCCTTTTGTTCAGCTCTCAGGAACTGCGCCGAAACTCTGTAAAATTAGTGACCACACCCGCGGTTCCTATGAAACCTGTGCTCCAAAAAATGGCTCCCAGCAGGAGTGTGTCCCAGACGCCGACATAGGTGCAGTCATTAGACAGAGAACTGGTGTTGAACTTTCACGAAAGGCCCCCAGACTGCACACTGTGATTTATAGTCTGGGGCTTCCACAGAAACAAGAGATTAGTCACAGAGTTGAAAGGTCAAGCCATTACAGCTGCATATGACGGCATGTGTAGCCACATATGATTCTGATTAAAGACCTGCAAGTGTGCATTTTGTAATCATGTCCATGTTCTTTTGTCCTTTCATCTCATTCTTTGTCTTTTTTTTTCCTTCATACGTTTGCATTGCTGTGTGAAGCTTGTACGTTACTGAATCCATTGTTTTCTCTGGTGTGTGGGATGTAGAGGGAGAGACGCTGATGTTTGTCTCTAAAAAGTAGCTGATTGTCTCAGTCAGTTTTCATGTCGTCATTCATCTGTAACACATAAATCAGCTCTTGTTCTGACAGATGGCTGCAGGGGCTCCGACCTGCAGCAAGCATGAGTCTTTAACCGTTTGCAGTAAAGTCTGAATCATATGAGAGTTCAAACATGCCTAATATCCTTTTCTCTTTATAGGTAAGTACCTACTTGCATGTCAAGGATAACAACTTGGCTGTGTCCCCTGTGTATGAGAGTATCACCCTGCCCCGTCAAAAGAGCCGCTCCGCAGCCTCAGCCTCCCCGACTTTCTCGCTGTCCTCCTCCGTCTCGCCTTCTTCCTCAGCGCCTGCGCCTCAGACGGCTAATGTAACCTTCCACCCTTTGGCGGGGAGCGGCAGCAGCTCCATCTTCAGCAGCCTCAAGAGAATGGGCAAGAAGAGGAAGAGGAAGAGAGACGCTCGCAGACACACTATCCAGAAAATCATGGGAGTGGAGGAGCAGACAGACGGGATGCCTCACTATGCCTGCGAAATGATGATGTATGACACGCATACATGGCCGCTGAAGGAAGGCAGAAGGAAGAAGAGTACACCAAAGAGTGTGGAAGCCATGGCCTATATGAAGAATCCCCTGCTGAGGGACATCGATACAGAATGTTCAGGAGAATACAGCACTATTCCATATGCTGTATCAGAGGAGCCAACTGCAAACCACGTGAGGAGCCACTGCAGATTCCTCTCGTTGGGCTCTGTGCTGAGCTTCGAACTACCTAAGGACATGACCCTCATCCCCAGCATTCAGGACATAATCACAATCGCCCCTCCAGAGTCCAAAAAAGGAGCTGGGACTGATCCAGACCCGCTTTCCCAGAGACACACAGCCCTGAGCTCTTTCAAACAGACTCGACCCACTCCTGCCGTCCCATCAGCAGATACAAACTTTTCGGAAACTTCGCCGGTCGTGGTGAAAGATCTGCCTGACGTGGACAACAGCTTCCAGACGCCACCTTCCCCAGAAGAGGACCAGACTGTGCCGTGTAATGACCTTTCTCAAGCCCAGTTCAGTCTGCATGAGGACGCAGAGCAGGAGTGGGACAAAGTGTCATCAGAGGTTAAAACCAGTGCAGCTGAGAGGACCGTCCAGTCTTCCCAGCTTCCTATTTATGTGAACCAAGCCCAGAGTACAGTTGAACATAAACACAAGTGCCCCAGTGTTCATACGCTCATTCGAGACCTAAACGGACACCAGTACCATAAATGTCCAAGATCCCACAGTGTGCATGAAGAGAGTCCTGGACTTCAGTCTCTGAGCCAGGCCTCTCATATGGTGGTGAATCTGAAGTCGACAGTGAGCGTGAGTGTTCGCCAGGACTCAGTCGACTCTGGAATCTCCACGTCCAGCAGTATCAAGCTTTCCTCTGACGCTCCATGTCCAGATAACCTGCAGCCCAAGGGAGTGGTGGGAAGGCTCATGTCCTTTGAGGTGGGAGGGATAGACTGCACTAAAACAAGGGAGAGCAATGTAACACCGTCGGGTCCATCGACAGACTCGGCAGAGCTCGAAGCAGAGCGCGTTCACCTCGACCACCAGCAGTTTGAGGAGGAAGAAGAAGAACTCCAGGACATCTGGAACCAGACTACTAACTACAGACAGAGCATCTGCTCAGACATCATGTACCAGCCCAACCAGGAACAGTCGGAACCATCAGACCATTCCAGAGAGCCCCTTGTCCGGTCACCGTCACCGAAGCCCCCAGCTGTACTCTACAGGAACCTGGCCACAGCCTCAGCACCCAACCTCCTCGTGGCTGAGTTCAAACTGCCCCCCTACGTTCAGAGCTTGCTGGGTTATGACAGGGAGCCCAAAGGTCACCACCCTCCAATGGCCATAGGAGACAGGAGATCATGGGCAGCCTTCCCTAACAGGGAACCTGCCAGCAAGACCTCAGTGACATTGAATGAGACGGCGTCTGATCCAGTGAAGCTGCCAGACGTGGGCGACAATCAGAGATACATTTATCAATACAGAGAGGACGAGGAGGAGGAAGAGGAGGTGGAGGAGGCAAAGGCGGGGGAGGAGGTGGATGAGCACAGAGGTTGTTCGAAGGTGAGGTCGGCGTTTGTACTGTGATGTCAGAACCTGTGAGGCTAGATCAGTTCACCCAAATTACCCCAAATAATGAAAATCTCACCCATTCCTGCTGGGATGTTGGTGAGGGGATAGGTTCAGTTTTATTCGAGATAACTGTGATTTTCATTCAATTTATTTATACTTGAGAGATCGGTGAGGGGCGACCTTAATTTCTAATGACATCGAGTCTTTATAAATACAAAAAAAAAACAACAACACACAGTTGGCTATTAAAACTATGTAAAGATAATTTGATAGAAAAGTTAAAGGTCCAGTGCGTTGGATTTAGTGGCATCTAGTGGTGTAGTTGCAGATTGCGAGAAACAAAACAAAATATCCACTTGTCTCACCCTCCTCTAGACTGGCTACTGTCCATTTTGGGCTACTGTGAAAACAATGGGGTGTAAAAGTCTCATTCTAAGGTATCAACACAAAGCAATTATTAATGTCAGGCGATTGTAACTCATGAAAACATAATCATGAATATTATGGGTCATCCTAGATCCCACTGAACTCTACACACTAAACCTTTAAGAATGAAATGCAAATGAAACCAAAACTACCAGCATGTCTGGACAGCACCAGACGTAAGCAAGAAAACAGTTAGTGATAAATCGCTTTTACGTCATTTGGGTGAACTGAATCTTTACCCCACCCACTGATTTATTTATTAGAATTCTAGCTGATGCAATAGTAACACATTGAATGTTAATACAATATGAACAAATATGTCAGTTACCATGTATACATAGCCAATACAAACTGAAGCTTTTTTTTCTTTTTGGTGTAATCTTTGGTGGAATCTTCTCTCTCTGAACAGGATCAGTCCATGAGTCTGCTGTCAGTTCACATGGGTTTGGATGGCGTCTGTCAGCAAAGACAAGCCTCTCAAAGTCTGGACAACATGGACAAGCAGGAGGGATCAATGACCACAGGAGGGCGCTGTGTCACCCTGGTAAGAGCGACTACAGTCAGCTCATTGCCCCGAAGACATGAGGATTTTAAGCTTCACTTCAGAGAGAGAGAGTTCTTCTTTTTGTCTAACGCTGGTGTTAATTCAAACCTTCTCAGGGTGGAAATCCTGAACTGCAGTCTATGGAGGGACCGCTGGAGAGGAAGCACAAGCTGCAGCTGGGAGGAAAGAAAGTAAGAAAAGCTGCATTCAATGTTGGAAGCCAGCACGGTCAGCAAATGTAAAGCCCACAGTCAGCAGCACACACTCTTATCTTATTTTCACAGGCAGCCTCCCGAGGGTGGAACTCCTACCACGCCGTCCTATATAGACACACCTTGTGCTTCTACCAGGATAGGAAGGATACACTGAGGGTAAGCAGAGAAAATACAACAAAAAGAGCCCCAAAGAACAGAGCTGAAACACAGAAACATAACTGAGGTGTTGAAGTCAGGAATAATCAATGTGCTCTGTGCTGCAGAGCTCTGCATGTGGCCTCCCGCTGAACCTGACGGGAGCCGTGTGTTCACCTGCACCAGAGTACACCAAAAAAGCCAACTGCCTCCGACTACAGTACGACTTATGAACCACGAATTTGGAATTTAGATTATGATAGATTGATTCTGACACGTGGACGTTGTGACAGCTGTCTGTTTTTGTCCATCAGGCTCCGCGATGGTTCCGAATATCTGCTCAATGCGCCGTCACGCTTTATGATGAAGAAATGGATGATGAAAATACAGGCAAATACAGGTTGACATTTTTTATTTCAAAGCTTGTGTACACTAATATTGAGCCCATGTATTATATTATGCATTCATTTAAATGTTTATTTTCTTCAAAGGTCAAAGTGAGTCTGTGTCTTCGTTATCAGGCGTCCCAGTTGATCAAGACTTCCCCATTTCCTCGTAAGATATGACAGTTTAACCACCTCCAGCTCTTGATTGTTCCTCATCTAAATGCTTCTGAGCCTTCTAATAATACTCTAATGTTTCCCCTCCCTCCCTCCAGAGAGCCCTCCCTCTGCTCCCGTTGCCTCGGTCTTGCCAAATGCTACTGCTCCTCCCGACATGATGTCACCTCCACGTTCCCAGGGCGCAAACCATCGGGCGCCGCCCAAACCAAAGAGATTGTTGTCCTCACCAGAGAGTTCACCCACATGCCACAGAGTCATTTAAGGAGCGTGGACGAGCGGTCGACCATGTCATCCTCTTGCTGTGGTGAGGCCCCTCTGCTGTGAAGACAAAAGCTATATTTACCTGCGGAGGGTTAACTGAATGTGGATTTGATTAACAGAAGCAGTAGAAGGCTCCGCCCCCCATTGTTGGCTACTGAATACCCCCACTGAGCCACTGCTGGTTAGAGGCTGCACTCCTCTGTGGCAGTTATTGATTGAATAGGGATTATTATTCCCTTTCCCAACGATGATTTTATCAACCAGGCTGCTTTTGTTTCTGTTCCCACTGGCTTTCATTGAGCTTTGTAGTGTTTCAGATTGCCGTAAGTGCTTCAACCACAGAGGAAAACATTGAATGGCTGTTGCAGGTGTTGTCTGCACCACTAGGGGGAGCTAAAGTATTACCTTACTACATATACAATAAGTAAAACAAGATTGCACAGGGACAGCTCACATCTGCTACCAGTAAATGTTTCAACTGTTCTCCTCGTCATTTCTGCTTTTAATGGTTTCTGTCCCTCTCTAGATGATGATGAAGACGATTCCAAGCAGACAGTGACTCACAGACTGTCGGCTGCATCCAGAGCCGACACCTCCTCCTCTCCTCACTCCTCTGTATCCAGCGGTGACGACTGGCTCAGCAACAAGCGTCGCTCCCACTCCTTCACATCAGGTTCTTGACCTAAGTCATCCATAACGTGTCTGCTGTGAATCATAAACATCTGTTTCTCGGTCTCATAATGTTTTCCTCACCGCTTTCCTCGCAGCAACCTTTCAGAAGATCAAACCTGTGTCGCACATCCCCGGAGGCAGAGGCCTGGAGAAAGGCTCCAACTACTGTGTGACTCTCGTAGTTGGAGACAAGTCATCAGACAGTTCATGCAGGAGTTCTGAGCCCCCGCTGCTGGCCTTAGCTGGATGGCAGCAAGACACCTGTCAGGACTCTGCTCTGAGGAGCTACGCCAGCCTGCCACGGCCACGCAACAAGTCTGTCTTTAAAAAGTTCTTCGGGAAAAGGGACCTTTGAGTTGTTGTTGTTTTTTTTTTAACTAATAAAGTGTTTTACAAATAGTTTCTAATGTGCAGTGCACATATTTGTTGAAAAGACAAAAAAAAAAAAAAACGCTACTACTGACTGTATTTATGATTGGAAGAGCTACCACAGTTTTATTTTTAATGTGTTTCATACAAATCACTTCATGGGCTGAAAAGTCCTCACAACGAGTCCGTTTCGTGTTTACTTCCTCCTTCTCTTGTCAAGTGAAAGGAACAATACTGTGTGAGTGTGCACTGTGTAGTTGTAGATTTGATTAACTGCAAACACATTTTTTTCATTATTCTTTTTTTTTTTTTTGTTTTCATATTTCCTTTTTGTATTGTTTTGGAATGTTGTGTTATGGGGTTGACAGTCTGTGTATAAAGGAAACCTTCCTGTTCAGTGGAGAATCACTATAGAAACCAAATTTTAGAGAATAGTTGCAGTGATGACTCAGCCATGACTAAGTATTAACAATATCTTGAACTCATGATGGATCGTTACAGCTCCTCTGCTTCAATGTGGCGCACCAAAACATCTGCTTTCTTCCACTAAAATCAGCAGTTTGATACTGCTCCAGCTTGTCTGATATTAACACTTTTTGAGTACTAATTATAGCGAAGACTGTTCAAAATAAAACATTAAAACCAGTGATTTGCTCCGGCTGTGATTTATGGATGAAGATATTTATTTTTAATACATTTCGTGGTGAAAATGTCTGTTGTTCAAGCTTTTTTTGTCATCTCTGGAGGCTTTGAAGAGAAAAAAAGGGGATTACCAGTAGATGAATAGAGAGAGATTAAAGGCCAGGCCAGGTTTGGAACATCTTCACATCATCAGCCCCATTTATGCATATTCACAGCCGGGCTCCCTTCAAAGACGTGATTCAGACAAATCCATAATTGACATTGTACATATGCTAAGGAGGCTGGCATTCTCTGCAGACGCTATAGCTGCATAATGAGTCGCATGCGTAAAGAGTTTGCAAAATGCTCTTTAGAATTACAAAAATATTCAGTGATTCCCTGCAAGATCTCTGAGGGACGGATTAACTACCAGAGAGAGAGAGAGAGAGAGAGAAATAGGTCACTTTGTGTAACTGAGAGGTTTTTTTTGGAAGATTCAAGGTACACAGACAACACTAAGAATCATAACATACAATATGTAATTTCTGTCACCAGTGGTGTCTCAATCGCAAGAAAACAAAAGATGTAAGTAGCATAGGATCATGGGAGCAGTTGTCTGCCCTAGCAATGACCATCTATCTGGCACAGTTATCACCAACAATGCAAAATGTTCAAGTTTTGCTTTAGTTGTGTTTTTTTTTTTTCAAAGTTTGCCTACTTCCTCCCTCTCTGACTCTGTACTGAAGTTACAGCAACCAGTGACAAAACAGAAAACAAGGTTATCTTGAACAGAAGGATTGTCTTCTCTGGTTTTTAGCATAGTTGGAAACATCATTGATAAAACAAGTACATAGCTCAACAAAATATAGAACGATGGCCAAATTGTTAATAAGCATTTAAATGCTGAAATGTTTCATAGAATGTCTTTCAAGCTGTTGAAGGGTAAAACAGTGTCATGGATTGAAATAAGTGTAAAAAAAAAAGAAAAAGTTCAAATCAGGTGGTGTTATCGAGGCAGCAGCTAATATTGATCTTCATTACTGATCAATCTGCAGATTGTTCTCTTTATATACAGATTAGTTGTTTAGCTTGTAAAATGGCACAAATATGTGAAAAAGCTCAGTTTCCTAGAGCACAAAGATTTCAAAGTGCCTCTTTTGTCTTATCAACAGCCATTTACTGTCAAAACTGGCAAAGAAAAGCACTAAATCCATTGATTTTACAGCACATTTACGCTGCAAATTGCTGGCAACAAATGTTCATTTGATCTCTGGTATAATCTCTAAATAAATGTAAAGGAGACCCATTGTGTTCTTCTGTTTTTCCTTTCCTCTAGTGCTTTATACAGATTCATGTACATGTGAAAGGTCTTGAAAGTTAAAAAAGGTCACAGTCCACGCCAACAGAAGGAACTCTTAACATTTTTCATTTCAAGTTCAAGCCTGGTACGCAGTTGACATGTCGGCTTGTACACAATCTCGGAAAGTAGTTGAACCGTCATTGTTTGAAGTATCACGAAAGCTGTTGAGTTGTTGGTTGAACTGTGGAAGGTGAAAGCAATTGAAATCCCAGTTGAAGCGCCAGAGCTGGTTGAATAATATGCACCTTCAACAGCTCAAGTGTCAGCCGCTGTATCATCAATGGAAGCGGATGAAAAAGTCCGTTGGTGGATGGAATGATGGAATAATAACACGCAGAGTGCAACGCATCTTCAGATCACACTATATTCATGCTGACCTGCGCTGTTCTCAGTGTAATGTACACATCATAAACACACTTTAGAGTAGCACTGTCACAGATGTTAAAAAAAAACAAACAAAAACAAAACAAAGACAGATGAAGCACTGAGTTTTGGCACAGCTCCCTTCACCACCTTTCAGTGCACACAGCCCTGCCAGAAGTCACAGTGTGGTCTTGGCATGTATATGCGCATACACACATGCACAGAGCAGCTACAGCAGCGTATGGAATGGAAACATCTCGCACAGCTCTGCGTTTGTGGTGAGAAATTTGTCAAAGGCATCCAGCGGAGGCATTAATCATGGCAGGTCAGCAATCTGTGAATCATTATTGAGACGCTATAGAGCTGAATGCTGCATGACTCAACCACAGCTCACAGAAATGTAAAATATACCCCACATTTGTTTGGTTTATCTACAAGGTCCCCCACATGAGTCACGTCCAATGCCGCTGTAATAATCAATATGCTATTAACACGCTCTACGACAGACAAGTTAATAATCTACAGTGACATCCAGGATATAATTGGTAAATCACATAGTTGCTGCTTGCACATGTGGCGCCTATTTACTTGATATGCATGGAGCACAAACATTTAGGGCTTCCCCTCCGCAATAAAGACAGCTCTTGTGTCGTTTTCCTCTCTGTCAAGTTTGGAATGACAGCCGCACCCTTTGCGGCCCCGAGGGACCTAGCACCAATCGATCGATTGACCGCCGCGACCCCGATCTTTGTGTCCTCTCTGCGCCCTTTGACCCCCATATCATCTGCTGACAGCTACTGCTTCCTTCACAGCTCTGGGTGGAGGGGGGTTCAACCCCTCCCTGCATAGATGATGATACACTTACTTTGTGTGTGTGTGTGTCACCACAATCTGAACGCTTCCTGCTGGATTATGTGGCGGGGCGATGGAGCTGTGTACCACAAAACACAACACCCACGCATTTCTCCACACTTTGGTCGCTACATTTCCCCTGTCCAGCCCACAATAACAGCCAACGTATATTATCCTCCCAAGGTGAGGTAAAGTCCGGGTTTTGTTATCCAGCCGAGTGAGAGGAGTGAGTCACAGGGGTGACCGCAGTCATTCAAAGGGACCCGGAGATCACAAGAAGTCATTGAGATAGTGTAACAGGAGAGGGATGTCCTCAGGCCTCCGCCCCTCCCCCTACTGCTGATGGGAAATGGTCCTCATGTCGCTGGAAGGATGCATCACTTTTTTTTTTTACACATCCCAGATTTCAACAGATGTTAGCGGCTGCTTGTTTGTTTATAAGCCAAGCCATGAGATCAAAAACAGGAGCGATATTTGGAAATGAATACAGTCTATTAATACAGGAAGAGGAGGAAGACATTTATTGTGATAAAACAAAGATTTGTCCTTCTTTACTTTCATTTTCATGTGTCTTTGATTCTTTCCCAAAAGGTGGGCTTAGGGAGGGGTGTGCTAGTGTCCCGGACACAGGCTTTGAAACCCAACACTGTCTGCCTCCAGCAGCCCTGGGGAGCCCATGAGAGTGATGTAATGGGAAGAGCGGTTTAGGAATCATCGGCGGTGGGCAGGAGGATGGAACAGTGGTTAGGAACCCGGATCAAATGGCTTAATTTCCACAGCCTTCAGATCCCGTTTGACATTAACTGCCTACCTGTCATGACCAGCGGACCCTGGTCACCTCCATTAGCACAATGAGGAGAATTAAAGCTCAATCACAGCTTTCAGGGAACATATCTGAAATCACAATGCCTGTGAGCCACACTGAGCCTTGTTGGAGAAACTGAGAACTCACTGGTACAAGCTGAGAAATACTTTGATTTAAGGGGGTATTGCTAAGTACTTACCATGCACAGGCTTTGGCACTGACAAATCTGACATCACAGATGCTAAGAAGCTTTAGCGCCACGTCTTTCAATAAATCATACAGTCATCCTGGGAAATAAACAGTGAAATCTGAGGTCTGGCTTTGGGAAAGATGGAGCGGGCTTTTGTGTATCTCCCACATGGCCTCTGAACAATATGTCAGATTTTCATCAGCTGTGTTTGGCATTTTGGCCAAGGGCTTCTCGGACAATACATCATAATATGTCCACCCTCTGCAGCTGTCATCGTGCCTCCTGGGCTGGTACCACAAAGTGCAATAACCGGAGAGAAATTTCCTCATCTAAGCTCCAGCACCCCACCAGCCCTGCACCACCCTTCTCCCCAGCAGCAAGCTCCCTTTTGTCCTGCATTGCCGGTAAGCTCCTTGCATTTCTGTGTCGTGCATGTGCGGAGGGATAAAGGGTACAGGGTGCCACGTAGACATCTGTCCCACAGATATGGTGGGAATGCATCGCTGTGATATGGATATTAATTCACTTCATATTCACTCAAGCTCGTCTATATGGAGGTTCACGCAACGCCCCTCCTGCTTAGGACGCATCAACACATTCAAGTCCTCTGATGGTGTATCCAATTGTTACAGCTGCACAATGGTTATGTATATTAACATAACCCGCAATGTTCACAATGTAAGACAGCAAGCGGGAGAGCATCACCATGAAAAGAGTAATGGAGAGAGTTTCTATCAGTGGCTTTGAATTCTTTGTCACTGTATCAAATATTGTTATGATTATATGCAACATTTCGTACACATCATGATACTGAAATCTGGCTAATAGCCACATTGTAGCAATTTATCCATTAGTTTGATGTTTTAGCCAGTTGGCTGTAATCTTAAACTATGTTTTAGCTATTAGGCATCTATTCTAGCTGTGTTGTAGCCATTTATGTGTTACCTTTAGCCATGTTTTAGCAACATATCCATCCACTTTCACATTTAACCATTTTTCTGTTGGGTTTTTTTTTTCCATTTTTTAGCCATTTATCTATAACTTTTCGCTTTAAGCCATTTCTTTTAGCTAACTTTAAGCCATTTCTTGGTTTAGTATTTAGTCATGTTATTTTAGCTACGTTATTGCTGATTATCTTTACTTGTAGCTATCTATTTTAGCTTTTTATTCATTTATTTTGGCTACATTTCATCAACATTCGCCACATATCCATTACTTTTAGCTACGTCGTAACCATTTATCAATTTACACTATTTGAACTCTTTATCCATTTTTTAGCCGTTTTACTAAGATGTAAACTTTTAGCTGTCAATGTATCCAATACTTTCAGAAATTTTAACAATTTATTTCTGACCCACAGTTATATTTTAACATTAATGAATATAACAAATCAAGTGTGTGATTTTGTATTTTTTCCTAAATTATCTGAGCTACTCCACAATCTTTCCACATACACCCAGGCAACTGCAGAAGTAGGCCTACCTCCATGTGGGAATTACTACAGTTAATGTTATCCCCCTAATATTACAGTATGAAGAGTATGTTTAATTACATCATATCAAATGCAACCATGCACGCAAGCGCACACACGCCCTTTACTAAAATTGGCAAGGTCTTTGTCACTGTTACATAACCCATCTGCTACCCTGCTGCAGGGTGCTGACGATCACCTTCCAATCAGCTGAGCCAGCCCCTTCAGCAGCTTGGCTTGTCCTACCATGAACCAAACCATCAACTGTAATTGCCGGTTTAGTCTGTGCCTACAATAACAATCCAACGTCACATTTTCATGTTAGCTCAAAAATACGACCGTCGCAATGTTGACTTTGAAGCCATTTCAGCGACTGTCAGGGCCAGTTGATCCAGAGGTACGTCGGTGGTGGCCACCGAACAGATGCTGGCGCAGCAGCATGTCTGACGCAGATCACAGCTGGCAGCTCTCTCTGCAGCCAACCTGACAGGTTACATCAGTTATACAAGCAGTACTAAAAAACAAGCCAAAAAAACCTTCCATGGATGTTCACTTTGAAATGACCTGAAGACGCTTTGGTGTTGAAACAAATATCTTTGCCAGAGGGTTTCTATTAAAAACCTTGATACAACTGCCAGACTTCAGCGCTCACGCAGAGTCTGTGAAATTCCACTTGGAGCAGGTTTGATCTCAACTATCAAACAAACTCATAAACCTTGAATGTTCTTGAGCTACTTTACTCCCTCAAGACCTTCTTCATCTATTCCTAATAAACTTAGATTAATAAGAAAACAACCATTTCGTCTAAAATAAATGCAAATCAGGCTAAAAGAATTAATGTGGCATATTCAATTAACTGTTTGACATGTCAGAGACTCCTGAGCTACCGCTGCAATAAATCCTTCATGAATACACTCTGACCCCTCAAAAATCCCATATGAAGCAATCTATCCTTCAATGTAATCTGACTGCACACAGATAGGAATTCCATCACCTCCCAGGATTGATCATGAAATTCCCGTAATTACGGTGAGGCATATTTATGTGCATTTATGAATTTGAGAGCGTGAATGAAGCTTATCAATCGGCCTGATAACATTTGTAACGCCTCAACACATGCACAGTTTCCATCTTTAAAAATACGAAATGAATACCAGAGGAAAACAATCGCCTCGCTGAAAGGCTGTTTATTTTTCTATTTGTATGTTCATTCAGGTGGATGAATAAACCATGAAAGCATTGGACATGGCTGCACTGTTAAATATTGATTGATTTTCAATGAGCGCATCCTCAGGTTGACAAGACAAGCCCAAGGGAGGCTCACATAGCAACCTACCAAGGGAATAAATAGGGGCACTGCTTTGTTTGCCCCTTTATAAAAGAAGATACCACAACTTAACCTCAAGAACAAATTAATGAAATGCCAGCTGGAGTTTTTTTTAGTTTCTAAAATCTAAAACCAGCAGCTCAATAAAAAACATAAAAGAGCTGTTTCAGACTAGCAGCATTTGACTCTGAGAGCACAAGGTATTGACACACTAACTGAACAATTCCCCTGCTCTCTTCCATCTCACAATCAATTATTCAGCATGCAATCCATTTTAAGGCTGTATGTGAAGAAAAAAAAATGAACAGTGTATATAAATACATGCATGTGACACACTAACTCCTCCAGCGGCTCAGCTTGCCCTTCAGGTTAGGTCACAACCTTGATACGTAGCGTGCATGGATCCACTCAACAGTCTGTCTGTGTGCTGCATATGCACTGACACAAATAAAACTTGCTGTCAGCACTAAAACACACACGAACTGCAGGGTTTCTCCAATTTAGTGGCTCTGAATCTCCATGTTAGGATGTTTGCTTCAGACAATTTTGCAGTGCAGCTATAATGTCTTGCAGGAGATTATTTCTGTTTTCCTTTGACACCTAAGTGGGAGAAGAAATAAGGAAATATTATAATTTTTAATCTATTATTGTCTGCAGATAAATAAAAAAAGATGACATGGCATGGTAGCTGTGGTACAAGTCCTGCCCTGTTGGTCTGGATCAAAGAGCTTAGCCTCAGAGAATACCAGTGTCCACTTTGAGATTATCCAACCACATGTTGTAAACACCTAATCTCTGATCGACTGTCTCATGAGTAAAAAACAACAAATCATGCGTTGATGACAATGTTTGTATTCCACCATAACCCCACTAATAACTACTGCAGATATTTTGCATGACAATATCCATAACTGAGTCTTCCGTGATAAATTCTTTTGACATTTGAGACCACCCTTTGTTGGTGAATCAGTCACGCATGATTTAGAGTTAATCCCGCTATAGGAGAGGGATAATGCAGGGCATGCCACTTCTGCGTTAGTGAGCAGACTGACTGACCTCCTAAGACCAAGTGGATACAGTGTAAACACTGCCCTAAAGCTATTGTTGGTCTTGAACTGACCTAAATATCTATTTTGTCCACCTCAGAGGCTGTGCTGGTGCTTGGATTGCTACTCACCGTGAAGACCTTGACATCTCTCCTGCCTCGCACCTCTTCCACGAGACCCAGTGGTTTACCCTTTGGGATGGGGATGGTGCCCAGTATGGTGCAGGAGGAGCTGTCTAAAGTCTGTCTCACCGACCTGATGAACGACTGGCTGAAGAGCTCCATTTTGCCAATCTCGTCAATGACAAACACCTTCCTGCCGCCCCCATCTGCTGACCCTACCTGGAGAAGACAAATGTTAGAGCTGCGACTATTAGTCTGTTATTCATTCATTATGTTACTTGTTTATTATACAAGCAAGGATGTCAAGCATGTGTTAGTTCTAGCTTCTTAAATGCAAGGAACTGCTATTTTTCTCTGTCACCTATGATAGTAAATGAAAAGTCATTGGGTTTTGGCTGTTGGTTGGTGGAAAAAAAAGGCAATTTAAAAGGTGCACTATGTAGTTTTTGGGAAATTTTAACCAGAAGAAGGAACAAAACTAACTTTGTAAACAACCACACATTTAAGGACAACACAATTTTATTCCGTTTTCTGTGTATATTTGGTGCATCCTGCCACCTATTTGGCATCAAATAGTGTTTTATGGCCCTCATTTTCTTCTGAAAACAGCTTGTCTCCAAGACCTTTAAAGATATCAATTTGAGCTCTTGGAAATTGGGATGAGCATTTTTATTTACATTTTACTGACTAAACATTAATAGATTCAGAAGAGAAAAAGTGCTATAAATGCTCACAAAAATAGGTCTGCTTTATGTTAATTACAATTTAGAAAAAAAAGGGAAACCATTTCAGTTTGGACAGTTATTGATAAAAAAGATCAAACAAGTTTCATCTGTGGCAACATGGCTAATCTATCATGTGGGGAAAGCTCATCATGTTAATGTCTCGTGTGTTTAAATCTCATGCTTGTGACGCATGAAAAACGCAGCGGGTGATCAGCAGTGATTACAGAGATGCTTTAAGCGAGATGAAAGTGGAATATGTGCCGCCAAGGCACAGACACCTTCCTTTACAGCGCATGTGTAGGCGTCACTCCAGGCTCACTTTACATGCCGGATTAATCACGGTCAGTGACAGCCAGACGGCACCACAAACACTAAAAATGTCACTCTGGAATTTATGCGTTTGCAAGCTTCCAATTATTCCATCAATTCTGAGAAAATCAAAGGTTTGATGATTTGTAAAGTAAGGGGAAGAAGAGGGAGTGTTTTGCTCACTGTGATCTATTGATGATTTTAAAAAGCTTGAGCTGTCTTACATTTCTGAAGAGGGGGAGGGCCAGGTTTTCAAACGAAGGCAAGTCAACCACATACTGCCCAACTGTGTATTCACGTCTGCTGTGAGACGAACCGGCAACATCTCTGCAGGTTAAAGGAAGGTGAAAGTTACTAAAAACAGAATGACACAAGTGAGGACATAGTTTGACTTGGATAGGATGACAACCCTGCTACCTGATTCTGGACAGGTGGCCCCGCTCTCCTGTCACCGTGACAACATCAAAGCCAACTCTCCGGCCTCCCTCCCTGACCTCCTCTGTGTAAAAACCTTCCACTCCCACTCCTGATGATACTAGAGCTTCACAGGCCCTCTGGACCAGGGTGGTTTTTCCAACACCTGTAGGCAAAAATAAGACATTATAAAACACTTGCAGTGTCAGAATATCAAATTAGGTTTCAGAAATGTTAAAACTGTTACATGTTGGGACATGTTTCCTCCACATATTCGTGATGTTGCCATTCTTACTTCTTAATCAATGTTCCCATTCTACTATAAAGTTACAACAATATATCTTTGGAATATTCAGTGTGTGATAGTGGCTACACATCTTTTAATAAAACATTTCAAATGAAACTGTTTGTATGGACGTCTCTTTAATCTTTGTCAGAACTTGAAGGATTAGCACTCATACCATGTTAGCATAAAACGTTCACAGTAATTCGATATTATACAGGATAACAATAGCTACAACAAGCTAACTTTTACCAGAGTCGAAGCTTTCGTCCACTGACTGGGTCTCTGGGTTAACAAAGCTGACTGACTGCACTGGATTCACAGCTGCTTGACCTTCAAAAGCACCGACATACATTTAGTGTTGTGTGTTACCTGGAGGTCCTGTCAGAAAAACGTGCTTGAACATTTCTCTTTCCACCGCTCCGCCGCACAGCACGCTGCTGCGGCTCTTCCGTACACAGCGAGTTGACGCATGCGCGGTAGGCACCAGAACTCACAGCACGATTTTTGTCAAAGACTGCATATATTAGGTCATTTCTCGAGGATATTGTTTAGTTAACGAGCAAATTCGACACAGATTTGAACGGTGAGACATCGTCTTAACAAGTTTTTATTTAGAACCTTAAGATATTTGGGTAAAGAATCAGCAGGGGTTGTATAAACCAGACACTGTTGTGTGATGGTAAAACAACTCCTACTTTTCAAATTAGTAAAAGTGAAAGGAGCACAAACACTGTACAAACACGAAAACTCCTGCATTTAAAATGTACTCACAGTTGGAGGGCCACTATGTCGTTTTGGAGAAGACGTTCAAACTCAGAATTTTAGTATATATGATATTAATGAGGTAAAAATAAAAAATGAGAACTGCGAGTTAATGTTTGTCTATTCAGTCATGAACAGAGACAGAGTTTTTTGTCTTTTCTCTGCCGAATAAAAAATCTTCCCCAAAACTCCATAGTACACCTTTAACCAGAGGACTCAATAATAATAATCTTCCACCACTGCAAATGAGTGGTTCAGTTGTTCCACCTAAAACCAAAAACTGCTAAGTGAACCCTCAGCACTGCTCGTGCAGTGACCATAATAACCGCCTCTGTTTTGCCTATCAAATAATCCAACAGGGCAAATGCAAAGTAGCAGGCGGTATTTAAAGGAAATACACTGAAATCAGGAGCTGCCCTCTGAGCTCTGGGAGATTTTCAGCTTGTGACAACTCTGCTGGAAACAAGAGCTTATAAAATGTAATGATTTGCATAACTGGTGCGTGCTGAGAGATTTTACATCCTCTAACGTGTTACTAAAAGAGCCGTGGTTCAACACTTTATGCAAATGTACAGCAACCTGATATTAGGTGAGTGACGGTAAAGTGATCACATAATTTCCATAGAAAGCTTGACTTTATTCATCACTGAAAGAAACACTTTTGCAATTGCATTAAAATATATGCATTTGCTCCATATGTACAGTGTAATACTACTATTCATCCATTTCACTCTGTTAAGGGAAATAGTGTAGAACTGATGTTACCATAGCGTGGAACTATATTCTACATAGTGTAACCAGGGAGTTTGTTGGCCACCAGCTTGGAGATATGCTGATACTCCTTTCTGAAATCCAAAGGCCTGAGCTCATCCTCCAGTTCTTCTGCCTCCTGCGGTTCAAAGGACGATATCGAATCTGCAGAAAATCCTCGAACTGGGCCGCTGTTCCTGGTCGACTCGCTCCTTTGACCTCTGGATGATATAAAGCTGTCAGCGCCAGAGCTCCTCTCCACTCCACCACCCTCTGGCATCTGTTTTCTTGAGCATGTAGTTTGCGAGGAAGCAGCATCATCGGAGGAAAAGCTGAGGGCTGAGACGTGGGTCCGAGGTCTGATGACGTGCGTGCCCCTCAGAGCACGCTGAGGAGAGCTGGGGGCCTTGACGGGCACAGGGACGACGCCTCTCCTCTGGAACTGACTTTGGAAGCCAGATTCAGAGTCGTCCAAGTCGAGGCGGACGGGAGACCTCGGAGTCTTGGCTCTGGAGGGCTTGGGGCTACTCGTGGGGTCAGGAGAGTAGGCATCGCTGGGTTCGAGACTGTTAAAGTCATCAGCGTAGTCTGCCTCCTCGTTTTCTTCCCCACTGGAGTCTGAAAAGTATGATTTGGGGCTGCTGTTTCTGCTGCTTCTTGAAGATTCAATTTTGTCTGTGTGCCTGTCAGATTCAGACTGTGATTGACTTGATTCACCGTGATGCTTGTTCTCGTCTTTGTTTGGGGGGACATCCACACAGGGGATGTGAACACACTTCAAGCTTCTTTCAGAAAGGGAAGATTTCTCTGACATTCTTGAGGAGTGTCTGTCTTGTTCACCATTAACCCTCCCATGCAGGTTTTTCTGTTTTAGTGTGATTGTTCCTTGTAGTGCAGAATCCACTGTGATGCCTTGGATCATTGTCTCAACATTTTCATTTAGACTGGAGCTCTGGTTTAATGCCGTTTTTCTTCTGCTCGACTTTGTGATCTTATTACTTGCCTTTGTCCTGTCTTTGGCCATACTTGACTGCGTTTCATTGTCTATTAAATCCATGCACTCTCGACGTTTCACTCGAAGTGGAGATACTTGCTTTAGCCTTAGATTAAATGTTTTAGTTGTTCCATATACAAGCTTCTTCCTCGCAGACGTTCTGGGGCCTCTACTCGTCTCCTCTTGTTTGCCTTTCACTTTCGCAGATGCAGGCCTAATTACTGGTGTCGAACAGTTTCTAGGGGGATGCAAACGGTTAGTCCCCTGTCTGGTTTTCTGCAATGATTTAGTTTCTGCCTTTTGTGCTGAATGCTCTGTGGAAGCAGGCCTGTAAATCCAAGCTAGGTTGGGATGAATAGACAACGGCTGTTGTGGGTTCGGGTGATTCAACTGTGACAGCTCAACAAGAAGAGCATTCAGTAGAGGCAACTGTTGCAAAGCTTCCCCGAGGACGTTTGGATTCGGCCCACTTGCTTCTCGGTTTCTTGGCGTGTTCACATCATGCCTTCCTCTCTGGAGGATCGTTGGAGAACTTGTATCTTCAGTTTCGTTTTCAAACTCCTCCTCTGAGTACGTGTCTTCAAAATGAAATGTAAAATGAGCCTCAGAGTCTAGATTGAGTAATTTGCACTCCCCTCCCTCATCTTTGCGTCTTTCTTCTGCAGAATTACTGTAGAAGAGATGCGGCGGACAGAATGTAGTCACATCTTCTTCAAAACTGTTTTCAGCTTCTTTGAGTGGCCGATGTCTTCGGCTCGTTGGCTTCTGTTCAGCCTGCAAGTCGACACAAACACCATTTTCCCGTTCATCCTCATTCATCAAGGTACCATCATTCGATGGTTTGTTGTTTTGGATGCCAACATCAGACTTGTCCTGTGTGGGTGCGCTGACATCCCCACAGCGAGGAGACGATAACTCTGTGATTATGTTTTCTTGTACATGTTGTTCTTTGTGTACACTGGTGCCTTTAAGACCCCTGCTGTCTGTGATATGTGGTAGTAAATTTACTCCCAGACTCAGCAGCTTGTAACTCAGTGAAATGGATCCAATTCTGTCCCCCATGAGGTTGCTCAAAACAACGAGGCCTCTTTCACCATGAGACGAGGAAGCAGAGGCGCCACGCTCAGTCACATCCTGCCTGATCCTGCCCATCGCTGTAGCCAGGGACACAAGTGACGTCCCAACTAATTTGGGAATTTCTTCTTTCACATCCAGTACCATGGCGTAGAGAGGGCTGTTAGATAGCTGGGTGTGCAGTGAGCTCAGGTTCATTTTGAAGAAGCAGGACTTGCCCCTGTTAAAGGTGTATTCCCTTTGCTGATTCCTCCCATCTGGTCCTTGTTGGCTGGTGCTTTCACTGTCCTGCTGAGGCTGATAAATGAGCAGCGTTGGAAAATCCAGCAGCCGCACGCCGACAGCCAGCTCGTCGGACACTTTACTTCCTTTCTCGATTCTAATACACTCCACCAAGAGCTCAAATGAAAACAGAGTCTCGAGGTTATCGCATTTTTCTCGTCCCGACATCTTGCAAGCTGCGACACCACAAAAGATACCAGCTTACTAGCTGTTAGCTAATCCGCACACTCGAGCTTTTAGCTTCTGTGGGCTCCATGGAAACAAAACACTGTCGCGAGCATTCAGCGTCACGCATGGCCCCGGGATACATGGGAAATGTAGTTTCAGACGTCGTTATTTATAACATTGATTTAAAATTGAATTTGATATAGATAACACTGCTTTCTCTTTGTCTAGTTTCACACGAAAAGGGTGAGATGCCGTTCGCATTCGTAAATGATTGTAATTGTGGAGGTTTACAAATGCGAATGAAGGAATTTAAGACGAAGACAAAGCAAAAATGCCTGAAAACATCATCAACTACTTACCTGCGATATATCCATCACATACACGGAAACACGACACATTACAAGCACAGGTCAGATGGAGACAGCGACGATAATTTATTCAGGTACAGTCTGTGTGAATAACTTTTCTCCAGTTCACCAGATGGTGCCACTGTAGGGCTTACTGGGCGTATACAATAAAATAGTCCGGTGGTGAATGGATGGCAACGAGGACTCTCCTGATTTATTTACATAGCATGCTCCATTAATTTACTTTTATTCTGTCGGCGGGATATATCTGTCAGGCTGTCTTAGATATGTGATAATAATGTGACAGGGTGGACAGGAGTGAACAGCAGAGAGTTTTCTCCGAGCGTCGGGTGGGCGGAGTCTGTCTCCCTGCGTGTTGTCATCACGGAGGTAGGTGCTGGATGGATATCGCTATGGTCTGCGCTCCTTCAGTCCGGAGGCTGAGACTGACAGAGCGAGATGTGAGACGGACCACCGCAGCTTCAACTGGCTTTTACCCTCTTCTTTTTTTAAAGGATAACTGAAAGCATTAACAACCTTCGCAAACAACTGGACAGGACACCGCTCGCATTTAAAGGTAAGACCCGTGCGTTGCTTTTCTTTTCTCCCTCCGAGCCGACTAACAAAGTCAAAAAAGTAGGACTGAGAGAAGTGAGGAGCTGCTGCCACACAGCGAGAGTGAGCGAAAAGGCGTACGAGCTCAGCGATAGTGAACACAATGGGTGAAGTTAGTTTGCGAGTCGAGAGGTCAAGCATAGGCGAGCTGGAGGATATGATGTTTCAGCAGCGGAGCTATCTATAGCCCCGTACTTGTGTCTGCTCATGAAGTGCAGCGAGCGACGCTGCTGCTTGGCTCCTACTTGAAACACGTTGTTTGTTTATGAACTGAGGAGCGTGTTGGCCTCACACACGCACCAAACTCAATGTGAAATCGACCCAATTTTGCATTCTCATTCATTAGTCAGACCCCATTTTGTCACTTTGATTAAAGAAAAAAACATGTAATGATATTACACCTTGACGTCATGTTTTCGGGGATGTGTGTGTGTGTGTGTGCGCGCGCGCGCGTGTCCTGGGTGGTGGTTATTGGACTGGATTTGCATAAAGAATATTTTTGAATGAAATTGTTCAGTGGAGTGCTTTCATGAAAACGGTGGGGGGCGATAAAGGCATCATTGTCTAACTGGTCATGGGTAATAATAAAGCCCTCACATGTCTACCGTGGGTAAAGCCCACAGCTATCATCTGAGAGGCCATGTTCAGATGTTTAATGATTCTGGTACACTCTTAAAAAAAAGGTTTTGTTTTTTATTTATGTAAGTGATGTTGAAAGGAAAGGAAATCACCCAACTCTGCTGTGCTGGTTCATTATCTGCTTATTTGCGGTTTACAGCAGTAGAGAGCCTCTCAGACAAAAGAGCTACTTCCCCTTACATGAGAGTTGTTTAGATTCTCCATAAATAAAGGCAGACAGTCTGCTTGTGCACAGCATGTGCAATCTTGCTTTGCTCCTGTGGCCTATTCAACATACTGTGTACTGTATACCCCTCTGGGAGCGTAAACAAGTGAAATGTTGTTTGTCTTCCAGCACCATATCCTTTGCTGTCTTCCTGCAGGAAGTTAAGCCTCCACAATAACCAACGTCCCAATAAAAGGGAAAACAAATGGTCCTCTGCTGGTGGCTCACTGCAGACACAACAACTAGGTGCTCTTGAGTGTGAATGTAACTTTCCATTGTTTAATTTCCAGAGCTGTGGATTTATATCCTCATGGCTTCGCAGCTCCCATCTGAATAGAGCAAGCGTAACGACTTCTTTGCTTCTGGAGCATTAAAATCAATAAGACACCATTATTTTTCACAGGGTTTTATGTCTGGGAAAGATTAGTTTTCCATGGGGCTGATCTGAACTAAGTAGGCGCGGGAGTGTTTTAACATTGCTCCAGTATGTTGATGGCCCCGGTATTAACATTTAACATATTTTCCTTTTAATGACAGAAAATGCTTGGCTGAACTCCAGCTGTCATAGCTCTGCACATCAGGGAGGCAATTTTACAAGTGACCACTCTCCTGAATGGACATAAAGATGTCTGCAGTGATGGGTGAATAAGTTGCTATCATTGTGCACAAAAGCGAATAACAACCCCATTAATCTGCTCATTCTCCCTGTCATTCTGCAAGTATTTCTGTTAGTCAACCTGTTTTACAATCGATTTTGGATCCAGTCCTTTCCTCATTATGCAGCTGCCGTCAATACATAACCTTTGTCATCTTTAATTTAGTTTTTCATTTGATTCCTATGTTGATGAGTTTTTTGTTTGAAACGCTGTGTTTTTATTGCTTTAAAGGAAGGTCGGTTTTGTTTTTCAGATAGATGAAAGATGAAGACAAGATCTTAATGTTGATGAAAATGAGGCTGTCTAGGTACCACATCTCACCCCCTGCCAACAGGGCTCTCCTAGATGGAGACCTATTCAGCAGCCATGATAATGACAGTAACAGGGGAAAGTCTTTGAATCTTAGTTTGAATAGAGAGCTGTTGCGTTCTGCCATCAATAGGGCAAAGAGAGGGCCCTGAAGAAGAAGTATGCCCTCATCTATTTCTATCCGCGTCCTCTGCATGGCTAACCAGACAATGGGTAATTGAGCTCGATAGATGTCTTTCAGAATAAAGTTATGTGCACAATGTGTGCTCAGCTGAACAATAAGGCACCTGTCAGGATTGGCAGAGGATTGGCTTCCTGTGACATGCCCACAGGCCACATCCAGTTGTTATCGTTTCAGAGCTGGCCGGGATGTCTTCTGGCCTAGTTGGTTTGGAGACGCCCCACTAGAGTTACAGCTCTTATGTTGTGCTTGTGGAACAGAAATTGGCTGTGAAGATATTACCGTAACACACACTGTTTGGGGGCGTTCTGTAGGTTTGGGAAATTACTTAACAGCAGCAGCTGATTCCAGTCTTGTTACACCACTTCCCCAGTGCGCCTGACACTGTGTCCTGTTCTTTCCCCTTGTTTTTGCCTGTTCCCACGGCTCTCTACTGCTGGTGTGCTGACTAGTCACGATTTAGAGAACAGAAGAAGGAACAAAAACTACCGAAGGGCCTACATTCAGACCACATTTGTTAGAGGTGATGCATTTCTCCTTATTGTACCACAGAAGCATGCCAAACCATGTGGCACCCCCCTCTCCAACAGATCCCAGACCCCATGCATGTGATGAGGATCAGGAAACCTGGGCTGGTTTGGGCTGGCTGGCTGGCTGGCTGGCTGGCCAGGAGTCACAGTAGGCCTCCCAACCAAATCCTGTTGCTTTAGAACCAACCAACCAGCAGACAGGGGATCACATGCTGCCTGCTCCTGTTGTGAGAGCCAGATTTTCTCTCCTTCTCTTTGTCAGCCTTTGTTTTGATTGCAGTCTGGATTTATGGAAGGATTTGAGCCCACTCATCACTGTCAGGGAAAGTACAGATGCTGTCATTTGGTTGATGTTTTTTATTTAATTTTATTAATTTATTTTATAAATTGATCCTGTGTTCCACCACAAGTCTGTTTGTGATAGATCTGGGCGGTTTACTGGAACCCTAAACCTGAGCAAGGTTCATACTGTGTACAGTACGGACAAGGACATGAGTACATCAGGAGGGCTTCAACTAACAGTTAGTTTCAGTACAGATTGATCCGCCGATTATTTTCACAATCAGTTGTGGAAATGATCGACAATCATTTAGTCCATAAAATGTCACAAAACCGTGGCGGAAAAAAATTGCTTCATTGTCCAAACAACCATCCCAAACCCAAATGCTCTTCATGTACTGTGATATATGACAAAGAATTGCAGCAAATCCTTACATTTAAGAAGCAGGAACCAGAAATTGCCTGGAAGAATTAATCCATCGTCAAACGAGCTGGCAATTAATTTTCTTTCAAGCTCTAGACATTGAGTTTTAGTCGTATCATTGGCGTAAAAGCAACTACAAGGAAAGTTGTCTTTTGTAGGTCCTGGCAGCCCCTGCGGACACGAGTGATATGAGAACCACTGCCTCATGTTTAAAGTCCTCAGTCAGGCCAGCATGTGTGAGTGAAAGAAGGATGCAACATATTTGTTAACAGTAGTGTTCTATGTTAAACAGCTGTTTGCTGGATGTATGGCAGTGAGGTAGAGTAGATATTCGTGGCTATGTCAGATTAATACCTTTTTTTAATATGACGATGTTGAAACAAAGAAAACTTTGTTTTAGTGTCATACCAACAGACTACACAGCAGCTTGTTTCCTCAGGCAGTGAGACCCGGTACATCCTCAGCAGTCTGCGCTTTAATTTTGTGATTTATCTAACCCAGATAAGTCTGAATCAGACTTGGTTGCCCGACAGGTTGCCTGCCAGGCATTCAGTTTAACTATAATAACTTCATAGAAATAGCCAGTCCTCTCGCTGATGGTGTTGTTTGCTTATGTAGGTCATAAAGAGGCATGAATATTAAATTGAGGCTGTTTCATAACCAGTCAGAGTACCCTGTAGTATGTTAAATTGCTCTAAGGTCATCATGTTGGGTTCTTTTAGGGTCATTCACTGCTTTTGTCTGCACTGCACATTGTTCGACTACTCATGTGTAATCAGCGTAATAGCATTAAGACGGCTTGTTGAACAGCTTGTTCGGGCGCTGGCGTGTGTCAGCATCCATTCCAGGGAAACACGGCAAGAAGATGCCAGCAGCCCTTCACAGCACAATATTATGTGAAACGCACAAATGAGATGTTGTGGCCCGTGGCGTATTTCTGAGGACATATGTGGATTGGTGCCCTCGTATGCCACTTTGCTTGTTTATTTGTTTGTGTCTAGAAGATGTATGTTAATCTGACTGCACTGATGTGGTTAAGCCCTGTAGTAGATACAGTAGATTAGAAGCAGAGTGATGCTGTGCTGTCGGATGTAATGCTTGTCATTTAGAGGCATTTTACGTAGAGGATTTGCATTATACCACAGGGAAATGGATCTGCGAATGTTCATGATTATCTTGTGTCACGGGTACAGTAGCTGCTGCTCCAGCAGCCTTTCCTATGGGTCTTATACCTGTTGTATCTGCTCTGATCTGTAATTTCCTACCCTTGTCCGTGGTTTTCTATGGTACCAGGCATATTTGAGTGAAAAAGCAGCGTGATGGCTGGAGGGGAAGCTGCTGCATGGAGCAGATGGTATAGTGACAGAAGTCAAATACTGATCGCGACACGGCTGGTAAAGACCCCGTCAACCTCTGATGACACATAGCCGAGAGATGCCGAAGGACTGAAGAGGAAGTGGGATGTGGGGAAATATGGGTTTGACGACCAACTCTGCTGTCACTGCTCACTCATGCATAACTAGAACAATCATGGACAAGACGAAGGATCTGAAAACTTCAGCCAGAGCCACAGATGATGTACACTACATGTCCTTGTAACTGCATAACAGCTATTTTAAAGCCCTTTTGTGGCAGTGCATTAGATGTAACTACTGTGTCACTGGTCATTACAATAGAATTATATAACTTGTGTAGAGCCTGGACCTTTTTAACGATGACCTTTTGAAACCCCACATGGTTTTCTATATAAGCTGTGTCAAGCACACAGGACTTACGGACAAAGCTACATATGGTCTTAACTGTATGGCAGTGGCTTACAGATGTAGCCTCCACACACACAACATAGATGTAACTGTGAGATGTTTTTGTTGACAGATGAAAGAAAATCATTAATCCTCTAGATAATCTCTTTGATCTTCAGACACACAATGGTGAAATTTGGGTCATCTCAGTGTATAAAGAAGGACTGCCATTGTCACATTACCAGTGATTTTCCAATTTAGTCATCTTTGGTCTTTGCTTGATCAAGTTTAATAATAAAACCTTCAGGGTTTGGCGTAAATCCATTAGTCATTGTCCTGTTAGGGCTGCAACTAATTATTTTCATTATTGATCAATCTGCCATTTTTTCACAACTAATGTAGACCATAAAATGACAAGAAATTGTGAAAAATGCTAATCATAATTTCCCACAGCCAAAAATGTTCATCTTCAAGTTGCTTATTTTGTCCAAAAACAGTCCAAAATCCAAAGACTCGTCATTTCCCATCATACATGACAATGTAAACCAGCAAATCCTTACATTTAATACTAATGACATTTTTGCTTGGAAAAAATAATAATCCAGTTCCTGGTGTGGACACACAATAGTTTTATTTAGCCATTTGTTCTCCTGTCATGACAAAGTGCAAATACCACAGGATCGGTCTTTGTTTCACCAAGTCATTTAACAGTGTCACTCCAAAATACCATCATGTTCATGCATTATGGATTTTCTATAGTCAAGCATATAGGAAAATGTGTCTTGCCAAGATAAATTATGTCTTCACCCAGTGTTCCCTCGGGGACTCATTAGTGTCCATATCAGGAATGTTGGGGAAAAGGCCATCGAAAGTTGCTGACCCTCCTTACATGTTTTGTCTACGTGTCTGTCACTGGGCCACAATGGAGAGAATGAGCGCTGGCCAGTCATTAACCCGATTGCCACAGAGTCCAAGGACCAGTCCTGACCCATGGGGTTAACTCGGTCTGTGTTCCCCTGAGCGGGCCCAGACAATCAGGACAGCTGACCTCTGCGGTCTCAGCCAGCCTCCAATGGGAGATAAGAAGGGATTTGGTTTAGCGCTGGTGTGCATACCTCCTTCCTACTGTAGCGAAAAAGAAAGGGCCTGTCTGAAGTGGCAGACATGACTGGGTGTGGGTGATCCAGCCAGTCCAGACTGCATGCCATTACAGCCTCTGTGGACTCTGTCTTTCAGTGAACACCACTTTGGGAATGGTGTACAGTATGGATATTTAAAATGACCAGTATTAGATACATATATCATGCAGTTGCCCGCTAACAGTGCTGCGCTACTGAGTTACTTACCGCTGAAGTTGTAGCTAGAAAAGAAGTCACACCAGAGTTGACCACATTCCAGTTGAGCAAGTCGGAAAACCAAGACGCACACCTCCAGGAAGACATAGTTATGCCTGCTCTGTAGGTATAAACAAAACAGTACTTTTGTTTTTTTTTAATCAGTCTACAACTTATTTAATGAGACGCTAAACAGACAGATGTGCTAATGTACTCTGAATTCAACAGCTTCTATTTACTGTTGGAGCAGCTACCCTGGATTATGAGTCAAGCTTCAGGGCACTTTCATGTTGAAATTTTTATCTTGGAACTCAGACATTTCGACTTCAACTAAATAGAGTTGAGTTTGGTGGTTTGACAGGATGGATGTATTTTACAGTTAATGTTTTTTTCCTGGATTATTTGTTTTTATTATATATCAATGAAATTTTAGCCTCAAAAGTACACTATATGGGAACTGTAGTTAGGCCAAATATAGGCCAATACTACATGAAGCCCCCCGTGCATACATCTGCGCCCTTGACTGTCAAATTGACCCTGGGTAAGTCAAGGAGCAAATAGCCATCGGATGAGCTGTTTTGAAGCGTAAAAGTGCGCTGACTTGTTTCTGATAGAGGTTGATTATAATTAACAAGTCAAATGGAGCAGAGCCATGACAGATGTGCCATAAAGTGCTCAGCTTTAGTGTGTGTGTGCGTGTGTCTGTGTGTGTTACTGTATGTGTGAGTCATTGAGGCACTGCTGCTGGAGCCAGTACCCTTCACTTAACCTCACCAGCGCTCTGCAGTACCTCCACACTGTTGTCAAGCATGGGGTTGCATTGAAATTCAATTTAAGCTTAATGACCTGCAGGATCCCTTTAATAGATATTACACTGTAGTATGTTAGGCAGTGTCCTTAAGGAGTATGTGCGTAAGATGTAAATAATATAGTAATGAAACCACTGAATTTACTCGTCTGTGCTTGTGTTGTTCTGTACAGTACTGACCAGAATGTACAAGTTTCTATCAGTCTTTTTACAGGAAGGAACCTTCTCCTAAACAACCCTTTTTATCAATTGTGAGAAAGTGTCTGTTTCGTGTTGGCTCCTTTTATGTTGTCAGCCGTCTGACATGAGACAAATGAGACAGTCTAGTCATGGTCTGTGGTTTGTCATTGTGTTTTTAAAAGCGCTGACGAAACTTATCGGGAAGTTATTCTTGTTTGTGTTCCCGCTGACTCATTAATCAGATGATAATGACTTAAGTGAAGTGAATATATATGGTTTATACTGGGAATCCCAGAACTACAATAACAAACCTTTGGCCATTCTCAGCTTTGTTTTTGGTGTGTGTTTCAAAGTGGTGTCATTCAATGCATTATTCCGATTGTGTTACTCTTTCGTTTGACAGCAGCTTTAAGTGTCTGAGACAAAATCTGAAGTGTTGCTGATTTTATTTCCAAGAGGATTTTCACAGTTTCTAAAGCGTCATCTGGTTAAATTAAACATTAAACTTCCTTTCGATATCCGTGAAATATAAATATTTGTCTCTTGTTGTTCAGTTCAGATTGTACTATGCACGTCTTTGTATCCACTTACTGAAGCACAAAAATGTCTGTGCATGATGTTGCCTGTGGCCTGTTCCTCTGACTCGCTGTTAGCAAAGACACAGTAGTCTGTGACTAATTTAGACAACCCTGAGATACTGGATTTACTGGTGTGTATGGGAAACCCTTTAACACAAAGTGGAAAAGGAGGCTAAAGTGGAGAGGAGCTGAACGGTGCAGGGGCTGGCAGTCGGCCTGGCCTTTTCTTGTACTCGGGGCTGCTGCAGCAGTGGTATGATGTGTTTAAGGAGCACCGGCTCAGCCAAGCAGAGCTAATTCCAAGCTAGAGTAGTATATTCCATCTAGCTTGTTTTTGCTTTTCCTCTTTCTATGCGACATCATTTTGACTAGCCTTCGTTTTATGTGATTTGTAAAGGCTGTTGACAGAGGATAATGATCCGGAGTGACAGTGGCCTGATTTTTTTTTTTTTTCCCTTGCTCCTGTAATCGCACTGTCAATGTGGAGGAAATCAACTGCTCCCCTCCTCCCCTCCACTCAAGTGTATTGAAAGCTTCTGTGGATGTTTGGAGGGTAGCCACAGGGGGTGGGACGCTGTGGGATCCAGAGCTGGAGGGGCAGCTCATTTGACACTGAATGCTCGCCTTTATATGGGTTTACTGCCTTAAAAGAAGAAGGAGTGAGGGGAAAGGAGATTACATAACATGGGCAGGCAAACCCAGACACTATGTTAGGATCCCAACAAGAGGTCTCTGTGCAATTAATTTTTACAATGCCTAGCAGCAACACTGTGTGTTCATTCAGTGCTTACCTTTCCTCAGGCGGTGTTTACTGGAAGCCCTCGGAACCTCTCCGAAATGTAAACAGGCCTGTAGGGCCACATACAGTTCAGCACTGAGCTGTGTGGGCTCAAGCCAAAACACAACCAACACACAACTGCTGGATACACAGCCAGGTGCTGTATATCTAACCACAGGAGCAGCTGTATAATTACACTGTTCCCGTCTGTCACAAGATAATCTGTGTTTAGGTGGAGCACACAAACACAAAAGGTCAGGGGTCAAAGTTAACTTGCTGATGGATTTGCTTTATAATATAATAACTTATAGTACACTTACTTTAAGTTATAAGTTTAGTTCTTTCTCCAGAGGAAATCCTGGTTTCCTGACCAGATTTTCCCAGCCCCCCCTTCCCTTGGAGGAAACAATTTCTCTAACTCTAAAATAAATCAGGTTAAAGCAGAAAGCCGACAATAATCAGGTTAGTTAAGTGCATGTAAACACACACAGATTCTCATCAGGTCACACACGAAGATCCTCTCTCTCAGGTGGTGACATTTGACTTCTTCTGGGGGAGTGTAAATAGACAAATGAGTCTAGGTTAATTGTTTCCTGTCATTTTGTTTCATTTTCGCTGAAAGGCAGTCCAGGCTCCCCGAGGAGATATCTTGCATGTCCCTCTGCTCAAACAGAGCCTGTTCCCTGGTCAGTCCCAGCTCCTCTGTTTGTTGACTTCATGGATTGCTGCTGCTGCACCATTCATTGCTTTGCCACCTCAGTGTTTTTTTGTTGCACTGCATAATCAACAAAACATGCCCATGGCTAGGTTTACAATGTGGAATATTATGGGTTTGCAAACATTGTCTCGCCATAGATGCTGAAAAAGACACACTGAGCCTCTGGTTCATAGGATTTTGCCCCAGGGGGTCCCATACAGGAGGTCTGTGGTTGTTATTGATTTAGTATTGAACAGCATTACTGTCTGAGCTTTCTCTTTTGGGACGATGGTGAGAATTCAAATAATTTAATATTTCTGAGGTGGCATTTCAAGATCAGACGCACACATTACATGACAAACTGCTGAAGGACTCTTTGTCTGTCTTATTAACCAGGCAAACTGACTAAGATCGTATTTGTAGCAACAGCCTGTAGGAGTCTTTCACCTTACCAAACCCTGCTGGATATAACTGTGTCAGCAGTCTACCTCAGACACCACAGGTGAAAATTGTAAAAAAACAAACAAAAACATATTGATGAAAACATGAAAAAACGGTCTGCACACTGTAGCTCCCTTAAGCGCAGTTTATTGGCGTGTTGAGCTAATGCTCTTATTCAGACTTTAATCTGCAAAAACTAATAGATTGAATTTGATTTTTGCCATGTATCTAAGAATAAAATGAGGTATAAGTTAGGGTAGGAATGATATATGAGGACATTTCACAATAAACACTTTCTGAATATAGACAGGAATAAAAGTAGAAAGTTTGTTATATGTAAGTGCTACTGAAGTGGAGATTGCTGGCTCGTACGTACATTTTAAGGCTAAAAAAATTCAATGCATGTGAAAACGGTCAAAATAGATATTGAAACTTCCCCAGTTGATTACCATCATTAAATGTATCATGTAAGAATTTGCCACCTGGCAAAGTTACACTCAGTTACTCTAGTGATACCCTTACTGCTGCTTATAGTAGCTGCCATTAGCTAATTTGCCCAGTTAGCAGTCCAGCGAGCAGTTCGAACTGGGAGCTCAGAGAGAATTATTGTTAACACTGCTAGCACAGGAGCTCTGGACCAAAGAGCCGGGGTTAGCTGGATAGCATGCTAACTTCGGTAAATATTTCTCCAACATAAAGCATAGACATTATATCACAAGAATCTGAATGAAAATAAACACCTAAACGTGTATTTAGACTTGTTTCTTCCCACCAGTCTGAAAGAAGACAAGGAAGCCATATAGCCCCAAATCTCTAAATAGACCAATGCAATAAAAACGTTAAAAATAAAAATGTTTTTATGTGCCGTCTTGGCTCTTAAAGCAACACTTTCCTCTTGATTCTGCTGGTTGGTGACCCAGAGTGCATGTTGTACAGCTGCTAGTGCCTGGTGATTTCCCTAAATGCTGCCATCTTGGTGACATTCTTCAGAGCCAGCTGCAGTTTAGAGATAAGGAAGTGAGGAATAAGGAAATCGGTGCTTAGTTGGTATTCGCTTGTAAAGTCTGGCCGACTCTGTGATTAAGGACAGACACCTTCCTGCGCACATTATTCATCTTGTGCCTGATCTCTGCTTGACTGAGGCAGAAGTGCATTCAGAGATCTAACTCCAGCTCTTTCTGTGTCATGCTGAATTACATAAATATTAATGCCAGTGGACTGAGGTTCCTGAGGAAATGCTGCAATATGCAATACAACAATACTCCTTATGACTGTTGGGACGTTTTACTCACCCAACCCCCTCTTTTTGCACAGCCCCTTCCCCCCCCTTTCATAAGAGCACTTCATCAGATCATTGGCCTCGATCAGTTCTGGAGGTCAAAGTTCACTCGATCACTGGGGGCCCTCATGCCAGGTCGGATCAGTGCACTTGCTCCTGGTGGAAGGAATGAATTCATCAACATTCATCTCCCTGGACACTTTTTCCCCATTTAGCATTCAGGAAGGGGGATGGTAGGAGGGTGGTTTGAGGAGGTGGGAACAAGACTAGAGTGGAGATATGGAGGCAAAAAGGAGAGCATTCGTATCCATTTGTCCTCTCTACACACTTTTTAATGGTTCATGAACAGTGGTGTGTGCGTGCCTCCGCAGATATGTAGCAGGGGATGATGATGATGGCCAGCTGACTGGAGGAATGGGATGCTTGTGCTGTGTGCATGTGTGTGTGTGTTTTCCCTTCAAGCCAGCTGACTCCTCTCTAAATCAGTGAGATCAAGGAAGTGCTGATGAGTGGCAGCAGAGAGGGAAGCAAAATTTCGATGCGCTGAATTTCCCCCGATGCTTCGGTATGTCATTAACATCATTAATCTTTACACGGAGACAGAAGCAGACAGTGTGATTGTGAACATGTGGGTGTAACCCTGTGCGCATTTTGTGCGTGTTTATGCGTAGGTGCTCGCGTGTGTGGGTGGCTCTCAGCGGGAGGTTAGACTTTGACACCCTTTTAGTCGCCACACCTCCCTTAAACACACCCACCACATGCCATGCCAGCTGCAGCTGTTGTGCCTCAATGCAAGAGATGTAGAAAATTCCTCTCGCACTGCAATTAGAGCTGCAGATTGCTGAATAGCGCACATTGCGATGTCCTAAAATTGCACTTGGTCCCCTTTCTACTGCCGAGAACACTGAGTAAATAGAAACTGATGAGGGCGAATCGTGAATAAACTGGCCCCCGTCTGCCTCCGAGTTGACAGATTGTGTTTTGTGCAGGCTGCTCCTTGTGATGTGCTGTTACCCTGGTTAAAGAAACCAAAGGGTGGAAAAAGGCCTCATTGATGGGGTGGGTTTCTCACGCCTGACTGAGAATGTTCGCTTTCCATCGAGTCAAGTGGTGCATTGTGATTCAACCAAAGAAATGCAAATATATAGAACAGATGTACTATTTCTTTTTTCGTCCGCTCGTCGGCAGGAGTAATCCCTCATTCAGGTGGAGATTGTGCCGGGTGCACTCTGGGTGCAAGTCTAAAGTGTTAACAAGGGAAGAGCCATGTCACTCTGGCACACGTGATGGCTGCCTGCCTTTCAGGGTCTTCTCTCAATAAGGCTAGATGCTCAGGATAGATAAATGGAGGCTTTTGTGGCCTTTGCCAGGGGGAGAACCACACAATGAAGGACGCACACAGAGCAAGGTCTTTTCCAGAGAAAATAGCTAAAAGCAGCATTTCCCCAGTCCCTCCTCCTTCTTCTCTCCCTCACTCCCTCTCTCCCTCCTTCACTTTTCTCTCACTCTTCCTTCCCGAATCTTTTCCTCCTCCGTGAGAACCGAACCTTGCTCCCATAATGTTTCCATAAACGGGCTGAGGGAATGGAAATAACTCGGACCATTTCCCATCGCCTCCCTCCATCCACTCTCTCCCCACCAGCGGTCTCTTTACAGGGCTGTGGACAGTACTTACACACACTTCCCTTAATGATGCACAGTGTTTTACACTGCTCGGAGCACTGTCAGAGTGCACATTTAAGGCATCTCTGGACACAGCAGCCTTAAAATACAGTAGCTGTGCTGCTGCTACTTCATCAGGCATTACCAGGGATACTTCTAACAGAATGGAGGTCAAAGTGGTCTTGTACCACTGCGCATCCTTCAGTATGGCCAGGACATTCACTCAGAAGTACTAGTTGTTGCGCTCGTCCTCCTCCACTATAACCTGTTTGTATTAGGGTTTTCTCCCTCCTTTCATTCTTCTTTTGAGCCATGTTTACCTTTCAGTACAGCCTTTTCATTCTCTATTTGTCTTTTCCTCCCTCTCTGCTCTCCACTTTGTGACTTAAGTTGTTGTCTTAACTGTCACTATGCGGCTGTCTGGGGTTTTACATGCACTTCTGCATGTTGCCTACATCTGAAGGCCATCCTACCAGGCCAGGACTGGGCGATCTCTCATGTGGGTGGCTGCCCTGGGAACAGATGTTTTTGATGCCACTTGTAGGGGGAAAAGCTTTGAAAGTGACTCCATAAAAAGAGATGCCAGCTGCATGACAAACCAGGGCCGCCTAGTTCTCAGGAATTCTGCCGGAGCCATTTCTCTCCGAGCCCTGAAAACAAGGCCTGTGGAGAATAAGAAAACTTTTCACTTAATCAGACTGTTCCCTTTGGAGGACTTCATTAATTACAGGAGGAAGTAGCTGCACAGGAACATATGCTCCAGATGGCCTGCACTTCACTACTTGTTGTTGTTGTTGTTGTTATTTTGGTATCTAGATCCTGTACAATGATCTGAATACATCCTTTCTTTTTTTTGTTGTTGTGTATCAGACTTTCACCAGCCTCACCTACAGTATGCCAACGGGTTCATCCATCTGTGAATGTAACCATTGTCGGACTACTTGTTTGTTTGTAGCCTTGTTTTCCACTTCTCTAGCCAGCCGTGGTGCAAGCATCTGGCATCCTACTCGGTCATCTGAAAGCACTGGCAGCTTTGCCCATACTGCTGTTAACAATATGGTTTCCAGTGTCAACTTTCCTTTGCTTCCTGACTGCCCACTCCATCTGCACACATCCGCAGAGCAGCACCCCTGACCTGGCATTCAGCAGCACGCTCTTCCCTGCCAAACTTCCAATGAAAAGCAGCGCTCCGGCCAGTGATTATTATTCACGTGCTAATATTAGCCCCTGCGTTCGTCAGAAACCCTCATTACGTGCCCTATGGATGAAGCGCGTCATCTGCACCGTTCACAAAACGTGCTGAGCCGGAACTACTGCTGTCTGCCAACTTTTGCCAAAGTATAGTTTGTAGGTTTTGTTGGTAAAAGCCGGTGCTCTGCCCCAGGAGTTCCTTACAGATCCTAATCATATGTTCGTAGGTAATGAAAGAGCAAGCGCAAAACTGCAAAATATAAACACGAGTCGGATAAGCACTTAATTACCGAAGACATCCTTCAGAGTGCCAGTGGCAATGTTTTAAGTGTTCAAAAAAATAATCAAGTGGTTTGTTCTGCAGTGTGACAGCAACAGAAAAGAAGTTTTCTTTATCTGGTGTGAAAAGAAAGAAAGTTGTCTGCAACAGAGACGGAACATTTTCAAAAGCACCATGTTCTGAAACTCCCTCTTTTATGCTTGTCAACCTTGAATGTTGCATTACTCACAGTCACCAGTTGCATCAAGCTTTTGATAGTGGAAGTCTTTACTGTTTCATCCCTGAGATCCCAGACAGGTACTGTAGGGTTGCAATGGTGTGAAATTTTCACAGCACACTAACCATTTAAAACCAAATCACAGTTTGACTCTGTTATTAATGTCAACAGTTATAATGGTCTTTAACAGGATGAAAACAAAAGGGCTTTTTTGGCTCTATTATAATTTTCACTAAATATTATGTCCCTGTAACTGACATGAGAATATTTTTTGGAACAACAACAACAAAATACTGTAGAATTCACTTCCATTGATGGGCAAAGCCAACCAATCAGTTCCAGGTTGTTCTCGGTTCTGTTTAGCATTATGTATAATACCCAAGTGGATCTGACAAGACTCAGCCGTGATCATGCAAGTCAACTTTTGAATTGAACTAACGAGTGTATTAGCTATGCTTTTTCAACCAGCAAGAGAAGAAAAACAAAAAAAAAGAAATTTATATTTGACCTTGTTTGGCAAAGAGGGTGGACTGTATGTGTCCATATGCTTTATCAGGCACACTCGAGGTGACTATTAACATTACACTTGTCAGAACAGCAGTTTTTGTAATGACAACTTGAATGTGAACTAGTGGAAATCAGTGCAGACCAGGTCTATTGTCTCCTTCTTCTTCATTGGTGATAGACTGGTCCACTTCAGTTCTGGCTAATATACCGCTCGGTTTTTCGAGTTTGGGCAGGAAGATTTGGACCCATAAAGACCTCAAAAGGCCTGAGAGTAGTCACCTTGGCCTAATTGAACAGTTTTTAGAGGCCATAAAGAGTAAAATTATCGAGTAATTTGAAAAGAAAACAGCAAAAATTAGAAGCACACATTTCTGTTTATCATCTCACGACCCCTCATGTTTATCTTGCGACCCCTTGGTGTGTTCTGACCCCTAAATTGGGAACTGCTCTCCTGAGCCTGTCTCACCCTTTTTCTAGACTATTGTGGTTTTGTTCAAATGTTTAATAATGTTGCTCTGTGCTGCTCGAAACTCGACGACAATGTGCCTGTCCCGTATTCAGTAGATCACCGCTCATCCGCGTGCTGCTCTCTGCTCCTCTCCTCTCCCTCCCTCTTTGTTCTGAAGGGAGGTCTGCTGTCACTCAAGGCTGTCATATGCAGAAAAAAGTTGCCTGGCAACAACATGGAGGGATGCGAAAGCCACTGTTTACTCTCCACCCCCTCACCTCATGCGCCCACGACCCCCTTCTCTTTCTCTCTCTTCCTGATGGAGTGGCATGGGAGGCATAGTGGTGGCAGCACAGGCTCCAGCTCTCTGATGAATTCAGACAACAGATACAGAACAAACTGAGAGGAGGAGAGAATTTGGAGGGAGATAAAAAGGAAGGGGGCGGATAGGGGAGAAGTGACATTCGGAGATGCTGTGTTTGCCTGTTGGCTGCCAGCTGCTGCTCCCCCCTTCCTCTCTGCGGGAGGAACAGGCCATTTCCCTAAACAACTTCTTTGCCACTCTGCATAACTAAGGAAGAACTTGTCTTACTGCAGCATGCTGTTATCAGCAGGGCTAAAAATACTGGACGGCAAATGGATCACATGCCTGGCTATCGTCACACCTTCATGAAAGAGAGCTTGATCTGAGCGGATACAGGTGCCTTTGGTTCTTGGTGATTATGAAATGTCCCCTGGTGGAATCAATCAGGCAAAAGCCCTCGTTCCCCACCGCATTGTGCTGCTTCGACTTGTTTAGTGCTGTAATTACGAAGCAAGCCTCAATTGCTTCCACACCACCATGCTGAGTTGGGTTGACTTGTCGGGTTCACCACTGAATGACTAATTTTGGGTTGTTTTAAGAAGGAATTAGTTCCACTGCAGAGAAATTGAATATAATATATATAATACATATAATATATTTTTAAAAAATGTTGAGTGTGCATTTATTCGTAATCAGGCTTTGTAATGGATTACACTGTATTCTTGACAGTCCCATGAAAGTACACCACAGTCAAGCATCTCGAAAGGAAAGTCCTGTACGATGCTAAAGATATTGTATTACGCAAGATGCGGTATGTTTGTTTAACTAATATGTGTCTGTGACTGTCTGTGTATGCGTCTGTTGGGGAATATATTCATAACCCTCTGCCAGACGTCACACATGCATTTTGTTTGGCCAGAGTGAGAATGAGAGAGGGTGTCAAGGTACCAGTCTGGATGAGTTGAGTCATCCACCGGCATGCACTCACAGCCATGTACCAAATGGCCAAAGCCATCACCAAACAAGACAGCGCTTAGGTGTCCTGTGGGGAAAGGCTGGAGGTTGATGGAAGGAGTAATGGAACCAGTGATGTATAAAGAGGCATAAGATGTGTAAGATCCAACACATCTCAACTGCAAGGACAAACAATGCAGACTACAGAAGAAAAGGGCAAACCACATTGTATGGTGAAGTAAATGGTCCAAACCCTACTTTTGTGACAAGATAACAGTCTTTGGTACATTTAAATTAAGGACAGCCACACTGTATAAATTTACTATTTAATTTGAGAAATGGATTTTTGATTTCCTATTCAATTTTCATCCACAATTCATGTGTGTGTTTCTATACAGACTTTTTCTTTCTGCATCCATGATTGCGTGAGGGTCCTTGAGACGTTGATTTAGTCATCATGGGTGCATACATAGGCTCTGTACAGTCATCCATCTCCCTCCAATTTGTTGTGACAGCGACCACTACAATACAGCAATGTACAGAATACGTCTGCATGTGTGGGACGCGTCCTCCAAGCTCCACAGTGTCCACAGCTGCCCACGTTTGAATCTTTTTTTTGGAGTATACTCACGAATTTAATGTAGAAATTTGAAACGTGGACAAAGGTTTTGATTAAATTGTTGCTTCATTGTATGCAATACATTTCTGTGAACATCCAGTCCAAATTTGGTAATTAAATTTTGTGATTATTGTTTCCAGAGACACATGTGATAAAGCAGATGCTGTCTCTGTTTTCAGTTTTGCGAGAGGATCCAAACATCAACCACATAAACTAACTGCAGTAAAATATTTAACTCAACTATCCATTATTAAAAATGTCAGGCATATTTAATTTATGAAAAAACATGGTTGTGCTTTGTTTTACCTTGTGTAGGGGTGTCTGAAGTTAGCTTAGCTTAGCATAGAAACAGGAAACTTGGAAAAAAAGTCAGTGTGTTTCTTTGAATGAGTCCAAACTGTCTGCAGTATTTGAAAGATGAGCTGTGAAAGACCATTCTGAAGTGTTTGTGAATGTAGGTCATTTTGCATGTGTATCCGTTTGTGTAATGACTACCCTTGGTATGTAAATTACCCGTCAGACCCGGCCGTCCATGTGCAAACGAGCGGTGTTTGTGGGATTGTGTGTTTCTCCACAGGCCCTGCTGCACATGTGTGTAGGCCGATGAATAGTTTGTCTGTTTGCTGGGATGCAGTGACAAGAACTGCTAAGTGTTACCTCCTGGGGCTTCCCACTCTTCAAATAAAACTCTTTTCCTTCCCCTCAACTCCAATCAAAGCTGAGAACCTGCCTGCAGTGGCTAGATCAAAGCCAACTGTGGCATACAGACCTGTACTTGGTGCCATTCATTCGGCTAGATTAAAGTCTGTCATTTCCTGCTATTAACATGCTCCTACCTCCAACTGGAAACAGGGAGAGCAAAGCAGTCTTCAGGAAGTGGTTACAATGTCACTGTTTAGTGTTTTTCCAATTAAGACCTCTGGAACTCAGTTATGTTGCACTGTACAGGAGGAGAGATATGTCATCACAACTCAATTACCTCGCAGAGTTGTTCTATATTTAGCTTTTATGTGTCTAAGGAAGGTTGACTTTCTCGGAAATAACTGGTTTCACAGCTCAGTCAGTGCACTTATGAAACATGGTGCTAATGCAGCTCCTCTGCAGTAGTTACAAGTGCCTTGTTTAGAGGTGTCTCAGTGGTTGTTGAGAATGGTTTTATAGGTCTCCACACCCAAAGATTTGAACCACAATCCCTAACAATAACTCCATGTCAGGGCCAAGACGCACCAAACTGAATTTAAACAACTGGCGTCAGCAAACGGCAACTGATCTGATTCAACACATAATGACAGCTGACACAGCTCAACGATGCCTGACAGCTTCATTTAAAAGATGAACACCTTGAAGTGGTATTGTCATGTGACTGGCGTTTCTAACTTGAATACATGGAGAAATATCAACTTTTGATACCATAGGGAGAATAACAGTAGTTATATTTAGGCCTTAACATGATTTTTTATTAAAAGCCTGGCATAATAATGCATGTGTACTGTGTGTTAAGTACAACAGCATCCAAGTAAATTACTTCTGACCATAGTGTGTCCAAGTATTTTCCTGTCAAACGTAACCCTGCTGTGATTCCTCAGGCCTGATAGCTCTGAGAGGGATTACTTTTAGCTTTGAGAATTACATTTGGCTTTTGGGCTAACCACAGCACAACACACTCGTCAACAGCAGTTTACTGTGCCATCTCGTTAAATACTTCAGTGGGCATTGCAGTGGTGTTTGTGTCAACTTGCTGTCAGAAGAGAGAACCAGAAAGCGCAGCTGCTATGGCTGTATCGAACACAGAGTGTTGAAGGGGTTAAAAATACCCAGAATAGTAGTGACGGCGACAACGGAGACAACAGCTGACCTGTGTTTGCATAAGAGGAAATAACTTCTCATAAGTGTTGATGTAATCAAAGAAAGTCTCAATGAATGTTACATAACCAACAACCCCTGCACACTCATCCTCTTCACAATATTTTAACTAAATGTTTAAGGAATAAATTGAGAATATGTCTGCTGAAATGTTGCACTCACTCTCTGAAAGTTGTTGTTTTCACTGGATTTGTTTGGGTTTCTTTTTTTTTTTTCTTTTGCTTTTCCACTCCAGCACAAAGCAAAAGCAAGCAAACCTTTACAGTTTCAACTTTTAAATAGCCTCACTTACTTACTTACTTCCTGCCATTCAGATGCAGATTGTGCATGAATGTTAGTGGTCAGCTTGCTGTCAGCTGCAGCCTTTGATGCATTGCCTCACATCTCATGATAAAAGCTTCACTTAAACAAACTGCAGTGAGGCTTTGGTGGCACTAGCTCTCCGGCTTGCGGTGTGTCGGCCCTTAAACCCACAGCTGTCTGCAGTGAAGCACCGGAGAGTAGCGCCCTGCGGAGATGAGGACCTTTTGTCATACATTTTTTTTCCCTCCTTGCTCTCAGGACCATCGCAGCCTCACCCAGCCCTCCTGTCTGCCCAAGGTAAAAATATGCCGGCTCAGCATATGGCGTGTGGCTAGAGGGATTATCAGTTTTGAAGGAAGGGCAGTTCTCCTCTTGGGCTCTGTCTTTCTCCTCTTATCTCCGTGTGTTTAAGGCGGTCATGGTTGCTGCTGGCTCCGTTTGTCAGACAGACCTTTGTACCCGGCTGCGGCTTCATAGGATGGAGAACGGATAAGCGGATCCCTCCATCTCCCGCCGATCCAAATGTCAGCCACTGCAAGAAACTTAAGGTCACAGGCTTGACCTGGGCATCTTTTCCCAGGAACAATAGCTTTTCCCCCTCTTTTTACCCGTCCTTCCTGTCAGCCAGAGAAGTTCTGAATGTCACGGTCCACCCCCTCCCCCCTGCCACCAACTCCCAGCAGTCTTTCTCCCCTCCCGCCCAGCACAGCCACCTACTTTCCCTTACATATGCTAATGCAGCGGTCCCATTCATTCTGTTGGTGGCTTTGTCACAGGGGGAGGGAGAGGGCCGCGTGCATTAAGCAGCAGCTGTATGCATTTCCCCCAAATTGACTCCCCGATGGCCGCCAGACTCAACCTTATTTTACTCTCTCCTTCTTTTTCTTCCACCTCTCTTAATTTTCTCCCCGAACTAGTTATTGGATAAAGAAACCGAGGGAATAAGGAGGAAGAGCTGTTTGTTTTCTGGGCTGTCTTGCTGTGAAGTGTGGCAGCTTTCTCTCAACAAGTGGCTGATGGATTTAATGCACTTGGATAGCATTTCCATAGTGAGCTCATTACCACAGTGGCTCACGGGGCTTTGTGTCCTGTGCTCTAAGGATTTATGGCTCTGATGAAATAGGACTCTCTTAATCAGGTAAGCATGGCAACTGTTGATCATTGGTGTTGGTTGTCATGTCATGGCATCATGGGAAAAAAATACATGCTAAATGATGCATGCTGACCTCACATGTATGTGCAGAATAAGTATTTTTTTGTGTTTGAGGACTGGTCTAGCCTATGGTGTATACCGGGGGGAATCGGTGAGTGTGTGTCTGTGGCTGAAACAGCACAGAAAGTTCTTGCGAGGTGAATGTAAGAGTGATTCATCCATGTATCTGTGCTTACTCCTGTCCTCCCTCAAGTTATGTTCTCCCCCATCCCCCCCAGCTGACTAAACCTTACTCTGTGTCAGCTGTGGAGCTCCCAGCTGCTGCCAAGAAGTCCAAATTGTCTGTCTAAGGCAAATCTCTGAGATTTCTGGGTGAGAAACAAACTTCGAAAACTAACTGAGCACTACCAAAGTGAATAAGAGGACACTGACACATTCTGAGGTCGTCCTGCTGGTCAGCATGTGTTTGTGCTGCTCCATGAATGATGCGTGATGTGTGTTCCTTAGTGTTTAGTTTCTCACTACCTTTACCTACTTCCCTACTCTGCAGCGATAATGTGACAATGTGCAATCTGACTGACCTCAGCAGAGAAGCGCGAGCATGGATGTTCTCAAAGCGTTCTCTCCAAACTCCTCAAGTCTCTGTTAACAGCTTCGCTTTTGCGAGATGAGAGTGCGCTTCTCACCATCCCCCCCCCACCCGTTCTCTTTCCCTCCTCTCCCTGAGAGAGTGTGCTCCGCTGACAGGCTGTCGTTGGTATGGAGGTAGCAGGGCAAGCGGCGTGCTGCTGGGAAGCAGCAGAGGGGGGATGTGTGCTGATGGAAATAGGTGGTGGTTTATTCTAGAGGCCTGCTGGGCCACATCAACCCTGCACGTCCCTTTTCTGTCTCACCATAGCCACGAAGGCCCGGTGTGGCTAGGCCAAGTTCGGGGGACAGATGGTCCCTTTTGGAGAAGGGCCACAGCACAGTGCTCTCTGCTCGTGGGGCTTCACTGGAGCAGCCAAGAACAAACACGGTCTCCTTCTGTTGGGAACATACAGGAGCTTCAGTCTGTGAGACCTCTATAGATATCTAGAACTATGCATGCATATTATGGGTGTGATATTAATGCTGGTTATTACATAATATCAACTGACACAGGTGTTAGAACTTCCTGTAGCACTGCCAGTAACATTTCTAGTAAAGCTGCCTTCCATAAGTCAGTATTCATTAATTTTGTGTTTAAAAAATGGGACACTGCATTAGCCTGGTTTACTACATTGCTTAAATAATTTAACTCAGTGCATTCTGGGTGAGTGTTTACCGCAGTGGCTGTTCTTTATTCTGTGTGTATAAACAGGGAAAATCTGTTGTCCTGTCTATTTTAATTCTCAGATCACCCTGAAACAACTAAAGGACAATGGCAGTGTGCTGCCTGGCAGGCGCTGGGCAGGCGGCCAGCTGGCGGGGCATCAGGGCAGGAGACTCCCATTTTCAGTGGAGCCAGGAGGAGGCCTGCCGCTCCCCTGCACTACCACTGTTGTGCTGTGTTATACAAGGCTCAGTCCAGATCCAGAACAGGGGTTCTTTTCTTTTCGTAACTTTGCGGCTCTACACCTCGTCACTGCGATTATTTGGAGCTACCGTCAGCCGTTACTGCGGTACTGCGGTCCCACTTGATGGATTGCTGTTGGTAATTATGTTAATCTTGGCACGTAAAGGTCGTCATTCCAGAGCTGCAGTGGTAATTTTATTTTATTGACGGCTGTCATCTTAATGCATTATCAGCCATCTGACTTTCGAAAACAGCAGATCTGAAGTGCAAGGTGTGTATTTCGTGTTTGCACTAGAACTACTGAGACAAATGACTTGATGAACGGGCTCAGTCGTCACCAAGTGATAAGAGTCGTGTCTTAAATCACTTTCAGAACATCTGTTGTGGATATTTACTGTCACAACACCACTCGGCGCAGAAGCATTTGAACTTTATACATGTGAAGCGTCACAACATGCTGTGCTGCTTCACAATGCAATCAATTACTTTCAAAGACTCAACTGATGTTCCCAGAGAAATGGAGATGAAAGATATGTGCACATACACATAATAAGATTAGCTCTGTCTCTGCCTTCTCCCAGTTCCCTGCCTCTATACACAGTCACGATGTTTCAAACCACTCTTCTGGCAGACCCCTTTTTCTCCATCTGTAACGCAACATATGGTAGATATTAGGAGATTTGAATGTGTGCAGGAAATTAAAAGAATTCAGCATTTGCAGTTTCTGTGGGGTAAATACTTACTGTTCCCTGAACCACGTAAAGCGGCGTCAGATCTCGGGGTGACCCCCGAGCTTTTAGGTATTCTAGACGGAGCTACTGCTAGCTAACACAAAGCAGCAGAGCAGAATCCAGGGGTGCGTCAGGTGTAGGAAAACAGACTCATGTCGGTGTAAGCTGTCTCCACGATAAGACAACAGTTGGAAATAACCACCAGTCCAAAAACCACAAAGTCCACGGCAAAGCAAACGGCTATCTTTTGTTTAATTTTACACGTGAGAGCACAGCTGTTGACAGATGAGGTGTGGTGAGATGACTATTTGAGGGCAGTGACCTCCGGTAAGCTCTGTAACCACAGGAGCTGATATCAGACAGTGCAGCTCAGCACAAAGCTATATCTGCCTGTGGCCTCCTTTATTCCAGATGTTGTCTGTCTTATATCTGTGCGGGAACGCTGTTGAGTTTTCCTCGACTGCTATAGAAGTTTAGAAGTCTTATTCAGGTATGAACGCACTTCCTTTTTGCAGAGATTCTCGTCTGCTCCTCTCAGTCTAGAAGTGAAACAGCTGAAAGGACTTTTGCTTGAGTTTTATATAGATCAAAACGTAGACGGAGAAAAAAGGAGTTTCTTTTGAAGCTGCTCTCATGCCAGAGGTTGGACTCCTGGAGACACTGCAGTGCTTGTTTGATAGAGGCTGTGTTCTCCATAAGTCTGTGCACCTGGGGCACTGACTGGGCATTAGTGAATGTGGGCATTTCCCACAGGGCATTGTGAGGCCCGGAGCCAGGGGAATGATGAGACGGCGAGGCTGTGTGTTTACTTTGTGCTGTCTGACCTCCTTTTTTATCTCTTCTTCTGATTGTTCTTCTGCTGTAGGCTCAACTTGGGTCTGTGTGCTTTGAGATGTAAACAAAAAGTCTTTAATCGTCTCTTGCTCTTGCAAGAAACTGCCTCTGTTCAGCCCCTCGCTCTTTACACATGCACACACTCTCCTGTCCTTTGTAGTATTCTCTGTTTTCCCTTGGTCTCCTCTGTTATGCCCATGGTCATGTTTGGTATGAGCTCATCGCGTTTGTTTGTGTGATTGTGGGCAATGCCATGTAAATTGGATCATGTCAGTACGGTCTGCGGTGATGACAGGACGCTCTTTTGTTTTCCCAGCAAGAGTTAAGCCCGAAAATGACAGCGCATATTTGCGGACAGTCAAAGAGAAATGAGATCACACATGAGTAGTAAAACATGTGAGGACTTTGGACATTGAAAAACCGAATTACCATGTTCACGAAGACAGTATGGCAGGTTTGACAAATAAAAAGCCTCCACTGGGCTTACACAGGATTGCACAAAAAGAACTGAATAGATTTCCTCGACACTTGGATGAAGAAATGGGTCTCGGCCCAGAATAGACCCCATTAACTTTCGGTGCGCATCCAGATAAAAGGACAGGACAAGCAATTTTTTTCTTACTTTCTTTAGGATTGCGAGATAGGACATCATTTTTCAACACTTAAATGGTACATTTATCAGGGAAGTAGAATGGCACTAAGTTGAGCACATGATCCACCAAGGCCCTGCAGTCTCCTTTTGTATTCAGCCACTTAAAGTCAAGATCCATGCATTATTTCCTGAGAAATTAACAATAACGTCACTTTCTTTAACACCCCGTCTAGCAATGTTAAAGAAAGTGAACAAAATTCTGCTCAGTAGTTTTTTGTGTAATCCTGCTGACAAACCAACAAATAAATGGACACAGACAGGAGGCAAAAAATGTAAGTGGTTTCCTGATGAAAAGCAACCTGGCATATTTACGTGGATGGTATTCATGAATGAGTACAAAAGAGGACTGTTGGACCATGGTGGAGGTATGCGCTTCACTAAGTGCTGCTGTAGTTTTACCATGAAAGCAGGTGGTCTGTGGCCGCTGCTGTGCCCCTAATGATACCTATATCAGACAAGCAGTACTTGTAATATAACTCAGCTGAGCTTTTACAGAGACTTTTGAAAAAAATATCAACATATCTCTAACATAATTAAAGAACTAAATCACATCAAGTTTACTGACTTGGAGTGATAGCTCGGGTCACTGTTTTGGCACATCATAAAAGCGGCTGGCACACTCTTCCCTCCTCATTTGTACTGCTCCTCTGTTGTTAGAAAAGAGTAAGCTCTCCACTCAGTCTTCCTCTTTAGTTTAGGGAACAAACACGCTGTCTGCTTTTTGTTGTTGCAGAGCAGCACAGGGACCGGTTCTAAATCATCTTGTCCCTCTTGTAACATAAGCTGCGACTCTAAGCTGCAGATGGAGCTGCTGCGTCTATTCATCTCAACTTTTAGCATCAGGAGTTCTGGCTCTGTGTTTCTGAGATTTCTCTGCATATTCCATCATTTTTAGTGCGGAGGGACTGACCTCCAGTCACATACAAAACTGTATTCAACAGCTTCAGACAGTTTGCTAAATTTATTTCAAATTGAGCATACTGGAGCTCATAATGATAGAAATAGAGTGACGTGAAGGAGATTGGATACAGGTGGTCAAATGGTGGATAGATGTGACTGTGGGCCCCTGTATCCTCTCACTAGTGAAGCATTATTTTTAATTCTGTTGCTCTTTACGTGTGCAACCTCACTTAACCTAAATAAATCTTGTTAAATCCTCATCCATGTGAGTATTTTTAAAGGAAAAGTAGGCTGGATGTGGTTTGCTGTCAGTTTCCCTTTATACATACACATCAGGCGCGATAAGGCCGCTGGCTGGAACTCATTTTATTGGTTTCCTTACCTCCCACTGAGGGTGTGACCCTCCTTTCACACTGGCCATTAAAATCTCAGCGTTACTCCCTGCAGGCAATATTGGCACATCGGGGCGTTCGGCTGGTGGTCTGACCACAATAAGAGAGGGTGGAGTTAGATGATTGGGTTCTTACTGGCTCAGATGGAGTGAGTTTATCGCTGTGTTGAGGACGGGCTGGGCTTGGACATAGATGGCAGGGCTTTAGCATCAGTGCTAATTTGAGTGTCAGCTGGTGGGAGATTTCTCCCTGCTGTGAGGTTGAATTGTGAGAGCAGCAGATGAAAGAGGAAATAGTTGAATGGTGCATTTGGTTTTCTTTGGTCCATACTTTCATAGTCTCACACACAGTGTCCTCTCTGGTTTTGGAGGCACTTGGGGAAGATGGTGTGCCAGTTTTCCCAGGCCCTGGTAATGAACTCTCGAGGATAACATCACCCAATTAATTGGTTGTATGGTTTGATTGCACAAATCTCTTTGAGCAAGGTTTGGCAAAACTCCCATTTGGTTTTTTTTTCTTCCCGGTCGACCACTTTCCCTTCTCTTCTTAACCTCACAATCTCCTCTGCTTTAACCCAGTTAAGGTAAAGAATCGCTCCAGTGAAGCGGAAACAGGAATGTTTTCATCAGATTGGAGATGCCCGTGTCTGGTTGCAGTCATACACCCCCTCATGCTTTGCCTGCAAGTGTGATGAATTTAATATCTATCCTGCCCAAAACCATTGCGTGCACCCCTCCCATTCCCACTGCAAGGTTGGAACATCTGCTCACAATAGAGGATTGAAAACAGAGCTCCCACGTTGTTTTAAATCAACTCCTCAGAGGGCGAAACACTAACACAGTGTGCAGCGCAAATTTGATCGCCTTTGAGTGTGATGTGACATGGAATGTGATTCATTGTTTTTATTGTGCGTTTATTGAGGAATGAAATGGCGGGCAGCGAAGCATAAGCAAACGTGCCTTCAGGTTTGTTTGCTTTCTGCTGTTTTTTTTTTTTTTCCTCTCCCGTGCGTTAATGATGAACAACAGTCAGTGTGAGGCATCCAAATCTCTGACTGGCTGCAGAGCTGCCAGAGAGGGCAGGTAGCAAGGAACTGAAATAAAAGGGATTGTGGATGCACAGAGCGGGGCTTCACATATTAATGCGGCCTGACTCACTATATGATGAAGTCCATGAGCTGGAAAATTGGTGTAATCATCTTGGCCTCTAACCCACATTGCACCCTAATTTGGCTGCGAGAGGAGAGGATGACTGCATCACGGCTTGGCCTCAGCTCTGGAGGTCGAGGCGTCTTGGGGACGCGGCCAGCTACTACTTCCTGCTTGCTGAGAACAGAGGAGCGTTAATGTGGCTCAATTACACCAGGGTTTATTAAAGATAATTGTCTATAATCACAGGTCTGTGGTCACCCCGGGGCTCAGAGTGGCCCTGCAGCTTGGTGGGGGTTAAATAAACATGTTTGACCTGGGGTGGATAACGTGGAGGATGGCAGATTTTAGAGGAATGTGGGGATTCAATGAAGTGAAAAGCTTGCATACAGTTGCTTCATCTTTTACCTACTTGATTCTCTTGCCTCAGCCTTGCCAGTGTACTGAATAATATAATAACAGGTTGCTCTGTTGTTATAGTATTCTGTAATCATGCAGAATGGATGCACCATGCACTGGCAGAAACATACAGCGAAATTGTGCCTGTGATGGCCAAACCCATGCAAATCTTGATATTTTGCCTCCATAATTGCGACTTCTAGGTGAGTTTCTGCAATTTCAACACACAATTTACTCAACCTTTGCAACTCCTCTAATTCAGGCTTTCACAAGAAGATATTTTGAAAGGTAACCTTATGTCTAAATCAGGTGTGCGAATGATTTGGCATTCCTCTCAAAGAGTATTTTTTTAAAGGGTTTATGTCATGGCCCTGCTTTCTGAGCAGCACACAGTGAGCTCCTAATTTCGTGAAGTGCTGTCGTCGCTCGGTGGAGTAATCTTAATGCTGTTGTGCACAGAACGTGTTTGCAACTGGCGTCGAATAGAGCCTAAGTGTTAATATATGCAGCGCTGTTTTGTAGAACATCCTTGCGTTGTGATTTAATTTCCATAAATCTCTTCTTCAAATTGAAACACCATTTCACTCTTAGCTCAAGTAGCTGAGGAGCAAAGTATCTGAATGTACCCACTTTAATCTATCTGACACTGTAAACATTTGGATAATTCGGAGAACTGCAAAGGAGCTGCCACAAAAGGCGCTCCAGAGCTTTGTTGGGGTGGTCTTTCTCTCCGTGATCGCAGCGACAGTTGTATAGGAGTTGTAGAAGTGAGAAGTGAGACCGTCAGAGATGGCTGACATCTCGCCATGTGTCCTGATCTGGTGAGACGGCTTATCAGCGATACTATTAATCCCAGGATGGTGGACGGAACGTGCTCACTTTCCTGACAGCGTATTAATATCTGCCGGGCCTTTAATCAGGCCACAATGTCAGGATTATTTTAAGACCTGCGAGAAAAGCTAGGCCACTCCTCTCTAGATGGACCGGGATGAAAGACAGACCATCCAACATCAGAGACAGAAAATGGGTTCATTACTGTAATTAGGCCTGTCTTTCTCTCCCATCTCTCCTTCTCAGCCCCTTCCCCCCTGATCACCAGGCCTTGTGTCTTAAACACCCATAATGGCGATGCATTACTCCAGTAATAAAGGGCTGTTAGACAAGCAGACCGCCCACCCTCCATCTGCTGCCTCCCATGTACACACAGCCTGAAAGGAGAGGACAGAAAACAGCCTCCTTCAGGTATAGATAGATTCTGCTGACCAAGTAGCTCGGGGCACTTTCTGTTGGTTGGGGGATAGATGTGGACTGAAACAACTGAGTTCATTAATCACTGTCGCAGGGAAAGTAACTAATAGCAGACAGGAAAGGGAAACACAGACCACCATGTCCTCTGGTTTATCCTGTCCTGTCCGAGATGTGAAATAAAGGCCAGTTCACCCTTTCCTGACCCCCTGTAGCAACATAAACAAGGAGAGGCTGGACAGTATGAACATAAACATAGGGGTCTACTGCTTCTGTGTGTTTTCAGCTCCGCCAAGGAGATTGTGTTATCATCTCTGTACATTTGTTGTTGTGTTGTCATTAAGCTACCGATCCGGGTAAACATCTTTAACATTGTAGGATACGGCATTTTTCAACAGTTTTGGTGGATTTTCTCAGGGAATAATGTGTGTTGATGGAAAAAAATCATGATGAAAAAATCATGCATGTAATCTGATAAATTGCCTCCAGTGATTTCACTCAGGACGATTACACAATGCAGTTTACTGCTTTTTTAAAAACCTGGTGCCTACATTACCCACAATGCAACACTGGATGGAATTTATCAAGTTACATGCAGGTTCGTCTGGAGCCACAAAAAGGCTTTATACTACTTGTTTTTACATACACAGAAGTACTCCCCAAAGAGTGAAAATACACTCTATAATGTGAAATGGTGGAGTTACCCTTTAAATCGAGAATTACACTTATGCTACACTAATATTTTTAGTCTTATACCATTTGCAGAATTAGATTCCCGTTGTGGCTGAGTAGGATTGTCTCCGAATGATGTGATCCAAGGATTTCCAGTAATCAGAGAGTCCAAAAGTCACAATTTTGTGAAAAATACATTTTTATCGGATAATGGTTCCATAAAATGTGATGAGAGACATTTGAAGCGTCTTTGAAAACCTCTGTAGAAGTTTTGAATGGCAGTTGTTACAGCTCTCTTTTGTTCTCTTTATATCTTAATGTTTGTCCATTTAGTCATCTTTGACGCGATGACATAATGCTAATGACTTCTCCCGACGCTGCCGCATTGACAGCATTACACCCCTCCATCTTTTTTAGCCACCCCACACGGACTACTGTGAAAAGTCATTCATGCTGTGTTGTTGTCACGCTTTGAGATTACAGTATGTCAGTTCCTTTGTTCTCCCGGTTCTCAGTCATCCGTTAAAGCCTCTGTTGGAGTGTCACCATTGATAAAGCTGTTTGCACAGGTGGCACATTTTGCTGTCACTTGCTCTAATTGTTCAGTCAATAGGCGACATTTGGGTGTCGGTCAGCAGGCTGCCATATAGTCACCTCTGCTCCCTGTCATCGTGGCTGGGAAACAGACCCCAAGGCGGATTTTGGTTGACTGGAGAAACATAAAGGAAATGTCTAAGAGATAGATGATATGGGAAAAAATTAGAGTAATTTACAGTAAATTTAAGATACTTTGTTGTGGTGACAGGATAACTTAAATGGTGTTTTTGGGTGCTGGATATTTAGTACTCTCTTTTTACCTTTGTCAAGTCATTAATTATAATTACAAACAATTCGGAGACAAAGTTGTCCATCTTTAAGTACAACCATATTTACTCGCTACAGGTCTTTGTCCTATCTTTCGCCTGTTACTGTGTACCAGATTGTAATGTTAGAATTGGTTCTTATAGTTCAGAGCTCATTGATTTATTCATCAAAAGCAACTTCATACCCAATTTTACCACTTTGGCCTTTTCAGATACAGATGCTGTCATTGTTAACTACGCTGCCGCACACCAAATATTCCATTATTCATCATTCGCCTACTGCAACCGACAAACATATTTCCCAGAACAGCTCTTGTCACTACATTATACATTCACATGACACAACACAATGTCTTGTTGTCCTCTCTCCGCCTTGTGTTAAATACAGAGACACTGCAGTTTGCTGCCTGTGAATGAAGCTGTGTTCATAACCAGACAAGCCTTTAATGGGAGAGAGAGGTATTGTGGGTAGTTTGGCAGGGTACTTAACTGAGAAGGTATCATTTTTAGTCTATTCCTACACATTTGGGTCATGCATGCATTAAACTGTATTTGGCCCCTGCAGAGGTGCATACTTTATTAGTACAACGTTTCCGACTCAAATGTATTTGGTCTGGTGTGGCTTGTAGCTAATCTTAATGTGGCCGACATTTCCCTCCCAAAATAGTTCATCCTCCTCCTTAACAGCAAAAGAGAAATGTAAACAGTTGTCTGGAAACAGAAGCTATCATATTAGAGGCCAGTGGACAGAGCTGGAGCACAGCTTGGGACGCTGTGTCTAAACTTCATCTATCATTTTCACAGTGAAACCTTCCAAAGAGGAAAGCTCTAACGGGGGCTTATCATCTTCACTGAAGCAAACAGCTTGAGCTTTGGAGCCTTGTTCTCTGTGATGTGCAGGGTTTATTTGATAACTCGTGGGGTTTTCACATGATTGCAGTACTAGGAGAAATGAGGCACACAGCCACAGAACAAGAAAAAGGCATTTAGGTCAATGTAGGAAGATTTGCAGCAGTCCCGGGGCAGATCTGCAGGCAGCTGCCACCCCTAAAAAAATGCCTTGACACCCTGGCTGCCATCCCGGTTTTTGACAGTCTAATACAAAAATGTGTTTATGAAAAATTGTTGCTGTTAGAAATTTAAAAGAGCAACATGCTCATGCCTGACTGCAAGTAAATGCAACAAGAGATGAAGCTCCCCATAGATTCCAAGGTTCTGCCCCACTATACCCAGGTACTGTTAGCTGCCCCTGCAGCAGGCCGCATTTCCATCTTCTCCCAGCAGCTGATGGCTTTTTAATCCTACTATGTGTGCAAACTTCCATCAGTGGAAGTACAGAATGGGGAGTGGCAGGAAGATATGTGCATAGGTCAGACCAGTAATGCACCTTTAACATACAACAACAACTAGTTTTATAACGTACAGTTGGGACCAGTGCAGTCCTGGTACTGATCCAGATTCCACACTCATATATTCCATATGTTGGTCCTTGAATGTATTTTTGCAGAATTGCTTTTTCAAAAAGAAGTGCTCTGCAAGTCTTTTGTATCCTTCCACATAATACTAGCAACATCCACTTGTATATCGATGATAATAATATTCAAGATAAAGGAGCTCTCGTATCCACATCAGTATCTGCAGAATCCAAATTCAAGAAAAAACCGTCATAAAAATGGTGGATTAAAAATAGACATTTATTTACAAAAAAAAAATAATATTGAAAATGAAACAATTTAATGTCTAAAGCCACCTTTAGTTTTTGGGTTTTTTTTTCCGTTTTTTTTTTATTTTTTACTAATACTTTTAATAATATCTTTTTGGCAGCTTTCCCAGAAAAATATTGATATATAAGACAGATTGAATTACATACATACAGTATATTTCTAGCACCCCATAAAGTCGTCATGCCACCCTCTATTCCTCTATATCCGCCCTTGTCACATTCTCGACTGGCGCATGGTGTTGTGTGATCTTTTATGCAGAAGTTAGTGTTTGAGGAAATGAATCCAGTGTAACGCCTCAGTCCCTCCTCCCACTGGACTCACAACACACCCAATAACACTGGTTGAGATCGACGAGAGAAGAATCTACTTATGTTTCCTCAATTTGCTCACTTCCTCTTGGAGCTCTGCCTTTGGCGTCGGTAAACAGTACAGTCTTTGTTTGTCAGTGTCTTAATTGCATTGTCCATGTCAAATCGTTTTCCGCATTAGATGGAGGTGCATGGCCAACACGGTGCCTGTTTAACAAATTTGTACACATGGTTGATTTACCGGGATGTAACTTACAGATACACATGCTGCACACTCACGTGGTTTCCATTTTTATATCTGACATCTAAAATACCCAGGAGGAAACGAAACTCTTTTTCAAGGACAAGCCGAGCAATGTTTTCGCTCTCTTTCTCCCTGTCCTCAGATGTTCAGGTTAATGAATAAAACTGCTGATATCAGCCTTTTGTCTGTGTATTTTCCCCCAGCAGAACAAAACTGAACAAGGGGAAAGACTAAACTTGGAAACTTTGACTCTGTAACAGTATTGGAGAGGACTTCACCCCATAGCCAGTTTGCCTCATTGTATCCGTGTTCATTTTCCTCCTACCCAACTACATCAGATAAAAATGCAAAATGGCATTGGCGTTGAATATTCAGAACTATCCTTCCTGTATAATTTGCCGGCTTGATGATGCTGCGAGCAGTTGGATCAGATATTGGTACATGCGAACATTTAGCTGAACATCTGCCTCTTGTTGCTGTAATTTGCTTCACCACCATCTGTTAGGCATTGGCTTGAAGCACCAAGATATACATCTATCTTGTTATAAACCCATAATGGAATCAGCTCCTCTCGAATTCACTAATTATCCGTATTAAGTGTTATGCTCCACATAGTTCCAAAAGTAATACAGCCCTACATACACCTTGGTGGGAGTTTATCACGAGATAACAGAAGATTTAGGTCAGCAGGATGATCATTTTTATAGCTGAACTGGATGTGCTGTGTTTTTCGGGTCATTTTGAGCAATGCAAACTGCTTTCCCTTGTTTTAAATGTTTTAAAGTGCTCTAACCCACTTCAGTGCACTAAAATTTTCTTCTGTGTTTTTGTTTCTGTGTCACAGATCCAACTCTTCCAGCTGTCGTTCTGCATCGGTGGCACGCTGTGAGAAAAGACTCCACTGCGCTGTGCCTCAGCGCTCCTCAGACACTTGTCCTTGACATCCAAATGCTGCGTGTCGATCGTTGTGCCAGCCGCCTTCTGTGAGTTATGACGACGGCTGCCTCATTGACTCAGGAAAGAGGCTCCTCCTCCACTCACCACTGAGCAAATCACATGATGTAATGAAGACGGGTCCTGAAAGTGTGCTCTTCAAGGAGTCTGCCAGCAGGATATGAGTATTTTGAGCCCTGTGACGGATAACAAATCAAACCTTGTGGGAATTGTGGGAGGCCCAGAAGAATACTCCAGAGCCATGCAGACAGAGGAGCTATTTGGCAGGAAACTCAAAGCCTTGAATAGTAGCATGGGACCACCAGCCTCCAACATGCAGGGGAAACCTGAAGGCGCAGGCAAAACAAATGGTACCCCAGCCATGCCTAAAATGGGTGTCAGGGCCAGGGTGACGGAATGGCCACCACGGAAAGATGGATGGGACGGTCGGCCTTCCCCCAACTATCAGAGTGTGATACCGGTATTTCAGAACGGCCAACAGGAACACGCAGTGGAAATACTGGAGCAAGGCGAAGCAGTCTGTGTGGAGGTGGACTACTCTGACAAATACTCGCTGAGTGACCTTCTCAGCCACTCCCCACTGAAGGGTCTCCATCCGATCCGTCAACGCAGCAACAGCGATGTTACTATTAGTGACATTGACTCTGAGGACATAATGGACCAGAATGCTGTCAATCCAAACACTGGGGCCTCGCTGCACCGCGAATACGGCAGCACATCCTCCATTGACCGCCAAGGTTTGAGTGGAGATGGCTTTTTCACCATGCTTCGGGGCTACCGAGTTGACACCCTGGACCACCGTAGCATTCCGCCTCTGGGTTTCCCTGAGTTGTTGCGCTGCGATGCCTCCCTCTCCCCCAGCCTGCAGACTGCAGCCCAGATTGCCAGGGGTGAGATAGTCCACATTCCAGGCTACGACTACATTGACAGCTCTCTTCTCTATAGCCGGGAGCGGGAGAAGTCATTCATGAGGCGTCTTAAATCGGAATCATCCGAGACGTCTCTCTTTAGGAAACTGCGGACCATCAAAAGCGAGAGCGACGCCTTGAGGCTCTCAATAGAGGATGACCGGCGTCCGCTCAGCTTCCAGAAATGCTTCGCGCACTATGATGTCCAGAGCGTTCTTTTTAACATTAGCGAGGCGGTGGCGAGCAGAGCTAACCTGAGCCAGAGGAAGAACACCACTACGGGGGCTTCAGCCGCATCAGCTGGAATAGGGCCTGGAGCTGCTGGAGTGATTGGAGTTGGAGCTGGTGCTGGACCTGGAGCTGGACCTGGAATAGGGAACGATGGCGGAGCAGCAGGATGTAGCAATGTGAATGCCCCCTTGTTTGAGTCACCGCTGGGCAGCAGGGAGGACTTGAACCCTAAGGAGAACTTGGACGTTGACGAGGGGGATGGGAAGGGCAACAATTTGGTGCTGAGCTGTCCACACTTTCGCAATGAAATTGGCGGTGAGGGCGAGAGGAGGATCTCCCTCTCCAGAGCCAACAGTGCCAACTACAGTGGTGTGTCAGAGAGCTGCTCTTTTGAATCATCTTTAAGCTCCCACTGCACCAATGCTGGAGTCTCTGTGCTAGAGGTGCCTCGAGAAAACCAGCCTATCCACAGGGAGAAGGTCAAACGCTACATCATTGAGCACATCGACCTTGGAGCATACTACTACCACAAGTACTTCTATGGGAGAGGTAAGGAATGCTCATGATGACTGTGTCATTTTTTTTGGATTTGCAGAGATTTAAAATGATGATTCAGGAAGAATGAAATTGACTCCATGTTGAGGATGATAAAACTTTCCAGGCCAAACTTCTTTGAAACAAGACTATGCACAATGCCGTGTGAGAGTTCCCTTATGGACCAGCCTCCGCTCATTGGGTCAGATATCTTGGCGGCCCAGTTATTTTTGTAGGACCAGATGAAATAGGGGCCAGAACAATAGCAGGCCTGTGTTGGGTGCGAGGGTGTGTGTTTCACTTCCCCGGGAGAAGAACGGTCGTGTCCTCTCTGTGATATTGCCCTGAACCCTGCAGAGAAGCTGTGATTAGTCATGTGAGAAGAGAGAGGTGAGCGAGAGGGAGTGTTGCAGCTGTTCCCCGCGGGGGCCGCTGGGGCGTGAGGACCCCCCCTATGAAACTTTGGGGTCAGCAAAACTATTCCAAGGTCCCAGGTCCTCTCATTAAAACACCTCTGTGACCAACGCTGGAAATACCATGCCGACCCCAACCCATCACCGCATTATACATATCTGTTTTTCTCACTGTCTGCGTGTCTGTGTTTGCTGCCGTCAGCAGATTGAGTTACCCATTCTTAAGCCTCTGCAGAAAACAGCTGCTTCACCTTTCACACGGAGAAATGCCTGACCTTCTTCAAAAAGATACTACACATTAGAATATTCCTCAGTTGAGGTTTGATATCCTCCATCAAGGTTAATTAGAACATTATGGATCTGGGGCCTCATTACAGAAACTTCCAAAGTCTGAAATCTTATCTCAGTTCAGGATGACATTTAGTATTTTTGGTATCACAGAATCATGTCTCCTAAATTGTATTTAGTATAAGAATTTAGCCTTTTACACAAGTGTCCTAACTGAAGAGTAAGGAACCTAATAAGTTAGGATGGCATTCATATTTTAAAATGTTAGCCTTAGATTTCCTTGGCCATGTTTTGACTTAAAACACATTCTCACTTTCATACATTTTTTCTTCCAAAAACATGACTCCAACTCAAACTAAAATTGCACAGCCATCTTTTCTTATTGCACATGTTTGCACACCCATGACAATGGATACAGGTAGTGCATACCAAACACAGATACAGGCATGACACCGAGGATGACTGCTGGTTAAAGAGGAACTGAGTTTACAGTTTAAATTTCCTAAGTTGAGATATGTCTGACAGGACACAGTCATGAGTTGCTTCTGTAAACTGTTTTTTTTTCTATTTTTGAAACTTAAGTTAAAATAGGACAAGCAGCTTGGACATTTTTCTGTAATGAGGCCCCGGCTCTTCTTACAGTGTGTTTAAATGTAAAATTGAGCTTCTCCCATAATCCATTTAGTCTGAAATGTTGTCTCAGTTTCTACCCATCCAAGAACTGGTGTAGTTGTTTATCCTTTTAACCTCATTCTATGGCAACGAGGTCAAATGTATAATTGAAGTGCCTTGTGTAGCTGTCTGTTTCGTTTTGATGTCGTTGGTTTCACGGAAGATGCCTTTTTCACAGCATGTGGATGTAGCCCTTGCCCTTCGTTCGTGAGGTGTTTTATTGGAACGACAAGTCTGTCGTCACCTTTCTTCACCGCAAAAAACCACATGCACATACAAACAAGCACATACTCGCACACACACTCACACACACTCACACAAACACGACCGCATGACACCACTTTAGGGCAGGCTTTTATCAACCTGGGCTGAACATTGATCAGATTGATTGCCTGAAGCCCTCCTTCCCTTAGCAACAGGAGTGTTTCTCCCCAGGCTGCCCTAATGGACACGATGGTTCATCCACACTCAAGCCAAGCATGGTTACACACAGGTCCTGGATACATACTGTACTTGCTAGGCCATTTAGATACAATAGAGGATGATGTAAACCAGGGGTCGTCAACATTTTCTAACTCTGCACATTCATCAACCTAATAGATTACATTGTCGTATATGTGTTGGACATGGATTTTATAGGAAAAAAGTTACTACATCATCAATATCCTTAAAATGGCACCCTTTCCTTCTGTTTCTCTTCATAAGTGAGCCAATTCCTCTACGAGCTCATTGATTCTGTAACTTCACATATGTCAAGATCAGAGAGAGCGACAGGAAGTGCCCTGGTGATGGCGTGCAAGAGAGAGGGAACACACATGTACAGTTTTGACAGAGCGAGAGAAGTGTGAAACTGAAGTTTATTAGATGTCATGTAAGATATCACTCACCGCGCAATGAGAAATTTGCACATATATACTATTTGTCTTGGTGGAAATGACCTACATCAGGGTTGAGGGTGTCTTTTTATGCTGTTCCTTCTAGTCCATTTTAGATGATAGATGATTGGTACTTGTCAGATTATATCTTTGTGGCCCAGTAGCCAAAGCTGATGGACGGATAACGGGTCTAGGCCCAGTCCCTGAGAATGTAGATGATGCCTTATATGGAGACAGGGTAAAGTAATGCCTTTATTTTACCCTTTAGCCTTTTGTCAACACCTATTGTTGTTGACCAGTGACTAGTTCATATAGATGTGTTGACAAAAAGCTTTCCGCTGCAGTCAACTCTGCCCCCGTCACTTTGCCGTTGGTATTTGGATCGCTATAGGCCTGATATGCATAGGCATCCCTCATCCTGCCACCATTTGACCTTATGCCTCACAGAGCATTTCCCCTCAGTCGACTGTCCCTGACAAGCCATGCATTCCTCAGACAGCTGACCTCGTAGTGCCTACATACAGTTAATTCATTATTCATGCTGATAAGCACATTGCCCCAGTGTTAACGCCACAGTGACAAGGATCAGCGTTTTCATTAGACATAGATGCAAAGTCAAAACTTCTGCAGGAATCACTTTGCGAATGTCAGTGCTTTTGAGGTTTTTTTTCTTTTGTAGTCTGTGGGATCCAGGTCTTTCTCCCCGGCTTTAGCCTGGATTAGGGAGTGTTTGCTCAAGGCAGCGCTCATTGTGCGCAAAGCTCTGCTCCTGTCCATCTCCTAAACAGACACCCAGAGACACATACCTTATATACACACACACACCCACACACACACACAGATGTTTATTAGAGTAAGTAGAGATTTTTTTTTTACTTATTTATACATATATAATGATTTTCAAATATGAAATCAATATGTCTACACAGACATAAGTGTCCATTATAGATTTCATCACACCCCACTATACAAACATGCTGGGAGGAACAAACAACATATCAGCAACTCTACAATTGCACAAATTATCATCTTGACAAATGCGGAAAACTCAGTGAGTGTCCACAAGTGAACAAAAAATATGCATCCTGATGAGTAAATATAATGAGAAATTGACTTCCCATTAGAGTTAGTCATTTTCCCGTACACTGGAGAGGAGGCAGGGTTAGAAAGACATTAGGAGACTATTGTCAACTATTGTTGAGTGCAATGAATGGATGTCCTGACCAGCTGAACATCAACATCCACAGGCCCTGTCGCTAAAACTCTGATTCTTAAATTATTTAAATCTATTGTTTGTTTGTTTTGACAGGCAGCTCATATAAAGTCCATAAATTGGTTTGTCAGTCCCAGCGATGTCACACACTGTTCTTTTTTATGTTCCACTACAGGACACAAATACTCTAAGCCTGGTCAGAGAGGACATCCTGGTGGTAGCCTCATGGTTTAGGGTGCATACCGTGTAACCACTTTGTCCTGGGTTTAAATGTAGCTTTGTCCATCTCTTCCCATATATTCTTCCACCCTGCACTGTCAATTATCCAATGAAGCAGTGTGCTATTAAAACAAAGCAGAGAGAAATTGGATTGAGTGAGCTTTTAGCATGGTTTCTAATGCCTAGGATTAATACAGTAGCAGGAGCAGACTTTCTATCTGTAGTGGCGTGACTTCAGATACAAAAAGCTCCCCGAACACTGGATCTGCATTATAAAGGTATGCGTGTGGTCGGATCATAAATTCACCGCTCCCGAATGAAGAATGCAAAGGATGATTGTTACTTTTGAATCAGAGTCCCAAATCCATCTTTCATACCGAACCCTACCAAACAAAAAGTGTCTGACTGCCTCAATACTTTGTTCATTTGTGTATGGAAGTACGGTGCTTTGTGAAGTATTTGGGCCAGTGATGGGTCAGAGTGGGGCAAACTTTCCAAGGCTGTATTTATATTTATTTACTTTTTTAATCCCAGTGTTGCCACCACAAACCAGGTTCTAATCCCCAAGCCAATCATTTTCAAATCTCCGTCGGACCCCTGCTGCTTTCTGTAATCACTGCCCCAGCTTGCCAAAGCTCAGAGAATTTCAACATGAGAGATAAATATATGGACTCAATCATTTTAATCAATATTCTATTTAAGCAAAAGCAGTGATTTGACACAGATTTGAACAAGGTTAAAGGACAAGTTCCATCAAAAATAAAAAATTTGTCATCATCTGAAACTTGACCTGACTTTCAATCTCCAAGAGAGCGGCTCGCAGAGGGAAAGTCAGGTCAAGTGTCAAAGTCCACAAAACATTTCAGATGCTTCTCAGCAGAACAGCATCACAGCATTCTCCTCAACAGCTGAAGCAGATCTGGACTTGTTCTAAAGCTTAAGAAACATCTGAAAACAAAATCATAAAATGGCTCTACATAGCTCCTCGAAGTAATCCAACTCTCCTGAAACCCCAAGATCCCAAATTGATTTGAAAGACCTTATGTACACCCGGAATGTGCGGTTGAAGTCGTGTGCTCTCTTCAGACAAGATGCGCGCTAACACTTTTAGCTGTCAGCTATGAAACTTCAGCCTACTACATCTAGTTTGGGGTCAAGTAGATAATGTAGGAATTATCATTTTTAGGTGGACATATCCTTTAATAACACTTTTCACAACTATGCAAGTTTGTGTATTCATTGTGTATTCATTGAAGTTAGTGTCAACTCAGAGCACTTCATGTGATGCTTCAACAGGCAATAGACCACTTTTCTGCTTTTTTAAACATCTGTGTTTAATTAAGATCTTTTTTACTCGTCCTCCAGAACATCAGAACTATTTCGGGTTCGATGACAATCTTGGACCTGTGGCCGTCAGCATCCGCAGGGAGAGGCTGGACGATGGGAAGGAGAAAGACGGGATGCAGTTCAACCACAGAGTCACCTTCAGAACCAGCCAGGTAACTTTAATACACCGCTGTGCACTTTTTCTGCTCTGCTTGTTGACTCAAATCAGCGTAGAACTATGCAGGATAGGAAGAACCTGCGTGAAATCAACACCCTATTAAAGAATTGACTACAAGCCAAGGCAAGCTTTTAAAGTGTGTTTCTCATATGTTGCATTCGGCAAGACATGTTAAGGTCACTCGGCTCAGCGCTCATTCAAGCAGCATGAGAGTGGAGGTAACGCTTCAGTACCTCCAAAAAACATCAGGAGGCTTCTCACAGCTCCAAAATCTGCTCCCACCACCCTAACGTGTCCAGTGACGCCGTGCCAGTTGTGACTCAGTTCGCCAGTCATGCAAACACTGATGCAGTCTATCGGAGTCGGTGTGATCGCCCTGGCTTGCTTACACTTTCGCACACCCACGCTCGTGCACACAGAATCTGATTAATCCACAAACTGAGATGCACAGTCTCTCGGTCCCTGGTGGTACAGAACCCCTCTCCTTGACTGATGCCGGGTGGTCTCATCCACTGAATAATTCAGGTGCAACAGATGTGTCAGGCAGGGAAATGTCACTGATATCCAGTGCCATTCTTGGTTTAAAGCACCACTCCCATGATAAAACAATGTATCTGGGTCATGGTAGCCCTGCAAGTAGCACGCAGAAAATGTTTTAACTCCCCATCCACTGGAGCGTCTATTTGCATGTACTCCTATCATTTAGCCTGAGCGCTCTCTGCCTCACTGCCCCACTCTCACTCTCCCTTCCTCTACGAGTCTATCAAGTTATCTGCTTTTCTGAAAGCCTCTCTGTCGGCCAGCCTTTGACTGCTGACATTAACGTCCACAGGCTGTGTGGATGCAAATAGGATTTATGAGCTTAAATGTGCCTGTGATGTTCCAAACAACAACAGAGTGGGTGTTCTGAAGCCGTTTGGGTTAACGTTTACTGGCACATTAATGATCTTAACAGTAAAATACCACTTAACATCTACTGCGCAGTCAGCTTATGTTAATTATTTAGAATTTGAGTTCCTAATGCCCTCCAATGGAGCCGTAATGGAGCCACTGCTCTAATTAATATGCCATAACATAAAGGGATGAAGCCTGGTTTTCATTCCCAGCATTTTGAAATGAAATGTAATCACTCAAGTACAGTGCGGGCAAAGAGATCCAAATGAGTAAAGCCACTGATTCACAGACATATTGACCTCCATGGAAATAGTGCCACACAGACCTAGCCAAAACACATTGTACAAGGCGACACAACGAATCGTCATTTCACCACCGGTCTTTTCTGTCAGCTGACTACGCTCCGCGGAGCCATCCTGGAGGATGCCATTCCATCCACTGCACGACACGGGACGGCCCGAGGCCTGCCGCTGAAAGAAGTGCTCGAGTACGTCATCCCTGAGCTTAATATCCAGTGTCTGAGGCTGGCCCTCAACTCCCCAAAGGTCCCGGAGCAGCTACTCAAGTTGGATGAGCAGGGGGTGAGTACATGTAGATGCCCTCAGTGTTTTGAGTCTGCTGTTGATAATTAAGCAGCACTGGAACGATCCGGTTGAGTGTCTCAATCAGGAACATTTGACAGGGAACAAGAGTTATTAAAAGAGAAATCTGCGACATTTTGGGTAATCTACGCAATGCAATCTATTTTCTCCATATATTTACCCTAATCGTAGCCATCCATGTTACCTTACACTAGTTATGTGCTCCACTTCTGGTGCATCTGGTCACTCAACCAGAATGAGCATTTCCAGTGGTAATAGAGTGCTAATCTTCTCTCTTAGAGCGACTGGTGCAGTGTATCATTCATTCATGAAGACCTTGGTTTGTATCATTATTGAGTAAATACTACTACTTCAGTATGGGGTTGCCAGGAATCCAAACATGACTCCAGGAAGTCACTGCATCCAGACCGCTTCACAGAAGCCCTGTAAAACCACAATGTTTTGACAGACATATTGACATGTGCACATTTAGTTGTGTGTTTAATGTTGTGGTGTTGGGAGGTTAGTTTTGTTACCTTCTGACAGAGCCAGGCTAGCTGTTTCCACCTGTTTCCACTCTTTATGCTAAGCTAAGCTAACCTTCTACTATTGGTAAATACACATATTTGCTAAAATGTCGAATGTCTTTTATTGTGCTTTTACTGCAAAATATCAGTAATATGAATAATGTAATGATAATATGATATAGATGTTTAATTTGAATTATCTCTCTCTGTACCTGACATTTACGTTAGCTATTAAAGGAAACGGGAGGGATTCACTTCAAATAGCAAGACCTTTTGTCCCATACGTGGGCTGCTTAATATAGATGAACAAAGGCTCCCAGGTGGAGGCATAAGACAGCCAATATCACACTTTAAAATAATCAATATGAATGCAGCTCTCTCTTTAGCCTGCATCGACTACTTTGGCGCACATTTTCTGCTGATAGGATGCTCAAGAAACTCACTTTTGACAACTTACTTATCTGAGAGCAGGTGATTTGATATTCTGTCGAGATGGCAGGGGATGTCATCTTGCATTATCTCTGTTTGAATAAAATGGCTATTAGTGATATTGGGCTCTGTCTCCGCAGGTGTCAGAGATGGATTCATTGTGTGATCTTAAGGCCTTTATTTTCTCATCTAATAAAACTGCAGGATGGATAGGAGCGTGGGGGGATTAGCGAGTGCTCTATTGCTTATCTTTCTATCACAGAATGGGCTGCTTATTAGTGTAATTACATTCATTAGCATGAACCCATCCTTCCAACTGACAGGGGAAAGACTCATATAATAGAGAGTGTCAGCCGTGTCCCTCTTGTATATTAAGACTGCGCTACACGCTTAAACAAGAGCTGTGTAGTGTCCTCTCTGAAGCAAGTTAGATGCACTTTAGATGATGACAGACTTTGTGTATCCAATTATAGCAAAGTAACTTTGTAAATAAGTGCTCCAGGATGTTATTCCGGCCGGATTTCAAGTAGCTGATACTTGAGTTTGTTCACCTGCCATGCAACACCCCATGCCTTCACCATGAGAGACTGTCTGCAGATACAGACTTTCGATATATGAGGGAAACTGTCACATAGGGAGGATAAAAAAGCAATAAAGTAATCTAAGAAACTACAGAGAGTCCAGACTAAGTGGGGCTTGAAGCTCTTCCAACTGGCAGGCCTCCACACAGACCTCAAACCAAACGCCCAGTGGAGGCCAGTTTTTTATATTTGGTCATCGGTATTTTTGTACGCTCTGTTTTAATCATTAATGTTGTGCTTGCCATGCATGCGTTTAATAGTCAATGCACCCTGTAATCTTCGTTCTAAGCAAGCTGGACTTTCACCGCCCTGTTAATGTGTTTATGTGCAGAAGCTAATATTGGGCAGGAAGCACTGCAGCTCAGAAATGGAGTGGACAACCAGGCTTGTTTGTGTTTGTTTTGCTGCATTATTTTCTTCCACCGCATGTAGAAAGCTTTATTTGAGGAAGTTTTGTGTGTGCACATGCCGCTGAGGAGATGTCAGTCCGCTGTTTTTTGTGTTTTGCGAGTGTGTGTATGTGTGTGAAAAGGCTTCTTTTTTTTGTTTTTTTGCTCCGAACAGAGCAGAAAGGACGCCTGGTGAGTGAGAGTGTCCTGGAGCAAGACAGCCCTCATAACAGCCTCATGATCAGCTCTGCAGAAAGAATATCCCCAAAAGCAGTGATGTAGACTGTGCTGTAATTGCCTGGCTGTAAGAAGAGAACAGGGCATATGTGAATGTATTTTAGATCACGTTGTAGATCACACTGAGCCCGGCTGTGTGCAGATGGGCTGGGAAAAGCATTAAGCAGATTTCGAAATGTGATTTTAGGTGATAGAAATCACAAATAATACACTTTTCTAAGAAGCCACCGCTGTCAGATGTGTATCTGCTGTTGCCATCTGACAACTAAAATCTGGAAAATTAAATGGAAATGAAATTTGTTTAATAGAGTTTATCAGCTCGCCGAATTAAAAAAAACGTAATTTCAAGCTTTAATTTGTAATTCACGATAACAAAAGCAGGGATCTGAAAAAGATAAAAGTCAAGCCTGCAGGTGTATGCGCAGCTGCGCAGGAAACGTAACTGCACATAATAGTGTTTGGTGATAGCGAAGACAACATCGGAGAGGTCAGAGAGGGGCTGCTTATCTTCCCCTCTCAGAAATGCTGAACAAATTACCTTCCTCCTAATCTAGGAAACCATTTTCACTGCAGAGCTCTGTCTCATAAAGCGACCAAAGAATGAATGCATGACACTGTTGCCAGCGCTGCCAATCAAGTGTCACAGCGGTCTTACAGTAGTCAACAGGTAAAGCATTTTGCAGGACCATGAATCACTCCCGATGCCAACAGTGACCGCTCGACTCTGAAATATAATTCAGGCTTAAGTGAGATTTGTTCCGCAAGTTCAAGAGACTAATCTACCACCTACTGAGGCTGGTATTGCAGTGTCAGAAAAATCACCTAGGCCTTATGTAAATCTATCCCCTTTCATGACTTTGAAACTCGTGGATTAACTTGGTGACATGAAGTGACCAGAATTTCCCCCCTTCATTTCCCTTCACATTTACATCCCATGTTCCTTTTTATACTTCCACCAAGGAGGTTACATATTCTCCTGTGTCTTTTTGTTTGTTGATTGGTTGGTTGGTTTGTCAGCAGGATTACACAAAAAACAATAAACAGATATCGACAAAACTGGGACGGAGGATGGGTCTTGACCCAGAATAGATGTTAAATGTTTAAATGAACTTTGGTGCAGATCAGGATGAAGGGACCGATCAAGACATTGTTTCTGACTTCCATTTACATTGTGAGATTAATTTATTTTTCTATGAATTATGCCTGAAAGTTGATGAAAAAATGATGACTGATTGCCATCGCTCAAATTACTTTAATTGAGTAATTTTGGGGGGTACCTTGAGTATCTTCCTATCTACTTGGTTTTGCATTACACCATGTCGTCGGTTCATTTAAAAATCATGACGAGTACAATTAGAATTCATGTCTAAACCTTTCATCTGTTTTTTTGTAGCCACTTAGACTATCAGATCACAAACGGGTCAATGAAAATCCTGCTGCTATTTAGACTGATAATACTCTGATTAGTGTTAAGAATACTTTGTACGTTTACTTAAGTATCATTTTAATACCAGTAGTTTTACTTACAATTGTGTAATGATTCGGTACTGGTGCCTGGTATCAAGTGATAGAATTGAAGCACATTTACTCATGCAGTTTTCTGCTACTTTATGCTTCCACTCCACTACATTTTGAAGGCAAATATCGTACTTTTACTCCGCTCCAGCCACTGGATTAAAGTAACACTGTATGAATTAAATGTCTTTCCATAGAGGCAAGGTTTTTTTTTTCATTCTAGTTTACATTTTGTTGTAGAACTTGAACCCTTCTGCCCCCAAAACTGCAATAGATGTTTGTTTAATGGTGTGTGGTGATTGTAACCAGGTTTTGGCAGTCGTGTTTTGAGACTTTTTGGTGCAGCGGGACACTGCAGTGCAGACAGATGTCACAGTGTTGTGTTAGGACACTGCTGTATCCCTCAGGTACGTCTCACGGCTCTCAAAGGAGAACACTGTCCTCATTTCTTTCTCCGCTCATTAAGTATCTTTCCATCTTTGCAGTTTTTCTTTGAAGAGAGGGAGAGGGGAGAACAGTGTTCAGCACCATGCAGCTCTGGACAGACAGAGGGAGAGGAGCATTACGGGAAAAGATCTATTAAGAGGGGACACATTTCCAACATTTCTAGAAATGTACACTCAGATCTTTTAGCGAGGGGAATATTTTAACCAATCACAGATCCCCTAAATGGGATCTCCCTTTTTTTGTGGCTGCTGATGCCACCAAAAAAGAAAACACATCAAAGGCGGTTACACAATGAGCCTCAACTCTGGAGCATTACTCATCTGTATGTGTCCTGATGTGTTTGGACCTTTCAGGCAGCGCCAAATTTGCACCAACGGGCCAATGTGATTGTCCTCGCCATAGGCTAGTCTGTTAAGAGGAGCAGGAGGTTAAGTGTGCCCATATAACGCAGGATAAAAAAAAATAGAGGGCCACATCATGCCACTTCCACTGGGCTTGATGGTATAATAGCTTTCCGCCACCGCCGGAGCTTTAGTGCAGAGCCGACTGCCTGATGGAGGGAGTCATCACGGGGACAGTGTCAGGAGCACACCGGGAACTGATAACCTGTGACGGGGGGAAAAAGACAATTCCAATTTGTTTCAGTATATAGATCATTTGTCAGCGTTCACATCCGGAGAAACCTTTTCGTCTTGCCGCATTGACACATTTACCCCGGGTCAAGAACGCCCTGTCCTCAGCTGTGAATATTGAGCAACAGGTGCCAAATGCAGGAGGCTGTTTTTTCATCTATTTTTTCCTCCTACTTGGCGAGCTTCAGAGAGCTATGAGCCATGAAAGATTCATGTCCGTGAAGAGGGCTTTCTCTCTCTCCCTCTCTCTCACCGTGCAAGAGGAAGAATCACTCCGGATGTTTTATTTCTTCCTGTCTCTTTGTGAGAGAAGTTCATATCAGACCTGTCACTTCTGGGTAATATAAATGCTTGCAGTGAAACCTGTGAGATTTGGCTGGCTTGTCTGTGTCTATGAATACACGTCTTCGTGAATAAGACATTTATCTTTTTTTATGGCTTTCTTTGCTGAACGTTGAGTTTTATTAGTGGGGTTGTTTGAAAGATCAATGCCGTTGCCATTCAGTGCCTGTTGCTTGTGTTCCACTGCTACAGTAAGACTTTACCAAACAAAAGTACTGCTTAAGGAAGTGTTTTTTGAAAGGATTAAAATGCTATTGCTGGCGGCTTATAGAGTTTTCTGCCATAAACCAAAGCTATCCTGTTATATGTCTCCCTCGTTGCTCCACAGCTGCTCTTAAGTAGCAGCTATTAGCTGGGCTTGATTTATGCTCCGCTCAGAGCTCCTGAGAGTTCACAGCCCGGCTTCACAAAAGGGGATTTCAGCTCTCTCCTAGAAGGGTTATGAAGGCCTTCACATTAGCTGTGACATGATGGAAAGTGGGCACTTGCATGCTTTGAGTGCATGATGTACAGTATGTGTGTGAGTGGTGGTGTGTGATGCGTATCAGCGACAGGAAAGGATACTTACTTTGCTGAGTGTCTGTGTTTTCCCTTGTTGCAGCTAAGCTTCCAGCACAAGGTAGGAGTGCTTTACTGCAAGGCTGGCCAGAGCACAGAGGAGGAGATGTACAACAACGAGAGCGCCGGGCCAGCACTCGAGGAGTTCTTGGATCTGCTTGGCCAGAGGGTGCGGCTCAAAGGCTTCACCAAGTACAGAGCCCAGCTGGATAACAAGAGTAAGATAAAACACACGTCATGCTAAATGTTCACAAAGTGCAAGCCCACACACTTGTAATCCTGCTGAGTGCAGATGTTCTGTAGTGTTTTTTTAAGCTTGTATATCTTTAATCTTGATTTCTGTCCAATTACATCATCAGCTTAACCTCACCATCACCTAAAACCGTTGCCTTTTTGTATTGAGGCCTGTGACCTTGACGCCATGCTCTGTCCTGTCCTGTGTTACAGCCGACTCCACGGGCACACACTCTCTCTACACCACCTACAAGGACTATGAGCTGATGTTTCACGTGTCCACCATGCTCCCTTACACACCCAACAACAGACAGCAGGTCAGTAAACTCTTCATGTCTTCTCTGTCTGTACCGTCCAGCAGACCACTGCGTGCTTTGCTGTGTGGTCTAATGGCGGTAATGGTGGTCCCTGAGCAGCTTCCTTTGAGGATATTTTCAATCCCGGCCCCTTTCAGTCTTCCCCAGAGGCTCATTTTGCCACGGTAATGACCTATCAGTTGGAAAGCATGAGCATTGCCATGGTAACGGTGCCCCATAGTAGGATTTAATCAATGCGTCCCCAGGGGCTGGACCTGACGTGGTATTTGATGGGTTACTGTGTCTGTCTGCGCTAACAAGTGGAATTAAGTGGATATAACGGTGGACTGGCAAGCGACGGCCCAATAAAGCCATCTTAGTCTCTGTACTCCTCGTATGGAAGTACTTTTTGAGCCCATAATGAAACAACCCGGCAGAGACATTAACAGTGAAACACTGAAGGAGGTGGGTAGTGAGCGAAGGGCAGCAGATGTACAGTGAGTACTGCCGGCACCTAATCTATCATGTGTATCTAAGGCGTCTGATTGGCTGGATTTGGGCCTGGATTTCTTTCCACTTCCTCCAATCGTATTTCATGGACATTTCAATTTGATCCCTGCTGGTAATCTTTCAGCAGGCCCGAGCAGAGCGTGCCCCGCTCATCCATTCATCCTTTCCAATTCACCTCTGTACCTTCTAATCCTGCTTGTTTCAGCCTCTTGTGGACCGACACTGACAACTGCATTTCAGCCAAGAGAATGAGGTTAACTATCCACACAATACAACAATACAAGCAGTCTAAATTGGGTTTGGATGAGTGTGTCTCCTTTGCCCAAAAAAAGGCTAAATTGTGTCAGTGGAATACACCGCCCTCATTCAAAAAGCCCTTTATTTTGTTCTTAGACACTAAAGGGCTGAGTGTGGTTTTGGAGAAGAAGTTCAAACTCAGAATTTTGATATTTACAATATTAACGAGTTAATACTAAAAAGTTATTTTGAAACTGAGCAAACAAGCTGTTCTCAGTGTTGAAGCTAGAGAAGGTGGCAGGGTCCAGTTGAATACAAACAAAGTAAAACAGTCTTTAAGTTCAGTTTGTTCATTCAGTCAAGTGAAGTCGAGAGTTTGTTTATTTATTTTGTTCAGGCATGAAAAATCAAGTTAGTTTCTCTTATGATTTGAAATTGTCTTCTCCAAAACCACATGGTGCACCTCTAAATCATAAAAAGAAAAAAAAATGGTTGGTGTTGATCTCATAGTGTTGGTACGGACATCGCATCCAATATCTCACCGTGAAACGTTAGTGGGATTTCTTGATTAGTCCACTCAAATGCTTTCAAACGAGATGGAATAAACCTATAAATAAATCTGAACCTGTGTCCTCTTGATCTCTCATACTATATTTACTCTTTGTATGGTGCTTTTTTATTTTTTTACCTGCATCTGACTCCCTTTCTCCCTTTCCTGTCCTAGTTATTAAGGAAGAGGCACATTGGCAACGATATCGTCACCATAGTATTCCAGGAGCCCGGGGCGCTTCCTTTCACTCCAAAACACATCCGCTCCCATTTCCAACATGTGTTTGTCATCGTCAAAGTCCACAACCCCTGCACTGATAACGTCTGCTACAGGTAAATAGAAGACGCATGCACCACGCCTGTGAGGCTCTCACACAAATATTTCACTCCTCATATCCTAAAGATGCAAACTGATATCCTCCAGACAATTCAGAGGAATGTTTATCTTTTGATGTGCATGAATGTCTTCATGCCAAATGACTCTACATGAACTTTTAAGAGCACTTAATTTGAAAGAATAATAATAATAGCCTGCTGAGTGCTTTCTGTGGTTTTTGTCAAGGCTTCATCGTAATGTGCAGGAATCACAAGGCTCTTTTGATCTGCATGGTGATGATACAGTTATTATCTTCAGAGACACCTTGAAATTATGACTTGCGACTCTCTCCTTGAGTGTTTCTGAAGTCAAGACGACTCATGTTAATAACATAGCATTTGTTGAACCGACCAAGATTAGTCAGAGCTCCTCTCTGTCTTCCCACCAGAAATAATTTCCCTCAAAGCCATATATTTTTTTCAACACTCTTCAAATGGCTGCTCATTAAACGTACAATTCAATACTCCATTTCTCTTAGTTCCTCCTCACTGTCGCCACTACGTTTGATTAATTGATCTCATCCTGTTCTTTCCCAGCGTGGCTGTGTCCAGATCTAAAGACGTGCCTCCATTCGGCCCCCCTATTCCCAAGTCTGTGACTTTCCCAAAGTCAGCCGTTTTCAGGGACTTCCTGCTCGCCAAGGTCATCAATGGAGAAAATGCCGCACACAAGTCAGAAAAGTTCCGAGCCATGGCGACTCGCACGCGGCAGGAGTACCTGAAGGATCTGGCTGAGAACTTTGTCAGCACAACTACTATTGACAATGCTGTCAAATTCAGCTTCATCACCCTGGGGGCCAAGAAGAAGGAGAAGGTGAAACCGAGGAAGGACGCACATCTGTTCAGCGTGGGAGCCATCACGTGGAGTGTTCGCGCCAGGGACTTTGGCCAGTCGATGGACGTGGACTGCTTGCTCGGCATTTCTAATGAGTTTATTGTGCTCATCGAGGAAGAATCCAAAAATGTGGTCTTCAACTGCTCTTGTCGTGACGTCATCGGGTGGACCTCAGGGATTATGAGCATTAAGATCTTCTATGAACGCGGGGAGTGTATCATGCTGTCTGCCCACGACAACTGCGGAGAGGACATCAGGGAGATGGTGCAACGACTGGAGGTAAGAAACGGAAAGACTCAACTGCAACACTCATTCAGTCATTTAGAGGTCTTATCTGCTCGATAAGACTATAGGCGGAATAGCTGATCGTGACTGTGCCCATCTCTTTAGTGTCAGTCTGAATTTTCACAGAAAAAACATAGATAATCAGTTTTTTTCACTACACTACAACCAGCCTCACAGAGGGAGAGCAATTCATTCTCTGTTTGATGTCTCTGTTGCTAATTGAGGGTTCTGGTCCTAGTGGGAAATCCAGTTTATTTTTGCTAAAACGAGCGTATTACAGTAAAAATAATTAAGTCCTCACACCGGTGGTGTGTCAGAAACTGTTGTAAAGAATTGGCCAAGGGTTGGCATTAATACGCTAACATGCGCTGACAGATTTAAAAAAAAGTGAACTTCAGCATCGAAATTAGCCAAATAATGATGGCCTCTTTGCCAGGTCAGCCGTAGGGCAGGAAAGCAAAAGAAAGAGACAGCTCCAAAGTTTATTAACTTTGAAAGATTTATTTATTTTTTTGGCCCTTTGCCTTTTTTGGCGTGTGCTGCTAGAGACAGACAGGAAAGGATGGAGGGAGGGGGATGGCATGCAGCAGAGGGCCCCTGGTAACACACCTGGGCCTCTGCAGTAATGACGCAGCCTCAGCCTCTTTTGGAACCATTTGTGTCAATCCTCTCTTCGTTCTACGCAGTTGCTTGATTGAAGGTCTTATCTCTTATGTGGACAGCAGCCAACATTTTGGTGGGGGCGGCAGCTGCATCATGTCTTTTGCCTTTGCTTCTGCCAGTCATGACCATATACCCCCATATCTTCCTTATTATATATGAGAGGCGTTATCTAACGGGTCTGTAGCATCCAGTGACGGGATGTAACAAAGTACATTTACTCAAGTATTGTTCAGTTTTGAGGTATTAATACTTCACTGAGTAGTATTTTCCTTATCTTATACTTTATACTTCTTCTCCAGTACATTTTTGAAGTACATGTACTTTTTACTCCACTACATTTATTTGATTTAGGTACTTAAGTTCGTTTATTTAGTGCTTTAGTTTTTATGCTACATCAGAGCCAAAGTTACACATTTTCATATCAATTATTTTATTGGCAATCACATTTAAAAAGCAAAGACTGATTCCATAAATACACAAATACTTAATCATGGATCTGATAATCGGCCTAGCCAATAATTGGTTGACCCATGGTATACTGTATCTACATACATGTCAATATATGTATAGTTTAAGGGTTGAAGACTTTTGCTCAAGTACTATTTAATGAGACTTGACTTTTACACAGGTAAATTTTTAACACAATATCTTGATTTTTTTACACTTTCCATGCTATTACAGCTTTGTTGTTCACTGATTGAATGGCATTTTCTTTTTTTTTATCCTAAGAAAAGCTTCGTGTAGAGGTTTTAGTCACAACATCCCATAATGTTTTGAAAAGGAGTTCATTAGTATATCCCATCTAAAACTTTACCTATAAGTAACGCCCATAAACGTTGAGTTGTCGTCTGTCACCAGAATTGCCGTGTAAATCTATGATGACTGGGTCTCACACATGAGCTGCTGGCACACGAAGGAAAAATGGCTCCCTTTCCTTTAAATGGTGCAGTGAGGCGTTTTACTCAGGATGGTTGTGGTCTCCCTGTGGTGAAACAATGCGTTCTGCAAATATTGCTCTTGCCATTGTAGCTTTACTACTTACCACAAGCCGTGTTATTTTATTTTCATCATATTGTCAGCAGAACCGATGCTTGTTTAACCTATATCTGTCCTGTCAAGTCTTATGTGTCGCAACTGTACTCACTCCGACTGAGCTTCCAGTCTTTTGTTTTCCTTCCTTGTGTTTCTTTGGTTGCGTTTTTCCTCAACATCTTGCAGTGTTAACCCAACACGTTTGTTTTCCAGGCTCCCCCTTCCTCTGTCTACCTGGACTTTTTTGGGCTGCACAGAGATGTGCGTGTCACTTCAATGTGAAACTGTAAAGTGAAGTCAATAGAGTCCTGAGAGGATTACGGACCTCCTGTCGATAGCTTTTTTTTGGCTCATCGCACAGAATCAGCAGAGGTGTACAGCACTTAGGGTCACACAAGTGCAGATGGGCTCCAGCTCTCGATCACGATAAAACATTAAAAAACTACAAAGCCAAAGCCACACCCTGCGGCGGTCGGTTAATTTAATGGAGTAAAGATTAGCCGTGATGTAATTGTGGCCCAGTCTTGATTATGAGGATGTCTGGGTGCAGGTACAGGACGAGGCAGCATAAAGAGGACACCAACCCATTTTTTGAAGGGACGAGAGAAAACACAGACACGTTTTTTGGGTCTGATGGACTAAGAATAGAGGACTCTTGGCCTCAGACTACTTCACTCCTATGGAGAGCTACACACTTAGCTCTCTCATCCCCATTTTGTATTTCTGCCTCGGCCATCTGTACAACTCAGTGACCCTGGGCACATTGTGTGATTTTTGGGGTCAGGTGGGTTTAGGTACCTTTCAAGTTAAGAAAAAATAGGTCCAAACACCTGGTTCCTCAGCCTGGAATTTGGCATCCGATGCCTTGTTTCCGCTCCTTATGTTGTTGCACTGCTTTTCCCATTCTAGTTTCCATGGTTTGTTTACTGAACCTCTAATCAGGCAACCCTTTGTTTCCCCTAAATAACATCGAGTTTGAATCCCAAAATCCAAACCTGAGCCGTGCATGACCTTATTTCTGACTGCCTGTCTGCATACTCTCCTCCATTTATCCCTTTGGCAACCTCATGAGCAATTTGGAAATCTCTAACAAACCCTTGTCAGCGTATCATTGGTTCAGCCAACAATCTGAAAGTAGCAATTGATTTCCTACTAAAAACAAGGACAAGTTCCTCATTCTCCTGAGGATTATGGTATGATTATCAAAGGGTTCTTACAAAATCTTGAAAGTTTGGAAAATGCACAATTTCTACTGTTACCATTTTCAAGGTTAGGGAATATACTTGAATTCCTATAGACTCCTTTAATTGTGTTTTTCATCTACGCAGTAACTTGTGTTTACCTAAAATTTTACCTGAATATGTAATATTTGAAATGAAGTTCTCCTGTCATCACATTTGTTTGTTGTCTCCTAATGCTGACATTTGCAAAGAAAATTAGTTGACACTATACCTTGAAATAGTTATGATATAAAGGCATGATGAAAAATATATTTTTTGCAATTGCATTTGTAAGGGCTTAAAAAGGCTAAAAGTGCCTTTGAATTTCCCCCCTAAAAAAGCTACAAAAACCCTGTAATTACACCTCTTTCATTACTACCTTTTGCAATGACCTGTTAGAAATGAGACTGCGTTGAATTATGAAAAGTGAATGTGAACATGAGCACAAAGAAGCTCAACCGCTTCAAAAACCATGAGATCCTGAAGAAGTATTTACCATAATTAATCTTAAAAGGACATGGGTGTCATTCAGCATCTCTTCAACTCATCATAAGAAAGGACAGTGCAGGATATATTAGCATTTGTGATTAGCCAAAGGACCTCGCTTCCTCATTCACTATGCTAATATCCCTTCACATTTACTGTCCACTCACCCACGGGATTTGCAAGGGGATATTTCACGGTGAAAAGCTGAGAAGAGGTATTAATAAATGGGTGTCTATTTGTGATAGTCAGACAGACAGTGGAGCAGCAGCTCATTTCGGTATGAGCTGACTGAGCATACTTCGTCCCAAAGGTGTCTGTAATGTCCCAGAGGTGGACTCGAATCGCGTTTCATTGGAGGGCTTTACAGGCTGCCGGACCTGTGATGTAATGCGAAGCAGAGTGAACAGATTGCCCACTGTAACACACAGAGGAGCCCCAGTGTGAGAACACAACTTAAAGCTTTGTGATAACGCCCTGCTCTCTCCAGGGTGTTGCCAGGCTGGGTGGCCGCGTGTTTCGGCTTTTATGAGACAAGTCAGCTGGGCTTGGGTGCTGATTTTTTTTGGTTTCCTGAACAAAACACCGGCAGTCTCCTGCATTATGTATTTGTTTCTTTTTGTAGTGTACACATCAGCAGGACTTCAAATTAAAGCACATGACCAAATCTGGTATAGACTTGAATGACAGAAGTAAGCGAAGTAGCAAAATGAAATAAGGTAGAACTATAACAATTAAGCAATATATCGATTAGTCCAGCGGGAGAATATGTATTGCATAACTATTTTGAGTCTCTGTAATTTTTTTGAGTAGAAGACATTTACTGGTTGCAGCTTCTTAAATGTGAGGGGTCACTGCTTTTCTCAAGGGAATCGAACCAGGGACCTTGTAGACCCACTCTACCTCCTGAGAAACAGCAGCCTAATTGATCATTTAAAAAAACTTGTATTTTGAAGTAAACATGTATGTAACGCTGTGATCCAACCCTCTCACTGAAGTTACACAGAGCAGAAACAAGTGACAGTGGCTGAGACAGAGACACCATTCACCCTGTTGGGTTGCTTGTTTTGTCCACACAGACGGCAATCTAACATGAAAGACGATTCAGGTTATCATCTTTCAAAGAGGAAAGCAAAAAAATCTTAGATGAGATTGATTGAGATGAGATTGAGGATCACTGGGATGACAAGGTTTTGTCATGTTTGTGAAACACGCTACCAGAGACGGTGTCATCAGTGTCAAAGCTGCTTCAGAGTGTCAGACCTCTCACTGTGGATCAACGCCAGTAACACCACTTGACAACAGATTTGAGGCAGATACTGTTTGGTTCCCCAGGGCAGCGTTGTTCTATGTTGTTCGAGCTCCTCGTTCGGTTCTATGTGGAAACACTTTGGTCAGCAGGACACACACGTTTCAGACACACGTCCACGCTGCCACACTTGTCACCAGCCTTATCAAAATAACTTTACAGGCCACAAATTTCTCCTAAGAGATAATGAGTGTGCTGTTAGCTTCAGCCATTATGGATCTGGGACATTCGGAGGAGAACCTGGGTCCATTAATTTTCAGGATGGACTGAATAAAGGGCCTTGATGACGCCATTTAGAAAGCTATTATTTAGGCCTAATGAATTTCTGACGAAGGGCAGTTTGATTCATGATCCCTAACACCCGGGCCAACGTCTTCCTCATATATAGACCGTTTACTTCTACACTTTTGCGCCCTGAGATTTTTTGGACTTCACATTTCCAATTTTATTTGCCCTTGATCTTTTATGCAGAGTGATTGTTTTTAAGCGGAATCTTTGATACTGTTTAGAAAAAAAAATAGTGAGACTGAGACTTAACCAGCTCTTAAACCTCACTAACACGATGAGTCCTTTCCTCAGCTAATAAAGTTTTAAGGTTGTGTCTCACCATGGTTGTCTAGGCTCCCCCTCCCTCACAGTTGGATAGGATTTCTGCAAGTGTGAGAATCCGGTGGAGTGTTGACAGGCCATAGTCTGAGTTAATGTGTCCCTGAAGCCAGCTGCCACTCTGAGGCAAATGGAGGCTGTCACCCACAACTGAACCAAGACTAATCTGATGCCTGATTAAAGCTCATTTGATGCAGTGGGAGGTTTTTTATTTTTTGTTGGTTTTTTTTTTGTCACAAGAAAACTTGGAGGAAAATGTCCAGTCTTCTGTGCACCTACACTTAGAGTATAACTTCATAGTTGGGTTACAGTTGCATGTTCATCTCTGCTCAGTGTGGTCACTGCGTGGTTTACTAATACACTGCTGCGGATGCAAGAGATCCGCCTGAACTTCATTTGAACTGGACTTGCACTAAAGCAGAGGCTTAGGCCAGGCCACCGCTGAGCAAAGTGAGCATCGTAATTTGCATGCAAGTACATGATTGGACAAGACCCAACTGTAAGTTTCATCCAATTGGACAAGTAGCCACTGTCCATCAAGTATCCATGGCTGCAGTCTCCAGATTTGTGAAAAAAAGGAGCCGGCGAAGAGAACATTCTTTCAATCTGGATGTGAACAAAGTGTGTTCATCAGCTGCCAGTTGATGCAGATTATGTGTTGGAGTTTAAATGTTGTTCTCCAAAGTCCTTTTTAGAAATTAACTCTGGTTAATAGACTTAGTTCTTTGAACAAGCATCTCATGGGCAGACTTGATCTTAATTCCCCACCCACAGAGCTGCTGTAGTTAGAGTGTCCAGAGACAGGCGTGTATTTGTGTGTGCAGTGTGCATGTGTGTTGTAGCTGTCTCTGTGCAGCACTGACGCTAAAGTAGTTAGCTCAGTGATGTACCCCCTTATTAACTTCCATTTTGAGAGGTTCTTTGAATTAGCCAAACAAACACGCTCGCGCACTTCTGCCTAAGGACAGGATTTTCACTCTGCTCTAATAGTATTATTCTTTGGTGTTCTTTGTGTGTTTCTTGTGTAATAAAACCCACGCACATCTGTTAGAAAAGAGGCAAATTGTACACTGTTGATGGCTACTGTTGGAATACACTGTCTTAGCTCAGAAAGCTGTTATTAAGTGATATTAGGATCACTCAGCATCCAGTCTTTCCCTGTTTATCTCAGTGTGATTGGGTACAGTCCACTTATGTCTCTGGATCAGTGCATTAAAAACAAAATTGGTGTCCCTGTATGGAAGATAATGAACAAATTGATCCTGATTCTGGTTCCAGATCACCACCAGAGGCTGCGAGACATCAGAGATGACTTTGCGTCGCAACGGCCTCGGCCAACTCGGTTTCCACGTCAACTTTGAAGGCATCGTGGCCGATGTGGAGCCCTTCGGCTTCGCCTGGAAAGCTGGGCTGAGGCAGGGCAGCCGGCTGGTGGAGATCTGCAAGGTGGCTGTCGCTACTCTCACCCACGAGCAGATGATCGACCTGTTGCGCACATCCGTCAGTGTCAAAGTGGTGATAATCCAGCCTCATGAAGATGGCACCCCCAGAAGGTAACACCTCACCCTTGTTTCTTATTTTTACAGCGCAAACTTTTTATGAAATCTTAGAGGCAAAGATGCTTACAAAACAGCTGCATGTTTCACATTTGCTTGGTGTTGTGGTTAGTGAAACAGAGAAGCAGGTGCTCCTCAAAAATGTATGAAGACATAACAGAAAAGCAGTTCCCTTCTCTCGTTTGTCAATGCAGCTGGACTAAATTAACTTGACATTTGCTCTCGTATTTGAGAAGATTAGCATGAAGAAATGCTTACATACTGTTTTTGTTGCACACGGGTTGATGATGTTCTCCGCTGATGTCTCCCGAGCAGGACTCTGTTTTGTACTGATGCGGCTTTGTTGTGAGAGGAAGCTCCAGCAGGGCTGTAGAGTCACATAGACATGGACAGTCAGCGTTTCTCACTAATGATAATGAGAGGAGCATTTTGATTAATGGCTCATCTCTCACTGCCATTGTCTGACGGCTCGCATTTTCAGATTGGTTTTCTCTAACCTCACCCAGTCTTCTATTCAGCAATTAGGATGGGAGTGTTTGGCTTTTTAGAGGCACACACCCATGGGGAGAGTCCACTGCTCCCATGATATAAAGAGAGAGGCATATTTCAAATGATCTTATGTGATGGGGAGAGATGAAGGTCCGTGCAAAATGCTTGTTCTGAAAGCACATCTGCTTGTTTTGTCTGTGAGAGACAGACAGCCCTGTGAAATCATATCCATCAGTCTTTCACACTCACATTTTCGACATCTTTGTTTTGGTTGTGCTTCAGGCTGACAGATTTGTGTACCAGCAAATGCAGCTCCCACTTCGTCACAGAATGACTTCTGTGTGCAGAGAGAATGCCTCCATTTAATCCAGTTTTCTGTTTGCGATGTTGCAGGTCATGCTAATGTTGGTAGCTAATAATTCAAATTAAAAACCTGTTGATGGCTATGCATTTATAAGTGCTGATCACTGAAAATGTGCTATATTTCTGTAACATTATTTTAATGGCTGCCTCGCTACAAGTTCTGTGTGATTATGTTCTTGAACATTTTTATATGTATGCCATTATGTCAAATGACTGTATAGTTGGTGTGTATTTGACAGTTTTTCAACTTTGCATTCTGTTCTGGCAACAGAGGAGTAACATATTTGCTCCCCCAGATGGCGGGTTAACATGCCTCGTCTGGGAATCCAACACAGCAGCCACTCTGGCAGAACCGACATCTAATCCTCTTACCGCGATCTATGATGATACATGGTGATACTATTGTAATCACAGTTCAGGGAAGCAAAAAGTAGACAAAACAAACATCTTCCAAAAAACTGGTTCTGCGTCGGTGTACGCCTGTCCAGCTCCCTGGAGATGTGGTTACAGGATGGAGCGCTCTGTAAAGGAGGCTTTGGACACGGTGTTTATGCCAGTGGAGGACATCTGGTTTGGTTTCCCTGACACCACTGAAGCCTGTGAATGTACTTTTGACAGCCAATAAAAGATGGTTTTAAAAATAAACATGCGGCATAGCACTGTGTGCCCAAGAGTATGCATTATATCATGCTGTGTGTCCATAACGTGTGGTAGGATGCATAATGCACGTAATGCTTGACCCATATATGGCGTTGCTAACAGATGCATGTGGCAGATTAGTAGGTATTACAGGCAAAGACTATACTGGTCCGAGCGGTTGAGCTCTCCTGGGAGACTTATCTGTGTTACTGAAACACACTTTCTCATCATCATCCTGATCCCATGAGAACCAGAAGTCTCCGTCTTGGGTCCTGTGAATTTTCTCCCAAGGCTCCAACAAATCAGGAGGTGAGAGGTCAGGTGAAGAATCTCGAGGGCCCTCAACTCTTTTCGCCTCCGCGTCTTTGAGTTGCCAAAGTGTTGCAGTTGTGTTCAACAATACGTGCTCCAGTTTCTCCACTATTATCTCAAAGGAAAGGAATTCAGCAGGGGCCCGGCAGCCTCAGTCTGTCCCCTGTGGCCAGAGAGATGGGGGTTAGTCTAACAACAATGGACAAGAGTCTCATGACCTCCAGACAATGTACTCTGGCTCCATACTGCTACCATGACAAGGAAAAATGTTTTCATAAGCACATTAGGGCTAGAAGGAGAACGTGTCCTCTTTACTGTTTTTAAATTGTCCGAATATCTAGTCTTCTGTATTTTGTGATTCCTTCAGAATCAAAGAAGACTGATGGGGTCATACAGTTGTAAAGATAACATTTTGAAGAAAAAAAAAGCAACATGTAGACATATAGCTGTGTAGCACTGTTTAACAACAAACTTCCTAAAGCTGTTTATACCCTAAATGGTTTTACCCTGCTCAGCCTTAAGCCAATGGAGATATGCCTCTAATATTAGCCTTACCTAGTGCCGTATTTATTTACACTGGAGGAAGGATGTGGTTTCAGCCCAGTGCAATACCACAGGCTTTTCCATCATCACTCTGAAAAGCTTTAAACAAGTTCAACATGTTGGCCTTGGATCAAACTAATGAGAGAAAGATGAAATAGATTAGCTCGTTGGAAGAGGAATGTGATGTATAGAACATGGCAGCGATTGTATGTTTTGGTGTACAGACATCGGAGATGTCGGAGTAAACAGAAGGATCAGTACAATATAGACGATCACTGCAGGACAGAAACAAAAAAACATCCATATTGTAAGAGAATCATCCAACATATTGTACATTTTAGATCTTAAGTGCAAAAATATTAAAGTTGTCTGTAAAATGTCAGATAACCCAAATTTAAGTAGGCTGAACCTGCAGCAGCCCCCTGTTGATAATGAGGATTGCCTGTGACACTCAGATGGCCACTTGTGACCTTTCCTTTGAAGTGTCATCAGACTTGTCATCACAGATTTTCATCTGGACCAAAGTTAAGCCGGATTTCTCACTTCTCATGCCGACACCCTGTGAAAAAGAGCACAGCTGAACCTAAACTCAGAGAACCTGCATCACAAATTGTTCACCCTAATCCCCTCGCATTCTTCGCAGGAACCGTTCTTTTCTTTTTAAATCGGTTGGCGAAGAAATTGCTGAAAAAGTTTCTCTCTCTCTCGCCCTTTTTTTCAGCACACCTTATTTAATGAACCTCCTGACAATGGTCAGCAAAGGCCTGGTGGAGGTCACAACCTCTGTGGCTCTTTGCTGTGACATGGACTCTGACTGTGGGAATGGATTAGCATGTCCCTCAGTTGCTGGCCATGTCATCAGAGTGACAGCACTCTGACTTGAGGTCTAAGGTCCTGTTGTCACACTGATCGAGTGAAATTCTCTAAGAGCCTAACGCTAAAAGAGCTGATTGTCGGCCACAGACTGAGCTGAGCTCTATATTTTAACTGAGCAACGGTGTTATTCCAGCAATTGTGTTGTCAAATGATTTCCTCCAATAAGTCAGACATGCAGTAGCTGTATTTTTAGTTGACCGGATGTTGGTTTTCAGTTGTGGATGTCCTCCTCTATATATGTAGGCCACTGTGGTATAATTTATAGCCCCTCACATTTAGCTGGAAGAGTGGAACAGCACTTCTTGTTGGAATCAAGAGGAAGCAGACAGTATATTCCTCACCAGTTCTTGGCTCCCTCCTCTCCTTATGGCAGGCTGGATGTGTCAAACAGCCTCTCCTCCAGCCTCCAGCCTCCAGCCTCCAACTTCCAGCCTCCGGCTCAGGTTTAACTGTTGACCAAACACCCGTTTCCTGCTGTGTCTCTGTGATTTAAACACAGTGAGCCCCAGTCCCCCTATAGATTACAAACAAGAGGTGCATTCCACATACATCAGGCCAGCAGGATGGGAATTTCAACCTCCAGCTAGGCTTGTAAGGGTGCTGATGGAGGACATTAGCATCATAAGATAAAAATGAAGCTTGTCAGCTCTTGGTCATTATGGTGCAAAAAGCAGAGAAAGAGACAGCGGCTGAGACTTTTCCCGTTGACAAGCTGTTAGGCTTGTTTTAGCCTTTTCAGAGAGTAATGAAGTGTGACAACCTGGCATGACCACACAAACAGAGTTAATCAATGTAATGAGTGGGTTAGCAGCCCTGTTGACCAACAGTCCAGAGGATTTAACACTCTTGTTAGCACAATTTTCTTTTGACATGAACGAAAACTGACTGAAAGACCTCATGTAACACAATGAAAGTAAGCAGGACAATGATTTTATCTGTTAAATAGCCAGTGTTTGGACCCCTCACATGTGTGCAGTAGATTTTTGAGCTTCAGTCATTAAGATGCATCTGTGATCTTCTGATGCTGTAATGTCATTCATTACTCTCACTGTCCCATATATCAAACCAGTGATGCATGCTTCATACATATAGTAAATAATGTAAACTACATAGGATGTAGAGCACACCATTGACAGTCTGTCATGTATCAGGCCAGCCTGCCGACGACATTGACCAGATGTGAGAGACAGGCGACACGGTGGCGGAGGAGGAGGAGGAGGAGGAAGCAGCAAAGGATGATCTTCTAGTTAGATCTTATAACACCCACAGCTGCACTTGGAGACCGGCTGTAAACAGCCCAGCCACCCGTGGCCCAGTTTGATGAAAAGGTCTCTCTGAGAGGGATTACTCACCCCCTCCACCACAGCCTTTGCAATCAGCCAGCACACCCTTCTCAAGCTCCGCTGTGTGTACATGTATGACCACAGCAAAGTATCCACAGCTCCCCCCTCCAGTGGATTGTAGAAAATGGACTTTGGAGGGGGAGGGCAGTGTAATCATTAGGGTCATGCCTGAGATGCTTTTGGAGGGCTAGCAGAGCACCCAGGCTGTTTAACCCCAACCCACCACCTTGTAAACTCCCCATCCCTCCGAACATACACACCAAGCCTCTGCCCAGCCCCAAAGATTAATGTTGCATGAAATGGCATCACAGGCCTTGTCCATCCCAGAGATCCACAGCGTTGTTAGCAGTAATGGGGTAGAGATGGAGGGAGGAAAAGCCTCCTGTGTAGAGCTACTCAGGGGAGACCCATATCTGATTAAGTGGCAAGCTGAGGTTTTTGGCTCTATTAAAATGGCAAAGTGTTTTCCACTGTTTTCGAAGTGTCTCCGATGTGCCTGTAAGCCCCCGGCATGCACATGCAAGTGTGTGTGTGTGCGTGTGTGTGTGTGTCTGTGTGTATTGTTGACACACTTTATCTAGATGTCCGCCTCAGGCTAAATATTCCTGACAGCGTGTTTTGGTGTAGTCATGGTAATACAAGCAATTTTTCCCCTCACTCTAGTTTTAACATCAGCGTTGTGTTGTACAGTATGAAGCACCAGCTTAAAATCCCAGACTTATCCGAACAACAGAATTTTGTTAAACCTTTTAATGGGAAACTTGCCAAAACATGTAATATAATGTTCTTACATTACCGATAATCATTCTCATATTGTCATGTGGATTTATTGACTGATAAGAATCATAACGATTAATAGTTGGAGTCATGTGATACAGTAAAAAAATGGAAATTGGTCCCAGATTAATCTACTGTGTTCTCCATGGAGCTGTTCAGCAAATTGTAAGATTTTCATCAGAACCTGAAAAAACCTGCAAAAATCTTTTTTATTTTTTGTCTCATTAATGAAAAAATGACAGTGAAATAACTCACAGTGACAAATTCACAGAGGATTTCTCAGTCAGATCATTTTATTTGTCCCCAGTGAGGCAATTGGTTGTTGGTTGTCACCCAACTCTGCTTGTCCCCTTGCCTGATTCTCTCGTTGGTTATGGTCACTCTGTCACTCTCACTCTCACTCTCTCAAGCAGCGACTTAGCTTAGATGAACCCACAGTGCTCTACCTGCTCAGCAGCACCCAGTCTAACACTGACAAGCTAGCATCTCACTGGTGAACGAAGCAGAGCTCAGAAGAGTTGATATTTTAGGTGCTATCTTAAGAAAAGGCAACCCGCAGCACAACTAGGATGTTATGATCGTCTCCATCCCGACCTCTTGACTGACCTGTAACAGTTTTTTCCATCCACATCCCCGCCCTCCATCCCTCCCTCTCAGGGGCTGCTCCGAGCTCTACCGCATTCCCATGGTGGAGTACAAAGTCGACAGCGAGGGTACACCCTGCGAGTACAAGACACCTTTCAGGAGAAACACCACCTGGCATCGGGTGCCCACAGCTGCAGGAGCACAGCTATCCCGAGGCTCACCCACGCAGGGCCCTGACCGCCTGCAGTGCCAGCAGATTCTCCAGCAGCACCAGGCAGCTATCCCACGGAGCACCTCCTTTGATCGAAAGCTGCCAGATGGGTCCAGGTAAACCGGCATCGGCTCCCACTCCATTTCTTGACTCATCACTCAAAGTGATCAGATGACAAAAAAACGATAATTCTAGCAATAGCAGACTATGAATAATTTTGTGAAAGAAGTCTTGCTTACCACTACTTAACTGTAACCAGATTTTCATTAGCTCCCTGTGAAAGGACAAATTACTCTTGGGTCTGTACATGTTCAGTTTTTAGGAGTGTAATAATATTTATGAGGTTTTCAGCACGCGCTAATAACCTCAACTCAACAGTCACAACTATTTTAGTATGTACAATAAGAACAACTGAAAATGTTCACCTTCACAGCAACATTATTTGCAGTGGTGTGAAAAACAGAGTCACTGCAATAACTCAAGAGAACAAATGATGCTGTTAGACATTTTTAGAAGTCAAGCTTTCTCCTCAAGGTTTTTCAGAAAGCTGCGCAGAGCAACGCTTGCCATCAAACATTATGACGCTCAAAAGATCCAATCCTTTGAGATAAAATCTTTGAACTCTCAGCCTCTCTCATTTAGAAAAGAACCACAGTAACACTTTGAGGTGCTGTTATTGTGTTCAATTATTTGCATACATATAAATGGAGCATTTTAGCCCAATGAATTCACGGCTCTGCTTTCATCTCCCTTTAGATGATAAGGCCACGCTCAGACTTTGTTCCTCTCCTAGACTGTGTCTCTTTTGGACATCTCCATTGAGCCATGTAAAGCAGTGATTTGTTCATTCTAATGAAACCCCTACAGTCATGATAACCTTTCCAGTGTGTCACACTGACCCCCCCTGGTGTTGCCTGTTCTGACTATACTGGGATAATGGCTGCCTTCTCTGCCTAATCAGAGTCGCTGGCGGTGGGAGCACTCCATTCTCCCTCACTCCTTTCTTTCTCTCTCCATATCCCTCCCCTCCCTCTTCCTGCACCCTGCCGAGGAGGAGGTGATGGGGACACTGACACAGCTCAGCTCATCTCATCCAATTACTGCAGAAACAAAGAGAGAGCTCTTCCCTGGACCACGATATGTAGCACCCCAGAGGGAGTGGGAGTACAGGAGGGGGATGGAGGAGGCACAGCCTGAAGAGGGAGGGAGAGAGACAGGAGGGGAATATTCTACACTGACATATTCTGTTTGTTTTTTGTTTTGTTTTGGGGTTTTTTTCATGTATTTTTCATGTTGTGTGGACATGCAGGAGAGGAATCAAACATGTACCTATAGTAGCCATGAACCAGGTCTACGTGCAGAGATTGCAGAGTAGAAAGAAAAACTAGCTGTACACTTAAAATTGAGTGAGAACTCTTCAGCAAACATGCAAGGTAGTCTGAACAGGTAACGTCAGCTAAATGTAATGAATAAATAGTTAAAACAGCTAAAAGTGTCGTGACTAATGACTAATTGGTTGAAATGTGCTAAGAGTACATTAATAAACACTTAAAATGTCTGCCTCTGTCCACTCTAAGTAGACGAAACATGACTGAAACAATATCCACTTCTATACAATCACTAGTGTTGAATAACATCCAGTGTGAATTCAGATGAACACGACAGATGGTATCAATAAAAGGGCACTTGAGTTAATCTGATAGTGCTGTAGAGGGATGTCTGACAAAGGGAAGGGTTGGGAACCGCCGGCCTATAGGACACATGTGAAGCTTGATACCTTAGATAAAGCATCATCCCATCCACACACACAGCTGAATTCAGACTTGGCACTATAAAATATGACACCTATGCTGCAGCCAACTGAGACAGCCGCTAATCTCCGTAGCCTCGCATGTTATTGCAGCGCAGACAGGAAAAATTATGTTCAATATCTCGAACTTTACATTATGTTGAGGAAGGAAGAGAGGGAGAACAAAAAGCAGCTGCTGCTGGTTCACATTAAAGTGCCTGCACCCGACTGGGGAGACTAACACTTCAGCCGGGGAGGAAATGTAGCGATCTGGCCAGAACGCTCAATGATGTGTGCTGCGACTGAGTTACTGACAGTTTAGTGAGTTTCCCATGGAGGTCCAGACAAAGGAATCCTGATGACGAAGGAGAAAGGGTTCATGCTGAGACTTTGTCACCTTCTACAAAGACATTTATATGTGATTTTTTCATTATGTAGCGCTGTTGGATTTTTATTTTATGAAATCTACCTGCGTGTTTCTGATCTTTCTGAATGTTCCTTCATGCTTTCTTTGGATTTTGATGTTTTTGAAAAGGGAGAACACACCTGGGATGTGAGCTTAATTCAAATCTATCACTGAACTCGTCGTATAAACAAATACAGAAGCAAAAACATATAGAAGAAAGTGGTATAGAGTATATAGAGGAAAAAAAGAGCATTCAGCTAGCCTTGACTTGAGACTTAATGTGAAAGCCATCCTGCCTGTGTTGTTGCACTCTTATTTCCGTCCGGTCATCTAACCTACTTTGGTGTGTGTGTGTTAAAAGGAAGGCCTCCAGGCAGCAGACAAAACTCAAATCCAGTGTTTATTTTCCCCCTTGACTGTAGTTCCCAAAGTCCTCTGACCAGGCAAAAGCAAGCAAAGAAACCTCTCGTCATGTCAGGTCAGGCCAGGGCTTATTTCAAGACAGTAACGTACATTGTGGACAGTTTGGGGTGAGTTAACATCCTTTAACAGGTCATAGCAGAGTCGAGTTTATGTTTCAAAGCAGGAATCTGAAGCACCCTCTCACATTTAGAAGCTACTGCTTCTTCACTCTTCACACAAACAGGACTCCACCATCTGGATTACTCACTGAGGCTTATTACCAGAACTAATCTCTGTTTCTGTTTGTCTGTGGAGAACAAGACACCTTCTCCCTCTCTGACAGTTCTCACATTCTTTGAGATAATCCACGGTGCTCACGTGCAAGAGACCGTTTACTGGGGTTTCACCCAATAATATAGTCATTAATGTGGGAAACAGTGAGGGGAAGACGTGCTCCCTGGAAATTTCAGCTTCTCAAGTCAAAAATCTAATGTAAATATTTAATATAAAGTGGTTTGATATAGCATTTACTTGATAACCTGGCCTCTGTGAAGTTACAGTGCTCATTTTTCGTTGTGTATCTTTTGCCCTTGTGTTTCTGCAGGACGATGCAGGATATGGAGAACCCACAGGTCACCTCGTGTAACAAGGGAGACCAGCACTACCGCAGCTCCCCCAGTAACCAGTCCTCCTCCAGTGATCCAGGACCGTGCGGCAGCGGCACCTGGTCCCAGCAGCCTGGATATGACGGGTACGGGACCACAGCAGCGTTACTTTTTTCTTTTTGAACTAGTCTCTACCTCTACGTAGTCCCTCCAGGAATATGAGGCTCAGCAATAATGAATGCAGCTACAATCAGCCCCAGCATTATTTCTGAGAACTTGCAATTTTGCAAAATGACAGCAATTTTTCCCCATGAAATGACCAAATCATCAGTGCACTTTTGGCCAGTCATTACTCTTTCCTTTTTTTTTTTTTTTCCTTCTTTATTTTTTTGTGCAGGAAGTGATCTAACAAAACAATGACATTATGCCTGGCATAGTTTAATACCACATCCAGAGCATAAAAGAGGGAAGATGATGAGTTTCATGTATGAGATTTTTTTTTTTTCCATTTAATATCCGTTATTATAGTTTCCATTCAGTCATCCCGAGCCTTGGTTTCCGGATTTCATTCAGATGAACATAAAGGCTACCTCAAACATAAATGGGAACTTTGAAAATCAAACCATTTTGGTTTTATAGCCATTCAAATACAAGCCTAGTACAGTATTTCGCGTTGTCGTAACTCTTGAGAACATCTTCCCTCCTATGTTCTGGATAAAAATGGTGAGCACTTACGTGTAATAGGAAGTGATTATAAAGAAGACTTTCTTGTCCTTCACCATTTCCTATTGCGACTTAAGTGCCACTTTAGCAAACTACGCTGTAATTTTGGAGAAAGCCTGTTGAAAATAATGTTTTTGGCCATATCGAACACAAGGGAAGTAAAATCCTGGTGAGAACACGAGAGAGAGACTTCAGAGGAGACCTTTTAGCTTCTGTCAACATGATTATAGCCACCACAATTTCTCTCTGCCATTATAATTTTCCAGTTCAAGTGTTTTGTACATATCAATATAGATCTCTTTTCAATATTCTCATTTGGTGGTTTGTAGGGCAGCAGGGCTTCAGACTGCGCAGGCATTACATCTGTCAGTCTGAGTCTTGTATATGAGCAGAACCCATCAGAGACCAATGTCTGTCTGCAAGTGGTTGCCGACCATGACAAGAGGCTTAGCTCCACGCTGCTGCCTTTCTGTCAGAGGCCTCTAAAGTGCACTGAACTCTCAGGGATCACTGTGCCCTGTCAGAGCCGCCACGCTGCACAACAGCGGAGACATTGACTGGCCGATTGATCTCCAGTCAGAGTCTTTGCTGAAAAGCATGAAGCGCCGCGGCCTCTGTTCATCTGCTGTAACCTTTAGAAGCTCGTCAAGGTTTAATTAAGACCCGCATTGAAACATTTGCTGCTCTCTCCCTTTTGTCAGGAGCAAGAAGCGAGCACCAAGTCAAATGAAAGGAGGTCTCTTGTCAGCGTTGTCTGGCAGCTTCTTCATTCTGTTATAAGCTCAAGTGATTCGACCTTAAATGATCTTGAGCTAATTGCTATACATCTGTGGTAAATCTATTCAAGCCTTTATTGCTGACTGGAATACAGAGTTCACACGATGGAGAGAAAAATAATTTACAGCCCATTTTCCTCCTCTTTCTTTCTGTCTCCAGGTGTCCCTCCCCGATCCTCCATGAGCGTGCGGGGGACATGCAGGGGGGAGACGGGGAGATGCACAGGGAGAGGGAGCCCACCCTGGAGAGGACCAGGTCTGCAGGTCAGTCTGACGATCTTTAATCCTTTATGATTCATGATTACCTTATTTAAAACGAACTACGTTAACATGCATAAAATATTTCAGGTTTTGCCCTTATTTTGGAAAAGCTGTCAGATGAAAAGGCATATACCATTCATATTACAGTTTGCATGCAGCTTTAACAACTTTATCTCTTTTTGAGCCTGCAGTCATGTTGCTCTTGTGCTGTACCCTTGTTGTCATCTCTCTGCAATTTTTGTAAAACTGTAGATTCAAAGAGATGTTTGTATTATCTGTGATGCAATATAGATATTTGAAATTTGATTACAAATGTGACGCCAAATGTCCGGTAAAGATATTTCAGTATGTCTTTAAGATTACAACTTACAATTACAATTGCAATTTAAGATTACATTTGTTGATTATCAGAATAATATTGTGAAATGCATTTATTTTTGGCCAGGAAAATCATGACATGGAAGTTTATATAGTCCCTTGCCTAATCCAGGTGCATATTAAAGCAACAATGTGCAGAAATTGGCATTTTATGCAATTTGCTGCCCCTCACAGTTTTTGAGTGCAACGCCACTGTCAAAATACAGAGGTCTGTAATAATTTGTTGGAAACTTGTATGTTGAAGTAAACATGAACATAATGCTGTGATCCTACGCTCTCGTTGAAGTTACATCGTGCAGAAACTAGTGACACAGTGGCTGAGACAGATACACCATCTGCCCTGTTACAAGACACTGTGGCATCAAAATGATTTTGAAGCTGTTAATTTAAGGTTTAAAAAGGTTACATCTTGTTGGTTTGGTGCTAGAAATGTAACATTTGTCTCGTCAGTTGCCCAATTCGTGCTGTCCATTCATAACTGGCTCTTAACTACACTCTTATCTGCTTTTTCTTCTCGGTCCACAGAGGCCAAATGGCACATCCCCTCCACCAAGATCCTGAACCCTCTGAAGCAGAGAGAAGGAGGAAAAGACTCACCCAACAAGCTGTCCAGGGTAAATGCCTGACCCACTTTTCATTTCATTCTGACTCAAGCTGCCCACACTGCGTTTATTGAAAGTGTTCAGAAGTTGACTGTCGATATGTTTTGAAGGGCACAGAAGCACTTAATGCAGCTTAATGCAGCCCGTGTGTGTGCGCTGTGTTTGGAGCCCAACTCTGCTCTGTCAGAGCTGCTTTAGCCCACATCAGTGTTTAAATCAGAGTGAGGTCAAACTGGACTTGTATACGGGCTTTGCAGCAAACAGCGGCTCAATTTGGGGTATTCAACCTCGTGTCGTCCCCTCTAGCCGCTCGTTGCACTTATCACTTTCCCCTCATTGGCATGCTAACAGGGCGCCTCATCTCATCACAGTTTCTAGTTCTCTCACACTTTTTCTAGGACACATTTTCCTAGAAGGTTGAATATATTAAGTGCTCGAGCCTCTCATTTCCCCCTTTCTCTATATTCCCCTCTCACTTATCTTTTTTTTTTTTTTTTTTTTTTGGCCCATGCACAGTCTCTCCTTCTGTCTTTTATTTCTCCTTTGATGCTGGAGGCTGCTGCACACAGCTAACAACATCCTCCCGTGCTTTCAGCCAGTGTTGCATTAACCCGAGCCAGTGGATAGAAATTTGGACCATTCCCTCTCTCTTCCCTAACATACAGAGCTTGTTTTTCTGTTTTGTTGTTTCTGTGTTTTAGCTGTGTGAAGCATAACATAATGAAGAAAACGTGACAGGTCACAATCCTGAGGATTGCTGTTAACTTTCTCTCGAGGCCTGTTTTTGAGTCAACAAAATGAGTTATAAGACCTTTGTCCTACATTAAAAATGTATTTACTTTTTTTAGCTGAACTCTGACTTTTTGATCAGAACTGATAAAAAAAAGTTGATGCAAATATCATTCACCTATATAGAGGGTAAGATCATGCACATCTCTCACATAAGGAATTTGAATGTACGCGTCTGACATTCTGCATATTCAGTTCGTCTTCCTCCCTTTTACTGTCAACCAGCCAAACGATAGCCTTGAAAAAACTGAAAAAAGCTGTCACCTCCGTCAGGGACACATGAACATGTGATGTAGCCTGATGGGTAAACCTATCACTAAGTATGTTAAAAACTGCCGTTAAGAATAATTTGCACCTGCTGCTTAACCTTGTCTGATCTGCTGTATTTCTGTCTCCTTCACCCCCTTCTCCCCTCTCATCCGACCAGACGGGCGATAAAAACTCGAGCCACTCAAGTAGCAACACTCTCTCGAGCAACGCCTCCAGCAACAGCGACGATAAGCACTTTGGCTCTGGAGACTTGATGGACCCAGAGATGCTGGGCCTCACATACATCAAAGGGGCATCCACAGACAGCGGCATAGACACTAATCCTTGTGTGGCCCCTGGGGCCCGGGTGTTAATGCAGGGCAGGGTGGGGGAGCAGGGGCACCCTTGGGTATCAGAGCACCACGAGGACGGGGCGTCAGAGGAGGAGCATGGGAAGCTGTACCTGCCGCAGGGCTACGCCTCTGCCATAATGTCGAGTCATGTGACGGAGGGAAGCATCGGAGACCTGAGCGAGATTTCATCCCACTCAAGGTATAGTCCAGACACAGATTGTGTGTTTTATTCAGGTTTTTCCCCTTAAAACCAGTTCAGATGTTGTTTCCTATTCTTTTTCATGTATACAATACATCTGAAGCTACAAGTGTGTCACTGGATGGTTTAAAAAACAGAGTGAATCACATGTTGTTGAACACCAACGGGAGACAGTGACATGTTGGAAAGCCAATATCGCGACACCAAACGAGGGAATATCTATAGGAAACACGTTCACTTCTCCAACAGGCTTCCAGTGACTTGTGTCTTTGCCAAGGTGCATTAAAGCTGTTCTGCAGGCCCAATGCTTAACTCAGAGACTTAATGCTTTTTTATCAATCATTGCATTGTATGCTCCAGCTAATTTGCGTGATGACTCTGATGTTCTTTCCTCTCGATGGGTAATTACTTGATTGTAGTGTGTTAGGTCATTGATTTGCCCTCTGAGAAAAATCACACCCTTTTCATGGAATGACCGGAAGCATTATCTGCTGTGTTCAAACATGTGGATGTACTTCACACTTACCCCACCGCCACGCCCGCACACTTTTGCCCATTATCTTTCCCGTTAAACACACACACATGGACAAACGCACACACAAAAGGATAGCTGCTAGCTGTTAGTTGACCTTTTCACCGAGCCGTGCTCCCTCACTCCTGACCCGCACAACTTGACTCATCCAGCTGTGCTGAAAGCCTTGTGGGTGGAGCCGCTGTCAGGCTGGAGCATCATGGGGGGTTTTATCACACCGTCGTCCAAGTCCTACTTACCAGACTGGGGCCCATCTGGGGAAGAGGAGAGGTGTCACAGAGGGTTGGCCCTGCAGCCACTCACAGTCTGTCTGTATGAAATAGAATGGGTATCTATTTGTTTATGCCATACAGGATTATGTTCCCACAATCTGTTCAGATCATTGACCGGTTTGGGAGCCATCAGAACTGTCCGCTCCAGGATGTCATTCAGAAATGATTAAAGAGCCCATGCCATCACCTTGACTACTCCGATGCTTCCCACCTTTTATGTAATGGTCTTTGACACCAGAGTGTCATCTGAGCAAACAGTGAAGCAGCAGGAGCACATTCTGCAGGGTGTGGCCCAGATGGTCATGAATATGGAAGCGGAGTGTGTAGTGCCTCCAGCTAAAGCCAACTCGTATGTCTCAGGGTGGTTTATGAGAATTTTTTGTGTTCGCCGAAAGTTTTCCAGCAAACAGCAAGATGATACTTAAATGATGGATCGTAACCAGGTCACTGACGCCAAACCCAATCTGTCCACCCTCATATTAATGATGTACTGTACGTAAAAAAGGAGCAAAAACAGGCAGAGTGCTTCTCATTTTCACATTGCTGTTTTAAATGTGATACATTCATCCTGCATTAATCTGTTATTAGGTGAATGATTAGATAGGATAAGGATATTGAGGGGTCCTAATTATTTTCACAAAGCTGCAACAATAATCAAGGAAATGGCACATAAATGTGTTTAAATCAGATAGATTTTGTACAATTTTACTGTCTATGAAATAAACCAGAAGCAAAAGTTGTTATAAAAAACTATAGCTGAAATCTAGTAATAAATATTTAAATAAATATTTTTTCTCAAGAAATAAAGCACTTTGACCATTGCATCATAAAGTCACAAAACAAAAAAAACATTTTCCCTTTAACCTTTAGCCAGCCATGTCCTTACTTTTTTTTTTTTTTTTTAAGAAATAAATCAGCAGAAGACACAGTGGAGGATTTCTCAAAACCTCTGCAGATTTACTGTCTAAATACCACTGGCAGAAAGTGGTGAAATACACTACTTAGTGATTTGAGTGCACTGACCCTTTAATCTGGTTTGTCAGTTGATATTTGACTAAATATTGAAAGGGCAAAGTTCAGCAAGAATACGCACATGATAGACTGCATGTGAGTCATCTCCAAATGTAGGTCAGAGGTGAACTTGCGTGACTACACTCTGCGTAGAGGAAATCATGTCATCCTGCCTGAGTCAACAGCCAGGCTGAGTTTCAGTATTACTCTCTCATTTTTTCATTGTATTTTTTATGCTTTCATGTTTTTTTTCTCTGTTTAAATACGCAATATGTAAGAATTTTATTTGAAACAATGACTAAAATTGTCAACAGAATGTGAAGAAATAGCAGTTTTGACTTTATGTCTATATATTGTGTTGCATAGATATCTACTGAGGTTAGCATGCTAACCAGCTAGCCATGACCTGTCCCAGTACAAAGCTGTTGTGCTAGTGGTGTAAACATCAACACTACCCTAGTCCCTGAGCTCCTTGTCTCAAACTGCTAGCTTCAAGGCTAACTGAGCTAACTAGCTAACAGCAGCCACAGTTAGCAGCAGTAAGCAGTTACTCTGGTGATATTTGCTGCCCCCTATTTGTTTGGAGTGTGGGGGCCAATTCTTACATATTGCGCCTTTTTTAAATTCACTCATTTTGGTCACTTTTGAGTTACATTATGCTTTATTTTTTGCTATCATGTCAGTGGCTCACACCACTCTGGCAGTCCTCTGGCCCGCGGTGCCAGATACTGTATGTCAGCTGACTCCTCCAAGGTGTACACCATCCCCCAGACCAGCAGCTCACTGACAGGGCCAGAGCCGGGGCCAGGTCCCAGCTCAGAGGCCTGCGGACAGGCACGGCCGCAGGCTGGTTGCACTCTCCCAGTGGGCATGAAGACGACCGAGGATGATGATGATGATGCCCACAGCACTGAGGGACCTCCCAGCATTTCAGAGTGTGGGTGAGTGTGTGTGTGTGTGAACGAGGAAGCAAGAGCAAGCGTGACTGAAAACGGACAGAAAATATTTAGCGCATACACCACAAAGTTAGTACAGTTTGGTTCCAGTTACACTAGCTAGAGTGCAAAGCTAGATGATGCACTTTTTAATCACGCTAACTAGCCACTTCAGCACTGTTCCTCTCACTGTTTCCGTCCAGACGTAGAGTCGCACAAAGGCCATTCCAATACAAGTGTCCCCCCTCCATCGGCCCACCCAGTGTGCATAAACTGGCCTTGATTGAAGCCGACAGCCACAAAATAAATAAGCTCAATGAAGCCGTGGACATAATACACTTGGCACATGTCACTTGTGGTTATTGATCGCTCCCGTGAAGCCGGGTCCCCGTGGACAGCCAGGCTGAGACTCTACCAGATCAGCATCTCTGCTGGGAGCCAAACAACGATCCACACACAAACAACACACTCCTGACGCACATGCAGCCCGAGGACACCTGCCGCAGAGTAGCCTCTAGAAATACTCACAAAGGGAGAGGAATGCATGCAGTCGCTAAGCCAGGTTGAGACTTTATATGAGCAGTGATGACTGACTGTATCTGTCTGGTGATTAAATGGATGCTGCTGAGAACAGAGAGCCATTGACGGTGAAATTGAAACACAGCTTTGATGGTGTGAGTGTAGATGTGTGTGTATGTGCTTGTTCGAAGGTGTTTGCGTGACCTGCTTGGGGCATATTTTGGAGAAGAGAATGTGAGCTCTGCCCTGGAAGAAACCCCCTGCTCTAGCTCCCAAGTAATTTCATTTAGACTGTGAAATTTGCCACTTAAGGGCGCCGTGATTGATCGCATGCACTGAAGTCATCTTCTGCCGACTTATGAAAAAGCTCTGTAATTCAGTTACCCTCCCCATTGTTTGTTTATATATTCCTGTGGTTTTATTTCATCTTACGTAACAGTGCCTCATGATGAATGGGCTAATATTACTCACAGATATTGTTCTAACATAATGAAGTTTCTCTTCCCCCTTTTCTAAGAAGTTTTTCTCATTTGCTGTAACACTGTATGTAATGCAGGATGTGTAACAATGCTCCTAACCCAGGGTTCTGTCTCTCTTGCTTCTGCTTCTTGTTCCAGAGGAGCAGAGAGCTTGTTAGCCTTCCTTCTCACAATGCTGTCTGAACGCTCAAGGTATACAGTTAGTCAAAGTCAACCCCGTGGCCCCAATCTGACCCAGCCTGCCCCCCTCACTCCACATACCAACCACCCCCCTTTGTCCCCGACCACCGCCCTACTAGCCTGTCCTCATAGGTCTAAAAGTGTCCTTACGTGGACAGTCCTCACGTGTGGCACATGCTGAGAGTAGATGGCAACCAGCTGTGCATCAGTGGCTGTGACATTTGTGTATCTCCTACAGAATCCCACTGTCCTCCTGTTAGACCCGTAGCCAACACACTCTCTGAATTCCTGCATTTCTGTTTCAAATTCTGAGCAAATTTGAGCTGAATTTCAGACACCATACATCGGCCCACATTTGTGTGAGTTACCTTCAGGCAATTTTATTCAAGACCATCACATATGTAATCAAGCATAAGTAACTCTGATATATCATGCTATTTCATGCTGCTTCCCACCTAAGATGAAGGAATTTGTCTCATCTGAAACACGTGTACCCTGTGGCGTTTTAATCAGCCACTCTTGTAATAGAGAGTGGAGATGACAAGCAGCCCAGTCTTGACCCAAACCAGCGATGTTGCGGTTATAACAACCCCACTCATTTTTTTCTTTAGAAGGATTCTTTATTCTTCTTTGGAGTCCTGTAGCAATGATGGGCAGTGTAACATTAACACCTCGTCTCTGACAAAAGAAGGCACCTCAGCATCAAGGTGCAGAAAGAAATAATTGTGTTTCCTCTTTTTATGCCCTCTTCAGCCAAGCCTTTTTTTCAGTCTTTTTCAAATTTCTGCCATTAGAAAGTGTGTATTTGGAACAGGTGGATGAAAACATACTCTCTTTTTTTCACATCCATACTTAGGACCTGCTGTGTAAGATAACATGTATTGCATGCTGTAGGCATTAAAATGATGCTCCCGTACAGCAGAATAATTTTTAATTGCAAAGGACAGGGCTTTAGCGAGGTTCCGATCTTCCCCTAATCATGGATCGATCACATAACAGCAAATTGGACAAGAGCTGATCAGGACACAAAAGGAGAGGATGGGGTTTGTCCCAACAGTTTTTTCACCAAAGCACCAGTATATACAGCTCAATTAAATGCATTTTCCTTCTTGGATGAAGCCCAGAGAAAAGAGCTTTTGAATCAGAGATGTCGTGTATCAGTCAGGATGCACCCAGCAATCTCAAATGGATGAAAACACCCATCTATGTATTTAGGCCTTGGTTGCCATGGTGCTGGGGCATCTCTCAGCGTTAGTGTCTCTAAGGTAACCAACACAGTCAGGCTGTCCCAACATCCTGCTATCTAGCGTACTGCAACCCCCCCTGCGGCTTTATAACACCCTGCCAACAGCACACACACTTAAAGCAGAGGTCTCACAGCCACACAGCTTCACCAGCCAGGTCACTTCCCACTCTAAACACTCAGCAAACACTCTCAATATAATGTTAATCTTCTCTTGAAATACCTCACTGACAACCACTGCCACCAAAACAAAACTTGTCACCACTTGGCTTGGCTCCTTCTCCAACCCTGTCTAACAGCTCTCGTGTCTTCCTCTGTTGTTGTCTGAACACTCCCCCAGAGTCCCTGGTTTGCACTTGTCTTCAGATGTAATTTCTGTCCAAAACCCTCTTTTTTTCCTTCCTTCCTTCCTTTCCACCTCTCAACGTGCTTGGCTGCATTCTTCACAGTCTCTTTAATCATGGGTTGGCAGGGTTAAGACTGGAAATAAATTCTTTCCCTGTTTTCTCCAACCCCCTTTTACCCCATGATCACCTGACAAGCATGGAGCAGGGATGCACCTGATGTTGGCATGCTAAGATGGATCCACCTGAGCGCTTTGCGTGAAACTGACAATATTTTCTAAACAGCTGGACCCGAGCTGTGATGGCCCAAGGCCTCCCGTTGCATGTTGTGTCTTCCATGGCCCTTCTGATGAGCCCTGCTCTTCTGTGCCCTCTGTGTCGTCCACAGGCAGCTGTATGCACAGGAGGCTGCCTGCCGTCTCCAGGCTGAGCGGGATGGGAAATCACTGCAGAGACTTTCGAAAGAAGAATACCTGAAAATGATGCAGCCTGACAGCCCTCCAGGAGAAGACAGGACTCGGAAGGTGAGGTTACATCAAGGGCATATGATCGGTCTCAATGCTGTAGAGACACATCAACCCACCACCTATATAAAACTAAATGCATTGATTTGAATTATGCATTAATGGATAAGATACAGTACATACAAACATGTCGTAAAACTCATTTATTTTCTGAAGAAGCAGATTTTATTTATATATATATATATATATATATATATATATATATATATATATATATATATATATATATATATATATATATATATATATATATATATATATATATATATATATATATATATATATATATATAAAAATTCATGGCCTTGACTTTAGGTCAAGGTTTACAGTTATATTTGCTGAACATCCTAACACTAACTTTTATCATTTGATGATGCACCTGCTTCAGTATCAGCCTGTGCTACTTCCTGAGCACCCTGCTGTGTTTCCTGCACACAAAATAATTAATAGATTTTTATACTCGGATTCATATTTTGATTTATTCCTTTTTGCATTTACTCCTGCTAATTAGCCAAGTGCTAGCCTACAGATGACAGACGCAGGTTTATCTTATCGTTGTGATAAACCTTTATAATAGATCACCTGTATGCTGTATGTGTTGGTATCGACAAAACTACATTGTGTGTGATGAGCAATCCTGGCACCAGTGAAAAGGACAGCCCTCATCTTTTCAGCCAATCAGATGATAACATTGACAAGCCTAAATTGGTTGTCTTGGAGACGTAGCCTCCAGGAGGATATATGGATATATCATGTATGACCTCACCACTAAGATAATGCTAACGACTTCACTCAGATATGGGAAGGGACATGTCCCAGCCATCCAGGTGTAAGCCCACGTCCTTGTTCTACATGTTAATTGTATGGATGAAATTGTGAAGTAATGTTGGTAGCATGATCATGTGACATTCCAAAGATCGTCCCCAAACCCTGAATGCTATTTCATCATGCTGACAAACAGGCACAGTACATAAGGCCAGAATCAGTCAGATAACCTCTTGCTGGGAAGCGAGCACAAGCAGGACAAACATCTGCTGCCTATCAGCTGGCACCACAGCTGATAGGGCTTGTCTTCCCTGACACAAGACCCTTTCAGTCGCCTCTGACTGGAACAGAGTGTTTGGTTAATTTGATTTAAAACAGGGGGCCTATGTTTGCTCAGTCGGGATGTCATGGATTAAAGGCAGGGAGTTGCAGAGAGTGCATCGATGTTTGATGTTCCTGCGTCCTGCAGACTCTATTAATTGCATCTTCAGTCTCCCCTGTGCCATCCCCCCACCCCTCCATCCATTATCTACCAGTAAGAGACCCTGGAGACGTACAAATGGGTTATTTTTGGATGCTGCTCAATTCCAATATAAATGCACTCCAGCCCTACAGATGACAGGCATGTCCTCTGGCACAAGCAGGCCTCGACCCTCACTTGATGTATCTCAGTGCAGTGGTTTGCTCATCTTGCTGTTGTATGCTGCACTTCCACTACGCTCACAGGAGAATGGGCTGTCTAAAATGAAAGCAGGTGTATCGGGCCTGCGCTGTGATTTCCCTTCATTTGATGCTGTTTTGTTCCCCACAGAGAAGGAATGCGCGGTAACCGTTACAAAGGTGCAAGGCACTGCTTGTTGGATTCAAAGAGAAGTTGAGTCTTTGTTGCAGTCTCACTCCCCAGTCCGATTCAGCATGATAATACAGTGTGTGGAAAAGCAATCTGGGAGAGAGATGCATGAGGGAGGGCACAGAGCCAGATACTCCAACCATATTCTGTACACATCTGATCCCAATGAACACATACTACTCTTTTTTGGGAGTAGCCTCGCTGGGACTGCATGTTTTCAATCATCTGCTGGCACGTAAAAGAATCAGACTGCAGTAATGACAACGTTGGAAACATCAGCGATGTATTTCTAATTTAATACAGTCTGAGTTGTTTAATCTCGTAAGTGATTAAACGGAGTCTTGGGCAAAGGTTAATTTGTGTGTCACTTCCGGTAGTCACCCGATGCCATTGTGTGGGTGAGCAGGTGCAGAGAGATTTTCCCTGCCAGCCGCCCGGTCCGCTGGGACGCCCCTCCACAGACAGGCAGGCTATTGTGTGGCTGACGTAAAGGAAAGGCCGTTCACAGCTTATTCTCCCACAACGTTCCTCCTTTGAACCTCCTGTGGGAAAGAAAAAAGCATCTGAATAGGTGGTTGTCCGACACATCCTCTCAAGTGGCACGTCAAAGGGTTCCAACGCTGGTTGTTGTCTTTGTTCAGTGCGGGCAGTGAGGTTAAAAAAAAAAAAAAAAAGTGCAGGAAATCGGGGGAAAAAATGTTGGATGTGTCAGTGCTGCCTCGACTGATAAGAACGAAAGAATTCAAAGGCATTGCAGCCTGAATCAGAGCGCAGACCGCTGCCAGCCGAGGTGGATTTAGACACACCAAAATAGTCCGTAATCTTGCAGGTTTGATTAATATGATATTTTCTGCCTAATGTGCTCAGCAAGTTCAATCAGGCGGTGCCAGGATGTGTTCAGAGAGCCCGGTTTGATGCTGTAGATGTAATAAATAGATGGCTTCTGAAAAAACATTAAGCCCTATTGCAAATGGTTTCATCTGCCGTGACTCCGTTTACTGCACTTCTAAATCTGTGCTATTTTTGCTTTATAAGAGAGAGCAGCAAATCCTGTTCTAAGTTGTTATGATGAGCGAGAACCTTATGGGGTCTAATCTTGTAAAGTTGGGTGGGAAAACTCGCAATAAGAGACAACCTTGTTAAGTTAAACCCTGTGAGACGTCGTATGTATGTATGCTGCTTTGAATGCCAGTGTATATCTCATTTAAAGACGTACTAGATGTTTGTCAAACTCTCACGGTGGGATTTGTGGGGAATCGGTCTTTGAAATGGAGATGGCTGGGTGTTGGCTTGTGGGGATATCAGTGTAGTGTTGGTTACAGCTGGAAAGCCAAAGGCAGACATTCACCCATCTGGGCGACTGCCCCGCATATCATTTGTGGCTACTTTTGATGTCACTGCTGCAATATTTATGTAGGCTGAAAGGGACAATGATGGATTGGATTGGCCTCCGCGGTTTCGTGCGTTTAAACAGGAGATCCTCCATCAAAAGTCTGGCAACAGTCGCGAAACTCGAGTATCCGTGCAGCAGTATGTCTCACTCTTCTCTGTGCACTGCAGCATCACCCCCTCAGGATGATGCTGCCTTTCAAACCCTCACAGCCTTTGGGATTGTTCACCCTGACCTTGTGTCGCCGTCCGACCCCTGCCTGGCCTAACACTGATCTCCTGTTCAGTGTTCAGATTCTTCGCAATACGAGTACTATTCTAGAGAGAGTACATGCAAGGAATCGCACACACTTTATGTAAGTACATTACACGGGCCGCTTCACGGAGCTGTGTCCACTGGGCCTTTGTCTGGTTTGTAAGCAAGCACACAAAAGAAGATTTGTTCTGGGCTCATTTAATATGATGAGTTTTTAATAGAGCGCTGAGTTAAATTGACTTATACAGGAGCGCCCCTGTGTTCTATTCATCTGTATCGACAATCCCTGGATGATCGCTGGAGTTTAATTGAAGGAAAATGACAATGTTTTTCAACCAGGATTATTTACCATAAAGGCAGCCATTGTGATTATGGATGCGCTCATTTTGCACCCGTGGCTACTGTTGGAGAGATTCAAGGAAACAGGGACTCGTGACGAACAATGTTTGTGGGGAACATCAACATCAAATTCACATGAATAATTTCTAACGGTAGTCTCTGAGGCTGACCTACAGTACGCACAGAACTTGGCCCCCTGAATTAGCCATTATCTAACTGCGTAAGGATCTACATCTGGGTCAACTTGCTCGCTGAATTACCTTCAATATCTGCACCAATGTAGTACTTAATACAATACTGAAAGGAATACAAAGTCTTGTTGTTTGTCGACACCCTCTGATGTGACCTGGTTTTAAATCTCCATGCAGTTAGCTGTAATGGCTATTCTACTCTAGCAGGCTTGTGTTTACTTTAAGTCAGATTGTAGACAAAAGCTTGCACCTCCCCCCTGATATATGTTGTTAAGGTAAGTGCAAAGCTGCCATCACCAATACAATGGATTTAAGCAGTCTTTTTTTCCTCCATCACATTAAGCTCAGTGACTGTTGGCCGCCTCAGCGCAGTGACCTCTGTCACCACCTCCACAGGCCCTGTCCCCGCTTTCTCCCACTTGCCAGACACTCTCCAGCTGTGCTCAATCCATCTGCATTTTCCTGAGAGCAAAGACTGTAATTGATTCCTGACACCGCTCCCCGATGTTCCCTCCTCACCCACCCAGCTGCCTGCTCATGTACACCTGCTGTGCTGTATAAGGGCAAGGCGTGGGGAAGGTTTGCAGAGAAGGGGCCATCGCTGGGGGTTTAGAGGTCATTCAGCTCTGTCGTCTGCATCGTTGTGACCATCGCATGACAGCTTGTTCTGCTTCTCCCTCTCTCAGGTGTCGGCAGTGGGCAGTTTGTCACCAAGACGCTCCACACTGTACCGGACGCTGTCAGACGAGAGCGTGTGTAGTAACCGCAAGGGTTCATCCTACGCCAGCTCGCACAGCTCCATGCTGGACCAAGCCATGCCTAACGACATCCTCTTCAGCACCACTCCACCTTACCACAGCACGCTGCCTCCTCGCATGATCCACAACCAGGGGGCGTCCAACCTAAGGAGTAAGTACAGGCGGTGAAACTCACTAACCTAGTTGCAAAAGAAAACACAAACAATCTGCAATTCTGCAATTCTTCACTGGGAGATTAAGGATGCACCATTGGGCCTATTGGTAAAGTAGGATGAACGTCACTAATAGCAGTTGTGATGCATTGAATTTTGCCCGGGGAAATTCATGTACCACTGTGACATTCCACCCATTAGTTTGTAGGGCTATGTAAGCACTGAAAACTCTTTTACAATGAGTAGGTAGTTGGGTAGTGCTAACAGAGAGAGGCTTTTGAAGCTTTTTACCTCTCAACAAAATAGTCTTTTTAATGTAAAAGAACTTTGTGTTAAAGGCTGTATCATACATTCATATGATCTTACGAGATAATATAATGAAGGGCTGAATTACTTTATTTTTATAATGAAGATTTCTTTCTTTCTGTCCTTCCTTTCACAATAGAGGAACTAAAAAAACAATGAAAACAAAACAACAACAAACGTCAGTGTTGGTACCAGCCCATAATTTCACAATCAGTGTCCTCCTACCAAGTATGCCGCAGAGAAGCTGCTTCAAGAGAAACAAACAGGGCCGTGCTCTGTCTTATTAAAATACCTCTCAGAGACAGGAGGACTGATGTAGACTTTCTCTGCATGTTGCTTTTGGATTATCATTCCTCTTCTCTGGCCCCAGATAAGAGCCAGGATACAGCTACTTGTTTGAAGAGCCACTTGCGTCCTACCGATATCATTAGCAAGACTGGTACACACTCCAGCAACACTCCTCAATATAACCAACTAATTGGAACTGGGTGAGGCGGCACGCAACTTGCAAAGAGGCCCGCCGCTCCGTCTGCATTAAGCAGACACCTGTCACTGCTGGCTAGTGTTCCCCCTCTCTACTGCTGGCCCAGCATCCTCTGAATATGTATCAGCAATGAGAGGTGTGATGTGTCCTGCCTGCGCCACTGCAGGTCCTTAAGATCTGCGACATGAACATGCCTATTTTCCCATCAGGAGTGTCACAGTGTCTGTCATACATTATATTTCATTCACTCATGAGTCCCTGCCTGCCTTCCCTCTCTGTCCCTCCTGTCTCATTTCCATACCGCTCCTCATCCGTCTCCGGCTGCCGTCGCTAGATAGAAAATGGCTTTTGGAAAGATGTTTCTCTCTTTAGCCCCTTCTGGCTGTCAACCTGATGGATCCCCGATTGTTTTGAAGGATAGTCGAGAACACGGGCTCCCTCTTTCCCTTACTGAAACAGTCCAATTTGGTAAACAGCGGCTCACTCGAGTGCCGTGACGCTCGGGTAAATTGAAAGGAGAGCGTCTGCATCACCTCGAGCTCTTGCCGTCTCTTCTCCACTCATGCTTTTCTAAATGCCTCTCTGCAGAATGGGAGCTTGTTTACTGCGTTCCAAGTCTTTCAGAGCTGACAGGGAGGGAGGGTGGTAGAGACAGAGGGGGGGGGAAAGGAGATATTGATTGAAACATGAAGACATTCACTTAGACAAGTCGTTTATCGCCCCACAGACAGCGCCTTGTGAGTGCTATGCAGAGACGCTGGTGTGCAGTCACAGAAATCGAAACTTTTCTTTTCAAAGTTAAATTGTTTGCGACCTTTAAGAGGATTTATTATTCCGGTGCGTCCAGTTTAGAAGCGGACTCAAGCTAGGTGTTTTGATGTTTTGATGAGCAGTGACTGGACCTTTTTATTCAGCTATGACTAGTTAGAATAAACCCCCTGCCTCCCCCCCTTCCTCTACGCCCCTCCATCCCTCTCCCAACCCTTCTTGTCTGCTCTGATGCAAACTGATGGGCGACTCAGAGATTAGCTCTAAACTCAGGCTGGGCCTAGACACTGATCTGAGTGCCTGCCTGTCTCTGCAGATGAGTTTTGGTTCTCTGACGGCTCCTTGGCGGACAGGTCCAAGTTCAGCGACCCGGGCCTCATGCCCCTCCCAGACACTGCCTCGGGCCTGGACTGGTCCCACCTGGTTGATGCAGCACGAGCCTTCGAAGGTAACCAGCCTGGTTGAAGCTGCTGGCACCTCGTGTAACCCCCTCCCCCTTACTGCTGCTTAGTTTGTGTGTGTGTTAAGTGTGTGTGTGTCTTTAATCTGCAAGTGCTAGCTGGCTTGAATGTGCAGGTTTGTGTGCGCTTTGTTTGTGTGTGTCCTCTAGCGTCTCCTAAGTGCTGTACGAGGCGACTTGTGGGAATCCATCAAGCACCCTAACTTGGAAAAATGAGCCATCATTTCTCAGCACAGACATGGAGCCAATTTCTAAGTCGTCACTTCAGGGAGAGTTCTTCCAGCGAAGCCTTTTTAACTGTTAAGCTCCGAGGTTGATAGTTTGGGGATAATCGCAGCTCTTCCGCTGGCCTTTTCTCCATTAAAACTGAATTTGGTCCACTCGAAGATTTTTTTTCTGCTAGAACAAGATGAGTCATCTGACTGAAAGTGGCAGATTCTCTCCTTAGAAACAGCAATCATCATACGTAAGGCGGACCTTGTAAATGGCTGCTTCAGAGTGTTTGTGGTCTTTGACAAGTCATTTAGGAATCGAGCAGGACTGAAATCTGTCTGCTCACTCAGTCACGGCATGTTTTCAGTTTATAAGCATTTAAATGTCTCCACTTCATGGTCAGCATCATCACTTCTGCTCATTTCTTCAAGTTGAAGTACTTTTTTCGATCGCACTCATGCCACTGTATTGCCCATTTGTCACGGAAAACGCGAACATGCCACGAGCCTCGTTTCAACTTGAACTACATCTGACCCCGAGACCACTGAAGAGGCAACGTAGCATGTGACTGTTCATTTGTCATAATTTATGTATCCTCTGTAGAGTTTCCGTCTTTGATCCAATCCCTGCTGCATAGCCCGCAGCGTATCATTTAAGGAGAGTGGAATCAGTGGAGATGATGCAGAGTCTGACTGGCAGCAAGAAGGGGTTTGTCACAGTAGCCCGGCTGGCCCAGAAAAACACTATGTAAACTGGAGGTTTGTTGCTGAGCAGACAGTTGCTCCAGGCTGCCATTGTGGTCCATGTATGTTTAACCAGCTCTGGTTAGAGCCAGGGGAGGAAAGTTTGCCAGAGATGTAAAGCATTTATAGCATTCCTAACCTTGCGGATCCTGCCAGGCTGCTCCAATTCATATTGCAGAGAGACTGTTTGGATTGCAGCATCCGAAAACACATCCTGGCCTCCTGACTTCTAGAGTTGAATTGGATGGAATTAAAATGGGATTTAGTGAATTTCACCGACAAAAGGCTTTTGGTGCAATCACTGAAAGCTGTCTTTGTCAACTATGTAATATGTTTTTTATTATTCCATCTCCAATAAATACGCCGCTGTTTATTTACTCCTGGATTGTCATGTTTTCAATTCAGCCTAAGCTGTTCCTCTTTGATTTTCAACCATTTGTCCGCTAAATCTGGACACAGGGTCACATAAAAATGACAAGCCGCTTTTCCGCGCCCGTCACTGATTTCCTAGAAGTCTTTAATCTTTCCGATGCAGCCATCGAATACGAGGAAAATGTTCATTCATATGTAAATGAAGAGCTCGGTCTCCCTTTCCTGCCTCGTCTGAGCAACCAACTCCAGGCTCCATCAGCTTTTGTCTTGGAGTGGATTAGCTTTCATTTGGGGGTCTAAATTAATGGAAGGGTTTCCTTAATCTCTTCTATGAATATGCAGATCCCTCTATCTTTAGTCTCAGACCAAGGGCTTGAGAGAGACAGAGTGGCTTCTAAAGAAGAAGAGCATTACGCCTCAAAACTAAGCAGTCCCCAAGTGTAACATGCCAAGTTTGGGTTTTCCATGGGGCTTTGAGCAAGCTTAAGGGCCTGATATGGTAAAACAAGCATGACTGGAGCCTTACAGCTCTGTGGGATCCAGCCCATTATGTGGCAAACAGCTGTCAGTGGAAGCTCAGAGGGGCGAGGGCACTCGAGCAACGCCCAAGGGACCGACTCTATCTGTGATAGTCTAGAAATGCTCTGTTTACCACCTTGTTCCTAGTTGCCTGGATGTAGATCTCTCTGTACAGCAGGACCTCATTTGGTGGCTTTTGCATCAGCATTTAACACTAGAACCACTCATTCATCCAGAGCATGAATGAATCGCCTCATCCCGTCAGGAGTGTGTGCATGCAAATGTGTTGTTCTGCTCTATTTTTCGTCGCATGCTGAAACCATGAAATGCGTCGCTGAACTCATTTCCTGTTTTTGGGTGTTAAGGCCAGTTTATGACCTGTTACGTGACCTGTTCTGTCTCCAGACCAGCGCGTGGCGTCATTCTGCACCATGACAGACATGCAGCGGGCAGAGGCTCTGCAGATCTCCAGAGAGCTGACCAGACGAGTGGTGGAGGCAGAGGGAGCAGCGCTGGAAGCAGAGTACGCCTAACCGACAAACACACAAGCACAATGCTCCCGTAGCCTGTGAATTATTGAGCGCTAGCTTGAATCCGGCTCGGAGCAGTGATTGTCCAATCATAGCTTAGCAACCATAACTAGGCACAGCAGGCCTGTCAAGCTTCGGATTTTTTCACATGATGAAGCGATGTGCAAGAGACTGTAATAAGACCAACACTCAGTATCTCAAGAGTTTGTAGTGTGGTTATCGTTTTATAACTTCTGCAAAAACCCGAAACACAAGAGGGAAAATAGAATTGCTTTGATTTGTGTTTATCTGCTTTAACGTTAAAGCGGCATAATCGTTTACGAGCACCAACAATAACTGAGTGTTTTTTTCAAAGACAAGGGTCATATTTTTAGCCAACAACTATATATGTTTTACAGGGACTGCTAACAAATGTGTCCCCGATTGAAACGTCCACTGATGGATAATCAATGAGTTTTGAGTTTAAAGTAACGGTGGCATCTCTATTATGTCCTTTTATGTGGTTTGGAAAAGTTTGCACATAACATTCCACCCTGCCCCGTGTTGGATAGTGTTACATTTGCCAGATTCATCAGTTGTTTCTCACCTTTAAAGCTTTTTTTTCTCTGATAACATTGAAACATGCTGTTTGAAAGTACGAACATTGAAGCATAAATTTAACCACTGTGTTGCTTGTCCAAAAATTAAGCCAGGGGCTATTTAGTTCTACACTGCAATACACAAACAAGGTTGTTCCTATATTTGTACCTCCCCTTGGATGAATAGAGGTGCTGCAGCAATGGACAGCATAAAAAAAACATGTTTGTTGAGCATTGAAACATGTAAACATCTTCCTGTAGACACCAAGAATAAAAAATATTGGGCCTTTTAACCCCATTTCACAGGCTTGTCAGTTTAAAACATATCAAATTAAATCATAAAAAGTCAGCTGGATACTTAGATTTCCACTTATTGACGTTAGCATTAGCTCACGTTAGCTAGCTACTTAGTTGGCTAGCTGAGGACAGTAAAAATGTGATAAAACAAGTCTTCCTTGAGTTGAAACAACATTATATTGTGTGTCCCCCAACAGCAGCGCCCCCTCCACCCTGACTGGCAAAGTCAACCAGTTGGAGGTGATCCTCAGGCAGCTGCAGCATGACCTCAGAAAGGTGAGTCCACATTTATCAACCCAGTGACTTGATTAACATTTCGTCACCTTTCCGCTTTCTTTTTTTACATGTCAGCAAACAGTCTGTGCCACTCAACCCGAGAGGATAGACATTGAGTAATGGGTGCCCCCGAGGTCTGTGTAATACAAACTCGTCCACTTAATTCAATATCCTGCTTCCTTTTCCGTATTGTTTCCCAGCCCAACATTTCCCCCACGACCGCTAATGTGCTTAAAATGGAGAGAGGAAATGCACTTTTATCAGCAGAGGAAAAAAAGCTTAATGCCTCCCATTTACACAGCGCTGACGAAAGACGGATGTTTCTTGTAATAGCGGGGCTTTTATCAACCTCTTTTGCATCCATTTATATTTGCCTCATGTCCTGGTGTTGATTGTGTGTGCGTGTGTGTGTGCGCAGGAGAAAGAGGACAAGGCGATGCTGCAGGAGGAGGTGCAGCACCTGAGACAGGACAACATGCGACTGCAGGAGGAGAGCCAGACGGCAGCGGCTCAGCTCAGGAAGTTTACAGAGTGGTTCTTTCACACCATTGACAAGAAACCCTGAGAGAGAGGCCGAGAGACCTGCAGGAAGAGAGAGCGAGAAAGCGCAAGATGGCCTTCACTCCTCCTGGGCACCCACTCAACTCCTACTTAAGACTCCCAGATGATCCACAGGCAAACAAACTTTCAAACAAACCATTACCGGCCCCCAGTGTAATCAAGACTCTTTAAAAAGCCCCTGCTTAGGAGACTGTAGTGCAGCCCTGTGTGGAATTAAAACCCCGATCTGGACCTTATTCTTGGGAACCTCTTCTGTCTGAAGTGCTGGGCTGTTTCTGATGTTAACGTTCTCTCCATCCCGGCGAACGAGCCTCTTGGGAAACTTCCTCATCTCCGGTGTTGGAGAGGAATCGAGAAAGGCAACCCCCCCGGGGGGGCCCCGCCAGAGTCCCTGGGATCTTCTTACAGTAGTGGAATGTAAAGCTCATTTACTGTAGTCAGCATATAATCTACCTACGTATGTCCCGTCAGTCTACTGTACTGTATACTCCGCTTTACTGTATCATACTGCGCACACTGTCACACAGCTGTTTCTGTGCCGGCCTTCACGGACACAGGAGAGAGGAGAGGAGGGTGAGGCTGGGAGGGGAGGGGAGGGGAGGGGAGGGGAGCGGAGGAATGTACTGGACATAATGAAGTGGTACTTACTGTCTGCTTGCACCAAGAGGAATCCACATGTGGTGGTCTTTAAACCTAACAGAGGAGAGGGGGAAAATGAATGTAGCTCAACTGAGACCCTTTTATTTCTGGATTCCCAAAGCCACAAAAAGGTTTCAAAGTTTGATGTTTCTGGGCCATTTTTCTTTTTTCTTTTTCTTTTTTTTTTTTTTTCTTTTTCAACGAATTCCACTTTTTTTTTTTCCTTTTCCTCAGTGTTGTAACGTAGGGTCACATGGCAGTAATTTTGATGTTTTAAAGGTGCTTTCCCTACACACGTTTGTCAGTAGTTTCCATTCACTGTCACAATGTCCTAGCAATAACAAAGTGGTAGTTACGAAACTGTGTTTAAAAAATAAAAAGTGAAGAAAAAAAAAAACCCGATGAAAAACAAAAAAAGTTAGCACAAACGTGAAGAGCTCCTGTCGAGAAGCAGTCGTACTTGACATGTATTTATAAAACAGGAAGAGACTGTGCCTAAAACTCTCGGTTGTAAATGGATTGTTTCTCTTTGCTTTTAATTCTCTTTTATAAACACATGCCTTGTCTGTGGCTCACTGATATGAAATTGTGTGTATGAATGTGTGTGCGTGGGTGTGTGTAGTTTATCACAGCAAAACGTGTTCTTATGCAGTGGTTTCTAGCATTAGAGTAAGCGCCAGTGAACCACACTTACAATGCCAAATGTGTTTATTTCTGTACATATCTGCCACAGAAGTGTCTTGTATTTAACACTATTATTTAAGCTTATTTAACCTAAAGTTGTTTATTTTATTAAGGGGTATTTGTTTTTTTCTTTTGTTTTTTTTCTGCACTATGGAGAGATAAAGCTCTGTGTATGTTGTAAAGTGTGTAGCTTGCCAGGGCAAAAAAGAAAAAACAAACAAACTATATATTTAAATATATAAATGATGATTTTGGAGATTCCAACATTTGGATGCTGCTAGATTACAGTTTGCTGGTTTGTATGCTTTTAAAAATGTCTCTCTCCGGAAACTGTCTCATCCCTGGTGGGACACTGGTTGCTTTATTTGTTTTTGTTCAATTTTTTGTTTTGTTTTTTTAATAAATGTAGTTGTAAAAATAACATTTGTGTGTGTGTGTGTGTGTGTGTGTGTTCCTTCCATTTTGTCTATTGCGACAGCTGACTCCAAAATCAAAATGTGAGTTTCTGGAGATATCAGCTGTAGAGACGTCTGCCTTCTCTCACATGTAATGGAAGTAGATGGCACTCGAGTTAAAGACCCTCGACAACAATGGCTCTTTCAAGAGTTACACAGACTATGTTGTGAGCAGTTTAATGTAGGATCTGTTTCTCTTTCCATAGCGTGCATCTACTCATTGATCAGAGGTTAGCTAACGAAGCTAACTAAGCCAGTCAGTCTTTAATGTTTCCATCCTGCCCTGTCACAAGCACAGGCCTCTTGTTCAAGAGTTGATGCGCACTTCCTCAGCACTGTGATAGGGTTAGCGTCTTGTTCCATTGTATATAAGAAAGGGGAGACATGTCTAAGGCTGATATCTCTAAAATTAACAACTTGTTTGGTTATGTTGATGCTGCACCAAACAAGCTGTTTGTTTTAGCTTTATGTTGCTCATGAAGACAGGAGAGTGGTATCAGTCTTCTCCTCCAGCTTCAGATCTCATTCAAAGAGCACATTTCCCCCTAATTGCTGCTACACATCTGTCCCCTCTCCTTACTGGCCGTGAGATGATCCTCTCCTAGCTCCTTTCCCCAGTTCTGCACAAAAATACCTTCTTTTAATTAGTTCTGTTAGGTCGGTGTCTCAGAGTCAGTCTTTTGAGTGTGATTTGTTTTCGCACGACTATCTCTACACCAAAGCTCAGCTAGAGACTCTGTCAAGGGGAAACTCAAAGTTAGCTGAAAGTTAAAAAAAAAAAAAAAAAAAAAAACAGCATGAAAAGAGTGCTGCTGAAAATGCTGACTTATTCCTTCAGGAGTGCTGAAGTCACTCAAGAGGGTAATGAGTTATTAGACCATTAAGGCCTTCATCAGTGTGAGTATGTGTATGAGTATACTTGTCCTGCTGAAGGCTTTAAGGGCCAAAATACGTGGGCATGTTTTGACTGTTGCTCCGATTCGACAGCCATCACAAACTAAAAGCTCTTTAAACTCTTCACCCTCTTGAGTGGCTCAGACTTTTTCAATGATTCACATGTGAGTCTGTTCGCACACAGTCTGTCCCTCACATTTCAACTCGTTCCTGCCTTTCAAGTGAACCTCGTCCATGAGTGTGTCAACAGGATGAGAATAGCAACAAAACGTTGATGGAATCATAAAAAGTTACTGATAGTCTAACAGAATGTGCCCAAATCTCATGGACAGCTAAGTTTGGACTCCATTAAAAGCATTTTAAATACAATAAATATACAAGACAAACCAATGGGATACAAGTTTAAAAAAAAAACATGGAATGGAATGATACAGAAATGAAGATGCACTGTCAGCTACAGTAAATGGGCTCATCAGCCAACAGACGTGTCCCCCCGGGCTCCGACGAGACAAAGAGCTCATCTCGGACAGGAACATTTGTCGGTCTCCTGCAGGTAAAAACAAAAGATAACAAGCTTTTCTATGAGGATTTTTCATCCTCTGTTTTGTAAACAGCAGGTGTGCTACGACTTTTTCGAATGGAAACATGAAACCATAATGTGTTTGTGACTTGATTCCCTGTGAGTCGGCGTGCTTTAAATAAATGACAGATGCTGCTTTCACCGCAGGGACGGCAAAGGGCTCGCTGAATAATTAATCATAAGCCTTTTTGGGTGCGGAGAGAAAAAACAATTAAATTTGTTTGCTACTTCCTGCATAAACCTCCAGCCCAGCTGCTGGAGTGTGGTCCCATCTATCATGTGCTCCAGGGGCTGGTGGGTGCAGCTGCATTGAACTGTGGGTAGAGCTGGTCTGGCTGTGTCTTATTTGGATACGTGTTTGTACCCACCGGACTCACCTTGGAGGGATTTCGACCCAGCTGCAGTTGGAATGTTTTTCGTTTTTTGCTCTTCCTCTGTCAGCAACTATCAATTTTTAAAAAGTAGCTTCATCCAACTCTTTCCACCGAGTGATCCCGGGAGGTCACGTCCTGACCTCTCCATCAGGCCTGGGCGGTCGTGTGCGGATGAGCTCCGGGTTTGGTGCAGGACCAGCGTGCGGTCAGATAAGATGGTTAATCTACATGTGTGCGCGCGTTGCCAGGACAGCAGATGGGAGCTAACGTTGGCATGAGGCGAAAGTGTTGCCTGTTTGGGGTGGAGGGAGGATTCCAGGGTGTGTTGTGGAGGGTGGGATCGTGGAGGCGACCCACTGAGGAGAGCTGCCAAACGCCTTTGGAGAAACATCCGTGGACCGGGGAGGGGGGGAATGATATATGTGCTGCAGGAAAAAATAAAAAAATAAATAAAAGAAGGACCAATCTCATGCTTTAATGACATGCTGGCATTCTATCAGCCTTGCAAAATATGCTGACAAGCAGTAAAGTTAGATCCCAATCCAATAGGTTGGATACTCTAACCAGATGGAGCAGCTTACAGTCAGGCCAACACTATTGATTTCTGATATTTGACCGTGTCAGCAGTTCGAGGAATAAATGGAAGAGTTTCTCCTCTGCTCAGGACTGACAGTCGTCCGCTCTGCAGCGCTCCACAGATTTGGTGCTCATCACACATAATAGCATGTGACTGGGACACAGTTGTCCTGCTTCCACGGTCCCACAGCAGATGCTCCCCTGCTGTGGGTGCCACCCTGGTCAGGATCGTGTTACCCAGAATAGGGTTCAGCGTGCCCAGAGCACAGCTGGCATGGCTCAGAGGGAAGGGGGGGGACCCAATCGACTGTGTGTGTAGGTCAACCTTGCAAAATATCACATATCAATATCAGTTTCAACTTGGATTAATGACTGGAGGGAATTATTCATGAATATCAGGAATTCTGTCTTTGCATTATTCAGAGTGGATGTTGGATGTGATTTGAACATATATTCCACTTTTACCAGAAAGTTACACGGTGTGAATCGATGACCAGCACTCACGAGGATGGGGGCAAAAAAGAAAAAAAATTTAAAAATCCAATAGTCTTGCCCTTCGGTCTTACAGACAGTTAGGAAATCTCAATTGTGTTGTGTGCCTGCGAGGCGTAACGGCAGGATTAGCTCCCTCACCTGGGCTGCTTATCTGCGAGGTTCATCTCTCCTCGGCAGGCGCTTTGAAATTCCCTCTCACTCACTGGGGAGCCGCATCTCACACACAACACAAAAGAAAGGAAAAGGAGAGGAGGAAGGGAGGCGGAGGTGGAGGTGGAGGGGAGGCGGGGGGCCAGCAGACAGCCATCTCTCTCCTGCATCTGCCTCCCAGGTCCCCACAGGCCGTCACCGCCTGTCAGTCAAGTCACAGGTGACCACCGTCTGGGCCGAGCCTACTGAAGGGCGACATTTTATAAGCCACTTGCCTGACTGCCTGGCCTCAATAGAGATCAGAAAGGGTAAGAAAGGAAAAATCATTCTCCAGAAAGGTCAGCGCTGGCAGAAAAAGCTTCGAAATCTAACACATCAAAACCTCGGAGAACCTCGCGTGTCGCAGGTGTGTGAGGGGGATAAAAAGACAGGCTCATGTCTTGCATTCTGGTTTCACCGCCAAATTAGATAAAGAGACAGGAACAAACAGATAAGAGGGGGCTGCTCAATTATCTCTATTGGCCTAGATGTCCTTGTCTGTTGTCCTTGTCGGCCTCCGAGCAGCAGCCAGTTTTGCCATCGATTCTCAATCGGCGTTCCTCCAGTGCAAACAGCGCCAGCTGTGAGGAGGCAGGTGAGCCGGAGGTGGGTGGTAGTTAGACCCAGATCTTTACGCTGACTCTCTCCTTTCTCTCTCTTTTTCAATTTAAGATATTGATTATGCAAAGTTGCCTCAGTCTGGCCTGGCCTGCGTTGCTGAGTGGAGGGGTTGTTCCAGAGGGTCATGGGAATATTGATGTCCGGAGGGTGAATGGTAGGTGTGAAAGTGGGGGGGCGTAGAGTATAGCGAATAACAAACAACCCCCACCGACCCATCATCAGCAATGAAAGCTTAACTGGAGAAGCAATCGATCTTCGGCATGAGAGAGGAGCTGCAGAGACACTGGAAGGTCAAACGCAAAAAAAATGCGCCCGAGCCTTTTTGTCAACGGCGCAGCGGGCTCAGGAGTGAGCAACGCCGTTTAACTCCGACCTGTTAAAAGTAGAGCGCTGCGTACAAGAAATATGAGCAGACCTGTCTTTTTGTGAAGGCATGGATTGTTGTTGATGTCACTCTCGTCATGTTACGGGTTCCGTATTTGAGTTGTGTACTTGCATTATCCCATATTTCTTTAAGCAAAGAGAGATCCTAAGCAGCAAACATTTCATACAGCGTGTTTCAGCTTTTCTCTACAGAAAAAGAAACAAAAAAACTGCTACAAGCTCTTGAGACACTGACTGAATATTTGATTGACGCACACAGGACTACTTAGTCCAGGTCATCCAGTCTTCCTGGACGTTCCATACCTCAGCGCAAAGCCAGGTTTTTCCATCTGACCCTCAGGGTTCCTATTCTGTATATCTGAAAGAGCAGATGTCACCGCTTTGAACCGTGGAACAGATGTGGGAGCGTAATAAATGTCACATCAGGAGGCCGGTTCCTCGCAGTGAGTCCATCATCCCTTTTTTCCATACATTAGATAATATCGCACAATACCAGGAGTTTACAGATGCACTAGCAGCGCTGTGAGGCTGCACTCTTACACAGCGCTGTGACTGAGTGCAGCCTCACAGAGCTCCCGGTGCAGGAGCACAGAGTGCAATAATCTTGTATTTATGAAGGTTTTAATGTTCTGTTGGCGCTGTTGAAATTGCATTCAATTATACAGAGCGGTTTTGGTAACTGATGCACTGTCTCCCCTTAACCGATGTAAGTGATGTGGACAGAATACTGAAGACACTTCTCATTACAGTGCACCTTGACTGAATACAGAAACATGGAAACTTAAGATCACACAAACTCGTCAGTCGCCTTAAAGACGCCTTGGAAAAGCGTGTTTTGGGCAATGGTTTTGCTGGCAACGCTTCCCTGCGATGCACCTTTGTGTGATTTGTGGCCCCTAAATCCTTAAAAATGGACATAAGATTAGATCAATACCTCACAAACCATTTCAACTAATATCTAACATTGTAAACTTCATTAATGTAAATTGTTTTGTTCTGAAGACTGCATTAGCTTTGGTTTAGTGTTCTTGATAAACTGTGTTCAGTGTGTTCCATGTTCACAATCTTACTTTAGCCTGTTAGCATTTTGCTAATTAGCAGTAGACAAAAATACAAGCTGGGGTTGATGGGGATACAGAATTAAATGTGTTGAAGTGTTGGACAAAGTTTGACTAGTGCTAGATGAAAAGTCACCAGCACCAAAGTTGTTGTCCTGAGGGGACCATGAGCATCTGTTTTCAACTTAACATCACGATATGACTGGGAAGCTTTGACCTGCTGCCAGCTGGTGGCGCCGGGTCACCAAACTAATTAGGTTTTATCCACCGAGGATCACAATAATTTGTGCAAAATTTTAACGAAATCCACTAAATCAACAGTGAAATATTTCAGCCTTGAGCAAATTAAGAACAGATCTACTGTACCAACCAAAATCCACAAAGCCATATTGCAAAAGTGGCTTAAAGATGACCTTTGAGCTAGACAGCTGACAGTGTTTACAGTATGCGGAATATGCCTGGATCAGTATTTATATCACACTTTATCTTCTGGGCCTCACCTGAGGGATTTCTGCACATCTCTGTCTCCTCACAGCCTCTCACAGAGAAGTGAATCGGGGATTAGCGTCTCCTGCTTCACATGCCAGATGGTGACATTTATGTCTTTATTCAGCGTGTCAACAAAAGTAATAATCGTTAATCTACGAAGCCTAGTTAAAACATAAAACCTAGAAGATTTTGATTTGTGATTTTAATTAGCCTGCTTGACGGCAGGACTTTATGTTCGCCAGGAGCAATGAAGCAAACACGGAATATTGGTATTTTCCTGAATAGTTCATTAACCGGTTCAATAAGTACAAATTAATGTGCACTTCTTCGTCTGCCGATGACAGCTCAGTGTTTGTGATGTGGGAACAAAGCTCCGCCGTTGCATGATGGATCAGTTTGGCTCAGATTACTCAACTGAATTTGCCAGTAAAAATAACAAACTTCTCGACATTCCCATTCAAAAAGTGCACACTCAGTCTTTATAACTTAACTATTGTAATTTCTGGACCTGTTCGCCTGCAGAGCGTTTGTTTATCCGTTCTCCATCAGATAAAGACATGAGTGAAAATAATTCTCCACTTGGACATCATGTTGAGGTTGACCTCTGACTCCGGTCATTATTTTCTATCGATCGCTTAAGCAGTCGATAATATACAACATGCTAAGGCTGAACGTATTTGCATAAAACCGCCAGTCTCAAGATGAACTACCTTTAATCTCAGAAAACAAACTGCTCCAATCCTCAGACGAGCCCTCGTGCGTTATTTACTTACTCCCTTCCTCGCGACTTATTTGTCTCTGCTCCCCGGTGCGACATAACATGACAACAAGCTCCAAGTCCTCGCCGCCATGCCAGTGTAATTTATGTGTGTAATAACAACAAGTGAGGAGCTCTGGTGATCTATATGTCTAAGACAAGAGCCAGCTTTCAGCGCACCAGCTCCCAGAGGTACAAGAGATTCTCGCCTCCCCGCCGATTGTTACTATACCTCCATTTAACATGCCACCCACCTCCTCCACCTCGCACGCTTTCCTTCCTCGCTGCAGATCACTGAGCTTCAGAGAACGTGTCAAACTTCGGGGGTCACTCGGTTAATGTTTCCATTGTATCTGCACATAACTGGTAGAACTGTTTTTATTTCAGAAATCAAAATATTTGATTTGTTTTACTAAAACTATGCAGCAGTTCTGATCACCAGCTTTATGGCTGACATTTTTTTTTTTTTTTTTTTTTTTTCGCCATGCTAACAATGTCTGAGTGACTTTAGTCAGGACTGAAATATCTAAGCCGTTATTAGATGGACTGCTGTGACACATCTTGTACAGACATTCACTTCTAACTCACACAGGTTAATTATAATCAAAAAACAAAGTGGGAGAAACCCTGTGCACAGCAGTGCTCCTCCTCTGTGTGCAGCCGCTACAGGGCAAATCACATTGGATCAAAATTGATCCATTGTTACCGATTTTTTTTTTTATATAACTGACAATAAAATAGAGTCAATCGTATCCTGGTGTGTTCTGGAATATTGATTTTTTTTTAAAGTACTACCGCATGTATTGGAATCACTTTGGTCATCACGAGTCTTTCCAATATCTGCCATCACCACGTCAACATTTCTATTCATCAAACACTTTTGTTGAAACGATGAAATCCCATCAACACCAATCATAACTGCGTCAGTCCTTGTTGTTGCTTAGCTGTGGCTAGGTTTAGAGCTAATAAGGGACCGTTAGCATGCTAACACGCTGTATCACACTTGTGAGCATGAGCATGCTGAATATCATACCTGCTAAGCATACAGCATATAAGCATTGTTAAAGTGAGGATGCTAGCAGTAGCTTTTAGCTCATCACTGCAGGTTGTGCTATATTAGACGGAATGTGTCAAACTTTGGAGGACATCTGGAGAAAGTATTTGTTTACCCTGCTTTCTGAATAGAGGACCCTAAATAGGTCATGTGCTATCAAGGCAGTGAAGTAACATAACAAACAACTTTCCAGCTGGATCGGCTGCTGCCCACATGTTGCCTCAAAACAGACTCTTTGATGCTTCGCGGTCGTAAGACAAAGTTTTTGCATGAAGATTCGAAGCCTGTAAGATAACATGATTCATGGAGAGAGGGAGCTGAGGATGGAGACTGAGGGTTTTTTTTCCCCCCTCTAATACTCAGCTCATCAGCAAAGCCAGGTAACAATCTGCCTCCTACCACTGCGTTCCTCTGTGAAAAGGCACCTCGTCCGGGTATTCCGCAGCTGAATGTTGTGCAGAACAGAAACACACTCAGAAAAAAAGAAAGCTCCATGTGATTCACTTTTTTAATAGTGGCACCTGCCTTTCCCAAGCTCGCGGTTACTGTAATTGTGCCCTCTCTCATGCAGTCTCTAATCACCAGCCTCTATCTGCACACCACGTGACGGCGCAAATGGGCCGGTGAGAAAGAGTGACATTAAGTGCAAGTGCGAGCCTTGTGGCGGCGGCCCGTTTGTCCTCGAGCAGCTGGAGGAGCTCAAAGCCGCAACATCTGCAAGGAGCGAGGTCAGGTTTCCATCACACCACCCACAACGCAGAGCTGCATGTTGTTGGAATCATGGAGGGCCGAAAGGCTGAAAAATAACAGGCCAGGCGGGCAGCGAGCCAAAGTTATCGGGTTTACGTTATCCCTGACCAAACCGTGGCTGTATGCGTTGTTGCACACTACAGTTTGCATTTCAGATTACTTTTGAGTTTGCATGTTTGACATGTTTTTGCTGAATGTGTGAGATGACTCACCTGGGCTGACAGCTAGAAACGTCTGTGCGTGCGTGCACAACTCATCACACTGTTTGCCATCAACAGTCCGCCTGTCAATCTATCTATTGTGCAGCGACAGCAAACACAGACGACGAGCAAACAGCGCAGACTGGCACTTTACAGGCCGTTTTAATGGTTTTATTACCCAGCTCCGAGAATAAATGAGAAAAGTGTGCTGAATATTTGTATTTTTACACTAGGTTCTATGTATTATTATTATTATATTCTATATATATATATATATATATATATATATATATATATATATATATATATATATAGTATATATATATATATATTGCCTGTGGCCCAGTAGAGATTGCGCTGGTTGAGCCAAGATTCAACTTCTGTCACCTCAATTTATTCCAAGATTGCTGTAAATATTTTCACTCTGGGAGCAGTGGCAGTCATGCTCTCTATATCCACACTTTTAATATTGGAAAACAACTTTAAAGGGCTTGCAGACAAAAACACTGCATTCAAAGTACTCTGAACTTCTAGACCCAGGAGCTACTTTTCCAGGAATTTAGAGGTTATTTTGTTGCAGTTCCAGTTGTTTGAGACTTGCTATTTTTCGGTGTTTGGGTTGATTTTCCCTCAGGACTGATTGCAGAGGATTCAGATCACCTGTGCACAGGGTGGGGAGACTGACTCCTGATTGAGGAATGGAAGCAGCTTGGGGGCATTTCCCTCCCAGCCAGTCATGGCGTGATGACACCCTTTTTCGTGAAGGCTTAAGAGAGGTGGGGAATCGCACACAGGTGGCTGTCACCCTCATTCTGAACCTGTCCCTGACCCACTGAGAACCTCGTTCTGCTTAGATTATCCACCAGAAACTCTGATCTGTTTAGGATCTGTTGGGTTTTCTTGGCTGCCCCATACATTTGTACTGAGGAAACTGTGTTGCCCCTATACACCTTCAGTTTTTACATTTTATTTCCCCGGGGATTATAGGAGGCATTTGTTTGTTACTCACTGTCCAAGCAGCGGACAGTTTTACGCTCCGATGTGATGCACACAAACTCACCGAAGTCGAACTCAACTCGGCCCATGTGATGGTTTTATTTTACCCACCTACGACACAACTATTAAAACCTCCTTAATTGTCCTCTGCCGCTGAAACGAGGGCATCAAGTTCATTCACTTCATCTTCCTAGGTCAAGCTGTCGTTCACTACTTTGCATTTCTGGGTCCAATTAATTTTGTGGTGTGTTTCCAAGAAGAACTGACAGAGTATTTCAGCGATGTAAAACATCAACTGTAGCCTCAGTGGACCGGGAGTGCAATGCAGCAACATCACTCGTCTGTTTGTACTTAAAACCACGACTGTTTCTTGATCTGAAAACCTCAACGGCCCTCCTCCGTCCCCCTGAACAGCTCTGCTGTTGTCACTGCTAACACTGTGAGCTTTTCACCTATACGTGTCTGTTGATGAATGAATAAACACTCCACTGTTCAGGGGGTTTGGGAAAAGGCACTCTGGAATAAGGAAGCGAGTTCACAAATTCAAACAAGACATGATTTGTACATGACAGATTAATTAGTCTTTCAGGGCTTTGCTGTTCAGTTTGCTCATGTTTAAGTCAGAAACATAAACAAAAACCAACACAATGCAGAGGATCTACATTAATTCTCAGTTTGTCGAGAGTCAGAGGATCCGCCACCCTGGGCAGATAGAGAATTAAACACACGATGTGCAAGAGTAAACATTAGTCTTCTTTAGATTAGCAAGAGCAAACAAAAGGTGACATATCCTCTAACCGCCCTGTGCTCTAGTAGCACTTTGCCAGGCACTGTCAGGCATCGCGGCATTACAAAGGGATGAAGCCAGACTTAAAGTCTGGCTGTTGATGGGAACAAACATCCGCCCTGCTCCTCGTACGCTTCACACCAAACACACAGCACACAGGATCTAATGAACCACCATCTGGCGCTGCAGCAGACCTGGGCGCCTGCCCTGCATGGGCAACTCACAGAAACAAGTTCCCAAGTGGCTTCACCACCGTCATATGAACTCACAATGGAAATGTGGGATGGGCTTTAAATGCTGGCATCCAGAGGAGGCTGACAGAGATGCGTTCAATATTGTTGCAATGTAAGAATTAGTATCAAGTTGTTTGTCTGGGAGCCGAAACATCAGCAGCATTTTGTTAGCTGCTGTTTCTAATCAAGAGCTCACATTTGTCCGCGTGTCAGCATTGTGTTAACATGTTTATGGTGCTGCTAAGTGCTCATTTATTCCATTTGGCTATATAAAAAAAGGGCAGGTAATGGTAATGCGTGCTTGCGCTGTAATAAAAGAGCTGAAATGAATTTCTCTGTGCGCATAAAGGCAGAGCGATGAGAGATCACGATACGGTGGCTGAAGGTTTTGCACATACAATGGGTCTAATTCAGCACACAAAGGCGGCACGCTGTGTAGAGGAGATGTGAGCGATAGCAGAAATGAATAGCAATTGAAAGGTGTGAATGGCATCTCTCATTGAAAGCAAACACGCAGAGAGGCAAATAATCTTCTGATCCAGGCTGCTCATGCTTGTTTTAGTTGGACTTTCACACTGCCTCCATGTGAGAGCGAGCTGTCAGCTGCAGTATTACTGCAGTGGGAGTTTTTTTGTCATGGCAGAATGGAGAGGTCTCTCTTTGTCTACCTACCCCACTGCCAGGGCGCAAACGAACTCTCTCTCCTCCGATATGGGGTATGTTGTCGCCCTCCAGGCTCAGCTGATGCCGGGTTTCCACAGCGACGGAGGCGCGAAACGCACCCGGTAGCCAAGCTGTACAATATGAGTGGCCATTCGGTTTGGTTTTCTTTGTCTTCTGTCCATTCAGGCAGGCATGTCTGGCGAGCAGCACCATACAAATCAATACAGCCTGGCACACACACATACATGCTGAAAATTCCTACATGCTGCTGCTCAGCCTCCAGAGCTCCTCCGGCTGTTTGGACTTCTTTTTTTTTTTTTTTTTTTTTGAGAGGCGAGATGGGAAGGTGAAGGGTCATCAGCAACAGGGATCGAAATGTTTGCTGCAGCCACTCAGAATCCAAGCTTAAAAATCAGTTCTGTCTGTCTGTCTGTCTGTGTTATTGGTAGAAATGTGTAGATATTTTTTTTTCAGATTTTCACTTCATTGTTGAAGCACTGAAAGCTTTTTGAGGAGGTACATTATTACAGTTTCCATAATTGTTTGGATTGTAAGACTTACAATAATGATCCCATAGTTATTGTTGACGATAGCAGAATAATGATAACCTACATTCAAAAGTAACCTTCCTGACTCTGTCTGTCTGCCTGTCTCTCGATCTATTACCAGTAATGACTGTACCAAAGTATTGTTTACTGAAGTACTGTGCTCAAGTGCAATTTTGAGCTTCTTGTACCTTGCTCTCCTTTACTTACTTTACTTCTGCTCCACTCTGATTGGAAGCAAATATTTAGCTTATCTTTTAAAAAAAATTGCTGCACTACAATTCTTTGATTACATGAGTTACTAGTTACTTTGTAGATGATGTTGGGGAACCCTTCGAAAGGGGCGGCCAAGGCCCAAAGAGAGGGCTAAAAAGCCTTCTCCTTCTTCTCCTGCTGATCAGACTCTGCCACGAGGCGGAGCAAGGTGACGCTGGAGCTCCAGGTCAGGACACACAGAGTGAGAAAACAGACAAGTCTCACTGCGAGTATGAGGGCTCTCATATTCAATCCAGTGTGCTGGGTGCCAATCCAGCACCACAGGTGAGAACAAATGGTACAGAGATAACGTTGTTGGAACACAGAGAAGATGTAAAATGTAACACACACACACACACACACACACACACACACACACACACACACACACACACACACACACACACACACACACACACACACACACACACACACACCAGGTGACAACACAAAAGACAGAAAGAGACAAGCAGAACACACACACTGATACAGATACAGAAATGACTGGTCTCATCCCTTCATAGAGATAAGAGAGATGGGGGAGGGTGATCACTGACTGTCCTCGTATCACATACAAAATGAACAGCTGTCTCATCGTGTCCCTAAACATAAACAGGGACCCGAGACCCAAATCTAATAGAACTGAGGTATGGATTCCTCCAGGTTATCCAACTGATGAGGGGCTAACTGATGACGAAGACATGTAAGGTGTGGTTAGTTGAAATGACTCACACAGACTAATACAGACACTGTGTGATATCGTTCTCTATTTTTTTTTTTTCTCAATTTATATTACGATGACAATTTCTATTTTATGGTTAAAATGATTTTAATACAATTTTAGTAAAAAGTTTTGATACTTAATTAGTTCACTAATCATGTTTTCAAATGTTTTACAGCTTTACTTCTATAATTGTTGTTTATTGTTGTAATTTCTTAAGATAAAATATTAAGGCAAATTGTGATGAAAAGTACCTTGAGATCGTGCTCGTAATGTTTCCAAGGTAGTGCCCTCCTCTATGTGTGCAAAACGCAGGGGCTGAGGAGAAGAAAGTCTGCATCCCTGCATCAATTTTAGTCTGACTCAATAATATGCCTTAAGAAACCTAGATGATTAGGATGTTTGCTTAAGAATCAAATACATGCAGTGTTTTCTATGATCATTTTTAGATGGGGTCTAAATTTTTTTAAATGTACCACAATTTCTGTACGCTGAACTGTATAATGATGTTAAAGTACAATTGGATTTTGCATATAATATGAATGTAAGTGCCTACCAGTATTCCTGTCAAGCCTTCCCAAACCTAAATTTAAATTTGGTAAGATTAGTGTTGATCTCACAATCAAAAAATGGGGATCTGTTGGGGAAGACGTGATCTCTCCAGGACATTGTGTCTCCATACAACAGGAGGTCATACTTGTCTTGTACAGATATTAAACTCTGGATTATGATCGTGATGATTGTTCTATGAGCAATCTTCTTATCGTCTCTGCAACCTAGATACTCAAAGCTACTATAGATATGTCCACAGAACAGATGTCTGACGAACCAAGCCAAGGCTAAGCTAAACGTTTGCATAAACCTTTTGAGGAGGCCTTCAGTATATCTTTGTTAGCAGATTTAGTGTCTCTGACCTATTTAACCTCTTAGTCCTCTGGCTATAGGGGAGAGACTCTGCATCATCCTGCTTGCTGTGTTGTTAAACAGATAACCATGCATGGAAGCGCTGCCTCCTGAAGCTGTAAGATATCATTTGGACACTTGAGAATGCTCGTTAGGATTATCATGGCAGAGACCATGTTATGTTGCTTCTCCATGATCATACTTTATAAACTATCTCAACGTAAGCCATCGGTGTCTCTGTGTCTTCTTCATCTTTCTTGAACAGTCAAGTGAGCTGAAGTTCCACAACAGTAGATATGATTTTATCGGCGGTCAGATAAAAAAGAGGACTGTTTCTGATAAATCTGGAATATTGAAACCTATAGCTGGTCAGCCAAATAAACAGTATAGACATATATGTATAATTTACCTTTTTACTTGAACTTTTAATACATTTCATATCAGATACTTACCGAGTTTTACACAAGTACTATTCCTATGATTGACTTTCATTCTAACCAGAGTAATATTTTAACATGCTTTCTTTACCTCTGCTCAAGTATACCTTTTGGCTACTTTTTCCAGCGCTGTCAATCATCTCATATTATATCTGCTACGAATAACAGGTTAAATGTACAGTGAAAGAAAATTCGCTATCACAAGGCCTCTCTTTGCCGCTAAACCAACTGTAAAACCGTGAGCCCTGTACCAACAAACAGCAGTCTCTCCTTGTTGACGCTCTGCTGCCTGGGTGTGGGACTGTTTTCCTTTTCAAACCACCGGCTCAGCAGTAACTCTAATGAACTGCTTATTGTCTTTGTGTAAGAGCCTGCTGCTGATTAAATGTGGTCATGGTTACTTGAGTTGTCTTGACTTCTTGGTCTTTGCCAGCTGCTTTTCACTGCGTCTGAGCCCTTCCACACAGACCTATTAGCGAATTCTTCTGTGGGCTTAACATCACTTCTGAGCAGTGGGTGTAGACGTAATTGCTCATATTTGGGCAGTTTTCCAAATATTTGAGTTAAAAAAAAAAAAGTGTGGGCTATACAGCTTTGCCAGGATAATCCTGATTTAATTTCAGTTGGCTGATTAACATTATATCTTGCTATCTATTTGCTTGAGGTTTCTCATGGGGGCTCTGTTACATTTCAAGTATGGGCGAAGGTAAGAGAATTAGTCTGCATTACTGTGTAACTGATCTGATTTCGACTGGGAAACTCTCTCCCTCAGACCTCTCACATCAAGGCAAATGGAGCGGCCTGAGAACAGTGTGGTCACTGCTTTATAGTACTTGTCTCTACAGTTCACAATGAAGAGATAAAGCAGATTAAAGTTACACGGAAAGTTAAATTCTTTGGGTTGGTTTGCTGAAAGACATGAGAGCTTTGAGGTCATTTCTATATCAGAGACGAGGAAACCGAACTAAAAGGGAATGTCGTACAGTATGTGTGCTAACAGCTGCTTAACATCTCCCCTGTTAGACTGAATCTGCAGAATGGAAGAGGTAAACATTATGGAAAACGCACTATAATTTGTTTATTTGCCAACAGTGAGATGGTAAGAGTGATACCACCCTCATGTCTAAGATAAATACGAAATGACAGTGAGCAGCCAACATAGCTTAGCATAATGACTGGAGATTAGGGGAAAAGGGAGCATGCCTATGTTCCCACATTTTTAAGATTTTTTTTTTTCAAAATTAGGCGCTATGTTTCCACATTTCCTTTTGCATAAATTTATATCGGATTTTATCCCCCTTTCTCCTAGTTTGGTGGCCAATTACACCCCTAACCCAAAAAATCTCGTGGGAGGGTAGGGCTTAAATTGAAGGGAAATGTAGGAACACAAGACCTGATTTTGAAAATGTCCTAGAAATTTGGGAACATAGGGCCTAATTTTCTGTGAAAAACAAATCTTAGAAATGTGGGAACACAGGGTTGTGGGACCATTGAGCTGTGGGAACATAGGGATGACCCCAGGGGAAACAGCTAGCCTAGCTCTATCCGAAGCTAAACAAAATGTACCAAGCAGCCCACTACAGCTCGCTAATAAACCAAGGGCTAACTAAAACAAAAACTGAGGCCTAAAAACATCACATTATGGTTTTATGGGCTCATGCGGGCTGTATCATTTGGCCAGGTGCAGGAACGTCTTCTGACTCGTGGCATTGTTGTGAGCCTAAAACCACATGTCAGAAATACAGGATCAGAATAAGAAATACTTCACTCAGGGGAGGTTGGTATGAGCATGAGCACACGTCAGCCTCTCCTAGTCTCTCAAGGGGACGAGGGGAGAAAGGCAGGTTTAGCTCAAGAATGTTGTTTTCACACTGAAACACAGTCTAAACGACTGTTGTATAAATTGAGTTGTGCGCTGGATTGTCCTACATCAGTCAGTTTTTTTGAAGGTGACAATGCATTTTACGTCCACAGACAGTCAGAGCGCGAGGAAAGAAGTTGTTGGATAAGACCAAAAGTAACATGGATAAAACTTGATGATAAAACATCATCTCCTTGGCAATGGTTGGTTTAACGATGAAGACGACACTGTCCACTACTTGCGTCAACTGTTTTTGACTTTGTTACCTTTCGATGGAGCCAGGCAACCTTTTTCCTCTGCTTATAGCGTTTATAAGCTCTATGGTTTGGTCACGTCATATAGACGTGAAAGTATTAGCACTGAGAGCACTGATTTCTCTGCAAGCAAATACAGGTACATCCCAAAAATACTGACTCATTTCTTTATAACAATGAAATTTTGTCCCACTCAGACATAATGCGGTTATGTCATAATGTGGCGAGTGTAACATGATCTAATGGGGTCAGAAAAAGAAGGCTGGTGGCCAATTAAAGGGTCCGGCTTTCGCTAACTATCTTTTGAAATGACTGCAGAGTCTGAACAAACAGCCCCAGTACCAAGTGAAAGAGGGTAACTCACGAAGACAGTCGGAAAGAGCAGTCAATGTTCAGCAGTGTCATGATTTGATGAGGCATCACAGGCAGTTCCCCTCTACAGCCGAGATCCACAAAGAGCCTGGCAGAGACAGCAGAGCAGAGCAGAGCAGGGGAGGAGGGGAGAGGGGGGCCACGGACATCCAGTCAAGGACAGCGGAGGAGGAGGAAGCATTCATACTCTGAGCCGCTTTACAGTTTTAGGTGGATGACTTTGCTCTCTGTCTGTCTGGTGATTTCTTTCTCTCTTTGTCTCGCTCTCTTTCTCCGCCCGAGGCAAAGCAGAAATCAGCTGACATCTGCACAAACACAATGACCCTTAACCTCTGGCATGTTCTCGGACCAGAACAAGAAACGAGGGACACAATTCCCCAGAAAGGAATAATGATGGGAACGGAAAGGGGATGAGTTGTTTTGGAGGAAGTTTGCCAAAAGCATTCAATGTAGTGTCCCTGCTCTGTCACTGATGGTACATTCCTAGATGGCAGATATTTTTTTTTTCCCAGGGCTGCTGATGAATTAAAAAAAAAAAAAAAAAAAAAAAAACAGCGACTGGTACTAATTTAAAATGTCATCCCAGCATGTGTTTCATAAACGCGGAGGTCACAAAGGAGACTTCTACAGGTTTCACCAAATAACTGATAGGTCACTAACAATTACCACAGGTCACGATCCCACCGACGCTTCCATCGTGAATGATAAATCCTAAATTTCCTCTTGTTTTTCGGGCTTTGTTGGCCGTGTTTCAGCTTGCTGACAAAAATGGCAGAACAAGCCCACAGGTACGATGCGCTCACCTTTACGCCACATCACATTTGGGTCAGGAAAGTTCAAACATTACGGTACATCAGGTCACTAACCTTGAGCGAATGTACAATTCTCGATTCATCTAGCGGTGAGTGTAGGTGGATGCTTTCTGACCATTGTCGGTTTATACTTTCTCAGAGGGAAACAAAGGTCTAAGGCACTGTTTTTTTTGTTTGTTTTTCTTTTACTCATGCACACTGCGTGGAAGTTTTCTACATAGCTGATTTGTTCCAGACCGGAGGCTCTCAAAACTTTTTCGACGTGAAGGACCCCTGATGCTCTGCATTGTCTTGTTGTTGTTCAGTGCCCAACTTATAATAACACTCCTGTCCACAGATGAGAACGTTTAAAATCAGAAACCTTTGGATTTTCTTCATTGACAATGTGTCTTCCTGTGTTTTTGCAATCCTCGCTTTCTACCATGTCTGGGCCGACTACCATAAATGTAATTTTGGGAAATTTTTGGCTCTTTAATTTCTAAATGCTCATCTTCACCAGCCAGTCGCTAACTGTCTGTCTGCCATCTGGTGCTTGACGGGTAGCATTCAGTGGGTTTTAGAAACTGTGCAGTGGAAATAGTTTTTTTTATTTTTTATTTTTTTTCCAGCAAGAGCGAATATTCACTGATGGATCTTATCTGAAGGACAATGTCTGGGAGAGCATGTGATAAAAAAAAAAAAAAAGGTCCCACTGTTTTCATATAAAAAAGCTTGTCTGTCAGCTCTGACCCAGGCGTCACTGCTGACTGATGTGTTTCACCCATGTGTTCATCAAGATGGAGAGGGATGGAGTGAATCTGTCGATTGTGTCGGACCCCTGTTGGGTAATCCACTGCGCCAAGGAGAGGGTTTGATTTCAAGGTCCCAGCAAAGCTTTGATATTTGGGATAACGTACGCAGCTCAAGCTCAAATATGTATATATGAACTCTTTGAGAAAGCTTGAGGTTTTAAGGGGGAGACTGTTTCTTTTAACTGTCTGGTTACATGATACTACACAGTCTCATCACTCGATGCCAGAAAACTCAATCAGAAAAAAGACGCTGCATTTCAGCAAACCTTTTTTTTTTTTTTTTTTTTAATGGTGCACCTTCTGGTTTGAGTCTTGACTGCACATTTAATTGGATTGTTCAAAAACTGAGCACTCTTTTCAGCTGAGAGGTTTGCACTTGACATGTTTTTGACATTTTGCTCTTGTTCTTGTCCTGCTCTGGAATAAAGTCTCTCTAAAACAAATCAAAAGCAATGTCATCTCATTATTTACTATCCGTTGTCAGTTTTTGTGATGGTTGCTCTTGATAAGTGCTGAATGACAGCGTCAGAACACATCTTTAGCAAGTGTCACAGCAGATGTGGCAACATGATGCAGATTAATCTTGAACTGTTTACTCTGTGCTCACAGTTTGTCCATTACTGTCCTCTGTAATTTTCTCTTTCCTCTGCTGGACTCCAAATGGTTGAAACACCAAAGTGTAGAAATTCTTTTTTTTTTTTTAAATGTCTATTAGGACTCTTTCTTTTTGGTTTGTTTGTTTGTATCACATAGTTGTCATCCAAATGCCCTTCTGTCTGTGTCTGTCATTGAAATGGTTCTTCACAGAGCTGGCAGATGAAAATCATTAGTGGCATATATAATACAGATCTGTGATCTATGAACAGTCAGAATTCAGAAGATATACTGTACGTCTTTATTGTTTCAGCACCTGGCTGTCAAAGAAACCCAGCAGCTCCCTTTTTAGAGCCATCTGTCATTGTAATCATTAATATTTTGGTCCGACTTTGTAAATAGGCTGTATGGGGTTTGTCTGTGTCAACAGTGACTGGTTTATGTCTCCTTGCAGGCTTTCAATTAATCTCCATCTTTTCAAAGAAGACACAAACAATTGACAAGTAGCTTCCCTCAGAAGGATTCTCTTCTGATGTATCTTTAAAGAGGGAAATTGACATTTCCCAGAGCCAAGAGATTTTCTCAGAAGGTAGATGGGAACAGAAAGCAGACAGTTGTCTCACGTGCTTGAACATCAAAATGTCTGCTGTCCACCCACGCTCCAGGAGAGAGGGTAAAAGCATTTCACAGTCAGAGAAAAATGAATACAGATCGTGAACTCTCCTATGGATGTGGGTCAGAAAAGCACCAGCAACAGCGTGCCTCTGTGTTACGGACAGGGACACCTCCACCCGATCCAGCTCCATGTTGATGCTGAGAAGGTGTAACTGAGTCCTCCTGTCAGAAGGCTAATCCCTCACAGGGACAGATTTAGCTGCCGCGTCTCATCAAGCTTTCATCTGAGTCCAGAGCTGATGTCACCAAGCCCGCTGCCCTTACTAACCGAGTTATGTTAAGAGCAAACAGCTTCACACCTGCTAGGCGGCAACGCTGAACCGACGCTGCCGTTACAGGGGGGAAGTCGGCTGTTAGATTAATGAGCGGGGGGCACACAGGAGGCTCCTTCCTCGCCGACAAAGAGACTCGGGAAGATTTGGAGCAGGTCAGCCTCCAGATTCACAGGTTGTCAAATGCCGGTGAGGTGGTGAAGAGGAGATCTGAAGCGGCCTCAGAGCTTTGACCAGGCATCCCCTCCCAAAACCCCTTAAACCCCCTCTGGTGCCCGCGGGACCGTCTGCAGACACCCTGCACACCACACGCGCAATTACCCTTTAAGCTGTTCCCAAGCACAATTACCTTCGCTCCTTAGCAGAGCAACACATGGCAGAGCAATAACATATGGAATGGCCACTGATGGCGTGTGTTTGTGTGTGTGTGTGTGTGTGTGTGTGTGTGCGTAGGGGTGAGGTGTGTTGAGTTAGTAACTCTATCCTTTCCCCCGTTTGAAAAGATCAAACTGTGATCAAAGTCTCTTTGAAGAGCTGCATTTATGGAGGTTAAAAAAAACACAACACTAGTGATTCTTTCGGGAAATCTGATAAAACATTTCCCACCAGCCTCAGCTGCACTTTGTCAATGTATTTAGCTGATGTTGCACGCTAACATGCTACATTAAGATGGTGAACATGGCTATACTAAACATCAGCGTGTTAGTATGATGCTAGCATTCTGTGCTAGGTCCTTCTATGCCAGGTCTTCTGCTTTGTTTTTCAGGATGGTAGGATGATTTGAGGAGTGATTCCAGTTTATCACAAATTCAACTTACTGTTTATTTATGATCAGTAATGAAGTGTTTAGTGTTAGTTCAGTGAGGTTGAGCTCAAGTTCACTTTTCAGTGTCAGTTCACACATTCACTCTAAATATTATCATCAGTTTAATGCTTACTGGCGGCCAAGCTGACTAGTAACACACACAGTTATGTTCATACGAATGTCAAATTAGTCCTTTAATAAAGGCCAGTTGTCTGTGTATTTCCGTATTATAACACTAGCTGCGTTGAGATGGACAACATTTCCATCTGACTGAAATCACTGTGATCGGATATTCAACCAGAACTACATACTTTGGGAAGAAAAATCTGATAAAGATGCGTGTTTACGTGCATCAAGCATCAAATCAGAATTAAACTTTTTGACATGCGCAAAGTCTCGCCCTCTGTGAAGCATCTAAACTGCCGGAAGCTGTATTGAGAATATCAGTTTATCGGCCTCATGGAATCAACATCATTGGTGATGTTGAGAGAATGATGTGAGACGAGCACATGCAGAAAGAATATATTCAATCCAAGCAAAAAGAAACGACTGGCAAAAGCGTTTACATGGTTAATATCAAAGGTTTATAACAGCCCTCTCAATCTGATTACAAATTCAGTCAGATTAGGCCGCAGCAGATCAGTCCCTTCCGATTGAGGTGGTTACATGAGGCATATTTTATTCAGATTGGGCTTTTATTCTGATTATTAGTGGCATATTAGGGTCCATGTAAAAGCTGCTATTGTGTATCCTCCAGCCTACAGTATGTGATAAAAGCCTCAGTATTGTTTTCTCACTAAGCTCTAATGTTCATGTCTGTCTACAGCTTTCCCCTTAATAGGTACCATTATGGAGATTAGTCCTCCCAGCAGATTTGCTGTTGCTTTTTTAATTCTTTGAGAGCTCCTAGAAGAGCCTTTTCTGAGAGCAGAGCCTTTTGTGGGATTTTTTTGTAAAACAATTAATATTACATTTCCTCATTTAAACACACAGTAAGTACTTTCTGCCACAAAGGGTCTCTTACTCAAAACGATTTTAAAAAAGACTAGTTGGATGGTGCCACGAAGAAGCACTGGATCATGGGAGCTGTTGTCATTATTGCTGACAACCACTATTGCTGATGAAAATCTATTACTATCAGTCTATAAAAAAAAAACCACCAACACCCGCAGACATCTGGATTTTTGTCTTCATTGTGAATGTGTACAATCGGCAGAGCAGCTGCCAGCAAAGCCTTGAATCTGTGCTGTTCATCACTGGTGGTATTTTTTGCTCTGAGCCAATCCTGAGGACCAGAGATGCCTAATTATTGCCCGACATGCCCGTTTTAAACACACAGCACAATTTCCAAACTGTACTTGCTGTAGTTGTGCGTACAATGAGGAACTTTGTCATACATTTCAGGCATATTTTGTAAGAGTTTTATCTCGAAACGAAGTGGTTTAGGTTTAAATCTGCAAAACCACTGGTTCTGATCACCTGATTTCAACACACAATTTTAACCATGTCGGTATTACAATATAAACTGTGCAAGGTCGTCATAAGAGGGGAATGGTGGCCAAAGCAACAAAGGTATAATCCAAGTTGTCACAAACCATGATTAACAATTAAATTAAATGGAATTCATAATGCCCACAACTGAGTAGGTGGTGTGTTGGATGCGTCTGAAGTGGGGTGTGTGTGTGTGTGTGTGTGTGTGTGTGTGTGTGTGTGTGTGTGGGTGTGGGTGTGGGTGGGGTTGAGGGGTGAAGAGGGCTTCTGCTCTCATGCGGTCGCCTCTCCACATGCACTTCCTTTGAAAACTCCATTGCACGGCTTGGTGCCATCAATTGTTAGAGATGGTGAAGTGATTAATTTCTGTGTCAGGTCTTGGGCTGATTGGACAAGCCTTTGGGGAGAGCTGGATTGATTGGATGGTTCCTGTTTCTGTATAGATGCAGCGGCTGTGATGGTGGAGGGGGGGGCCAGGGCAGGGCGGGGTGGGGAGGGGGGCACGTGGCCACTCTCCCTTTCCTTTCTCTCTCTCAAAACTCTCTCTTGCTCTTTCCCTGGAGATCGTCCACAAATTAATACAAATCAGAGCCCTCTTCTCGGCCCGAGCCTCGTCACTCACCTTCCCCCCAGGTAGGAAAGAGGAGAGGGGACGATGGAGCAGGTGCAGCCAAGTGCAGAGCAATCGGAAGAGAAATGATTGGAATATCACTGAGTGAGTGCTTTTGTGCTTGAGAGACAATGTGTGTGTGTGTGTGTGTGTGTGTGTGTGTGTGTGTGTGTGTGTGTGTGTGTGTGTGTGTGTGTGTGTGTGTGTGTGTGTGTGTGTGTGTGTGTGTGCGTGTGTGTGTGCAAATGTGCGTGTGTGTGAGACAAAGAGGGGGAGAGAGATCAGTGGGAGACCAGATATGGAAAACTATTATCACAAAGCCTCAGAAAAACATATGGTGCTTCAGTTCTGCGACCGACACCTGTGTTAAAATAGATCTGTACTGTGCTGTGCGTCTTGGTTAAGCATCTGGACGGCTGTCGCTTGGATCAAAAACAGATTGGCAAGAATCTCATCAAGCAGACTAAACTAAACATGTAAAAGGAATTCATTTCTCGTGGATGCACAGTGCATCGGCACCACTGCCATCAAACCTGCTCTGCATGAACGTGGATGGGTATAAATGTAAGCCTGTTCTGGGTGTGCAGGCTGGTTGTCCACACAAAGTAACGGTGCAGTGATGGTGGCAGAGTGACCCCTTCTGGTGTGATGCCCAGCTCTGTCCGCTCTTCTCTTTACACTGTGTGCCCAGTGCTCCTCCTCTGACTCAAACTCCTAGACCTCTTTGTGCTGCTCCAACTTTTATTGTATGTATTTTATGGTCTTAATTGTTTGGGTTTTATTACATGTGAACTGCCTAAAGTATTGACATTAGTTAGTAAGTAACTACAGTGTAGACTTAACTCAAATCAACATAAAGAACACTTGTCTTGAATTCCCTTTGAGTATAGTTCTATTATGGTGTGTGCTGCCTCTCATAAAATCATGTAGTCTTTTACTTTGAAGCGGCAGGTTTTATTGTTCAACATCAGATGATCTGCTATTTGATACCTCAGCTGCTACACTCAATGTATAGAGATTTCTAAAGTGACTCTATTGATTAAACCCTTCCCTCTGGTTGGTTTAGTCTTTTGTGTTCGCAGCAAAAATCTGATTTTACTGGGCACAGCTCTATTGATCTTTTCATCACACGATACTGTTCAAATTCATGTGAAGGGCGGACCTGACTCGTTTGGCTGTAGAACAGCAGGGAGCTGTTGGTCTTGTTTGTGTGTCAGCGGCAAATGGGGTATAATACAATTTGTTTAACTGTGTCAGGCCTTCTGTGGCGTTAATCCTGGCGGGACAATAGTGACACTTCACATTGACAAATCCTTTTCATCTCTCTCTTTCATAACGCAGTCTGTCCTCGCAGAGAGCACCTCAGATACACCATAGCCTTTAGCCCACGTCAAGCATGGCTCTGTGAGAATCACCTTGGGCACTCGGCTTTGATGCCGCCGACACATGGAGATTAGCAGCCTGGTGTCAGGGTGTCAAAGCTAATCTAAGTCCAGTAGCTTTCTCTCTGATGATGCCTACTGTCAGGGGTGGTGTGTGAGCGCTTATGAATCGGGTTGCATGGCAGGAACCACATTTTGAATCACGAAAAAAAAATTTAATATAAATCTATATAAAGTTGTTTTTTTGCACTGGATAAAGCTGGTTCGACACTGGACAACCTCCACCCCCCCTGACATTTCGGTAAACCAAAATAGGGCAAAGTTTGTTGCCCAAATGTCAGGAGGTGGGATTAGAGGACAAAATTACACACTAGCCTAGAGGCAATTCATGTTTAACCTATATAGTTACCAACAAATAAACCCACTTGAGGACCACAAATGCCCAAAAAGGCCTAACTTGCACCCCCCTTGGCTCAGTTATGAGTCCACAAGCAGTCACAAGCAGTCTAGTGAAGAACAGTCAAAGCGACAGTCCACCCCAAAATCAAAATACCGTACTTACCCCCCCCCCCCCCCCCTTTTTACCTGCAGTGCTTTTTATCCATCTGGATTGTTTTGGTTGTAATTGGTAATTGTAGTTGCTGTTATTATCATTATTATTATTATTATTATTATTATTATTATTATTATTATTATTATTATTATTATTATTATTATTATTATTATTACTGCAATCACATTGTCAAGTTATAGATTCTATAACTTTTATTTTGGCTATCTTGATGTTGTTAACTTCCTATTTAGCAGTCAAAGAGGCGGCGACAGCGGGATGATGGACAGCTCAAGGTTTTTTTGGGATGACTCAGGCACAGCTTGACAATGACATATGATGCTTTTCTGCTGTGAGTTGAGCTGAGTTCTGATTTTCAAGGTGTTTGGAGCTGTCCTGTAAAAACATGAGGCCCTTAGGGCAAATGACTGGAAAAAGCCTTGTCTCACTGCAAAAACTGCTCTCTGTCTGATGGGACCCTTTGAGGTCTAGTAGAATACAGTCAACGCATCTGACCTGAAACATAAGAAATGTTGCTTTATAAACTGGGAAGATCAAAGTTCACAGAGCATAACATAGCTCAAATTACAAAACATTTTGCCAGTGATATTACCCTAAAAGACAAAGCTCTGTCAGACTGCTAACTCTGAAACAGGGATAATTGCCTTCTATGAATATAACCTGTAAATGAAATTAAGAAAAAATAGGGAAAAAAGAAGAAATAGAAGGTTTGAATCCTCATTTTTGAAGACTTTGATACAGCTATTGATGATGCTACAGTACTGCGACTTCCTGTTTGCATAGTTACACACTCCTACTTAGAAAACCCTAGGTTTTAATTGTGCACTTTGGTAAATTGCTAGTTTGAAGCTAGCTAGTTGTTCCTAAGAATAGTACATCATCAGAAGGGAGGCATGTAGAGTTTGGAAATGACTGCTGGACCCACTTGGGCAGACAAACTGTGCGGAGCTGATGGACAAACTGTTCTGGGATCCAGCGCACCAGTATCACAGGGGAGGCTCGCATGAACATGTCGACCATTTTATTCAACTGTTCTTCCACTTGGATGCAGTCAGAGTGCCAGGCAGTGCCAGCTCATTTGCTTTAAGACTTGATTAAAACAGGTCCACAATGAGAATACCATTTGTTTGTGTTTTGTGTTTACTCGGATGATAACTGTTCTTGTATGTAGGTCAGTCTGTGTCTAGTTGTTCTTGTACAGTTGCGTCACAGTGATGTCTCATGTGTAAATGCAGCAGCATGTGGACTCCAGGGCTTTCAAAGTGGGCTGCAGAGGGACGCTTTCAGCTCCCTTGTCTCCTCGTCAGGCATCATCCATACCCGAGTGCTTCTTTATGGTGTGGCCTTTAGTGAAGTGGTCCATTGTGCACCCGTCTATGAGCCCATGACCCTGCTGTGGCTCCCGGGAAATACACTGTTCACACCAGTGCATCAGAACAGTTATAACTAATATGTCAGTGATCAGTGGCTCTTTAATTCAATACACTCAATCATTTAAAGGCGCCTTTGTGTTTAGATTTTGCGCCTCAGGATGCTCCAGGGCTACAAAACTGCCTGTCTTGGTCACAATTGCCTTTATCCCAAAGTGAATGAAATGGGGCTCCAAATCCTCCCCTCGAGGCTATTTTCCCCCACGAAACCTGTATGTCCACGGGGTAGAAGCACCATGCAATCCCCCTTTCCCTGAGCACCACTAATCACCTCTAAATCAGATGCCTTTAGCAGTTTCACAGGACAATAGTGCTGTCACTGTTAAACCCTGAGGCAAATCACCATACACAACAAGAGCAGGAGGTATCTGTAGCAAAATTGGAGCACCATATGTTTCTCAAAGGGTTTTTTTTTTCATAATAGTTTATATATACACACACACACACACACACACACACACACACACACACACACACACACACACACACACACACACACACACACACACACACACACAGAAAGAGAAGGAGAGGGGAAGAAAATCTGAAGCCCAAAAGGCTCAGGGTGCAGGAAAGCCCTAGATTCGCTCACCAGACAGGCTTTACTGATGAAAGCCCTCTCAGTGTCACTGTCACACACAGACACACACAACACACAAATGCTCACACACACGTGATGTGTGTGTATACATACACACAGAAGACAGAGCCTTGTGCCAGCACGGACAGACTGCTGATCACATCAGAGCGCTCCATGTCCATGGTTCAGGTGTGGCGCGCTCTCTGAAGTCACACTAAATGAGATTTCGTCACCCTCTCTAGTTAACGTCACTGGTGTATCTTTTTTTAACTTTTTTGTTTAAAAGATTTATTTCCTTTCTCCTCAGTAACACTCTAAAGATCCCCTCAAGAGATATTTCAAGACTTCAGAACTTTCTGCTTGAATTAATAATGTCAGTCTGATATTGCTTTTACCACATACAAATTCAGTGACGTTGCAAAAAATATTACACCCACTCCTTCTGGAAAGCATCCAGGACCTGTTAATATGCAAACAGTGTTCTTATGCAGACTTGAACTATATTGTCTATAGCTAACTGACACCTCAGCTGAGGAGGACACAGTTAACATTAAAACCCAATGCTTTCTCGGGCAAGGTTCTTGTGAAAGCATAAAGCCTTAACATAAAGCTCAATATATGCATTACTTAGTTCATTAGGGAAAAATGTGCATTTAAAAGGTTCCGGTCGGAGGATTTCATCACCTTTCAACAGAACCAGGTGAGCTGTTTTCCCCCTGTTCTCAGTCATAATTCTAAGCAAAGCTAAATGGCTGCTGGCAATAACTCTACATTTATTCTACAGACATGAGAGCAGTATGAATTTCTTCATCTAACTCTTGGGAGGAAAGCGAATAAGTGTATTTTCCAAAATGTTAAACTGTTCTTTAAACTGCCAGTAGACAAGTTTGTTTTGCTTTAACGAATCGATGTAAATGTTAGCTTGATGGCTATAGAATAATGTCACCGTATGAGTTTAGATTGATTCCATTTGAACGTCAATTTCACAGTACATTTTTTGTCCACTGGCCACGAAATCTCTTGGGAAAATGAAGGTGATTGGCGTTTCAGTCAGGTTCGCAGCCTGGCACCATTTTTTTCCCCCTAATGACTGAATAAACCCACACTGTGTTCTGTATTTTTATTATTTGTGACTCTGAGGAAAACAGAAATGATCAAGTTGTGGCTCGAACAAGTTGACTGTTCCCACGTGAAGATCACCAATGGTGCTCTATTAAAAGCAGGATGCAGTGTCACAGACAACTCTCTGCTGGTTAGCCATGAATTCCATCAGCAACAGTGAGTTGATATGTTGATGTGTTCTGACAGTTAAAGCAAATCTGCTGTCACTCTGAATGTCTCAGCTGTGCGCTCCTGGCAGCCAGTAAATGCAAAGAGGAGTCCAAAAAAAAAAAAGAAACAACCAAAGAATTCAGTCTCACGTCTCACGCTACCTTTAAAATCGTGCCATTTGCCCAGCAGCGGAATTACTATTAAATATTAAAAGATTTATATTGACTTTGTGTGTCTTGCGCTCCATTGTTATATCACTGTGAATTATTCTGCCGCGGCAAGCAGAACTATGGTTTGGAATGAAGACACACGTAAGAGGGGAAGGTCAGAGACGGGCGCATCCGTCATATCTAGACAATGGCAGCACTGGAGAGCGCTGGCTTCTGCTGAGGAGGAGAAAGCCTCAAGGATCCCCCTTCAGCAGATGGGGGTGTGTTAGCGGGGCAGAGGCAATTAGGCCAGTTATAATCCTCCATCTGCTTTGCTCCGTCGTCGTGCCTCAGCTAGAAACAAGGCTGCCCCCAAACCCAGAAGACCGGGCACCTACTGTAGCAAGAAAAAGCCTGACAGAGCATGATGAAGCTACATAAACTCTGTCAGCTCTTTTTCCGTTTAATTGCACTCAACTGCTTTTTTTTTTTTTTTTTTTTTTTTTGCTCCGTTTTCTTCACCTTGCACCTGCTTCCTTTCAGGCAACGCTTTCTTTTCTATTTCAACACTTTTCTTCACTTGCCTGGAGAACTGAGACGTGGGCATCTTGTGGCTTTGTGGTACTTCTGTACACACACTGGATATAAATAGTGAAGAAGCAACACAAACATATTTTACTGGTGGTGTAGACATATTGTCACATTAAGATACTGTATTATATACCTCAACATAAATAACACCTTACCAAAGCATGCAGCGATGTTCCCATGTTTAAATCACTATCGCATCTCGTCTGGCTCTATGATGGCAGGCTTTTTACCCCTCTCTGGTATTACCACTGAAGTTTGTCCATTTGGAACATAGAAAGTTAAAGGGGTGTTACTGTTTTTGGTGGGAGACTTTCAAAGTCTAGCTCTCTCTTTACCATTAGCAACACCATCTTAAAGCCAAAGTCCTTTTTAGACAAGTCTTGCGACTCAGTAGCCATCTTGGCAAGGCCCCCTGGCCCTGATCTAAACAAACAGGGAGAGGCACATACAAACTGCATGCACAGGACTACCAGTTAAATCTGATTTAATGCCACAATGTGATGCTGTCAGCTCAGCCCAACAGAGCTCAATTCGAAATGCCTTACGTGATCTGTCTCGTTCTTATAATGATGAGATTCTGCATTTGCATGACAGCAGGGTTTCACTAGATGTAAATTCTGCCAGGATTCATGACATTCAACCAGGATACATGACATGAAATGTCTGTGCTGAGAAATAAGCGTGAACGGATTTGCAACCATTTTTTGAGCTAGCAAGTTCAGTTTTAGCATAAACCGACCTTTAGCCCTGACACACTGGTCTGCTGAAATTACTTAAATTGTGGGTATCAATAATTGGATTTGTGTTCCTGATCAATAAGTTTAACCACTGTTCAATGTTCAGGAAACTTAAGCGATGATGGAAGAATGGCTGTTGAATAACCACTGATGGCTTGTTCTTGTCTGCTTGGCCTTTTTGCCTGCTGTTGCATTCATGCGCCAATTGCTGTAATTTGCCTTTATCTATGAACAGGGCTGAGATTAAGTGATGTTCCATTCATTCATTCATTCATTCAATTCAAATTCTAAATTAAAACCTTCCAATGTGGCAAAAACAGAAAACACTTTCTCAAAGTGTCTTCAGAGACAGAACAAAATGTTTCTTTTTTAACAGCAAAAAGCTTTGAATTGTGAGGAAAATTTACTTGATTAGATTAAATTGGGGCTGAACTGACCTTGCCTCCGAACCACCATTGTCACAGATGATTGTGAACGCTGCACATTTTGCCGGGCGATGTTAGAATCGGCCGGGTTTTGTTCTGGATGGAAACCACTGAGCGAGAAGGAAGTCACAGTGACTGTGCATATGCCGAACATAAAGAGACCATCTGCTGAAGTCTTCAGAAAAAAGACGTGACATTTGCGGGTTCATTTGAGCTGTCTGTTACTTTCATTTGTCTTTTGCTGTCAAAGTGTCTGTTAGTTACTGTTGTGAGAATGAATTATAATGTGCTCGAGTAGTTAAAATTCAAATAGCGGCTGCTGTGCCTGCTTATTTAGCCGTTGTATATAGGAATAAAGACGACTAGCGCAGAGGGGATCTGACAAAGATAATTTCGTACGTGGCTGCTTTAAGTCCACACTGTGGCTCGCTCCGGAGAATATACAGTAATAAATGCCTGACACACTGCCTTGTGGGACCAAACAGAGATACAGAATATACTGTATTAGTTGTCAGCAGAGCCTGGATAGCCTATATATCATACGGGCTGTTTTCTTAACGCCTACCTGCCCCAGGGACAGTGTCGAGCAACAATACATAAGTGTTGCCATTGCCACCAGTGGTGCATTGACCTTCTGCAGTGTTAGCAGGTCACGGGGAGTACAGTTTCTGCCTCGGGACGAATCCACAAACAGCCTGACAAGAAGAGACTGAAACAACATACCAAGCATACACGTCAATCAAACGAATAGCCTTTTCACCAATTACAGCAGTTCTCTGCACCTGGTTTTGCTTTGACTTCCGATTTATATTAACTAATGTAATCTTGATTTAACAAGCTCCACTGTGCACGGTCACCAGAATGACCGACTCCCAGAGGAAATGGAAAATGATTCACTCAGCTAGAAAAAAAAAAGTGAGCTCTCTTATGTGTAGTCATGGTCCTCCGCTGAAAGAAAAAGGCTTCTTTTCTCAGCTGTATGGAGGTTCGTTCCATCTGGCGCTCTGTCCGGGGGCATCAGCCTCGCTCTCTCAATGGTCTGTGCATGAACACAGGTTGAGGGGTCAGTGCATTAGTAGCTGTTATCCTCTGAGTCTGCAACACAGAGGGAGCAAAGAATAAGGCAAGATGGAGGAATGGTCATGTTGGAAATTCATGATGGTTTTTCTAATACAATGCACGCAATTTTGAGTTGTTACAAGGGGTAAGTAAGGAATAGATTAGACAATGTCAGCAACTATATGGGATATATATATAATAGATAGATAGATAGATAGATAGATAGATAGATAGATAGATAGATAGATAGATAGATAGATAGATAGATAGATAGATAGATAGATAGATAGATAGGATTAGATAGGATTAGATAGGATTAGATAGGATAAGATAGATAGATAGGATAAGATAATCAATCCACCTGATGGGTGTGACATATCAACATGCTAATTAAACTGCATTGATCAGGTCACAATAAAAGGCAACTTTAAAATGTGCAGCTTGATGTTAAAAAAATACACTTATTAGACACTGAGCAATGTGCCTCAATTTTGCTATGGAATTATGCACATTATGTACTCTCTCAACATGGGGCCGTGCATCATCATGCTCCAACATTAGGTGATGAACAATGTGCCTTTCTGACAGTTGGTGCAGAAGTTCTTTGGTTCTGAACCAGCTGTTGCATCAGCTGTCTAGTTGGCTGGTCTCAGACGATAATGCAGGTACAGAAGTCAGATAAATATGAAGGTCCTGGGCTGCCACAGTTACCCTTACTCTGCTGTTATGAGGTCATTTTTAGACATTGGAGACAGTTTATGGTCATGAAATAAACATTAATTTCACCAGCAACAACTCTAGCACATGCTCCGTCAAAACATGCAACATCTGTGTAAATGTGTTGACATGATTCTCCGGGTGATTCTATGATAAACATCATGGCTACAGCAACATACTGATCCTGACATTCACACCCCTGCTCTGTCTACTGGCTGTCCCTGCGGCACTCACAGCATAATGTAGCAGATTAGTTTTGGAAGAAGCATCTTTATTAAGGTCACATATCATACAATGTACAACATAGCGAAACATTGAATCCATCCTGAGGGAGCAGTGGGCAAAGGTTACACCCAGGGACCACTCCAGATCTGAGCCAGTGCCTTGGTCACTATTGGGCATGTTTGATGGTGTTGTAGACCAGAGGAGACCAATGCAAGCACAGAGAGAGCATGGAAACTCAGCACAGAAAGGCCCTGCCCCATCATAATTGGAACTCTGGACATTCTTGCTGTGAGGCAAGAATGCTGCAGTCTCTCTGGTCAGCATCTCCTCACCTCCCCTCTCACACACCATGTAACCACAGCTCCACGCCGCCCTACAGTGGTTGCCTTGTGCAGTCCTCTGCTGGGAAGGAAGAGTTTAGAAGAATTTGGGTGTGCAGTTACACTTTATAGTTCACATTGTCAACAGTGCATGAAAAACAAGTTGGGCGAGGCTAACTCCTGTACATCTGGCTTTGGTTCCAGAGATCCTATTTCACACAGTAGGTGTCAGAACTCTGGACTGGTCTGGTTTGTTTTCAGCCCTGGCTTCCTGCCATGCTATAATAGTAACAGTGATGATCTCCTGTCCAAATAGCTGTGTGGAAAATAGTCTGATAAGGTATCAAAGACGAGCTGTTGCTACTAGGTAAATACTCATATTGCTTAATTCAGCTCCACTGAGGCCTGCCAATGACATACTGAGGTCATTGTATGTTCCTATATATTCGCACTAGAGTGAGAAAGAGACTCTGAGCAGAATGCTGCCTGTTTTTTTGAGACATCCATCATTTAATGCCTCCATCGAATGTGAAGTATATTTTTAGTCCCCTCCAAAACAGAACTGTTTTCCCCAGCAAAACTTTTGGAACAGCGAGAGAATCATCATGTGATAAATATCAGTCTTGTGCACCATTTTGGCCCCTCGATTGAAAAAAATAAAAAATACATCTGGCATGCACTAGCGGCTTGGGCAATCAGCGCAGCCATAGCCACGCTTGATGAAATGCCTTCTGAAAAGGCCACCTCTTCACATTTGTAAAAGTCACCTTCCATTATCTTCCAATTGTGGGAGTCGGCTGTTCTTTGAGCTCTGTAATGCTATCTTTTACAAGTGTGGCAGGACCAGCCTGACATTTGTAAACAGTCTCTTTACATCCTATTCCCTCGATTCAGTGTCTTTATGACCAATCAGATATGGCTACTGTTCTCCTTATGGCTGGGGCTGCAGCCAGCTCAGGCTCACTGTAAGAAGCCTTCCAGAGCTGCGCTCGTCTGTCGAGCTAAATGCCACAGTGTCATCGCGCTGGTATTGCTCAGAACGGCTCCTCCGACTCACGCGTCTCATCCCAGTACGCTGAATGCGGCTGGATTTAGACGAAACACACTGGACTGATAATAACACGGCGGTGTGACTGGTTGGCAGTTGATATCAGACAAAGTGTGTGTGGGTGAAATGCAATGTGTAATTGGCGCAGAGAATTGGAGTGTGTGAACTGGAAGTGTGAAAGACAAGCAACAGTCCCCTGAGCATATTGGAAAATCTGCAATCTGTTGTGGTTTTAATGGTCGGACAAGGATCTGAATTCACCCAATGTGATGATGATGATGATTCGCATGTGTATTCAACCTGAGACACTTTCCTCGGCATCTTTCTATAATCATTACCGTATGATGATGGACTATGCAGCCCTTCCTCATTGGTATTTGCTGCTGGTTTTAATATTTACAGGCTGATTACAGATATTTAAAGGATCACAGACTGTTGACAGCGTAGCCTTTCCAAACTGGAGAGAGCTAAATTACTCCCGGCCTCTGGGAAAAAGAAGTAAGGATTTTTTAACGGTATTAATTCTCACTGCGTTATTGAATATTTGTCCTGTTTCCATGGACACTGTACGTCATTGCAGGAAAGGGACCTGATCTGATGATTGACTTAATAAGTTACAAGTGCAAGAGTCACATAGCTGTAATTACAGTATTATGAATGAATAAATAAATCTGCTCTTCAAAAGGTCAGTTTTGTCCTTAATTACATGATTCCAACCATTAGTACACTGTATGAAATAAAGGACATAACATTATCATAGACCTAACCACTGAAACATGTTTCCCTGACACAGGGGCAGCAGAAACAAACTATTGACTCTAAATTAAAGAGTACACTTTTGATGGCACACAAATCCAACTCATACTGTATATAGTAACATTAACATACGCACTGTCTAGGCATTGTGTTTTCTTGTCACCTGATGAATGCAACTCCAGCATCACTCCTCTCCCTGTGGGTTCATCAGAGCTGCCGCTGAAAAAGAGGTTATGATTAAAAGTTGGAGCCCTTAAAACCAAAACTATGAGCTGAAAGATGCTAAAACGCTCTGTAGAGCTAAGCTGAACTGCAAGGTTGCATGATACCATTTCCGCCTCCTTGGATTTGGACACGGGGAGTACAAAAAAATGTAGGAAATGTCAGATGATGTCATGTCGTGAGGACACTCCACACTGCTGAAACTGAATTTGGGTGCAGACAGGGGAAAAGCAAGATAAAGTCACCAGAGAAGATAAAGCATGCGGTGATGCATGACGTGTTTTTTATTTTTTATACCTTTTTGCAAACCTCAGGTTTTAGGCTATTTTAATTTAAGTTAGCCTTGCTGAAGCCACTCTGCCGTGAAGAATGCAGGGAGACACCATGGTAATGTTGCATGAACGCCGACTTTTAATTTCTCTTCCAGCAGCAAACATGATACACAGCCTTTCAGAAACTAGTAACTCAAGGGGCGAGGGCGCGTTCTCTGTTGTGGATCTGCGGACCAAACTGCCCCGCTGCATCACATCAGCCTCCTCCATCGAGCCGTTCACAGGACGGCTCACGACCAACATTTCCATGGCTTTAAATCAAACTTAATGTGCTACATTTGTTTTCCATTTCTCGGCGTTTTTATCTTGAACCCTGGCCTTATGCTGGATCTTATAATGTGTGTACCGTTCACCTGTTTGTAAAGAACTCTGGTCCATACATGTGGTTTAAAACGTGCCATAGAGATAATTTTGACTTTATGCTGCAACATGACCTTATCTGGACACTTTACAGCCGACTAAAGTAACTTAACTTACCCTGATAGCATGTAATTTTCCATGTCTGTGGCACTTACTCCGTCACTGCCCACAGCAAACTCAGCAGACAGCACAAACACTGTTAACGCTGGTGGAGGTTCAGAGCAACGATTAACCCACTAATGTATGCCTCATCATGTAAATCCTACATTAAGAACGGGTCTGTGACCTGGCATCTGCAAAACAGCCAACAGCGTTTGAGTGTCAACAGACGTTGCCCACCCATCTTTAACTTCAGGAGGGCAATGCCACCACGTAGATGGCGCCCATGGCAATTACTCTGTGGGTTCATCACACATGAGAGACAAACACAGTAATCAGATCAATTGGTGATATATAATGCTCATTATAGCAGTTGTATTTTCATATGACAAACCATAACCACAAAAGGATTTTTCTTATTTTTTTTAACAATGTATTAAAGTGGATATTTAGCATATTTTCTACATTGCTGAATGCACCCGAATGCCATGAAAGAGGAGAGAGAGAGTCGGCTGACAAGGACTTAAGCCCACAAAATGATAAACCCATTGTTTAGACCCCATCTGGCTGATTCATAGCACTGCCCTTCACAAAGCGTATTCATCAAAATAGTGCAAGATAAAAAAAAAAGTGCAAGTACGGTCATGTAAATTCTGGTGCAGCTGCCAAAATGCATCCTGTTGGACGTGTGCATGGAGAGGAAGTGGTGCTGTGCTTCTGGCAAGACCTCCACTGGTAGCAGCTAATGTAGCATGCAGGGCCTTAGAGAAGCGCTGCACGTGCTGTCATTCATTTCCATTATCCCAGAGTGGGAGTGCCAATGGAGATATCAATCAGTCTGTGGATACTCATGCTGAAGCTGTCATGTGCCACCACGCTGGAGTAAGCTGTGACGGATAAAGATGGATGACTCGTCCCGACACGGGGAATATCCTTAACAGGAGAATAATTAGCTGAATGCAATTCAAGCAGGACTCAACACTGGATGAATTTAAATCTGGTTTGTGTGGGGGAAAAAGCATGATCAGACTGGGAGGAGAGGAGACTGCCCATCAGATTTCCAGAGTGATGCAGCAGAAAAAGTGATGACAAAGATAACCGTCCTCCTGTCGACGGGCTCCACGCATGTCCAGGTCCACCGGCTACAGAAGTAGGTCATGGTGTGGCAGAGGAACACTTGGGCCAATCACTGGCTGGCAAACAGGATCAAGGTTCTCTCGCTGGAGCCCTGCAGCTTTGATGGAGCAGCGTCAGGTGTCTTTTCAAAAGCTTTATAAATAGCACATAGCTGCTCCCCAAGCTGCAGATCTGCCTCCCTCTCAGTGTCATTAAGCCCAATTGGAGCGGTAATTGCTTATAGCGAGGCAGTCAACCACATCGCTGATGGATGGAAGGAGCCGAACAGACTATTTTTGGCGGAGCTGCCACGGCTGTGCGTGGCAGTAACGGGACACCTTTTTAGCAGGGAACCATTTTCTCATCAAATTTTACCTTACAGGTGCTGCCAAACCCCAAATCTAATTTCCTCGTTACAGCATTTAATGCATTTATGCATGAATGGAGAGAAGAAAAAAATAGATGGAACTGAAAGATGTTTCGCTGTATCATTTCCTCTGTATGCACGGCATCAGTATCAGAGATCACAGAGTCTTAGTGTTGAGCCTTCGCACAATGAGCTATTATAGCCTCCTTGATTGTTTTGTCACAAACATTACTCACCTGAGCAGCAGCAGGCCGCTGAAACGAGAGCACCCATCAAAAAAAAGCAGAACGCTTGCACCTATCTTTTTCAATTCTTTATCTTTTCTCATGGGGGTTCCTCTTTTTCAGAGCAACCAGCCAGAAGGTTATTTTTCACCTCGCCAACTCACCTGTCCTGCAGGCCGCTCGCTGACAGATAAGCCCAGTGGGTTTGCTCTGAGTCTTGTGCCTGCAGATGGCACGGCGGTGCTGATGGGGCACTCTGTTGTGTGCAGAGGGGAGGTCTTACAGAGTGTGAGTAATAGTAACACTATCTGCACTGTGAAATGCCAGCGAGAAATGTAAAGGATGGATGAGCCAGCGCCATGGCAACAAAAACAAAGGGAGGCTAGCAGCATAGCTCAGACTCCCAAGGCGGCTGTTCATGCTCTTTTCCTGGATTTCCCTTATCACCAATAACAAGATGTTCATTGGGGCTGACAATTCATGAATGCTGTGGGCTTCATGTGATTTCTATACAACATGTGTATATATGCTGCTAGAATAAATGAGAAAAAAAACACACAAGCTGCAATTTGACCATTTTATTTATTATTTTTTATTTTTTTTGCCAGTACAGATTATTCCCCAATCTGATACAACTTCTTTAGGATGCAAAATTAATTAGATTCTACCTGAATAATGAACTGTGTGTGTGTGTGTGTGTGTGTGTGTGTGTGTGTGTGTGTGTGTGTGTGTGTGTGTGTGTGTGTGTGTGTGTGTGTGTTTGTGTTTGTCTGGAATAGTTTTTACAGGTTTTTAATTAAAAAAAAATAAATCCCCCTATCACTTTGTAACAAATGAAGCAAAGACGAACGTACAAGCAAACGATTCTGGAAAAATCAACAGGGAGAACAGATATGTGGGGGGGGGATTGACGGTAGACTTCAGGCCTAGCTGTTCCCACCATGTCCATGATCTCGGGGTCACACAGAGACAGATTCCCCGGGGTAGTTACAAAGGGCTCCTCAAGTTCACTTCCTACTCTGCGGGAGGAATGGCTGCTCCAGGAAACCTCCTGGGGAGACACAACACAGTGACCTCATGGCTCTGCGGCAGAGCGGGATATGGCAGCCTCCTCCACTGTCCCTCTGCCAGCTGTATATTATTAATCTGCCCGCTGTATATTAATAAACCTCGACGACCTCAACTCAAAGCGCCACTGCGTGTCTGCTGTTTGCTTGTGCTGCCCTTGAAGCTGCTGTGGTCTTAATTCATAATGTTTCATGGTGTTCCAGACTGGACAAGGTCAGTGTGGTAGGAGGACAAAATGCAGTTTGTATTTGTTTCATGCTGCTGCAGATATTTTGGAGGCGGTCAGACTGAGGTCATCTAAAGAGAGTTTGTTTTCTGCTGTTAAGAATCCCATGAAGCCTCACTTGTATCAACAGATTTTTTGAAGAAAAACAAAATAAGATATACATATTTATGTTCAGGGATTCCCAACAGGATGAACAAAGACCGTATTAACTCCATTTTATCTTTCAGTATGAACAGAAGAATGGTCACTGGCAATTTAAAGTGATAAAACAAAGCACGTTGTTGTACTTTTTAAAAATGAATAACCTAATGGTGACTACTGCCAATAGACAGCCAAAATGAAGGCATCCCTTTTAAAGGACAAGTTCACCCTAAAAATGAAAATATAGCTGTTATCTACTCGCCTCCATGCTGATGGAAAGACGGATAAGAAGGGTTCTTAGTATGTGTATATTCTGTAAAGCTCCAGAAACTTTCTGTGGACTATGAAACTTGACAACTGACTTGATGCTAAATGTGTGCTGAAATCCCCACAATTAGAATGTCAACATGGCAATGATCAGCAGGTGTTATGTTTGCCATGTTCATTGTTTACTTTTGTGTTTTAGAGTGTTACATTTACAAGTTGACAGTAAAACTGAGGCTGATGGAGACACCATGAATTTTTGGTCTCAGAGTATTGGACAAATTGAAACTCTGACCTGATGATGGCAGGTGATGAACAGTCCCATCCTGAGCGTATATACAACATTTCATGCCAATCCATCAAATAGCTGTTGAGATAATTTAGTCTAGACCAAAGTGGTGGAGCTACTGCATACTGACCTGACAGAGTGACAATATAATCCATAAACCCATAACTTCAACTGGGCTGCAGATTACACCTAGACACACATCCTGGAACATAAACATACACACAGTCTCCTGTATGCACGCTATGATGCTAAGCAGCTTACTGATGGTTGTGTGTTAAGATCATCCAGTTGAGAGAGGGTCAGTAAGGGTCAATTTAACTTTTGAACACATTTTGTTACGGCCTGTGAGGTATAACGTATTTTCCTTAAATTAAACATAGCAGACACTATTGATTTACTGGAGCATCTGTAATAATCTTCATGATATGAATTCAGGAAAACACAGAGGAAGCGATGGGGAAGCTTATTACTCAGTATAAAATTCAAGGTTCTATCAACACCCACCTGGTTTGTTGAGACTTCGCACTGAATGAGGAAATGTGTCACAAAACAGAATTCAGCATTTCTACATTCAGGATCAGCTGCCTGGCTTTGGAGAATCCACAGATGCTAATCAGTGATGTTTTGTTAAACGACTGCATCTCAGTTCTAAGTGACATGTTTCGTAGGCAACTGGGCTTGTTTCAGTTTCTTGAAGGTGCTCAGCTCTCATCCAAGAGGCTTCTCAGCTCTCACTTGCTGGTGGGGGGTTGCAGGCTTTAAACCTTGTGTGGGTGTGAACCCTTGCAGAGCCATTGAGGTCACATGTGGATAAATATACTGAAGCAGCATGCACATTTTAGTATATTTATAGTCTGTTTATTTGAACCCTGCTTAATGTTAGTGGTGTGCATGTGATATTTGATTGTGTTGTCGTCATGAGTAGATTAAAACTACATGGATGGATCTGTGATTAAGGCCTTGACCATACATCTGCAGTGTACCAACAAACACCTGGATTAATATGCATGCAGTCAGTTTATGATACAGTATGTGACTGTGAGGTGAAACTGGGGTTAATTCAGATTAAGGTGATTTTGGATATGCATTAGTGTATTTGACATGGGATGGGATGTATGTATTGGACTTAATCTACAAATGTGCCACTCTAATCAAGTGACATTCAGCAGGCTCGTCTCTGATTCCCCCTGACTGAGAGAGCTTCTACCTCCTGCAGGAGCTGAGCAGATCGTGCTAACAGTCCAAGTTTCTTGCACTCTAGTGCTCCTGTGGCTATTTATACAGTTGTGAAAGTTGCTGGAGCAAACTAATATATGAAGAGGAGCCACTGCAGGACAAAAAAAAAACAAACAAAAACACCAGGATAGTCAAATTAAACTTGACTAACACAGGTATATAAACCTGTTTTTGGATGATTCTCTTACACTACAGTACATTCATTTCACATTTTCATTTTATGGGAGACACATAAATCAAGGTCTTCTGGCGCTCAGTGCTTGAGATTGCCTGTAAACAGAGTTTGTGCCTGAGGTAAAATCAGAACACAGACTTTTCTGCAAATATATCAGCCCTCATGTCAGTGAGCGCAAATCTCCAAACATCACACTGATCTTAGGTTGGCATGAGAAATCTACCACACTGGATGACCTCTGTGCCATCACACACATGCACATTTTATAACCTGATTACTGCTTTTCTCCTGGCGTCATGACACCGCACATGCAGCTTTAATCCACTCTCGAGCTCTGTGATGAATATTGATGCTTTCCATTTAAATCTATCCTGTGTCCTGTAGCTGCAAGTCTTCTTATCTAGCTTCACCACTTCCATTTCATTTGTATAATTCATACCGCAGGATTGTCACGCACACACAGGCAGCTATAATTTCTAAATATTTGTAGTTGTACAATATGATTAATAATACATCCAGAGACGTGTGCTCCCGTGCCATGGCAAAACATTTCAGAACTACTTTGTTTCGTTGGTGGAGTACGAGCTGCAGATTCCAACAGGCATCTGTTCTCAGAAGTGTGTTACTGCTTGCATCTTTTATAGACATACATCCTGCCCTACAGGAATACTCACATCGTGATCCGTTTTTTTTCTGTCATTCTCCATTTATTCCTCTCTTTTTCACCCTGCATCCATTTTAAATTCCAAATGGCACTAATGTCCTTGGGCTGCTCTTCATCATCTATTTGCTGTGTTAGTGTGTTCGTGGTGAAAGAGATGGGAAAGTTTAAGAGAGGCCGTGTGGCTGCTCTTGACACATTTATTAAAATGTTGCATGTCTCAGGGCTAAATCTCTATAAATAGTTTGTTGAGGTCTTGTAAAACATACTGAACGTTGTGTGTGTTTGTGTGTGCCGTGAGCAAACACAGAGTGACTGTCCGGTAATACTCTTTTACCTGTGGATTCGTGCGACGAGTGTTGATCACGCAAACCTGAAGATAAAAATGTCAACCTGTTTGGTAACAATTTGGCGGAATATTTTCATTCACACCAAAGTGAACCAGTGACCCCTTTCAGCTTGATAGGCAACATAAACCCAGTGTGGTGTCAGCCTGGGGTCAACTCAGCAATCTGTTATGTAAAAAGGCTCCACATTAACAACCTTAATACCAGGTCACAGAGGTCAGCAGAGGAGCTGTCTAAAAAATATGGCAGAATTGTGATATGTGTGCTTAAATTACGCAAAGTGATAACACAGCCCATACACTGATGAAGCACTGGTCCAATATTGACCCTTTTATTAATATATCAAGCAGTTAGTGGAGTCCAGTCCTTAGAGACAGTGAGACCTACAATGACATTTCATTTAGACATTCGAATAAGCATGTAAAGTGGTAAACACATTATTAATGGCAGTAATGTACTGTTTTCTATATTCCCCAGTGGTCCGTTCTATTAACTAGCCTTACAACATGGTCTGGGTGAATACACCAGTCTGATTGGCCGGAGGGTGTGAATTTACTTCTGATTTACGGACACCTCTGGAACACCTCAGGTAGTTCAGGTAGCGAAACTGTCTGTTCACCGTTAATAATAGCCTGTATCTAAAGATTAGGGTCTGCATCAGCAAGCTGCAGGCACCTTGATGAATTGAATGGAAAACTATGAATATCTTCTTTACAACACAAAACGTGCTCCTTCATAGCATCATCCTCTGAACACCAGATGAGTCGGACAGTTCTGGTCTCTCACTAACTGAAAGTGATAGCTTTGAAACCTTCGAGGAGGACAACAGTGAGGCATGAGTGCACTGTATTCATTCTTTGGCACAACGATGACTTGAAGTATACGAGGCATACTGTACCAATGATGACTGGATGAGTGAACTTTGCTGCAGGGCTTTACAGTATAAGACAGTCACACTGTGGAAGAAGAGCCAGAGTTAGTCTTCCACATTAAAGCATGCAGTGATTAATGTGACACTAAAGATTTGTTCCGGGTGGAGTGTCACTTTAAAGAGATGCTACCTTCACACTTTCATTACAAACTCATTCTGAATAAAACACTGAATATTTGTTCAAGTGACAATGGGTAGCGGTGTGGCTTTCTTGTTATCAAAACAGTACAAAAACCAGCAGCACTAGCAGAGGTGTTGCAGGCATTGGTGCACATTTTGGTCACTCGAGGGCAGAGCAACAAGCTGCACTTACAACATCAGCATGTTGCCACAGCAAACATACCAATACACCTATGCACACATTAAGCAGACACAACGCAATGTTATGTTCCTGTTTCGCTGCCTGCTGTGAAAAAAGAGCAGTCGATGTGAACCAAAACAGTTTAGTTACAATCCACAGAACCAAAACAATGACCTTAACCACGCTGTAGAGGCCTGTAAAGCAGCGAGGAATTGCAGATTGCTGAAACCCCTGTTATAACAATCCACTGTTATAAAAGTGTTGATAAAAGCAGCTTTACAGATATAATATGTAACATTTCTGTAAATATTATTATTGCATACTTCTATCATCCCAAATGTTTGATTATAAAGTGAGAAAGGTAACAGTGTGTTTCATTTGGTTGCCTGCTGTTATAACTTCCAAGAGAATTTCCTTGTGTGGAAGGAAGTTGGTTGGTTAAGTGTGTTATTTTGTTTTGATTGAGAAAGTCCTAGCAGCAAAAAGTACATTGTGCTTTTAAACTGTCACCTGCAGCACAAAGCGTCGTCATTTCTCTTGCTCTGAAGCTATTACACCAGCAGCACTGGATCAGGAACCACACCCAAAAAGTGATCTTGGCACACTCTGCCGGTATGTCATATCCTGACTTTCCTGTTCTCTGTGGGTGCAGGTTGGTCTACACAGTCTGACAGACTGACAGCTGCTGAGAAGCAGCACCTCACATCAGCACCTCCCCTCCCCAGGACTGGAGCTCCTCTAGGTCTCATTAGGTCAGACTGGCAGCTTATGTGAAAGGAAAGAGGGCCACGCGCCCAGCCTCCCATGGCAGACACCTCCCCATCGCTCACAGGAGCTCTCATTACTTCTCTCCCCTTCCCTCCGTCCCCAGTCCCTCTCCTACAGGCAGCCGGCTCCATCCATCAGATCTATCGATCCTGTCTCCCCCTGGTGTGGTACCTGCCTGTTTTTGAGACTAAGTGGGAAGGATGGCAGAGCTGGCATGATATTTCAGCTTTCCAGTGACAGCCATGTCCCCCAGGGATTTCACAAGGTGAACCAGCGTCTGGGCTTCATGGAGGAAGTGCTCCCCCGTAGATCTAAATGGAGGAGCTCTCCCTCGACGAATTACTAACAATATGGTTTTTCCTGCTTGGACATCAAAGTGACAATCAATTCTCTGATGCTTCTGCTGCTGGTTGCTAGAAAAAAAAGAGGGTATTCCATTCCACTCAACTCTACACATGAGATACCAGCATGAGGCATCTGTTGGCTCAAAACAAACCGATGCTTCTTTCAAAAACACAGTCACAACAGTTGTGCAGAGCTTGTCAGTGATGTTTCACAAACGAACATGGATAGCTTAAATCTCCTTAAAGAGATGTGATGGTGTGTCACACAGAGCTACTCCTGGCTTTGATCTTATTACTCTGATGGTTTTTGGGCAGAGAAGCAAGCATAAGCTTTTAAAGCGATTGCCTCTGAGAAAACCATTTGAGAGCAGTCTGACATGAGCACCAGCTATACTTCAAACTGGGATTAAATTCACAGTAGCCTGTATTATAAGGGAATATTTGTCTTTTTATAAAAGAACAATCGAAAATGTGTCCAATGTGTTTCTTGAAGGTCAGTCATAGTGTGTCGTGTGTCATTCAGCCATTTTTGTATGTCTGATGTGAAAGAAGATTCGTCAACAAAAGAAGATGGGCCGTAGTCAGGAATAGAGACTACAACAAATTTTAAAGAGACACTAAAAAATAATGTCTCTGTAATGGACGGGATTATTTGTTTTATGCCAAATTACATTTATATACTCAACTGCTTAAAGAAACATCATGCAGAAAATGGCATTTTGTGCAATTCAGCAACTCCCAAAGGTTATTGAGTACAACTGTCGTTAATACAAATCCATGGTCTGTAACAACTTGTCAGAGGTAATTTAGGAGCTAACTACAAACTCATTACATCAAAACAGTGTTATGAGTTGAAAACTTGTCTCTTGAAGTAAATATGTATGTAACACTGTGATCCGACCCTCTCAGTGAAATTACATGGTGCAGAAACAAGTGACAGAGACAAAGGCACCATTCACCCTGTTATAAGACACCATTGTGCCATCAACATGACTTTGAAGCTGATATTTTAAGGTGTAAAAGTCACATAAACTTACCAGTGTCATTTGTAAGAAATTGCAGGGATCCGACGGTAGCTCCAAAACTGTGAATGGCAGCATAACTGCATACAGCTGCTCATGACAATACACTGGACTTGACACTCTTTGCTCTATTTATCTTAACTGACTGGAGTCTGCCTGTACTATGACCTCAGATCACAGGGGCAGTCACCGCGGGCAACGGGGCTCAGCTGAGCCATATGAAGATGGCTGACACCAGACAGGGACTGAACACAAACTCTGAGACAGCCGGAGGTCAGATTGAAGACCGGGGATAGAGTGTGGAGGTGATTCACAGGAGCTCTGATCTGGACTATGACTTTAGGGATGGGGAGACATGGCAGGCAGGTACAGGGTCGGCATGAAGCGGCAGAGGAGAGAGAAAAGGTGCATCAACATTAGAAACAACATATAGAGCTGGAATATTTTAATATCTTGAAGATATGAATTATTAAGCGTGCTGATTAGCATGCTAACTTCAGTAGACATCTCTGCAACACAGCAGATATACATGAACACTGTTGCCTCCCTCACATTCTGATGATTATGTTATTTGATTTCATCTATAAATCAAACCTACGCTGCATTCAGTGGGACCCTCAAAAAATACAAGGGACATGACATCCTTGGGTATGAATCTGGCCTTTGTGCTACACCCATAGAGCTCCTCGTGGTTGGTTTAGTTTTTTCTCAGTATAACCGAGGTTACTTGCATTTTTTTTTTATTTTGCAAACAACCCACTACTTCCACGATTTATTCCAAACCACTGAAAAATACACCACTTATTGCGTACCAGAGGAAAGAGCTGAAAAAAGGGCAATAAAACATTGATTGGTTCAATCACTGTTTGGTCCTCTTCCGTACAATTGGAGTGTGACAGAGCTTATCACGTTGGTGCTATTAAATAGTCCTGTTCTTCAATGGTCTTCTTCTTAGTGTATTATTATCATCATACCACTTCCACCATCAGTCCTGTAGTGGTTCCCAGTCTCTCATTATTAAGGAAGGAGTCATCAGAGATTTGAATATATCTTAAAGTAGCTTTCTGTTATTTTTTTCCTCGGGGGGTCTTATCCTCAGATAGATCACATGCGGGCTAATTATTCCAAATTCAGTCTGAATGATTAAATATGTAAATGAGTAATAATTCTGATTGGGCTCCTGCTGGATCACGCTGCACTTGCTCACACACGTGTTGCACGCTCATCCTCCATGCTCTCTGAAACCTCTGTGTGTCTCCGGAAGGACTTGCAGTTGTTCTTTGTGTAATTTCTGAAAAGGGCCAGCGTGTAAATTAGAAATATCAAAATGAGGATGAAAATAGACATGCGGTGGCCCCTCAAAGTGCATTTTCTCCAATCCTGTGATTTCTCATACAGCCATAAGTGATGAAATAGGCCTGTTTCTGAGGAGACTACGGCTCCCACTGGCACAGTGTTTATAATTAAGTGTGATTTTCAACGTCAAGATCAGACCACAGGAAAATGCAAAAGGCAGGCTATTTCCTCTTCTCTGAGCACCATCCACTCTTGTTGTTCATTTGTGTTGCATTTCCTTTCCTGGTTTGACATAAAAAATATGCAGATTTTGATTTGGGAGGACTTGCAATTAAATGATTTAAAATGCTCATTAATTCCACAGGAATTTCCTCCCTATTAAATTACTCGGCTGAATTTATTCAACAGTTGTGCGGAGTGAATTTGAATGAGGTCGTAAAACCACTGGGAAGAGTCAAAATGAAAGGCAACTTGCAGACAACGAGGTGAGTTCAGTGTCCAGTTTTGCTCTCAAACAACTCTCAGGGGAGTTAACTTCACTGACTCACTGAGCAGAACTGACATGCACTCGCTCACATGAAACAAGAGGTGTCCGTTTCAGAGGAGAATACAGAAATGTTGAAATGTGAAGGGCATGAATAAAAAAAAAAGAATAAGCCCCATTTGCATTCATTAGCGGTGTGTGTGGCGCTGGTTGAACAGTGCAAGAGGGAAATCTGCAACATGATCTATGATCTTCCCATGGTTCAGGGAGTTTGTACATGTACCTGTCAGACAACACAACGACTCAGCAGGGAATCAAATAAACAAATGCAGGTCCGAGACCCCAGAACCCCCGATACACACTCATAAAATCATATTCATATTCATATTCAGTCACGCAATCAGAAACATTCAAACGAGGAGTGGAACAACATCAGCTGCACTTGCATGCAATTTTCAGCTGCTTAATGGTCTTTTCTGTTTTGCCTATTTCCTATATAGTTTATATGTTTTATTTTAATATATTTAGTAACACATGGCAATTCTTAAAAATGAATCAATTTAGATGGGAAACAAACCAGTTTATCTCACCTCACCAGCAAGTCTTCTATCACTACATTTAGCGATTTATATTTGAAAAATAAAAATGTGAGATTTTGCCACATGTTGAGGTGGTTGGTTTGGGGCGTGTCCATGCGCGTCCATGTTCATGTGAGCTGCAACTGTTAGCATGTCTCGCTAACTAGATGAGTAGATATACTGAGCTGCAGAAGCCTCAAAGTTCATATATTAATAATTTTCTTATGTCAAAGCACATATTCATCTTTAAATAAAAAAACATTAAACATTAAAAAAGTATGTGGCCAGCATAACATTAGCGAGCTAGAAGCTGCAGCAAACTGGCAACTGCTTGAAGGATCAGATGTGATTCGAATGCCATAGTAGGGTATATTCCGTGGTTTAACGTTATCAATAAGACCTTTATAACAGCACATTTTATAGGCTACCAGGCTACATTGTTTTAGGGGGGGTTGAAAGTGTAATTTGTAAGTAATGGACGGAAACAGAAGGTAGCTCCAAAACTACGAGGGGCAGCATGAGCACGCTTTGCTACTCTTTGCTGTGGCTGTCTTCGCCTGTAGACTAGCTTGTGTTAGCAGGTAGCTCAGTTAGCTGTGGAGCAAAGTGGCCCTATTAGCCTTCCACATTCACCCCAACCACAGAAGATAGACAGCGGACTCAGCTTAACTAGATTCAGCTGTCTGGAGTGATGAAAGACAAACCAGGAATGTTTTGGTGAGTTTTAGTTTGTTTATGTCGAGTTTGTATAGCACGTTTTCCAATACTTTACAATCTACATCTTCGGATGATAAAAGAGGTAACCTTGAATTCAGAAGGTGCACAGTTGTATTTTTCTGTTAAGTGAGAAAAATAGGTCTCCTTTCGTAACATTTTGTGATTTTATTCCTCTTTATTTAAGAAGACTCGACTATTTTCCAGCTGAAACTACGGGGGCTAACAGGCTATCATGTCTTGTTGTCTAGGCCCTTTTTAACAGCAGTCATGTTTGACATGTCAAAGCAGGAAACCCACATTTGTGGCCAATAATGTTCACAATGGCTCAGTTCTATGAAGTGTTACAGTAAGCCAACACCAGAGCTCTTTAACTAGATCATCTAAACGGTTATGTGAGGAGGGACTATTAGGAGACAGGATGGGCCGTGGGCTAGCTGGTTAGCATGCATATTTCAGCAGACATCTTGACAAAGTTCATACAGGTTTCTGACATGGCATCAACGCTGTTGTTCCTTCAGTTCAGTTGACAAAGTTACTGCATTTTTGAATGTTTGAAACCAAATTTACCCTCTAAAGTTTATCTTATGAAAGAAGCCTATTCATACCATACTGTTGCTAACTTTTTGACTGGGAAATGTAACTTTAGCCTCAGTCTTGTGGCACAGTATTACCCTTAAAGTGCACATCATAGACCCTTTTTAGAGATTTCTTGCCTTAAGTTGGATGACAACATCAACACGTTAACTGGAAATTATGAGATTTTCTAAATCAATTCCTGAGGCTAACATAAAAAAAAAATGCAAGATAGCTGCAGGTTATACAGTCTACTAGCAAAAGTGGTAATTTCAGCCAACAAACTGGCATTGGCTGACTAAAAATGATCTGCCCTGCTTTTGTCCACCTCTGTCTGAAATCAAGGACCTATTGTTGCAAAAATAAGTATGAATTTCAAGTAGTAAATGTGACTCTGTTTGCAGCAACAAAAACCAAAGGGGCGGCTCTGACGGTATTGTCAGAAAACAGATTACAGTATTGTAACAAACCTTTGTACAATATTCTAGCAACCAAATTGCAGAGACACATGACTTACACTGCATGTTGCTTCATTTTACGTCAGGAAACATTTCGCCCTGCTTTATCTGCCTGCTGAAAATCATCTGGGGTTTTTTCTCCGTAGCCATTTTATGAGCCGAGCTGCCACGCGGGGCACAGTACGGCGCAAGCACGGATTCAATTATGAGGTGGGGGTGTTCGGCAGTGAGGTGTTTGTGCCAGGCTCTGTCTGTATGCCGCCTGACGCTGATAGATGTGGAGACTTGAAGCCTGGCAAGTGGTTTGCAACATGACTGTAATGTCAGAGAGGCCCATTGTGCCACCGCTGAAAAACCCTGCGCACTCAGCTGTGTTTACAGCCCCGAGCGCCGGTCTGCAGACACGCCTCTGAGGATCCCTTAACAGCCCCCTGCTCTGAAAACACAGGGCAGAATCTGTTGGAGACAAAGCAACACCATCCCATTTCCCCCGCCATGTCCTCGGTGAGGCTGCCTCCCAATTAACCACACCGCCGCTGCTGAGGCAAGATAACAATTGAAGCCTGTGTATCCCCCAAAGACCTCACTAGAGGACCTTTATTACCGTATTGATATCTCCTACATGTCACTATTGCCCTCACTTGCCTGGCTGCATGCCCGCACATATTATATGAGGGGAAATCACCAGAGGGGCTGTAACTCAATACAAAAAGAAAACAGCAGGACACAACATTAGGCTGAACGGGACATGCTGTAATTAGTGAGGCGCTGTAAGGAATAAATATAAAATATGATACAGCAAGTTCAAGCTGCACAGTTTAAAAAAAGAAAAAGATTAATAGGTGAAGGTAAAAAAACAGCAGTTGCAAACACTTATCTTCTACATCCACCTCTCCTTCAGTATTACCTTCATGCATAAGACACGACACGTGTTTTAAAATACAGAGCATCTCTACAAGCGTATGGTGCTTTAGGTCTCTGAGAGAAAACAAATCTAAAATATTGCATTTTCCACACAAAGAAAACAATAAAGTGTTCAAGTTAGCTCACACTCTGTAGCACCACAAATGAGTTATTTCATGGACAGAATCACACGCGAGTCCAATCGTACGAAAACGCGCAGGAGTGGCTGACTGACCTAACAGTCAAGCATACATTTTAGGTCATGTGCAAGAGTGATAACAGTAAAACGTGTTCAGATTGTCCATTTGATCCTCAGATGCCTGTCAAACAAGTGGTTCAGGTGAGTGTGTAGTGATTTTTCTGCTACAGTTTGGTTTCAGGCTGGCTACTTCACTGTTTTGGTGAATTTTAAAGTGAGACTATGTAACTTGTAGGTGTAAAAGCATAAATAACTTATAACCTATAATTTACGGTGCCTATAATGTCAGCTAACATAAGCACTCTGTACAGACATCATTGTGTAGCTGACATTACTGAGTCAGTTTATCAACTGTATGACTTCTTGTACTAATGTGCACTTTGTTTTACCATAAGTTATTCAAGGTCCAGTGCGTAGAATTTGTCAGCACCTAGTGGTGAGTTTGCAGATTACAACCAACTGATCCATCTCAGCCCTACGGTGTATGGTGGTCCAAGTGTAACTTGGAAGAGGACCTGCTCCCTCTGTAGGTATAAAAGGCTAATTTTAAGGTCAATAAAATGCAGCATAGTTTCACAACTCTAGATATGGTAAAGGACTAGTGATTTAGCTGCATCTAGTGGTGAGGGTTCAAATTGCGACCAGCTGAACAGCTCTCATCTCACCAAGGTAGCCACTAAAACGCAAAAAAACAAAACATAAAAGGCCCTCTCTAAATGTGTGTTTTGTTCTTCCGCTCTGGGTTACTGTGGAAATGGTGGACCCCGCTCCCTCTGGAGATATAAAAGGCTCATTCTAAGGTAACAAAAACACAGCGATTATTATTTTTAGGTAGTTATATTCTAATAAAAACAGAATAATACATATTATATTCCATTACTGCTCTAAATCCTATACACTGGACCTTTTAAGTTTCACTTTTTGCGACCAGTTGCTTGTGTTCAGTAAACGTTAGACAGTCTCGCTTTAAAGCTGACCATTTCCAACTCCTGAGACTTCAAAATGTGATGTCTTAACAACGCAAACTGAAGGAAAATCATCTCATTGCTTAGAGCTTGTAAGACATGACATGAAAACTTGTTGAAAAAATAGTCACTATGTGGGCTCAGTGGCCTAAGGCACTCTTCCCCTGGTTAAACTTGTGCTGGCAAGATTTGAGGAACTTCCAAAATTTGCATCAAAGTGACTTCATTCTGCATTTATACCAAAGTTCTATTTGTAGTCAGAGAAAATGTTACACAGACTTGCTGAGGCTTTGTACTGGAAACTTTCTGCAGTACCACAGAGGCTGGTCATAAAGCCCTCGGAGTGAGGCGTTACAGTAAATGGATATGGGGTCACTTCTCCTGCAAAGCTGAGGTCAGGCTCAGAGAGAGCCGGTCTGTGCGCGAGTGGTCATAAAACACGACAGGCATCCATTTCAAATGCCCCAGCTGTCACTGAAGTACTGGTCCTCGTCTTCCTCTTCTTCCTCCTCCTCTTCTTCTTCTTCTTCCTCTGTCCCATTTTTCATGAGGTCATCATCTTGTAACTCGCCCGCTTCCTCTTCCTCCTCTTCTTCTTCTTTGAGCTGTGCGAGCATGCTCTGTAAAGTGGCTTTCACTTCCTGAACCTCCCTCTCCAACGACTGTGCGGTGTGAGTCAAGGAGCAAACAGTAGAAACGGAGAGATACACGTTCACATGTAAATTTTAAAAAAAGGCATGCCGGCAGACAAATTCTTGGGGCAAAAGTGACACTTGTGGCTCCACCATGGTTAATGCAAACAGCAGCGGACAGCCATAACCCAATGAAGTCATCAATCTCCAATTTGGCCACCAAATGGATTACTGGGACAGATCATCAAGTCATACCCAATTTAACCCCATCCAATTCACTATTCATGAGCTCATCTCGACTGTGGGGCCGGGTGGTAGTGTGGGGACCCAAGCAAACAGACTGCCCAGCTAAATTATTCATAAACCATCAATGAAACGGGATAGAGGTTGTCATCAGTGGGGGGATTGTTTAACCTGCTTAGAAACTCAAATTAATCGTGTGAGTGTCCAGCTTAAGTGGCAAATCAAAGGGACGGCTTTGATGGCAGATGGGGCCTGATGGCTCGTTTTACAGTCTGAATGGACACAGATTGTCCCCATTCATAATTAACCAGCCGTTAAAGGGCTTTTCATGAATACTGCAGAAGGTTCGACGGGAGTTTTTAAGGCGACGCGGTCCAAATGGGATGATAGAGCTCGGAATTATGTGTGGAGGCTTTCAGACAAACCACAGAGATTGACATGATTTTGTCTATCTGTCTCTGTTCTTTCAATTCCAGCCCCTGTGGTCGTCCATTCACCTCCTCGCACTGAGTGCAGGGACTCAATTAAGACCCTCAGAGACTGGAGGTTTGATCTTCCTGTCGCTATGGCAACTGCAGCGCCATCGCGAGATCAGTCTCCGCTCGATTTCTGCAACCCAACAACCGTATTGTCCTACGTCATCGGTGTCCTGAAGTATCCGCGGCGCTTTTGCACGGACCGACTTCAAAAGGCCGGGATGAATGACACGTGAGGACACAAAAACAGAGAGGTGGAGGGATGCGGGCCAATCTGTGTCTGTCTCCGGCTGCCAGGCTGCATCGATATCATGCAAACAGTGGAGCAGCCCGTGCTGACCCCTGACAGCACGACGGGGGACTTGAATCTCTAATCAGATGTGAAAAACAGCCGGGCCCCACTTCAGCTGAGAGTGAAACACGCAGCTTTTTTGGAGATTATAAAACCAAATAGCATTCATCAGATTAGGGAGGTATTTCTGGCAGCTCGTGTTGAAAGAGAAGAAACGTGTCGTGACACTAAATAGATAAAAAAAAAAGGACCAGCAGGTTAGGTGGCGGTTCTTCTTCATAACTGTGCAGAAATATTGCCTTTTCCATCCGTCTTAATAAGCCTGCAGAGCAAAGGGGGAAAAGTGGAGCAAGAAAAACACACTAATCTATTTCCAATCAGCTTTCTAATTAGCGCGGAAAATGATGTATTGTGACCTGTAATCAGCCTCAACACTTTCATTTGAGTCATTATCATGGATATTGTAATTTCCTCCCAGCAAGTGGAGGTGGGCATACGGATGAGGGGAGAGGAGGAAGAGGAGGGGGAGTGAGGAGGGTCAGCAGGAGGATGGACATTAAGATATGACGGGAGCGCAGTCATTAGAGTGACATCCCTCCACCCGCCGCCGAGCTGCCCCTGTCAGCCTACTTTAATCTCAGCCCGTGATGAGTGGCAGCCCACATCGAGGACCGTCTAATAACCTCGCTTTGACTTCTGCAATTTCATTGTCCAATCGGCACGTCCAGCCTGCCAGGAAAAATCTTCTGATCCCAGTTTATCATCAATTCCCTCTCTGAGTGGACCCATGATGTCAGATAAAGCAGGTTGATTTTCTTTTTCCTCGAAAACGTAAGTCACATAACATCAGTCAGCCTCAAGGTAGTCTGGATGTGTGCTTTTGAGAGCAGGGAGGCTTGGAGGAAACTAGGTCCTTAGGATGGATGGACAGAGACAGAAACACATACAGATAGCACAGTTTATATGATGTATGTTCATTTAGAGAGCCGTGAAAGGATATGGGTGAGGGCCTGATCCCTGTTCAGTATGGCTGTCTGCAATTCATCTTCCAAGGTCATTAGTCTGTCACTGATCTGCTCGCAGCGCTCCGTCAGGTCTGCAGCCTCCGCCCCGCACCCATCCTGACAGGAGGAGGAAACGAGGGATGAAATCATGAATGAGGAAAGGATGGGCGGACCAACAGGTGAAGCTGCAATGGTTCAAATATATGGGCTTGATATTGAAAATAAATGACCCAAGAATATGGCAATAACAATCGACCTACCAGGCGAAACACACAAGTATTTGGGGGTTTTAAGCACTGGTGTGACAGGATGACGGAAAAGTCTTTTCATCCAGCGAAACACTTCGAAAGAAAGCCAATTTTAACACAGGTTTGGTCGATTTTTACGACCTTATCTTTGTACCAAAAGTTGTAAAAAAAAAAAAAAAAAGTAGAGCAGGTTATTATCAAGCAATACTCGTAATGCTTGATGATAAACTTGCAAAAGAAGTCCACTGGGAACCAACTACATCCATTAGATCTGGGAGAAGTCACTTACTTTGTTTAATCACTGATATTAGATTCATTTATCTTTCGTGGTACCCAAAACAGCTTCGGTGCAGCTCCTAGGCCCTAAGCGATGGGCAAAACCCTGTGTCGATTGTGTCAATCTGACCGTGTAGCCACATTTGAATGGAGTGATGTTCCTTAATTAAGGCTGCATGGTTCCACCTTTGTATAGTTAAAGGGATACAAAGGCATTATGTTTACTTTACTATTAGTGGTGTTTCATTCTCTCTTTAATCTTACTTTTAATAAAAACTGCATATATATGTGCTCTTATAACCATGAGTCAGAGTTTTCCAACACTCATTTAATCTCTTCCACGCTGAGTCCCTCATCATGTTTCCACCAGGTACGAGTTTGAGGTGGAGAATAGCAGGCCAGACTAAAAGCATGAGCCTGCCAAGAGCTTTGCTTGGTCAGGTGCCAGGGTCACAATGTACACAATACACACCAGGGGGGGGTGTGTGCACAACACTGAGCGGTGTATCTGCAGATCACCTGAGGAGGCTGCGAGGCTGAGTGTGTATTAGAGGGAGGTGGGGATGATGTCAGGTTGGTGGAGGAGCAGAGTGCAGTGGGGCAGAGCTTTCAGAGAGCAGGGCTGGCCATAATTAGAACAGGTCCCCTTTGCAGACGCCATGTCCTCGTTTCTTCACACTTATCAAGCACAGAGAACAAAAACACATGCACAGGAGCACACAGACTCGCTGTGAGCAAATAGACGCACACACACACACACACACACACACACACACACACACACACACACATACACACACACACACACACACACACTGTACACGCGCACGCCAACCCAGCGTTCTCGTCAAACAACACGCAGAAATCTGACTCATACAGTAGCTGCAGGTAGGAAATATCAACTCCCTGCAGCTCAGAGGCGTCAGAACAATCACTTGAAAGTCATGTCTCCCGTCTGTGTCCCAGAATAGGCCTCCTTGTCCGGATGATGTAACATCCCAAAAGAGGTGTACAACAACAATAGGCCTGAGGTGAGACAATATGTACAAGTCATCCCTGATGAAATCAAGGAATTAAGTGAGAGTTAAACATCATGTTTTTGTGTGTGGGGCACTTAATTGAGTCTGTCCTCAGGCGTCACCTCATGTGACACTGAGTTCTCAAAGAAGTTAACGAACTTAAAGATCCACTGAGATGTTTGTTTGTCAAGCTTAGGGGCCTCTTTAGCAGGTAAGAGCCTGTGTTTGTGTGGCTGATTGATTCTATACTTTATAGCCGGCAGTCAACATCTGCGAAGTCAATACAACCACCGCGTAGAAAACAAAAAGCCCAGCGTGCAGGACGACACTGTTGAAAACATCCCTCACAGTCTGTTACACAAACCTTTTAAGGAACTATTCAGAAGCTGTCGTGTGTCTCCTGGTGGCGATCAAAACAATACAAATCATCTATAGTTACCATAGTTACATCGGCCCTGGACAAACAAGGAAACATGGGAAATGAGATTTCAACAACATGTCGATTTACATAATAGACTCACAGGCATACATGTATCGACGTGTTGATTCCTGAGGCACATTAGGTGCTAATGCTGTTAGAGCAAATCTAAACAAGGCACACGGCAGAAGCACGAACTTATTTAAATTACACTCATGTATGCACCGGTATGCTTATTTAAGCAATACTGAGTGAGAGGCAGCAGGTAATTGTGCGTGTTCCCACGGGTGCTGTTAGGACCGACACTTTGTGCAGAGCGGGCAATACAAAACAATAATATAGCACTGGCACCACACTCAACACCATAATTGCTCTTACAAGCAATAAAATAGGTGAATTCATTATAAAGGAATTAAGATAAAATTGTTGTCTTTGTTTTAGCTGATGCCTTATTATTGGAATGTAATTACTCATTATTTATTGAATTCTTTCCACACTTCAATCCAATCAGTTTCCAAGATCATCTACAAATAACGCAGTGACAGCCTGAGGGGTTGGTCTGAAGCTGTGTCCCAAGAGTCGAAGGTTTCACACTGGAAAAGTGACAAAATGAACTCAAAGAAGTAAGCACGCAGACTTCTTTCTGATTTGTTTTCGGGAGGTTTGACCACCTGCAATAGGTTTTTGAGCTGTGGTTCAGTTCCATACTTTGTACTATCCGTACGGTTTCTATCATTCTTTATTGCATATGGTTTTAGTAGTTAATATACAATAAATCAACATGCTTAGGAATACTTTATAATAACCATCATAAAAAGGAAAGTGGGGCCAAAAGATTACCAGCACTGAGATACAGTTTGATATCAGTGTACATGAATGAGGTCCGTGTACATGATTAAAACATTTCCTGCTGATACAAAATGGAAAGACACATATATCTTTTCACTGTATAATGGGGAAAAAAGAATATTGTAGCAACTGTATAAAATGAGTCTGCAGTCAGGAATTTTGACACAGCAGTCAACTTGTGCCTGACAGATTCTAACAGGGCTCGTGTAAACAACAACTACCTGATGAGCAATCTAATCAGGAGCCATTCTTCTAATAAAGTCTCTATTCTTGTCTGGTACAGTGGGTCAGTGTAAAGAGCGGGACGTAAGGACCTTGAGAGGATAAAAGAACAATTAGTAGAGATTAGAAGAAAAAAAAAGCCCAGTGCTAAAACACACACTTGCACACACACACACACACACCAATCAATCTCCATTGTGGCGGCGGGGCAGCAGCTTGGCAGCGGCTAAGTGGAAATCATTTACTTAAAGTCATTATGGAAAGGAGAAAGAGGTCAGACGCTCTGCGAGGCGAAGAGACCGGCTCATCTACAGTGCTATCACAACACCATCAAGACAAACAGACCAATACCATTAAACATCCATCATATCATTTGACTCAGTGATACATCATCGGGATCGAGGCACTTTATGTCAGCTTGGTTTTCAATAATTCAGTGGGATTCAAAGTTTTGTAGTTCAGGTGTACAGAGAACTGGCCTATACACTTAACTTGCAGGGGTTTCATGTTCTGTCCTTGGTTCATATATTTAAATGAAGAAACTTTTTCAAATGTGTCAAAAGTTACCATCACAGGATGAGCACTAACTCGGTATGTTTCAGAGAATTCTCATCTGGAAGTATCACTTGGTCTCCCTGGGACGCTAGTTAGCCAGACATGCTAACGTTTGCTCTTGTGTTTTTGGTTTTGGAAAGAAGCCACCCTTCAGACTCTGTGTGGAGAACTGTTCTTACTACAGCCTCACCAATTAAAAGTCTTTTAATTGATATTATTGCACTTTTAAAGAAGGCAGCACAGTTGAGCGTCAGCCTTTTAGACAAGCCTCAAAATATTCCAAATCTTTCATACATAATTGGTATTATTCTTGAAACAGCAACTGAGTTTAGCGTCAGCTTTTCAACACTCAGCACTCACACATCGATTTCTTCATTACTTGTTTTCTTTCGCTGCGGTTTGAGATGGCACACTCAGCACTCACTTCACTTAGGTGTCTTTCTACTGTTTGGCTGCCAGGTGTGAATGAGTCTAAATGCCTGAATTTAAAGCAGGAGGGTGCTGAAAGAAGAATACAAGCTCAGCAAAACCCCTTCCCTGTATAAATAAAGGTCTGGTAAAAGGCGCTGTCAGACAGTCAGCGACACCGGCCGAGGCTTCTCATGTAGATCAGTATTGATCAGATGGTCAGAAAGGCGACAGAGGTCATGTTTAAGCTAAGGTCAGCTAATTGATTCTTCTGTGTCCGAGTAAGCCCGGGCGTCGATGTTACTGACACTTTGATTACACTGATAACAAAGTGACAACGTTAACATTACCAACCTCTGGGTGGTTATCCTCCATGCAGAACAAAAACTCCTCCAGTTTCTGCAACAAAAGGGAGAGATTTGTTGAGGCCACACAGTCGTAAACCTGCTTATGAATTATTGAAAATGCAATTATGTTGGCTGTGTACTGTATGTGTGCTGCATCATCATAATGAGAGGAGGTTGTAATTATTCATCACCAAAACTGACAAGGAGAAAATGGATTAACTGGCTCATCTGTACTGCAGGTCTCCTTTGTTGGTATTCCAAGTGTGTAATTGTGCATTCTTTACTAAGGAAGGAGGTAATTACTGTACCTATTGGAGGCTAACATATTGTTTGTGGCTTTAGGGTAAGTACATAAGAAGGCAGGGTAGCGACATGTTATAATCAGCAGAAATTTTAATTATCATTTTGTAATTAAAATGCGTCTAACAGCCTTTATCGCTCCGCTCTCCAGTAAACACAGTTGACCATCTATAACTCTTTGTGCGGCAGCTGAGATCAGATCGGTAAAACGCTGCAATTTTTGAGCCTGTCACACAAACTGAACACAACTTTTCTTTTTTTTTTTTACTCTCACCAATTACATCCACCAGCACAGCAGCATAATCTGCCACATACCATCCTCATGGTGCGGACTGCAAAGATTTTATGGTATTCAACTGATAAAATTCTTCTTCCACGGCGTAGCCTTGAGACAAAAACACTCAAAACTACTGAATCCAAACTGAAGCACACTTTTCATATGTGGGTCCTTGAGTACTGTGAAACACATCTGAAACTTCCCATGTGAAGGAAGATAAATAATGTCTGAAATATAAGAATAACAGTAAAGGACATGTTGCATTTTTATTATATGGTGTTTCTGTCCCGAAAGAAAAAAGCTCCACTTACAAGTGCTCCTGTTCATATCTCGATAAAGATTACCAGATACGTTTGTTGTAAAAACATGTTAGCTGTTTAGTGTACTAAAATCTAAAGAAAAAACAGTGAACAGGACGGAGACAAAGGAGGGAAATCTTTAGCTATCTCACCTTTTAGTTCTTGGAGAAATGTTAGGAGGGGCCGGGCTTTAGGAGGAGACAGAGAAGCAGAGAGAAACAAAGGGAAAGCAGAAAACAGATCCATGCAGTTTGTAAAAAATGCGGTCAGAGAGGGCAGGGAAAGAAGACATCAATGTAAAAGTGTGTATTTATGGTCACAAAGAGCGAGACAGTGAGAGGAGGTGAAGAGGGTGCAACAGTAGGAGTTATTAAACACAGCAATGAAAACCCACAGCTTCCAGTTTTAATGCATGCGAGTGGAAATTCAGCCAGCAGCGACCAGTAAAGATCAATGAACAATACTTGCTTGTGGCTACTCTCCAGTAAATCCATACTGGGTATAAATGTACATAAGTCAAATTTAAAGTTTCAGCTACTATTAAAAATCTGAAAAATACCGTTAAATCTGTGAGCCAAACTAACCAAATATAGTCTCACAAAAACATGTCTGCAAAGTGTGCTATTTCTTTCTCTGTTGGCTTTGTTCCTATCTCAGACGAGTCTGTCAGACTACGTGGGTGGAGGAAAGTGTGAGGAGAGGAGAGACTCTGCCCTGAGGCAGTGGACCTCAACTCACTATGGGATAGACCAGCAGTGAGCGCTGAAACACACGGACATGCACACACACACGTGCACGCACGCACGCACGCACACACACACACACACACACACACACACCACAGACATGCATTCCCACTAAACGCAGGTAATCATGCAGAAACAGACTCTTCAGTCTGAGCTATGTAGAATGAAAGTCTTCTAGGAAGCCAAATATTTCCAAGCGGTTGCCTCCCTCACGCCCACATTTTCCTCGTTTGGAAATACCTTCGGGCTAATGACTGCTGCTCATCTAACTGCAGTCCACAGACTTTTATACTGTGACAACAGCTGACTGCATCGGCTGAAACTGTCCTCTCCGGTCAAGTCGGAGGACTGACTGAGCAGGAGCATTTTATCTGAGGACACATATTTCACTACAATAATAATTTAAAAAACCTACTGAATCTGGAAATCTGTCAAAGACATGTATGAACTATGTCAGACTACAGCAATGGAAAGGGTATCTTTCAAATCCCAGATAGTCTAACTCCCAGTCTGCAGTCTGCTGTGTATACACAGGCATTCAGATGAATAATACATCACATGGTGTTAACAAGACACTGTTGCGATACCTTGGTGAACTCTGAGTTCTGTAAGTTGGCCTCAGGACACCAGCGCCCTCCCAACGCAGTCAGCATGGCGCAGTCTTCTTCTTCTTTGGTGCACGGCAGCGTTGGAACGTAAACTGCTGCAGTGGGGAGGTCTTCCATGTCTGCTCCGCTGCAGCTGGGAGTCCGCAGCTGGAGGCCCCGCAAGAACAGGTGACACGCTTCCAGGTCGGCTTCCCAGATACGCTCCAGGCCTGGACAGCCACAGCTGAAGACAGGAACAGGCCAGTAGGTCATACCATACCCAACCATGCAATACAAGTTACACTTTATAGATAGACTTGGGTTGCAGAATTATAGAAATGGATGGTTATCGTGTACATTTATTACAGTTTGGGTCTGAATTCTACAGTAGTGGTGCTTTTTAAAAACATTACAACATAATATTTTGTAAAATGATGATAAAGCCAAAAAACCCTTCTATTTTAATTACTGTAAGGGTCAACCGATAAGAATAATAACTGTGTAATTATTTTTCTGGGACAGTTATCATACCCTGAAAATCTCACGCCATTGCAACCCTAATATCTAATATGCGACATAACATATGGTGTGTGTTCACATTAGGGAAAAACATGGAACAACACTATGATGTCGGGTGCAACGCGACATCCTGCGGCGGGGTGCAATGCAGCACATAAACCGATAAAATGGTACAGTTAAATATGATATGACATTCTAACCATACAGCATTAGATATATTAACATATAATTATGTATATTGTCACATTTTGTTACTGAAATTTCATCCACTATTAAACACTTGTACACAAGGTTAATACAAATCACCATGTATTAAAGTACATACAATTAAAAAACAGTACAAAATAAAAGATTTCATTTCTTACCTATTCAGTTACAGTAATTTTTATAAACATATGCTTTTTCTGATTTCTTTTTATGCCAGCAACATGTTTCAAACAGGTCGGGACAGGAACTACAAAAGACTGGGAATGTTGTGGAACGCTCCAAAAACATCTGTTCCAAACATTCTACAGCGGAACAGGTTGACTGGGAACAGGTGATAGTACCATTAGTAGTAAGACTGGATATCCATGTGGTGTCAACCAGGGCTGTATCTATAAACACCATTATATTTCTCAGTATCAGGGCTAAAATATGCTAAAGCCTGTTTTGTAAACGTACATAGAATGCCCATTTGTAAGGTTATAAGACCCTAAGCATATGGTCTGTTATAGACATTATGAGCACACTAATATCAGTACAAAACCTCACACAATATCATATAAAAAGTTTTTTTAAAAAAGGTACAGTGTGCACATCAGGACTGTGAATTGCTGCATGATAACAGGAGCTGCACAGGCACAGCGAAAGACATCTCCATAACAAAGCACTGACAAAAGAGTGACAGGGAGGAAATGAATCATTCAGAGATTGTAATTCCATTGACAAAATGTAATGAGAGTGAATGTCCTGGTAGGCTGCCCTTCTCCTCACAGAGCTGCAGCAGGGAGCGAACGAGGGGCCTGGATGTGTTCATCTCTGCCGGGGTCACTGAGCACGAGTTCAGGGGGGAGGACGAGAAGATTGCTTTTTGTTTATCTACTCATTGGGTTACAATCACTCATCCTTCACCCTCCCTCGACCTGACCTTCTCGACATCAGATGTAAAAACAGGAGAGAGCAATTAAAGCAGCTGCATCTGAATGAATATATTGTTCGGAAAATGAGCGGTGCGGTCACTGACCTGTGGAGCTCAGTGTTAATTGTGCTATTATTTAGGTTAGGCTGGTGGACGTTATGCTGGTGAACATTTTTTTGCAGCACAGTAACACCTGGCGCTATGTGGTACCAGGTCTATTTGGCTTTCTGAAAAAGGTTGTTCCATTTCCTTTGAATGAGCTACTCCCCCGCTGACTCACATTTGAGACCTCTGACCTTTAAAATATTCATATTTATTCCTCTTCTTCTTACGCTGACCTTTAGATAACAAGTCACTCCCAAATAATTGTGGTCCCAGGTGACATTTTAGGAACCAAATCCATTGATCTTCTTAGAAATTCTACCTTTAATCTGCTTTAAGAGACACACAAAAATGCGGAAAACCTTCACTCAAGCGCATGAATATTTCAAAGTAGAAAACAGAATCTGCCTCCACTTTCCTTCTCAATGTTAACCTTGTTTCCAGAAATCGATCATTGTGTAGGAAACAAACTCAATCTGACAGGATGTGGGGACAAAGACGTGGGTTTTCCTACCTACAGTACGAGGCGGCTCAAACATCTTAAAGGAATAAATGTCCTCGATCTCACTGTGCATGCCAATTTTCAACCCAGGAGGAGATTCTCTGTCACAAACACTAATTCTCAGATTGACTGGCGTGGGATTGATGAAAACAAACAACTTCACACTCTAAGCGCAAATAAACTTACGTGTAAGCCTCTATGATGTGTTCAGTATTTTCCCATATAAAGCGCCTCCCTGCTGTGCAGTTAGATTTGACTTTAAATTGCTCATTCCCCCATCACACGTAAACAAACTCAAAGACAGAATGCACCCAGACAACATTGTTAAATCTCTCCCTCTGTTCCTTCCTCTCTCTCTGGCTCTCTGTCTCTCTCTCTCTCTCTCTCTCGGTGATGAGGCCCCTAAAAGTTGAATGCCACTTGTTTTCCAGCCCATCTCCTGCCTGAAAAGGACCGCCAACCTCTGTACCCTGCCAGCGCACGCCTCTCAGCCGTTCTCTAACCTTCGTTTGGCGTGCAGACAATAGAAAAATTGCTCGGCCCAGCCACCCCCCCTCCCTGCCCTCGCCAATTCACTGCTCGACGCCTCTGAATTCTGCTATGGTCGGGACGCACCCAGTGAGCCATGCCATTGTTATTTTTCTCTTCTGAAGTGGAGAGGCACACACACACACACACACACACACACACACACACACACACACACACACACACACACACACACACACACACACTCACACAGATGGGTGGGCACACATGTGTTGACTTACACACATACCCATAAATCATCCTCTGTGGGGATTCAGCGTGTACAATTATAAATTCCTCGGAAAAAAAAAAAAAAATGTCAAAGCTGGCCTCATCTATCACAAAAGCTTCAGTGACGACCACAATTCATTACAAATAACTGGCACCGGCGCGAGGGCTCAGTGTAGTGAGAATCCAGACAACATGTCAGCCCCTAAACATCCCTGTGATGGTGCCCGTCGGTATGAACTCCTCGACCGGGGGGTTAATTGGTGGCAGCCGCTCGGCCTGCCATCTGACAGTGGCAGGGTGTGGGTGTGCTGCTCCGCTGATGGCCCGGTAATAAGACGGAGAGACAGACAAGCACACTCCTTCTACAGTCTTGCAGCCCCCCGTGGGACCGCTGACTGACAGGACTGCTCTTTCTCCTCAAGGCATTATGTGGGCACACAGACTGCGACGAAGGGGAGGATTACAAATATAACTGTTGAGCGAAGGGGCAGCGGCCCGGTCCTGCTGGAACCAGTAGGCTCTGTCAGACCTCTCGGGGGTTCTCGCACTGTCTGGCCAAGATTCTGAACTCTACCCAGCATCAGGCCATATGCTCAGCCAAGAACAGACAGAGTGTGAAAAACAGCCCCTATCTTCAGTCACAGCTGGGGTTTCTGGCAATCTGCAGATCGGGATATGGGTGTGTTATCTTTGGGTAGCGTGAGCATCGACTCTCAGAGACATGACTACTGAATGAAATAAAATAAAATAAAATAAGCCCAACTCTCTCCTACATACTCTCATGTCAGCGCCTGTGATGTTTGGGATCATGGGTGAGAATTCACACTTGGTACACCGGTAATGTTTCCCCTTAATCATGCAGCAGCATCTCAAGCAACACCAGCAGAAAGCGAGGTGCTAATAATATGGTGAAATACAAGGTGGCGTCTGCTGGGTGAGGTGTGATGGATGGTTTTGCAAGGTGGGTGGCTCGATGGCTGGGGAGGGTTTTCACAGCAGACAGCTGAGCAGCCGAGGTCCCTTTGTTTCGAACACTTTACACTGTACAGTCAAGATTTTGTACATTTAAAGTGATAATAGAGTCTTTATTTTCGCTCCCTGCTCAGACACCCTGAGCATGTCCTCGATTTTAACTAAGAGCACACGTCTCATCTGAGTATTTTAATGACTTCCACACCGGTTGCACTGCATCCATTAAATATGAAAAACGACATTCAAATCTAAATAGAAGAGAGCCTAAATGTAGGAAAAACACGAGAGGCATTTCCTAATGAAACATCTACATAATGTATTAAACAACTGCGCGGTGCTGCTAATCTGAATAAAATGTTTTTTGTTCTGGTGACACACTTACAGCATCTGCGCTGCTCCAACATCCTGTTTTAGTCTTTAGCAAGGAAGAGATAATTGGTTTTTTCAACACCATCCGTCTCCACGGAGACCAGACATCTCACCAGCACTAATCTGCCTCTCTCCTCCCCTCCCCCCTCCCCCTGCCTCCTCCCCCCTCTCCTCACCTCCCATCACCAACCGCACTCCATCAACAGTAATGTACATTAGAGCTGACTGATAAAATTTACAGTGGATGATGGGCAAGCGTGTCTGTGTGTGTGTGCGTGTGTGTGTGTGTGTGTGTGTGTGTGTGTGTGTGTGTGTGTGTGTGCACACGCTCATATGGGGACAACTGCCCATTCAATCAAGCCCAATATGTGTCACTGTGCCAAACTGGAGCTGATGGGAGCTACTGGTCGCCGCCTGGAGCCAAAGCTGTGTCTGTGATTTGATCCGGACCGCCTCTGGTGATGGAAGCAGATCCGAGGCTGGAGAAACAATCAATTAATACAGACTGTGATGAGCAGGACAATTAGTTTACTGCACCCAGCACCCAAGGAAGGTGTCTTTTAATGTGATTTTTCTTTCAATGGTGATGTGGTTAGACACACGTAATCTATATAATCAGCTATTCCATGCAATAAAGCATCTACCGCTGAGACTAAAAGATAGGATCAGCGAACATAAGAGCTCAATTAAAAGGGGAGATATAAAGCAGACCTTGTCCTTTGTTGGAGGACAACCATTCATTTATACAGTCATTATTACTGTTATTTAAAGGGGCACTTCACTGATTCACCCATGACATTCAGTTTGCTCGTCACGAGGAGTACTATTCAGACTGTGAAAACAGGAGCTTTACAAAATGTGAGGAAAAAAATAACTGGTGATGTCATCTGGGTCATCAGAGCTTGGAAAAACTGGAGGAGTGGAGTTTAGTGTTGGGTTAATGGGCATTGAAGGATCGAGCATTTCAAGATCTTTTATTTTTTTGATCTTTTTTATTTGATAAAATGTATCCTAGATTTAGCCAGAAAGCTTGATGGAGCATATTATTATCATGGCAGCCATTTTCATCACTCAGCGTGGGAAGCTCAAATGTTGTACTGCTGTGTTGCAAGATTTCAAGTCCTACAAAAACTGAGAACACGACAAATAATGATCATTTCATTGCTTCTGAAACTAAAAGAGATGAGGGATAGTGAAAACCCAGGAGGACACTGGGCCATATTTTAATCCATTAGCTCACGTTAGCGTTCTACACTCTTTACATTGGCTTCCTGTAAATTCCAGGATTCATTTCAAAGTTCTCATCTTCACATACAGAGCCACATATGGTCAAGCGCCTTATCTTGTCAGACTGGCTTTTGTCTCACATGCTGCTATCTAGTGTTGTAATCTGTATGCTTTTATTCATTTTGAATTGTTCCATGTGTTTTTTGTTTTTTTTTTTCAGGGTTTTGTTGTTTTCTTTCATGTGTAGCACCTTGTGACCGGTTCTGTGAAAGGTGCTGTATTAAATAAACTTCTCTTACTTGTGTACATTCAACCATTTCCTAGCTACAATTAGATTGCATCCAGTGCCTTTTGTTTCCAGGCTTAAATAAATGTGACCAGGTTGTGTGTTGATATATAAGAGTTAATTTCCACCTTTCATTCCTATCCTGTAATGCCATTAAACGGCGATGTTGGCTGAGAGGAGGTTGAATGCCAACATTAGCTGTTCTCTAATAAAAGCTAATGGGTTATCAAATATGTTATTCTACCTTGATTTGTGGCCTAATGTCCCTCTAGATTTTCCCTGTCGGCTGTCCGCTCATTTGCTGATCAATCAGGAAGGAATGAAATGAGACCAATCTGTCAGATTCCCGACGTTGAAACTAGGCGGCAGTATAAGCAGTTTTCACATAATGTTAACAACCACATTTAAAAAAAAAAAAATTTCACATGTTAGAAATTATAGACAAATACATCTTCTATATTGATGCTATTTTGCAGCTCATTCCATGCTCAGGACGCATAAAAGATGTAAGCAGCACCTTGGCCCATCAGTCACTTAAGCTTTATTTAATTTTCTTGTTTTAGGGTTGGTAATAATTTGCAACTGTGAAGATTTACGCTGTATTTAACCTTGTGTTGTGTACATTTATTTAGAAAACTCTGCATTGGAGCTGCAGCACCCTTCAGAAGCTTGCCATCTATGCACATTGTGTGGCTCTGACAGGTACTCTCTCTCTCTCTCTCTCTCTCTCTCTCTGTCTCTCTCACTCTCTCACTCTCTGTGAAAAATCAAACAAACAAAACACAAAGCGGCCATCTGCCCTATCGACAGAAAAGGTCCAGAGGCATGCTTCCCTGCTGGGCGCCGAGATCGCAGCCATGTTGCCCCCTTGACCACGCAGAGCCCCGGCCCGTGCATCCCTCAATAAACAAACAGCCCTGCAGTGTGTGACTGACTCCTGGCTCCCGTCCAAAAAGGTGACCCTGCCTCTCCAAGGATTGCAACGCACAGAGTGACCCCCTCTCACACACAACACACAGGGACACGGGTCAGGCAGGCAGCATCTCTGACAACATAGGCTTTTCCTGGCTCAGAGAAAGCCCAGGCGGCTTAACCTTCCTCCCCAACACTTTAAAAAAAGAGAGAGGCAGAATGGTGGTGTACGCAGAAACATTGCCAGCTCTGTCCATCCATCTATGAGACAAAACGCTTCCAAAATGGTGCAGAATAAGAGCCGATCACGTCACAGCTGTCTTGGCGCACCGAGGAGGCGAGCTCCCCTCACCATAAGGAAGCGTAAAACAGGCGGATGCCGTTGACACTTGACTGGGTTCTGCACCCTTCAGCCACTCAGCACATCACAGTCCCGTTGTGTAACCATCGGGGCGGCTGGGCGACCACCCGCAACGCAACAGACATGTCCTCTGTGATTTAGGAGCTTCGGAGCGTCAGATAGAGAGAGTGAAACAGACAGAAAAAGACATTGTTGTGTCTAAAATGGTTTACAGAGAGGAGGGGAGAAGGTGAAAACAGCTAAAAAACAACGGTACAGAAAATATGTGGGAAGGTGGGAAGATGGAGACAAATTGCACAGGTGAGAGACGGAGAGAAATGTGAGAAAAGGGGCTCCGGGAGACAAAAGGTGTGAGCGCAGGTGATGTATTGGGGAGACGGCGCTCTAGTTAGAGGACGACAGAGGTGAGAGGAAACTCCTTGGAGGCGGTTGCTCTGTTTATGCCTCCTTGTTTTGCTTTACTTCTTTGGAATATTGAGTCGTCGCGTCGGCTCTAAAGAGGAGAAAGAGACAGTGGCAAACGCTCTTACCTGTGCAGTCTGTCCTCCAACAGCCTGATGTACTTGGTGGTGTTCTCCTTCAGACGGCTCTCTGTAGCAGAAGGAACAAGAAGAAGAGAACAATGGCAACTGTCATTCCATTCACTACTTTTATTAGCCACATAATGGGGTATCCAAGCAACAAATCACAGCTCTAATGCCATTAAACTGACTTGTCATTAGCTAAAAAGTACATGAGCTCTGAAAGGTAAGTAGTTATCACAGTTGGCGATGGCATTGTGCAGAGAAACTGCAACATTATTAAGACAAACACACAGTCGAGGAAAGATGATTCCCATAGCTCTGAGAAGAGATCAAACTGGAGACGTCCTGAGGATAAAAAGGGATTTTATCGTGCCATAGGTCCTTATATCATGCCAGATTTTCTGTGAGGCATGAAGTTGGATGGATAGCTTATGTTGCTTCCTGTGCCCTTCTGCCAGCAGTGAGCTGCGCCTGAGGAGGCAGACGCAGGCTGGCTGAGCGTTAGTCGGGATGGAGAGGAGGGCAATCTGAGCGCCGTTAATGAGCTCATGTATGAAACATGAGAATATGCCCCCTGCAGCAGCAGATTTTTGAACACAACAAGATGCACTTCAATCAAATATATCTAATATATATCAAATTGCGCCGCAAATATATATATGCACACCAGCTATAACGTTTAATAATACTCTCCTATAACCCACCCCTAGGTGCAATATGTAAGAAGTGGCTACATGCCAGATTCATAAAACAAATACTGCTACTAGTTGGCTCAGTTATCCATGCAGCTAGTGGTCTGGACTAGGAGATTGCCCAGGATCTTTGGACCAGGACATGCTGAGGCTAGCTGGTTAGCATGCTAACTTCAATAGATAACTCTGCAACACAGTACATCGATGTCATAATGGCACAACTTTTATTTCTTTACATGTTGGTGATCATTTTAGTGAATGTTGATTGTTTTCAACTAAATTCTGACATATTGCACTTTTAATAGCAACAATCAGACAAGGGAGAATAACTCTTTCCTCTTTCTTAAAGCGAACTGGATGAGAAGATTGGTACCACTCTCATGTCTGCAGACTAAGTATGAAGCTATCCGTAGGTGGTTAGCTTAGCTCAGCATAGAAAAGCTCAATACCAGTCTTAACTCTTCATTTAATACGAAGTTCAAGCTAGAAGCTAGTTAGCTTAGGTTAGCATAAAGACTGAAACAGGGGGAAATAGCAAGCCCGGCTCTACTCAAACAAAATAAGCTCTCCAGCAGCTCTGGAGCTCAAGTCTTGCCAACATTAGCTAATTTGTACAACAGCATGCTGTGGTTTTAAGGGGGGTTATGTGACTTTTTAACTGACAACAGTTACTTCCAACCAGTGTAGACTTGTGGAGGGGACTGCATCAGCCAAGAAATAAACCTGCACACTATAGTAATACTTTATTTTGTACACACCGAACAAACAAGTTAATTAGTGAGCTTCAGAGCTGATGTCCCCATTTTCGAGTTGTTATGCTAAACTAAGCTAACCGGCTGCCTTTGGTAGCTTCATATTTACCATACAGACATGAGTCTTATTAAAATCAAGCAACTTCTGAACTCTCAGCAAGAGAGCAAACATGTTTCCTAAAACGTCAAATAGAGGCATGCCACGTTAAAGATTTATAACGAACGGGCACTAGTAGACAGTGCTTCGTTTTAAGGACCCACGAGCCAAAAATAGCTTGGAACTACTCTCACGTATAGCCACTTAGCTCGCTCACTTTGACCAGAACCCACACAGAGAGGACGTCATTTAATTGGCTGTTCGGAATCACAGTGAAGTTTGAAATATAATTCGTATCATTGTCTTGATGGTGGTTATTAGACAGCATCAGCTCCAGGATGAGACAAGCTGGGGGCTGGCACAGCGGGGAGACAAGGAAAATGTCTGGGACTAAGTGGCTGCGACACACACACACAAACGCGGACACTCACGCGCACACACACACACGCACACACACACACAATCCTGCCCATAGTTTGGGGAAGTAATGAGAGAGATAGTGAGGCTATTTATGGTGTTCGCATGTGTTTGTCACAAAAAGCGAAATCTTGCCCAAGAGTCGTTCTCATTCAAAGCGGCCATATCTGCTCAATCAGAGGGAAGAGGGAGGCCGCTGGGGTGGCTGTGACATATCTGGCGAGCGTATCTGGTGTTCCGTGGACCAGACAGCTCACTTACCACCCCTCTAATTGCTATGTGAGATCCTATCCTATCTGACAGAGTTTTCCCTCGTCAACTACCATTCACGCCGGCTCCGTTAGGCAGCGTGCAAGGGGATAGCCACTGAATAATACATAGGGGGCATTAAGCCTGACTTCAGATGGCACAGAGCATGTTCAGATGCAAGATGACAAAGTAGGCTGCCGCTCGAACAAGAGCAAGATCCATATTTAGAATTAATATACAGTGAGCAATGGAAACAGTCGACGTAGAGGCAGATGAAGATGGGCGACAGGCATGAGTGCTAACTTAATATTTCCCTTCGATGCTGAGACTCTTGTCGGCAGAGGGGAGTCACTGTGCCATCCTGTCGCCATGCCAACCGGTGGCAAACTAGTGAGGCTTCTCGGGTGTGACCGATGAAAATAATCTTCTCTTTATAGAATGGGACAAGACATCAAGCGGCAGAGCCTCCTCCTGCGCTGAGTGGAACTAGAGCACTGGGTGATATTACCACTTCCTGTAAGTCGGCGGGAGGCTGCTGTCATTGGCAGGCCATGCGAATAAAATCGGCACTAAGCCCATAAAAGAGGAGAGCCACTCTGTTAGTCCCTGATACATGCGGCAGTGAATTCGGTGCTGAAGGAACCTCACAAAGGCGTTTCACAGACTGGGCATCGGAAAATTCATGAGCTCAGTCTCCCGTCACACCAGCGATCTCAGCAGGCGCTAAACATCACTGATTGCTGCCAAGGACCCCGGCCAAAATCGAACAGGCCATTCATTCATAATACAAACAGAACTGAGACACTCTTGAGAGAGGATGAGAATGTGTTACAAAGAGGCCATGTCCTTCATATAGGTTAAAATACTCATCCATTAAATAACGACATTAGCTAATTAGATGGAAATTTGATCTAAACGATGAATTCGATGATTAGAATCAGCAGACAAAGCAAACAGAGCAGACATATCTCACAGTGGTGCACAATTTGCTCGTGCACAATTCCCGAAGATGACGTTACGGGCTTTAATGAGCCGGCAGAAGTAAATGATGGCAAGGTGTTTGGATTTGCTGCTGCATTATGAGCTTTTGAGCAGCCCTCTAATTGAAAGTGAATAATGCAGTAATTTCTTCATTGCCTTGTAACAATAAAAGCACCCAACATCTGTACGGCCTTCGTGTTGTCAAACAAATTAGAGGCGGCTCCGTGCTAACACAGCACCACCGATATGCGTGTTCTAAAAGCCCGAGCATAATAAGGCAGAAGAGAAATTGTGTGTCTTTGTAATTGAGTTGAAGCCACCGACTGTGATTAATGTGTTTAAGCTCAGCTTGGGCTGTTTGAGCACAACGGCACTGCAGGTAACGCAAACACACAGTCAGCACATGCAGACAGCCGCATCCTATGAGTGTTTGTGAACTTAACATCAGCCCAGCAGCATGGCTAATGAAGGAAGAGGGGCAGGCTGGTATCTCAGACAGACACTCAATAACCCATGATGCTTTAAGGCTGTGGGATCGCAAAGCACGGCAGCACACAGATCGTAGCTGGCACGGCGGAAACACATTGTGGGGCTGCACGCGGACACACAACAAAAGGAATCATCTGACAAAAATTTGGCTGTGTGTACAAAATCTGCACTTGAGTGGAGATATATATTTCAGTTCAGGGTGCTGAATCACTCTGACTGAAATGTTAGACATGCTCACATTTTAACTCAACTCAGTCTCAGTAAACAGAGCCTGTTTTTTTTCCAGAGGACTCTCAACTGCCTTTGCTGCTGGGTGTAAAATATTTGTTTTTCTGATGACTGAGTCTAGGAAGCACTAAGAAGTACATGAACTCATCTGCAATGTGCACTCGTTAAAACTCTACAACTCTCCACAGCTTACCTGCTCACATTCCTGCTCCATTAAGCTGCTATCTTATTATTTCCTCTGGATCAGTTGGGAAACTCATTAGCAACACACTAATACATTATCCAGAAGAGGAGGCATTTCTGAATTGGTCACCTCCCCCCAGAGAAGAGTTTGGTCTGAACAAGAGTCTCCAGCAGCTGCCATGGCTTGAGACACGCGCCTGATTGCACTTAGTCACAGTGGTAATTTAAAGAACCATTGTGAAGTATTTAGTAGCATCTAGCAGTAAGGTTGCCGATTGCAACCAACTGAACACCCCTCATCTAACCTTCCCTGGTCGTGGCTGCTAAAACATAAAAAAAAGGGCCTCTTCAATGTCTTATTTTTGTCTACTACCGGAAACCATAGAAATGGCGGACACCACCATATATCTGATATGAAAGGCTCGTTCTATGGTAATGAAAACAAAACCATTATTAGTTTCAGGTGATCGCACACTAATGAAATCATAATTAAGAATGCTTTATTCTTTTAATGTCTCCCACGTTCACCATTTTGGTTTATTGTGTTAGCATGCTAAGGTCTGCTAATCATCATTAAGGAGGTGAAGGCCATTAGCTCAAACCAGAACTGCTCTACCAGGTAATGGCACTAGACGGAAAGTCAATGGGTAATCCATCCAGTTGCTGTTTAGCTAGTTCCTCTGGAGCAAGTGGACTGACAAGTTAACGCTGCCGTCCCTAGAGCAAGACTGCTAGAATTGCTAAAAACAATTATTAGTTTTAAGGTAATAAAACCAACAGCACCACACTCAGACTCATTTTGAGTACAGTAGTATTGATTCACACAATAGAAAGTGATTGATGCACTGGTGTGAGTTGACGTAGCGGTCGCTCAATCAACGTCCCTTTGTTTGTGCAATAATTCTTGTGGGTATGGACGCCATGATACAATGAAACGACTTCCTCCGCTGAATCGCAGGAAAAATGAATACTGCCAAAACTTCAGAGACAAAAACCAGGAAACATTCTCTGGGGCCCACTTAACCACTACACCGCTCTCAATCATTCAGACACTCTTTAGGAGAAGAGCTGTCATACGTTCCATCATGTTCTCAACAGAAGCACCCCGAAAGAGGCAGAGTCATGAATAAATCATATATGTCCTGGCCTTCACTATTGGCACTCCATTAAGAGGAAATCGCAGTTGTTTAATAACACAGGGTGACAGTAGTTTGATGTACACTTCAGCTGGTGGACGAGTTTGGCCCGAACAACCTCCCAAATCCTGCTGAGAAAAAAGTGACACTGGAGGAGGAAGGAAGAATAGATGGAGGAGATCAAGGCAAGGACAAAAAGAGACACTAATTAAATATATTCCAGTGAAGCCGTGTGGAGAGGACAACCTACTGTCTTTATCACAAATAGCCAAATTAGCTGACTGCTCTAGAATGCACCGCCTGCATGCTAACAATAGCATTAAATAAGCATTACGAGAATACTTGGATGAATCAAGGGGAACACACGCTGACACGCTGCCTCCACGTTTGAATGTCCTCACTCCTGGGGGTCATTTGCTCGTGTTGTTCAGCTCTTCAATTATTTATTTGTAAATTTAGTGTCACTCCAGATCTCTCTTGGGGACAAAATTATACTCTCAGCGGGGAATCAAACCTCCAGCCATAATGGGCTTGGTATTCATCAGCACTCGTGCCAATAGCAATTAGGGACGTAATGGCTCCCAGGCCAAAAACCCCCCACACCACGATGTACGCTGGGCGGAGGTGCTCAACAAGCGGAGGCTGTGTGGTTGAAGTGAACATATGTGTATAGATTTTTGCCATGGTGTCAGCCGAGCTGTGCCAAGACAAAAGGCCTTTTCACGAGCGGGCGTGTGGTTTTCTTGTTCAAAGATGACACTGGTGTCATTAGCATGAGCGCAGAGATGCCTCAGAAACTCAACGGATGGCCATCTTGACTTTGAAGTACACTGTAATTTCTAATCCCCTCCAGCTAAAGAAATGCTAATGTGCTGTTTGTGGGCTATCAGTTTCCAGCTAGCGTGTGCCAGCCCCTTATTACCAAATAGGATGACAGTTTAATGAGCCCCTTGCTTGGTGTCAGCAACACATTGTGAAATTGTGCCTGCTGCCATATTGTGTGCGCCCACTTGAGCGTTTGAGAATGCCGCACAACCAACCATTAACTCGGCGCCTCTTCCCACATTTGGTGACGTGTCGCACACCTGACTCCTGTTCCTTTGTTTAGCATGCCACTGCTCTCTCAGCTCCTGCGTCCCTGGGAGCTCTGTTATTCAGTGTATATAGGATACCGAGGTGAACTTGAACGTGTCTTTGGCGGTTGTCAGGGGAGAGATTAATGCTGTTCCCGGCTGTTTTAGAAAGCCAAGGTGGTCAGGGCTGAATTTCAGCAACAACAATCGGGCAGGTGACTGAGTTTCTTGCTCAAAGGTGAAAGGAGAAGAAACACAGTCGCTTTTGCCAGTAAAAGAAATTGGTTTCTGCGATGATTGTATAAAATCACGGACCTTCCATGAACAAAAATCAAGTCCATGCATTACAGTGTTCCCAGTGAACAAACCCATGCATCTAAGCCTGCCTGCGACAATGAAAGGGTGCCCCCTAGTGACAGCCGAGGGCGAATTCACGACAAGACAACAGGTCGACACTGATGATGACGCTGCAGCCACAGTCCCTTAACGATCCACGTAACAGTGTATGTTAGACGGCTGATTGCGCGCCTTTGGGGTTGCAGCAGGAGCCCGATCCAGAGCTCCCGTCTCTGGTCTTTCACCGCTCCGTTTTCTCTCTCTGCACTCAAGTCTCATCGCCTCAGAGAGTGAAATGACCTTTTTTTAGAAACTGACTGATGGACTAGAGAGAGTAGAACTGCAGGTAGAGCCGTCAAAATCCATTTATCTCTCTGCCAGTGCCAGGAGGCCAATCCAATCTGACTCCCCACCCCCCGCCTAAAAAAAAAAGCAAGCCCCCTTCTCTAAGCAGCATTCAGATCTCCTCTAGTTGGAGAGTGTGCGAGCGCTGATACACCATGTCTGCACAGAGTGGCTCGGAGGTAATTGGCTACTTCACACAATCTAAAGCTCATTTCCCCCCTGCACTACCCCCCATCGCTCCTCTCACCCTCCTCTTAACAACTGCCAATCCTGCTGGTAACTCATTTGATGCCAAGTCCCCACTGACAGCGGATCACTTCTCCTTCATTTAGGAGAAAAGTCATCGTCCATTGATGTCCTCCCAGCGTGGAGCGACATCAAGAGAGGACTTCTCTTCCAAAGAGCTCTCGTGTTTCACATTTGAATTGATGTTTTTTAAAAGGTGTATTCAAAGAGTGGGAGAGAGGTAGCTTTAAAAAAAATATTACAAACATTTTCTTGTCTCAGTGGGGAGATGAGTGCCCTTTCAGATAACGGTGCATTTATCTCATTTAATATATCTATATAGTTATTTAAAGCCGCTATAGCCAGCATTTTTTATAACTGCAATGGCACAAATTACCATGTCAGATGTGAACAAGGTTGATAGTAGTGATGAACCCACAGAGAATTATTAATCAACTCTGCAGTTCAACTGAGATCTACACAGCATTTCAGCGTCTTATTTCTTTGTTTTTTGGGTGGGAATCTTGAATGCTGGAATAATGCCACACTGCTGTGTACCAGGTCATATAAATGTAGGAAATCTGACAAATTGTCATCATTTCACGGCTTCATGAGCAATCAGCAACCAGAAGGATGGTGGAAAGTGAAATTCTGGAGGGAAACTGGGCTTTCAAAGTAAAGCAACATATTTGATAACCCATTAGCTACCATTAGCATTTAGTCACTCATTACATTAAGTGTGTTTCACTTCCAGGCTTAAATAAATGTGTACAATATGTGTGCTGACATTTTAGGATTAATTGACGGCTTCATATTGTGTAACACTATCAAACAGTAGGCTAATGTTAGCAAGGAAGTGGTTGAACGATAGGGTCTATTTGGGTCTTTTTTTAACTATGCCGAGAAGATGATCTATAAATCTGATAATGTGAATATGTCAGCTGGTATCTTGGCAACCTAATGGTGACGACAGGCCAAAGAAGAAAGTGGTGACCAAGGAAAGCAACAAAGTGACACTGAACCAATGTTGAGTTTTTAGATTTTCGCAGCTTCCCCTCACAAAACTGCTGCTGCATCTGCAGCTTGGTAGAAGGAAAATTGCTTACGGTAACAACGTAATTATTACAAATCATGAATATCATAATCCATTTCTGCCAATAGATGCACCCATACCATCTGTAAAACTGGTGATAACCTTTCGCGAGAAGGATCTGTTGCCTTTAGAAAGTCTTTTATCACATTGGTGAAGATGATTTGTTGCTAATAGTGCTAGTACTGGAGCAGCCCAGTTGCTCCTTTGGGATAACAACAGTTCACATTGTCTTGATGCAGATTATCTTGACACATTGTCTTGATGCAGACTGGCCTCAGTGACTCACCATGCTGCACCTCCATGTGCTCCAGCTCCTGCCTGAGCTGCTGCCGCTGCTCCTTCATCCTGGCCAGCTCCTGGCTGCTCCCCGAGCTGAGGCTGTGCAGCCTCTTGGCCAGAGCCTCCAGCCGGTCCCGCTCCAGGTACACCGCCTTCATCTCGGCCTTCAGCTCCTTGGCACTGCCGAAGTCATTACCTGCACCGGTGCACCACAGGAGGACATTAAGCTTACGCCGCCCATTAATGAGCACCTCGATCATTAATAGCGTAATTACGTGTGGCTAATGGTGGGCGATTTGGTTAAATGGGGTAAATAAGAGACGTGAAATGTAGGAAGCGTTGCATCGGGGTGTGGTTACCTGAAATGGCTGCCAGCTTGGCTTCATGCAGTGCCAAAAGCTGAGTTTCAGTCTCGCTGACTTTCCTCCTCAGGCTGCTGCCCAGCCTCTGACTCATGACCACCTGGGGAAAAGGAGGGAAAGGAGAGGCGGAGGAGAGAGAGAGGGGGGAGGGTGGTAACTAACAAAACCTTTGCAGACACATGGATCCCAAAGGATGCATAGCTCATTTCCAATTCCGCTTTCATTTTCTTTTTGACACTCATTCTTACAGGACCTTACAGAGTCATTTCCGTCCTCCTGTGTTTGCCCTGCCTTGAATACACCGCAGAGCATCAACGCTGATGTGTTACCTTGTCTATAACCTTTGGAAAGAAAGAAGGTGCATCTCCTTTCATGTGGACGGACAGGGAAATGTGAAATCTCCATAAAAGATGCCATTAGAATGTCAGAGAGGAAAAAAGGCCCTGAATGTCAGCGGCCTGACGGTGATGCAACACCTCGGCTCTGCGGCACTCACGGCGGCACTGATGGCTTCAGATACAGTCTGTCTGGCCCCCATCTGCCCCCACCCTGCCCTTTAAACCTCTGTTCTTTCCAATGTTTTCACTTTGAGTTACAGCCCGGTACAATCCCCACGATGCGCTTCCGTCTTTTGAGGAACTGTTTCCACCACTCAGAGGGGATGTGCAGCCGGGTTTTCTGACGCATTTCTCTTCATGAATCTGACACAGTTTTGTGCAACACTTTGAAAGGGCTGTCAAATAGGTTGGTATTTCTGAGGCAGAACATCTCCAGGGAGTTCTCCTTCCAAAAGAAATATAGGAAACTGTTTCTTTTTTTTTCTTTTTTTTTTTTTTTTTAAACAGGCTTGCATAATTTTATTTCACGCATTACATGAGCTGGAAACGGCTCTGGAGCGCCTTTTTAAACTGCAGACATCGGTGATTTAATTTCAAACCGTCGGGCTGTTTGACAATTTCGAAAAGTCAATAGAGTAAAAGTGAAAGTTACTCTCTTGCCAGTAATCATTTTGTCACAGCGGATGTGCCATTTCCCACCTGGCGGAGGTGTCACGTGGGAATAAAACTTTTCATTTCACCTTAACAATGGACAATCTTGTGATTGTGCTCAAAGTGCCTCTCTGTGGAGAGTCTATACGTCGCTTTGAGGCGCAGCTTCAGAATCAACCAACCATTTGATGACGGGGTTCTAAAGGACACAGAAACACTAAAGTGGTCTTTTCCAATCCCTCCTCTCCCCTGCTGATTCTCCCTCTGCCTCCATCCACAAACCACCACTTCTTGCAGATTTCTGCTGCTTCTGGCTTTATCTCGCTGCACACATCCGTGTATCGAGATCAGTGGGAGGGAAAAAAGCAAACCCCTGAGACGCAACTCCAGAGACACAGCGCACACAAAGGGAAGCATGCAAAGCCTTTCACGCACAGGAATACACCGTCGACACTGTGAGAAAACCCACCAAAGCCAGCGTTGCTCAACAGATATGTCACCTAGGACACAAACACCTGAATTTCACGGCCCACACCCTGAAAAATATCAACTCCTACAAATAAATCACCAACCAAAGTTGTATTTCTTACAGAGGTCTTTCAGGGTGGATTTTTTTTTTTTTTTTTAAACGACATTTCATACATGAATCAGCTTTGACTTCGGAGACCTCACATCTTTGTCAAATAGAAATAAGCACACGGATACAGACAGTGACTTTTAGCATGTATATTTAACACACAGGAGCTGTCTCGAAGTACCTACTTTCTACTTTTCCACTTTCCTACTCCCTACTCATCAGATCTTTGTGCACATCCAGTCACTGTCGGCATTCTGCGGGGAGGCTGAGCTGAAAAGGACTAAATCAGGTCAGAGGAGCGGTGACTTACTTTAGCGGTAGCCTCCTTGATGGACAGGTTCAGTGCCTGCTCCTGCTCCTGAAGTCTGCAGAAAGAAAGGGGAGAATGTTACAGTGCAGCACAAAAAGTAATTTCTTCTTGAAGCGAAATCAATAGATGTCAATGAGAGCATGGGAGGAAGTCCGTCTGTGCTCATATAGCGGCTGAGTGCAGAGGGATGAATCATCTATCAAGAGGGTTACTGAACTTATTCATTTCTAACTTTTATGAAGGGGGAGTCCTCAAAGGCTTTGTCTGATGAATAAGAACAAAAGAGAAGCAACTGATTATTCACTAATAAGTCGACATCTTTACATCCGCAGTGGGCAAACTTCAAACGAAGACTTGAAACAGACGTCCACATCAGAAAGTTGGCACATCTTTAGCTCTTTGTGCTCTATTGATAAACAAAATGATTACATCAGCATTATCTGATGATCCACTAATTGGATGAAGGAACAGGTTAATATATGGGGAATACACTTTCACCATAATCCAAACTTCGGGAAACAGACTATTGCTGTTGAGTTTTGTTTTATGTATTCTAGTTCCATTATCGAACAAAGAGATGAGAAACAACTGTTCCCCAAAAGTTCTTTTTGAAATGACCAAGCTGTTGTTTTCAACCTTGAAACCAGGCAGGTAAAAAGCAGCCGAGCTCAAAACTACACTGAGAGATGACTTGTTTCTAAGTCACTTCAAACACGCAGTATTTGGACGGTTGGATTGTTCTATTGCTCTTTCACTGACGGCATGAATAGATATTCTGATGTCAAGGGTACACGTCACATCACTAATGTCATTAGTGTGCACGTATGCAAGCAGGACAAACCATTAAGGTCACATTATTTGGTGACAGAGATATGAATCAATTAGCAGATTGGAAAAAAAGGGGCATAAAATCCATTATCTACAGCACAGTCACCTTGAGGTAGTTCTAAACGTCTCTTATTCGAAAAATCTGGATGCCCTTTTCATGTTATTCAAGCTAATGTTCAGGGCGAATCAGAGTAAAACGTTGTCTCTGAACATCAGCGTGACAGCATCCTTTTTCTCAGGGATGCAGCCTCTCTGGCAAGATTCCTTTAATCCAGTCCAGAATTTGAGAAAGAAAACGTCCTGTGTTGTTTGGAAAAGGGAGCCTCGACACAATGACCCGGAGATGCACCCCTGAACATCCAATCTGAGGTCGCAATTTCAATCAGCGGCGGGTATAAATGCGTTCCGGTCGGGGTGAGAATATGTCAGATATCAAATTACGGCGGTGACGGTGGGTCACGCCACCGAGGAGGCGATAAGTACAATTTACATGTCTTCCTAACGAGTGGCAGGACAGAGAGGCTTTCCGCAGGGCTCCCTCGTAAGCCATTAACTTCAGAGGATATGATGCAAAGTAATCATTTGCATCTGAGAGAGAGAAAAAAAACCCATTAAAATTCAAAGCAGGTTCAAGCAGGTGTGAGAGAAGAGGATTGAGGGCACAAGGGATGCGTGGAATAATGAAAAAGTAGCAGTGGCTGCTCGATAACTCCTCCCCGAACCTGGAAATAAATAAATCACTCCTCATAAAGTCTCATGATTGCATTACATTCATTTGGCAGGTGCTTCTGTTGACTGTGGCTTTACAATAAAGAGCTTCAACCTTCAGGCACGACCGCTAAATACCATCAAAAACATCCAAAAGTGAGCACAGCCTCAGCTGCTTTAAGGTGTTTCGACTGGGTTGAAACATGGCGATGTGATTTTGATTTTGATAAAATGATCCAGCTGATTTTCTCAAAACGCCACTTTGTTTGTGAGAGGATGAACGAGAGCAGGAGGCAGAGAATAAGTGAAACAGAGGATGTGCACCGACACATCACCTCCAAACGAGCTCATTTATTGATAAGAAAATACTTGACTTGATGCAGGAAAGATGCTGTAGAGCTGATCACTGCTGTAGTGTCACGGTCTCTCACAGCTTGATAGTGACCCCACCTGGTGGCTGGCAGTACTGCAGGAACTGTGACAATCATCCACTGCACGGACCTCATTTCTTATGTTGAACAAATGGACAAGGCCCCTCTTTATCAGTTTTGTCTAATTACAAAACAATATCTCTAGACACTACTGCCACTTTAATAAATGAACAGAAAAACAGAGGCTCAACAATAACTGTACTGCTCACTACAAACAAATCACTTTTTTTAGTCTTTGTCCAGTTATAAAAGATATCTGATGCTCCATCTTCCATTTTTTTCTGTCACCACAAGAAAGATTACAGAATCTCAGATTTTGTTTTCTGTTGATGTTTGTTTTCTCTTCAGAAAGAAAAAAAAAACCTCACTCGCCTCACAGGGCTTCTGTAAAAGATACAAATGTTTAGAATTGTTTACATTATGGGAATATAAAATGGAAATTCTCTAATTCTTTCTAATCCTTCATGAGGAATTTATGTAAAATCAGGTATTTTAAGTCTCCACGAGTTCTGGTGAAAGCTGCTTCTTTCAAAAAAAGGTGTCTCATGAATGTGTGTCCTTTTACATTACAATGAAACCTCCCTTTAACTTCAAGTTTAAGAAGTGAAAGCTCTGGAACATTTTGCAGTTTTTAGAGATTTCTGGCTCCTGCAGTCAGAAATCATAATTGTACATTCATATCACCTCTGAGTGAAGGCGATGTACGTGATGGCTCAGTCAGCAAGTTAGAGAAGTCAGAGAAGGACCATCATAAAAAGGTGTAAGATGCAAATGTTTAAAGTGTGAAAATGTTTCTTGACAGAAGACTTTGAGGTGTAATTTCACATATACATTTTCCATATACATTTTGCACATTTTCTTAACTATGTTGGACTGTGTATAAAGACATACACCTTCTGGAGAGCATCAATAAGTCCACACATCTGCACCGAACACTTTTTTTTTACCTGGATTTGACTCTCTTTATGCACTGATCACGTAAAAATGACAGCAGCACATTATCCTAGTCTGGGTCCTGTGCTTGTTAATTAAGCTTTTTGAAATGGAGCCTGATATCTGGTTAATCATGAGATTAGAAGAATAATCTCAATCTGAAAATGTCTCACACAATAATTCTAATAAGAATTATTATTATTATTCTGTTATTATGAGGTACGTTTAAAAGGAAAAACTTCAGTATGAGCCTTTAAATCTGTCTACAGAGAAAATGTGTAATCGCCTAGCCTGCAAGTGCAAGTCGACAACAGCTTTTCAACATTTTTTCAGATTGTAATAAGGATTAATGTGTACGTGATGCTGACCTGAGCGTGGAGGGTGGAGGGGAGACGGAGATCTGCCTGCGGTTCTCGGAGGTGACCAGGTCCTGCAGGGCTCGGCTCATGTCGCGGAGCTGGGCCACGGTGCAGCTCTTCAGCATGGAGCCCTCCAGCTCCTCGGCCTCCACCTGCTGCTCCTCCTGCTGGATCTGCTGCTCCAGGCGCCGACTGCGGTCCTTCAGCTCCGTCAGCCTCTGCTGCAGCTCAGCTATCTCCTCCTGCAAGGGGTTTCATGGGGATTTTATCACTATTTACGACCCTTACTTTTATTTTTCAGGTGCTACTCATCAATTGTAGTTTTGTTCTGATCTCTTTGTATTTAACGTTGTTCTCATATTGGTGAAACACGTCAGAAAGGTCAGGGACACACAAGTGACACACGCTGCCACAAATGACCTAAAAAGACACAATGTGAGGCGAGTTCACCTCCACCAGCCGCTTCTCTTGGATCAGGCGATCTCTTCGATGCAGTGGGCCCCGCAGTGAGTCGCACCTCTCCGCCGCATCCGTCTCCACCCCGTCCCTGACGACCAGTCACAAAACAGACAGAGACGTGCCGTCATTACAAAAGCACCAGCAGTGGATTTTAACATTTTAAATCATGACTTACTTCCTTTTTCATAAGAACATTCCAGTGACCTTTTGGTTTCTTTCAGGGGCAGTTAACATGAGTGGGTATGTGAAATACATGTGCACTCTGTGTACTGAGATCTTTGGCGGCTTGTGGTTTTTTTTTGTTTTTTTGTTTTTTTTGTGCTTTTTATGCTTTTAAAAAGTGACACTATGGGAAGTATGAGGTATGAATGGAAAACAGCAACACACTGACGCATTGCTACATGAGCTTTATGATTCCCTCTGGAGAGAGGGAGGCCCCACCTGATATTCTTCCTGCTATGAGAGCTGTTTTTGACATCACTCCCTAACTGCTCATCGAGCATGACCAAGATCACAGGACAAGGCAGTAATGTTTCAGATTAAGGTCAGTGTAGTAAACACTACACTGTTAACACTGTAGTTGATAAGGCCCATAAGTCTGTCTCTTGTTTATTAAGTGTTAATAACAGCATCATAAACAGATTTTTTGTTAAACTGTAAGACATTCATAAGAAAGTTTAGAGGCTGCTGAAGAACATTAATAAAAGTCCTATGAGGCTCTTACAATTGTTCATAATAACAATGCAAACACATCCATTGAGTTTGGTAATGTTCCAGAGGAGTCTTGTAGGAAAAGTTCACCGAAAAATCTAAATTCAGTCAGCATCTACTCAGCATCTACATCTACCATGCCGATGGAAAATCGGGTCAAGTTTCCTACTCAGCATTTCTGGAGCTTCACAGTCTTGCAGTGTTGCAGCCTTCTCCCCAACAACTGAAGCAAACACACACACATCATTTATTTGAAAAGACTTTATTTACATCCGTCTAAAAGCCAAACTCTCAGAAATGTCTTGAGGGCTACGAAACTTCACCTGACTTTCCATCAGTGTTGGGAAGATTAGACAAAACATTTATTTTTGGGTCAACTCATCCTTTAAGTTCCTTTAAGTGCATATACATATCTTGTCACATAATAATACTTAATAATAATAATAATAAATAATAAACACTAACGTAGTAGGGATAAGCGGCTATGGATGATGACATAACATGACACTTAGTTGTATTAACATATATAATAATGTTGATATGTATCTTCTTAAGGGCCTTATCTCATCTGAACTAATACTAAAAGGATCTTAATATAAAGCGTTACTGACAAAGCTTGTAAACTTAATTTCATCACACACAGCTGTGAAAATGCAAATTTTAACCAGGAGCTGAACAACCTGTCGGCTTCAGTACTGTAAACATGGTAAGACTCTGCTGTTGTTAATCACCATGTAACAGTATTAGGTTGTGATTAAATTACATTATGTTGTTGTTGAAACAGAAACTGGGAAAGAAGGAAGGAAGTGTTTTCTTGAAATCAGTCACATTTATAAACATGTGATTCTTCATATGTCAGTAAGGAGAATCGTTATACTTCAGTGTCAAATACTGTAATGTTAATTTTGATATCCTCATCATCAGTCTCATAAAATAGCATGACCGTGTGTGCTGTGTTTATCACTGTTGCCCCCGATGTGTGACTGACCTGCACTGGCCACAGTCGGCCCTCTGGAGGGCGCTGTGCACCACCTGTGTGAGCCGCTCCAGGAACAGAGCCACGCTGGGCTGTCGGGAGGGTAAACCCAGCTTCAGAGCGCCTCGCTCCCTGCACAGCTCCTCCAGCTTCTTACCAAAACGCTCCGCTGAAACACACACACGCAAATACTGAATGACAAGCAGCAACGTGTGATGAAAAGTGTCGCTTCAAGTCAGAGAGTCAGTGTAGAATAAGTCTAATCAGCTGTCTTGTTTACTGTATTTCATGGAAAGTTGGTGTCACATTTTCCAGGAATCCTGCTGACAAACAAAAAAACTCAAAGTCAACAGGGGTTTGTGATGTACGATATCAGGCAAACAGAAAAACCTGACGAGATGGTCTGACCTAAATAATCATGTCACTTAAATAGATCAAGGTCTACGGGACAGAGCGAGCAGATGTTGGTGATTATTTCTGTCACAAGGTCCGTGAAATAGGTCAGAATACAGTCCCTCATTGAAAATAAACTTTTCTCAGAAGAGTTAGAAAAAGTATTCAGGTCAAACAGGGTCTATCATGAATGCAGTTCTTATCTGCAGGCAGGTTGGAAATAAAGTCCAAATGAAATTTGTTAGGTTTGAGGACTGGCTGGTTGTCTCCCATGGAGTCTGCAAAATTAACACATTAAAAGCCAAACGTGGATGAGAAAACATGAATTAGTGTTCCCAAAGTCCCACGAGCCGGGAAAACTGTGTCAAACTAATCCTGAAATCAAGACAATAAAGGTACCTTTAACCTTATTACTAGTATTCCAATATGAAACACTATATGTGTGGGCCACATTGTTAAATATAAAACTTTTTAATTAATCACTGTGGATTTTCAGTAAAAGTCACAAAACTCTCCAGTAAGTTCACTGTGAAATGTGTGTCAGAGTCAGTAGACAACAAGGCATTTATTCAGTTCTAATGGAAGTGCGTCCTCCTGCCCTCACGTTCTGGATCAGATATGTCAGTATGATCTCCAACTAATTCAGTTAGCAAGAAATCTAATAAGACAACTGGGCAACTTTCCATGTCTGATCGCATCTAGAGCACAAACTCTGAATATCTGAACATGCCAGTGACACGTTTAACTGGCCTCTTTCCAATATACTACATAAAAAACAATGTCATCGAGCAGGAAAATAGTAAAAGTCATTTAATCAAAGAAATTTTATGTATACACGATCTCTTGTCAGATGTCCAGAAAGTTGCTGCTCGGCTCCCTACAGTCCACCCACACCAGCAGTGTCCGGTCGACAGGAGCTGAAATGACCCAGCTATTAAATCAACTTAAGTTCACCTGCATCATAGTCGTCATCCAAAATGGCTTTCTGCTGGAGTCTCTGCAGCTTCAACATCATGGACTCGATCTGAGAGGGACACACAGTTGACAGAAGACAGGACGGATTACACAACAGTCCTGAGGCCAGTGCTCTTTAAATATGTGTGGGTGCAATGACCACGAAGTCAAAGTGACACCAGGTCAGCAGGTTTCAGACTGGCTGTGAAATCTAAAAACTCAACATCATCATTACACTTTCCTGTCAGGGAAGGTGAAATGTTTTGAAAGTTATTCTTCACTTTTTAATCATCCTGCTTTGGAAAACTATCATTACTTTGAGGGACATTTCTTCAAACTGGAGAAATTCTTAGTTTTTCTCCTCTTCAAGCCTGTAAAATTCAAACAAAACAGCCTGAGATGTTAAAACTCTAACCATGTTCGTGTTGAAAGAACAAAGTATGAAACATGACCTTCTTCTAACCCCAACCGAGTGGTTTTTGTGCCTAAACCCTAACCACAGCATAACGATTTAACATATCAGCAGCAGTCTTCTTCTCTGAACATCCTGATGTGTTCTGACCTTGGAAATGACTTACACTCGGCGGGCCTGAAGGCGACTGTGACTACAGCCCTTATATCTCGTGCCCACTGACCTTAGTGTGAGTGCGGTTGTTCTGGAGGCAGTCCTGCAGCACGCCCTCGTACTTCTTCACCAGGTTGTCCCATCCCTGGTCGGAGGCGGGCGTGGCGCTGTCGTAGCCGGAGGTGACGGACGAGGCGGAGGCGGTGTCCGAGTCCACAGACAGCGAGGAGGTGATCTCTATGTCCACGGAGTCGCAGTCGGGCAGATTGGACGGAACCTCCCCGTCACCCCACAGACATTCCCGCCAAAACCTTCCGTCTGACGCCCGCTCCTCTCTGTCTGCATGGCTTCCTGGGGCGGCGGCGGAGGGCAGTGGTTGGACAGGAGCTGGCTGCTTTGAGACGCTGTGCTCAAAGGACAGGGTCGCTGGTTTTGTTTGGGGTGAATTAGGTGCTTTAGTCGACTGTCTTAGTGGTTCTGGCTCTCTGGACGGTGTGGCAGTGGAGTTGAGGGACTTTTGGATGAAACTGAAGCTGGAGTTGAAGGAGTCCTGCGGTGAGGACTGAACCTGGGCTGGGTTCGGGCTCAAGCTGAGTTCATTCTGTGGCAGACAGGACGGACTCTGAGGGCTGGACGTGCCATTGACGGCACTGCAGTCCACAGGGGACAGAGGACGGGTGAGAGAGCAGAGGAGACTCTTACTCTTCCAGGAGCTACATGTGAGTTTATCGGGCTGTCGCTGATTCATTAAGGACCCTTTGACAGCAGGCGTTACACTCATCCTCTGAGCGCTGGTCGCCTCAGTGGTGTCAGTGTGACGTCCAGATTTTCCGTTCCTAACGCAAGTGGTCCTCCCTTCTTCCTCCTCCTCCTCCTCCTCCTCCTCCTCCTCCTCCTCTTGCCCATGGGCAGTGTTCTGTAGTCTGGACTGCTCTCCTCTCATGTACCCTGGTCTTCGGTGGAGCCTCTTACGACCGGAGCTGCCAGCTGTCCCTGATGCTCTGCCACCTGTCGATGCAGAGATTAACTATTAAGCAGGACAACACGGTCATGGGGAAGATAAGGAGTGAGCTCATGGGATTAACCGCAATCGTGAGGTACATTAGGAAAATCTGCCATTTACGCGGGAATGTAACACACCACCACGTTTGTTATCAATCGAACAACCAAAATGACTTTCTTACAGTCCCGTAAAGCTAGCAAGGCTAACTGAGTGAATAAAAACAACCGGGGGCAGCTGTGTGACATTTCCCAGGGTTCTGCTCCAGCTGTTGGGAAATACCAAAGCCACACAGTCATTCTGAGTTAAGACACGCCTCTCAGTGGAAGAGGGGGAGACAAGGACAGTATTTTGAACGTGTTCGCCTTTAAAAACACAGACATGTTAGCCTGATCCAGAGGTTCTCAGACTGTGGAGTGTGCCATGCTCGGGGGCGTACAGGCACTGCAGCGGGTAAAAAGGAATGATTGTGATTCATGTTGGAACAAAATACAAACAAAAACCGCTCGACTGAGGCTGAAGATCGAAGCTAGAAATATGAATGTATAAGACATTTTAAAAGGCACAGGCAACACTGTGGGGAAGCCCTTTGAATTCCATCTCTGCACTGCAGAAACTACCTAAAAGTTGGACCAAAACACTCAACTAATGTCTAATGTTCCTCATTAGACTGCAGACAGATTTGGCCAAGCCAAATATCAGTGTAAGTGGAGCGAGATGATAAAGACCAGAGTGTGCTGGGAGCTGGGCACCTGCTGCAGCTTCGTGTGATTAACACATATAATGTGTAGGATTCAGAGAAGGAGACAGGCGGACATGTTGGGAATCAACAGCCCCTTTGTGTACAGCTGTGCCGCACTCTCTCTCTCTTTCTCTCTCTCTGTCTGCTGCCTCTCAGTTTCTCTTCCCACACACACTCACTCAAGACACACAGAGACACACTACCGACACACAGACTTTTGTGCTGAACACAGTGGGAGCATTCATGCTCTTGTCATCGAAAAACCCCACAACACTCTTTAGAAAGAGTTCAACAGCACATCTGTCACATCTGTACCTCATAAGGACATCGCACTGCATTAATATCAGTTTAATTGTATGTTAAGACGGCATATCTACATAAATCCGTGTCTGTAAGTCAAGACAGGAATGCATCCACGAAACAAACCGTGACCGCTACAAAGCGACCGCGGCTCCCCGCTCACCCCCCCCATGACCTCCAGTGATGTCACTCCCAAACCATCCTGTCTGACAAGGGGAGGAAGAGACGCCACTTAAGGGAGAGCTGGGACGTTAGACTGAGGGGACGGCTGGATTTGTAGTGAGAGTAACATGGGGCGTTCCCATTGTGCCCAGTCTGTGTATGAGCAGAGGATGGTCGTCAATAAGAGCCCTCTGTCCACTGGGACCACCTCGCCAAAGCTCACGTTACATACAGCTGCATTAGCGTTTCTTTGCAGACGTGGCCACTGTTCCGTAACCAATTCAAGAAACCCAACACTCACCGTAGGCAGCAAACACAACCGCACGCCGCCCTCCATCTGGTGTGGTCGAGGTATAACACAGAGCCCACTCTGGAGAGTCAAAGAGCTCAGGAGCTGAAAGAGGAAGGGCCCGCTGATAGAAAGTGTTACTGTATCCTCACCGTGCTTCAGTTACACAAAGACGGCTCTTCCCAGTAAAGGGGAAGGAAATGCCTCAGGGCCCTTTGTGTGTGTGTGTGTGTGTGTGTGTGTGTGTGTGTGTGCATGTCTGTGTGTGTCGGGGGGTATCTACATCTCGGCTGAAGCCCTTCAGAGAGGTATGTCATTTGCCGCTTCCTGCCAGGCTTTGTGCAGAAATAGTCTGCAAGGAATTCCGGTCAGTGACAGCAAATAAGCAAGAGACCTGAAGCGTTCCCGCTCAAACAACAACAGCTTTCTCACCGACAACTTGCTGCTCACGTTAAAAAGAAACTCTGCACATTGTCAAGGGAAGAGTCTCAGACAGATTATTTACCTTTGGAGTTTAAAGAGGCCCTCCTCGGAGCCCTTAGGTTCAACACCGCATCCTATTGGTTGCTGAAAGCGCTGAAGAGCCAAAGAGCGGAGGAATGCGGAGGATCTCATAAAAACACAAACGATTAAGGAACAAGCTCAGCACCCTCACACACACACACACACACACACACACACACACATACATCAGCAGATCTGCACGTCAGCAACCTCCTGAGAAGTAGCACCGACCAGCAGATGTGCAACACTTCACGACAGCAACAGCAAGAGGGAAGTGAAAGTCAGCGATGAGTGTTTAAAAAGTGGTGACACATGGTGACCTAAAAGTGAATCAGTCTGTCTGTCTGTCTGTCTGTCTGTCTGTCTGTCTGTCTATCTATCTATCTATCTATCTATCTATCTATCTATCTATCTATCTATCTATCTATCTATCTAGCATCCATCTGACTAAATCTCTGCTCGTGAGAGAGAGTCTTAGGAGAAAACAGCTCCACACTTCCTGTTCGGTCACATGAGGATCATAAACCAGCTGAATATGGTTCAGCTGAGAGGAGTGAAGACAGCGGTGAGAAACTGACACTGTGAAAAGGAACAGGCCACAAAAATCTACAAAAATATATATATATATGTGTGTTCAATGTGTAGCTGAATCAGCTCGAGATGGCCTGCTCACTACTGTCCTGGTGCACCAGGATGGGCCGGGGCTAGCTGGTTAGCAGGCTAACTTTAGCTGGTTTCTCTGCAACCCAGTTCGTACATGTGTCAACTACTATTTGTTTACATTCTGTTGAGAGTTTTAGCTCACACATATTGCACCTTTCAGATGTCAACAGTGACATTTTAATGATGTAATATTTATGGATGCTTCAGGTCGGTCATTTCTGTCAGATACTGAACCGTCGCACACATCGAGTTAAGAGTTGCAACAACTAATCGATTGGTAACTTTTGTTGATTTGATAATTAATAAATCAGTCTGAAGAGGGAAAAAAAAGTCCAAATTCTCCGATTGCAGCTTCATAAATGTAAATATATAATATAATATTTTCCCCTCCTCTGTAACAGTTTGTTCACCTGTTTGTTCCACCAAAACAAAACAAAGAAGCCCCACAGCTCTTCGTTTTGTGGACAAGCTAAGGTAGTGACCCGATTATAGACGGTTTAAGTGAACCCAGATTATTTCAAGCATCCAGTCAGAAACAAAGACATGTCACGCAGGGGCCTGTTGGCAAGATATGCCAGTGAGTTATGCAGGATAGATAATGTTCAAGGCAGTGTTGTCATACCCCTTCAGAGAAATAACAATCTTTATATTTAGTCACTTGAGACTCATCACCTCTCATCACAGGTGGTGGGGAGCTTTGACCTCTCTGACCTGAGTGATGTGAAGACAGTTGATATCAGAGTGACTGTCAGCTGAGCAACACAGATCCTCCTCCTCCACAGTGACTGGCAGGTATTGCTGAGGATGAGCTGCTTCAGTATTTTCACACATGGACACTCTGCTTGTGTTCGTTTACTTCACTTTATTCCCCCTCACCTCTTCTTTTCTTCTTTTTAAAATAATGTGACGTTTCTGATCAGAACTGAATAAAACAGCGTGTGTGAACAGCATTCTGGTGTTTCATGCAGAAGATCCACTGAGGACACTTTGGCAAATGTGAGGAAGAGCTACATGAACGGTGTATTTAATTATCTGTTACCTTCCATGACTTCGCAGTGGTGGAGCAGAGAGTTGTTGTGGCATCCGAGCCCCATCAGCCCAGCGAACATCTTCCCACCGACAACAAGCTGTTCGTGGCCCACACGTCTGAACAGAGTCAGATTCCGGCTCTGCGTGGACTCACATCGACCATGTTCCCAGCAGAAGTGGAGCCAGGCAGCGGGGCTGATCTCATTTCCGTTGTGGAAAAGTGAGCCCGGGCTGTTATTTTCTCCCCTCGCCTCGGACTAACGTGAGAAACCGGCTTTTTTACACTCGCACCTTTGTCCAGAATAAACATTTCCCGACGCAAGTCTTGACGCCTGATGTGCTCCGGAGCTTTTCACGTTTCTCCTCTGCGGCAAACAAGTGGCTCCAGCTGCGCGTGAAGAGGCGGTGCGGAGGGCAGAGATCTTCATGTCATGCTGCCGGCGGGGAAGAAAATGGAAGAGATAAACAAACCTCGGCTGGTGTGCCGCGACGGCAGAAGTGATGGCCGGGTTAAGTGTGTGTCATCGATCGCTCGATCAGCGGTCCGTTATCCGCTGCGCCCCTTGCGTCGTGCGTCGCGCCTGAGCAACGTGAGCAGCTCGCAGCTCCTACGTGTTCAGGAATTTGACTCCAGACTCTCTCAGACCGCCTCAGACCCTCAGCAGGCAGCCTGCGACTACTGCAGCAGACGCATCACAGCCACAGCCCCGTCTGCCTGCACAAGTGCTTTATATGAGAAGCATTACCGTGGAGGAAGAATGGAATATGAGGAAAAAACATGTTGCATCACAACAGTCACTGTTAAAGTCACATAAACAAGATCACAAGTTCTTATACGCGCACTTTTTTTGTTATAATGACTACTTTATTATCATTGTTGGAGTATTATTGCATTTTTTTTAAAGTTTAATATAGGACTGCGAAATAAATCGATATTATCTTGTTACCTCTCCTCCCAAATACCCAGTATCTCTTCTGATTGGTCAGCTCACACATGCCTGAGCCAGCACCGCAGTCAATAAGAGAGCAGCTGTGCTAAATCAAGTCTCAGCTGCCAAACTTGCTGCTGAGTAATGAATTATGCAAATGTATGGCCTGATGACATATAGTGTGATGTCACAAATGCTGCATTACAGTAAGGGGATGTCATTTTCAGAGCTTTCCAGACTGTTCCACTTGTTCTAATACTTGTCTTACCCACTTACCCACTTGTTTCAGCAGTCATGCCTAAATTATTGTTGTACTATCCATATCGAAGTATCTGGTATCGAGTTCGGTTTCTCGTCCATTCTCAGCATTAAGGAAGTGCTTTCCAGAAGATTTCTAAATACTGATATTGTTTCGCAACCTTATTTTGAATGTACGATATGTCATTTCCGCCGCTAGGAGGCACTGGAAAGAGTCGCTGCTCAGCTAAATGCTGACTAGAGCCTCACTGGCTGACAAGACAGAGCTGAGGACTATACAGTCACATGGTTCAATTCCCCCAGTCTGCATGTTGAAGTGCCCTTGGGCAAGATGCTGAACCCAAAATCTGCTCCTGGTGTGCTGGTCGGCACCTTGCATTGCAGCCACCACCATCAGTGTAAGTCGTTTTGGATGAAAAGTGTTTGCTGAATGCCTTAAATGTAAATGTATTAAATGAATATGTTTAGCAAAGAGAGTCAAAGTAAAATTCTTTGTTGTAATATTTGAATGTATCAAACATAGTTCGGGGCTCATGGAACCCTAATGTGCGTTACAGAAACTGGATGAGTTGAATCCAAAGCGTGATGTAGGCAGACTCAGAGTGACCACAGCATCAGAGGATCAGCACATCAAGCTTAAATACCTTTGAGATAGAAAAGAAACTTCACCACAGATACAGAAGTCACTCAATTAAGGGAAGGAAATAAGGCCACAGGCTTGAAATAGGCTGAGAAATATCAGCATTTCACAATAGATGACTGGTTCATGTTCTTATAGAAATATTCTGACAAGCCGTCTCAGTCTTTTGGACCCTACGCTGTTGACTCTACATGCTGGCAGCCTATCTATGTGTTGTTTTGGCCATTGAATATGTAGGTCAAACAATTGTTGGTGTGCAAGAAAATGCATGTTAGTTATGCATATCTTACACACCTCCAACACATCCTGGTGTAAATACAAAAGTGCTCGTTTGTGTGATGCAGAGGGAGGGAATGAATGAGAAGAGACCCCACACAGAGCCCAGTCTTTTCATCCTCCTTCCCACACCTCCTTTCATTCAGCTCGGCTGGCTGATGGACAAGAAGCAGCGATGAAGGGCTCTGTTCAGCCGACACAACAGAGCGCAGCCTTCTCTCAGTTAGTTAAGGCCACGCTGTGGAGGGTAACAGAGCTGTGTGTCAGAGGGGATGACGTCCACTGACACGGATGTACTGTAGGTTGAGATCATCTGTTCAGTATTAAAGATTAGAGGCTCTTAATGTCTCTGCACACAACCCATTAAACAGCTCAGTGTTCCCTCTGGCTTGATAAATCACACTGAGACAGGCGTATTGCATGAATAAGAACAAAATGTGTTGACTTTTAAACTTTATAAATCAACATTTCCACCTGAAATTTGCCATGACTGCATTCCTCATCTGCTGTTCATAGAGAGCACTACCCTGCCTGCAACAGCAGATATCAGGCTTCACACAGATTTAGGACCTCTGTCCACACATTGCTTTCTTTTCATTACTTATAAACTGAGATTATAGTGTTGTGTTTTAACTTTTGTCTCCTCTGTGTTGTTCCTGCTGCTACATGCATGTTGTGCATCTGCTGCAAATATCAGTCAAACCCTTAAAAGCCCCATTCACTTTTCCCTTCAACAGTTTTACAGTATAATAAAACTTATATTGTTTTCCTCCATTCTATTTGATAACATCATTTTGGTATCCGCATTTTCATACACATTCTTTCAGCTAGATGGAGCTTTTTATCAGAATATATAACAAAACTAAGGATGGCATTAATTATCATGGCTGCAACATCGCATCATTAAAAAAAAACCTATAAGTTAATGTCTTAATGTCACATCTTTTTATGTCAAATTCCTTCAATTTGGTTTGGTGTGGTTGGACAGTTGAGTTTGAGTGTCTGCAAAGTTGACCATTAGATCATGTGCTTCACATAGAGGGGTTGAAAAGGTGCCAAAAATTTTACAGGACTGAAAAAAGATCATGATAAAGATTTGAATACATAGAGTGAGAATACATTCACACTAAGCTTAGTGACAGGGACAGGATTTACTGTTGGTTGTCCATATGTAATACTGATAATAGCCACCAGGTGGCAGACTAAATTTACATTCAATTTCCCTCAGTCTCAAGAAAGGACACCAACAGGATTTAAATAATAAATGAAATATTTGTGGGTTAATATAAACCATTATTGAACAAAATATGAATATGAAACATGTTTCTGCATAAGGAGACATTTCATCCTGAAGCTAAAGGCAACATTATCAGAGGACAGTTGATGCAGCCTGTGAAGTACAACAGCTGCCATCCAGGAAAGAAAGTGAAAAACCTACACAGAAACAGTCATGCTGTTTCTGTTTGAATAATCAGTTTACAAGTAACCATTTCTTTCAAACACACAAGAACCTCTGTTACCTAATACAGATCACACAGACGTCACTCTGTGGCCGTCCACAAACCCTGAAAATACTCTACACTGCTTCAAACACCCGTCTGGATGGCAATGATTGACACATCAAATGATGAGGAAACAGTCAAGAGGATATCAGCTCTCTGCCAGGAATATGTCTCAGCGTACCAAAGCATATTTTGAATTAACATCGAGGTGAGAACTGTTTAAAGATGGTAGAATGAGAAGGCAAGGGGCTGGCTGTGTGTGTGCCAGCAGGCCTACCAGAGAATAGGCACGTACAAATGTCACATGTTACCGCTGCACACAGTACACAGTGAGCGCAGGCAGCCAATGGTTCTACCTTAGATTATCTGTGTGTGATAGAGAGAGAGAGAGGGAAGGGCTGAGAGAGGAAAATAAAATAAACACACGCAGCACATTACCAAAACACATACCAAAGGTATATTTGGCACAGAACGTTTATTCATGCAAAACAAGTGAAATCATCAGATCCTTATCAAAGAAAATAAACATTGTCTATTATAAAGCTGTTTTTATTGGAATAATAACATAAAGCACATTGCAAGACATTAAACATCTGTCAAACTGCATTCAAAACACAGACAATCATCCAACTGGAGCAAAAACAGAGCAGACAATGACACCAAAGAGAACATAATGTAGAAATAAAACAGCTGCAGGATTTAAACCACTCCTTCCTCGGGGTCGATGAGTGTGGTCCTACTGGAGAACACATCAGCCAACATGTGTTTGGGGATTTCTGAGCCGCGGACGCGCAGGGTGTAGCAGGCGTCCTCCACTTTCCCCAGGCTCTGTCGCAGCGTGTGCAGCTTCTTGGACACCTCGTACGGGCCCGTGTTCCCGATGTAGGAGAAGCCGTCGTGGATCTGCCGCAGGAACTGGCTCAGCTGGAAGGGTGTGTCGATGTCCCCGTTGCCCACGCTGCTGATGCACATCCTCATCAGCTCTCCGGTCAGGTCGGCCACGCCAAGCAGGTAGTCTGCAGGCGTCACCTGGAAGGTCAAGACCTGAGCGCCTGGCGGCAGGGCTTCAGCTGAGCCCTTAGGGGAAAAAAAAACAACCAAACATGTTGACAGACTGTAAGACGTTTTTCAGCACTTTTGGACCCAACAGGGTTTATACACAGGTCAGATAGTGACAACAGTATTTACACTTTAACTTTGTGTATCTAGTATAAGCAAAGTCCAATTTCTTCCAAGAATGGTGGTGCCTCTACCACACAACATTGAGGCTTAAGCAATTTTGTCCACATCACAGGCACTCACCATTTTTGGAAAATTACAGACAGAGTGCATAAATGACATAATGACACTTAATGCTTTGAAATGATGCCATTGTAACACCCAATGTTGCCTTTCTGTTCCATTATCACCGCAAAATGATGTTTGACAGAGTGGGGTTAAAGATTGTGGAAGAGAAAAATATTCTTGTTTAAGCAAACATTCTGTCGGGTTTTGCAGTCAGCGATCCCTTCACCACATGAATGAGGAGCTGTAATCAACAGGCACAGCAGCAAAGCTCACTGAGTGTTCACAGGACCGCCTCTTGTGGAGTATATAACTAACAGCAGCTTTAGAACTGTGTTGTTTTGTTCTTTAACATGCAGAAGACTATATGAGACGTGAAAACAAAATGCATGCAGCTGAACTACACAGTCCTCTTGAAATTTACCTTGACATCAACCTTCTCTGTCCTCATGAACACCAGTCTGGCGTTGATCTCCTCCAGGCTGATAAGGCTGCGGTGACGGATATAGTGCAGGAAGGAGACGGCCTCCACATACTCCTGGATGCCTAATGCATGAAATTACATTGAAACGGTTCACTGCAAGACAAATACTTCACTGCTGCTGCTGCTGCTGAATGTAAACAGGATTTATTTGCATTTGTGATTTACCCAAAAAAATAAAATGCTACCATTACTGAATAAAAGGTCAGCTATGTATCACATGAGCAAAGCCTGCAGAGTGTGTGTAAACACTACATGGTATCTGTCCAGTATAGATCACAGATGCAGATAATGATTCAAATAAAACCTGTTTCCTGTTGCTGTCTTTTGATTCAACAACAGGGTCCATTTTTGCAGCAGGCTGAGATGACCCCCTCATTTGTTTTCTGGCCCTGTGTAAACAACAATCAAATAATGACAGGACGGAAGACTTTGTGTCCGAAGTTTACTTTTGGAGCGGCAATTGAACTTCAAAGGGCCTCGTATCTCCACGGAGCTAAACCGCAGCGTGCTACAGGGAGCTGGGAGGAAAGCGCGGTTCATCTCCAACGACTTTCACTGCTGTTGTTGGGCTTTCAGTCCAAATCACAGCAGCATTTACATGCAGGACGGCCACTAAATGTGCTTCCACTTCACATTTTGATTTTATGAAAATCTGATGAAGACTTACGATAAGACCATCTAACCACAAACCTCTTTTGCGTAAAGGTGTCCTATACATATCGTCCATATTATTCACTTTTAGCCTTGATTTGAGGCGACATTGTGTAGATATGTGTCTTTGCCAACTGTGAACGTCCTCTGTTTTTAAACGTCAGCAGATTCCCTGTGCTATTTTTAGCTTGCAGAGAGAAGCATGCTCATCAAGCTAACAGCGCTGCACCCTTCTTGGTAGGCTGAGTGAGGTGCAGTATGTCAAGGCTGTTTGCTCGGTCGTACTGTTAGATGCGTATCAAAATGTTTCACAGCAGCAGAATTTTCCTTGGAACTGGCCAGCTGTGGAATTCTTACTCAAAACAGAAAGTGGTTGACATAATATCAGATTATCAGATAATTGCTGCAAATAGCATAATAGCTGCTGTTAACAAGTTAGCTCAGTTAGCCGTGCAACTAGTGGTCCGAACTGGGAGTTCAGGGCACCAGAGGAATGTCGGCGTTAACACCGCTAGTACAGGAACTTTGGGCTGGGATGGGCCAGTGCTAGCTGGTTAGCATGCTAACTTTTCTAGATATACCTTGAACACAATACTGTATGTCCTAATGTAAAAACTGTTATTTTCTTCAAATTCTGTTATGTTTTCAATTAAAATTCTTTAATATAGTAACTTAAACATGCAGTATACAGATGTATGTTTGTGCTTACACTGTCAAATGTGTACAAAGTAACAATTTAACCTCTACCATAACCCCAATCAGTTGCCCAATCAGATGCCTGCCACACAAAGGAGGCAAGCCAAAAACTCTGGTTTTCCTGTCTACATACTGAAAACTGAGTTTCTTAAAATTTTAACTCTGGCAAGACTTTTCCAAAAGCGTTTTACTTCATTTTAACACTGCTTTTTGCTTGTTTAGGCGTGAACATTTTAAGGCCCAGTGCGTAGAATTTAGTGGTATCCAGCGGTGACGTTGATCACGACCAACCGATCACCCCTCATCAGAGTCGGGATTTGGTTTGTTCATTCTGAGCTACTGTAGCAACAAGGCGGCACAACATAGCGGCCTCAGTGGAAGAGGCCCAGCTCCCTCTGTAGATATAAAAGGTTCATGTTAGGTGACAAAAACCCGATTCTTATTAATATTATATCCCATTTCTGCCAATAGATCCTCCTAAATCCTACATACAGGACCTTTTAAGTAATCTAAGGTGCATCATATAAATGAGTGTAATTCCTTACACTTTTAGTATTGAGATAATATGTCTACTGTTTACCGTTCTGAGCAAATGAAAGGCACCATCCATTTTTGTGTTTGTCTCTCAGTTTTCTCAAACATAAATAACAGCATATAATAATACTCACATTGTCAAGGATTTTAAATGAACAGCTTCTTCATGGGACCATATCCTGTTCTCATATAGTAAGTGCTAATGGTTACATATTTTAAGCCCAGCCCACATTTGGCAGATTTTTCATAACCTTTATCAACACACGCCTCAAACATCTAAACATTGAAAGTGTCCCTACAGCTGTGACACTGCCTGAGAGACAATACAACACAATCTGAGGCGGACAGGATATGACATGAAAAGGTTACACAGGCTTTGAGGCCAGCAGGCGGAGTCCAGTTCCTGAGTTTACTGCCAGGAGCTGTTTGTGTTATTTACTCTGAGGCAGCAGTCACCTTTGGTCACTGAGACCCGGAGAAAAAACAATATATTACTGGAGATGATGTCTAAACAATGACTCTCTTTTACTGGAAAAGCTGATGGAAAAGGTGAGGGCCGACTGTGTGAATGTCCCCAGATGATTTACAGATTAATGGAGCTTAATGTTTGACAACAGAGCAGTTCACTCGGTTGCAGGTGAACCCTGGGAAATGCCCCATCGGTTCACTTGTGTTTGCACTGTCTCATAGCTTCGAGCTGGGTCAGGCAAAACAGCTTATCAAAAGAGCCACTCTGCCCTGTTATCAGTGGCAATTATGTTCAGATTTAGCCCACAATATCGTTAATGGTCCTTATATAAAAAGAGCAGACCCATTACACATGCCTGGAGACTTCACGTCCAGCCAAGATTGTCTGGAGAGCCCGGTCTCAATCTAATAAAGACGATAAAAATGGAGAAAAAAATGAAGCATCTAATTGGTGGGAACTGCCACTGGTCACGTCGCAGAGGATGCAGCGGTGATTCCTGAGTGACCACAATCTAAAAACGACTTCCCCAGCTGCTAGATAACAGCTCAGCCTCGCTCCCAGTAATGCTTTTCCTCCAAACTCTGCAGACATTTTGGCTACGCTGACAAAAACTGATATTGATAATAGGTGGATAACAAGTTTATCAGAGGGTGTGTCTATCAAACCCAGGCTCGCACCAAGGTCACGCTCTCACACTATCAGACACTTCACAATAAACCTCAAGAATAAATAGGAAGATTGAGCTGATAGCAGCACAGCAAAGACTGTTTTCTTGTGAAAGCGCCTGTGATATTGCTCGAGGTTGTTTGTCCAATCAGGATTTTATAATCATATTGAAAGAATTCAAATGTTTTATTATATTTATTACAGTTTATTAACGTCAGACTCGATGTGTTAGGCGAGGCTCTAAATGTGGCTGACAGTCGGACTTCAGATTTGACCCAGACTTATATAATTTGATTAAGGGGCTGGAAGAGGAGCCATCTTTTCATGAATGAACTAATCAGCTAGGCAAAGTGGCCTCATTTGAGAGGATGTCATTGATCAGTATGTGATCCAATAGGTTTTGTGATTACGGAATAATGTAATTAATTGATATGGTGATAGAGGGATTGGAGAGGACCATTAGGATTCTTCATGGAATTAAATGAAGGTAGATAATATGACTGATAGAGTTGGGCTTTTCTTGGATAAACTAACACCTTATATTTTGCAAAAAAGTATAAAAGTGTCTGTTTTGTTTGTGCTAAATAAGGTTCATAATGAGTCTGGAAAATGGAAGCTGTACCCACGTATGATCTAAAGAGAAATGGAAAACACATCACATCTGGAGAGAATGAGCTTTAACAATAAAAGAACCACACTGCTACAGTGGTTAAAACTTTGCTTGATTTTGACTGAGGTATTTATGTTTCAGAGGAAGATAACTGAATTGTGCCAAGACATGTACTCATTAGTGCTAGAATTGTGTCTCTGGTTCATAAACAGGTGATGGAAATACAACTAAAGACGGTTTCAAGACGGTTGCTTTTTTGAAAATGAGGAGGAACAACAAGACACATGTTTATCTCAAGTAATTTCAGACTGAACATGAGCCATTTACTGTAGATACTGTTAATCTGCATCTACATCGAAACTGTTTTCATTTTAATTTTTACAATAATATACAGGATGTTTGAAACATCGCTACAGAAATGCAATCACAAAATCGGTTAATGGGATATTGAGATATATGACTGGATATCCTAGCTACTAGGCGCATGTTTACGCTACAATCTTCAGGTTTCTCATTAACAGGATATAAACTGATTACTGGTTTTTCTGAAGGACACAAGTTCACTCAAACAGTATGACTGAGCAGAGTATATCAAGTCATGTTTAATGTTTAGTTGAATGTATGAGATTGATTCAGCTGAATTATCAAGACTTGGACGGCTTTCTCTTTCTGGAAATGTAATGTATTAAATTAAGTTTATCAAAACAGCCTGTGACTTATTTTAAGATGGAAAAAAGAACTGCTTAATACTTACAAAATTCCATTATATTTTTTAAGAGCAACGATACAGACACTGAACTGGGAAATTAAAAATGTCCAATTTCTAAGGAATTACCTGGACTAAGTAAGAAACTGCAACATACTACAATATTACAAGATAATAAACAACTGGATAGAGCTTATGAACAAGCTTGTTTGCTTTCTTATACGAAAAAGGTCAACGGAAACTGACCTGGGGTAAAAGCTCTGTGAAACTGAAAGATGTCCTCTCCTCTGAGCTCTTCAGCAATCTGACCAATTTTTTGCCTGACTGCATCCAGTTTAACATCTGCTTCATTCAGAATTTCCTCTGGATCTGCCACACTGCCAATCAAGAGAAAACACACAGAAAACAAAGTAAGACATGCTTCTGCACCATTATGGCATTTCCAAAATAATAACTAATGGCTGATGTAGCCTGACCCAAATGTGTAAGAATTAAGAAATTCTTCAGTGTTATATTGCAGGCCTCCTGAAAACAGAGCAATTAAAATTGAAACTAAACTGCACCAATTAACATGTCTTTCTGTAATAGTATCTACCTGGTCACTCTATGTAAAAGAAAAATGGTCCTCTTGCTCTCGATGGTGACGTCTCGACTGATCTTAACGAGACGCTCATATTTGTCGTGTCTGGTGTCAAGCTCCTGCTGGAAAACTGAAAAGACATTAAATAAAAAGGCTTGTTTGCTTACACATGTATGAACGTAATGAAATACAGCAACCATGCGGATGAAAATGCTGTGAAAATGCCAAGGACATGCAGATACCTTTGAAAACTGTGATGATAGGCGAGGATCTGTTGGTGCTCACATCGCGATCCTGCACTGCATCAGCATTTTTCCGAGGACATCCTTCACCTGATGAGTGGCAGAGAGTGTCAGGTGATACTGCAGTGTGTGCTCAGGAACAAACACCATTTTCTGTGAACTGGCCTCATCAAATTAAAGAGGCACTCCAATGATTTTTGCATGTTTCATAATTTACCTAAAAGCCATCATGGTTATTTTGACATGAGAGGTTTACTTTAAATGTTTAATGGAAAGTGTGGATGTAAACATGACTGAATTGTGTTGGCATTTATCCGAAAGTAAGGACACCTTGGCCTCTGCTTGACTCGACTCTTTTTCACTTTTAATCTGTTTTGCACAATGCACGGTTACTTATATAGCACCATTCAGACTCAAGGGAATTTAAAGTGCTTTACGGGGGCATAGAAACACATCAATAATAATAATTCCACAAATTGTATTGGAGGTGTGATGATCAACCCCCTGAGAATTTTTTAAAGGTGTGAACTAAACCTGAAACAATTAGACAACAGACAGAAAGATAATCTGCAAAAATTTGGATAATGGATTCAAAGTGTAAGGCAGTAATAAATATTTGTAAATCATGAATAACAAAATAAAAAACAAGTTTGAAGCTTCTGTAATGGATGGACATGAAACCATAACTGTGGGTGTAGGATAAGGTGAGGGAGATTTTCTACGATAGATTAATAGAGAACATAATTTGCTGATTGATAAATAGTGAACACACGTAATTGATACCCTGCTGGAAAAACCAGCATAGACTTCGGTGCTGGTCTATGCTGGTTTTTCCTGCAGGGTAGTTGCAGCTCTGGTGTGATTATAAAGAGAGATTCATGCTTGTGCTGTCATTGCTAGATCCACAACATCTTCTGATCACAAAGTAATAAATATGAGCCACAGGTGATGGTGGAAAACATTAACTACTATAAAAACAGTACACATAAATCTGTTTTTAAGACAGTCCAGTGTGAAGAGCTGCCATGCTGCATGTTACTGTTGTCGTTGACTAACTGTTGAGATACATAGCTGTTAGCTAGCCGAGTTACCGCATGCTCATGAAAACAAACCGTCTATACAACTTTATTTACACGCTATTCTTCGTTAAGTGAAAAGCCTGACTCACCTTCTCGCTTATTCATAGCTTCAGTGTTGTGTCTTAATAAGTTAAAAATATGTTTAGCCCGTTTAGGGTTTAAATTTGACCCGTTTCAGTCACTGAAGTCCACGCTACCGACCAAAATATAACGAGACATATGTCATGATTTTTCAGGGTCTCCAGACAAAACAGCTCCGCTTACACATAAAAGTTATCATATCTGAACGATAGTTAACATGCTTAGTAAAGTTTTAATACTCTACAGTATCAAATAAAACGAGTGGATTTGTTTTTAATGACAGGCATCCGTGTGGTCCCAAATCGTCGCGGGGCCTTAACGCTGTTTACACGCGTATGAGGAAATGAAGAGACGTGCATCATGGGAAATGTAGTGATATGACAAAAAGTGTAATTCGTTTCATTTGCAGCGTTTTGACAACTTCCTCAAGAAAATGTTGAGTTTTTTCTTTAGAATAATTCAAAACAGTTTCAAATAATTGACGAGACACAATGAATTGTTTATTTCGAGCTCTGAAACTTGGCCTGGAATATAAACAAATGTTTGTATTTGTTGCTATTTTTTTTTATTGTATATTCGGTGTCATGCATGTGAACTGCTGTGTTGTATTGTCGCAGAGACGATATTTACTAATTCTGGGCGTATCCATGTGTTTAATGTATTCAAGAGGCAGCGACACAGGACCGCCCCTGCAAGCCAGAACACTTTCTGTTTCCAGTTTTTTAAAAAACAAAATCGATTGAGCGACCAGTCGTATCCAGTCCCCTCCACCCTAGATTACCCTGTGTCATTTGTGCTATTAAAAGTATGTTTCATCCAACCTTTTTGATCAGATTACTCGCTACTCTCCAGTAACCCCTCCTCCAGGGACTCCTGCAGACTGTGTACGTGCCACACAACGGGTGCCAATTTGAGCTTGTGCTTCGCCCTTACACAGCACACTCCCTGTCATTCACACCCGCTTCACTTGTTTGTGTAATGGGTGACAGACCACAGCAAAGTATACAAGACATATAAATATGGACATTAATGTGGTTAATACAAAAAAATCCAGTCAAAATGCATTAAAATATGCATTCCGATAGTCGATTGAAGTCCCTCTCTAAAGCAATCACAAGCTTCACAAAGCGCCCACTGACTAAGTAATTAGTCTTTCATAAATGCACTAACATCTTTATGCAAAATATTCTTTTGTTGTGTGAAAGGAATTTCACAAATGCAAGCCAGGAATGAGGGCAAACACACGTTGACTGATGATGTCTTCAAGTGCTCCCTTCAGGCTCCTACATTCGAGCTTCGACCTGCCGGGATTTCGATCGCCTCAACAAACACAAGTGCTGTCGTAAAGATTTTCTAAAAATGTTTGCATTCATTTACAGATCAAGCAATAGGGAGCTTATTTGTGCCTCATCGGGACGGAAATGTGCACCCACATGTCAGCTATAAGGTTAGTAGAAATTCAATGTCTGATTAAGTTTCTCATGATATTACAAAACAAACCTACTTTCTTTCTGTCTTTGCCTCAGCCAGAGGCCTGTTGTATGCAGGAGTAGATCAAGTATTCAGATCCTTTTTCTTCAGTAAAACTAAGAATTCCAGACTGGAAAGTATTTTGTTGAGGCAAAAATGCGGAATTCAAAAGTTTGCTCTAGTATAGCCACAAACATGGAGACGATGTAAAGTAACCATCATGCAGGATATTGCATTTCAAATTGTAAGACGATTTTTTATTATTCTCACTTTTGCTCTCAGTGTTATCATCATTATTATTATTATCATTATTGTTGTTGTTATTATTATTATTATTATTATTATTATTATTATTATTATTATTATTATTATTATGATTATTGTTGTTGTTGTTGTTGTTGAAGTATCACTGCAATGAGAGAGCTAGTGGGGGGGGGTCATTTTGAATAATGAGTATTGTCTGATGGTATATTTAAAGTAATATGTCAGAATTTTTTAGATAGTAATAGATGTTATAGAATAACATGCTTGAGTACAATACAAATACCTCAATTGAGCCTAAGTACATTAATCTACTTTACTAAATGTGTAGTTAAGATGACATATTATTGCTTTATCGATTGGCCAGAGGCGAACTTGATCAATCACGGACAAGGTCGCGCTCCTTGTTGACCTGTAATGACACCGATTTAGTGCTTCCACGCGTTTTTTGAGCCAAGAACTCTCGTAAATCCGACAGCTCTTGGAGGCAGCGTGGTGGGGGGGCGGGGCTAGTGTGCGGACGTCAGAGCAGGCTGGACCACAGATAGGCAGAGCGCACACCGAGCGGCGCCATGCACTACCCTCAGACCGACAGCTAGCCACCCGCAGAAATGCCTCCCGAGGACCCAGCCCGAAATGCTCGGCCCAGGGAACACGTTGTCGTATTATTTCACTGATAAGACATGTGAAGAGAGCGTCAGTGTGATAAAATGGCGAGGTATTGAGTGCTACTTTTCCGTCTCGCTCGGTGTAGCGTGGCAGAGGCAGTGGATCGTTTCCAAAGTTGTCGGTTAGCAGGGCGCGTGTGAAGGATCGGAATTAAAGGCGCAGCGCACCCGTTGTAGCCGCAAACATGGAGAAGCAGCAGAGCGATTTGGAGCGAGAGCGACAGTACTGTGAACTTTGTGGGAAAATGGAGAACCTCCTCAAGTGTGGTAGGTGCCGGAGCTCCTTCTACTGCAGCAAGGAGCACCAGAAACAGCACTGGAAGAAGCACAAGCTCATTTGCAAGGAGGCGGACAAGGCGCAGGTTCCCAAACAGACGCCCGAGCCGACTCCGCCGTCGGGGGACCACAAGGGACCGGAGAAACCGCGAGAAAAGATCAGCCCCGAGGAGGCGGACAGCGCATCTCCACCACGAAACACCAACACAGAAGCACCTGAGGTCAGCGACAGACCGGGAGAGGACGGCTCCAAAGACACCGCCACACCTAACGGACAAACCAGCTCATCGCCTCAGAAACTCGCCACGGAATACATCGTCCCGTGTATGAACAAGCACGGCATCTGCGTGGTGGACAACTTTTTAGGAGCGGAGACGGGGCTGGGCATCTTGGAGAATGTCAAAGCCCTGCACAAAACGGGCAAGTTCACAGACGGACAGCTAGTCAGTCAAAAAGGCGACTCCACGAAAGACATCCGAGGTGACAAAATCACGTGGATAGAGGGGAGGGAGGCCGGCTGCGAGAAGATCCGCTTTCTAATGAGTCGCATGGACGACCTGATCAGACATTGTAACGGCAAACTGGGAAACTACACAATAAATGGAAGAACGAAAGTAAGTATGTCAGCAGGTGGAAGTCAAGCTGAATGAACACTTGTACATTTGTAGACTTCGTTCCCTCCCAGAGTTTGGAGCAGTATAGCCCTGAACACGCGTACAGTATTACAAGATAACACTCAATACCAGCTTTAGTTTTCAGGGTCGGCACTTGGCTTTCAGTTTATCTCATAAAACTAATACAGCTCAGGCTAGTGCAGGTTAATACAACAGCCCTGCAATACGTCCTAACTTCGTTAAAGGGTAAGTTCACCCTAAAATGAAAATTCAGTCGTCAATGGACAATTGGAAAAGGTTCCTAGTCCACAAAATATTTCTGGAGCTTCACAGCAAAATGGTGTTGAAGCTTTCTCCTAAACAGCTAAAGCAGATGGGGACTTGTATATAATAATAAATAAAGCAGCCGAGAGAGATGTGAAGTGGCACCATACAGCTACTTCCAGGTCCCATAACCCTTTGAGATCTCAAATTGATTTAAAAAAAAAAAAAAAACAAACATTATTCGTCTACTTCGGCCCAGTCCTCGCTGTTGCCTTAAAGCTGAAAGCGTCAGCACGCACCCTGTCTGATGTAGACGCGCATGCTTGAATGCATCAAGGGCATAAATGAGGCCTTTTGAAATCAATAATGTATCTTGGGGCTACCGAAGACTTGGGTGATGCCAGACGACCTGTACTGTGTTTAACTTTTACATTTTAAAACAAGTCCCCATCTACACGAGTTGTATTTCAGAGAATGCTGCAACTCAGTTTTGCTGTGAAGCTCCAGAAATATTTTGTGGACAGCAAAACTTCACCCTGGCTTTCCATCTGTACACTGGCAAGTCGATAATATGTCTTTTTTTCTTTTTGGGGTGAACTTTTCCTTTTAAGGTTGTAAGGTTTTGTTTTCCTTGCAACCGTGTTAGAGAGAGAGGTGTTTTAACATTTAGTCTACGTGAATGTAGAGTATTGAAGGGGTGTGACTACATCTTATTTTCACAATTGACTGTCTGGTTCATAAAATGGAAGGATAAATAGTTAGAGTAATTTTCAGTTTTCCTCAATCCCAAATTGAATTTTTATTTAGTTTTTTTTTCCTAAATGAATATCTTAATAATTATTCAATTATGAAGAAGACAGTTGCAGATTTTGTCCATCAATAAATTATGAATTATTATAAACTTTTCAACTGAGTATATACTTTGATCATACACAAGCGTAATGAATCCCCTGCACATGTTCTAATAGACACGGGCTGCTGCTAAAAGTACATACACGGAAACAAGGAAAGACACCCCGCTCACAATTATCAATGTGTGTATTAGATGACATGTTTATGCCTTGATTCTTCTCATAGTAAAAGGACAGAGTGTGTGTGAAGGCGCTGCGGCCATTTGACAAACAGTGGGAAGAACGTGACCGTGTCAGGCTGTATGAAGCCTGAACTGCGCTGCTGAATCATCCACAGGGAGACTGTTCTGTAGTCGACTGCAACCTCTGACCTCGCTGTAGGGAGGCGGCAAACCAGAAGAGTTTTGCTGCAGTGGTGAATTCAGTTGAGTATCACACACAAACTAAAAGTTAGAGGAGACCTGCATGCTTCAAGGTTGGCAGTGCGGGGGAGAGGAAACTGCGGACAGCTTCTGTTTCACTTTGACAGGTTTTTATAACTTAGGTGTTGGGTTGTGACTCAGGCTGGTTCATCTGAGATAATGTGCAAGTTGTCCCTGAAACCTCACCAGTCACTCCTCTCTAACTGCTGCTTTTAAAAAAAGCAGGCTTCGTCAGCCCAGAGCAATGTCAGCGTCGGTGCCCCAGCTTGGCTTTTGGGTTCTGTGTGTCCTGCAACTCCTCTTTGAACCTGATCTGGTCACCATGACCTTGTGGCATAAGACTGACCCAGGAGGGATGAGCTGCTCTCAGCCAACCCCCTCTTCCTCCCCTCCTGGGGGAAATACTCTGAAGTCAATTCGTCACTATTTCATTGAATTGAAGTTAGGCTGAATCCCTTTTTCAGTGCTATTTTTTAGGTACATCTAGATAAAACTACCTCTTGCAACCTCTGTGAAGGCTGATTTAGAGAGTTGTTAAATCAACTTCACGGTCATTTTGTAGGATGCTGTTTGAGAGGTGCCTTTGTTCAACCCATCTAGTATAACAATAAGGATAGACTATATATTTAAAAGACCTGTCAGTATAACACAATGCACCTCAGCAGCTCCACAAACAGCAGCCTTCAGAGCGAACATGAAGTTGAATTTATGCTTCTTTTAGGGGAGTTTGGGGAAAAAAAACCAAAACTGAACATTATATCCTTCATGAAGGTAGGATTTATTGCAGTGGCTGTTGATGTTTATAATATGTTACATGGTGTTTAATGTCTAACCTAAACTTGCTTCATTACAAGGTTTCCTTTTCATTATAGAGGAATTTAGAGTTGTTACTTACTGATTCTGAAGCATCTACGGTTTCTGTTTTCATGTTAGTCACTATCATTTAGACTGTAAAGATGTTTAAAAAGTAGCATCTGCAGACACCCTTGAGTATAAAGTTGTTGGGTTTTTTTCCTGCCTAGCCCTAACTCCTCTTTGAACCTGATCTGGTCACCATGACCTTGTGGCATGAGACTGACCCAGGAGGGATGAGCTGCTCTCAGCCATCCCCCTCTTCCTCCCCTCGTCAGGGAAATACTCTGAAGTGGATCTGTCACCATTTCAGTCAAATGAAGTTAGACTGACTGTTGGACAGAGTTGAAAGTCAGACCCAAAAAAGATTAGGATGAGTACATAACAAACGATACGCCTGAACACCGCGCTAGCCCCTCTCAGTGAGTCGCTGTTTTATATTTGTCGCCTTATCATGTTCTGTTATCACGGTGCTTGACATTTAAGGGATCTAGCAGTAAAAGAACATATTGGATTAAGGCCAGTGGCCGTCGCTTGCTTCAGGTACTTGGTTTTCTGTGCTGGCACATTGCTCCTATGGTCGGCCACTGTTATTTTTAGGCTGCTCCTCCTGTCCAGTTGTGAATTTCACTGGTTCTTAGTAGACATAACCATTTTTCCAAAGCATGCTATTCTAGTGAGCTGTCACATTGTACTGTGGATTCCTGCAACTGGCCACTGAGTCAAACTTGACTTCCTCACCCACTGCCCTAGTTGCCTTGGCAAACACACGCCTGGACTGTGACCAGCGAAAATCAGCATGACTTGCACAAATGGAAGGCCGCCAGTATCAATGGCTCAAAGGGATACAACACAATGTAAGCACAATTCACATCGGGAAAGATAGAGGAAAAAGATTTTGCCCAAATAGTTATTTAATGTCATTGTTTCCATTTCCCCCTTTCACTTGATAACATTGTGGGAAGTCGCAGGCAGCAGGACGTGTTTGTTTCTCTGCTGCTCCAGCATGTCGAAGGCTTGCTCTTGCCATTATCAGTGACCATTTAAAGAAGTTTGGAGCAGCGGCCGCAGCAGCAGCATGATTGTGCTGTCACTGACTCGCTGCACCTCAATGACTGTTAGTATGTCCAGTATGTAAAACAGTGCTGTTCTAAGCTGAAGCTGCATTATAAACATTCCAACTACTAATTCACATGGCTATCATGTATACGTTTATGTTAATGTACTTGAAACATGATAACTCTTGTCTAGCATGAATTTTTGTTGCTAAATGTATCATTTAAATTCTGTATTTAGATACATTGGCCCTCAGGGACTGGATAGAACGCAGTACATAGTGAGATTTTGCTTTCACTTTGTGCACCTGATGGACAGTTTACTGTAATCTGACAAGATGACATGACACACATTTGGAATACAGTTGCATTATTGTCTTTGGCATAACTCACTAATGTAACAAACAACCGTTCATAGACAGATGTGTTCCCCTGTGATAAAGTTAGAAATACACATGTCCTGTCTGCCATGTTGTTATTGCTCAACCCTGATTTTTCCCTGTATCGATATCAAAGTATTTGGTCAAAAATATAGTGATATTTGATGCTGTGCCCAGTCCTAGTGTTTATGAATTTCTTTTGAGAAGATTGAGAGAATTTTAAAATACCCACAGTATCGCAATATCTAGGGTTATGTGGTTAAGATTATCGGTTAGGGAAGTTTCAGGAAAACATGCTAGCAATCTATCTTTCACTTTATTAATTGCATGTCTTGTCTCTCTTTTCTTCTTTTGGAAATAGATTTCAGGCATATATATACGGGCAAAATAAAAAATATAAGCAAGCAACTGAGAGAAAAAAAAGTGTTTTGGAAATTCCTTTGAAAAATACTTATACTAATGTATGATTATCTTTGTTTAATGGCAACAAAGGCATTACCCAATCTTGCATTGATTTGCAACGTTTCCTTCAGTGTATTGTGTTACAGCTATTACAAAATGCTTATTGTCTCAGAGTATGAAGTAATACTGTCGTGTCATTCAACTCTGTCCCATGGCTAGCCAGGCTTTACATTATCAGTGCAGACTGTTGACAGACACAAAGAAGCCGCCAAGTTTCATATTGTTGTATGTAGAGTTATTTGTTGCGTCATTTGTAATGTCACAGCGCGACTGTGGACATGTGTGCTTTCGTAAGGAAGTTGACCGTTGACCTAAATCTTAAAGCTCTATAGAGTAAGTCGGCTAGAGGAAGTCATGTGGTGGTGGTCCTCTGGGTGTCAGAGCAGGCTGTACATTATGCTATAGGCTGTGCAAGTCACTTCTTCCTTCCGCCATGAGTACCAGCATGCACAGAGCGGCACCTCTAGCGTGCCACCTTTTTCCTGCTTATTGTTTTCTCATCATACGGTAAACAATAATGCGATACTTTTGGAGTTAGTCAGAGCACAGGTTAATCCATCATTGTTGGTCAAGTAGGAGTCTACACACATTCAGTTTGAATTTCTAATGAAGGTCATAATACATTTTTGTTATTGCAATCTCTGCATTTGTGAGACACTGAAGAGGTCTAAAAGGGCTGATAGTGTGCTGATAGTTATGCAGGTGTGCATAATGTGTGCAGGGGCCCATGAACAAAGTGAAGCATTTTAATAGGATATATTTAAATCCAGTTACATTTTATCCAAAGTTTGGATACATGTTTATCTCTTCGTTTACTATGCCGTGACTGTCTAAGCAGGACCTGGACGTGATCCAAGTGGAGCTTTGAGAAAGAGGTCTTCTGTATTTGACTGTTTGCAGCTGTAGAGACGGAGACAGGAAGGAATTATGGTGGTTGGAGCATGACACAAAGATGATTGTGAATATAAAAAAACATTTATTACATGCTTAGGAAAGATTTATTTGCATGAATTCAATACAGAATGTTTCTGAAAGATATCAGTGAAGTATTTTATTATAATTAGCCACTTTGATCAGTATGATTGTTCTCTGTACAAAATAAGATGGGGCTATAAACTGATAGTTCATACAGAGCTTGTATTACCCGTCTCTAGTACATTGTTAAAATCTGATGAAGCACTTTGCCTCCAAATGGGTTCTGTTGCTTCAGTTTTTCAAATGGTATTTCTTGCTGTACTGAATCGTCTACAACTGGCAACAAGAAAGTATCGGTGACTGATCCAATTACAGAATGAGCTCACTTGGCTCACACACAGGCCCGATGGAGCCATTCAGTCAGACTGAGCAGTCAGTAAGAAGTTACTGCACAAAACAGACTCAGTACTGCGGTATCTGCTTTGTACTGTTTATAGGACAGTTTTGATTATGAGCTGATGCTCTTTGATTCTGCCAAATGTGCCGCTTATCCTTTTTAATCTTATGTCTTGTCAGAGAGTAAGAGTAGAAAAATCAGGCTTTTAGGAGTGGATCCCAACATTGATTTTTTTTCCAGATGAAGCTTTAAGAAGAGCAAAGTTCAGCCTTTTTGTTTATCTTTTGTTTGTCTATGGGAGGCACCAGCAGAGTGTGCTAATATCTTCGAGGCCCAAGACTCCTTCACAATCCTCTTCAGAGTTTATTTGCGTAACGATACCAGAAAGTGTTGTTGCCTTTCCGTTGCAACATGTGCAGGTGAAGTGTACCGCTGCTGTATACGTCCCTCTATTGTTCACAGCCTACAGTAAAGAAGAAAAGGATAAACTAGGTCATTACTTTAAACAGGGATTTCCTCTGGAGGCAGCACCACTGTCTAACGGATAAAACAGTGAGCTGTCCCGGGCTTGGGCCCAAACTGTCTTGGTTCCCACACTTGCCTGCGCTACGAGGTCTCCATCCCAACTGTTTGTACTCGTGTTTGGATAAGCATCTCTTCTGTGAAGTGAGCAGACCCCTTGCAGCTCTTCCTCTTTGCTCCACCCCAGTTCATGGCTTGAATCAATGCGTGAACTAAGGATACTCTGATAGCATCATGGTGATCAGTGTATCCTTCCAAGAGAGGATCAGGTCAACATGAGGTCAGAATCATCTTTAAGTTGGGATGGAGCAATTTGACGGAGTAACTGCATTTTACCTGCTGCAGAGATATGTAGCAGTATGCAGGATATTTTACAAATGGCACAATCAGTGCTTTGAAATGGTCAACTTCACTTGGATTTCATAAATATACATTCTCCAAACATCTTTTGTTTATTTATTTTTTTTTTTTTTAAAAAGGTCTATCTGTGCATATCAGACATGTATGCCGGAACTGATCAATGCAAACACATTTGTGATAGGCCAATATCAGCTGGTCCATATTGGTCCTGTTGACAATCTTTCTCCAGCAATAGGTACAGCTAGTGGGGAGACTCTCAGTGTTGCACCTGTAGAAGTTGCAGAGTATCCTGTCGTCCACCGTGAGCCACTTTGGCTTGCAGAAAGAGCACTAATGGCTCGCTGTCTTTGTGACGGTGTCGGTATGGTGAGTACGGGTCAAATTCCCAGAGCAACCTGAATCCGCTGACTCTCCTCACATGACTCCTATCGATGGTGATAGAGGCGTGTCCTTCCTGTAGTCCACGTTCCTTTGTTTTGCTGACGTTGAGGTGAAGGTTGTTGTCCTGGCACCAATATTTCAGGGCTCTGGCCTCCTCTCTGTGGCCATGTCATCGTCATTGACAATCAGGCCGATGACAGGTGATCGTATTGGAGCTCAGGGTGGCCACAAAGTAATGTCTGGGCTCAGCACATGGCACTGAGGCGTTCAGGTGATGAGAGTCAGGGCGGAGCATGTTGTGGTGCCTATCTGCACTAAGTTCAGGATCAATTCACATAGGGTGGTGTTGGGACCCAATTCTTTATGCTTGAGATGCATCTGGAGGACACATGGGCATGAAATACATGACTATAGTCAATGAACCTCCATTCTTACATGTGTGTTCCTCTGGTCCAGTGCTGGGGTCTAGGATGATGGCATCGTCCATTGATCTGTTTGGTCTCTATGCAAATTGCAGTGAGTCATGGAGGGAGGTAGGAGCTGATGATGGTATTTAATAAATGCTCGTCACACTTCATGATAGTGGTGAGTGCTGCTCAGTGACAGTCATTCAGGGACGGGGACAGTGGTGGGCTTTCTGAAACGGATATGGTTAATCTGTTAGTGTATCAACAGAAAATAAAGATGATGATTAGTGATAGACTAAATGGTACAGGTACATTTATTAAATTCCTTTCAACCCACATGAGCAACAACAGGGCTGCTTCTTCACTTGTGCACCACTTGGCAGAGCTTTATAGATCCATTTGATTTCATAATGGAATTTTCATTATTAATGATTCTGTACCGGCGCTTGTGACGAAAATGCAAGCATACCACAAATGGCCCGGTGAAGCAGAAACACTGAGGTGGTCTCTAAATGGGTGTGTATGTGTGGCTCCACATAATGCTTTCACATGCACACCTTTAAGTTCGTCATGAAACGGTAAAAAAAATAAATTAAAAAACGGCAGAGTTTTGCAGTTTTGGAGAACACTGATTGTAGATATGATCCAATGATGTGAGAGGTACTTTGGACCGCAGTAACATTGGTTGCATAATGATGGCAGTGTAAGCCCCTTTGGAATATATATTGGAATATATATTATTAATTAGAATTAAATGTAATATTTGGTTTTACTTAATTATTTTGTTTATATTAATGTAACAGGCACACAGTCATATTCTTGTACTGAACTGGGAATACATGAAGAAAAACATTAAATATATTTAAATTTGTGATTTTTAGTTTACAGCAAATCATCCGGTCTCGCTTGAAATAAATGATGTTAGCCTTGCTCGTGCTTGCCATGGCCCATCAAGTTCAAGTTTGATTTATTTGAGGTTTGAGTGTCTGTTGTCTGAAACAAATTGGTAATGAGAAAGGAAAATAAACAGCTGTGCGCAACTTGCATGGAACAGATGAGTGTCTCGCACAGAGGGGATCCTTGGCTATAACCTCGCACATATAAAGGGTTTAAAACAAGTAGTACATTTTTCACTTTTTGATTTATTGAATTTGTTGTAAATGCAAGACAAAAATGGATTATGATCAACAATAAAATATTGACTCTGGGTCATTGTAACTGCTTTATCAGCAGTGACGACTTATGAAAATAATTAATATTCAGGTACTTGTCAGATATACCAGTAGATTTTAGAATTTTTTGATAATGTAGTTGGTTAAATGTAGAGCAACAGTAATAACACTGAAATGATTCTTTGTTTCTCTTCCCACTGTCACTCTAAATTTATATGCATCTGCAGCATAAAGTTTGCCTTTCTCTTGGCCTTACTGAAGGCCTCAGTTATCTAGTTTGATGACCTCCTCTTCTCTCTTTTTCATCCTCTGCCTGTAAATGCCAGTCGGCCTCTGAAGTTGTGCCTGTGGAATGTAAATAAACGGCATGCAGAGCGAGGTCAACCTCCTAATGAGGGCCATCGTGGAACGCGGAAAAATAAGTGGCTGAGAGGAACGGAAGCTCAAATATGGAGAGAGGTCAGAGGTGGAGATGGCAAGGAAGGAAGCCTTGCTGCAGTATAGAACTTGTCTAGTTTTGATGGAGAAATGATATTGGTAATTCATTTAGACCAGGTAAATTGAAGTATTTAGTTCTGTATCACATGTAGTTTGTTGTGGCGCAGTCACAGAGGGAATACTTGTGACTGAGCATGTACAGTAGTAATACTCTATGTATACTAGTATCTTTGGCCAGTGCAAAAAATTCTGTGCCCCGAAGTATTACTGCCGCTGATACAGTTTTCATCAAGGCATTAGCTTAAAGCCAAGTGTGGTTCTGTTGCTGAGGAGCTGATCAAATGTGTGTGTCTGCTGCTGTGCATCAGCTTGCTAGATCCTCATGACCAGATCACATGAAAGGCAAACTGGAGTGAAATAGCATTTCATACAAGGTTGGCATTTACAACTACTAGCTGATCTGCTTTTCATTGTTTTAATGTTTCCTGTGGACAATTTGGTACACCCTCTTTTGAGTGTGCTCTCAGTGTGATATGATAGTTTTTACTTTTATTTAGGCTTTTACTGCTTTACTACCCTGTTATTATTTAGGTAGCACTGCACTGGGCCACTAGCTATAGGAATGAAGCCATGTTTGGTGGCCAAGACAAGAAATTATTAGAAATGGAGAAAAAAACAAGAGTTAAAATTTGCTTTGAAGCTCTTGGTGAATTTCTTCTAAAAAGCTGCCAACATTTGCTGTATAATATATAGCCTATATCCCACTAGTTGTTGTTTTGTTGACCAATGAGAAAGGGACTATGAATTTCTTTGTTTCTCACCACAGGGGTGGGCACCCAGTTCTCTGGTGTTATGCTGCCCACGATCTGTTTGGTTTACAAATTCGACTGGTGGCAGATTCTTACATATAAGGTTTTGAGAAATGGTAGCTAGAAGGAAACTGAACAGCTTGTATATTTTAGTACGACTCTAGCTGACATGGTCACCAGGGATAGTCTTGCATGTTTTTTTTCCAGTGCCTGTACCGATTATTAGCAATTATGGAGGCCAGTAACTGAGATTGTGTTGTGGGCAGACCAGTGAGTCAGCTGCATCAGAGTCAATGTAGAGCTTTTTAAAATTGAATACCAGCCGTGACAGCAGATGTTGTCAGCGTGATTGCCTTACAACTGCACAAGATGGTCATTTCTGCGAAGTCATATAATAATGGTTATCACAAATGTGTAGTCATGAGTCGGAACTTGAAAATGTTGTGGCCATTGTGGCTGCTGTGGTCTCATCGCAAGACGGACTCCAGTTTATTAGATCTGCAATCACACCAAAAACAATACCAATTCCAGTAACCAGGATGCTGAAAATGCTGTTCTGATCAGTTCCGATAATCGGTCAGTTTGAAACTGATGCTCAATGATGAGCAACTCAGCTTGTGCAGCAGTTAATCTTTCCTGTGGTAGATGAAGCTTTCCAACAGCTGTCCGGTGTGTGGAAATCAAAGGCGAAACTGCTGTGTCCGACTTTTTGCCAAGTATCCAGGCTCTCACACCTTCACTCAGCCCCCCCATGCGCGCGCACACACACACACAACCACACTTTTCCTAGCAGAGACTGTTTACCCATCTCCAGCCTTGTAGCGTGAGCCAAGCAGTTAAGGGTGGGAGGGGTGACATAGACGAGGATCGGCCAACCTTCCTCACGCTCTGCACGTAGCACAACCATTAAAATACTGCTCCCGCTGGAAAGAGGCCAGGAGTCAAAGTTTATAGCAGTTCACTCCTCTCTTCTGCTCCAGCCCCACCCCTCTGTTTTCTGTCTGTTCCTCTCTCCCTCTTTCTCTCTCTTTTACACACATACACGCACACAGAAAAGCTTACTGTATTGCGTTTTACTGACAGGAAGCCTTTGTCAGTTTGCATGCCCCTCACCCGCCCTGATTCCCAGCAGCCTTTTCTTCTGCGACCCACCCTCTTTTTAAGAATCGATGAAGTAGTGTGTCAGTTAGTGCAGGTGGAGCGAGACCCCCCTCACTCTCCTTGTGTTCATGTTGGAGTTTTGTTGTTTTTCGGCTTTGAAGGCCCTGATATTGTGCATTCCAGCGGTAACCTGCATCACCTTAAAAGATGCAAGTACAATGTGGACTGACGCAAGCAACTGCCGTCACATGCGCAGGAAAATAAGATTCAGACGTCTGTGTGATGCGGATGATGCATTAAAAATAAATAAATAAATAAACCATTTTCTCTGAGCGTAACAAGTCTTTGCAAGGAGAGATTTTGCAAGACAGTTTCTATGGTTCTTGATTTCGCGATTCTGTTCAGCTCCTTGAAGTCCAAATATTTTGAAGCATATCATATCATTTCTTTGCGGTCAGGATATATTCAAACATGGAGAGTCCGACATTATCTTGACACGAGACTGAGTTTAGTCTGCTGTGAGTGTTTATAATAATGTTGCTATGGTCTATGCTGATCCAAGTGCATGGAAGAATGTGAAGGAACTTGCCTTTTGTTTGTCATATCACTGCTTAGACACGGCGCATGAGGGCCGAATCTGCTCTAAGCATATGTGCACGTTCACTGCTCGCCTCAGCTTTTCTTTCAAGGCAGACCGACGTGCAGTTGCATGGTATCGCAGAAGTGTTGATTGTAATTTCCAGTCCTTATTGTCTAATCTAATATAATGTAGTCTGATATGGCAGAGAGTGTTGGAACTGATTTTGAGATGAAAACAGATTTTTTGACTCCTCTAAGCTGACATCATGTCTTTCATGAAAGTGTTCCTGTGACAATTCCCCCCAGCAATGGGCGAGTCACCACTTGTGTGTGTGTGTCCTATTCCTGAGGGACTTTCTGTGCCGTACGAGTGCGTTTGCTCGCTGTTTACACCAAGACGTTTACAAGAGCTCATAGGGGTTCACTGCCAACACCCAAGCAGATCATGCAAGTCTTAATAGAGCAGGAAAAGGCAAGGGGAAGTTGACGTGCAGCACGATATCTCCGGTTTATTTCCTTGTGGGTTTAAAGTTTATAATGAGGCAGCCGTGTTGTGAGTGGCCGCTGCTTGTATCAGTCTCGGGGCAGGTGAGACAAGGACAATGCGGTTGGACTGTGCCAAGCCTATCTGCTGCCCCCACTGCAGTTCTTACTAAATGGATCCATGCCGGCAGTTGTATTTGCACCAGCGAACGCAGTTTTAATGCAACTATCACTGTGTCTTCTGTGTGTTCATGCCATACTTCTGTTTATTTCTTTAATGATACTTCGGAGATGTAGACTTTAGTACATTTGTTCATTGTCCCAATGTATGTGCTTTAACTAATAATGCTTTTCCTCTTCTTCTCTTCAGGCAATGGTGGCGTGTTACCCCGGAAACGGGACAGGATATGTGCGGCATGTGGATAACCCCAATGGTGATGGGCGATGTGTCACATGCATTTATTACCTTAATAAGGATTGGACTGCCAAGGTACGTAAGCTATGTGGGGATGAAATAATGTTCATTAGTGCTAAATGGTCCAAATTTTGATTTTTTTCTTGTTTTAACTGTGATTTGAAATAACTGAAGTAACCATCCAAACAAAATGAAATGCGAAAAGGCTATGTCCTGTCACAAGCCTATGACGAGTCGGCACAGTTCTTGTCTCCATGACAGGGTCATCACCCTCCATCTTACCTCATTCCACATCCAAGCAGAGTCAGTGGTAGAGGTTACGTGTCAGTACATGCTGTTCGGCTACTCTCTCCATTATAATCCCATTAAAAGGCAGAGAATCCTACTAATCCAGACACACCCAATCAGGGAGAAGAGCTGCCATATTCTGCCTCCCACACATCCATTGTTCCTCCTGCAGGAAATTGGAATCACGGGCAGACAGAAGAAAGTGATGGAATTGTTTCTATGGTGGTTTATTATTCATTTCATTGCTGAAATTATTATTAGGTTGTGTGTTTCTCGATGAATATTTATATAAAGGTTGAATACAATAACATTTCTGTCCCTACTCAAACAGGACGAAAAATGTCATTTCTAGTCTCATGCCATTGACCGCATTACGTATTTTTCTACAGCAAGTTCCCATGGTGGACCAATGGAAGGGGCGCATCCAGGGGAATGGGAGAATGAATGCACTAACCTTTTTCAATGTGAAAGGATGAGTTCAGTATTTCAAGATGCCTCAATTCCAAAACACATCTGCCAGCCCTCTCCTACTCTGATCAGAGTAGCCACAACAAACCGTCACATCAATTCCTACTGCCAAATATATTTTAACAACAAAAAATTACTTGTTTTTTCACACAATTTTGTTTTTACCCCATGGAACCTGTCAAGCACCACAATTCTTTGCAACTTTTGCAGTAGACTGAAATGTAGGCTAGGTTTGATCAATGTGAACTCAAGTGTTTAGAGGTGAATGTTGCTAGATGAGTTGGTAAAGGAACTTGCCTTTTGAATCGGAGACAGATAAACAGGATGCTGCACAGCAGGAAGTAACAGAAGGCTTTTTGACAGAAAACAGCATCTGTAAGGTGGAAGGATGCCTCTCCAATGTCAGGACATTACAAGACTTATAAGTACACAGTAGACCATCCTCCAGACTTCCTCACATACCTGACCTCCAGACCTGCAAATGAATATTACGTAATTACAGGAAACTATGTTTTGCCTCTGGATGCTAGTGTGTGGTAGAATGCAGGCCATGTATGAATCACTTTTGTAGCCATGGGTGCTACTGAACATATTGATTTGATGACATTATTAGCAGTCAAGCAAGGAACCCACAGGTATAGTTGATTTCTTTTTTGACAAATGTACCTGTACATTTTGTCCACATGACATGGCATTTTGGGGTTAATTTAGGTGTCTCATGTTAGGATCAAAAACATTGACATTAGCGTTGGGCGTTGTGTCAAAATTTTCCAACAGGCCACCATCAGCCCATCAGTTGGTAACTGCTGATATATAATCCCAGCTGTGTGTCAGCACATGCAATGGGAGGAGATTTCTCAGCCAGCAAGACAACGAACTTTCAGAAGCAATTTGCTGTCTCTGTAAGCATGTTACCCGCAAAGGACTCTAATACAACCAGTTTGCACAGGCATTTACAATACAGCATCCTGCTGAGTATGCAGTGCTTTCACCCGACAGACACAACCCCTTACACTGTTACTGAAAAAGCCCAACTTCACCAGCCCACAGTCCTTGGGGCTGTTGTGACTAAATGTGACAAGGACAGTCCGAGGTGGGCACAGTGCACGTTGACTGTGTCAAAATATCTTGCAAAGAACATGTCTTTTAACACTGTGGAGAAGGTCCATTCAGTGAGTTGCTTAAGACTTTTGACAAGCAGTACAAAAGTCCAGCAGTTCCTGGGTGAAAATATTTTAGTAAACCGCCATACCAACCCTGTACAACGAAGTCAGGTCAGAAGTTACTAAAGAGCTGGAGGCCACAGACTTTGTTGGGCTAGCTGTGGATATGTGGTCAACTACCAATATGGTCGCCTACATGAGAATGACTGCACTGCATGTAACTGAACAGTCCTCACCCTCTGACATCCAATGTCAAAAAATAATTTTACTCAAACATCACAGCCCAAAGTTTAAGGCTACACTTTTGAATAGACCTGTGGCCTACTTTTACAGCAGTGTTTTGCACTATATTATCACTATTTCTGTTTATGCCCCAGCACTGGCTCAACAGAATCTCAGTGTCTGATTGTTAACGTGTCTACTAAATGTTTTCCTGTTGTTACTTGTGTGCATCAGGTGGGTCATGTTGTCCTTTTATTAATCAGCCAGGCTGTTGCATGATTTCTATTGTCATGTTGATGCACAAGCTTTAATTATTCAAATGAGCCATGTTATGGAACCCCGTTGGACACATGAATGAGTCCTGCCTGGTCTCTGATTGGCTGTTTATTAGGCGTGTGATGAGAAGTTTTTTTATAGAATGCGGTTGCCTGGATACCGGGGCTTAATGAGAGAATGATGTGGTGCCTCTAAGTACAGCGTGAGTCGTCTGTATTTGACGACCTGAGAATGGGACTCCAAAATCAACTATCTGTCTTCATACCCACTTTGCGTTACGTAGTGTTGCTTTCACTGTCTACCTTAAATACAGCACACTGGCTTGCCTCACTTTTGTTTCTCTCTCCTTTCTGTTTTCTTCTCTACAAGCAAGTTCTGTTCAAGATCTGCTTTCTCTATCAGCAGCAACTTTTATAATGTCCTCCACAAAACACACCTTCCATTTAGGATTTTTTTTTTTTACCACAATCCTGTTAAAAAAATATCGCAATAAACAGGTGTGGTTACAAATTGGTGCAAAACAATGGCAAAAGTAGGCCTACAAAATAGGAGGGTCGAATCACAATCACAGGAGGGATGTTATACCATAGAGCGTCTCTCTCTGTGTGATTGACTGGAGACGGGAGAGAGAGCGCGAGGGCAGAGTGTCCGCTAGGTAATCGATCGCAGATTGTGTTGTTCTCTTGGGCAGATAAAGTATATAATGGATCCCCAGATAAACCTCATGTCTAGGTATCAGAAAAACTGATTCACATGAACACGTGTTGATAATTTAGCTCTTGAGGAGATTGGTGGGGCTTAGCATACACATACCCGCTGTGCCTCGAGACTGAGGTGTGGTTAATTAGAGCTAAATTATCAGTTTTTTTTTTATTCTTTGTAAGACTGTCATCACAGGAACTTCAGTAGAAAATCAGTTCACAGTCCAAAATGCTTAAATCTCCTCTGCTGTCAACATCCCTGAATGTTGTGTTGTATGTTGCTTGCACTGAATGGTTTTGTCCTTGCAACATGTGCGTCTTTTGGAATGCCCTCAATTATGCAAATGAATGTACTGTATGCATTAGTAGGTGTCATGTTGGCTGCTAAAATTACGCTGCGCGTCTGTAGTTGATTGTGTATACATACTATCAAGTTTCAACACTTTATAGTCATAGAAGTCTGAGACACTCAAGTATTTGTCATTTTTTCAAATCTCCTGAAAGTCGTACATCACGTTCTTCATGAATGCATGACCGATCACAACTTTTCGATGTTCCTCATGCACCCATGACACAGAAATAGCAGAAACAAGCCCGCTGGTGGGAGGATAAAATTATAGGGATGCAAAAATCAAAGTGGAATTAAATGAATCAGCTACTGAAAATACTTTGCTTTCTGTTACAGCGGCAGATTCTTGCAAAGTATGCCTTCAGGTTTTAACTGCAACAAAGGAAAATAAATTTTAGATTTGTAGATATGGAATCTGATAAGATACAGTGACTCTGGGTCTGGTGCTATTTAGAGAAACACTGAATGCTAAGATGCAGAAGTGCTACAGTAAACAGTTTTGCTGCACCAAGATGTACTCTGCCCATCCATCCATTTTCTAAATTGCTTACCTTGCTCTGGGTTGTGGGGGGTAGGAATGTTTCCCAGCATGCATTGGTAGTGAGGCAAGGACAGATCACCAGTCTATCATAGCTGGCATAGCTGTGGAGACATTGGCACCACTGTGATCATCATGATTACAGTATTCAGCTATCAGTAACATCGTGTTTGTCATTTCTGCCATAGATATCCTGCCTCAACATCACCACATGACATGACTCATATTGATGACGGTAATATTTTTTACACTAATATCAGAACATTGCAGTGATGGCCCTCAACTTATGGTCCATCTAAATTCACCAGCCATGTATCACTAAAGCTTCTACAAGAACTCCACCACTATGAGAAACTTTGCTGTGATTGATAAGCATTCACACTGGTATCTGTGCACGCCATGTGACTTTCTTTCGTGAAAAGTGCTCTCAGCGGGCATGTGGGTGTCAGGTTTGGCTAGATTTTTTTTTTTTTTTTGTTTGTTTGACTTGGACAGACATCCAAAAACTTTTTGTTCCATCCACAGTTTCCACCACCCACGATAAAAACAAATTGTCATTAATGATCTCAGTTTACTCTTTTCATGACATTTAACCATCCACAACTTCCACAGTCTACTAGTTTTCAAGTTAACTCACATGAATATGCATTATAGTGGATGTATGTCTGTATAAGATTCATATATTTTAACCAAAATCACAAATCCCTTAAAGGGCTTGTCTTTGAGGTTATTTTTAAAAATCAGCTTGGCATAAAAATGCACAGCAGAATTTACAACTAGAACCTTAGAGTAAGACCAATAAGTGCAGATATGTACAGATATGTTTTTTGTTTGTTTGTTTCATTGCTGTTTTGAAAAAAATATTTTTTTTAAAATTCACTACTATGGTTCTGATGTAGAATCATTTCTCTGTCTATAAGTCCTACCACTTCCAGATGTTCGCCTACCCCTTTGGTTGTTTGGGACTCCTTCAACAGCTACTTTGTTAGATGTGCAAAAAAAAAAAAAAAAAAACTCTAATGCCACAGTGCCCCAAACAATCTTGCATTGGTAATTAGAAAGTCACTCAATAATAATTAGGAGAATCTGATTTTGGAGTTTGTTACCTTGCTGAGGAGCTGAAAGTTCAGTCTACTGCCTGCAGCTAGTCGTCCATCAGCTCCTACTTGTATTATTACTTCAAGCCATATTCAACCTGATCTACTGACAGAAAATGCCCTAGATGACCTTGCTTTGTTTGTAGAAGCTTTTTTGATCAGCAGTCACAGTCTGCACAAACCGCGGTCACAAGTGCACGTTTACGTTACATTGTACGTTTCATTACATTGTGATCATCCTGTGTTTTGTTAGTTGAACTCTTATAACCAGCAGCAAAAAGAAATGTTTGGTTTGCATTAGCAAACTTGATCGACCTCTGATATGGCTGTAAGAGAGTGAACAGTAAACAGTGAGGCTGATATCAGCAGGATTATAAAAGATATGACTGGTTTCCCCTGAATCCCTCGCGTGAAGGTAGGCCATTGGAGTCCAATGTAGGAATGGTTGACTGGTCATGAACAACAAACTATGATAAGAAAAGGTAGATGGAAGGTTTAAAGCTTTTTTTTTTAAAGTTGTTTGTGTTTGTTCTTTGTGTGTGTATGTGTATTGTGTCAGTCACATGCTATTTATGGATGTTGGCTACTTGTGCCATTCAAAATCTGTTAAGTTGTATACAGGTGTACAGGGCGCTGCCGGGAAGTAGCATGATGCTGTTACTGGGCGTATAGATTACACGGTATCAGATCGGCGCATAGAGTCACATACTCGCTGGTACCTGATCCAGCATTGTAGGCAGTATCAGAGGTATTTCTGATACTGGTGTCTGGATCAGAACAATCCTAGCAGTGGTGTCCAAGCCCTGCCCATCTTAAACAACTGCTCGGACTTAACTACTTTTCAAAAGAGTGAATCTGTTCAAAGGAATTTTTACTTTCTTGAATTGTATAACCATTGTGCATTTTTCTCTCCTGAGATTTTAAAACTTGTTGGAAAAGTCAGAGGTTAGTCGGTGTCCATTTTGGGTCACAGCACAGTTTGACTTGGTGTACCCATCCCGAGTTTTAAAGTTTGTCAGCTCTTTGTAGGCCAGAAGGTCATGTCCTGCACGTGAAGGTCATTCTGTGTTCATTCTTATCCACACACCCTTTACAGGCCTGCACACTGAACGTTGCCGCCAATTGGTATAAAACAATCAGTGGTCACGTGTTGCAGAAAAAACATTCCTCCTGTCTTCTTTGACCCTATTGTGCTTTATTTAGTTTAGTCACACCAGCGGCATTCCCCCTCATTTAAAGTAGTATAAATGGAAATAGCATTAGTCTTCCAACAAAGGGTGTGAACTTTTTTCTCCGCTGCTTTGCGTGTGAAGAGAGGGGCCTATCATATCAGCTGTGTGAGAGTTTAAGCGGCACGCTTGCAGCAATCTGCTTTTTCACTCTCCAGGTCCTTTATCCAGCCGGAGCAGTTTTCCTGTGAGTTATTCTTCCTATCCCTCCACAGGAAAGCCGCCCCCCGCTGCCGCTTCCGATCCTGAGCTTTCCTCCTGGCCCTTGGAGTCGGACAACCCTTTTCCTTAAGATTGTCGTCCTATGTTGATCATTTAAAAAGCCTGAGATCTATTGAAGTGGATCTTTTTATATGAAGTATGAATGCAGTTTTGAGGAGACATTACCTCTCTGAGTGTTTTCCTTCTAATGTGGATGAACATGGCGCAACATGATCACTGCAAAGGCTTCGCTTAGCCTTTACTCCTACTCTTTACCTTCCTGCTATTGCTTTGTCCAGATTTGTATAAATAACAGTGTTGTTTCTTGGTGTTCTGCTCTTTCAGGAACACGGTGGCCTTCTCCGAATCTTCCCAGAAGGAAAGGCCCAGTTCGCCGACATAGAGCCCAAATTTGACCGTCTGTTGCTGTTCTGGTCAGACAGACGGAACCCTCACGAGGTTCAGCCCGCCTTCGCCACCAGGTCAGCATCCGAGTCTGTTCACCGCACGCGCTCAAGATCATCCACCTGTTTTGCATCAATTCATTATTGTGATTATCTCTGCAGGTATGCCATCACGGTGTGGTATTTCGATGCAGATGAGCGGGCCAAAGCTAAAGAAAAGTACTTAACAGGTGAGATTGGATGTAAACTACACAGTCCTGTTTCTGTTGATTCAAGCCCAGAGTTTGTTTTTTTTTTCATCATCTCTTGTGTGTTTGTTTCCTTGTTGTGCAGGTGCAGGAGAAAAAGGTGTAAAGGTTGAACTCGGCAAACCATCAGATCCCAGCTAGTGGGGATCCTGCACCCCCCGACAAACAGCCATTAAGTGCTCTGTCCCAAGAAAGTGGCCTATAGAGAGCATGTGTGTGTGTGTGTTTTACATGGCAAAAACAGCAGACTTTTGCGTGAGTGGGTGGAAGATCCATGTTTATGGAGACAAAACAAATACACAGTGATTTCTGTTCATTTTCAGCATACTGGGGCAACCCAGCGGACCTTGAATGTCATGACATTGTACTGAAAGGGATTGTGTGGATTTTATTTTTTTTCCTTTCACCTCTTCGGTGGAGAACACTCTTACATTACAGCAGATGTCTTCATAAAATCACTTCAAACAGGAATTAAGCTCAGAGAATCTACATCTTTTGCATATTTGTTTTTTTGCAGTTAATTCTTTAAAGGTACAGTGTTCTGCATATGCTTAATGTGTTATGCTTTTCACATGGAATCAGCTGTAAGCTACTGTATGGCGAAATGTGCTTGTTGGCAATAATATGAGGAATGATCTGAATTAAACAAACACCCTTTTTCTGACAGAAATTCTTTGGTCTTAGTTTTCATTCATTTGCAGTGCAGTAGATGCTGACTGTGCCACTTGTCTCTTCCTGGTTTCACTAAATACATGAAATTTTTTAGTTGGCTTTGATTTTTAAGGGGAAAATACATGAACGTATTCTGTGCTGCCTTTACATCTGTCACGTTTGCCTTATATGCAGTTTCATGCTGCCCTCTGCAGGCCCTCGGTGTATTGCAACTATTAGATTTTCTAATTTTCTGGAGTATTGTCTTTACTCCACTGTAAGCTACAGCATAAGTGACTGGAAAGAAGGTAACATGATTAAGCGTTACAGCACTTCAAGCATCTCATTAAACGGCATGATTCTTTGGCTTGTCACAATAAAATGACACTCTAAAATGTGCCACCTTTATCTTGGAAAAAATAATTTATAACTCAAACTATGTTATCTCTGTATTATCTAAGTTTCAGTATCTGTACATGGCAATGGTACATAACAGTGTTTTAATTGTAATCCTCTGCCACCCTTGAAATGATCCAGTTTTATTAGATTTACATTTATATTTCTCTCTCTCTCTCTCTCTCTCTCTCTCTCTCTCTCTCTCTCTCTCTCTCTCTCTCTCTCTCTCTCTCTCTCTCTCTCTCTCTCTCACACACACACACATACAGAATTATGTAGTAAACAAAAAAGTGTGAAATAACTCAACATGTTTGATATGTTAGATTCTATATATATATTATAAAATTACTTTAAAAATTACCCCTGTCCTTGAGGGCTTGTTATGTTTTTTATTAAAGCTGTCTACTATTTGATATACTTTCCCTTTTTTCATATAAGTATTTAAGTGTATATATAGAAAACGACCCACATCTTTCACAGTATTTAACATTTTTAATAAGAATTAAATGAATATCTCCTCTATATAAACAACATCTGTATGAAAAAGAGCATAGACAGTACATAAAATAGTAATACAGTACATATTACAAAGTCAGGAAATATATTAAGCAGTATTCAATATAAACTATACAGTGAAAACGTTTAAGAGCAGTCAAAATTAGATCATACTTTGTACAAGGAGTGTGCAAAATTATTGTCCCATTAGTGGACCTTCATATACTGGCAGAGAGGAAAGTTCTGTTAGTTCTTCTCTAATAAAAAACTGAATGTGTCGAGTAAGAGGGCGTCCTTCTGCCCCGTGTGCCTCAGAGACACAGAGATTGTGCAAAAATATACAGATAGAAAGTGTTAGCTTTGAGCTCTTCTCAGTAATGGCTGAGCTCCTCTGGAGGCGGAGGGAGGTGGTAGCTGTCATCTCCTCCGATGTAGGCACCGATGCCGCTGCTTTGGCTCCCCCACTCGTAGCTGTCAGCAGCCAGACTGAGAACAAATGAACAAACTTCCATGACTATGCCATTCGCCATCTACCTTTTGCCACATTTGTACTTTGCGTACAGTGGTTTGGTGATTAGATCATGGTTTGCTAACCTGGCCTGGATGTTCTGAGGCATGACGCTCCACGCCAGGTCATCATCGCTGTCATAACGCCGTGGGTTGTCGAAGAAATAAGACCTGGAGGAGAAGACGTGACCAGGAAGCCCCGAGCCACTCTGCATGACGAGCACACAAGACAATAATCGTAACATGTCAAATTGAAGAAAAATGGTAGTTTCACACATTATAAAAGCCAAAGACTGTAAAATGATCCACCTGTTGGCCTCATGACCCTTTAAAGTATGAGCAGTCTAAGTAACAAAAGTGAAGTTATGAAAATGGAGGGGATAAAATGTATTGAAATAAAAAATGTATTGATAAATTATGAAGTGATTTGATTAGTTTAAAGCCAAACAATTTGATTAAAAACGTTTTGATATGATGAAAACAGCCATGTTTTATCATTATCTATGTTTTCATCTGCCTTCAATTAAATCATCTTGGGACCCATCAGAGTTCTCTTGTGTGCCTGGGAGGATTCCTGACCCACATGCTGGAAACCACTGGTTGAGGGTAATTGCTGGCTCACCCTGTCTTGGTTGGGCTTCCGGACTCTGAAGAAGAAAACTACAAGGGAAGTGGGGAGCAGCTCCCACACAAACAAGATCACTCCAAAGACGATGTAGCCAGCGTCGCCCAGAGTCGACTGTAAATCTGCCTGAAAAACAAACAAAAAAATGATTCCATTCAACATTCTAGCACCCTATTGTTTAAACCAGATAGCGGAAACAACTCTCCTAATTTCAGTCATCAAAAAGGAGACATCCACCTAAGGAAAACATTTTCCAAAAAAGCTTTTTTACAGCTTATATAGATGGTAACAATTGGGTTCTCATTACTCTCTTACCAAGAGTTGATCATATGCTTCATATTTCAATAAATACAAAGTTACAGTCAGCAGTTGTTAAGCTTACGTTATCATACAAGGTCTAAGCTGATTGCCTCAGCAACATACAAGGAAGTCACTGTGCAAAAACAGCTAAAACAGCACTTGATTTCCTGTTAAAGCACAACTTGTCACTATGCCAGGCTAGCTGTGCCCAGAATCTAGACTTAGTCAAGCAGAGGCCTCTGGCTCTACAGTTATACTTTTACTGAACAGATACGAGTGTGGAATCAGTCTTCTCATCTAACACTCTGGAAGGAATAATTTCCCAAAATGTCCAACTAGTCCTTTAAGGCATTACGAACTCTGGTGTCTCACCTGGTCAGAAACATTGTACCAGTCGTAGTCAAAGGAGTTAATACTCTTGTTCGAGAGGCCCAGGACGACCAGATTGTAGCAGGCCCTGGATGAGTACAGGAGGATGACGATGGCTCCTATGACCGTCACCTGGCACACTGATGTCCCCTGTACAGTTTGAGGAGTTGGGACAAGAAATTTCACCTCAAACATACATCTAACCTTTAGGAGGAAATTAGACCTAATTTAAATTAAACAACTGTAAAATCAAATCCAATACTACAAGGAAACACTACATGGTAAATAAAACAATACATTTCAAATGAGATATCGTTTTAAATATTACTTTGTAATTAAATATCAGTAAATTATACATTATTCACATATATATTTTTACTCTATGCAATGGGTCAACTGATTATCTGATCCCATAGTCTGTGTTGTTATGATATTCTGAATCAGTGGGTTTTTGTTATCCTGGTGCCAATTAAATAAATACATTTAATAATGCACTATTTTGGCTCTGTTGCAGCATATAATCTACAAAGTAACTAGTAACTAAAGTTATCAAATAAATGTAGCTGTGTCATATAGAGCGAAAGTATAAAGTAGCTTGAGTAAAGTACAAGTACCTCAATATTGTACTTATGTAGAGAACCTGATTAAATTCACTTCACTAATTCACCCAAACAGCACCTCAGTTGTACCTGATATTTTGTTGATCAGTGTGAAAGAACATATTATGCAACCGTGCTGTACGTCCAGCTTGTGAATGCACTACAGTACAACCAGTCCTACATAAGAACGACACTGTTGCTAGGAGACAATCCCTATGTACAAAGGATGAATTACGTGGAGAAGTGCATCTTGACACGAGGGTGCTATATTCAGCACACAAAACTGTGTGATGTCACACAAATAACTATGACACAAAACACAAGCCACTTATAGTCTAATGTTTTCATATTTGATTTCTGCTCTTGGTGCCACACAGCACAGAGGAGTGATTCTCACCTTGGACTCCAGGTAAATGTTGGCCAGCGACATCTTAGCGATCTTGTAGAGACATACAGCCAGCGAGACGGCACACAGGACAAAAAGCGTGTCGTTGATTGTGACCCTCACAAGCACGACGGTGTGTTTTTCTGCAGAGGACATCCTCACCAGCAGGGCGCACACTAAATTCACAACTAAAAACACCAGGCTGATGGAGAGGAAGAGCAGGTACAGTGGCAGCCTGGGGGTCAGGAAACCAGAGATAGTAACCACAAGAGTTGCACAGAATTCGTGCTTTTTTTTTAGTCAACACAGGTTTTTGTCAAATAATATAATTAAAATGAAAATGAAATCTGAAATTGACCTTACCTGTATCTTAAAAGCTCTGGTGAATATTTGGACTTTGCCTTGAAAACAACCTGTGAAAAGGAACAAATGAATCATGCATCACCACATCATCATGCAAATGCATCATGCTATTTTGTCATTTTCACTTCTGTATTCCTGCTCTCAGAAACAACAAGATGTTCTTTTGAAACAGGAACCCCGCAGCTTAAAGTTTTGAGCTTCAGACAGACAATGGTCACACAGGGCCACATGCAACGCTGTGTGCCTAACTGTCAACTGTGACTCAAAGCAGCACAAGAGGATTACACTAAAAATAAACTCTAGATGGAGGCCAGAGAAGTTATTATTTGATATTTGGATAAAGTACGCAGATGGAGAAATGATTCACTGCAGTGCACTTTGTAACGGTTCTGAATGAAGGTTCACTTTTATCAGAAAAAAAATTATAGCTTTAATAACATTTTGATATTGCACTCTGCCTATTTCAGCCTTATCAATTTATTGAGGAAATAATTAAAAGATTAATAAACAATGGCAAATAACCATTAGTATATTATCTCGTAATGATCTGGGTAATATCATTGATATGAGCTTATATATCGTCTTAGATTCTGGACATTGTCCTATTGTGATATGACATAAGTGTTGTCTTTTCCTGGTTTGAAAGGCTGTACTATATTAAAGTAATACTGTAACTACTTGTTGTAATACTTGTCTTTTCTTATTCATTTTATCCATGTTACTGATAATTATTTATCAAAGATCTTAGTGTGTTAATATTCTGTGAAAGTATCAACCATCATCTTTACCATGTTGTCATAACATCAATATGAAGATACTTGGTTAAAAATATTCAGATATTTAATTGTGTTGCCCAGTCCTGACATTAATGAAGATATTCTTATTTATTAAAGAGATTTCAAAATATCAAATATACATTGTGTAATGTCATATAGCCTAAAAATGTTATTTTAAGGCCCTGCTACAATACTGTTTCATGTTATTACTAGAAGCCATTTCACATTTTGTCCAATGGCTGCACATCGTTTAGAGGATTTATCCTCTTCACAAGAAGTCAGAGTTAAAGATCTCCTCCAGACAGCTTTTTAGGACATAGCCTGTAAAAAGTATTCTACTTGCCGTAATTATATGTGCCTAATCAGATTAATAAGAAGTCTTAAAATTACATCTACTTTGTTGGCACTATTGAACATCCTGAATCTATGAAAAACATCTTGCATAAGTGGCATTTTGGACCAGGACTGGCTTCCCAGCTGGTGGTCACACAAAACCCTGCTCTACATACAGCTGAGATTTAAAGGTCAGCAGAGAAATATGTGAAAACTCTAATGTCAAACTCTGCTCATCATCATTCTGCACACTGTAGCTCAAACATCCAAGTTAATTAATAGTAAGTTAACACATTTGTGAGTGCAGGGGACACAACATGATCCAGATACCGTCCTCACAGCAGGTGCAGACACACTATATGAAGCCCTTTGAAAGTACTGACAGGATCCAGACCTGATAACTCACCTGTACAAAGTAAAGGTTCATGAGACTGAGGGTGAAGAACTGGAGGCAGACAGGTAGGCAGTAGAGCAGCCAGAAGGGAAAAGGCCCCAGGTTGTTGGCTGTGACAAAGTTTTTGAAGTAGAAGGAGAAGAGCACGGTGCGCAGGGCCGACCACAGCAGGCACAGGGACAGGAACACCGTCTGGTAGCTGAGGCGCTTGTGTCGGTACCGCAGGACCAGCCAGAGCTGCACGTAGATAAAGATGAAGAGGAGGGAGTAGAAGACGGTGTAGGCTACAGTCAGGCCCAAAGTGACGTACGGCGGCACGGCTGGGCTCAGTGTAGGCAGAGGCAAGAACTTGTCCATCGGCGATGGCTCCTTCTCCGTCACAGGGGCCGCCATGGCCGGCTCTCCCTGCCCGGAGGAAGAGGAGAGCGGAGCGGAGGAGAGCGGAGGGGCCTGACCGCCGGTCTCTCTCAGCTCTCGCACCCCGGCAGAGGAGGTGAGAGCCGCAGCGAAAAGAAGGGGGAAACAGGCTGCCAGTGGGGCTGTCAAGAAGTGGGGGAAAGGAAGAGCAGAGGGAAGAAAACACGGCTAACTTCCTGCTGCAGAGCCGGAGACAGGCAGAGCGCGAGGCACATGATCAGCGATGAGAACGAGGCTGTAGTCAGGGGCAGCGGCCAGGAGCCGAGCGCGAGGACCAGCCCTCCCGCCGCACTCCGTACGTGACGCTACGCACCAGCTGACGCACGCTGCTGTACCTTTAACCCTGTGATGATGGGGCTTCCCACCGCACCGCCGATCCCAGGAGAGCAGCTCAGAGCTCCTACATGGATCTGCTCTCATTTCATTAAGGTTCATTATATTATAATTACAGGATTGTTTGTGAACTGGTAATTTAAAGTTCCGTATAATATTATCAAATAAGGCTGGAAGAACTGTTTGCTAAAACAGGCCCCTCTTCAGGGCCCCAGCCCTCATTCCTCGTTTCCATCTTATACGTTAATAAAATTAAAGAAAATTTATTTAAGACTATGAAATGCTGCATGAAAACTATAATATGACAAAAAACAATATCCCTGGTTCCCACCATCTCACCAGATATCTTTAAAAAGGAATGCACTGAAAGCAAAAATAAACCAGAATTGTTTGCAGTAGGAGCATAACACTTATTTATTAATTAATATCAACTGAAATGTAAATGCCATGAAGTGAACCTGCATCTTTGTTGCACCTGGGGGCCACAGCTTCACTGCATAAGCTTTGCCCAGCTGGTATTTCAGCATTGACAAAATGCTAAATGAAATTAATGCAGCAGAGGCCAAAACATTCTGACTTATTGTTCAAAATATGGGTGAAGCTGCAAAAATACTGGATCCTACAATTCAAATTCACTCATTCAAATTCAGCAGCATTTTTAATTAAACCGTCTCTGCCTATATCTTTCAACTGCCACAGTTAGTAACACAACCTTTCTTGTAAACCGGACTGAGGTCTCGAGCTCAAGCTCAGTGTTGTTATCCAGACTTTAGACAACTCCTCTGAGGCAAAGAAAAACTCAAATAACTGTTAAACTAATCATTATGTGTAAAGTCCCTTATGTTCCCTTTTAATTACAGCCAACAGTATGTCATTTTGGTCAGAGAAGTACAATTTGTTTTATGATTCAAGAAGAAACATCAAATGTGCTCACAGAGCTCAGTGAAGTTTGTTTATGGTGGGCAGTCGCAGGGTTTTTTGTTTCACAGGACTGGGGCATGTGAACATGAGGGAGGCCGAGGATGGAGGTCAGTCTAACTCACCTTTGACTTCTGTGTTACATTCATCTTTTCACACACAAAGAGTGATTGCCACCCATTAACCACACCAAGCAAGATGCTGTCAGCTACCATATTTCCCTCTTGGCTGCTAAAGTTCACATAAAAGCCACATTTTTAAAAAAAAAAATGCGTCGCTTATATGTACAGATTTATTTAATTACATAATTGAATTAGTATTCTTAACTCATGCAGTTGTTTTTAGTGAAAGAGGACAGAGAACAAGCTGAAGGCCTTTTAGAAACAGAAGCAAAAGACTAAATTAAAAGGCAATTAATCAGTAAGTGTGACACAAAATATTTAGTGTTTCCTCCAGGCCTTCCAATCGGCCACGTCTCCAGTTTTGTTTGGGAATAAAAAGCAATAATAACAGGCTGGCGTCATAATGGCACTTCAGACTGATTATCAGTCTACAGTTTCGTGCCACATCAGATCACATTCACTGTGTGTGTTCCCAGGCAACACAGCCAGAAAAAACAGGATCACCCAAACACTAACAAGTCACAGCTAATGGCATCACTGGCCCCGGGGTGAACATCCCATCAGCTGCTGAGAGTCCAACAAGGGTCCAATGTGTTTCACCATTTATGTGCAGTGAATATTGACAGTGTTATAAAATAGACAGTGCGTATAGTATAAAAACATGGTGAACTACTTTCAGTTTCATGCACAGAAGCACTTTTGTCCTGTAAGTCCTGCAGTCATCATGGTATGTTTTCTGTTTTGATCAAATTCTATACAAATTAGCACTGGCTGAAAAACATGTTTGGCTTACTCTTTTTTAAACAGTAAATCAACATACACACATATAATAGTTATATACTTACTGTTTGTTCATATAACAGCCTACAACCTTGGCAAACTTTTGAATTATTTGGGGAATGTAATCACTTCATCAGTTGACCAGAAGGTGGCATCGTGACACTGTATAAAGATGGAAACCGAAAGAGAGATGATGTTTAAACAGGATGGGGTACTAAAATCTGACAGGAAAAGGAAATAAATATGATCTATGTGATTTATAGGTTAATGTCTTGAGGTGACTTCTGATTTCAGCTTTCATGGTGTAAGATGGAAGAAAGTGGATGATGTTTAGTGCTATTTGCTACGACTGTAGTTCAAAATCTGCAATTAAAAATAAACTTTTCCACATGGTGACTGGAACAGAGTCATGTGCTCATTCAGTTTGGAGTCCTGACATGAAACATCTATATGTTGAAATGTTTATAGCATCACTGCTGTTTGAGAAAAAGCCCTGTTTCAGTAGGGTAGTTAAAAATGGAAGGTTTGCCCTGAGGGTGATACTACGGAAAAGGTCATGGAGTCATTAGAATCACAAGGATATCTCCCATTGGAAGCATAAATGTGCCCTTTAAATTTCACAGCAGCTTGGACTGTGTGTCTTGTTTAAAAATAAAAAAAAATTATGGTGATAAGGGTCACTCTGAGCGTAAACAGAAGGCTCATCCTCTGGTGCCTCCCTACACATCTGTCTTGGCCCCCTCTTCAAACGAATCAGTGTAATCTAGGGACCCTCTATGATTGAAGTGTGTGGAGGGTGGATATGGTGAAAACATTCAGTATTTTAAAACAAAAAACAAAAAGAAGTAAAAAAAAAAAATTTGTTTTAAAAATTAGAAAACGCAAACATCCTTTTATGCAACAAAAACATGTATTTTCATTCTTACACATTCCCACAGGCCACCAGTTTCACACATAAAGAGCAGTTTACTCTTCATGAGGAGCACTGTTATGTGGGTGTTTACCAGACAGGGAAGATGTAAGAAAAGACACTCCATATATGGAGTTGTATTATGTAATATGCAGGGATAGAAGGAGTATTCAAGTATGCAATACCACACAGTGAAAATACTCCACTACAAGTTTTAGTCTCACAGTCAGACCAGATTTATTATCATCAGAAATATGTACTTGAAGTATGAAAAGTATAAGCAGTCAGTGTGCAGTAATATGGTCTCTGTCAGTGTTTTACTATAATATCAGATGTTTTTGGTTTTCTGCTCATTACTGTTTAGATTCCATTTTAATGATGTTAATGTTCATTGTTGAGCTAAAGAGAAATACTTGATATACTGTTGGCTACAGTTTTACATATTCAATAAGATCAAGGTATGTTTGTGGCACTGATGTGCTGTGTGAATCACGTATCTCTGAAGAAAATCGTTTGCAGCTCTGTGATGATGCAGTTAGCTGTGCAGCTAGCAGTCTGGACAGGACAGAGAGTCCAGGGAAACAGGGATATGTTGGTACTGACACCACTAACAATGAACTTTAGACTAGGACTAGTAGGGGCGGCTGTAGCTCAGTGGGTAGAGCAGGTCGACTAGTGATCGAAAGGTCACTAGCTCAAATCCCGGCACCGGGCAAGGCTGAGCTGGATGTTGAAGTGTCCTTGAGCAAGATACTGAACCCCACATTGCTCATCAGTGAGGGCTTATCCAGGGAGTACCCTGCCCTCGCCCTGAGACAAGGCTGGGATTGGCTCCAGCAGCAACACCCCGTGACCCCATGGAAAGGGATAAGCAGTTACGGACAATGACATGACATGACTAGGACCAGTCAATTCTAGTTAGTTAGCATGCTAACCTGAGTATATATCTTTGTAACACAACCTAGACGTCATAACATCAGAACTGTTCATCACCCTCTGTTGACATTTTTGAATGTTTTCAACTAAAATTCTGACACACTGCACCTGTAAAAGTGGGAGAATTATTTTAACCCATAACGGAACAGTTAATCTGTCAATTTAAAATTGAAATAAAACTCACATAAAACAAATCATGCATGATAAACAAATATGGAGTTACACATTTTTAGTGGACTAGAATTAATATGAAAATAAACTAGTAACTAAAGCTATCAAACAAATGTAGCAGAGTCGGCCTCTGAGATAACTCCTCAGCTAAAGTCAATCTCAAATGTGTACTTGAGAGCACTACTTGAGAAAAATCACTTTCCATCACTTTGAAAATGTGGCACCCACAATCCACGATGTGTACTTTACATTTTGAAATCTTTTGAGAAATGAAATTTTGGCCTGGCGGAGGACATGTAAAAATGCAGTGATGTGGCCATTAACAAAACTAATCATCATCTGGGGAGCATGATTGAAGAAGAAGCAGAAGAAGAAAAAGAAGAGGACAACTCCACTCGATCTTACTTTTACTGTCAAAACATTTTATCTATCAAAGTGGCTGCAAGCAGCATTTTAGGCTGATGTTGGCAGTAAACAAAGGTCAGAGGTCAGTATAAATCAATAGGAATCAAGGGGACCATGAATACCCACATTAAAATGGCATGACAAGGTAGCCAACAGTTGATGAGATGAGTGGAGCGACGTGTTGGACGGATGACTGACCATCCGTTTGCTGTGCAGAAAACAGCTCAGAGTTGCGCCATGTTACCAGCATGCCCCTCATTATCCCAGCTGGAGTGGAGTCTGATAGCCACAGCGGTATGCCTCAGATGATTAGAGCATGGTACAGTGCTCTGTGATATTGTCCTTTACATAATGTTTCAATCAAACCGGCCATGGGGCTCTGTTGCTGGTAACTGGTCCATGCTCTGATGTCTGTGCTCTGATGGCCCCTTGGCCTGTATCCAAACCTGCCAATACAGCTCCAGTGTTGTCCCTCTGGAGACACTTGGCCCTCCCACACAGTGGCCCCTGTGCCATAGTGCCTTCTCATCCAAATAGTGCCGGCTGTTTTTTTTTTTTTTTTTTAGTGTTTTGGCAATATTGGAACAATGAGTTGTAAGTCATTGTTTTAATAAAGGAGGATGATGTGAAACCGACCCCGCTGACTTCTGTCCTGATCCAACCCCTCATAACTCCATGTTTTTGTTGCCAGTCAGCCAAACGCCAGCATCTCCGCGGATGTCCAGCACCACAACACTTCAGGAATTTATTTTAGGAACAGCATGAAAAGAAAAGTATAAGCAAGCATTAAGTGAGTAAACCCCCTCATTTCTCCCTCAAGTGGTTTTACGAAAGCGTCTCCCTCTCTCTCTCCCAACTCCGCCCCATATATCCCAAACTCTGCCTGAACTTTCCTCACTGTGCGTCACTCTCCACTAACCTGGCTTGGACCGAGCACAGGACTGCTTAACTTCTCCTGAAACACGAACAATGGGTTGGCAGGAGCGAGGATGGCTCGTCTGTGCGAGTTTTCTCGGATTTGTGGCGTCGGTGGAGAGCATAAGGCGGGGAGAGCTTTTTCCTTTCGGTCCGAGCGCAAGAGACCGGTTAATGGAAGCAGGGAATGACCAGACGCACCGACTCCAACTGGACAATCCAGTGTTGTTTTATGATGGCTCCTTCGACAGCATCTTTGTAAGTTATAACTTGGTGCGCTACCATTGTCGTTTTAATACAAACACGTGGGATTTATTGGTCAGGGTGGACTGTCCATCGGTCTTGCGCAATTGCGCACACCCTATACAGACCTGGGGTAGAAAGTTATACGTCAAAAGGGGGGTCAGTAGTTACACCGTGAAACAATGCCTGGAAGTTGCAAAATACATCTGGGCCACGGTTTGACTTTTCTGTGTTGCTCTGGAGTATCTGTAAATATTGATTTATTGATCACAGACTGCTGTGGAATGCAGCACTGAGATTATCATTTTACTGTTGACACAAAGAGAGCAGAGTACTCCAGGAACCTCTTTTGCAATCCACCCCCCAAAAAACTCTACTGATGAGTCTGTGCCAGTGAAGTGTGGGGCCAACGAGAGAGGCATACATGAGCAACAATTATAGTTTTACATTGTAGGGCTGGAGAATTAAAGGGGCTCTGTGTAACATGCATGAACACGTTCTGTATTGATCATATGTGGGCTGATTGTAAAATGACATGAAAAATGAGGCAAGTGTCTTACTGGGTTGTCCATACGGGCCTGTGGACCATGTGTTGAAGTTGTGTGTGGATTTCTTTGCAACAGGCTCGGCTCATATTTTTTCCTCAACAGTCCAAAGGATGTGACTTTATGCACACTCTGCTAACAGAGAGCAACAGTAGCCAACATTATTATGGAGACAATAGCATAACATAAGCTAACTACTCCCAGCACAACACAGAAGTTCCACAGAGCCCCTTTAATGGATATATTATCTAAATGGCTATTTCCAATATAGTGGTAATGTGTGACTAAACAGCATCATAATGAAGTTTAGTGGTGCTGCAGAGATGTCCTGGCCTACAAATTGTTCTACAGATGTATGAAAACATGGTTTGTTTGGTAGAGATCCCAACAAATGTCACATCATCATGATCATCATTTGATTTTATTGTAGTAACAATGTGAAATTTGTGAACCATGTTGTAATATCTGTAACAAATAATCACAATATGATTCTTTTTTTAGATGTCCTGTAGCCATTATTAAAAAGAAAAACACATTCTGTCTAATATAAATAACATAGAGGGGAAAAAATATGCAAAATAGTGACGTTCTCAATGATTTAATTTGGTTATTATTTGCTGTTCAGTTACCATGTAGAAATGTTAAATGACTTGGAAAAAGCCAACAGCAACATGTATTGTATCATTGTGTTGGACGGATAAAAAGCCTTTTATTCCCCGTGATTCTCCTTTTCAAAGAAAAGTGCTGCATCTCTGTTTTAATTGTGCATCAGAAAATGATTATGTACCAAAGGTATTTCCTTTGAAAAACAGGAACTTAACATTTACCTAAACTTCATCCATACTCAGTCACACCCAAGGGCCAGATCCATTTATGGAGATGTGAAGAGTCGAAAAGTTGTGGTTAACACAAATATTTAAGTCCTAGTTATAACTATCAGTCTTGGGGGGGTTTCCTCAATGCTGACTGCTTCCATCACTCACCACAAACATGTTTCTCTCCTGCAGCCATAATAGTCTGAGGATTTTTGCTTTTCATTTACGAGACAGTCAACTCTGAACTGTCTGCGCCCTGAAGGCAAACAGTAATGCCTTTCACACCAGACCTGGTTATAGAAAATACATTTTCTCCAATTATTAGGATGTTTTATCGTCTCCTCCTGAGTGTGATTCATAATCCACAGAGCCCTGGTATGTCGGGGTAGCCATTAACCTTAGAAAAAAAAAAGATCTCTCCCTGCGATACATCTGTGAGATCAGAATCACTGATCATTTTCCCAGCTCTATCTTCAATTTTGGCAGGAAGTTTCTGTAATGACGATTAGTGCGCAATCTTGAGGCTCTCTAGGGCTGCTTGTCAGGGGCAAGGACAGGAAACAGTGTGGCCCGGGCCAGGAATAGTGCTCTTGTTTTCCCCTGGTCAGGAAGTGAAGGAGCCCCATGTGCAGAGTGCCTGTGTGTGTGAGTGTTTCTGTCATGGGCCCAGCTTCTCTTTTTTTTTTTTTTTTTTTTTTTAACAAGCCCTCCATGTGTTCGTGTTAAACCTTAAGTGTGTAAAAATGTGTGTTAAATGGCATTTGTTGTTTGTTCGTTAGCGCTTTTGTGGGGCACGGCAGCTGACTCGGATCATTAGTCTAATGAGTTTGGAATAAAGATCAAAGTGGGTCAGACTGGACTGGGTCAGCCTCAGCAGTGAAACACTTCTTTCGCTTGTTGTTATCCAGGAGAGTCATGAGGTGTTACAATCATCTCATTTCTTGTTCTCCCCATTATCTTAACTTGTGCTTTTAATTTCAGATCAACACCAATGGTTTTGTTGCCACAGCGGAGCCAGCCGGCGAGTCGACGTATCTTGGCAAGATGCCCCCGGGGTTTGGCATGATTGCAGCTCTGCAAGGAGACCTGGACACAAGAGACGGTGAGGGCAGAGTATACTTCCGTCAAGACTCCAGTCGTGATGCCCTGCTTCGGTCTGCCGAGATCATCAACGGGGCTTTCCCCGAAGACGATGAATTCAACCCAACCCATGCTGTGGTGATCACCTGGGTCGATGTCGCCGCCCATGAACCTCACAGCAGAGGAGATGGCAACAGGAAGGTGAGTAGAACGTAGTGATTTAAAGTGGTATCTGATGGAACTGATCTTTTACGTCCTCTCTAATTTTCAATCACACAGAGAAACACCTTCCAGCTGGTAATTGCATCCATGGAGACGGCCTCGTTTGCCATCGTCCTGTACCCGAGGGATGGAATACAGTTCACCTCCACGCCTGCAAACGGCCAGAGTGTGGTCATGCATGGTGGCTTCAGTAAGGGATTGGTCAAGGGTTTCCTCTTTTCAAGTCAGGGACCATACTTCCGCACCACCACCGAAGACGAGGCATCCATCAGAGCTTTGGCAGAGTAAGTCAGCCAATGGTTCGACCAGGTCACAGCTGTCAACGATTGATTACTACTACTACTAGAAGGGCACTCAGTAGAACACACAACAGAGCCATCAGTTTGAGTCCTTTTAAACTGCTCTATGACAGCGAAATGAATATCTTTGGGTTGTGGTCAGAACAAGACAGCTGAGAACGTAATCTTGGGCTTCGAGAGACACTGAAACTCACACCAAACTAGATTCACACCAAACACCTATTTAATGAATCGAAAACTCAGTGAAAAGGTGAATCGACAATAAAAATAACAGCCCTGGACACTGCTGTAAAAGTCTCCTCTCTCCTCACAGGGAGACCAACTCTGGCCAGCGCGGAGTGTGGGTGTACGAGATTGGAACGTCCCCCTATTTTACCAACGTGGCTGCAGGTGAAGTCACTGACCTGCCCGCTGAAGCCACAAGGAGACCTGCATATACTGATGGACAGCAAGTGGAATACCCTCATTTTGAGTCAGAGGGGGCGCAAATTGAAGTCCACCCAGTTCAGTACCAACCCCATCAACCAGGGAATCCAGAAGTGGTTGTGGTGGATGACACAGATATAAATGTAGACGGTGAGTCCACAGCTGTCCGCTGCTGGAATATTATCACCGTTTTATTAGCTGTTCCTGTCACGTTCTCACTGTGCTTTCGTGTGTTTTCAGTGTTCTCATACAACCTTGGGACGTGTGCCAACAACGCTAATAAGTGCTCCCAGTTTGCTGACTGTAAGGACTACTCCAGTGGATACTGCTGCCACTGCAGGCCTGGCTTCTATGGCAACGGGATACAGTGTGTGGCAGAGGGTAACGTCACGCTTCTGCCTTAAATTGACTGAAAGACTGAAACAGTTGGTGGAAGTGTTATCATTTTCACTGCTTTGAGGTAACAGAGAGGAAAGGGTTTGATTAAAATGCACATGCAACGTTACCTTGTATCATATAGAAGCTAATGTTATGAATTCTGAGACATGCCGTCACACCTTAAGATAAGATAAGATAAGATAAGGACTTTATTAATCCCGAAGGAAATTGCTGTGCCAGGGTTGCAGTACAAGTACAACCTTGCCAGTCAATATGCTGCATTAGCCTCCAAGATTAGTAATGCTGCAGTGTTTTTTCACTGTCGACGAGCCAGTTTGCCAATTAAGATTTGCGAAAGTTGCTGGCATCACTTGCCAATTTAAAGGCAGAAAATGTGACAGGAAGCCACATTTTTTGCAGTTTAGCCTCACGTCGTATCCCTAGGGTGAGTAGGGCTCTACAGTAGTGGACAAACCAAACACTGGATCTGGCGGACCTTTAGTGTTTTTTGAGATTTAAGCAGCCACCATGAGGACGTGCGAAGTGTTTAGTTGGTTGTGACCTGACAATCAACTTTTGGTTGTTTCTACAGGAAAGCCACAGAGGATGAACGGTAAAGTGTATGGAAGAGTGTACGTGGGCAACTCTCCTTCTCCCGTGGAGTTCACCAGCAACGATCTCCACTCATACGTCGTGGTAAACGACGGCCGCTCCTATGTGGCCATCAGTGAAGTCCCCTACACCCTCGGGCCCTCGCTGCAGCCTCTGTCGGCCCTTGGTGGCGTGATTGGTTGGGCGTTTGCTCTGCAGCAGCCTGGCTTCAAGAACGGCTTCAGCATTATTGGTGAGGAAAAGACCTGTACAACTTCGCCGACAGTGTCTGACAATGTGATACCCAGCAGCTTCTCATGTGGGTTTCTCATGCTTCACTTGGTTAGTTAATGCCAAAAGTGAAGATTCAGGAGGCAAGCAGAAATGTTAATGCTGCCACAGCTGCAGTTCTACTCACTCTGTCCAGCTGAATTCCCCTCACATTACCTCAGCTGAGACAGAAGGCAGTAAGCCAAAGTTCATCCAGGGCCAGGGTCTTAAAGTTAACCTCCTTGTCTCTGTCCTGCGTAGGGGGGGAGTTCACACGGCAGGCTGAGGTGACCTTTCTGCCAGGGAATGAGAAGCTGACCATCAGGCAGGAGTTCAAAGGCATCGATGAGCACGACCACCTGGTGGTGAGCACCACCCTGGAAGGCCGGGTCCCCGAGGTGCCTCGCGGCTCCACTGTGCAGATTGAGCGCTACTCTGAGATCTATCAGTACACCAACAACTGTAAGACACCGCCTGAATGGAGAATGTCACCGAGTTGTTTCTCTTGCTTTTTGCACTTGACCAAACCTCTGCATCCAAAAGGATTTTTCTGCCTTTGTAATCATGAATTAACATGTAAGAATCAAGAAGGAGAAGCTACAGTCTAACCTTCCTGTCATACCTTCCAGTGATCACCTCATCCTCCACCCGGGACTATGCAGTGAACCTGCCTGATGGCTCCATTGAAACCAGGACGTATCAGTGGCGTCAGACCATCACCTTCCAGAGCTGCCAGCATGGCAACTCTCTGAGAGACATGAAACCGACCCAGATGCTCAGCGTGGACCAAGTGTTTGTCATGTATGATGCTAATAATGAACTCATCCGGTTCGCCATGAGCAACAAGATCGGGGATGTCAATGGTGAGGTCATAGGGACTGTTTTTGTCTTCCTGTTTGGGTCTCTGCTCACTTCCTTCCTGGTGTGAATCATATAACATCCTGACCAAGGACAGTTTTGCTTAAAAATTAGCACTGTTGTTGAATGGTTGATCTCAGTAAATCACATGAATGAATATTACTGTTGTGACATTTCATCTAAAATCCATTGTTACTTCCCAGGAGGGCAGCCCCAGGAGAATCCATGTTTCACTGGAAGACACGGCTGTGACACCAACGCCGTGTGTCGACCCGGAGAGGGAACTCAGTTCAACTGCGAGTGTGCCGCTGGCTTCAACGGTGATGGGCGCACATGTTATGGTAAGAATGATGAATGATATAATGCAAAAAAAGCGTGTACTTGCCTCTTGATTCTCGCCACTAACATACTTTTTTTCCTTGCAAGTACATCACATGGTTTCCTCAACTGTTTAGAGCCTACATTTAATCAACCCCCGGCTCACTAAAGCCTTCCTTCCTGGGGAACTCTGCAATCTTGCCAATTAGCAGAACGAGTCCCACTTGGTAAACAAAGTTTCCTATACTCTCAGACCAGGTTAACATGTCTAGCATGGTCCTCCTCCTCAGCCCCGGCTGTAGAAAACCAACGGTCTTTTACAATTAGGACAGGAAGAGCTCTGATGCACAGACAGTAGAAAAAGGAAGGAAGTATTTCAGACAGATGCTATCATGAAACATTTGTAATTAAGAAATCTAATTAAGCTCTCTCCTCTGATCTCCTGACATCTGATAATGAAGGACGCTGATTTGACAAATGTGCAGACTTCAGAGCTTCAGATTTCAACTCGGACCTAATGAAGGAGTTATTAGCATATGATAATTGTCTCTCCTCTTCATCAGACATTGACGAGTGCGCAGACACTCCTCAGATCTGTGGCTTCCACGCCATCTGCAACAACCAGCCCGGGACTTTCCGCTGTGAATGTGAGGACGGGTATCAGTTTGGCAGTGATGGTCATACCTGCACTGGTAAGTGATGTCGCAAAGTACAGTTACATAGCTCATAAACCTCACCTCGTAGTTGGGATGTATAGTTTCAGACAAAAAACATGCAATAAGAACACGAAGTAACATGTCATGCAGATAAGTGAAGACAAGATGAAGCAGATCATTCGTTCACAATGTGTGTGTCAGTGTCTTTGTATAAACATGTGTGTTTGTGTGTGTTCATCAGGCCTAGGCTCACTTAATTAGACTGCGTTGGGATACTTCACAGTCTTTAAAAAGTCATAAAAGGGTTTATGGGATAAGCCTGACCTCAGTTTTCCTCTCCAACTTTTCTGGTCTCCGGCTGGTTTGTCACCTGCTGTAACCCACACATATTAAAGGAACAGTTCAGTGTTTTGGGAAAGACGCTTATTTGCAATTCTTGCCGGGAGTTAGATGAGAGGGGGACTCTCACATCCAGATGCTAAATTTTAAGTTGCAACCAGCCAGTTAGCATAGCACAAAGACCTGAGGAAGGGGGAAACAGTTACAGAAACTACCTGTCAGACATAACATGTTATATATTTTTGGTTGTTTAATCGGCACAAAACCAAATGCTGGCTGTTTCCCCCCATTTTAAGTCTTTTTACAGGGCTAAGCTAACTAGCTGCTGGTTGTAACCTTATGTTTTTTGGACAGATATAAGAATGGCACTGATCTCCCCATTTAGCTAAAAAGTGTATTACCCAAAATGACACAAAGCTACTTCTTAAAATTTAAAATGATGTCTCATTATTTCTCAGGTCTCCTAATTTATAAGGTTCTCATCCTAAATGTTTCATACAAAAACAAATGAACAGTATTTCCCTGGTCTACTTCTCCTCAGAGATTGACCGAGCTGTGGACGCCTGTGAAGACGGCACTCATGACTGTGACATTCCTGAGCGCGCTCAGTGCAGCTACACTGGAGGCTCGTCCTTCATCTGCTCCTGCCTGCCGGGGTACTTTGGAGATGGAAGAGTCTGCCAAGGTACTACATACAGACACTAAATATACGTTTGTTGAACACGCTGCTTTTAGTTTGTACAGAATGTGTATTTATTGCTTCTTATTCACATCCACCAACATACAGTGTTCACATTGTATATGATAAGTCATTCATTTTTGTACATTGCTTTATCATAACACAACACTTACAGGGCTTTGTCACTGGGTTTGCATATTTTAGTTCCTCGGGCACTAATTGTTTATAGTTTACATCACTGCCAGCCATTCGAACTAGAGGGTGTAAGTCTTAAGGCTGATCTGTTACATTTCAGTCAACCACAGGTTTCTATTCATTTCAGTCAAAATCAACTTAGAGATCTGACACTTTATAAAGGCAGACAGATGTTGGACCGAGGTGTGACAATGCATTTCAAGGCAGGGAATCCTTGTTTATGCAGCTTGGAGTGTTAACACATCTAGTTAAGATCGATTTTTTTTTCTCAAATGAATGTTATTGAGTCTTATGATGAATTCATATTGGAATAGCAAAAGCAAAAAAAAAAAATTGTGTTTTGTGGTATGTTGATCTATGTGTCTGACTACGTATTCATTGCCTTATTCTGTAACATTAAAATTTCCATTTTGTGATTGGCTTAATTTAAAAGTCGCTCATTTAATCATAGATGTGTGCAAAAAAAAATAATGTTACTTGATCTTGGACTGACTATGCAGCAGCTCTGATTGGCAGCTCCTGCTTTGTGGGTTGAAAGAAATAATTAATCAATTAAAAATGTATAGTTTTTTTCAATTCAAATTATAAATTGATTAGAATTAAACTCTATAATTTATCCCAGTCACAGACTGGCTTTTGTTTGTGAATTTAGAGTGTGAAATCTGAGATTTAAGAGTTTGCTGCCAAAGAACTCAGCATTCGTGAAAAATGCTATCAGGGAGTGATTGTTGAGGAGGAGAAAAAAATAAGCTGGGGATAACATTTATGTGAAAATGATGTGATTTTAGAAGCATCTGGCAATGATCAAGTGTCAGTGTCGTCTCCTTACAAATGTGATTTTCTGGATAATTCTTCCTTGCAAATGCCTTCATCATGTGATGATGACTAAGTTAAACAAACACGGCTCAGTCCAGTAATAGAGTTGGCAGTAATGTGAAGTGTTTCCGGTCAACTAAATGTGAAACCAGCAGGATTGTCCTTGAACACATGTAGTCCACGTTTCAAACTGATTGCAATGAACTTCAAGGCTCTAATTGTTAAACCATCTGCTCAGGACCGGAGGAGGTGAGATTTCTGACATTATACATCTGCTGAGATTGAACAGTGAAACATGAAAAGCAGATGGGAATTTAAAGCTGGGGTTGGTACAACTGGAGAAACCAGTGAGAGCAAGCTACACTGTGAAAGTATCCAACCACAAAAATCCCCCGCTCTCCCCCTTCGGACCTCCCTTCAGAGCCATGTTCAACAAGCTCCCTTAGCCTTTTTAGCATTATTCTGTTAAATGCTACAATCACATTAATAAAGGAAAAAATAGTGGTGAAAAATCGTAACTGAGTCCAAAAAGGCTACACCGAGCTGCAGTTAGCCTGTTTGTGCTATATGATAACTGGGCTAACTTACCTCAGGGGCTGTGTAATGTCAGCGCGGCACATTGTTGTCATTTGTTTAACATATCCAACGACCATATGTCTCACTTACATGTAAGGAAAAAAATGCGCATAATGAACGTCAACATGGCTAGAGTCAGTACCTACAGAATGTTATTATTGGGAAGTTTTGGCTTTACTTTTCCTGCCATTCTTGTGCCACTAGCTCGTTAATATCTTCAGCAGTTCATCTTGCCAAGCCATGTGGAAGACTCTGGTCATGTGCAATAAGTGCAAAGGGCAGAGTGCGTGTGGGCAGGCAGGTACACACTCTAGGTAATGTCCCTGCTGCCCACTGTGTGTTTCAAGTATGAATTTGACAGGTGAGTAATTCTTGCAAATTGCACCTTCAACATGTGGAGGTCTTCAGTCAGCGTGCAGTTTTGTTTTGTTTTTTTGGCTGGGAGCGCTCATTCGTTCATAGTTTCCATTCTTTCCACGCCTTTGCTTGATGCTTTGCACTCTGAGGACAGTTATGGGCACAGTGTAGTTCTCTGACCGTACAAGGACGCAACAAATGCAGAAAACCTTTCGCAGTGTTGATAACTGATTCTTCTCTGTCCTCTTCCACCCTCTTCTGTCTGCCTGCAGACATAGATGAGTGCCAGCCAGGCAGGTGCCATCAGGACGCTGTTTGTTATAACACCCAGGGATCATTTACCTGCCAGTGCAGGTCAGGTTACTATGGCGACGGCTTCTACTGCTCTGCAGGTAAGTCTTTTGGAATGACATATCTTTTTGACAGGCAAACCCAACATTCTGCTTGAACAGAGCATCATTGTCTGTCAACTTGATTTTATATTCAGTCTGTGCTGTCAAAGGTTTATTTCTGGAGTCTGTCGGGGATGGGGGTGGGCTGGTTCAGACAGTTTCAGGAAATATTTTTCTCTGATTTAGTTGCAGACTCGATAATAGAAAAATTGAAAATGGATCCTTTTCATTCCCAGCATTGTTTATTCCACCCATCTGTACAAGAGGAGTGTTTGGAAATGAGTTCCCCGCCAGACTATATCAGTGCCAGCTGGAATCTGTTTTTCATTTTCTACTGGATAGCATAAGGAATTTGTCATGTCTTACGAGGGATGTGGGTGTTTTTGTGTAGCCGTGTTGTAAGCAGAAGAAAAAAAGGAGATATGAATGAGCCTATGAATAAGTTTGTGACATTGCACAGTTATCAGCATGCACTCTGGTGCTTTCTTTCCTTTTCAGAGAGGACAAAAACACGATGCGAAAACCACAGAGACAGTCTCCTGGGTGCTGGCCCACGGGGCCCCCGACCTCCCGTCGGGCAGTATATCCCTACATGTGATGAGAATGGTGCCTATGAGCCCCTGCAGTGTCACGACAGCACGGGACACTGCTGGTGCGTAGAACGAAATGGACAGGAAATTCCCGGGACTCGCTCTGGGCCTGGCAGCAGACCAATGTGTGAGTACATCACATGTGTTTACCACCGGACAACAAAAGAGCACACTCTCCTTTACTGTGTATTAAAAGACTAAATGGAGGCTTTGAAGAAGTTTTTGTTGAACAGAAAACAGTCTCACTGCCATAATGACCCCCGATCTCCCGTAGGTATTGACCATGACGGTGTGCCACCACCTGTTGGACCCACCCCTCGACCCGATGTCCACCCACTTCCTCCAGGAACACACCTGTTGTTTGCCCAGAGTGGCAGGATAGAGCACGTCCCACTGGAAGGTCATGACATGAAAAAGGAGGATGCCAAGGCTGTCCTCCATCTGCCAGTAAGTTTTGTCTTATAGGGCTGGGTAATATGTTGATGTCATGGAGTTAGTTATATGTCATCTTAGATTTTGGATATTGTTACATTGTGTTGAAGGCTGGATTGCAGTAAAGGCTGCATCCAGACTGTCTTGCTTGTTCTAATACTTGTCTTTGTCTTGTCACTTAGCCATTATATTCACATTACTGATGTTTATATATGTTGTCACAATATTGATATGGGGATACAACAAAAATGTTTCAATATTTGATTTTGTCGCCCATTCGGAGCATTTATGAAGTGCTTTTGAAGAGATTTAAAAAATATTAAGATCGATTTAATCAATGCAAAAAATAATGAAATTAATTTTAAAGGTCAAATTGATTAAATTCTTATGTAAACTAATCATTTAAACAATAAAAATGTAACACTATGCCTCCAGCATACTATAATGCCTTAATGTCAGCTAGCTAACTTGCAGCCACTTGTGGGGTGATCTAAACAACGGTAACGTGAATGCAATGTAAAGGGGGAGTAGAATGCTTGTGGAATATTTCGTGGTTTTTATATTCTCAATGACATCTTTAAAGCCGTAAAGCTTTGCTGTCTTGTACAGAGAAGAAGGTTTGAACAGGAGTTTGGACATGACCTCATGTCATTTTTTAAAATGTTTTTGTGGCACATTTACTTGAACTCTATCATGTCTACAATCCTTATACCTGATAGATTTTAACAGGCTTTTCTGTTTATGAATCATGCCATAAAAGGCAATTATTCTCTGGATTTTGGTCTGTTCACAACAGACAAATGCTGATAAGATCTTGGACTGGTGGTTCTCAACCTTTTTTCGGGTCACAACCCCCATATAATCAGGTTAGTGTTCAGGACCTGCCTCCCACATCCTGAAAGTACCAAAATGAAAAAAGAGGGGTTTTTATGTGTGTATTCAGTCAGAACTCATTTGCACACACACTTTGACCATCACCAACACAAACAAAAATCAGTTTAAGGTAGTTTATATGGTGCAGGCAATGTAATGAAAAAAAAATCCCCTAGTCTAAAGTTTGTTATTGTATCTTTTTCTCCACAACCATCTGGCAACCCCTACAGATTAACTGGAAATTAACTGAATCCCTGGGGGGAGAACCAATGTCGTTAGATTACAACCATACGATATACCAATGAAACTGTCAAGTCAGGACTTCTTAGTATATGTGATCATTCAGATCATTCTAGAGAAAACAACCAAAAAGTTACAGTCTGTTTGTCCTTCTCATTCATGTACAAAACATCAGTTTAGCCTCTTCCACAAGTTTCTCCCTTGCTGGTAATAACACTTGCATTCTGGCTCTGCGATTTCCCCATCTGCTTCATGCGTTCAAGGCCTGCACTTTATTGGAGGCACATGGCGACATTCACACTAATTACTAACATCAGTCTGACATCTTTGGAACTGCAATTTGCATTTCTGGTTACGCTGATTTCCAAACCAGCTGGTCTGAAGTCTGGTGGAGTTGCTCAGTGTGTGGCTCTGTTTGTTTGGATTTATGTCTAGACGCTAATGTCAAAAAACACATCTGCTCTTTGTTTTTTTTTTTTCCTCTGACCAGTCGTGTTTGAGTAATGTCAACTTCAAAGATTGTTGGTTTGTTGACCCCTCTGCAGGAGAAGGTAATCATCGGAGTGGCCTATGACTGTGTGGAGAAGATGGTCTACTGGACTGAAATCACATCTCCCTCGATCAGCAAGGCGAGCATTCAGGGGGGAGAGCCCACTGAAGTCATTAGATCAGGTAGCATTACTGTTTTCCTTCTATCCACTGAATCTCTTTCATTTTCAGCCGCTGTGAAAGAAAATGACATGCAATGAACTGTGACCTGTCAACAGACTTGGACAGCCCAGAGGGTATCGCCGTCGACCATTTGGGACGAACTCTGTTCTGGACGGACTCTGTGAAGGATCGCATCGAGGTGGCCTCTTTGGACGGGTCTCAGCGTCGGGTCATCATAGACTCGGATCTTGTCAACCCCCGTGCTATCATCACCGACCCTCCCAACGGGTGTGTGATGTTTACCACGAGGCCTTTATGCCTTTTTTTCCCTTGTTTCGTTAACATGCTGCGAGTGAGATAACAACTGCTGTGGAACTTCTTTGATAACATCTGCTATAAGTAAACTCATCCCCTCTCAGATCTGACTGGGCAGTACGCATTTAAAAGGAAGAGGTCAACATTTTTGGGAGTATGCTTATTTTCTGTCTTGCAGAGTTAGATCAGAAGATCAAAAGCACTCTTCTCATCTGTCTGAGAGTTTAGTACGGGGCGCAAAAGATCACAAAATGCAAATTTCTACATAATGTTGCTTAATTATGAATCTTCAGCCAACACAACTCCTGGAAGTCACTTAGTCCGTCCAAGAACCAGTCCATTTCATAATCCTGTGTAAATTGTTGTCATTTTTACACTTTTTTTTTTTAGGCGAAAAACCCCCCAAAAAACACTGTGATGAGTCAGAGCAAAAAAGCTCTGGGCTGTTTTTATTTCTTTCAACCAATCACAATCATCTTGAGATGCACTAAACACCATGATACAGCAGCATTGCCCCAGAAAATGGTGTTGGTGGGATATATATATATAGCTGCAACTCTAACTGAGCTAACTAGCTGATGGCAGCTACAGTTAGTGGTCACTCTGGTGATATACTGCCCCCTATCTTTTTCTAGTGTGAATTGAGTGGAGGCAAATTCTTACAGAATCAAGCCCCTTTGAAGAATCAGATTCAGTGGCAAAAGAATATTCTTCATGATTTGAATAAAAATCTGTCCAGTTTGATAGTAAACTAACTCTCCACCTGTCTTTAAAACAGCAATCTATACTGGACCGACTGGAACCGCGACGCCCCCAAGATCGAGACCTCTTACATGGACGGCTCCAACAGAAGGGTGCTGGTTAAAGATGACCTCGGCCTGCCAAACGGCCTGACTTACGACCCTCAGAGCTCGATGCTTTGTTGGGCAGATGCAGGTACTGTGGCTTTCAGACAGATGACTCATGTATGAAATTATGTCTGCCTTGTGATCAGCAGCAATCTCTCGCCCGCAGGCACTCATAAAATGGAGTGCACGCATCCTGCCCGGGGTGACCGCAGACAGGTTATGGAGGGGATTCAATACCCTTTTGGAATCACGTCCTTTGGGAAGAACATCTACTACACTGACTGGAGGAGGTTTGACTTTCTGTATTTTATTACAATGACAACATGTGGAAGTGCTTCAGAGTTCCAATGAATTTAAAGCCTGGCATGCTGTATGTTTGTTTGTTTAATACCAACATAATTAATGGTTTAAAGGAATTTGGCAAACGTTTTGTATTTTACAACACAATGGAATGTAGAGCATCAAAGACATAATTCAGGGTTAGGGTTACGTGGTCCACTGTGCCATGTAAGAGCTCAGGTCTAGAGGAAAGAGAGGGAAGGTCAGAGGTCAGAAAGCTCCTCACATTTCAAGTGTGGGCCCTTGATGTCCCTCCTGACTCAAACACTCCGCCTCTGAAGACTGTGGAGCTTTCTTCCCACACGGACGATTCTGTATGTTAGCCACAGCAAAAAGGCGGGGGTGGGGGCATCTATTTGTGTGTGTTGGGTGAGGAAGCATCTCAAAAAGTGGCAGCTGCTTGCAATTTCTCAGCCTCAGCGTCTGTGAGTGACCCGCTCAGGGCCTCCCTCTGATCTCTCCAGGGCTGCAGCCCTGCTGGAGACTGTTGAGAGGTGGAGGTGGAGCTGGAGGTGGAGGCGCACAAACTATGTCAGTTATGGCTGAGAAAACCTACACTAGCCCTTAGTCATGCTTACAGACTTGTATACAAAACACAGGGAAGCAGTGTGCTGACATTAGTCAAGCTGGGGTAGTACTGGACTGCTAAACTCTGACTGTGTTTACAACAGGGATGCAGTGGTTGCTGTGGACCGCTATGCTGGCAAGGAGTCAGACCAGTTCCAGCCTCAGAAACGGACCAAGCTATACGGGATCACTACAGCCTATGCCCAGTGTCCTTCAGGTAAAATGGGCCATATATTTACCGTGAATTCCCCTGTGTGTTGAAAAAAACTCAAACTAAATGTTTACTCTTGAAGAATTGTTTATTAAATTCTCCTAGCTGGTATGAATCCAACAGGAGGCCGGTTCTTACATGCTGCACCTTAAACTTAATAACGTATAATTAAAGTAATAATTTAATAAAAGCATTTGAATTATTTATAAGTCTGCATTAGACACATTTTCAAAAGTACCCCTCCTAGTGTTTCCCTGTAGTATGACTGTTGGTGCTGCTGTCACAAAATGCCACTTCCTGTTTTGGTTGCGCCATGGCCGATGTGCTTTTGTGTGCCGTAATTCATCATTCATATCAGGCCAAATAGCATAGTGAGGCTTATAGAGAATCAATCTACCTGCAGATGGTGTGCTTACACTGTGCAATCTGTATTTACTCCAGAATGACACTCAGACTGTCTATTGCCAGTTTAAAGGAGGGCAGCATATCAACAGACTAACTGCTAACTGCTGCTAACTGTAGCTGTCATCAGCTAGTTAGCTCAGTTAGCTGTGCAGCTAGCAGTCCAGACTGGTAGTTAGTGGACATGTTGAGGTTTGGTGTTTACATCACTAAGCACAGAAGCATTGAACCAGGACAGGCTGGGGCTAGCTGGTTACCATGCTAACTCCAGCAGAGTTCTCTGTATTACAAAACGTAGACACCCCAAATCTCTTCTATCTTCATATTCTGTTCACAATTTCAGTTATATTTTGAAGTTTTCCAACTAAAATTCTTACATATTGTCCCTATAATTTAGTCAGCGTAAGTTATTACATGTATTCAACATGATACTTTGCATTAAATGTGACACTTTGAACTTTTGATTAGATCGAAAATTCACATGTGATTAAAATACTCTTAAGTCACTTATTTGAGAGTAACAGTTAGTGAGAAAACACTCTTTCCCTTCATGCCTGGGGTTATCTTGGTATTGCATCTTGCACCGATGTACCACAATATTTATGAGCCATTCCTAGAAATAGTATGACCCTTGTACATTTGGGGGTTACCTTTTGAGTCAGACTTATTATACATTCCCTTCACTCCTCAAGCTTTTTGCCCTCAGTGCCCTCCGTAAATAATTCTGTGAGCAAGCCATGAACAAGGAAAAATCCCCAGGTTCACTCCTCGACCTGAAAACAACGGGAGTTCTGCAGCCAGCATCCATCATTAGGTCAATCAGTGAGTGATGTTACTGTGCAGCACCAGGCCTCATCCTCCCTTCTAGATAAGGCTGCATGCATTATGCAAGCCAGGGAATGTGGAGCCAAGGGAAAGGGGCCTCCAACATCTGGAGTTTGCTATGTGTTTCAGTGAAGTATGTATATCTGTTGAACAAACAGTGGACAGACTGTTTCCTGCAGCTCCCGGCTACGGTGGCCTACGTTTTATACAAATGGCCTGGAATGTCCCGCGTTAATAAGAGTTTGTATATATTTTTATTTCCTTCCGCCAGGACAAAACTACTGTGCTGTGAACAACGGGGGCTGCACCCATCTCTGTTTAGCAACCCCTGCCGGTCGCTCCTGCAAATGTCCCGACAACGCTGTGGGCGTGGGCTGTGTGGAGAGAGACGGCGGCTACTGAGGGACGGCGGGCTGAGCTCTGAGAGTTGACACTGTTTGGATGTTTGACCGCAAATTAGGAGCACTCAGCATTACTAAACTATAGCTGCTGAAAATGCCACTGAAAACCCCGAGGTGAACTTACTGTGCCTTTTATCGCTCAGTCTTTATGCTTATCTACATTTTTACGTTTCCCATGGCCTCATAAATAAATTCAAAAAAATTGTAAAATCACAACTGCCTTCGAGGATTGTAAATAAGAACACGACTGTTTTGTCTTTTTCCTGAGTGCACATAAACTGAGAATAAAGCTCAAGGGACTCATAATTTAATGTGAAATTCATCGCAGCAACGCATGACATCATCTCATGTGAGTTGTGTTACACTGTGGCATGTTCAGATAAGCTCATCTCATGGACATATTATTGTGGAGTGTGACCGGTGTCTGTATGAGCTGGTGGGATGAGTTTACATGCTGGGCAGCAAAAAGAATAAACGTTTTTCTAACACGTCTGTGGCTTTGGTGTGATAACAGTGACACTGTGTGTTAGGTCATGTAATTACAAGTCGTGATTGACAAAGTAAACCATGAGAATAGGGAACACATTATCATGTGCAGTGCCTACCATGGTTTCTGTTTGAGGCAGATTTATGTATAAAAATGTAGAATGTTAAAATATTAAATGTCCAATTCATGGTCCATAAAATCTACTTCTATGAGAGTTGAAGCCCTTTAGATTTATAATGCTCTTCTTAAAATTATAGTATTTTCATCTGCTTTGTCATATATTATACATGTAAGACCGTCCACATAAGTTAACTGTCTTGTGTGGTGAAACGTTACACTGGGTGGATTTCATTTTCCATGACACCGTGGACTCCTGACCAGACCTATCATGTTGCTATAAAGTCATACAGTGGCCTGTCACCTGCTTCAGGTGCTGTTAGAGAGCCATTTGGTCTGTTGCTCTCACGTGGCCCATTTTCAAACTGCAATGTGTCAACACGATGACGTGTGTGCTTTGTTAATATGAAGCTGCCACCCCCGCAGTCTGTATGCTGCCGCAAAAAGGGAGACACCTGCTGACGTCAGTGGTGCATTGAGGGGCTCCTTAAAAACTCGGAATATGTTAAATCTAACAAAGGAGTTACAACTTTGTTAAAACCAAAACAGTTCAGTTTAACACAAGACTAATAAAAGTAGCAAATCCTCAAGAAATGGAAGTGTTTCCCTGAGAAATCGATTAAATGGTTCGCTGCATTAAATTGGGCAAGCGTTTTGGCAGTTTGTGCCTTCGTCGTGGTGTATTCGCAGGTTTACATAGATTCATCAAAAGCACCACCGGTCCTAAACTGACTGTATTGATTGATTGAAGAATTAGTTGTGTGTTGTCCAATAGGAAGAAAAACAGGAGTCAATGGGCGTATCACCGGCTGTCAGCGTCCATTGGCCCAGTGGGTGACCTGACCCTCACATTTGTCTGCTAGGACTATTTTACCCTGGGCAACAGAGATAAAAACAGATAAACTGGTCTTTTGGATAAATTCTTCCAGAGCAATTTCACACGTTTGATCACAGCTGCGTGCTCTGCTCCAGAGACAGATTCACCAGATGACCAAAAACTCTGATTGTCTTCATCTAAGTGAATGGAGATCTATTACACCTCTGTCAAAATTAATTAGAAAACACAAATAAAATGACATAGCGCCGGGACAACATTCACACATTCCCTCACATTATGGGAGGATCTAGCAGGCAGGGAAAAGGGCGGTATTGTGTGGGATGGTCTTGCAGTCAGTGCTGAGGGCAAAACAAAACAGTCGTCTTCTGGACGAAGGCTAGCATTAGCCGCTTTAATTCACAGGAAACGAAGGTATGTATGAAAATTAATTCTTCCCACTTAGAATTTAATATTCTGAATACAACAAAGGTGTAGCGATAACGGAGGCATCCATTATGTCTGTAGAGGCCGTTAAAGATGTGTTCGCTTGTCTGTGCTCTCAGTTTTGACAGCTGCCATACACAGTACGACGCGATGCAACAGCAAGCAATACAGCCAACAGCCTGTTTTTGTCTGAAACATAACTAACACTGCGGAATATTAATTTTGTCGATTAACATAAGTTGCGGGACACATTAGGCATAGCGGCTCTGAGGCTTATATGGCATTTATGCAAATATTATGGTTGAAATTATCGAGCTATATTGTATTGCCACCGCTTGTGGTGAAGCTAGCTAGAGCAACGGCCATAACCATTGGGAAACCCTTTCAAAATAAAACGTGAATTGTTTTCTTAACTGACTGATGTCTTCAATTGACAATAAAACGATTAAAAAAATGTAGTTTGATGCACATAATTGATATCAATCATGCAGATACCTTATACTAAGTTAATGAAAGAAACCTTGCTTGCTTTCTTTTAAAGAATATAGATGCATTTATCCCCCCCAAATTATGGTTTGATGATATTATTTAAATCACTATTAAATTTCCTTGCTTGTCTTTTGTGAGGAATAGAAAAAAGTGTAGGATATTTAAATATGTAGATCTGGGTATGTAAACATATAAGATAGTTTGAAATCATATCACAGTGACCCTTTAAACATTTGAAATGACAGCTGATTGAATGGTTTGCCCTCACATCAACTTTAAATCAGAGAAGATAGACGTTTACCTGTGACCTACAAAGCATGTCAACTTTCTGGGTCAGTCATTTCTTTTGCCCACTTTAGGGCCCATATTTTATATGTTGCATGGTGGATATCGCCTCACTGCTGATAAAACATTTTGAATCATGTGAGTCAGACATAACATACAAATGTTAACTCTTTGCTTTAGCTCTATTTACTGTGTGATGTTTGTAAGTGTGTAAACTAAATGGCCCCTATTACCATACTCTAACGTTAATCATCCCATTGAAAGATTGTATTTGTGTTTGCAGTGAGATTACCACCTAAAATATATTAGCCGCCAGGAATTAAAAGTGTGCTTTTATTATGAAAACGAACCCCTTACCGGAAATGAGTTTCTTCAGCCCGCCTGAAGGTTTGACGCAGGTTGTCAGACAGCTAGCTAGCTAGCTGAGTGTGTAGCTTCAGTCCGTTTTGTTGTGGTTATGCTACAGTGGGGCAGGCTCCTTTGGCAGAAGTTTCAGGTTCAAGTCAGGTGCAAGTGCGTCACACACAGCTGTCAGTACCTCCTGAGTGCACCGGCCGAAAGTTGTGTTGCCAGGTATCGTTATCTCTGTTTTGCTAACTCCTTGATACTTTTTGCATTTTTATCTGCAGAAGCACAATTTTAAAAGTGGCAGAGCAGCGCCGTGAATCATGAATCTGCTATGAGTGACAGCTCAGGAGGACAGCTGGGGCTTCGTCCGGTGCTGCCCGGGGCACTTTCACCCGTTTGGAAGATTAGGAAGGAAACCAACAGGAGGATCTTGTCATTCCTGACTTCCTCAACGCCCTGACTGGTGCTGTACCCGGAGGTGTGGGAGACATGGCCAGTCCACAGCAGACTGAGCTGGCATACGCGTGGGAAAAGTACATGGACTGTAGACTGCAAGGAGCTGATCTGCAGGTAGGCGCAGGAGCCAGTGTGATACAGGCTCAGCTCAGGATCTTTGTCTGAGTGCTTACTTTTAATTTCCAGGATTACAAGGCAGTGGTCCTGGGAACAAGCTTAAGATTCAGGGAATCTTATATGGAAGGTCTTTAATATATTTATGTATATCTTGTTCATTGGATGGCGTTAGAGTATTTGTATTCATCATCTTTAAGTTGCAGAACTTGTTGTACATCATTCATAAATCATAGCAAATGATGCTTAATACAAATTGTAAATACAGCCCACTCAGGCACTCTATAAGATAGAATTGACCCACCAAAATCCAGATGTTTAGTCCACACTGCATCTTATCAGTTGTAGGTAGCTTGTGTCGCACGATTCCGAGCAAAATAAAATGTCCACTGAGTTCATTTTAATCCAACAATAGCAAACATTGTTCAGATACATTCCTTTTTGTCTGCTACTTGATTCAACTAACTGCCTTAGGTAGCTTCCTGTTTTTGTCGCAGCTGTCCCACAGTGAGTGACCCTAACTGGAAGTGGCTTCTGCAAAATTCTGATGCTCTAAGATGGTTAAAAAAGACATCAGACAAATAGACAATCAGTGAAGATGCAGAGTTCAGAAGTAATATATAGAAATGAATGGCACATGTATGGCTAAAACTCATTCAACTACAGTTTTTATTTTTATTTTTAGGAATTCCTCTCTATAATGAGAGAGCGTTGTCTTCATATCTAACTTATTTTGTGCAGAAGTATACACAATTGTATGAGGAGGTAACCACAGCCTTGAAAGTTATTCTGTCATTGTGGTTGGAAGAATGAGTAAAAAATAACTCAAAGAAAATGATTTCCCATGATGCTTGGGACATGTCTTGAATCCTCTTGCATCCTAGAGGTCCCCAGATGTTACCTTTTTTAGAGGCAGACATTTAACTGACACACACACACAAACACAAGCATGGACCAGCAGTGAGTCACTGTACAGAGGTGGGGGCAGGTGTAAACCACAGCTTGCTTATTACTCGTGTTGCGCAATTGCACTTTTCTCTCTGTTGGTTTTTAAGAGAAATGACTGGTGGTGGTACTGAAATCTCTATCAGACCACTGCAGCTCCCCCCCCCCCATCAGAGAACTAACAGCAGCCAGATCACGAGACTTGGATTAGGATCGGACTGCAGGCTAAGAGTGATATGCCCTGCGTGCACACACACATACACACACACATGCACAAACACAGCACGCACACAGATGAACTGATTTATTCTAGCCCATTATTTTTGATTGATGAGCAAGCCATCCTTAAAAACAAACCTGAGAGCTGATAGAGCCTGCAGTGTTTTTTAATTCTTGGAAATGATGGCTTCCTTCCTCTGTCGTCATCATGTTTGTGGTGGTGTGTCGTGCTTCGCTGCTTTGTTAATCATGTCTGTGTGCATCAGGGAAATCAGCTGCAGAAATCATGCTGCCTTCTTCTCAGTCGTCATAGTAATACTGTTGTTGGACGACTGCACCAAGCAGGCTGTGCCTTTCTATTACTGGTAACTTTTTATGTCGCTTTTAGTTGTGACAAGCCTCCTGGGACGACTGTGTTAGCTCCTGCGTTTGCCACCTTCGCAGTGATCAAAGCGTGCGTGTGTGTGTTTGTGTCTGTTTGTGTGTGCGTATGAGATGCAGAAAGATGGCTATGTGAGCACAGCTGTACTCTCCAGTTTGCTGGTACCATAGCTTTCCCTCCTGATTGAATCTGATGGGGACACAGTGACAGGCACTCACATAGATGCTGTTGCAGTACTGTTGTTTTTTTTCCTGCTTTGTTTGACAATAATATCTGTACACACGTGTGTATTATACATTCCTTTACTTAAAGTGCTGTCTGTTTCTCGTTGCAGTCAGTACGTGCACAGGTCATCATGACAAAGTGATCATGGAAACTGTCCAAAGACTGAAAGGCCCTTCAGACAAAAAGACTCTGCCCCACTGCTCTATATCCAATTCTGCGATGATCAGACTTAAGAATGAAATGTAGAGGACAAAAAGATGCCTTCTCTTGCAGCATTCAATAAGGTCACCATGAAAAATGTGTGAAAGTACTAATGCTGCAGGCCCACTCCTTTCTCTGCCTCCCTCATCTTTTATCCTTTTCATCTACATTTATTAATCTCTTGCAAGTAAGGATGGGAATCGAGAACTAGTTCCAAATTGTCCAGCCTTTAAAAACTCTAAGCCTATCGATTCCTTTTATTAGTGCATCTCAAAGTTGCAATTGCAAAACAATGATGTCAGAGTCATGCGTCTTTGCTGCTTGAAACTTGCAACAAGAAGGAGTCACATTATAGACTCAGAGAGGAAGAAATGGGGCAAAACGCGGCTTTCTTTCACGAAGAAAAATGACAGCAGTGCTAGTTGATATGTCTTTTAAATGATAATTTCAAGTTAGATTGGAAACAACAGCAAAATGCTGAAAAAAAGTTCTATACCACATGTGCTTAAATTCCAAGAAAGACTTGTATTTCCACTGCTACCCACTTCAAGTCCATTACCAAGGTCAGATATGTTATGATAAAATATGTGTGAGGCAGGAAGGCTTAGCAGATTTTTTTCTTTGACTGAGAAAACCCTCAGTCAAAAAGAATGTTGTACATTGTACATTTTCTTATTTCATCCATTTTAGTTTAGGTCCGTTGCCACAGCTAGCTCTCAGGCTACAGTCCGCTCAGACAAAACTGATCAAGATCAATAAGGGAAGCCTTAAACAGAATAGAAATGATAAACAGAATCCATAAGGACATCGGTATCAGTAACATCTTGTTACTGATACTATGTTGATTAGTCTGGGTTCTAACCCTGACCTGGTGTTTCATTCTCAGTAAATACTTTTCTTTGAAAGCAGAAATGTCATGAAGGTTGTTTTGTTGTTGACTGCCTTGGGGTCAAAGGAAACTACAGTCTCATTAGGGGTGTAGGAAAGTGTTATGGTGGATCAGCCTTGCTCTGTTTATAAAAGAGAGTACTGGTTCAGTTTCACAGTCGTCACACACCTGTCCTCCCGTTCAAACACATAAAAGCTCCTGAAAGAATCCCATTTACCATATGTAGGGCCCTATAAAATCCATTTTATTTTTTCCCAAATTCCATTTTATTTTATCCCAAGATCCATTTTTTCCGTTTTAATTTTTGGGAATTCCGTTTTTTCCATAGTAATTTTTGGGGATCCCAATTTTTTTACCTTTTACTCTTGTTATACTACCAAAAACAATGTGTTTTTATTGTAAATGACTAAAATGTACACAAATTAAATAGAAATGACCTTAAATTAATTAAGATGACAAACATATTTCCTCAATACTGTACCATACAGTACAGTAACGTGCATCAAACACATTTTGACGTCATAACGTCTTCACACAGTAGTATACTACTTACTACAGTAGTATACTTTGTGTTTTTAAGGGTTTCATTGAATAAAAACATGATCAGCTCTCTGGCAGATCCAGAAAATGTTTGCAAACCAAAATTGTTCAGAAAATTTAAGTTGTAAATATTTTTTAAAAATAGCAAAGATGACGAACAAAATGAGAAATTGTACTCGTGACGTTATGTCAATAACATACTAACCAGCTAGCAGTGAAAACACCGACCCTCCCCCTGTCCTCTGAGCTCCCAGCCCAGGCAGAGTCAGCTAAGAGGGCTGTGGCTAACGGGGCTAGCTAGCTAACAGCAGCTACTGTTAGCAGCAGTTAACAGTTACTCTGGAATCATATGCCGATAATATGAATCAGACAGGTGGCTAACTCTGACGCATTACACCTTTAATTATGATTTCTCAGGTCTGCTTTTTTGCAAAACAACAGTTCATCTGACACATACAAGTTGTTTGGGAACTGCTCGGCTCTATACTGAGGGGTAAATGTCGAGTTTCTCCGTTTTTTCACCGACGAAGTCAAATCTTTTTGCATTTAATTTGTAGCATTAACTTAAAGCATTATAGCTTCAGTAAAATGGGATTACTGGCATTAAGCCCTTCTTTCCATTCTTAAGAATTCCTTTCTTTATAAGGCCACAACTAGCATATTACCGTGTTCTGCTTCAAGGGAAGTTTGCCTTAGGCACACTTGCATCAAAGTATCTGCAGGGACACTTTCATTCTGCACAGTCTCTCTGAATGTTGATGAGCAGAGTCAATTTAGCAGAATGGTTACCGGGCCAGGAGCCAAGCAAGAGAAGACCAGGTTTTAGTTGCTTGTGGGATGTTCAGTTTCAGTATGAGCCAACAGGATGTTTCAAAACACCTAAGTGAGGTATTTGGAACACTTCGCTTTTTTGGTCTTTGGTACCAAGAGACTCCAGCGTATTGATCCTTTCTGGCTCTGTTTCACTCTTGTATTACTTTAAATTCAGTCACTTGCAGCCTTGGACTAATGTTAACTCCTGATGAGTTTAGCTTTCTTCATAAAATGGACATTTTCCTTCAGGATGATCTAACTCATCTTGTAAGTATCCCTCTGCAATAACTCGAACATCAGTCATGCTTTTGATAATCTGTAATCGTAATGAGCTGTAATGTTGAAGTCCATTGTCATTACATTGTAATCTCTGACAACAGACATTTGTGTGTAAAGCTGCTTAAATATAGTGATTTTCTGAGCTAGGACAAACTTGGTCACACATTCCTCCCACATTACTTGCCATTAGCTGTCTAAGCTCAGTTCTGTGCTTTACATTCCTCCTGTGGTAAAGCCTTGAATCCTCGTCCAAAGAAGATTAAACTTGTCGAGCAAAGCATACAGCAAAGTGTGGTGAATAGTACAGAGGTAGCAAAGATAGCAGTGCTGGTCCACCTTCATCCCCAAACTTAAGCACTGAACAATCTGGGATGCAGCCTATATATGTATGTATGTTTTTTTATAAAAAAAACAAACAAAAAAAACCAACGGTGCCATGCATTTAACTTCCCTGAATGTATTGCCAGAGACATTTTCCACATAATAGGGATGTAAGCACTGACATTGCAATGTGCACATGTGCAATACTCACACTGCATGTGTGTAATGTTAAATAAGGGAGTCTTGGTCCTTTTTTCTATGCATTATGACATAGTCAAAACTTGTGCGGCTAGAAACAAGGCCCTTCTAGTCCTTTGCAAGCCACATTTTGGCTGTTGTCATGGCTCTAACACTAACATCCATCAGAGGATATGATGTTATCTTGAAGCAGAAAGTCTGCAGATTAACTCCGTACCCAATGTCTAATTATCCGCTAAAGTTCAGCATGATTCAAGCTTAGATGTATGAATCCCCTGTTTTTGTCTGGTCAGAGTTGGATGGGTCATCAAATTATATGTAAATGAGTCACAAAGTTTGCGACTGATCATTAAACCCCTCAATGTCTACATTAACTTTAAAGTTAAATGCGTAACATTTCAAACTTTTTGCAAGAACCGAGACAAAGAGCTGTTGATTACGGCAAAACACACACACACTCAAAAGCAAAATAGAGCTGTTCAACTCAATTGGTGTACATTTCTGTACTTTTGCATATCGCAATGTCATTCTTTTTCCATTATTGTGTAGCAGTAGCAGGGATGTACGGTAATATGCTCATCATCTTTGTCAGCTGATAAAGAGTTTACAATGAAATATTGGCATGGACAGATGCTAGGCCAATAAGATGGTGTTTAACCTATACCCATGTGAGCTGAATCATTAAAGAAGAACTTTTCTTGTTTTTAACCAGTGAATGTGTAAATTAAAAAAAAACCCAAACTGTTTGTCTGGTCCTGCCAGTGGACCTCCAATGTCAAGGCAGAGTATGTTTATGCTCTTGTCTATTTTTAAGAGTAGAACTTATATCGGTGTAACTCTGTAATTTGTCACTGCATGATTTTCTGATATGTAAACTGGGTTATTATGCACAGTCTAAAGGCACTACTTTAGTGGAGAATCATGGAATTACCGAGATAAGAGGGGTTTCTTAACTAACATGACGCTAAAACAACAAATTAGACCATTTTCAGATTGGAGATTTCTCAAACGTACAGTAGATATTACAGTCCTACTAATTGTGACAATAAAATATTTGGCAACACATTAGTGTGATGAATCTGTTTCATTTATTCTGCAGTAATTTGCCATTTATACTCCCTATGCTATATAGTAAACTCTCCATGACTAAGGTCTTTGCTCTTGGAGTGAAATTAAAGACAAAGAAAGCTTGCAGTCAGGTTTTGATTGGGCACTCTTGTGATCATCACTTATATGATTTCTAGCACATCCTGGCCTTGTTTATCAGCCTGTATACGAAATGGGGATGTAGCATACTTCACTGGTTGACCACGGGACTCCTTTTTTCACATCTGCATTTATTGTTCCGTCCTCAGTCCCAACCCAACACCTACTTGCTCCGGTCTCCAGGGCTGTTCCAAACGATTGGCTGAACGGATGAATAATTCATCTCTCTGTTCTGGGTTGAGTCAGACTCCGACCACCGCTCTGTCTCAGCTTTTTCCACCCAGTGGCATGTTATTAAGTCAGATCTCTCTCTCAAAAACCCACTCTCTCAGTTCGCTGGGGAAGTGAAAGGCCAGAGCAGGCTGTTCTGATCGTAATTTTGACCCCGTCTTGCACGCTATCTCCCCATAATGAAAACAATGAAGCAGAGTGCAACACATTTCCTCAACAGGGGCTGTGCTTGAATAAAGGTCACTGCTTTAACCACTGTGGACCTTACACTGACAAAAACACAAACATGCTTTTGATGGTAGCCTCTTGACATTTTGCTCTGTGTCTTAATGGGAAAACGAAAGTTATTTGTGGTTTTGTGTGAAGCAGCTCTGCTCTCCGACTCGTAGTTTGTGTGGAAATGCGGAACGTTAGGGACTCCTCATGATGCTCATCACCCAAATGTCAAATTAGATCAGTAGGGATCTCAGATTGGAAAAAAACATTGCATAACCAACGCCCCACGTCCTCTCTCACGAGGACAGGATCACATCGCTTTCACTGCCTCTGCCAAGTTGTAGTCTACCCAATTATCCAAAGAGAGCTTGAGAGGAAAGTCTGTACCAGTGTGGGTGACTCAGCCGTCAGATTCAGCCGTCAGACTCCCATGACTAGGCCTCCCATGATTGCCATGTTGGATAAAGGCAGAGTAAAAGACACAGGTCACAGCAGCCACCACATCCGAGCAATTACGCAAACTTTACCCTGGCTTTCCGTGTAAAAACTTGTATTCCGCTTGTTTAAAGGTACCTCTGACAGAAAAACAAACAAAGCAGGTGTGAGCAAATGTGTTTTTATTCTGAAGCAGCAGCTTCAGCTTTGCTCCTCTGTAGCTGAATCTGACCTCTGACAATCCTGGAGCAGGCACGAAAACTAGTATAGAAAATTGTTGGATATTGAAGAAAACAAGACTGCTGTTGTTTTCCTTAATTCTTATGATTCTGTGCTGTTTGAGGCTGTTCTCATTCAGCTTAAATGCACATTAACTGTGGGTGGAAGTTAGAGCCCGACTGATATATTGGTTGGTTGATATTATCTGGTCTTGGCATAAATGTCTTCTGATATGTGCCAATATGTTTTTTGCTGTTTGTTCATCATGCAGAAAAAGATGCCTTTTGGAATGACAGATTCCTAAATTGCTTGCAAAGTTCATTGTTTCAGTGTGCTGCTGTCATGTTGGACAGTTAAGTTTATTATTAACTGTAACTTTGTCTTAAAGAGGTCATATTATTGCTAATTTTAATGTCCATACTTTTATCTGGGATCCTAGCAGAATAGGTTTACACACTTTAATTTCCAAAAAACGTGTAATACAAAATATATGAAAATATATGTTGATATAGAGGTAAATGCCTGCGTGTTACATAGTGATGCACGGAAGTTATGAAAGTAAAGGCTCGACTCAGGCAGCGCAGTAGCAGTGTTATCTGTGGGTGAGAGTAACTTCCTGTGGCATGGCCTTCGGGCTTTTTCCAATTTTGTATATATATTGCCAGCGTAACCATTGTTTTCCCACAGTAAGGTGCGCCTGGCAACAATAGCTCCTCTCTTCTGCTGCGCAACATGGTTTTCTAAAGCATTTTTAGAAGTTAAAATATTTTCAACTTTTCAGCATAAGGAAGGGAGTTGAAACGATGATAACATTTTATGGTCGGCTGCACACACAGCCCCTCCCCACAGGAGCACCATACCGTATTCCCAAAAACAGGCTTTTTGAGGCTTTTGCCTGTAACGATGAGTCTCTGTGTGATCCGAGACTTGCTCTTGATGCGATACTATCATGATATGTTGCCCACGATCATGGTATCAAAATACAGCAAATACCCCTGAATAGGCAAAATACAATGATAAATATTCCCTGCATTGTGGTGTCTGTTTCCCAGAATTTGACAAGTGAAATAAAACAATGTGAAAAAAAGTGCCTGGAGTCACACACACTGAATGAAACTTGTCCATGTCCATGTGTCCCATCGTTTCATTGTAAAATAAAGTTGTTGAAAGGTCTGCTTTCCCTAAATCATGTTGGGTTAAATATATATATATATTTGTCTGTCAACGAATAGTAGCCAGAAAAAATAGCTCTTAACATACAAATGGATATAAGTGAGATCCATAGCTATATGTCTTAACCACCCAGATAGCTTGTGTTCTTCTACATGACAAATGAGCAAATGAAGAAGTTCATCAGTGCAGAGGAAAGGTCAAAGCTTTCTTGTTGTTTACAGAAATGTGTTCTCGGAGCTTTGTGAACCGTTGATTTCCCCCTCCAAGCCGTATTAATCAGTATTGGCAGTCTTTCCATTATCAAATCACCCCGGCTGGTTTGTGCCGAGTGCATTGTAATATTGGATTAGAGCCTCGGGGGAAACAAACAACCCTGTTGCTGGGAAATTAGTGTTATCGTGAACCACTCAGTTTCCCTTGCCCGTGTGAGGAATACGGCCACAACAGGTACACTGATAACACAAGGACAAACTCACTCATTTCAGATGCTCATTTTGGGAGATTATTTTTAATAGACTGAGTGCACAGCTCCAGCAGAGCTCCCGGGCTTATTTATTCAACTAATAATAGTTTTGGCAGCCTTGAAGCTTTGATTTCCTGCCAGTCACTTCCCTTGTTTATCTTTGCTCTCATCTGTTGCTGCATTTATTCTTTCCACCTTTATGTTCCTGTCAGCTCTCATGTTTTACCCCTGCTGTCCTCTCCTGTCTCTCTCATGATCCATGCATTTCCTTCTCTTCCTCTTCCCGTCTCCTGTGTGTGATGTTGTCCAGCCCCCTGGTGTGCAGTGACCCCCCCACCTAGCTACCTACCTACCTACCCACCCATCCCCTCACTGCTTGGGTGGGTTGTTGCCTCAGCTGTGTCACCTTGACCCCGGTGAGTGTGGTCATCTCTGCTCCTTCATCACCTGCACTTTATATTTAAGGGCACTTGACATTAATGTATTCGTCCTTACAAATATGCTACATTGGGTATTCACTAGTTATATCTGTTTTAATAGCATTCTTTCTGGTTACAAGTTGGATCAAAATAAAATTTGCTTGACAGTTCTGACACAGGAAGGAAGTTGAGTCACCACGAGTGTGGCCTTGGTCTCTTTACTCACCGTGACGGTTAGCATCTGCAGCCGAGCTGTGACTAAACTGCAGGCACCTGAATAACTGATTTGAAAGTTTCCGTCTTGTGTGTTAGTCATAGTGTGAGAGAAAATCAGTGTCACAGATATGCATAGCTTTCTTCTCAGCTGTTTTAGCGCTTGTGAAGTAGACAGCAATAAAGTGAACTCAGTTTTGATGTAAACAATGACATATTTGCTCTCTAAAGAGCTGTTTGATATCATGTGCTTAATGTTTATGTCACTTTCTGATCTGCTTCTGAACATAATGTTAATAGACTGTAGAAAAGAGTCTCATGTACAAATCTGTGTCCATACAGCTAAATGATTTGTTGTGGTGTAACTGTGACACAATGCATCTGTACAAAGATATCACTGTATCTTTTATAGAGTTATACTACATACATGATCATCTTTGACTTGTACTTGTTATTGGCTACCTGTAAAGTCCTGTATCAGTGTGTGTTTCTTCAATCAAAGTAAACAAGTTTGTGTTTGCTTTGAGTGTTTGTTTTTTTTTTTAATCAAAACACATGGTGTATTCTTGAGGTCAGTGTTGAATGTGCTTTTGTTCCTCACAAAACATTTGCAGAGCCAATGTTTTGCATAGTTTACCCTCTTGTTTGCTCATGAGAAATCTTCCTCATCACCACTTTTTGATATGCGTGTTTTAGGCACTACTGTCACCGACTATTGGTAGAATAGCATGAAATTATCACCAAGAATGTGTACTGTGTTGCCTGTATGCATGTTCAAAACCTCCACAGTTGAGGTTGGTTCATTTATAAAAGTTTCAAGGATATTTTTTTCCTACCGCAAACAGGTTTGTAGTAATTGTGTGTTGATTAGGAAAGTGCGTTTATAACCTTCCTTTACTATATATGTTACGGTTAGAGGTTGCAGCAGTTAATCACTTAGTTGGTGACTATTAAAACAAACAACAGCTATTTTGATAACTGATTAATCTGTTTGATTCATTTTTTAAGAGTACAATTCCGGCTTCTTAAATGTCAATTTATGGTTGTGGTCTCTGACTCCTTTATGACAGTAAACTGAGTGTTTTTGTGTTGAGGACATTTGAGCATATTATTTTGGGGCTTTGGGAAACACTGATCGAGATTTTCCCACAATTTCTGACATTTTATGGACCAAACAACTAATCAATTTATTGAGAAAATCATCTACTGATTAATCAATATTATTGATGATCGTTAGTTACAGCCCTAGTTCTGTTACATTAAAGGGACTTACTGTTGAGAGAGAGAAAAACATTTTGATAACAGACCATATATTAGTATCTATCTTGAAAATGTGTTATTTGTTGCTAATTGAGGATTGTGATTTATGAAGTCCACTAGCTTGTCAGATTAAGATTGAACCAACATGATTCATGACTTTAGGCTTTCCTTTATGATTATAATGATTAAAAAGCAAATTAAAAGTATAGCCCTCCAATTTCAGTTTCATTAGTCCATTCTATCAGCATCCTGCTGTCACAGGCCGGACTGGAATGTGATGTGGCTGGTTCTGTGTGGTGTCTGTTCCTCAGCTTTGTGACCCAGACACTCAGCGCAGCCATATCAGTCAGGGATCAGCGCTGCCTGAATGAATCTAGTCAGTGGTGTCAGATTAGCGGAGGCTAGCTCCTGTGTGGTTTGAGAGACAGCATTACGCTGGCTTAAAGAATCGCATGTCTGCCAGGACAGTATTAACATGCTACCCTGTAACCGGTAATGCAGTTTAAAGTGGTCAGGTGGCTTGTGTCTCTATTGACGAAAAGTCCTAATTTGCTTTGCCAACTGTGGTAGTGAGAAATTCCTGCCCAATGATCAGGCCAGAAGACTGTGAACTTTCTTTGTATCCTCAGACTCACAGATTCTCTGCACTGTTACTTTATAAATTGTTAACTTCTGTGCTCTCTATTAGGTAACGTGTCTTTACTTTGAACATGATTAATGAGAGTGTGTTCAGTGATAAGTCATAATGTCTGAAATATGATCTGTAGTTCTGAGAACAGGATCCTTAATTGTATAAAAGTATCAATAGATGCTATTTGGTTCCAGTGCTGTTGTATTGGGAGGTTATAGGGGACAAATAAAATATACCTGACCTGATAAATCAATATTATAGCAACAGTTTAAGATAACGACATTAGGGGCTGTTACATCACTATCTAATTGACTGTGCCATCATGTGTAACAATAATAAACCATAAAATGATTCAGACTAATGTTATAATGAGTTATCATGAAAAGGTTACTGTTGTTGTAGAGTGCAATTTTCAGTTCAGTTCCTCCTCGTGGGAGTGCAAGTAATAATCTGGTTTTGATTTATGTTGCTGCTCTTATCTCTCTGTCTGTTATCAGGTCAGCCTTCAGGGTCTGGAGAATTTCCTCTGTCTGTTCCACTATGTGCAGCATCACCCCAACCACAGCCCCAAAGATGCCCTCAAATTCTGGTAGGTCTCATCATTATTTTACTGTCTCTAACATTCTGTCTTGGAGGTTTTGTCTCAGTAAGAGTGGATTAAACAAAACACATTCATAGCTTCAGAAAGTATATAATGTTAAATCAACACCGCAGTGAAAAAACTGGCTTGTTCGGTTTTTATAGTGAGAAAACAGAACACTGAATAATGTTCTCAATTCAAAAAATCTTTGCCAGTTTTTACACTTAACAATAAAAGGAAGCATATTATGTCTAAATGGTATGGAACAAATGCCAGTTTTGAGATGGACTGGCTGCAGTGGTTGCAGTTATTTCTTTCCTTTCCAGTCTTTACCAACAAAAAGTAACTGCAGAAGTGACAGATATATTCTTGTTATTTTTATGTCCCACCACTGTAGCAGAGGTTGCAGACTTTATGTAATCATGGTGCATTAGCTGTTGGAGTACCTTGCTGCATAGATTTACATATTGATGTGGAAAAAACTGTGGGACATTAGCACCTCAAGTGCCTCTTGTTTGTGTTCTGTTCAGTGTAAATAAGTCACACACACACTACCTTGAATTAAGTGAGGGCATTAGCATTCGTGTGTTCCCTCAGACGAGATGTGATTAGTTTGAATGGGTTTTTGGTTAAAATGGCTGGAATAATGTCCTTGTTTATAAAGACAAGCTTAAGGCAGTTCACTGTTACATTCTTTGAGATCAGCCATTAGATGTCCAATTCTTTTACACTTTGGAGCTTTTTTCTTTAATTATTAAGGACGTAGCTAACAGATATTATAGAAATGGGCCACCCACAATTTAGCAGATTTGCAAATTTACTGTATGTTGTTGCATTTATAGTTTGTTATAAATTGACAGTTTTTAAGTTGGTTTGTGTAGTATTAGCCTGGAGATGCGCAACCTTTCGGTGTTGGTAATGTTGGAGGAACATGACCACAGATTAGCCTTACGTTTGTGTCTAATTAAAGGCTAGCTCCACCAATTTTAGACATTAATTGTGGGGTATTACTGCATAGGTGAAACATAAAAAAACAGATAAAGTGAAGTCTTTTGTGGCTCTTGGGAAGCTACATAAAATCTCAGAAAGTGTAGTCACTCAGTAGCTAAGTTGCATTATGGATCACATAGTACTCCCCAAGACCTGTAAACACACTTTAATGTCTAACATGAGTTGAGTAACGTAGCATAAACCTTTAAATGCATTTTTGATTTGCATATAACATATATGCACCTTTGAACCCGATGCTAATACAAAAAGCTTCTTTTGGCATTAATAAGAACACGCAATCACAAAAAATCTAAAAGATTTAAGTCGTCGATAATCAGATGTATTCAGCTGTCATTTACGAATGTCCATCACAGCTCTTTGATGTCCTGAGAGATGGATTCAGATTGATCAAACTAAAGGAGGAAACTATCCAAATGTAATAAAATATACACTATTGAATTAATATTTTCTGTATAACCAGAAATCTAGCTGAAGCATATCATGTGGATAAAATCCCCCACAATGTGATTTCTGCTCTTGACACACTATTAACGGTGCTCTGTACGCAGAAAAATTGCGTGATCTAAATGTGTATGAAGTAGCTGGAACAGTTCTAACCCATACAATATAACAGTATTATCCATTTGAGATGTTTTCTAATTTCTAGATAAAACTTCTCCTAGAATCAAACAGCCATGTCCTTACTGAAACCCATGCTTAAAAGGACAAGGAGAATAAGGCCTCCACAGTGTAATTAACTCAGTCGTAGTGAAGAACGTCACAGTAATTGGCCAGAAGGGAAACGCAAAATATGAGATCTGTAGGAGACAGATGTGGTTTGCAATGGGCTGATATCGTGGCAACCATTATCTCTGTTTACGAGGCCTCTAATCACTAGCTTGTGGTAATGATAAAACAGCTGAGAGGGCGTTGGCACAAAGCTGCGGAAGAAATTAGTCAGGATAATGCTTCTATTATTTAATAGGCGAATACCGTGTTTCAAAAAAATGAAGGCATTATTCTCTTTTGAATCTTTCTAAATTTCTTGGCAATGCAGCCTGAACTGTCAATATGACAGCTGTTTGTTTTGCAGAAATTGCATTTAATTTAATAATATATTACGTAACAGATTTCCTCCAGAGTTTATGAAGTCTGTGTTCTAGCTCTGACAGATATAGATGCAGTGGGGGCTGTATGATTAAAGCTTACCTTTTGACTGAGGCTTGTGATGCATGTGTGTCTTGGATAATACAATCCAAACACTAGCGTTATTATACATTACAGTAGGCATCACACATGAACTATTGCAAGGTCACATTTTCTTTGGTTCATTGATACTCAGGAATTCAGACTTTTCCCTTTCCTCCGTATTATCCGCCTTGCAGATTTAAATGCTGGATGGACTAGAGAGATAAAAACAAAAGCAATCTTGTGCTAGTTAGATTAGCGATGCAGTCAGACTTGTAAATAGCCAGTCAATCCCTCTCAGATTTGTATCTGACCTGTTTGACATGTCACCTGAATAAGCTTCACTGAGTGGCAAGACATGTTTCATTCACACTAAAGTGGAATTATCATGGTGAGCTTGAGGGTTACACTGTGCAACTAAATACTGTTTTGATACACTATGTTTCAGATGACACTTCAGTAAAATATAAAATAAAAGTAAGAACAGCTGGAAATGGCTCAAAATGTAAAAGTCGAATATTAGTAAGAGTTTATTTTTCACATTTAGACATTTTACTGATTTTTCTCAGTTCTCAGTTTCTCAGTCTTTTGGCTGGTCTTAAAGGTAATTATCCACAGAGCAAAGGTTTTAAAGCTCAAGTTATAGTCTGTGTTGAAGTGTTATGGTGTCGGAGCCCATCTTCCGTAATCTTCTTCGACCCATTTCTGATGTTAAATTGCCTTACAGTTATGCTTCAGAAAATGTGCTTTTTTAAATCAGAGAGATGCTGAAATACTCACTGACACTTATATAACTATAGTTGAGATCACTCTATTACCTAAAAAGTGTCCAGGGTCTTGAATAAAACAATGAAAATGGATAAAATCCCTCCTTTTCCTGAGACACTGCACTGGCTACCTATATGTTTCAGAATTTATTTTAAATTATTTTAATTGTTTATAAAGCTTTAAATGACCAAGCTTCTCCATTTTCTTTAATTTTGTGTTCCAACCAGATCACCAAAGTCCTTTAATGGTTTTCTCTTAACACTGGTGAGAGTACTGCCTGTTTTTATGTCCTAAACAGTGGATGCTGGATATAAGTGGTTATAAGGTTTTGAAAACAGTTTTTATCCATGGTGTTTTTTATTTTTGTATTTTTCTATGTTGAATTGAATTAATTAATTTTAACATTTCATTTTTTTATTTTTTTTTTATTGTTGTCGTCTTTGGTCTTGCAAAATAGTTTCTATTTGTCTTTCGACTTTGGGCTGCATGTTTGTGTGACTGCAATATAAACTGAGCCAAAAGTTACTCTCTATTTACTGCAGTTGCACTCAAGTGTTTATCCCCACAGAGGACTAAAAATCATTTATTTCGTATGTCTAGAAACAGAAAATGCTCACTGACTTTTTATGACAAATACAATCAGTAGAAGTGGAAGTACTTCATGCTTTATCCAGCCTGACTCTTGGCTCTTTTTCTAGTCGTTCCTGGTAGGTTTGTTAGTGCATCAAGAAATTCCCAAAAAAGTTTGTTGTAGTGCAGTAAACAAAGGCAGTCACTGTGAATGATGGAGGTCTTCTGCAGGGCACCAGGGGCTCGTCAGTATTCCCAAGGCCAGTCCCCTCGCCATGTGACATCACATGCTTTCATGTGATACGCTGATCTGCTACGAATCTGGAAGGCTTCCATTTGAAATTCCAATTTAATGGAATTTGTGCTGCAGAACAGAAAATTCAGTCAGCAGTCGTGTGAGGAGTTATGCAGATAGAGGCAGCAGAGCGGCAGTCATGCTTGGAGAAAACACAAGATGGCTGGAAGGAAACTGTTTGGCCCAAGTAACATTTGGTAAGATCAGAACAGCTACATGTATGTTACAGAGGCTAGTGTCAGAAATCAGTGTTGTAGATGTTACTCAACTCCTCTTCCCTTTGTATTACAATTATGTCATAAGTTGGTTTGGATTTGAGCTGCAGCTTAAACAGCAGAAATGTAAATGTGTAAAAGTAAACACTGAGTTATTTGTCTAAAGGATTGTGAGCTGTGTAGTTGTGGTTGTCGTGCTCAAGTGTGTCTTATGTCGACACAGCACCATGTCAGTTACAAGAGGAACACGTGGTTCTAAACACTATCTTGTTGGCGCTCTCCGAGCACTCTTAGTAGAACAAGTCACTTTTCTTCCTGACATTCAAGCTACACGAGTCTAGATGTTAAGTTGTGACCATAACATGAATGTTGGTTTTGCTCATGAAGATACTGAGACATTGTTGGAAAAACCTGGTTGTCTCGATTCAGCCATGTTGTCAGCTTGGGCTTGTAAAGGGAGTTGGTTTTTTTGCTTTTTTTCTCACTACCATAGTTGGTATCCAGACATTTCCATTATATTTAAACTGACAGAATGACTAACGTGATGAAAATGCAGATCTGTCACATTTGTACAATTACGGATAAAATCCCAAACAAACTCGTACATCATTATCTCTGAACTGTCATTTTTGTAAACAGCTTTTTGTTTGCTTTTATCACAATGATTTAAAATTGGGCATTTACACTGTCATCTCTGCATATTAACACAAGTGATCATAAAAAAAAACTGAATAGACAAAACAAGTGATGTGGTTTATTTGTCCTGTCTTATCCTTAAAACAACTTCCATTACTTTGCTTTTCTACCTTACATAAATCTATTTGGGTTAATTTCACTGCCAAGGAGTGTCTCTGTTAAAACTTAAATTAGAGACATGCTAGAAACATGTGAGTCTGCCTAATTTTGCATTTACACTGATAGTCTTAAACAAAAAATAATGAAAAAATAATGATACATATCTGTTGGTTTGATTTTTCTCTATAACCTTATTACATTTATTTGATGTGTGTACAGATTGTGCCACAGCCTTGTAATGGTGTGTCTCGTCTGTTGCAGCTCAGACATGAGTGGGGCCAGTAACACACTGGCGAGGGAGTTCCTTACTGATGTACATCAGCTATGCAGTGCGGTTGCCCAGAGAGCAGAGGCACGGGAGGAAGATGAGGAGGAGAGTCACATGGTGGCACTTGGAGAGTACCTGGTCAGGGGAAGGGGCTTCCTGTTGCTCAGCACCCTGGACTCCATCATTGACCAGGTGAGGATGTTCAACACCTTTAGATAAAACAAAATGTAAAAGTATGCAGTTTCAGAGATCGATAACAACATTTACAGCTTTTGCTACAGTTGTATGCAAATGATAATGGTGTCTTCAAACTCAGTTGTATTCACTCTAAGATAAAGGCCAGTTTTTCAAATTTTGCTTTGCATTTCTTAATTGATCTATTACAGTATTTCATGTAGCTGTTCAATATCGGCATGATAAATTGAAATTTCTGCACATAAGCCTCTGTAATTCTGCTGCAACTAATCTCTTTTCATGAAAATGAAAGACAGAGTTTGCAGCAGAGATACAGTACAATGGAAACAGATGATAAAGGCAACAAGGATTAAGCAAACATCAGATGGACATCAGCTGGGAGATTACTGGGGTATTTAATGAGCACAGTTTAGTCAAACCCTTTCAAATTATGTAATGATTGGACACTGTATAATCTCATGTACAGACAAGATGGCATTCACCAGAACATTCTGTAAATTTTGAGTTTATATTTATACTAATTATTTTTAAGAGATGAGAATTAAAACACCCCAGATACTGAACCCACTTCAAGTCAAATATTGTCTCCGTTTGTTTACCGGCTGCTCTACATCTGTGTCTGGTGTTACTACAGCTTGCAGGGTGTTCATATCTGGAGAGGAAATTAGCTCTGTGGTGCCCACATGTTGTTTGGTTATCTGATTGACTGCAGAAAGTTGGAGTCCTCGCTCTGCGTCTGCTCCACACAAGATGTTGATGCTCATATGCAAATCCATGTAGCACTTTCTGAAGAAGGTGTCAACTGTATATCTGTTGCATCTTGTTGTACTGACGTATTTTGTGTATGCTGTATGTCACAACATACATAAAAAAGGACGGTACTACACCTTTTCTAAAATGATTTTACAGGTATGGTTTGGATTTATGGTGTATCTCATCTGTTAACTTGCATCAGGCTCTGACTGTGTTTATCTGATATGTGAGTGGAAGTCGAGGGCGGCACAGGAGAAGTCAGTGTCAAATCAGGACAAAGTCAGTTAGCTTTCTCTAAAGTCAGCTTTAGAGAAAGTATAACAGTGACATCAGTGAATAAACAGACTAAATACTCAGAAATACCATGCTACGGATAATGTAGAGATAAAGAGTCAATCCAGATGTCAGAATATGGCCAAATACAATATATAAATCATTGCAATGATTTATTGCAATTTTGAGTTGAGTTGCAATTTTTTTTTTAAGAGGTCAAATGTTTGACCACAACCATATTTTAAATCAAGCTTTGTGGTGTTACAGAGATTCTCCAGATGTGAGGGAAGATGCTTATTTATCCAGACCCTTATAATTTTCCTCAGTGAAAATGCAAAAATGATCATTCCCACTAAAATTGTTACTCATATCCTAATTGCCGTTTCTGTCAAACTGATCACAGTACAATTGTTTTTTGTTTTTTCTAATCCCAAGTCCAGTGTGTCACGGCTATTGAGGCATAACAATGATGTTCACAGCCCATATTCACAAATTTTCTGAGAACACTCAGCTCCTAACTTGACCCAGTGACTTACATGGTTATTTGTTGTCTTTTCAAGGTTCCTTCTAGAAGAATTCGTGGAAATGTCATAAGTTTGCACAGTTAAAAATGTCTTCACTCAGAGCAATGCTTAGTTTTAGGAAGCTTAATGAATACACCCCCTCAAGCTCATTAGCCATAGTTGCCTTTTGACATTAATTTGTTTTTGTTAGGGTCTGTAGGCTCTGAGGAGAAAGATGTGATCACTAGCCTCGGTTGATTTAATGCCAAACAACCTTCAAAAGAAAATGAAGCAAAAAATGCATTACTGCATAAGATATTGTAATGTGATGAATGTGACCTAGTGTGTCAGCATCGCTTTGACCTCATGTTGTTCATATAGTTCACAAACATTCATTATGTTTTCTATGTCAGTAAGAGCTTTTACTACAGAAATGTTATGCATTTATGTGGAACTGAATCACAAGCTCCAGCTGTGTGCGTCATCTGTGGCCTGGAAGGAGTCAAGCCTTTAGTGACGCTTCATAAACATTTATTTTTTTGTGGTATATTCAAATCAGTCATTTGCAGAAACACAGTTTAAAATCAGGAATCTTGTTTTTGAATTAAGTAGAACATTTATTTTGAGTTGGGTTTGTTCCACTGTGATGTTTAATACTCCCCCTCTGTGCTGCTCTGGCTCTGTTTGCCAGTTCTGACACTGTTTAGATGACTCAGGTCAGCTCAGTGAAATATTCCTTATGTAATGATAACAACACTCACACAGCATCAAATTAAATGGTCCATATCTGCACTTTTTCCTTTGGAAATGACAGCAGGGTTTTTTCAGCTGACCAAGTGTTAAATGTCAGGTTACTGTTGTCTCGGGGTACATCATCCACTGAATAATTCAAATGGCAAAGGCTGAGCTATAGCCAGAGAAAAAGCTGCATTATTTACAGTCAGAGGTGGTCAGAGTCCGAGATACTTCATGACACTACACCACACTACACATATAGATCGACCATGCTGATATATCTCCTGATAAAAGTGTCAGTGTCCTTTTACACGTTGACTGTGAATGGGTAGGGCTGCATGAATTTTTTTATTTTTTTTCCCTATTTTGGTTTTCTGCAATTTAAATTACGTTTTGAAAAACATTCTCCTGATAACTTGAATAGCTCTTTTTGAAAATAATTGAAAATTCTACAGTGATTGTCATGGTTTTGTAGGGGGATGGATTTTATTAAACAACCCAAGCAGCTCCCATGTATCAGGCAGTCTTCTCTTGTAGATTAGGCACTGAAATGACTAATCTGAACCATGTGAGCTTCCCTTTTGAATCTAGCAGCAAAAAAGCTGTCGCGTGTCGTGTTTGAGTGAATTTGCCTCACTTGACATTGCACATCCTGTGAGGTGAATATTGTACCTGTGCACATTGCGATGTTGATGCTGAAAGGATATCTTTTGCAGCCCCACTAAGTAATTAGAAATATTAGTACAAGATTGTTTGTGTTTCTGTATAAAAAACATTAGTGTACATGTGTAATGAGAAACACATGAGTCAGCAGCCGTTGGCATAAACACCACAAAAGTAACAGAGAAGTCTCATCCTCTTTTTTTCCCTCATTTTCTCTCTCCTCACTGTGTCCAAGATGGCCACTCAACAATTAACAGAGATTGCACAGAATTAGTAGAATGAAATATTTTAAATCATGAGAAAAAAAAGAGTGACTAAACACAGTACTTGAAATTAGTTAAATGAATTAACCTGGAGTGAAAATGTATTGCACAATTCAGCAGTGACAGATTGAATGCAGTGTGTATGATACAGTGACTTTGTGTTTTGACAGTTTTGTAAAATCAGCAAGTGGATAATTTTTAATTCACACGTAAATGAGTAGGTTGATTGTTTTTAATTAACACATGAAGGAGTTGGTTCTCTCTCTGCTGTGAGGTATGTCCTGGATAGACATGAGATCCCCGGGGTCTTGGAAGTAAGGCTGTCGTGTAGATGTGACATTGCTCCCAACACACTTATACCGAAAACTGACTAACTAAGTAGTTAATTAACTAAATGCACACAAACAAAACTATAGCTTGTGGGATGAAAATAGTTTTGAAAAACAGCTAAAGTATCTAAATTGTCTTAATTGAAAGTAGTGAAGTGACATTTGCACTTATTTTGGACAAGAGTTTGTCTTGATGGGAGTGTCCGGTTGTGACATCAAAGTGTGACCCAAGGGAGAGAGGCAGGGACACTTTCTAGAAAGTGGTAGGTAACCTCAGTATGTTTTATTGCACTCACAGGAACTGACCTGCCGGGAGGAGCTGCTCACTTTGCTGCTGTCTCTGCTGCCACTGGTGTGGAAGATCCCTGTGCAGGAGGAAAAAGCCCCAGGTCAGTATTACACAGCAACAGTCACTCTTTCAGTTGTGTTAATATTGATATTAACAGCTCATACTTCACAAATCCCAGTGGTCATAGCGTGTGACTACTGCCTGGTTTGTTACCAATTACATCAATTTACATGCTTAATTTTCTAAGTTTAAAATATGCTGCACATTACAGTGATTTGGAAACTGTATAGTAATATCGTGCAGACAGCATTTCATGGGCGTGAAACGTTCTCTAACTTTATCTGTGTATGTGTGTTCCGTCTTCCATCTCTTATATAATTCTTTGCCAATTATTAAGGTCAAGCAATGATTCAGCATTAGGTTTGGTGGTGTGAAGGCAGAGGAATGTGTGCGCATCTCTTAGGCTCTAAATGGCGATGTTCTTATCAAGTGACTTATTTGTATTTTTAAAATGTAGAATTACTTGCATGACAAACTTTGTGTGAGATGGGTGATTCAGTTTGTTAATTACTGTAGTCAATGTCTCCATTATTGTTGAATTTTACAAGCAGTCACACAACAGGAGAAGACTAGTTGTTGTAGAGGCCTATGACCTCAGGATGACACCGGTATTTAGTACTGGACTGTTGATCCTCTCTAACATGGACCCTAGACATATTTGCTTTAATTAATTCCTACTCACTGAGTGCGTTTTAATAAACAGATTGGCTGCTGACATGCAGCTGGTGTTTATGTTACACATCATACTCTTTGGGAAATACAAATTGCTGGACACAAAAAGATGTTAATTCTCTATGACTTAAAAATAAAAATCAGCTTTGCTGTGCCTTAGCATAACAATGTTAATTTATATTTGGTAATTGGGCCTTTATATACATCCACAAGGACGGAAGTGACAGATTTTTCTGTGTGTCAACAGATTTCACCCTGCCATCCCTACTGGAGGTATTCCTTAGCCGGGAGGTGAAGGCCGCCCCTCTCAGAGCAGGACAAAAGGCTGCGACAGATGAACATAACTCTGGGAAGAGGTCCCGTGTTGGCAGCGGCACCTGGAAGTCTCGAAGGTCACGCAGGACAGCACAGAGATACTCTGTGAAGGATGCTCGGAAGTCCCAGGTTTCTACCTCAGATTCAGAAGCCAACCCCGAAGACACAGCTGCCTCAGGCGCCGGTGGTGTGAGAAGCCGGCGGTCACATGGCTCCACCATCAGGGTAAGCTGTCAGCATCATCGTTCAGAAGCCTCACAGTTAACATCCACCGCCACCACCACAGAAACCATGAGCGCACCGTACCCACACCCCAGAGCCCCTGGGTCCCAGATGATGGACACAGAAACGCTCACAGACCCAGCTGCAATATCAATTTTCAATCGCATGGAAAACTCGCCCTTTGACCTGTGCCATGTGTTGCTTTCACTGTTGGAGAAAGTTTGTAAGTTTGACATGAGCATCAACCACAACCCCGGCCTGGCAGTCAGTGTCGTACCCACTCTCACTGAGATCCTGACTGAGTTTGGAGATTGCTGTGGTCCAGGTGGAGGGGGTGGAACGGGCGCAGAGGAGCTCGCTGGAGGCTGGACGGAAGAACCCATTGCACTTGTGCAGAGGATGCTTCTACGCACCATCCTGCACCTGATGTCGGTGGATGTCAGTCAGAGTGAAACCCTCCCAGATAGCCTGAGACGTAGCCTGACAGACCTGCTGCGAGCCACCCTCAAAATCCGGAGCTGCTTGGACAGACAGACTAACCCCTTTGCTCCTCGGCCTAAGAAGACCTTGCAAGAGGTCCAGGATGACTTTTCATTCTCCCGCTATCGCCACAGGGCACTGCTGCTGCCAGAGCTACTAGAGGGAGTCCTACAAGTGCTGCTGGGCTGCCTACAGGCTTCCACACCCAACCCTTTTTTCTTTAGCCAGGCGCTGGAGCTCATCCATGAGTTTGTCCAGCACCGCGGCCTGGACCTGTTCGAAGCCACAGTGCTGCGGCTGGAGGGACTCAGCAGAGCCAGGGACTCTGAAGTAGTAGGTGAGGCTTCAGAGAGGCTACGAGGTCTCATTGCAGGCGTCTTCAAGATCATCAGCGCCGTCAAGAAGGCAAAGTCAGAGCAGCTGCATCAATCCGTGTGTGCCCGCCGCCGCCACCGCCGCTGTGAATATTCCCACTTCCTGCATCACCACAGAGACCTGTCAGGTTTGCCCGTCTCTGCTTTCAAGCAGGCTGCAAGGCGCAACCCCTTTGAAGAGGATGGAGAAGGCAAGGAGGGGATGGAGGGTAATGCAGTGCGTTACCCCGAGCGCTGCTGCTGCCTAGCTGCCTGTGCTCACCAATGTCTACGGCTGCTGTTGAGACTCTCCCCCAGTGGCCCAGCTGTGTTACAGGTATTGGCTGGGGTGCAGGCTGTGGGAATCTGTTGTTGTATGGACCCCCGCTCAGTCGTAGGACCTCTACTGCATGCCTTCCAAGCTCCAGGTCTACGTAGCTACCAGTCTCATGTTCTCAGCGTCCTGGGCAGACTGATCCTAGACCAGCTTGGTGGAGGGCAGCCTTCAGAGAAAGCCAAGCTGGCCTCCTGTAACATCTGCACTCTGGACAGCAGCCAGCTGCCAGGCCTGGAGGAAACACTGCAGCACGGGGATCATTCAGCCATTTCTACCAGTCTGTGCTACCGCTCCCAAGGTATCCTGCCAAGTGGAGGAGGGGCAGAGGACATGTTGTGGAAGTGGGATGCTCTGGAGGCCTACCAAGAGCTAGTGTTTGGTGAGGACTGGCAGCTGAGCCAGCAGATAGCTGGCCATGTGTGCCACCTGACCCTGAGGGGGAATGCTATAGTGCAGTGGCAGCTCTATACGCACATCTTCAACCCTGTGCTGCAGAGAGGGGTAGAGCTGGCCCACCATGCCCAGCAGCTCGGTGTTTCCACCGTCTGTACTCAGGTCTGCAGCTATCACACACGGTGCCTGCCTGTGGAGGTCCTGCTCATTTACTTGCAAACGTTACCTGCCCTTCTCAAATCAAGGTAAGCAGTTAAACATGATTAAATATGTATTTTATTTGTTCTTCATCAGCATCAGGGTTCTTATTGTTTTTGGCAGAAAAACGTGTAGCTGCAAATTATCTTGGGTTAATTAAATGTGTAGAAGCGTCAGTAACCTGTGTTTAGACTAATCCTGTGTCCCATTAAAGCACTGTTTTTCAAGCATTTCCAGGGAGCCTCCTGCCCTGCGCGTTAGACGTTAACCTGCTCCAACACACCTGATTCATATGAATGGGTCGTTATTCAGTTTCAGCAGAGCTTGATGACGACCTGATCATTCAAATTCTGTGTGTTGTTGCAGGTAATCGAAGCAAGTATCTCACAAAGAAAATATAATCAGTCAGGTCACAGCTGGACATCTAATCCACTCGGGCATTGTTTGTCATTAGATCTGTGTCCCCAGGTCATTGCTGATTGATGCTACTCAATTATGTATTAAAGCTTTGTAGACTGAATAAGTGATGGAAGATTATTGACAGGCTATGTAACACTGTTACGTGTAGATTAGTCTGACTAAAGCAGGTTTTTGTGGTCTTTGCCCTGATAAATTTAACACATTTATGCTGAAATTGAACAGTTATAATACTATACGAATCAGGTTTACACAGCAACAGTCACTCTTTTAGTTGTGTTAATACTGATGTTAGCAGCTCATACCTCACAAATCCCAGCAGTCATAGCATGTGACTACTTCCTGGTTTATTACTAATGACATTACATACTTCATTTTTTAAGTTTAAATATGCTGTGTATTACAGTTGTGATTTGGAAACTGTACAATAATATTGGTAAAATCAGGTTTAGTTTTGCTTATTACCACTGAAAACTGAGTTCTCAGCTTTGAGACACTCTCATAGGTAAAGCTTGTGGATGTGTCTGTTCACGTGTTAACCTTGGCGACCTGCCTAGGTTGTACGGCGGCTCCTGTCTAATGCACGCTGGGATAGGCTGAATCCCTTTGTGACCTTTAACAGGATCAGTGGGTATAGAAAATGGATGGCTGGATGCTTTGAGACAGTCTGTCAGCGGTGGGGCTGATTCTTATTAAAATTCAGAGTATGGTGTTGTGCTGTCTGCAGGTTTGACTGGCATTCAAGTCTTTACAGCTGTGATGTCAAGTGTGCTCCGCAAAAGACACTTTATAGACTATATTTAGGTCCTTATGATTATGTAAAAGTCATCAGTACACAAGTTTTCTATTTGGATAAATCTCACTTCTGGAGAGTGACGTTCTATCCTTAGTTAACATCGACATTTGTTTTTTTGTTTTTTTAAACTGTGTTTTCAGTGCATTTATGTTTAAACACCAAGCTACTGATGATGAGTGGATATTTGTTATGTACATACACAAGGAACCTTATTTATAACGCTTTGCAGAAGGTATGCACATTTTAATACATGTTTTGTTCATGATTTATTTGTTAATGATAAACAAATAATCAATACTTGATTAATTTCATTGATGCACACCAAAGGTGTAAGTAAGGTTTTGAATTTAGGCTTTGAAAAGCAGGTTTTCCACACTGAGATGCGTACCCACACTCATCACGTATTCACAAACAGCAAAAGTTCAAATTGTATCCTCTTAATGCTGCTAACAAATATGATATAAATGGATGAATACGCAATAACCATATGGCCTCGTAATTATCTTGTGTAATGTCTCATCATTCTTTGTGGTTCATAACAGTTCTAGATCCACTATGTGTGTAAATCAAATGAAACATACAACTGTTAATATGGGTTTAAACAAAAAAAAAAAAAATCAGTATGCTTGAAACCATAATGCAGTTATTACTGCACAGTAAGATCAAAATGATAATTTGTAGGAGGATGCTTAGTAAATTACTGTTCCTGAACAGGGCGAGACTAACCATCATGTATGTACTGTATGTGGTCAATCTCACCAGATTAGACTATACGGCTCCATCTGGTGGGCCAGTTACATAAATAACGGTTGTGTTTTTTCAAAATTTCTATAAATAATTGTATACATTCATTAGTTGTATCTATTTATTATTGTATACAGTTGTGTACGGATTAGTTGAATAACTCCCATAGAATAACCAAAAGTGAAATAATCACTGATGTAAAAGTTAAGTAAAGTTATTGATGATCTTCAATCTGCACTTTTCCATCAACTCTGCACTTTTCCATCAAATAACACCCTGTTTGCATGGGACTAGTTCTTTACTTCCGGAAATGTGTAATAATTGAGAATGAAGTCTGTGATCTTAATTTGTGAAAACAAAAAAAAATGCGCTTATTATTTACCATATATCATGAAGTGCAGTGGTCCCGTGATAATATAAGTCCCCAGTGAATCGACATGTCTGTGATTTTGGGTTGTATTTTTTGTAAACATCTGTTTTCAGTTGTCAGGCAGCTAAATGAGCAAGAAATTTGATCGAGGCTTGTAATATGTTGAACAGCAGTCAGCAGCTGTGCTGTGCGATCAGTTGTATTGATGATTAAAAGTGATGTCAGAGAGGATTAGGAGGAAAATAGGTTATAATAATGTTGAAAAATAGATACTTCAAAATCACCTCTGAAGTTGATGTTACATAGAGCTTTGATATCATATCCAGGAGATGATATCAGGAAATGCAAGTAAAATACAGATCTGCACTAGAGCAACACAAATTTGGGATGGTAATTTTTAAATAACAAGATCCCTGGTTAAAACTGTTCCCGTCTGAATAGGGCTTAAGTCGGCTTTCACCTGCTTCAAAATGTCTTCATTCAGCATGATCAGTGTCATTAATCAAGTGTTATTTACCCAGATTATCTCTGCAGGCTAATATTGACTGCAGCCATAGTGTATTCATCGACTGAGAAACATTTACACAATCAGAAAATTTTAATTGTATGCCTTCTGTGGCCACAATGTGAATTCTGGTAGTTTATGCGAAGGCTCACACAGCAAGTGTTAAAGACTAGTTAAGTTAAAGTGATCTGATCCTTTACCTAAATTGATCAACTAATGCTGAAGAAGTAATTTTGCGTCTGCTTTCATACAGTGAACACATTGATTTAAAAGCCTAGTAAGAGAAAAAGGTGTTGCTGCAAGATACAGCAGAAAGGCATCGTCTTCATCATCTTGTACTGCTCCTCTTGCTTTCTGCATAACAGAAGTCCACATTTTTTAGGGGAGAGTATGAAATATTCAGGGCGAAGCTAATGAATAGCTACCCTGATGGACTTGCACACCACTAATGAAAAGAGGAAATGTTCTGAAAAAGCAGAATTAATCAACTCCACATTAATTTAATGGTTTGCTGGGGAAAGGTTTGAACTGGTAAAAAATCAGCAAGTTTCTAATCTATTAATAAATCTATGTCATGCTTTGATCCAAGAGCTTCATCTGAACATCTGTTTCAGTTCCTTAATGTACGTGGTAGACAATCCCCCGCTGAGATTACAGTGTTTTTATTTGAGTCGGTGTGTAATGTCACCACGCCTCAGGAGAATTTTGTTTTTGCTCGCCAAATGTTGATTTAACCTTCACTCAGAGGTGACGCATTATACTTTTACGGTAATTTACCCTGCCTTGTAATAGCCTAATTTATTATTTATCGCTGCTTCAACAGTGTGTGTGTAAACCAGTCGTAAACAAATCTAAAAGGGTAAAATGGCAGCTTTATTGTGCTGGATAACCTAACATTTGAATAACTTTGACACAGTCTGACAGAAATGTATCTTTGAGTATGAAAAAAAAATCGCGAAATAATGAAGCAAATGCATTATACTAAGTAGGATGGTGTGTTTATGTGCAATGTCGGTGTCCTTCACAGTTAATTTATCATGTTAATAGAAGTTGACTAATTTATTTAGAGGTGTTGTTGTGCCCCAGGGAAATTATGCTGCTGGAATAAGTGCTGCCTGATGGGAGGAAATGAAATAAGTAATAGAAGGAGTGTGACTGTGTGAAGGCAGTGGCTTTTACTCCAATTGACTAGTTGTAGAGTTTTTGAGATTAGAACAAGTAGTGCCCTTTATTTTAACTGTGAGGTTAATTTAAATATCTATAATTCATCTACCCTTTTTTCACCATATTAATCCTTTTCATGGCCAATGAGAGGCACATGAGAGACCCCTATGTCAATATTAATTTCTTAATGTGTTGCTATTATTATATTTTAATTAGCAGGGTTAAAGGGTTAAAATTATACATTCACCTGATTGGATGAGGTCAAAACATTAAAAAGCTGAATGCATAGTGCATTAAAATATTGAAGAAAGATTGAGTCCAGCTAATTCTTCATATTTATATTAATATGTAATGATGTGACAAGATACAGGGTGCAAGGTTAATTTATTCATCACGCCACAACACAGGGTTGTACAAGGAAATTCAAGTTGTCGCCCTTTAATACTACTAGCAAAACAAAAATGATGTAAGCGGATTTTAAAATAATAACTATATGGATATGCAATTTATCTTGTGTTATGTCTAATCATTACTTGTTGTTCAAAACAGCTCAAAGAATTCCATGTTATGCAGCTTTTAATGGTCAGCTAAATGGCATTTTAAACTTAGTTTTATCACAATTGTATGTTGTATGCTTTAAAACTCCAGATGGCAGCACACAAAGTAAATAAACCAGTTGTAACTCAAATATAACATACAACTGTCAATATGAGTTTAAAATTATCATTTTTCAGTATGCCTGGCAACCAATATGCATTTATTACTGCACAGAAAAATCCATTTTGTGTAAATTTTCTGATCTCTTTGCTTACTTTCTGATATTTTCTCTTCCAGGGTGATCAGAGATCTTTTCGTTAGCTGTAATGGCCTCAATCAGGTGACAGAGCTTGTCTACCTGGACCAGACCCGCTCTTTGGCTCTGAAGGTGTTTGAGACTCTGATAATAGGCACTGGGTACCAGCAGGCTGACGGGGTGCTTCAGGAGCTTGAGAGCGCTGATGCTGAAGAAAGGGAGGCCATCCTAGGCCTGGCTGAGGAACTTGGCTCCCGAGGGGCTGGAGAGGGCCCGCAGAGCCTTAGCAAGTTTTACGAAGGCCTAAAGGAGGTGTATCCACGCCATAAGAGCCGAAGCGGGCAGGGCCGTGGACCAGGACGCAGCCGAGCAGAGACCCACCTTCATGTTATTAACCTCTTTTTGTGTGTGGCCTTCCTCTGTGTCAGCAAAGAGGCTGATTCTGACCGGGACTCAGCCAATGACTCTGAGGACACTTCAGGGTATGACAGTACTGCCAGTGAACCTCTTGGTGGCCGACTTCCTTACCTGTCCCCAGACAGCGTGGCTTTGCCCTCCAAAGAGCAAGTACGACGCGCTGCAGATGTCTGGTCAGTGTGTCGGTGGATCTACCTGGCCAGCCCCTTGTTTCAGAGGCAGTTCTTCAGGTTGGGCGGACTGGATGTCTGCCTGCGCCTCATGGCCATGGTTATTCAGAAGCTTTCCTGTAAGACAAAGGATGGGAAGGCAAAGAGGAAGAGGGATGGAAAGGGCAAAGGTAGCCCAGAGTCCACAGCCCCAGCTGCCTCACCAGGACTGGATGATACAACTCATGATTCTTCCGACACACTCTGCAGCCTCTCAGCTGAGGGGAAGACCAAAGATCCAGCAAAGAAGCTGGAGGAAGAGTGGCAACTACAAAGTATTCGTCTCCTTGAGGCCCTGCTGGCTATTTGTCTGCACAGTGCTAACTCAGCCCTGCAGAGGACAGAGCCTGAGCTGTCTCATCAGGTATGTAGCTGAACATCATATCGATCTGTTAATCCCTGACCACACCAAACTTCTACACCAGCTTCAATTAAACTGTTGTGTCTCTTTCTCGTCTGTAGCTCCAGTCAGTGGAAGAGACCCTGTCTGAGGTGAGAGAGCAGCTCTCTCGCTCAGGTGTGGTGAACTCTGACCTCGCCGTTCCTCTGTTTGACTCTCTCCTGAGAGTGGCCTTGGCAGAGGTGTCGTCCAGTCCCGATCCCCCTGAGGAGAAGACAGACAGGGTGAGTCCTGCCAAGGGAGACACTGTGAGTGAAGTTACTGCACCTTTTTATATTGTCAAGTTTATGTAGCTACTCGTGTTTCAAAAAGTGGGTTCAGGTTAGAGCCAGTCTGGCATCAGACACTTGATTCTTCAGTAGCTACAGCAGGTGCTATCTGTGCTCATCACAGTATAAAGCTCTTGGCAAAATCTTACTCTGCTATTGTTCATCTGTTCTGCTGGACACCTCTACTCAATGAATTTTTTTCTAAGAATTAGCTCCTCCTTTCATACTAACAACTACTCAGTCCTTTCTGCCTGCGACCCAGCATACAATATAGTTACCCACAAAATGACCGCTGGAACAAATTAATTAATCTGCTATTGTTTTAAAATTAGTAGCTAGGGACAACCTGATGACCCATTGGTTTGAGATGCTGAACGTTATGTCAATTCACCTGTCTTTCCCCAATGATTATGTGCCCAGATATAGAAACTAATTGCAGTGAAGCAAGGAACAAAGTGTTATATCTGTTGTTTATAATTAGTTTCACTGATTTTCTGTGGCCCATTTGCTCTGTTTTTGTCCAGTCTTTGTCATGCCCTTCATTAAAAAAAGTTCTCATTACTAGTTTCAATGAGGTGACAAACAAGGAAATGCTTCTGAAGGTATCAGGCAGGGGTAAGAAACAGCGGGTGTCAAGAGAGATAACACACTTTTTAACAAGTGTTTGTGACCAGAAAATAAACTCCAACTTGTGTGCTCACCAATTATTTTGAAATATCTTTCACCATGCCCTCTTAGCTGCTGTCAAGGCGACAATTATGGCCTAAACTACCGACAAATACAGGCATTAGCCAATCAGAAAAAAAAAATGAAATTGTGTTCAGTCACCACATACTGCATGTCTGGCTGAACGCCATTGCAGAATATAAACACCAGTGGTGTTTATTTAGACAGCAACCCTACAATGAAAGGAAGACCATTTTCCAGCCAAGCGTCATCAAGCATCAGGGAGGTTGCATGTGGCCGCTCACATTATGTTGCTAAGCAGCCGTTATCTGCCTGATGTACAACAAAACAGTGGACGTAAATAATGACAGCCCATGTTTAGACTAAGCAGTGAGTGCAAACATGAGCAAGCAGGGCCTCATTTTGAAACCTCAACGGGTTTTAAAGATTTGTACTTGTTAAACATACAATAAGGACTGTTTACTTGAAACATCTAGCAGGCAAAATTGAACCACGACCAATGTTGGCCCACAGCCCCAACTCTGGGCAGCCTTGCCCTATATGGTTAGAAGAAGAGCACAAAAAACAATGTGCAAAAAGTAATTTTCTTCTGGCAGTCCCCCTAAAATCGCATCCCTTCTGGTGGCTGGTGCCTCCCATCTCAGAGCCTCAGATGTATTTTTCTCAAGTCTTAAAATGCCTGTCTGACTAAGCCTGTTCCAACACAGGAGGATTTAGCTTTTTATATAATAGATTTACCTGTTTCCTAACAGCTTAGTTCTTTCTCAGTGAGCCCAGCAGAGTGTGATGTTCACTTAACCATTAAAAAGCAGGCGCTGTGAAGCTCAAAGATTAGTCTTCCACCGCAAAGTTTGTCCAGTAAAGGACTTTTCTTTGAAAACGCTCACCCACAATTGAATATCAAAGCTGCGCAGTTATTATATTGAAAAGAATTGGGGTGTGTATTACAGTAAGCCTCTTCTTTGAACTGCTAAACGGTTTAGAATTCCACTGTTTACTTGAGTGTTTTTGTCTAAATGTGTGTGTGTTTGCCTACGTGCACATATGATGACTGACTTCACATCAAGGAGCTGGGCTGTGTGAGCACGAGTCAGCTGATATTTGTCTTATGACCAAAATCTGGTCGTTTTTCCCCCCTCATCACTTGAAAACATTTTCTTGGCAATATATTCGCCGTATTAGTGGAAGGACTGCAGCTTGTCATGCCTATTATATTTTAGTCCAGGGCTTGTTTACAAATGGGATTGGGTAAGTTCTTGCGAAATGAATCTCATTTTGCTGACAGCTTGACCGTTAACTCCTTCTCACTCCCTCGCTCTCTCTTGCTCTCTCTCTTTCTGTCAGAAGCTCCAGGTGTTGGCAGAGGGGGCGGCCCCGGCTGGTGATCTGTCTGAGGAGGTGGACGAGGTGCAGAGCTGTGGCATCAAGCCCCCGGGGGAGGAGGAGGGCTACGACGCTGACAGCGAAAGCAACCCTGAGGACATGGCCAAACAGGAAGAGGGTAGGTCCACACTTACTGCGACACACACACACACACACACACACACACACACACACACACACACACACACCCTTTCACTCCCACTTACTCCTCCTTAAGGATCCGCTACTGCGAACACCTGACATCTCCACATAATAGTAGCTGTGCTGGTGTTTGTACTGCTTTAAGTCCTGTAAAGATCTACTGCCGGTTCGTTTTTCACCCTTTCTACTTCTCTTGGTTTATTTTAAGGTCGCTGTAAATCACTTGTTCGAAATGTACTCCGTCTTCTCTACCATTTGTTTTTATTGGTAATAAATGTCAACAGTTCATGAGTTCATGTTATCGCTTTCAACCTCTAAACATGCTGTTTTTTAACCTTGGGAAATCTTTCTTTCCCTGCTCTTGAGTTGATTAATTGCATTTGTTAAATTATTACAGTGTTATGCTTCCTTATACTCACTGGAAGTTATGTCAAAAAGCATCATCATGGTTTTTAAGCAATTTACAGTGTAAAACTAACCACATCCTCCTTTGGTCTGCTACAGAGAGCATGTTGCAATAATAAGTGGCTACTTTTCAGTGCGCTCACATGACATGGCAGAAACAGCCTCATGTGTCAGCCCTGCCTCTTCGCTCTGCTCTCGCCAGGTTAAGATCGCAGCCCAATTACACCCTTTTTTACTTTTTCATCCCCTCAGAATAGACTCATTGTTTCACGTTTTTACAACTGCAGGCAACTTCACTCTGTGGCCTCATGAGCTGAATCTTATGACTTAAACTCTCCATCAAAATGAGACTTTTAACTTCCTGGAAAACTCTCATGTCCTGATATAAGGCTTTAAGGCTGACTTCATACTCCAAAAAATAATTAACTCATGCAGTTGCATTTTTTTGGCAATTACACGTCCTTCCTCTGAAATGTACATATGTCTCCTTCACATTGATCATCCAGGATCTTGCTTTGGGGAAAGACTAAACTAAGAATCTATTACAAATTGTTTTGTAAAAACCTACATTTTGTTTTTAATAATGGTGGTAGTTGTGGTTTTGAACTACATTGTTCCTGTATTAAGTATAGGCCTGCAAACTGGGATTATTTCATTATCAATTAATCTGCAATTTTTCAGCAGGATTTTGCAAAAAAAAGAGAAAAGATTTCCACAAAACTTGGACTAGGGGTGGTTCTCGTCCCAGAATAAACCTCTTTGTCTCAGATCCAGGAATGTTTTTCAGCTATGATGTTAATTTCTCAGGCAATATTGCATAGATCCTGATGAAAAAAATATGGTATTTAGGTGGCTGGGGGACTGTTGGGTCTTTGTGTAGGTATGCGCTTTACTGCCATTCTTATTGATCAATGGACTAATTGTTGCAGCTCTAACTCTAAAGATTTTATAATGGTTGGTTTGCTTGAATGACAGATACCTAAGCCTATCACAGTCCTGGATCTTTTAACACCAGGCTTTCCTCATGATGTCCAAAATAAGATTTCCTGGCTCTGATGAATGCAGTTCCCTCACAACCCAGTGCATTTCATGACTCACACAATGCCTACATTGTTCGGAAGTTTCTTAACTTAACTGTACACTTATAACAGCTGCCTGTATTCAGTTATATGACTTGGAGGAAGAGGCTCACTGAAATGATATGAGAGAAAGATTACATGTCCTTTCCAAAACCACAACAAACTGATGATGTGAAATGTTTTTTTGCTGCTGTTTAATTCAACTTCAGACCAAACACAAGCCTCAAAATTTTCCTCAAGATGTCATTTAGTTATGCTGTGATGGCAGTCCATGTAAGTCTTCTCATTTATATTTACTGAAAGCAGCATGCGTCTGGATGTGTGAGTGTCAGATGGAGGCAAACTGCGTATCTGTGCATGGGGAGAGAAAGCGAGCTTCATTAGTGAAAAGAGGTCCCAGAAGCTGCGCTAGAGCCTGCTGGGCTGCTCTCCTGTAAATCATGAGGGGGACTCTCATGCTGCTTTGAGACTGAGCGCAGGACTGAGGCTAATTCATTTTTATGAGCTGCCTCTAAGATAGGAGGTCGGAGCTGAAGCAGGGAGAGCCTGTGGATCATGAAGTGACACAGCCTGCTAGTTTGTTTTTCTGTGTTTGGCATGATGTTCAACATGTCCGTGTGTGAGGCTCTTGTATCTCTAATGTTGTGTGTGTGGTTCTTCTCTCAGGAGTGAAGGTGGAGTCCGCTGTGCTGCGTGAGTTTGCGGTGGTGGCGGAGGGGCCCGGGCGTGGCGTGCTGCTCTTCCCAGAGATCTGCACAATGGAGCTGCAGCTTCTCGCCACTGGCTCCCCGGACCTGGAGGTTCTTAGTCATGTGTTTCACAGCCTGCTGGGTGCAGTGCACGCCAACCGCCGCAATGCTTCTTTGCTCTACGACCAGGTCAGACTGATCACCACTTCCTCTTTGTGCTGCTCTTAATTGACTCAGCAGTGCATATTTGTCTTACTCTTCCCCTCGACCCTGCTCTGATGAATGTGACTGTCCCCTTGTTCTGGTCCCCACAGGGAGGAGTCAGAATCATCCTGTCTGGCTTTCACAACATCCTCAGCCAAACAGACCCCTCCTTTACAGGTTGGTTATATCTTCTGGCTTATTTGTTGGCTTGTCTCACGCTGTAGGATATTATTCATGTGTGACATCAAGGGGAAAAAAACTGGGTTCACTCAGTTTTCTGTGTGTATTTTTTTTTGCTCCTGCTGCTGACATTTCGTCTGGGTCCTCAGGGTTCAAACGCCACACTCAGTTTGAATAATTTTAATATCTCTTAGAGTCTGTACCCAATGGATTTATGTATATCGCGACTTTTATTTTTAAGTGATTATTTGGCCTTGTGATTATCATGTGCAAAATATAAGGAAGACAATATTGGATGTACACTGTTTGCACTGTTGGCGAGCGACTTTCATTTTGCTTCCAACATTTTGACCTTTTTGTTATGGCTAAAAGATCACATACAATGAATGATGATGAAATCCATCACACACTGATGTGATTATCTGTGGCCGTTTTCTTTACCGTAGATATTTGCTGCCGAGTGTTTGTGCCTGAAGTGTTCTGGTGCATGCCCAAGTGAATGAAAACTGTTTACGTAATCTACTCTTCATTGGTCTACATTCAGATTGCCAGACTGTGCTCGTGAAGCTGTTGGTTGCCATGGTGAGCCAGCGAATCACAGCTGAGGAACTGGCTCTATTGATTCGCCTCTTCCTGGAGAAGAACCCACCTACTGTAAATAGCCCTATCAGTCACTCACATTGCACTGTTAGCTTACGTTAAGGGTGTTTACACTGATAGCTTTTGCTCACAATGTCAGGACATTCAATATGACAGCAGGAACAAGTACTTATTATTTGTAAGACATCCCTCCTGTCATATACTCTTCACACTTCTTGGTTCTTTAAAACTCGTCAACACATGAAGTTCCCCTGGGCCCACTTCTGTCTATATACAATTAACACCAATGTGTGCAGAACAGATGTGATGCTACAACTTATTTCCACAGGTCTGTGTTTAATTGGAATCTGGCTGCAGACATCATTTATAACCTCCAAGAAAAAGGTTCCCTAAAGCGGAAGAGTTATTTTTAACCCTGTGAACGTAATGACATGTGACCTGTGGTTTCCGTATGTTAAAGTGAGACACATCAGTGGCTCCAGGGCCTTTTTTTGTTTTAAGTTTTCTATTTGTTCTATTTAAGATGGTGTTTTGTAACATTTGTTCTTTATTGTTTATGACTTTTTTATTAAGACTCTCAAAGAAGTTTTTATCCAAGCAAGCACAGATTTGCAATAGCTGGAACCACATACATGTTTGCCTCTACAAATTCATGTATTCACACACACAAACTCAAAAAATTTGGGGGAAGTGTTTTCATTATCAGATCTAAATGATAGAGAGCCTGCTTTCACTTTCTCATTTCTTTGTCACCTGTCAGGAGGTTTTACTGAAAGGCATCTTACAAATTGTTGAAGCCAACATGAGTATGGAACCTCTTCACTTCCTGACCTTTCCAATAATCCTCGGGGCCTCAACGCCAGGAGGGGTGTCTGCCAGCTCCAGGCAGAACGGTGCTGCTGGAGGGAAAAGTGTTGGTATGCCCTGGAAGGGCAAATTGTCTCCTGGACGCAGGGAGGGAGATATAGATCACAGACCAAGCCACCTCCATTCCTCTCCCTGGCACATTGCACCACTCCACCTGCCCCTGGTAGGGCAGAACTGCTGGCCCCATATGGCCAGCGGCTTCAGCGCTTCTATGTGGCTGAGGGTGACAGAACAGGAGGAGAGGGACGGGGACAAAAACGAGGGTGAGACACAGATCCTTCACCAAGACACTGTTTTAATTACAAACTTCTTTTAAATTCTTTCATTGTTTTTCAGAAGAGAGTAACCTTCCTGCAGCTGAGTCCCACCACGGCACCTCTCAGGCTGGGAGAAAACTAGTGGAGGAAGGCCTCATTCATATTCTGTCCATGGGCTCCAAGGCACTGATGCTTCAAGTGTGGGCAGACTTCTCCACAGGCAAACTCACATTCAGGTGATTTTCAGTGTAGACTACAGTCTCAAATATGTGTATGAAGAATGGGTTACTATTTCTTAAGTATTCAAAGTTTATGGACCTTGAAGTATCATATTGTACTATTCCCCTCAGAATTTGTATAGATCCAAACGATGAGATAAAAGCTGGGCTGTTGGCACAGGCAGACTCTGGTGAGGAACTACTCAAAGCGGGCCAATGGCAACACCTCGGCCTCACTTACACCCAGCAGCCAGAGGGCAAGAAGAATATCCATGGCCGTGTGATTGTGTGGTTGTGTGGCATCAGGTGAGGAACATGTGAAACCATAAGCCTAAGAATTGAGGTTTAGATCTGGAGGCTCATCCTCATACTTAATGTCAAAATATAGCAAAAAGTCTTCTCCAACATCAATTCTAGTTTCTCCAGACTAGCATCAGTGTTATAGCTTCTCCAGCCTTGGCTTCTCCAATAGTTAAAGTTTGAGTAGTATTTCATGATATGAAAGTGTCTATGTTGTGTGTGATCTTTATTTTCATTGCCATACAGACCTTACAACTGTCATGCCTATCTTAAGATAATATAGGAGTTTTCCCTGCATGTCATTAGGAAAAATGGTAACACAGAGACATTGTTCTATAATAAAGAAATCCTAAATATCACCCCAGACTGAGATAAGATATGATTTGAGACTGAGGACATTTCTGTAATTAGGCCCCTGGAGCTTAAGTAACTAACTTAACTGTAACTTTAATTTAACCCGCTCTCTGTTTTAGGAAATGTGAGGTTTCTTTGGACTACACTCTACCCAGGAAGTCCAGTTTATCATCTGACAGCAACAAAACCTTCTGCATGTTTGGCCACTGTACTTCATCATCAGGAGAGGTGTTGAAGCAGGGCGGACGCTGGCGTATGGGCACTGTGCTTCTCTTTAACGGTAGGACTCACGGTAACTTTATCTGACTGGAATCATGTGTCCATAAACACTCAGATACTTAATCCCAGTCATCATCTTACCCTACATGCATATGTACAATCTGTATTAATCCTTTATGTAATCGGTTCTGTTAGGCCTCAGTGCTGCTCCCTGGTGGTACATAGATTACCTGGGTTTTAGCTAATCAATGTATTTATTAAAATCTGCATACAGTGTACTTAAATGTCCATATATAGTCTGTAGTTTTATTGTAAAAGCATGTCCTAGTGGCTGTTATAGTCTGTTGCTGCCGCGCTGTAGATTCTCAGCATTCTCTTGAGAGGCTTACTGAATACTTCTCTTGTTGCCTCTAATTGGCTGTGAATGGCTTGCCTCAAGGCCGTCTCAACCTGTGAGCCTATCTGATGTCTTAAGACAAGCTTTAGCTTCTCCTCTGTCGTTGGAATTCATCGTAGATAGCAGCATCTTCTTGGAAAAGAAGGACTGCGAGATTCAACAAAGTTTGATGAAAACAAGAAATAAAACATCAAGGCTCTGCCATGTCTACTCAAGGGTCTCGCTTTGCATCACATTATGTGTTATTGCTGTCTGGGTTATTGATGGAAAAATCTAAATCATTTACATGTGGAGTTGATTGAACGTCCAAGTTTGATTTCTAACAATCCTGTTTCTCTAGCTACCAAATAACAGAAAATGTGTGATGTTTTTTTTATCATTAGGGCAGCAGTAGTGACTCTGCTTGCCTCCTTTTTCTTTCAGTCATTTTATATGGACTTTGTGTAGGTGCAAACGCGAAAAGAAAGTTGCTTCACACAAATACTAGACAGAGACCACAGCTAAACATACAATTAGACTATTGGAGGAAAACATAAGAAAACAACAACAAAAAACACATTGACTTTCTATTTCAGGATCTAGAATAGGATCTGAGGAGGCCCTCTACCTGTACACCAGCGGGCCTGATCTTACCTCCATCATGCCCTGCAAATATGGCAAGCCCAGTGGGACATTCTCCAAGTTTGTCACTGAGGAGGCCCTGAAGTGTGAGCTTGTACGAGAGCTTCTGATGAAAAGCAAGGATGTGGACACAACAGCTTTGGTCGTAAGTCTTTGTTAACATAAAGCTTTTATAGCACAAAAAACACACATAAGAAATGAATGTAGACAATTAAATGTTTTAATGTGGCTGTTTTATCCTGTTAGCCAGTTTCTGCACGTCAGTTGTGTCAAAATGCAGATTGACACCCTTGTTAAACCTTGTACTTGTCCTTTGTGATTCAAGTGCTCTGTAAGCATAACAAATCCCTCCTATGTCTCCTTTATTGTTTCATTTCACGGTGTATGAGTAATGTGCTGTTCCAATTAGCTGTCATTAATGATACTGCATGGTAGGAAGTAATTTTTCCCCAATGGAAAAAGCTATTACTGTTAAGCTGCAGCTATTTCAGTTAGACTGAAAATAGTTTTTCTCCCATTAAATACTAATGGATTTGTTGATAATAGCTCTGCTGATTTGAAAAAGAAAAGAAGGGAGTTAGACAAGTAGAATGAATGATTTCCTCTCCACATATTTTTAACTCCTGTTTTATTCTGGCTGAGTCTGACTCTGGTCTGAATCCATGCTTGAAGTCAAAGTCTCAGTCTAGCTTGGCTCCTTGCTTGGGCCAAATTGAATTTCAGCAAAAAGATCTAAAACAGTAAATACTTCAAAGTCTAAATAATTTAAAGGATGAAAGTTTTGACTGAGTGTGATAATTGTGTGTGTTTCTGTACAGGAGAGCTTGGCCATAGTGTATGCTCCCAGCAGTCCCAGAGTTTACACTATCTATGAACCTGTAATCAGACTGAAGGGTCAGGCCAAGACAGTGGTTACCCAGCGGCCGTTCAGCTCCAAGGAGGTGCAGAGTGTGTCCCTGGAGATGAACTCCCTCAAAGCTCTGCTCCCCACTGAAACCCAAGGCCTGCAGAGTGTCCTGCACAAGATCGGAGGAACTGGAAATTTTGTCTTCCTCTTTGCACAGGTACGATGGTGCTCTAACTGAGTCAGAGCATATCTTGGTTCTGATGAATGGCAAAGAGGCCATTTATTTTAATAAAACAGAAAATACAAAACAAATCAAGTCAAATTCACCTGACAGCAATGTGGAAAAATGAGTCTCATAACTTCACATATTGATCGCAACAGCTTCTGCTTGTCATCTGTTCCTCTTTAGCTCCTTTGCACCTTTTCCAGACAAAACAAAGGATGAAGGGATTCAATTTCAAAACCACAAACACTCGTAGATTGGACATCAAAGAGAAGGAGGTTGTACACCAGGGCTGAATTGATGGAGCAAGATTAGTTTATCAATAGAAAATAGACTGGCAACTGTTTTTATAATCAGTAAACTTTAATGTCATAATTCCAGCTTCTCAGATCAGAGAATTCACATTTGCATCTTTTTCCTCTTTTAACATGAAAGTAAATTTGATATCTTTGTTGTTGGACTATTGATTGGAAAAATATACGACAATTGATAACATCGCCTTGAGCCCTAAGATGTTGTGGTTGGTGACCAAACACTTAATTAATGGGTAATAACTGGCAACTCATTAGTTGCACAGTACACTACAGTTTAGAAACCCATTTGGGAAAATATGCCATACAAATACACAAACAACATTACAATTTTATAAACCAACAAACTAATTGAATGAGGATATAATCTACTGATTAACAATGAAAATGAGTTAGTTACAGCTCCACAAGCCACCCACCTGTGTGGGCTGAGGAAATTCATATCTGTGTTGCTGCATGAAAAAAACCTGCCAGTAGAGATGATAGGTAAACATCCCTTTTTAAAGACAAAGTTGAATATTGGCCACTGCTTTTGTGAGAACACAATAACAGTCGCAGGAACAGTGTAAAATAATGTTTTTAAATTGGAAGCAACACATAACTGCATCCTCTGGCCTGCATTGTTCACATTCATACGTTTCTTTTTTGCTCTCCATCTTTCTTTTCTGTCCGCCACCTCGGGTTCTGCCGCCATGTCCAGACGGTGGAGCTGAGCGACTGTGAGAAGACCCAGGCTCTGGCCCTGCGGGTGCTGCTGTCTTTGTCCAAGTTTAACCAACATCGCATCCATGAAATGGACTGTTACCATGGTTACTCTATGATCCACCAGGTCCTCATCAAGTCCAAATGCATCGTGGGATATCATATGCTGAAAGTGAGTCGCACCTTGAACTCTGTGCCGTCTTCTACCTACAGCCTCCACGGATCTGTGCAGCGAAACATTTATTCTTTACCATGAACCTGATCTAGCCCAACACACCGGCGTGTCTCTGAGTGAGTGTTGGTGACCCCGCTGTTACTTGACCCTCTGGCTGTGTCTGTAATTGAGCCTTGTGATGACTGAGCACTGAAATGGATTCTGCTTGACTTGATGAAACACTGAGCTCCTGCAGCGTCACAGAGCACCTCTCATTGTCTTTGTCACTCTGGTCTTCCACATACTGTATTGTATAGCACAGAGCTGTACTGATTGGTGATATTAAACACTCAGAATCATTCCTGTGTGAAAAGGAGCATGCTGTGTTACAGTTTGTGCCTTTCTATTCATGCTACAGAAGAAGTTTAACCTTTTATTTCACTTTGACTGAAATAATGTGTCAGGCAGCTAAATAATGTAACTAACTGTGCAGAGGCCCCAAAGGTTTCTATGCTACCTCAGTCCAGAGACCCGAAGGACTGCAAGATTTATAACCACTGCAGTGAAGCTGGTCACAAATGATAGAGTCTGATCAATACAGACAGGGCTGCTCAGGGAGTAGATGGCTTTGGTTTTGACGGAGTGATAAGTCCTCCAAAAAATTTCACTGAGAAGTTATTGATGTCTGGGGCTCTACAGTGTACGGTTGTTTCTGGACAGATATTGATTGTCAATATGTTGAGGCATGTGTCTTATGAGACTGACCAGCACTCTGTTATAGAAACACTGTAGTAGAGGCTGTATTTCTGATGTGGTGGCCTTAAATATTCTGCTTTTCTAGACGTTACTGGACGGGTGTTGCAGTGGACCCATCCTCATACTGGGGGATGATGGGCAGTTCCGTTTGGACCCTGAGTCCGTTGCTGTGGTTCAGGATATCAGGCTTCTCTCAGACATCCTGTTGGACTGGAAGATCTGGGCCAAGGCTGAGGTAAACATCACAGAATCAACCATGTTTCATTAGTGACCAGACAGACATTTAGCACACAAGAAGTAGGTCATCATCATACATTCAAATAGAGACGCTGAATAAGTTGTTAAAAACGGAACTGCTGGGTGTGCAGATAGTCGAGTGGTTAAGAGCGCATGCCATATGCACAGCAGACCCTGGTTCAAATCCTAGCCAGAGGACCTTCTCTGTTCACCCCCCTTTCTCCCATGTCCTCTCTATCCACTGTCAAATAAAGGTGTCTGTGCCTGGAAAAAAAAATCTTAAAAAAAAGAAGAAGAAAAGAAAAAAAAACGGAAATGCTTCCTTGCTGATATCTTGAGATCACAACTTAATTATTTGTTATCCTGAGCTTGTTTGCTCATGATAATGGGTTTATGTAGTAAGCAGCCAATTTCATGAGATAACAAGATCATTTATCACAAGAAAACTACTTCATGAGAGTGGATCATGACATCATTGGAGTTTTAAGGCAAACAATATGAATTGTTTATGGTCTTTTTTCATTTGTTGTGCAAATAATTTTTCTTGTGATTTGTTGTGAGGGTATTTAAATTATGACTTATTATTGTAAAGGATAAGCTTACATACAGAGCTGAACTTAGAGCAGATGTGAAACTAGAATAGAAACTACTGACATTGGTGGTTGTTTGAGTGATGTGATATAAATAAGTAAGACTGAAATACTGTCTGATGCGGTTGGATACTGCTTTATCTGACATTTTCAGCTCTGATCAGTTGCTACAGTTGTCATGACATCATGACAAACTTTATAATTCATAAGTAATAAGAGGAAATGACCTTGTGTTTTCTTGTGGTAACAGGTTGGATATCTCATTTGCTCAAGACAGCAAAATAATGAACTTTGTGATTTTGAGATAGCTCCATTTTAAAAATTAATATGGAGCTTGGCTACTCTCGTCTTCTGTAGTTACAAGGCATTTTAATTTTCATTTATATTTTATTTAAGTTAAATCTGGTAAGTAGAACTACAATGCAGATAAACTGATGCTCTAGATAAGGGCTGTCATGACTGAATCTGCACATTTCTAGTTTCTTTCCAAGGACTGTTGATTAATTGATGAAGGGAAGAACATTCAAAACATCATCAGCTAATGATGAGCTGGTAATGAATCAATGCAACGCAGGAGGAGCTCTCAGTGGTCACATGCTCATCGATTACAACTAGTTGCTCTGTGCTTCTTCCAAAATATCCCCAGAATAGTACATTTGTTTCAGTTCAGTTTCACCTTGATTTTATGTGTTTGGAGGAAACACAAATGGAAAGGTTATTAAATGTGCAGTCTTGCTGGCTCCACCAGTTTTTAGTGTGTTAAAAACACTGATAAAATCAAAGAGGCAGTAATAATGAGTCCTGTATGTTTTGCATTCTATTCAGCCATGTTTTACTTTGTTGAGGAGGAATGTGCTCCTGGCCCCACCATTACCAAGAGCATATTCAGTTAATGTCTGCCTCTCCATTTATTCGCTGTTTGTGTCTTTTTTCTGTCAGTGTGGGGTTTGGGAAACACTGCTCACTGCTTTAGAGATCCTCATCAGGGTGCACCACCCTCATCAAGTCTTCAACATCCGTCAGTTCCTCAAAGCTGAAATAGTGCATCGCTTCCTGCTCACCTGCCAGGTGTTACAGGTACTGTCAGAAAGCTGCTGTCATGACACCACTTTTTTCTTCAGAGACTGTTACTGACCTGCATCCTGATTGTTTTAAGGAGCATCGGGACGAGCATCTGACTGCCATCCCTCAGGAAGTCTGTCTGTCATTCGTCAAAATCATCCAGGAGGTGCTCGGCTCACCTCCGGACATGGACCTGCTAAAGCTGATCTACAACTTCCTGCTTGCTGTTCACCCACCCACCAACACCTACGTCTGCCACACTCCATCCAGCTTCTACTTCTCTCTACACATCAGTGAGGAAGCAGTGCAGTTGAATGCAGAGCCTCAGTATGAGAGAGCCTTTAATTTAAGTTCTTTTGATGTCTCTTATTTGTCAGATGGGAAGCTGTACCAGGAGAAGGTGCAGTCCATTATGTACCTGAGACACTCGAGCAGTGGAGGAAAGTCTGCCAGCAGCTCTGTGCTGTCGCTCTCTCCGACTGTCTTCACGGATACTCCACATGAAGGTGCAGCCACTTAGAAAAGATTTATTCTGACTGCTGCTCTCAACAGTCTTTCTTAGAGAGCCTGTCTTTATTAAACATCTTAAATATCTTCCCAAGTACACCATCTTTTATTCAGGCTTTTATTGTTCTACTCAGTTCTGCAATTTAAGCCTCTTTTGTCGCCATAATCTTGCTTATTGAATTTTATTCTTTTGAAATCTGAAGTGCTTAATAACTTCCGGAAAGGGCTCCATAATCGAAATAGATTTGGCTGGAACACTTACTAAATTACATGTTTTAAAACAACATTTCCTGCACTGACCATGTTTACAAAAGACATTTTTTTTCCTGTCTCAACACGATTAAATGTACAATTCTGCCAATTTAACAGCTTCAATTCTGCACTGAGTCACTGTGTTATTCATCACAGACACAGGTCTATCAATACTGCAGTGCGCCTGCAGTGACCTTCAGTTCTAAAGTGTTGTAATTTCTAAGCGTTGAATCATTTTGTTCTGTCTTCCAGGCCATCTCCATGCTCCTTCGCCTGAACACGGAGGTGATGATCAGTCGTTACACCCCCCTAGTCTGGCGCCATCTCCTTACTCCTCGCCTCTGCTGTCACCTCGACTCGGACACACTAGCTCAATTGAGGCAGGTGAAGGTGACCGAGGCTCCCTTGCAACTCAACAGGCTCTCGGCAGCACAGAGACGCTGAAGAAGGGCGGAGGTGACGAGCAGCTCCTGAGCAGCTGTGAATCAGCCAAGACAATCTGCGACTCCAAGGACATAGGTGAAGGAGGAGCCCTGCGCACCCCTTCCATCAGCGTGGAGGAGGACCGCGACGAGGCAGCAGAGGTGGACAGCCTAGCAGAGGGCAGCGTAGGGGTGGAGTCCGAAGACAGGTTTGACTGGGCCAGTGACGAGGCACCACGCCGCCCAGACAGCCTGAAAGGCATCCAGTCATTCCAGAGGAGCCACAGCAACCTGGCCAGTCTGGGCCTGGCCTTCCCAGCTCCAAACGGCTCGTTGGCAATCAGCCGCTGGCCCAGTGCAGCTGACCGAGGCTCCATGCCTGAAGACTGGGAGAGCTACACCTACTCTCCGAGCTATGAGAGGGCGCACAGCAAGACTGAGTCCAATGACAGGTACGCTGCATATTAGCTAACTGAATTCTCAATTAATCCAATCTATGAATGACTTACAACAGAGAACTCGAGTCACGGTAACCTTGATTTGAGTCGACTCAAGTCACTGTTTTGATGTTAAGCTCCTGTTGCTGGACGTGACTTCAGATATTATGACTGGAACAAAGCTCTTACTGCAGGTAAGACTCGACATCTTAAGAGTAGGACTTGACTTAACCGATGACTCTACTCGACCCAACCCGACTCGACTCGAGTTAGAATAAAGAGTCACATGTCTGACTTGCAGTGAGCTGTAATACTTTTAATATTTTATCTAATTGCATGTCCATGTGGGTTTTGTTCTGGTGCATAACTCAGAAAAGATAAATACATTGACTGTGAAGAGATTTACATAATCAAAATACAGCATTTGGTTTTAGTAATAACAATCCTTACCCAACTTTGAAAATGAATTGTACTGCAGTGCAAGTCTCACTTTATTTCTATCTGACAGCTGTTGATTGAAGCTGATAGGAAATTTAGAAGAAAAAGATTTTTGTCATTGTAATCCTGTTTTCGCAACAAAGTCACCTTTATCGTTGTATTAGTCACTATGCAGGCTGTCTGACATGAAGGCATCTGCTTTGATTTGTAGCGGATTTTCAAGCTGTGCAGAAAACTTAAAAGACAAAGACAATGTCTTAAATCCAAAACCATGGCAGGTGTTTGTTTCATATTCTGATTTTACAGCTTTAACAGCTCCAGCGATGTTAATAAAAAATAGATCATTGCGACAGTGTCTCCTCACTGATGAATACAGTAGGTTGTTGTGTGATCTTTGATGAATAGCGTCTCTTCTTTTTATGTTTCATAAAACCAAGGTGCAAAATATTCAGTCTCAGTTATCAAAAGAAATTTCTTCAGCATGTGTGTGGTGTTGTTTTGCACTAGCTTTTTTTTTTTTACCTGAAATGCCAGATTGTTTGAAAGATAAAAGTGAATCCAGCTGTTTCTCAACCTAACTCTCTTTTTTTTTTAGTAAATACAGTCAATTCTAGCTCGGCTGATGATAAAAATACCTTATTTGAACAGTCAGGCTCTCCATACAAAGTGACGAGTGACAAATCAAGACATTGATATTATTAAAAAAAAGAAAAATGGTCTGATTGTTCGTGCACAACCATTCAGCTCTAAAGTCTAAGCTGTGTCTGTCAGGTCCAGCACTGAGGACTGTCTGGTACTGATCTGCTGTGGACTCTATGATCTCCTGCGGGGCATCTTGCTGCTGTTGCCTGACCTCATGCTTGAGGAGGTGATGGACAAGCTCATCCAGCCGGAGGCCCTCATCGTCCTGGTCAACCACTCATCACCTCTCATCCAGCAGGGAGTCATGAAGGTTGGTTCAGCGTCCTCTCTGATGAGTCTTGTATTCTGTAAAGCGAGTTGGTGTGATTTAGCAGCAGGAGTCACATTTCCTCCACTTATTATGCAGGTAAAATGCAATATTTCTCCCAATGACAAATGATGATTACAATTTCCAAAAGTCACATTTACACATTTACATTTTAATGTTTTAAAGCTTTGGGGGGCTGGTAGACAGATTTTGTTCCCTTCAGACAGATCCAGGCTAATTGTTTTCCCCCTCTTCCAGTCTTTATGCTTAGCTAACTTAACCAGCTGACGGTGGCAGCTACATCTTTATCATACAGACATGAGAGTGGTGTAAATCTCCTTAGCTAACACCCCACATAAAAGCCAGTAAGCATCCAAAAAAGTCAAACTTTGATCCCCTGAGCCTAAGAGTAATTGTGGGGAAAAATATTGTAAATTGGTGTCCGCGTGTTAGTGAAGTATCACAATGGATGCCTAGCGTTAAGGCTTTTACCCTCCCTCATTTTCTTAATGCCCTCTCTCCCAGCTGCTGGATGCCTATTTCACCAGAGCCCTCAAGGAGCAGAAGGAGAAATTCTTGAAGAACCACGGCTTTTCACTGCTGGCCAACCAGCTGTATATCCATCAGGGCAGCCAGGGGCTTCTTGAATGCTTCCTGGAGATGCTGTTTGGACGGCCGGTGGGCCTCGAAGAAGAGTGAGTCCAGGGACAGTACACTTAATCAACACATACTGCTTTATCTTTTAATATTATGCATAGAATTTTCTGCTGTCTGAATAAATGTCTTTGATAACATGTTTCTGTGCTCCTTTCACCACAATTTTTCATCTCTGTCATTTTACAGTCTGGACCTGGAGGAAATGGAAAATATCTCACCCTTCAGGAAGCGCTGCATCATCCCAGTGTTGGGTCTTATTGAGAACTCCCTATATGAGAACTCCTTGGTGCACAACATCCTGTGTATGCTGCTGCAGCTTCTCAACGCCTGCCCTAAGCTGGCAGACATCCTGCTAGACCACGGGCTGCTCTACGTGCTCTTTAACACCCTCTCGACCCTCAATGGCATGGAGAATGGGTATGGCTGCCAGAACAAGAGGATGATTCATTCAAACACCTCCATGTGTTCATGGGCTTTTGTCTTGAACCTTTGAGCCATGACTTAAATCATTAATCCTCTCACTGTTCATTGATCTGGCATATGCGAGCGGCAGACTTCCTGTACTTCATTTTGTTTTGTTCTTCCTCTTTTTCTCCCTCTGCAGTATTCCCCTGAACGACTACAAGCTTCTGGTGTGTGACATCCAGCAGCTGTTAGTAGCTGTGACGATCCACTCCTGCAGCTCTTCAGGGTCCCAGTACTTCCGCATCATCGAAGACCTCATTACTTTGCTGGGTTTCATGCAGACCAGCAAGATGCGCCGCACACAGGGTGAGGACTGCATTTCTGAAACTCAGTACATTTGCAAAATACATCAGTGTTCATCAACTATTCTCTGCAGTCGTAGATGATATCAGCTGTCAAGCTCTGCTGCAGGAAGTCACCGGGCTGTCGCTTCATTATCTATCTCCAGAGTGGAAACTCATTTTGAAAAAAAATAGAGGAATATCACACATCTCCATCATGTCGCCAAATAGTTTTCTCTCATTTTTCCAGACATTTGCTTTCTGACGTTATCTCTCCCTTCTCTTCCTCATTAGCACATATTTATTTGCCCTTTTTTAATCTGATATAATGATTCTGTGATCAGGAAACATTACAAAGGCATTATGTCTCAGTGGATGGAAATATTTATTTGTGATCATTTGTCATTTTAGTAAATATACTTATAGATAACAGTAAATATACTGTTACTATTGCCCTCATCATGCAAGACCTTTTTATGTTCTGAACTTCTTTTTAATTTAAAAAGAATCTTATTTAGCAAACTGCATATACCTGCAAATGGCTCGTTTCTTTAGATGAATGTGACTTGCCCACAAGGAGGTGCACATTTGTGAGGCAATTAGCATAATTGACTACCTCTAATTGCTATGTAAAGCTGCCTTTTTGGCTCTGTTTTTAGGCAAGTGTATTCGATTAAAGTGTTACCCAAAAAAAAGGGAAGATGAGATGGAAATGCAACACACTTTTTTGTGTTAGTCATTGTATTAATATTACTACAGCTGCCAGCGCTGTGTCATCACAGAGCTGCACAGAGACTTAAGAGAAGAGGAATGGCCCGATATAAAGTTAACAACCGAATAACTTTTCGTGTTAGTTTATTTAAAGGGGCTCTGTGGAACTTCTGGTTGCTAGTTTATGTAAGCGGACTCCATTTCTAAATTAACATTAGCTGCTGTTGCACTCTGTTGGCGGAGTTTATAGAGGCACTGAGACAAAGCACTCGAGAATATACACAAAGTAACATCATTTGGACTATTAGGGAAAATCCGACCCGAGTCCTTCACAAACAAATCCACAGTCCAGCAGCATTAAACAAGAACAAACCATCCACAGGCTTTTACAGGTAACCGAGGGACGAGGAAGGTCTCATAAGAAACGTTATGTTACAATCAGCTCACATATGCATTTCGTGATTAATGCACGTAAATTGTTACAAATTGTCAGATATAGACACTTTTTTTCCTGTGGATTCTGCGACATGTTTATGCTCAAAATGAAGTCAGATCAAAGTATAATATTAAGTGTGTTCATACCTCCATGGAGAGAGGCAGAATGTCTGTTTGTGACTAGTATGACATGCTTGGATCCTTCATGAATTACAACATTTGTACACAAGAGAAAATTCTCAGGTATGGTACACCTACAATGCACCTGCTACAGATCGGTTTGTACTTGTGGTTTATGCATGATGTTCATCGTCACTCACTCATGTAGTCAGCAAGTTTCAACTTCTGACATGAGAAAGTGTATTTGTATTTCCCTAGAAATGGCAGTGGCTTTGCAGTTCCGCGTCCTCCAGTCAGCGATTGAGTTCATAAAGACAACAGCCAATCAAGAACCTCAGAAGCTGAGCAGCTCTGTTAATGCTCCAAGTTCTCCTCATCATGCCATTTATCAGAAGCGGAAGAGCATCGCGGGTGAGTATTTCAAACTGGTACCACAGTAGTAGTTGAGTGTCGAGCTAGAATTGAGCACCAGGTATTTCTCACATCTCACCTGTCTCTTCTGTTCATTGACCATCTCCTCATCTGAAGGTTCCATTGCCATGAAAGACTCCATTATCCCCCGCATCCCCAGGCAGCACTACTGCTCCTATGGCCAGATTCCCCTGTCCCCTCCCTTCAGCTTCCTGTCCCAGGACTCCCCCCTCCCCTCCCCCTCTGGAGCTCCATCCTACATGCTCCACTGTGACGCAGGTAGCTCGGACTGCGGTCCACAGCGGAGGACATCCTGTCCGTCACGGGGCATGTCTCCCACGTTTGCTGTGAACTCACCATTTCCCCCTGTCGCTCACCTCGGGGGCTAATTTGCCCGGTACCTTCGTGCGCTACTGGTGCCTTTGTGTGTGCATGTTTGAATGCTAAACTCAATCAGAGTTTAGCATCTTAACACAGATGGCATTTTGATCAGCAAATCTCTGTAATCTTCTCTGTGTTCAATGATTTATGAGAGATTTGCATAACCTCACTCTGAACTTGAAGAAAAAAAGCTTCTGTGCTTCTTCTAGAAAAATGGCGTGCAATTATGTGTGCCCAGTTTGTGTTCACACAACTGAGCATGTACCAACGTTGTGCTTGTAGGGCGACGCCGGTTCTCTCTGGCCCAGACCGATTCTCTCCTGATGCGGATGCGATCCGTAGCCAGCGATGAGCTCAACCATATGATGCAAAGAAGGATGAGCCAGGAAAACCCAATTCGTGCCAGTGAGACTGAGTTCGTCCAACGGCTGCAGAAGCTCATGGTTCTTGCTGTCAACAGGCTCATTTACCATGGTACAAATGGTTCTTCTCCCTCTCATCCACTCTGATCCTCTCTTTTTTTTCCCTCATCTTACTGGAGCATCAGCGTAACTTGCTTAGTAATCCCAGGTGTGTGTCTCCTTTTTCAGATGTGAGTCAGGACCTATTTGACCTGCTGAATATTCCCGACTCTCCAGACCAACAGCTTTTCACGCCAGATCCAGGTGATCAACCACCGGATGAGAGCGGCTCCGCCTCTGTCCCGCACTCTCCCACTCCTTTCACCCTGCCACCTGCCAGCAAGAAAAGCTTTCAGAAAGACATCCTCAAACTCATGATGGATGGGATCAAAATCAGCCTGGTATGAAGACTCAGCAACTGGTTCAATGCTTTCTGTAGCTGTAAGATGCAACTGCGTGTTGACTGTTTGGTTCTTACAGGGTAGCACGGGTCGGGGAGGAGCCCCACATCAGCAGTGGCGAAGAATCTTATGGTCATGTCGGGACACTTTCCGGGTGCAAATTGGCCGCCTGCTCGTGCACACGCTCAGCCCTGCGCTTCCCCTGTGTGACAGGAAGGAGGCGCTGGAGTTTGTGTTTGATGCCAGACATCTGGATATCCTGAAGGAGAGCCTCAGCCCGGCACTAGAGGTGAGAGAGAGGGCAAGTCATCATTAATGTCAGCTTGGCTTTACCTACTGAATGCATAAACTCCTTTTTCGTGTTTGTTTTTGAGCTCTGTTTGTTATTTTCACTCCTACAGACAAGTTTTCCAGCAGCTGTCAGGTCATGTATCTAAAATAACTCTGATACATGTTTTTATGCTCTTCTCCAGCACTCTTGCATTGCCATGGGACTCTTCTCTCACTCTGCATGTTCCTCTCAGAATTCACTAACTATCAACAGACAGGATAAGGCTTGTTTCCTGTCCATCACTGAATCCAGTTTGCTTCAGACACAAATTACATTTTAATCTGTGCTCCCCTTTTTCTCTCTTTCACCCAGCACGGACCGAAGCTGTCACTATACCTGTACGAGATGCTGCACGATCACAAGGACAGCCTGACCAAAGACGAGCAGAACGCTGTGGGTGTATTCATGACCTCGCTCAAGCTTTGTGGCCATCGCTGCATCCCACCCAATGCTCCACACAAACAAGACTTGCTCAAGGCCATAAAAGAGGTAAGTCCTGTAAAGACACTGAGATGTTAAAGGGAAGCAAAGCAGTATGAAATACCAACTTGTGTTTTCTGGTCCTCAGTAAAGAAGTATTCACTTCTTATTCATACAGGAAAAACTCAAGTATGAAGCAGAAGCAAAAACAAGCAAAGTTGCATGGGAAAAGAAAATGGCCAACACTCAGAGGAAGTGAGTAGAGGCTTTTCTCCTCAAGTGAGATTGATGTTCAGTCCAAGGAAATATTGGTTTCAGAATTGTGTCTTTGTTCCAGTCATCTATTAACTCCATTCTTCCTCACTGCCCTGCAGTCTCATCCAGAGGCTTGATGGAAAGTCCAAGGACATTTCCAAGATTGCAGCTGATATCACTCAGAATGTGTCTCTGCGTCAGGGCATGGAGAGAAAGAAAGTCATCCAGCACATCAGGGGGCTCTACAAAACTGACCTCAGCGCCAGCCGCCACTGGCAGGAACTGGTGCAACAACTCACGCATGATCGGTGGGCATTGAAATTTAAATCCCACAAGGGCTTATGCAATATTGGGAAAGAGTGCAATAATTCTGTTATTTCAATGGTGTTTGTTTTTCTGATCATTTTCTGGAAAATAACTAGCGAGAAAATGATGATCTGTTGAAATAGAAATGCAGTCAGGTTGCAATTTGAGTGAAAAATACATTTAGATTAATTTCAGACAGAGTAACATATCTCAGAAGTAAGTACAATTAATGAAACTATTAAATCAAGCATGCTTTTTTGATCTATAATCTTTTTGATCTACATCCAGTGAGGTGGGATATTAGGCTCCAAGATGTCAGTTTGTTGATCTGTACTAATGCACAGCTCAGAGCTAAATGCCAACATCCGCATGCTAAGATAGTAGGTGACAAAACCAACATGCTGATGTTTCATATGAATGTCTTGTCATGTCAATCCACATAAAAGTTGTTGAGGTTGTTTCAGTTTTGACTCTGGTGGTTGATGGGCTATTTTTGTCAGATGTAATGCAGGTGCTCATAACGTCATCACAATGTTATGTGTTGTAAACTTGTATGTTGAAGTAAACGTGTATGTAACACTGTGATCCTACCCTCTCACTGAAGTTACGTGGAGCGGAAACAAGTGATGGGGGGCAGAGACAGAGACACCATTCACCTTTACCTTAAACTTGATATAAACTTGAAATCCACATATTTTGTATGACACTAGTGTGTTAGCACTCGTAGATAAGTGAATGCTCAAAGTACAATGTTCAGCTCACACCACTTTGAAATTGGTATAACACTGTAGCCCGAATCTGAGCCAAACAACACTGAGCACATGACCTCAGTGTCCTTTTTGCTAGCTACAGCCCTCTAGTAAGGTTATTTATGTCTTGATATGAGTAGACAAACTGTTGACGGGTCTGTAATGGTCTGCTTCAGTGCGGTTTGGTATGACCAGACATCCTACCCAACATCCTGGCAGCTGGATCCCACTGAAGGACCAAACCGGGAGAGACGGCGACTCCAGAGATGCTACCTTACCATTCCTAACAAATACCTGCTGAAGGACAGACGCAAGCCTGAAGGTGACAAAGCTTGTTACAGCAGCAAAATGCCCAAATCCTACCTAGTACAAGTGCATTCGTCTCCTTTGGTGTCCTTAATCTGACCTCCGCATCTTGTTTAGATACAGCAAAGGCAGCGTTATCCTTCCTGTTTGAGGATAAGACCCACTCCTCCTTCTCCTCCACTGTCAAAGACAAAGCCACCAGCGAGCCCATCAGGTAAAATTTCCTATGTCTCTGTCTCTCCACCTGTCTGTCAGACTTTAGTAAACATCATATCCCTCTCAGGCAGCCAGGAGGATCTGAAGGAGGCATATGAATGTCTCATCAACTTGTGCTACATTTGAGAGGAGTGTTTGCTTTATTCAGTTTCTTGTCTGAGAAATGTCGTCTCGTCCTTAGGTTCACCAGGCGGTGCATCAGCGTCGCCCCCTCCAGAGAGACGGCAGGGGAGCTACTTCTGGGTACGACACTGTCCATCTCTCACAGCTGCTCCATGAATAATACAGTCAGCCGGTCACAAGGAACATAGAGTAATGTGCTCCCTCTGAGGCACTAGAGAATAAGTGTTTGTTATTCAGTAGGGGAAGCTTGTGTTTGTCTTGCTCTTAGTACACCAAATCTCACTTGCCCTGTACTGTCTCACAGGAAAGTCTGGGATGTACTTCGTGGAGGACAACGCCGCTGACGCTCATGACAACCAGGTAAAGCCCGAGGACTGTTGAGGATTATTCTCCGCCGGAGGCATGTCAGTGTGTGTTACATGAGTTGCCCTGGATACTCAACAGGGAATGTGTTGATGTGTTTGGACAGAGCCTTCATGGGGAGACCGAGGCGCCATCTTTCTCCTGGACGTACGAGGAGATCAAGGAGGTGCACAAGCGCTGGTGGCAGCTAAGAGACAACGCTGTGGAGATTTATCTCACCAATGGCCGGACCCTGCTGTTAGCCTTTGACAACACCAAGGTGAGGGAAAGACATAAGTCACATGGAATAAAATTAAGGGTGCCATGTTGTGACTGAAAACTGGGCAATTTGTCAAAATTAAATGGTTATCATCATATGAGTAGATCTTATTTTTAGTATTTTGTGTAAGTACAACTATTCATCCCTACAATATTGTCGCAACATTGAAACCTAGGTATTTGGCCAAGAATACTGTGATATTTGATTTTGTCGCACATTTATGAAGTGCTTCAGAGGAGATTTCAAAATACTGAGATATAATCATGAAGTGCAGTGTTCCAGTGTGTTAACTTTAGCTGCTTTATTTCATTGTTCAAAAACAGTTTTGGCTAATCATCCAAAACTAGACTACCCAGCAGATCACAAAATAGATATTCAGACCATGTTTGATTTGAATTTTTAAAAAATGTAGTCGCACATGAAGGACTGTGATAGAACTGACAAGATGAAAGTCCCCCACTCATGCACAAAGAAAAAGATACATGAACACAGAAAATAGATAGATAAATAACATTTGTGGTGAGAGTTAATATTTGAAAAACCTTGTCTGTATTCTATCACTGATACCAGCTGAGCTTTGTAGTATTTTATGCCAGGAATCAATCACAACGATCAATCATGATAGTCAGATACAGAACCATCACACGCAGAAAAAAAACCTTTTTACTTTTAGTGAAATACCGAAGGAATGAAACAATAAGATTAGTAACTGTGGGGTTACAGCAGGTACATCTAATACAGAAAAATCAAAGGAATTCAAACAGATAATCTGTTGTCCTCATTTTGTCTGTGGACACAGAACTTTCCTAAAGAAAAAGGAAATTTGCACCAGCCTCAGCTTTGCTTTCTACTTTGTGCTAACAACACAGATCTTGGATTAGCATATTAGCATGCAGATATTAGCACTTCACGGAGCTGCTAGCAGGGCTGTAAAATTCTGTTACAGTTTGTTTTGATACTTTTTTAACATTTGTTGATAGTCAGACAATTAAGACATGAGGCAGGAGAGTGATGAGGAACATAGACAAAGGTCCTGGTTGGATGGGGACATTTGGGGAGTTTGTCCGGCTAACTCTAATGCCACCATAGCCTCAGTTGTTTCTGAGGTTATTAATGGTTGAATATTGAATAGCAGCATTCAGTATGTTCAATTTTATCCTCATCATCTCTCTGAATGGCAAGTATTCTCCCAGGAGCTTAGAATTGATTTGGCGGACAAGCATTAGCTTTTAGATGAATGAAACTAAACCTCAGAACTAATTGAGTTGTTTTATGTGGATCAGCAGCTCCCTAAAGGCACCAAGCTCATTTCTTTCAGTGGTTCAGACAGCACAAGAGTTAATTCATCAAACTGTGCCATTCAGATTACATTTAGATGAGATTTTTTATTTCAAAAATGTAGAAAATAGATAAATGAAATGTGTGAGTGAGAAAAACAACCAATTATTGAGAAAAACTCACAACAAAAACAACTTAAATAGATAATTCATGTCCAAAGAAGAATAGGAAGGAATTAATGCAGCCCTCTTTTTAATATTTTATCAATAAACCTTTAGAATAGAACAAGAATAATAATAACAATTCTCACTTAGTATTGTTCCCATGTTCCACTTGAGTCGCTGTTTCTGTGTTCTTGCTTTAGTTCCGTGACGACGTCTACCACAACATCCTGACCTCTGACCTGCCCAACCTGCTGGAACATGGCAACATCACGGCACTCACTCAGCTGTGGGGCTCGGGACAGATCTCTAACTTCGAGTACCTCACACATCTCAACAAGCACGCGGGCCGCTCCTTCAACGACCTCATGCAGTACCCGGTGTTCCCCTTCATCCTGCGGGATTACACCAGTGAGACGCTCGACCTGCAGGATCCCAACATCTACAGGTCAGTGCCGGGTGGCACAACTGGCATTTGAGGTTTAGTTCTATCACCAAATAAATTTGAAAGGAAATGTTTTTAGAAAATAAAATGTTGTGAAGATCCTTGATTTTTCACTGTAGAACACGGTTCATTACTGCTCTGCTTACATTCTGTTGTCATGCAGGAATTTAAGCAAACCCATCGCAGTGCAGTCAAAAGAGAAAGAGGATCGCTACGTAGATAATTACAGGGTAAGTCCTGTTGTAACTGTGTTTCGTGAGTGTACTGGGTGTTTCCATAAGAAACACATCAACAAGTGTGTGTGTGTGTGTGTGTGTGTGTGTGTGTGTGTGTGTGTGTGTGTGTGTGTGTGTGTGTGTGTGTGTGTGTGTGTGTGTTTTGCAGTACCTCGAGGAGGAGTACAAGAAGGGCATCCGTGAAGACGACCCCATGCCTCCTGTCCAGCCTTACCACTACGGCTCACACTACTCCAACAGCGGCACCGTGCTGCACTTCCTGGTCCGAATGCCTCCTTTCACCAAGATGTTCCTGGCATACCAGGGTGAGTCACACTGATTTTAAGTTATTCGCATTAAGACAGTTACTTTTTGTGAGACAAGTTTTCTGAAATCTTTAAATATGCAATTGATGCCTTATCACATTTACTAAGGGCTAATTTGCATAGATTTCCAGAATTGAAATCAGAACATTGGCTTCAGCCAAGTTCAAAATGATTGTCTGTCATTTTGTTGATATATCAGAGTAAAAGGATTTTATAGAGGGAATTTTGGATTTGTTTTTTATCACTCCATAAATAAAACATGGTAAGAATCAATTTTTTTAAGGATAAAATGGTTATGAATTATATATAAGCAAAACACTCAGAATATAGATAGGAATAAAAAGTTGTGTGTGTGTGTGTGTGTAAGCGTTACTGAACCACTTCAGCATACTCACCAACCTTGAGTAGCTCAGGTTGTTCCCTGCATTGTGACTTTCAAATAATTAAAATAACAAAATAAGAACACTGCAGCAGCTCTTTATGCAAATACTTTTATTTGTACTTTTGATCAGAAAAATCAACACTTCAGATGTTACAGACTACTTTTCTTTAAAACTGTCTTATTTCCAGTACATCGGAAATTTGCTTGAGTATTTCTAGCTCTTCTCCACTTCTCTGTCCATCTCTCACTCACAAGGTGCAACAGTACAGCAGACTACATGCTGTAGCGTGCCAAAAACAGGTTTTGATAACTTAAAGGGGAAAAGGTGTGAAAATGTGTTGTGAATTGTGAGAAATATGGGAGGAAATCAGAAAAGCTCAATGAAAAACTAGTGTACTTTTGTAGTATTCACACACAGATCTCTTGCTCAGAAAAAAAAACTGCTATTGAAAAAACACCTCACTTCTTTACTTTTTTGAATCACAAGTTCTGATAATTTATGTTTTAATATGCAAATTGAGGAAACTTATTAAATATGCACTAATTTGCATACATTTTCTCCATATTTACATAAAAATGTCCCAAATCTTGAAAGTGTGTCAACCTTCAAACCAAGAGAATCAGAAAAGGCATTGTGTTTTACACCACCAATACTTTGGTACAGTAAATGTTGCCTGACTGACAGTCCAGGCCTCTTTAACAGCAGCTAATTATCATACATCTCCAAAAAGCTTTTAGCAGCACAGAGTGCCACCTGTCTGCATTTCATTGGCTGCTCCATCTTAGTTGATGTGGAGGCTTTTATTACTAAAATGCATGAATGTCCTGATGTCAGATCTAACTGAGCAGCATGTTGCTGTGTTGCATCACATGTATTAGCCATGAAAGGTTACTTCATCTCTCCACTTCCCTCTGATCAACTCCTCGCCCTTTCCCTCCTCTTTTCCATTTCTTCCTTTCTTGTTTAATTCTTTTTTCATTCAGTCCGTCTCTCTCCTCTGATCCTCCGAGGCATCTTTTATGTGACCGTGAATGTATTCAGCGAGCGTGGTGTCTAAGGTCATGAAAGGGGATCTTTTCAATCAGTGAGTTGAATCTGTAATTAGATTGTCTTTGGCCTTCATCAGACCAGAGCTTTGATATCCCGGACCGGACGTTTCACTCCATGAACACCACATGGCGTCTGTCCTCCTATGAGTCTATGACTGATGTCAAAGAGCTCATCCCAGAGTTCTTCTACCTCCCAGAATTCCTGGTCAACAGAGAAGGTAATTATTAATAATCTATACACTTATACCAGGATACATCTTAATACTGTCCATAAATTAAGATCTTTTATTTTTTCCACAGGTTTTGATTTTGGTGTTCGTCAAAATGGAGAGAGGGTGAACCATGTTAATTTGCCACCCTGGGCTCGCAATGACCCACGTCTGTTCATCCTGATCCACCGACAGGCCCTGGAGTCGGACCAGGTCTCCCAAACGCTGTGCCAGTGGATCGACCTGGTGTTTGGGCTCAAGCAGAAAGGCAAAGCTGCCGTCCAGGCCATCAACGTCTTCCATCCCGCCGTGAGCAGCCACCTATTTCATCATGTTGGCTTGAAGTCATCGAGAAAGTCTTTGTTATTTCTTACGCATATTTTCTTAACTTTTTCTCTCATTTTTAACAGACATATTTTGGCATGGACGTCTCGGCTGTAGAAGACCCGGTGCAGCGACGGGCCCTGGAGACAATGATCAAGACATATGGACAGACACCCAGGCAGCTCTTCAACGGCTCTCATATCAGCAGGGCCGGCCCCAAACTCATGATGGAGGGGGAGCTGCCAGCAGCCATGGGTCTCCTGGTTCAGCTGGCCTTTAGAGAAACCCGAGAACAGGCCAAGGAAATAGTCTGCCCGGTAATGTTCTCTGCTGTGGTATCTATCGACTGTAGCAGCCTGCTGTGCGCTGAGGAAAACACGACTTAACACATCGTCCATGAAATGATCTGCTGCTCACCTGGCGATGTCCTCTTCCTCCCCCACAGAGCCCACTCCCCTGGATCAAAGGTCTGAAGTGGGGCGAGTACGTGGGCTCGCCTTCTGCTCCAGACCCGGTGGTGTGTTTCAGCCAGCCACATGGGGAGAGGTTCGGATCCCTGCTGGCTCTGCCAACGAGGGCCATCTGCGGGCTGTCCCGCATGTTCTGCCTCATGATGATTTACAGCAAAGAGCAGGGTAGGAAGTCACTCTCAAGTCAGCCTGGGTTTTCTACAGTGTCCTGCTGACTTCATTAACTTTATGCTCTCTGCTCCTTAGGTGTCCGCAGCATGCACAGCACGGACATCCAGTGGTCGGCCATCTTGAGCTGGGGCTACGCGGACAACATTTTGAGGCTGAAGAGCAAGCAGAGTGAACCGCCTATCAACTTTATTCAGTGTTCGCAGCTGCACCAGGTAAAAATAAGTTAAAGGAAAAGTTAAACCAAATGTGCAGATTATGTCATTACCAACTCATCCTCATTCTGAAGCAACGTTGGTTGAAGTGTCATTGTTTACTAAACATTTCTGGAGCTTCACAGCAGAACCGCGTTGTCAGAAGCAATCTCCTTAACAAGGGACGTAGATCGGGGCTTGTTTTAAAATATACAAACACAAGCCCCAAATAACAGTTACAGTTCATCTCGGGTAATCCAAGTCCCAAAAGCAACATGACCCCGATATGTAGTGGGTCCAGGAGCTCATCTGCATGTCAGGGCTGTAAATAATATCTTCAGATTAAAGGGGCAATATGTAAAAAAACTGAACTTAAATCATCAACAGAATGTGAAGATATGACCGTTTTGACTTTATGATGACTATTTATTGTGTTGCAGGGGAGTTAGCATGATAACCAGCAAGCTAGCAGTGTAAACACCAACACAAAGCCAGTCCCCGCGCTCCCAGTCTGGACCACTTGCTACACGGCTAACTGAGTTAACTAGCTAACAGCAGCTACAGTTAAAGGCAGTTATTCTGGTGGTGATGCTGCTCCTTATTTTTATTAGTTTGAATTCAACAGGTGGCCAGTGATTGGAGATTGCACCTTTAATGTAGGATCCCGGGATTCCGGTGACTTGGATTATGCTGGATGTCCAACCGTTTTTTTTTTTCTCCATCCAACCGTCTGTCCTTCTCTCTTCCAGGTGACCAGCTGCGCTTGGGTGCCCGATGGCTGCCAGCTATTCACCGGCAGCAAGTGTGGAGTCATCACCGCCTACAGCAACCGTTTCACCAGCACCACGGTGGGTTTCCATGGCGACGCCCCCCTCTAACCTTCCGCCTCCACATCCAACACCCAATCCACCCACCCACCTCCCATTACCCCGCCCCCGCTGTCCCTCCCTCCCGCACTCCTCTTTGGGCCGTGCTTGAACGCTCGGCTTCATTAGTCACATCACAGTTGCCCTTGAAACACATTTCCACAGAGCCTACAAGTGGGATTAGAGGTCCGGGAGTTCAGACATCAGAGAGGCTTTCAGACTTTCATCCCGACCAATCGGCATCTAGATTTCCTGTTTTCTCCGTCTCTGAAGGGTGTTAAAGTAGCAATCGATTTGAGCTGTTCTGAAAATCATGTTGGAGTTTGATTAATGGAGGTTTTTTTTAGGAAATGGCAATAGCGAACAAAAGTCACATGCAGCTATTCAGACCTGTGTGTCCTCTGCTATGTCCTCCAATAGCCGTCAGAGATGGAGGTGGAATCTCAGGTTCACCTGTACGGACACACGGGGGAGGTCACCAGCCTGTTTGTGTGCAAACCCTACAGCATCCTCATCAGTGTCAGTAAAGATGGCACCTGCATCCTCTGGGACCTCAACAGGTCAGTGTGTGTGAGATAAAAAAAAGAAAGAAAGAAAACAAGAACATGCTTTAATCCTATCGTTTCTAATCTAAACTGCACTGCATCCCTTCAGGCTCTGTTATGTCCAAAGCCTCACAGGCCACAAAAGCCCGGTGACGGCGGTGTCTGCCAGCGAGACCACAGGCGACATCGCGACAGTCTGTGACTCAGGTGAATGCCCCTTTTGTTCCGTGTCATCTCGGACTACATCACTTCTCCAGAATGAGTTATGACATGTGTTTTTTTTTTCTCACCTCAGTGGGCGGAGGCAGCGACCTGCGCCTGTGGACGGTAAATGGTGATCTAATCGGCCACGTCCACTGCAGAGAGATCATCTGCTCGGTGGCCTTCTCCAACCAGCCGGAGGGCGTGTCTGTCAACGTGATCGCCGGCGGGCTGGAGAACGGCGTCGTCAGGTGAGCTGTTTTTGTGTGTGTGATTCTTTTCCCCTCAAAAATATTTCGCACTAATTAGTTTTATTATGTTCAGATTGTGGAGCACTTGGGATTTAAAGCCGGTGAGAGAGATCACCTTTTCCAAGTCAAGCAAACCCATCATCAGGTATCTTATCATCACCGGCACCATGCTATTCTTTGCCTTTATGTGATCTAGAATACTGATGTTAATGGCTTCTCTGCTGTGTCTCAGCCTGACCTACTCATGTGACGGCCACCACCTCTACACGGCCAACAGCGAGGGCACGGTGATGGCGTGGTGCCGGCGGGACCAGCAGCGCATGAAGCTGCCCATGTTTTACTCCTTCCTGAGCAGCTACGCCGCAGGCTGATGGTGCGTCTAGTGTTTACGACTGTCCAGTTCTCAGCAAGAGGAGCCCCGACCCCCCTCTCCTCCTCCTCCTCCTCCTCCTCCTCTTCCTCCTCTTCCTCTCCCTCCCTATGCTGACGGGGAGGAGGAAGTGTCAGCATGGCCTCAAACTCCCTGAGCCCTCCCTGACTTTTAACTAATACCATCCCCAGCTGAGCGAGTGCTACCACAGCCACTCCCAGCATCAAGAAGTTATGAATATAGTATTATATGTACATAAATATATATTTATAAACATACAAAGTGGAATGTTGGGGGGGGAATGGATGAATATTTGGCCGATGCTGCAACAGACACTTTATACAAAAATTAGTTTCTGAGAGTGCGTTTGGTAAGTCTGTTATTTTTTTTTATTTTTTATTTTTTTTGGTTTCTTGCTGTCTGGAGTTTTTCGTTCTGCTAAGATTCCCCTGCCTGATGTTGATTTCGCCATTTCCTGGTAAGCTGCTATCGTCTGGCCAAACCGAGCCAGACCCGAAGTGTGAAGATCCCCGTCTCTCACCTTGGCGCGGCACTCGGGATCCCCCGCAGCACGACGTCTGACAGATTGCTGCCGGAGCTCAGCGAGTGTGCCCCTGCTGACGCTGCAGCTAGCTGGTAGGGAGTGAGCCCCTCCTCGCGTCTGTCACCAGGAGATGTCCCGCTCTGTGGGAGTGAGACGCCGCTCTGCTGGGCTGTCTGCTTCGCTCAAGTCTGAACGCGAGTGTCGCGGCCCTGAATCACTTTGTATCTGAGCTCGGTGGAGGGACGGGGGGACGTTGAGATGATGAATTGTTCCTTGTGTTGCCTGTTGTTCTGTCCTACTTCTGCATGCTAGAATGACTCTGACCTTGACTGTGTGTATGTGGATGTGACATTCACTGTCATGATGGTTTCTGAAGGCCTGCCCTGGGTTGAGCCTTTTGTACTGAGAAATGTTGATATTCATTTATTTATTAGGAACACCGTCGAGGCTTATTGTTCCTTCTTTTTCCTCCTCTTGTGTTTTACTCTCTGTCACTCAAATGCACTAAAAGCTTTTCAGGACATGATGTAGTTTGATGAAATTCTGAGGATGCAATTAACCAACGGGATTAGACGCCGGAGAAGAAGCAGAGAGCAATCTCTCATCCCTGCTGATCTACAAGTCATGCTCGGTACCTGTGCAGCATCACAAAACGGACGTCGTAGGTGGGAGGGTGTGGTGAAGAGCATCGAGTCCAGCAGACCGAGTAGATTTCTTAAACACTACACCAATAAGTCTGCGAAACAGTCGAGCTGTTTCTTTCCTTTCCCTGCTCATGGATCCATGCAGCTATTCTCTACATTCCCACTTAACTTACAGCACTTTGTTCTTCAGTTGTTTTCGTGTGAAACGGTGGTCAAAACACTTTTTTATCTTTTATCAGAGAGCCAACGATCTGTGGTTTTACCATGAACTGAGCTTTGCTTTAATTCCAGTAATAAAATCGAATCCAGGAAGCAATATCAGACATTTGTCTTCATGTGGGGAAGAAACCAGGAGACCTGTTTTAACACAGCTGTGAAAAAAAACAAAAAACATTGTTCTGCCTTCTGTGATGAAAAACTGATGTCTTACATTTCGCCACTTGTTTACGAGAAAGGGAATATTTCTTCTTACATCGTGACGTCATTCCTTTTGCGTTATCTTGATTATGGTTTGTTCCCTCTCAGCCCCCCTGGACTCTCAGTGTGCCCTGCATCAAGCCTGTATAAGACATGATGTTACTGTTTACTGCCTGCATGTGTTTCCTCTTTGAAACTTATAAAAGTGTATGAGAACCACAACCTTTCTCTTCCCTCCGGGACATCCACATGATATTGTGCGAATGTTTAGTTTTTTTCCGTCTTGTTTTTTTTTGTTTGTTTTTTTTTGTTCGAGAAGATTTGCTAATGAGTGATGTTTTTTGTGCTTTTCTTACACATACGGAAATATTGTTTTTCTGTTGATAACTTAAGCTATGCATAATTTAATATCATCGTCTTAGGTTACTGAAATTGTGTCATTTCACTGACCTTTCTGCGGGCTGATGCAGTTCTCACAGGTCATCTTTAATGTTTTCTTTTTGTTTGTATATATGTGAGTGTGTGTATGTATGGACAAACCAAGTGATGGGTATATTATAAATATATAAATATATATAAATATTTGAAGAAATATTACAACTTTCTTGTCTTTTGTGTCCTTTTTCTTATTGTGTGGGAGAAAAGGTGCGTTCAGGGGCAAGAAGAAAAACCAAGGTGATGCTGCATAAGTTAATGTAGATCAGAGAAACGAACACGGGATAAAATATGATTATTCTACAAAAAAAGGAGCGATTCAAATGTTTCACCTGGATGCAAATTAACACCCAAAGTTTACTGTTATGGATGAGGCCCATCAGTTACTATGGGATGTGGGGTGGGGTGGGGGGGGTTGGGGGACCCGGTGATGTCAAAGCTGATGTAAAAATGAAATGGGGAAGCCTGCAGATCTCAGGTGCCTCCTGCAGCAATACAGCAAATTAGAGAATCAGCAGATGCTAATTTGACTAATAGGGCTGCTGCCTCGGTGCGTTTAGGGCCGGTCCGTACAGCGGGAACGCATCGCGGGATTGTTTGCTGCTGCAGCTCCCTCGTCCGCTGATCGAGTGCTCCCTGCCCCACAGCCTGCATCTGATCGTCATACAGAGGTTTCCCCCCCTGCTGCATGCGTAACATCTCTCCAAGTCCAGCCGTGGTGCTCACCAAGACCTCACCGCTCGGATCCTCATCTCCTACACGGAATACGCACGACTCACACTGAGCGAGCCGCCGAGGCGAAATCAAAACGCCGGGATTTTAACCTCCTTTCGGGTTCAGTCCAGAGCGAAGCGAGCCCGGGATTTCCTCTTATCATTTGATATTTGACAGATCCGCGTTTTCTTGTGTGTGTGTGTGCGCGCGCGCGTGGTGTGTGTGTGTGTGCGTATGTGTGTGTGTGTTGGGTGGAGTCAACCCGGAATTCTCCAAATTGGAAAAACCACTGGCACATTTTCAGGTAGGTCGGCGGCTGTAGCCTACATTAATCTGCTCCTAGCCGAGCAATGCAGCGAGGCATCAGGAGATATTTTCATTCTAATTCCTTCATGCAGGATCATTTGTTTTGTTTGTTTTTTGTTGTTTTTTATCCCAGTGGTGTGGTTTTGCTGTTTCCTGCTCTGAACCAGGGCCGCAGCTCAAACCGTGTGTGTGTCCACACATCTTAATCCCCCCCACCCCTTTTTTTTTTTTTTTTTTTTTAGAAATAAAGAGTCGCCCGTGTTTGACAGATCTGCATCAACAATTAGTATCGGTACATTCGTGGTGAGACGCTGTGGACACAGTGAGAGAGACACATACAGCCGTGTGGGCTTCAGGATGCACGAATCGAAGGGAAACCTACATGTGTGGTGGTGGTGGTGGGGGAGAGGAGGAAAAAACAGGCCTGATAGCTTCACTACGAGGGTGTGATATAAATTGGCTTTAGAGCCGCGAAGGGTGGGATTGGACCTGTGAAGCCGGCGTGTGCATCAAATACATCTGCTTTCAAACACGGCCAGCTGTGGGGCTCAATTCAGGGCTTGATGCGATGATGAATGAAATAAATAAACAAATCGATGCAAAGGAGGAAGGGGGGGGGGGGGTCAGTTATTGTGAATTGATTCAACAGCACCCCACCTTCATATGTGTGTTTTTTGTTTTTTGTTTTTTGTTTTAATTTATTTTTTCATGCAGCCCTCATTTATAACAACACATCTGTGGTCAGGTGTCTCAGATCTGCCAAACTGGGACGTTTGAGGAGCAGAGGGAGTCAATGGGGGGGGCAGGGTGTAGTCAAGAGGCTGCATGTAAAGCTGCAGATTCATGGATGCTGTGGAGAAAGTTGAGGAGAAAAAGAAGAAGAAGAAGGGGACTGATGAGTAGGCGAAGGAAAGTTGCATGTTTGATTCCCCTCTGAGGGGGTTCATGACCTGATAATGACCCGACGTAAACCCTCACCACCACTGCCACAAATGCCTGCCGAAGTGCCCTCGAGCCATGCAGCTCCAAAGAGATGTGCTCGTGTTTTAATGCTCCCCGCCTTTTGTGACTTTTCCCTCGGCCCTCTGCGAACAAAAAAAAAAAAAACCCGGAAAGGTAAAAAGACAAAAATAAATAAATAAATAAATAATCATGCATGAGCACTGGCTGAAAAAAAGGACAACCTGCTGTCCAGCTGATGCCTTTTGGGCTCTTTCTTCAGATAAAATGGAGCATGGCTGCTGTAAAACACATTCCCCCAGACAAAATGGGTCCTTTAAATAAAAAGGTTGTGGTAGAGAATGGCTGCTCCGGGGAGGGAGGGGGGACGTTAGCGACACCGCCGGGGGGGGAGGAGGACGCTGCTTTGTGGATTTAATGTGATGCTCATTGACTCTATGTGTCCCCCCCCTCTTCTGTGCCTGCGTCACAGGAGCACCATGAAGGACGGTATTGCCAACAACAGCACGGCCAGCATCTCCCAAGCCAGGAAAGCTGTGGAGCAGCTGAAGATGGAGGCCTGCATGGATAGGATAAAGGTACAGCACTTTTATCCTCTACCTGTGTCGGAGAGCAAATATTTACACGTGTTTCTGTTTGACCAACCTGCCTTACTGTGTACTTTATTCTGAAAAAACAAACAAACAAACAAAAAGAAATAGGCACCAAACAAAACTGTTGGAAACTTCAACTGCATTCTGCCATTTCATGCAACTACAAGATAAAAACAAAACAAAACACATGTTTATTATCAGCTGTAAATTTTGCGCCTTTAAACGAATCACACTGTTTAAAATGGCTGCCATGGAACGTTGTTACGTTTGATTAAATCTCACATACACCTTCCTGCTGCTGTAAATACTCACTCATTCACCAAATGTGCATACATCCTCAAATTAGCCCCTCTACAGTAATGTTTGATAAAAGCTACAGTACCCCGCTGTTTTGGGGAATGACAGGGAATTCTTTAAAAATTAATATCATCGTGTTTTTCTTAAGACTCTTCAGTAAGAACAAATGTGAAAGTGTCAGAGGGGCTGGGACAGTTTTAAGACACGGACTGCTGTCGCCTCCTCTGTGACGAATGTCATGTGCGGCCATCTTGACATTTGAAACCTCCAAATGCTGAATTAGAGGGAATATTTCTTATTCTCACCGAGAGTTGGATATAAGATCGATGCCAACCTCATGAATACGGTGAAATGTGCAGCTACAGGCCACACCCAGCTAGCTTAGCTTAGCATAAAGACTGTAAACAGGGGGAAACAGCTAGCCTCAGCAATGACCACGTTATGACATATGATGATAAGTGATCTTCAGAGGTGCTGGAAGCTTCAGCTTGTTACCTTCATCCTCGGACAGGCTCGCCCTTTGTCCTCGTTTATACAGTCTTCATGCTAAGATAAATTAGCCAGCTGATGGATCTAGCATTCATATTTACATAAGTCAGACATGTGAGAATGATACAGTTCTTTTGTACTCGTCACCAGAAAGTTAATGAGTGTATTTTAGATGCTGAAGCAGACAGTGTATCGACTTTACGCTCCTTTTGCTGAGTTCTGTGTCGGCTATTTGTCATCTCAGTTCTCTATGAATGCATTTACCCATAAATCAGATGGACTGATACTGTAGCAGTAAACCATCACCCTGTATCTGTTCTTCACGGACAAGAATGCAGTCAGAGCAAGATCGGACTCACGATGGAGAGTTTCTGAAGGACAGAAATGGATGCGGCAGCAGCAGAGATAACCTGGTTTTGTAGGTTAACCTGGAAGCTGGCATCGCTGCGGTTCCCTTGCGTGACTTCGCTGTGCCACCAGTGAGCTGTTAACTGCACTATACCATACACCCATAACTGTGAAATGATTGATCTAAGAACTGTCGAGAGTGTTGAAAGTCTAACTAAGTGAGCGAGTGGATGAGTGTCGACGTGATGATGCTTTCGTGCCCTTGCTAACCTCATTTAGCCACTTGTTAGCAACAGCTTTGTTTGAAGACACAGTTGAAAGGGATTGACACTCACATGTGTTGATGAAGGTTCGTGGTATTTCCAAGTGCTGGATCGTAGGCAGCTGGACGCGCTTCAGTTTCGTGACCCACAAGTGGCCTTAACGACTCTGTAAGGACACTCCCACACAGGGATTAAAAGCCTGTAACTCCCCTCCAGTTAGTTAGAACTGAAGAAGCCTCTTGGATGAGGGGTGAAACGGCTAGTTGCCTATGATAAAGCACTTAGAATTCAACTGTGGGTATTTACTGACGGATTTTATGTTGTAAAACTAAACATCACTTTCAGCCACAGAACTTATTCAAGGCACCTTACTGAAAACCCATTCAAAAACATGTATTGATGTTTTAAGACTTATTCCTGGGGCTTTTTTGTTCTATGCACTTGTTTTCCTGGTCAAAACATGGTGCTTACATTACCCACAATGCAACTCAACTTGTGTCTAAAATCATTAACTTCCCACTTTATAGTGGACTATATAGTTATTACAGTTTTTAGGGTCACTGAATCTAACAATTATGTAATGCAGGAAATGCAAAGGCATGAAAAAGACAAGGCAGGTGGGAATACCAACATTTTTCATCAGACATATTGTAAAATGATGAAGAATAACCTTATCCTCCACTGAAGAATGTGTGTTATGCTCGTAGCAGCTAACGTAGCCTTGAGTTGCTGGTCAGAGAGGAGATGATGATGATGATTTTCATTTACAAACTATTTGTCTGGAGACCAGTAGCATCACTTCACGCAGCTCCCTCTGGAGCCACAGACAACTTTGAACAACATGTTTCCATATATATATATATATATATATATATATATATATATAGCCTATAACAGCCTTATTCATTCCAACAGCCCCCTGCAAGATGACAACTAAATTAAGGTTTTCTCAGTTTAGCCTTGTGCAACTTGTTCTGACAGGCGTCACATGACGCCTCAGTTCACCTTGAGAGTCCCGGTGTCCCCACCTCTCTGTCAGAGTGCATCTACTGAGCACAGCAGGTGGCAGCGACATGGTGACTGTGAGGGATGAACCCAGGGGGATGGAGGGCCGCGGTGGATGTCGACAACTTCTGACATGAGTTTTTTCGACCAGTCTGGATCGTATATTCTGAGTGTGATCGTAAAGATTGTCCTTGGTTAGCACTTTGTGTGCAGCAGGCTTGTGAGCTTAAAGGTGTCGGGTTCAAATTCCCCATTGCAGCATATTTAAATTGGCTTGTGCTGACTTCTGTGTTCCATGCTTCTTATTGTGAAGCAGGCATTATAAAGTACGTGTGCTTATCAAACAGCATCTGGTTGAATATTGTTAGACCTGCAATGTTTATCTTTGATCGGTAACCATGGTTCAGCATGTCATAACACTGTTTCTGTACATAGAGATTTCTGTAATACTTCCGTTCATAAGAAAGAATCATCACGCATTCATTGCCAGAAGTCATTTTTTTAACTGCATGAAGTTACTCCGCCCACCCAACACAAAAAAAGAAAAGCAAAAGACAGCTTAACATTAATATTGTTCTGTAGGGTGAAGGGACGACTCCACGCAGCAGCGTTCATGAACGACTTCTTGTGCAACTTAAAAGGCCGTGTCATCATCTCATTCGGTATGCTCCTCGTGTGCTTGGGGAATGATTGCCCCACAGCCCCGAGGCTGTTCGCTCAGCATTATAGCCGGGCCTGGAAGCCTGCCATACACCATCATCCCTACTCAGCACAACAAAGGCTGCTTACAAGAAAAACTCCCCTTCTTAAAAAACAAAGTGATTACCCTCAACTTGTTGTCAGGGTCTGGAAGATGTATCACAAAGAGCCCTGATTTAACTCACAAGATGGGTTATTTGGCACAACTTCTCATCAGTCACTCCATATTTTTCTAACACGAGAAGAGCTGTGTTTGTCAAACTCTCAATCATGAATAATCATAGCAATCAAGAATTGAACTGTCGCTGCCCACATAAAGCTGGTAACGACCGCACAGATCCCCCATCTCACCATCCGAGTTGTGGATCTACGAGACGATTTTTGAGTTTGAGCCATTTCGGAGTGTGAGACTGCAAACTCAGCAAGTTACCGACCCACGTGGACCTTTTAGGCAAGTCCATCAAACAATAATTTGACGTGCCAGATGGTTCGTAACACAGAACCATCTGGGAGGCTGTCCGTAGAAACGGTTTGGTAAAGGGCAGGCAGAAAAAAAAAACCTACTTGACAGGTAATTGGACGAACCATCTGTCCCTCAGCATCCATCACGGGCTAACTTCAACCAATCAGAGCAACAGTCGGACGGCTCTACTTCCAGCGGAGCTGGTTGCTACATCAAACTCTTGCTGAAGCCAGTAGAGAGAAGAGTGAAAACCATAAGTTACCATAGACAGGAAACACATATAAAACATAAAGTATTTCCTAAAAACAGTAAAAAGATTGAATCCCATTTTCTTAGTACAGAGCAGTAAACTGACATTACATTTCAAATGTAGTCTTTGAAGCCTCTGTGCCTTCAGTTGTATTTCTTTTATAAGGGTTTAATAGAAATGTTAAAAGCAGCGGTAAAGATTCAATCTGTAAAGTAGTTTCAGGCCATCAGACCTGACCTGGAGGTCTTCTCTCAGGCGACACTATCTTCCTGCTTTTTTAGACAGAGCCTGCAGGAAGTAACAAGGGCCCTCTCTCAATTTGCGATTTGATAGACGAGGACGTGTACCAAGTTCATGTGGTGTCACCACATAGCAGCTGCGTGGGAAGAACTGCTCCACGTCAGCCTCCTCGATGTAATCCAGAGTCAGAGGTGGTGAAAAGAACTACAAAAGTGTTGACAAACCAAGTCTGCAGGGGCTATTTAAGCTATTACACTTAAACACTGGATACTGTAAGTTGATATTGTGGAGTTTGATTTTTTCCTGTAATGATACCGACTAAGGAGTTTCTTGTCTTGGTGTGACCGTGCGACTAGGAACGTGAACCTGACGTGCTCCAGAGTGCATCTCGTTTGGGTTTAGGTCAGGTGACTGTGGACTCCATCACTCTCCTTCTCGGTCAAATAGCCCTTACACAGCCCGGAGGTGTGTTTGGGGTCATTGTCCTGTTGAAAAATAAATGATGGTCCAACTAAACACAAACCACAAAGATCTCAAATTTGGACTCATCAGACCAAAGCACAGATTTCCACTGGTCTAATGTCCATTCCTTGTGTTTCTTGGCCCAAACAGATAGTTCTGCTTGTTGCTTTTCCTCAGTAGTGATTTTTTAGCAGTCATTTGACCATAAAAGCCTGATTCGTGCAGTCTCCTCTGAACAGTAGAGATGTGTCTGCAACTAGAACTCTGCGTGGCATTCATCTGGGCTCTAATCTGAGGTGCTGTGATTTCTGAGGCTGGTGACTTGGATGAACTTCTCCTCAGCAGCAGAGGTGACAGGGGTGTCATCCTTTCCTGGGGCGGCCCTCATGTGAGCCAGTTTTGTTGTAGCGCTTGATGGTTTTTGCGACTGTACCTGGTCGACACATTCAAAGTTTTTGCAATTTTCTGGACTGACTGACCTTCAGTTCTTAAAGTAATGATGGACTGTTGTTTCTCTTTACTTTGCTGATTGGTTCTTGCCATAATATGAATTCGAACTGTTGTCAAATAGGGCTGTCAGCTGTGTACCAACCAGACTTCTGCACAACACAAGTGATTGTCCCAACCCTATTAAGAAGGTAAGAAATTCCACAGATGAATCCTGACAAGGCACACCTGTGAAGTGAAAACCACTTCAGGTGACAACTCATGAAGCTCATTGAGAGAAGGCTAAGGGTTTGCAGCACTGTCAGCAAAGCAAAGGGTGGCTGCTTTGAGGAATCTAAAATATGAAACATATTTAGAGTTATTTCACACTTTTTGTTTACTACATAATTCCATGTGTTCATTCATAGTTTCGTAGTGGGGAAGCCCTGATGAGTCGATTACCGAGTGCAGTAGAGTTCCGCTGCTCAAGGATGACAATGTATGATTATTACTCCATGGAAATGCAATCAAAGTTCATATGTGTCTTGCCTACCAGTTTATAACAGTTATTATCGAGAGCGGACAGGGAAAAATCAGGATTGAGCAAGGTCAGTCACTTTAGGTATTTGGAGGAGACTGCGGAACTCTACTGCACTCGGTAATCGACTCGTCTGGTTAGACCATGGATTCAATTTACACCGGAATATCCCTTTAAGCTGTGAAGTATTTCGCTCACACACTGTCTGAATAGATCTGACATGTCAGCTTTATTGTCACCTTAGCATTTTTAGGGAAAAGGGACTTGAATGTAAATGAATCTTAAATGTCGCATCTGATCTATATCTGAGAGGCTTCCACTCAGCTCCGTAGTGGGCCTGACACAAATGTAAGATTTCTGAATAATTGACTCCGCTCCGCTGCATCTTCGCTCTCATGTGAAAACCTTTTAGCACAGGAGGAACACACGCCAGGCACATTTATGATTATTCAGTGAGTTTTTTTAAAGGTCAAATCTTCTCTTAAAAAAACATTTATTCTTCTGTAAGTTAGATAACGCGGAACATTAGCAGAGTTATGTTTTTCAGCCAGCTATGATGACATTTGTATGCAATGTTTGGCAAGAGGCACAATTTGACTCTTTGTGTCAGCGCTCGCATTTCTGAACAAATTATTAGCAGCAATAATGCTAAAGAAACACTTAATGAATGCAGCGAGGATGAAAAGCGTTTACACTGATTAAGGCAGCAGCACTGAGCCATGGGCGGTAGATGTTATATATTTGAGGTATTTATATAAGATTTTTTTGAAAAATAAGCTCTCAGATGGCTGAGTCGGTGTGTCGATCTTGGAAAAATCACTTAACAGCTTTAGTGTCAGCGACACATCTGTGTTATTTTCTCAGAAGTTGTGGGATGATTGACAGGCAGGCAGCTGTTTGTGCTTTGATAACCACTTGGCACATCAGACGTGAAGATCCAAGTAATTCTTTATTAACGAGCCGCTGGAGTAAAACGCAGACGCTAAATGGTAAAGCGGCGAAAAGTACAGAGAACGAGGAGAAAACAGACGACTGCCGATCCCTTAAATTTAATTAAGGGATCTGATGAGGGAGGGTGTGTATCAGTGACGAGAGCAGTCTCTGTGCTGCTGATTGAGGGATCACCGCATTCTCATTAATTGCTCAATCAGCCAAAGGAATGTGATCTGTGCTAATTAGAAGGACTCTCCTTCCATCATGGGGCTGCAGTGTAATTACAGTCAGTCTGGGTCTAATGACACACGCTGTGCAATACCACGGTTTGTCCTGTGGGGCTCTCCTTCTCTGCAGAAACCCTGTGCTGCAGTTACATGATAATATAATTATTGCATTTGCTTTCATTATGAGAATAATTAAGCTGTTTACTTGCATTGCAACAGAAAGGCTTTGTTAATGTCCCCACTTTGTGAAGGCTTGGATGCTCCGATTAGCGCCCAAATTAGGTCAAATTGAAGAGGAACTTTGAAATAAATATGCAGCTAAAATAATTTAACATCAAGAATGTGTGCGTGTGTCTTCTGAGAGAGCAGATCATTTTTAATAAGGCTCTCCTCGATCCTCCGATGAACACAACAGCTCTCTGATTATGACCTTAATAAAAAGCAACCAGTTAGATCAGAATAAGTGTCATTGGTTGCGGGTTTTTAACCAAAAGCCTGCAAAGCCAATGACCTGCCCATTATCCTCTGCTGTACTTCAGTGGGAATTAGCCTTTGGTAGCTAACAAGCTAACCCAAAATGGTGTCAGTGATTAGGAAAAAATCCTCCCATGTTAGAAAATAAATAGATAAAATAAACAGTTAGAACAGTTAGTTAGAATAAACAGTAGAATTGTCATTGTGAACATGTTAGGCTTTCAGCAAATGACGTTCACAACATCCTCTAATTTAGTACTAATAAATAAATGCTAGCAAGCTAATACGCTAAACTAAGATGGAGACAGTGGTAAAAATAAAAATAAAAACAACCTCTTAATAATTAAAAAAAAAACAACAACCAAATAATTGAAAATTATTATAAATAAAAATGATTGTAAATAAAAAAATAAAAAATCTGACATGTGATATTTTATATTCTTTACATTATTCTTATCACAATCACAATATTTTTTTGATGTCGTTCCTCTCTATCGCCATTGTTGTCTAAAAACTAAAAACTGAAAAGCACATCTTATTGTGACAGCATTAGCACATCGACTTATTGTGTAATAATCCACCGCTGAAAATAGTCCCCAGCAGATGCACTGTCACTCCTGTTTGAGTAGCATTTGTTGAAATCTACAGTACCCAGCTGTGTTATGACATTGCTGAGCCTTTGCAGAAAGAGAACGAACATGCTTTTTGTTAGTATTTTAATAGAAGTACATTTCAGTAGGAACTAATGGGCTTGCTGCTGAGTGCCACACGGATGGAGACGTCAGAAAGAACTGAGAGATGGACTAATGCACTGCATTCGCTGATGATAAGAGGAGTATAGACTAGCTCCGGCCTCACTGCTCCTTATACAATACAGAAATCTCAGCACCACATCATGATCGACACCCTGTAGATGTATTATTTAAACTGTAAACGGACTGTAACAGTGGATTCTGGATGATGATGGATTTTGCGCGTTGTATTCTCTTGTGAGAGCAGCGGTGGGTGAGGTGAAGTGGCAGGGAGGAGATCAGATGGCGCTGTCCTCCATGTAGATCCCTGAGCCCTCACAGTCCCTGTGATGCAGCTGCTCCTCTGCTCTCCACTTGCAGCCTCCCCCCCCCGTTACCTCCCACTCAGCTCCCGAGTGGAAACCTGCATTCACAGGCTGTACTGTAAAATTTATAGTCACTGTGTGACATTGAAGAATACAGTACGCTTTTCACCTTGAGGCAGGAAGTGTGTTGTTAGTCCCATCCTCCGTTCCCCTCAGCTGGTCAAGGTCCCACCTTAACACCTGTCAGTCATCTGGATGAGCTGTCTCTTCGTATCGCCCGAGGCTGAGGTAACAGGCATCAGGGCAGTCGCCACGGGCGCTGATGAATCAGAAGCACAGACAATATGAATTTTTAAAGCAAAAGGAGGCAGGTAACGTTCACCCAGATTCTGGACCGACCTAATCTGCCGCAAGTTTGTCTGCAGAAACATTTTTTGGCGAAGGAGAACACGCTGGGAGCCGAGACCAGCCTGAGCCTCAGTGCAAGTTTATCAAAAATTAAAACACGCCACGCAACTGTTCTCCAGTGCTCCATGCTTTATTCACCTCGACAAATGTTTTCCTGCCGACATCAGGGAGGTTGTTTCCTGTTTCCTGTCTGTCAGTCAGACAGTCAGTCAGTCAGCCATGTGACTCGCACATCATCAGGTGAACAACTTCACTGTCATTGTCAGCTATTTTCTTTTTTTAAATTATTCTTTAAAGATAAAGAAATGCTCAGAGAACAATACAACTTCCTGTCCTTTACAAATAACAATAATTAATCTGAACCCACGAATGGGTGAAATCGGTCAATCTTAATTTTAACCCCTCAAGCAGCATCGCTATCAGGCCAAATGTTTAATTTGTCTGATACTTTAGTTAATGATTAAATACTTACAAATCTAATGACATTGCCATCAGCTTCAGCTTTATTTTGTGTGTACGTGCTAATAAGTAAATGTTTGCTAAGATGCTGGTCTCAAATGCTGAACATGAGAAAACATTATCATGTATGCTAGCATACCTTTGTTAGCATCCAGCAGTTAGCAGCCCCGCAGCCGCTAGCACGGCTATTAATCTTGTGCAGTAGGAACACAGCGGACTCTGCTCTCTTCCATTAAGGATTTTACTCCTTCATCTAAAATTCAAACTATTCTACAAGAAAAATGTTTTGTTTTTCAGAACAGGCATGCTCCAGTGAACTCTACACAGTGGCTTATAATCTGGTCCTTATTTGATCCTAAATGTACCAAGTGGAAATCCAAAATGCCTCCCTCTTAATACACAATTCCTGTAATTCTGAATTTGTCTGTTTGAAGGGGAACCCTCTCAAAAGCTCATCGAACTACTTGCAGCATCCACTATGTATCTGGGGGCATTTTAGGCGGTGACAGAATATGAAGGGGAGAGAGAGATGCAGCAAAGGTCCCTGGCGGTTTTTGAACTTTTAGGTCCCATCCATTATATATCAGAATAACAGAAATGACCTCAGACACTGCCCTGATGAAGGTGAGATAACTGAAAATGTAGTAAATAAAGCATGGTGGGCTGGAGGGGAGCATTACTTTTTAAAATTTTGATAGATCTAAAAACATCTCAAACATCATTCAAGAGTGTTTAAGGTCAAGAGATCTGTCAGTCAAGCTGTCCAAGCATATACTCACATTTAGAAGGTCCCATATTTTAAAAGGTGAGATGTACATGTCCTCTTTTATTATAAAGCAGGTTTAAGTGCTCTATAAATACTATGAAAGTGTCAAAATGCTCAGTCCACAGAGAAATAGACCTTATTCACACAGTGGCCATACTTTCAAGGTAGGAAGCTCAAAATCTGTCTGGATTTACCCTATCCAGTGTCTTCTCAGTTGTTGATTAATCAGGCAGCAAATAAATTATTCATCAGATTGCCTGCATTTATCCGACTTTCAAACTTGAACAAATCTGTTAGAAAATGGAGCTACGCACCCTGATGTAAGAGCAAAGTGGCCGCTGTGTGAATGTGGTCAACGCCTTGGTTGTAAAAACAGCAGCAGTGCTCATGCTGAAACATGGAGGGCGGTGCCTGCTCAGGCCTGTTCAAGCTGACCGATTAGACACAGCTTTCAGATGGAGGGTGAACAGAGGTGCTGCAGCAACAGACAATATGAGAAATCTGAAGTGTTTCTTAAACATAAAAGCATTAAAGCAATATTTTCAGGTTTGATATTCAGATTTTAATGTATGAACCTGAATATGAACATAATTTGGAAGTTTTATGTAACAGTATGTAATAGTCAGCAAAACATCTGCTCACATTTGTCTCTTCCTTTGTCTCGATATTTCAGGTATCCAAAGCAGCCGCAGACCTGATGGCGTACTGCGACGCCCACATACGCGAGGACCCACTCATTATGCCCGTCCCCGCCTCTGAGAACCCGTTCCGGGAGAAGAAGTTCTTCTGCACCATCCTCTGATGACCTGGCGGTAGATCTGTACGGGTGCAGGCATGGCGTTGCCTGGCTTCTCTGTCTTCACCACACCTGAAGCTACTGGCCATAGGCATTGAGTTGAGTTTTGCCAGGTGGACACTCTGTTGTTGGTCAGCTCTGTCCCGGTGGCTGAAGGTTTTGGGGGAGTCGGCTACCAAACTGGCAACCCAGTGAGCGTATCATGTCTTGTTAAATAGGTTTGTTATTGCTTTGTTATTAGAGAACAGCCTTGCTCAGTGCTTAATGAGATGAGAGATGTTTTTTTTTCTTTTATCGTGCTAGATCTTAACATGCCTCAGGAAACAGAAATATGCCCAGTGTGTCTCCGACTTTTTAAAATATTTATTTCCCGTCACATTATCTGAATAAAAGCGCATTAATCTTTGTATTATCTCCAACATGATTTCAGTTGGATTTTTTATTGCTTTCAGTGAACAAGTTTGACTATTTGTAGCAACACTTGCTGAAAACACCACTGAAATCTGACACTTCCCTTGCTACTGGTTTCTATTTCCATTTGCCTCCACAGTCACCAACAATTAGCCGGCTCCTTTTAGTACCGCAGTACAGTCGGATTCAGATTAGAGAGCGGAAACAGGAACCTTATCTCACACAGTAAATTATTTCAGCTTGTGCAAGAAAGGAGGTGGCTGCACGTCGGCTGCGCTGCAAATAAATAAATAGACTCTCTGTTTATTGAAAGGTGCAGAGCTAATGTTTCGACAGCGAAATTAGTTCTTCAGGGTTTTATCACTGTGCAAACAACCCTTAAGTCAAAAATTATTTATGAATCTGCCACCTCCTTCCCTGGCCCGCACTAATGCATTTTACCTTTGCTGCTCTGTTTGATTTAGTCCTCATACATTTCATCCACTTCAAATCAGAGACACTATCCGTTAATCCTGCCGCCCCCCCCCGACTAGAATATTTCTACAAATTGCAGGAGATCTTCCCCCTTGTGTTTCCTTTAACAGTCTCGTTTGTTCTCTGGGCATGTTTCCTGAGCCTGATTCTTTTTTGCCTGTCCTAGAGTGAATGGCAAGGTCTTTGACATTAATGCCAAACCAGAGGCCTGCATGTTTCTCCGCTCCTTTTACGACAGCCTCCTCTGTTTCCGAGGGACCGTCAGTCTTTTAGAGTGTACAGTATATGTTACAGTGCCAATTGCTGTGAGAGCAGTGTGATCTTCACACTGTCGTCTCGCGGTCCTCTTTTTTCTTTTTTTCTTTCCGTTTTTGTTCTTGGTTTGGAAGAAAAAGCACACTGTCGAAAACATTTCCTTTACATGGTAGTTGAATAGCATTTGCTAATTTTTACGATGAATTGTTATGATCGTTATTAATATTGTTATTATCGGTAGTATTATTGAATATTTGTTGCACAGCACTGACAGCTACATGACGTGTAGTGCTACTAAGCTTGTATGATACTTAGGAGAAGAAAACATTTATAAATCATGCAATTATTGATACTATCTGAGTATTTTTTAAAAACAACATTAAGGGTCGGTTTACATAATATGATCCCTTTCGGTGGTTCAGGCTTTTTGCATTTCTGTAAAAATTCAAGAAATTTCCTCTCGGTACTTGAACAGCCATCGCATTAGGAACACTGGACTGTCACAAACACAAACCACTGGACTCAAATTGTTTTTTTTTTCCCAGATAGTTATTGTCTGTCTTTCCTATCTAAAACCCCTGAGACTGACCTCAGGGTGCTCCCACTGACCTCATCCTAAGGACGGTGCCAAATCTGAACCAAGAAATATAACGGCTACAGATTAATATTGCATGGATTTATTTCTATCTATAACAGAGAGAACTATTACGATATGAAATATTGCCTCCTCATTGACTTTCTGGGTGCTACTCTGCACATAATTGGAGTCCGGAAATGTCGACAAATGTGCAGCTGTATTCATGAATGGTATTATCGTTTTGGTAAAAAAAAATTAAATAATATTATAGCATTTAAATAGCAGGCTTTGTAAATCCTTTGATGGATGAAATGAATTAAAGGAAAACGGTAACCCAAATGTGCTTTGTCTTCAATATTTCTGCCTCATGTCTGTCTCTTGCGTCTTGATCACACTGATGACATGAAACGGCCAAACTGTTCTAGGTCCTACAGAGGAAGTTGGTAGTCTTGTGTGTAGTGGAGACCTCCTGTGGCTGAGCTGAACCACAGGCCATCTGGATGCACTGTTCATGTGTCATGGCATTTTTTAAAAAGGATTATGATTCAATTCAGCCGCAGCCCAGTTTGCCTTTTTACACTGCAGATCGAAAAAAAAAAAAAAAAAAAATAGCCAGAAAGAGCAACACGCGAACCGAGGCTGCAGGTCGCACGGTGCAAAGTCCCTCATAATGATTCAGAGCAACAGCCGCTGACATTAACATTCAGATTTCCTGTCGCTGCTGCCTCATGTGTGCATCCATGCATGTATTTACAGCCTCGCCAGGGAATAGACTGAAATTAGATATAGTTTCCCTTTTTTTTCCTTTTCTTAACACATTTCAGACACTATTCCACTGTGCTTTATGGTCTGGTGAACATATCAGGCCAAATAGCTTGTTTTGGCCTTAATCAGCCATCATCCTGGTGATTTGCTTACATAAGTGGCATTCACGTTACATAACTGAACAGATTTTATGAAACAGTATGGAGGCTACTGATAAATGACATTGATAAGACAGGTCAGGTGTCCCTTATTGATTTGTGTGAACCAATCCCAAAGGAGCAGGATGTAATTAAAGAAAAGATAGAGGTCAATCTTTTAAGATGGGCTGTGGATTAATATCCACGTTAATGAGTTAAAGGTCCTGAAAAGTAATTTCCTCAACCATCTTATTACTTTGAATGATTTGGTCCAAGATGAACACAGTACTGTCTGTCTGTACTAGAAAGGTTTGTTTTTAAATGAGAAGTGCCTGTACCTGCTTGTGCTTTTTCCGCAGGTTTTAAGTGGGCGGGGCTAAATTGGACACAAAGTGATACCACAAACTTCGGTGCACCAATACAATGAACGTTGGCGGGTTGTTTGGTTTAATACCATAAATAAAATCTGATCCGGCCACACCCGCACAGTCCTGATGGAACAGATTAGCTGGATGTTTGTCAACCTAACTTTAAGTTTGGAAGTTTAAGATTAGAACATTCTAAACTAAAAGGTGCACTATGTATTTTTGGAAGAGAGATTCAAACCCAGAAAGAAAATATTTAGAATATTATAAAGGTGTAGTTAAGAACTCAGAAATATGTTTATTTGACATATTTCCACAACTGAATGAACAAGCTATATTCAAAGTGGAATTACGTCCCTTGAATAGCGTTTAAAGCTAGTAAGGTGGCCTTGAAATATAAACAAAGTAACATGAATGAAGTTGAGTTGTCCCTTTCTCTTGTGATTAACATTTAAACTAAAGTTATACAACATAATGTGAAGTCTGACGTTGTGTCAAAGAAGTCCATGAAGCTAGCATGCTAACTAGCTAGCATCACATTTGGCCCCCCTCCCTCCACTCTGAAAAACTGCCTGGTCCAAAACTCCTGTGCTGGTGATATAAACACTAACTTTCCCCCTGGTGTTCCAAGCTTCCAGTCTGGGTATATAGCTAACAGGACTGCTAGCTGCACTGCTACCTGAGCTAACTAGCTAAGAGCAGCTACACTCAAAAGCAGTTAGCGGTTATCTGGTGATGCGCTGCCCCCTGTTTTTTGGGGATTTTAAAATCTACAGGTGGCCAATTCTTACATATTGCACCATTTAAATTGAACTGTCGGACAACTTAACACAACTGTTTGTCCAACATTCAGCCCCCGCTTTCCTTAGACCCTCAATTTGGATAAGATTATATATAAAAAAAAAAAAAAAAAAAATTCTGAAAAAGAAAATAAAGGTACTTTAGAGAAAAGTATAGATTGTATGTGCAACTAGAATTAGAAGTACAAGAAATAGGTCTCTATATTATGCGGTGTACACATGCTCCTCAGCTGGGACCTGACTAGATAAAAAGAAATCTATATAAATCCAGGGAGCTGTGCAGTGAGCGCAGAGTATTTGGAACGCTGCAAGGCAAAAGACAGAGAAAAAGGAGAAAAAAGAAAACGTATACACATGGGTTGGAGTAGTATAAATAGGGCAGAAATAGGTTTCAACATATAAATAAAAAGTTAAATAAGATTTAAGAACATAAAACAACACACTGGGGTAGAGATGGAGGGCTGGATATCCGCAGTAAGGAGCAAGAAACCCCCGAATATGCTATGAATAGCCTTTTTCCTTTCAAATGAATAATGTGTTGCAGGGAGAGAACTATTTATGAATATGGCTCCAAAAAGAATAATATAATGCACAGGAAAGTAATTATCCCTGGGGCAGTAGGTTATCTAATACTGAGAATCTGTGCTCGAGCAATTTTCCAAATTGAGCATTAAGCCCCCAAAGTGTACGCAAAATACATGAGAATAGTAATTTCTGATAAGTTTATAGCCACAGCATGCTGCTTCATTTCAGCTCGTGACATTACCTCACGGTGCGTGCCACGCCAGTGTTTCCCATTACATTATTATTTTCTTTCTCCAGGATGGGTGGTGAAGTCTTTAAAATAACATTCATGCAACACTGGAACTCCATTAAAATCAATACAAATGACATATTTACAAGCATGGCAGCAGGCGCCTTTGGTGTCGCCGCCCGCTCCTCCTCTCCGGGAGAGTCGGCGGCTCTCTTAGAGTCAGAAGAAATCCTCCTCAAACAACCCTGTCCATGCACAATAGATTCCATTTAAATGATTTATGTGCGGCACACACAGTAACGGGTTTAATATGTTCTAATCTTAAAGCCACAACATGTCACCTGGGTTTAAGAGGAATAAAATGATTCATATGTTAATTTTCTTCTTTCGGCTCTGATGCTTTTTCTCTCTTCATTACAAATTCACAATGCAGACTTAAAGCAAAACAAACCAAAACAAGTGACACCTCTGTCTGTGATAAACATGGGAAGCTTCACCTCAGGAACTCTGTTTGCGGCTGCAATCAGTGTTTTACTGTTTCAATTTACTTCTAAGGATAAACTATTTATTGTGCTTACTACATCATTCTGTTTACTTAAAGTGGTTTGAGTGAAAACTAAAACTGCATGGTGCTGCTAAATTTTTTATGGGCTCGTGAAAAATGCTAAAATGCATAGTCGAAAACCACCGTGGTGCACAGATTTATGGTTTCAGTTATACAAAACCATTGCAGGATGAGACAGATGGATAGAAATCCTGCAGTATATGCAGAAATAACAAAAAGGAATACAACACATTTTGTGTTCTCATTATTTTGTCTAATAGGTGTAAACTGCATATCGCAGTATATGTTTATATATAAATAATACAAACGGTGCTGCTACTGCTGAGAATAATCCTGTGACCCAAACATTGTTATAATTCGTAACCATTTTTTTCCTATAATTTGTATTGCTGCCTTGTCATTATATGTAAAAACAAAAATGAAATCCTTTTGTTTAAAAAAAAAAGTACTTTACTGAAATTCAAACCCAGACTGAACCTTTGATGTTTTTTGTTGTGATGATGTTTTGATTTTGTCCCATCAACCTCCCTAAAGCCTCTCAGCTGTAATGTCTTTTAAAAATTACAATTAAAGTGATGGCATGTAACTAAGTACTTTTACTCAAGTAATGTGCTTAAGTAGACCAACATTTTTAATAGTATTCCTATTTTCTGACACTATATTTTGGAGGCAAATATTGAATCCATTTCATGTCAAATAATTTCACCTAATATATTTAGCAGGATATCTTAACTTTTACTCAAAAATGACTTTTTACAACACTGAGTAAACTAAACTAAATTTTAAAAAAACACACGAAATTGTATAATAATAATAATAATAATAATAATAATAATAATAATAATAATAATAATAATAATAATAATAATAATACATTGTATGTTGAGGTTGATTATATCCTAACAGATATTTTATTGCATCAAATATGGTACGATACTGTTCCGGTCGGCAAGAGAACTCCATCTCCCACAGTACACCGCGGCGGGGTTCCTCGCCTCCCATTGGTCCGTCTCTCCGAGCAGCGGAGGCAGACATGAGGCAGTGGTGAGAGCTCGGCGGAGAGCTGCGGAGCTGAAATGAAGCGCACACACGGAGCGGCTCACACCACCGTGCAGTTCCGTGCGGCTCAGGAAGAGGCTCCACGCCGCTAAAGCTGAAGGCTGCTCCGGCTGAGTGAAGGGCTCCGTCCATGCGGAGGCTAGCGCTCATTCTGCTGCCCTGTGCTGTCGCCGTCCTGGTGCACTTGTGGTTGGCACATCGACCCTCCTCCACCCCGCCGGACAACAACACACACTCGGGTACTTTTCAGCCTCAGCCCCGGGCTTCACCTCCTCACAGCCGCGCAACTTTTTCCCCCTTCTGTTCTGAACCGAGCGGCTGGCTAACTTTGCTTTTACCGCCCCGGAGTGCGTGTTGTGGTTGTGAGTTGTGTGTGGGAACAGGTAGTTTGCGCTTTGTGTATTTTGAGAGGGAAACACTGTGAGTGTAACAGTTCAGTTAGTGTGTTGGGCGTTGCTGGGATAATCTCCCGTCTGGAGACTGAGGCGATCTGAGCATCTCTCCTCTTGTTCCAACTCCTGAGCTCCGTGCTGCTCTCAGATGGATTGTCACTTATTATCAGGGGCATGGTGGAGAGGACGAGAGAGAGAAGCAGCTTCTTCTAATCAGAGGAATGTAGTTTAACCAGCTTTTGATGCATGAATACAATTTTCATGAACTCAATTATTGGATGTCTCTCAGTGAGTGAGTGTTAACCAGTTTTCTGAGGCTGCCAGGATCAGGATGTGGAGCATACATCAAGCATGCATCAGAGTGTGATTCTGGAGTTTCTCTTCATCATCTCTGGTCGTTGTCTTGTTGTCATATGGTCATATTTTACCAGCTCATTATCACTTGGCTGGGAATGACATGACATGTTGTTTATTTATTTATTTATTTATTTATTTTGAGGTTTGTTGAAGTGTTTCAGTCTCTGTCTCCGCTCCAGATGAGGCGTTACCATTCTATGAAGTTTTGGTGGGAGTGCTGTCAGCGAGACACCATTATGAACTGCGACAAGCGATAAGGGAGACCTGGCTGGGCTACCTCCGAGATCACCCCCACTTCCAGCACAGGTCTGCAAGGGTGGAGCTCTTCAACTCCACCTATTGTGTTTCTTTCAGTCTCTTTCTTTTCTTTCCAAGGCCAGATTCATAAGGTAGGGGGAAAAAAAGCCCGCAGCTGGCAGTAAATAACTGTCTGCCCCATCAACGCTTTTTATCTTCACCTGACCGCCGGCCGATATTGTTCTCTCATTCATTCTTCCCTTTTTTTTGTGTCCATTTCCTACTCATTCAGTGATCTGAGCGCAGATAAGGTGTGATGGCCTTTAAGCAACCCTCAGTAACCATGGCAACGGAGGGTGGATGGACAGACAAGCTTTAGAAATCTTGCAACCTAATATTGCACACACACACACACAAGATGAATGCAATAGTGTTTGTGTCTGTTTATTTCCAGAGTGGGGGTGAAGTTTATTGTGGGCGAGCATGGCTGTCCCATTCCAGAGGAGGACAGAGAGGATCCGTACTCGTGCACCCTCCTGAACTTCACCGAGCCAGGTAAAAAAAAAAAAACAACAAAAAATAAAAAGAATCTGCCTCCTCGCACACATGGTAATGGGCGGACATCTGCAGCCGGAATGCGGGAAAAAGATGCTCCGAGTGCAATGTGTTGCTGGCATGTGAGGCAGGCGAACAAAAGTGGAGCTCAGAGGCAGAATAGCAGGAGCAGGGTTGAAAGAATGAAAAGAATGCGTGTTCAGAAAAGAAGTAAAACACCTTTATTCGTGTTCACCCACACCTCAAGGACACTGTTCTTTTTCTCTCTCTACCCAAGGCCGAGGCAGAAATCTCACACAGTCAACTCAGCTGCTGCTGCTGCAGCCGCTACTACAAGAACTGCGTGTTAACACTTGAAAAGTAAAGCTATAGGAAGCACCGACGCACTCTATAGGAAATAATTGAACCGGCTCACTGTCAGACTGAACGTCCACAGTAATTGTGATGTCTCTCACCTTCACAGAGTCAGTCCTGTGCAGACGTTTCACTACTTTTTCCCGTTTGGTTTCAGTGTTTGCTGCCTTCATGAAAACATAATTACCGCACATCAGAATAGGCTCTTTCAGACGACGGCCTTTAGGGTCAGAGTGATGTTTTATTTTTCGGCCCATTCTCTGCTCTCCACAGTGTTAATGGTTGTAAGTGTTGACGTGATTTGCTTTAGAATCGCAGGCAGACGTTGGGCTGTGGCGCGAGATGCTCAGTGTGATTGGAAGAGGAAGGGACAATGGCTGCTTTTAAGCACAGTTGGATACCTGACTCGGGATGCAGGTCAAAGCACACGTTAAGCGGACAATTAATTGTGGCTGAAATCTGTTTGTGCGTGCTGCGTTCATCACTGGGAGTTTTCTTTGGGACTTCAATAGGGTGAATGCTAATTAGCTGTTTTTGATATTTCTGTTGTCAAAATCTCAATGAGGCTGAAAGATTTTAGAGACTTTAGCTCTGATACAAAAGTTTGATTGATCTGCTAGTCGAAATGTTGTGACAAGAGCTGAAACGATTACGCGTATTTGTCAAATGACACCCTATTAACAGACAATTAATCATTGAGGTAATTTATTTTAAAAGAAAAAGCCTTTTAATATGCTGATTCAAGCCTCTGAAATGTGAATTCTTACAGTCTTAGTCAGACATAACAAGCAGTTTGAAGAAGGAGAAACATGCTGTATTTTTTACATCAAATATTTGTCAATCAAGTGAAGAGAATAAGAGAATTAGCAGATTGAATTTAATAATTGTCTTGTGGAGTTTTAGTTTTGACTTGATTTGCATAGAACTGAACTGTAACACTACTTCTGTATGATATGGTCAAAGAATCATATTGTGATTATTTTGACAGATATTTCAGTTACAATACATTTCATGGGGTTAATTTATCTCTTCATCTCGGGATAACAAAGTTCCTTCCTCCAGATCTTGCGAAAATAAATTCATTGATTAACACAGGAAAATGGGGGAAATTATATGCCCCTCAGTGTCCCACAGCCCTCTGTAGATTCATGATTAGCTGCATCACAATTTTCATTTTCACTGGCTTAAATCAGCGTTATGTAGAAATTGGCATTTTGTGTGATCTGGCGCCACCCGCAGTTTGAGTGCAACACCGCTGTTGTAAATACAAATCTCAGGTCTGTCACAGTTTGTCAGATGTCATGTAACCACAAACAAATCTCATAAAGTCATCACAATGTTACTTGTTGAACACTGTGATCCTTCCCTCTCACTGAAGCCACAGAAACAAGCGATGGGGGGGCTGCGACAGAGACACTATTCACTCTTTTACCGCACACTGTTATTTTTAATTAAGAAAGCTTCATGGTGGTGCTTTAAAACTGGGGATCAACATTAGACTCGGCAGCACAACAGAACTTTCTTGTAATGATGTTTCACCTCCGTCAAAAAACTGCAGCCTATTGCAATTTGGACTTTGCACTTAGCCATAATGTGATTTTGATTATATCTCCATTTATTGTGCAGCCTGGTAAACACTGTAGAATATCATAAACCCTGAGTTGTTGCCTCTTATTGAAAAACATCGCCAGCAGAGGCTAAAAAACATCTGCTGTTAATTATTTGCAATTTATGTCACGTTTTATTCATTTTACCTCAAAACAAAGTAGCATTCTCATGTTGCCCTGTGCCAAGAGACGCACTGCTGTTACTTATTATGACAAGTAAGCACAAACTAATCATTTATGTTAAGTGTGTATAGGAATAATGAATATATCCTCACACACTGCTAAAATCCTGCCGCTCAGTTCCACTCAGTCAGTGTGAAAAACATTGGGTTTTATAAAGTGCTGCTTTCTCTTTGTGATTCTTCGCCTCTAATTGACTTAATTTCGGAGTGAGCAGCAGAAGTTATGTTGAATGCATAGAAAGTAAAAAGGGCCCCCTCACTTTAACAGCCTTGATCTTTTCATTGATCTCTGGGGTAATAAACTGCTCTTTTGTAATTAAGAAACCTCGCTCATGAGCAGAAGCTTGCTTTGAAGACAGCGGTCCTAAGAACCCGCTCCTCAAACTGCTGATGGTGTAGATTTACCAGAGTCTTCCTTCTTCGCTGAGCGCTCTCCCTCTCCTGACTCGCTCGGTCTTCATCACCGAAAAGAGACGGTCAGCATGTTGGGATCGTAATAAATATCTTGTGTGCTTGTGCAGTAATCCCTGACCTCCCTCTGTTCCAGTGGCAGGCCAGGATGCAGAGATAGAGATCGTGACGGTGTCTGACCCCTCGGTGATTGTCCCCGCTGACGTGTCAGCCATCGCCCTGGATTTCAAGGTCCTCCACCCGGTGGTGATCACCAGGCTTGGGGTGTTTCCCAGCGGGAGGCAGCCTGAACTTCAGAGCAATGTGACGGTGAAGCTTCTCCAGCTGGACCAGGAGGTAACACAGCCTCGACCTCGGCACATAATGTTTCAAATATGCTGCTTTCTGTGGACATACTCAGCCTGGAGGCAGCTGGAGGACTCTGCTCGTACCGCCTCAGATATTTACACCTAAACTCAGAAGTCATTTTCCATTACTTGTCTTTATTAGATATAACAGTTTGTGGAGTAGTATTCAGTGTAGAGGAAGGTAAATTTGCACATTCATGAATTCTTGATGATGAGAGTTTGTGTTTTTCTTGCAGGAGGCCGTGGTCACTGCTCGCTTCAGTGCCATCAGCACAGGGACCTTGGTGAACGGGGTGTGGTACAAACCAGTGGAGCAGTTCATCTTGCCTAAGGTCAGTTCCTAACATGTACTCAGGGCCGTCCCCACCTGACTCTGGAAAAGAAGGTTTCATACATTTATAGCCTTAAACCGAACACAGCCGCCAAAACAACTCTCTTACATTCTTCCTATGATTAGCAGCAGATTATTGCACATCGTCGGAAGCAAACTATTAAATTGCTTAATTAATTATTACTTAGCAGAAAATAAAATGTGATTTCCAAGCGTTCTCTGGTTAAACGTTTAATGCTTATCTCACCTCTGATCACACTCAGCGTTTTAATGGCCGCATCACAAATGTGTGTTTGCACCTGCAGCAGTGCACAGTGATGTCAAGCGGTCCTGAAGTACATGTTAATATTACTGCTGCAAAATGAGAAATTAGAAGACAGTAATAACAAGATTTTCAAGGTTGTTGAATTATGCTGCATTTACATGGATACAAGCAGACAGCAAGCTGCTTATCATCTCACAATCATGATGATGCTACAGTGTCTTGTAATGGCGTCTCTGTCTCAGCTACTCCACCCCCCATCACTTGTTTCCGCACTATCAACATGAATCATATCATAAGTTTATAAACTACCCTAAGGTGACGTCAGTGTCCTCCCAGTAGCTACGGCCCTGCGTACAGTATCATATCATTCAGTGTGAAAACTGTCGGACTGAACTACAAAGAATCAGTTTTCCATTTCTGTTTTTTTTTTTATCCAGGGTTTTGAAGGAACACTTGTTTGGGAGAATCTGGACTCTGCTGGATTGAGCACAGTCAACTCATCATCTGTGCAGCTCAGTGATGGAGGAGGCGTCCTTAAGATCTCCTCTGTACGTATTGATGCGTTGTCAAAAACGAAAGGCTAGAGTGTTCTCCCTCAAGGTTTGAAGTGAGCGAAAAGTTCAAGAAGATAAAAACTTTGCTGTGTCCTTGAATTGCAGATTGCAGAGGGCATATTGCCTCATAGAAGTGCACTTGGATTTCCTGGTTTGGCTGGAGGCTTCACCTTTACTATCTATGGTTGGTCCAGCAACAGAATTAATTCTGAGCTTTTTATGAAAACGGCTGTAAAAGGAGTCCCTATGTTAAAAAAAAAACAAAAAACAAAAAACACTGTTTAACTCTGGCAGGTTATGAGATTATCTGCTTTTTTGCCTCAGGGCTCTTGCACATGTTCCAAATGGGATAAAAAGATTTTCTTTCCCCTCTCTACTTTGTTGTTACATTATTGATTCTTCTGTACCTCTTGCATTTTTTTGTTTGCATTTAAGTTTATCTAAGAATGAATTTGTACTCATTTTGGGGAAAACGACATTAAACTCACCATCCAGTATCCCTGAAAACAGAACTAATGATCCATTGTGTAATATGTTATAATTGTATTATTTTGTTTTGCCAGCAAGTGATTTAAGTTATTATCCCTCAAAGGTGCTTTAATTTGTTCAGACCATGCGTGAATAAAAAGTTAATTTGTTTTTTAAGATTTCATTTTGGACAAAAACTCATCTCACCATTCCCCTGAATTTCTCCATTTTTTTTCCCCCCCATTCCCCCCATCATGAACCTCCCTCTGCCCACCCCCCGCCACCTGTGCATCAGATGGAGACGGCCTGTCGGGACTCCTGCAGGGACGCCCAGCCAGGATGGAGCACCATGCCTCCAGGCTGAGAGAGGAGGATGCCGCCTTGCAGCAGGAGAGCCTCCGGCACGGCGACATGGTGTTTGTAGACGTGGTAGACACCTACAGGAACGTGCCTTCCAAACTGCTTCAGTTCTATAAATGGTATGCCAAGTGCTAATGACTCGATTCTCTGTCTCCAAATTGCCTGGGCCCTCAGAGGAAATCAGCAACCTGAAATGAAAGTGTGTCGTCGCCCTCGAAATGTCTCGCTGTTACAATCACAATAGCAATCACTCAGTCAGAGAAAAAGTACAGTTGTGAGTCATCAGATAGCAACATATACGAGTGATTTTTGGCTTTGGCTCGACAAGTATATTATTTGTTTGCGCGACCTCCTGCCCTTCACTCTCAGTGGTATTTGAAAGTAAATCCACTCCGGGATATTGCTAAAAATCAGAAGGTGGGCTTTAATTAAGTTTTTAAATTCCCTCTCTGGCAGGTCTGTTGGAAACGCTGACTTTAATCTGCTGCTGAAGACTGATGATGATTGTTACATCGATGTGGACTCAGTATTAATGAAGATTGACCACAAGGGTCTTAAGCGCAGCAATTTCTGGTGGGGGAAGTAAGTACAACTTAGTGTCACAACTTGTGTTTTGCTATTGGTTGTCGTCCACTTGTGTTTAACTTCAGTACACTCTTTGGTGAACTTCAGATGAAAGAAACAGGAATGCTCTGTCAAACAATGATGTGTCAGGCAGACAGGATGTGATGATGATGATTTATCTCCCGTCCTGACCCAGTTTCAGGCAGAGCTGGGCAGTGGATCGTATTGGGAAGTGGCAGGAGCTTGAGTATGCCAGTCCAGCCTACCCGGCGTTTGCCTGCGGCTCAGGCTATGTAGTCTCTCGGGACCTGGTCCAGTGGCTCGCCAGCAATGCAGATAAACTGAAAGCCTACCAGGTAGAGTACCTGCGAGCAAGTGACCGTGGGAGGGGGGTCGATCAAGGCAGAACATCCTGAATGTAATGTGAGGAATGTTTTACAGGGAGAAGATGTTAGCATGGGGATATGGATGGCAGCAGTCGGACCACAGAAGTATCAGGTACAAAATGACCCAATGAGTCACTATGATCATAAATGATTCGCATTATTGAAAAAAGTTATTATTATAAAATGTGACTTATTAGACCGTGTCATGGACATAATGACAAAGACTGTCCAGCGTTGTCTCTGATGTTTTTTTTGCAGTTCCAACATTTATTAAGATGAGTAGAGCTGCAACAATTAGTCATCCAAAAAATGTGTTGCCACTTATTTCGATAATTAACAAACCCTACCAGAAAATGTCAAACATGTCCTGGCTCCAGCCTCTTAAATGTGAGGATTTACTGCTTTTCTTTGTCATTTATGACAGTAAATGAAACTGTGCACCAGGTCTTAATGAGTGAAGGATAACATGATGAAAAAGGTCGAGATACCAGTTGTAGTTTGCTGAAACTCATGTCGTGAGCGATGATACAAGACTCTGTTTTCTTGGGGTTATGAATAAAAACTTTGTTTGTAAAGCATTGATTATACAAGTGAGTGACGTCCAAAGAATCTCTACAAAAGACAGAAGCTAACCAGAAGTAGGGCAGTAGAAAGATAAACAGCAAATATCTCAATCATTCATCATCACATTATTAGCAATGTGTCAGTCCTCAGGGCTCAACAAAACACTAATACACTCAAAAAGGAAAACATACAGTATAGATGTGGGTTATGATAAATGACTCAAGTCCTTTGACTCCTAAATCTCTCATTTAGCACAGCCTTAAAACATTTTCAGCAATTCTCTGCACAGGTTGCATAAGCATGTGATAAATAAAACCCCTTAGATCAGACTTTGCCGTCGTAGTCTGCATGAGCTCTCCAAAGCGGAGTTCCGGCGGTTCAAAGGTGCATGTCAACAGTTAGACCTGAGTGAGACCTGAACCTGCGTCTGGATAATAACAGGATCAGTGTGTGTACGTTAACACAGCTGCTGTCCTGCCCTGTTTTCTGCTGCCAGGACCCCGGCTGGCTGTGTGAGAAGGAGTGCTACCTGGACATGCTGTCGTCTCCCCAGCACACAGCCGAGGAGCTGCATGTCCTCTGGGACAACAAGCGGGCCTGCGGGGACCCCTGCGGCTGTCCCTGGGGCCACTGAACCTGGTTCACACCACGCTCACCAGGTGGCGCTGTGGGTAAAAATGCACTCAGCACCGGTTGTCAACTTTGTTTCAGCAGTTTCCTTAAAACTGAATCATCTCAGACGTTTAGCAGTTATTATTCTGATTATGATTATATGATAAAAACATTTAGATTTTTGAGATGTGTTGGAAAATAATGTGAAAAAACTTGAGATTCTATTGCAGGTTCTTATTATATTAACAAAATGACTGTGCCAACATTATAAACCATTTGCAGCTTTAGAATATGTTAAAAACTCACATGTAGCTGTAGCATACTGTCAGTGTTTTTACCATGAACTCAGTTATTACATTTGGGGTTTGGAAATGTCTTAAGTGGGAAACTGTTTATAAAAGGTTGTTTTAGTCTTGTGATAACTGACAGGGTCGGACGAGAACCATGTGCAATACCAGCATGTGACGGTCACCATGTACAGAATCATTGTCGTAAGGCTTGAGTACTTTGTAATATTATAATTATTGGTACTCTGAATACTTGACACACTCAAACCTTTTGGTTTTAAAAAGGGACATTTGTTGAAATTTTAAAGACAAATGCTTTACGTTGATATATTTTGTAAATTATTGTCTTTTCATTCTCTTCACTATTTGTAGATTTATGACGAGCTTTGTCACAAACACACACAGTTTGTACTGTAACTGTCATTGTGCAAATAGTGATGTGGCCTAACTGTATTTGTTAGGCGTCATGCTGTTCGTACGTCCACACTTGTGATATTTGACACAGATTTGAATTGGTGTATTTGCGACACACGTTTTTTGGAACACCGACCGAGCAGTCAGGGTGTGACTGTGAAATAGACTCACTAGTTTAACACTGGTTTTATGAAAACTCTCCTCACAGGAAATAAAGAACTATTAAGCGAGATTAATGACTTCCTTGTCTTTTATTTTTACGGTAAACGAGGTGCTGGAGCTCGAGGCGGGATCCTTTGTTCACTGTTAGTGCTGCTCAGTTGGCACGAGAGAAACTCAGTCGGCGGGTACGTTCTGCTCGTGCTGCTGCAGAAGTTTCCCCAACTTAAAAGGGATATGAAACCACTTTGATGTCTCGTGGTGATTGTTTGCTTGAGACAGGGTGCCCGACACCGCTGGAATTGACGATGCAGGAAACCTGTGGAGTGTTTTGGTCACTCACATTGATCAGTGTGGCTGCGTGTTAATCAATAGGACTGAACACTATACCTTTAAGGATGATATGAAGGTTTGTTTTAATGAGCCTCCCATGAGCATATGCTTTTAGTTGCTGCAGCGATTTGTTTGTTCACTGAAGTATAGCCCCCTGATTGATGCTGAGTCGCCAGAATTGGATTGCCTCACTGTATATTTTTGTAAATAATGAAAGATGATGCAGAATATTTTACTAATGGAGGATAATACAAGTCATTTATTTCATTTAGGCCTGTCTCACCTGCCAAGAAATCTATTCCTGCAATTAACCTGACACCGGAGCACACATTCCTCTTCCTCTGAACCCCCATCCCCATCTTATCCTTTCGCCTCCTCTCTTTCAGTGAGCTGCATGATAACAAAGTCATATCCGCATCTGTTCCACTCTCCTACGTAGATAAGGACGGCATTTTTCACCCCATCTGCCTCTCTCATTGATTTGGCTGGAAGCCCTTCATTGTGAGCTGAGAGAGAAGCGTGGAAATAACACACGGCGCACGGGGGGTAAAAAAAAAAAAAGGCTTGCTTCTCGTTTCTGCTCCACTGCTTCTTTTGGAAGATGGAGTCACTGGAGTTGTCTAAATTTTGATGAGCACTGTGGGGATATTGTCGCTCACTGATGTAAAAACTTTAAATCATTAGCATTTTGTATTTTCAGAGCTATGCTCCAAATCGTCTGCCTGCTTTTATTCCCCTCGTTTGAATGAGTCCTCTCATACGTACCCATTCAGCCAGGCTATCAAATCAACCACAACAGCCTCTGTCATAATAACTTGAGACAAATTGTTCCGTGTTTATCTAAAGATTGCGGCCGTGTATTGTTCTGTGAGTCTTCCTGGGTATGTCATTCACCACGTTTTTTAATATCATATTTCACCTCATATCCTGCCAATGTACAGTGTGGGGTGTTTATATAATGTGGGGAATTGTGTTCTCCTCATATTCGGAGGAAAATGCTCCTCTATTGGCATAAGCACGAATGAGCTGGTGTGAAATAATGTGTCAGAGGGAAACACTGCTCAGGAATTCCTTTGTTCTCTGAGAGATCGATATGTGCGAACATGAAGTTTTCTCCTGAAGTTGGACAGTTTAAAGGGGGTAAAGTAGAACTAGGACAAATATTATGACAACAGAGCGAGGCATAACAAAAAGATCTTAGCTCATATCAGCAACCCTGAATATCTGATTCCTCCATATGTTTTTTATATATATATATATATATTATATATATATATATATATATATATATATATATATATATATATATATATATATATATATATACCACACACGTTTTGAATCTCCTCTGCCCTTAAGCGCGTGTGTAATCATCTCTAAGTGACGACAAGAGTACAATTCCCTGAACCACTGACTTATTTTCACTCTATTAATATTTTGCCATGAAAGTGCAATCATCCGTTTAGCCTGTGACAAGCACCGCTCCGAGAAAATGGAGGGAAGTTGGGCGCTCAAGTTAATTGTATTTATAAAATCCTTTTCATCTCGAGTCTCACCTCTTCCCAGAACTCATCTCTTTTCGCGCTGCAGATTGAATACAAGAATATGTTGACATTTTAAAATTTGAGTTTGGGTTTCCTGATGTCTGGCTTTTTGGAAAACACTTCTGTCTGAATATACCTCCACAGTCCAATCACAGTGTGAGTGCCCCCAAACAACACTCACCATGTTCCCTATGATGATGAATGCTATTACCCATGTGATAATAAACTGGATGTTATTTAACACTGTGCACATAGAGTGGTGTAGAGATGACATGTCCTTGAAGGCTGACCTGGAGGCTCGTATCGCCCTAGTGCCCCCTCAACAAAAAAGCCTATGGGATTTCTGAATTGGATTATTGATTCTCGGCAAAAATAATCTCTGCAGCAAACCCAAAATTAGGATGTTTGTATGGACAGCACTTGCAAAGTTAGCATTAGAATGGTTTGTAACTAAAGTTGGATGAGTGAGTAGATGAGTCTCTGTAGTCTCATTTAGCCTCTTGTTTTAGACATGTAGGCGCTTCATAATTCACTTTATGGGACATTTAATGATGTGATTTTTTGTCATAGAACAAAATGTGGAAATATCTTAAGCATGTGGTATCCACAGACCTTATTACAGGCATTAACTGGAAACCCATTCAAAAAACCCAGTGACTGCAGACGACACCACTGTCACCAGGTCATTTGTCAGTATTCCCTCGTGCAGTTGAATTGTCGCGGTCAGTTTGATCATGTTTGTATCAGAGCCTCCTCACACCGCTTCCACTCGGCAGAAAGCTGGTTGTTTCAAGCTTTCATTTGTTTCTTTCAGCCAACTATATCAAACGTTTAATCATCACTTTTAGCCAAGTATTTGAAGTGTCTTGCTTTAAATTATTTCAGCTCTTTATTCATCACTTTTAGTTACATGGAACTGTTTATCCATCAGGCCTATTATTTAGCTTTTTCTGCTCATCTATTTCTTTTAGCAAACTATTTGTTGATTTTTCACTCATAGATATTTCTAACTGGTTATCATTAAGGCTGACTTATTAAACTATTTGTTTGTTATTGACTGGTTTAAGCTAACTACCAACTGTAAATTCATCATGACATTTAGCTATTATAAGTTGTTCATCCATTAGACCTTCTACTTAGCTGTCTTTATATTAACAATTATTTTAGTGAACTATGTGAACATGAACAATCTATCTATTACTTTTAACTAAAGAAATCATGACTTTAAGCTAACTAATTTGTGTATTTATCCATTCATATTATTTTTAGCCAGGCTAACAGTTTAGCTGATGTTAACTATTTCATATATTTATCCATTAACGTTTCTTTAAGCAAACTATTTCAACTGCGGCTGTTTATTCAGTACTTTTACGCTCAAAGTTAACAGTTAAAACAGTTAGCTGAAAGTTTCAGCTTACTGTTTTAATGGTTTGTTCATTATATTTAGCTATATTCTCTGTTTTAACTAACCATTTCATGCAGATCATTTGTCCATTACTTTGGACCTTACGTTACGTAACTATTTTTTCCAAATATTTAGGCAACGTTCAACTACTTCAGCTATTTATCAATGAGTATTACTTTTAGCTAACTATTTCAGTTGTTTATTGGTCACTTAAAGCTGTTTTAAATTCATTACTTTTAGCTGTTGCATGTTTTTATCTTTTAACATTACGTTTAGTGATCTATTTCAGCCGTTTAATCATTATTTTTTTAATAACTAGTGTATGTATATATCTTTTAACATTACTTTTTAACAAAAGCATTTCAACTAGATCCCTTTTGATTAACTATTTCAAGTTGAAGTATGAATTCACTGTAACATTGTGGTGACAGCTGACTGTGGATGGGCAGGCACTTATCATATATTAACTAGCATTCACTCAGCATTACGTAGAAGTGTTCAGTGTTTTAGGCGTTTCAGAGTAACTACTATTTAAGCATAGTGCCACTGGGTGCTGTTCAGTGCAGTTGGTAGAGCGGGCTCCCGTGTGCAGAGGCCTTGTCCTCGCTGCAACGGCCCTGGGTTCAAATCCCGGCCTGGGGCCCTTTGCTGCCTGTCACTCCCATTCTCTCTCATCCTGTTTCCTGTCTAGTCTTCAGCTGTACAACCCATAAAGCATTACAAAGGCCAAAAAAAATGCTTGAAAAAAAAAGAGAGCATAGTACCACTCTGTAGATCATATGCCACCAGTGTGGGCATGTGTCACACTTAATGTCTCATTTTCACAGCTCTGTGAAAGATACAGTACATCATAGATCAAACTGAAACCAACTTGTGGTGTCGAAGTAAAGACGCCAGGATTCAGATCAGGCGCAGTTATCCCAGATTGTAGAGAGGAGCTTATAGTCTGCTGAGTGGCGTGCATCTGCATACTCATTCAAACAACCCCCAGATTCTTAGACTCTCCTCTCGCAGCGTTACACACTGCTGTCAATCAGCCCCCACTTCTCCAGCACCCCCCTCCTCTGTGCGCGCTAAAACGAGGAGGAAATCATTTATTCATGACACCCGGCATCTAAAACCAGTATTTCTGACTGATTCTGATTCACAGGCATGAGGGGATATTATTAGAAACACAACTATGCCCTAATGGGGCAACATTTTCATTCCCAATTTGAAGTCGCACCCACAGCTCTCTCTCTCTCTCTCTCTCTCTCTCTCTCTCTCTCTCTCTCTCTCTCTCTCTCTCTCTCTCTCTCTCTCTCTCTCATTTCCATGGCAGCCGTGGTGTCTCGGCCTGCTAAGGTTACGGCTGTCACTTTTTGCAAACATTTGCCGAACACAGCTGTGAAACGTGCGACACTGTGGGTCTGTTAGTCGGTGATACAGTGGGTTGGAGATTGGCCATTAGCCTGCACTCATATTAAGGGTGATACATTGAGGTTTACGAGCCCTGCTGCAGTGACACTGCAGATTTACTATGATAGTGTTTGTGAGAGATAATTAGTCATTCACTCGGAATCGGTTACTGAACCATTACGGAGCCATTACTGACACTCGTTCTGTCTTAAGAGGATCATGAATTAGCTCAGTGGTCTGATGACGAGATTTCTCGGAAACTTCTCAATCATTTGATGTAACCTGATGCAACTCCATGTATAGAATAAATGTCATGATGTCAGCAAAGTAAATCTATCTGCCCTCGGTTGAGCATTAAAAGGGCACCACAGCAATTTAATTTTGCACTCGCACAAGGTTGCAAGATACAGATTTAATGCTGCCTTCAAACGGGGTTGTGGTTATCATGTTCACGAGGAGAGTTCATGGACTATTCATGACCTCGTCTATGGAAACATTATCAAAACTCCAAGGCCTCGGGTTGTGATCTTTGCAAACAATTTCAGAAATGGCGGAGACCATGGTCGTTCAATTTTTTGGTGGATGGTAAGCTAATATTTCGTCATAGTAGCCGTATAGAGTTTTTCTTTGTACATTTGCAATATGTCTGAGGAAAATGTTCTTGATTATACCTCGGCATTTCCTTCATTTCTTAACCAGCGCACTAACTTAATGTATATAAATGGGACATAATGTGTAAAATCCTTCCCTTTAATCAGTGCACCGTTACCGTCACTCTCAATTCAAAGACGACAGCTTCGCCTCGGCTGCAATATAATTGCAGGTGGAGACAAGTGAGTGCTTTGTTATTCCTCTTCATCCCCGGTGGGACGCGGGGTGGGCGCAGTGAGGTTCTTACAAACAAGCACAAACTGGCAGAATTATGCATGAGGACATGAATTGTTCTGGGAGCAGTGACATGAATATGATAACCACACTGATATAAATACTGTAAACTAAAGAACGCTCTGTAATACGACTGTGGATGGAGTGACATTAAGGGATTAGTCTGTCAATATCTGGATTTTTTTTTTTTTTTCCAATAGCGAATTTAAAAGCAAACATCGATCTGATCCTTCAGCTTATTGTTATGTACCATGGAGCTCTGGTGTTGTCCAGAAGCAGCTGAAAAAACATCAGTGTGTCACACTGTTGAACTGGTTGCCATGTTTGCTCAAGTCTATGTGTTCTCTGCATTGAACCCATCCCTAAGGAGTAGTGGGCAGCTCCGGGACCAACCCCAGATCAAAGCATTCAGTCATTCTTACCACCATAATTTGGTCCACTAAAATCTGGTAGGTGTAGAAGTGAGCTGGGCAGTAAACCAGGCGTAGGCTGGCTCGGTCGGCGGAAGTCTCTGGTGTGCTGCGGTGATCTATGGGCTGCACAAGCACAAGAAGATCTGGTTAATTTTATCGCTGGGAAATTATTTGGCTTCATGTGCTGAGCGATTTTCAAAGGAATTAACCGGGCTCCCCATCCTACACTGTATCCAGGTTTTAATGTAAAGTCCTTGTTGCCTTTACGGTGCTAGCGAGTGAGCATGCTAACTTTGACGCCTTTGACTTAAAGTCACAGCTGTCATTTCAAGTGTCGCATTACTCGTCTTCCTGGCCATTTTGCAGTTAGCAATCCCCTCCCTCCTCTATGACACCATGTGAGCTCAGAGTGGAAATGTCTGCTCTCTGCGTGTGGCGGGAAGGACCGCCTCTTTGTAGAGTTCTCTGCCCGGATTGGATAAAGTGGGCAGGGATACCAGAACATTTATTTTTCTTTTTTACTGCATGAGCAGAGGGAGGAGAGTCATGGGTTACTGGCCAAACACACTGTAACAGTGATTAGTGTCGGAATATGAAGCAAAAAAAAATATTGCTTACTGCAGCTTTATAATCAAATATCAAATGTCACATGGAAAGCATTCAGAAGTGGGGTTGGCGGTTCTCTTCTGAGGCTCTTGTAGAGGAATAAAACATTGTGCCAGTTGCTCCGGTGTAGCCGCTCAGCAGCCCTACAGTAAAGGGCTGACATCTCCAAAGTGTAAAATGTGTTTACGTCTGTCAAGCAAAGTGCACCATGTGAAAACAACAATCTCAGGAAACTTTGCCCAAGTGAGACATTTTTAAACACAGCGTCGTTGCCATTCTGAGCAATGAGGTTTTTCAAGATTTTGCTGTTGCCACAAGAATATTTATGAAATCTATTGAAGTGCAACAACAAAACACCACCAACGTGTAAAGTGCAGCCCAGTGATAAATAATCCAAAGCTTGCAGAGGATGAGGGAGACTGAGTGAGACTGAGTGAGCCACGTCGCCCCTCACACAAAAGCTATTCTGTTTTGCTCTCAAACAGAACTCAGACGCTGTGGGTGGAGAAAATCAATCTAGCCGACCTAGCACCGGAGAGAGAGAAGAAATGAGAACCGTGAGAGGCTTTTATTATTGTGATGGACTTAAGTCAGCTCTGCAAAAGCCACTTCATACGTCTGTTTATCAAATCAGGAACACATTTGCATCACATTTCCCTGCACTTGTGGCTGCTTGGAAGGAAAATTAGGAGAGGAACTGCTTCCCCTCAGATTTTCAAGAATTTGGCATTTTGATGGATAGATGTATTTTCAGAGAAGCCACAATTCAATCTGAAAGGCTAATAATTATCCGAATTGCAGCTGTCAAGAGCAAGAGCTTCACCGAGTCAAGAGAGCTGTCTGGGACAGATAGCCTCTGTCCACAGCTGAGGAAAAACTCACAACAGTATTAACAGAAGCCGCAGATAATACAGGATTTAGATGACTGGTGCCTTGTGTTTCAGACCAGGCTTGTAGCTAGAAAAGGAGCGCGTCTATAACAAGCAGCCTGTGTGAGCGTTCATTCAAGGTTGCTCAAAACAAAGTACATGGCAGGCAGCTCTGTTATAACTCGAGTCAGCCAGTTCGCCTCGCAGTCTGTACTATTCAGCATGCAGCAACAGCTGCCTTGGAAAAATAAACGCATGGATCTGTTGCAACACAAGAGGACTCGTTGTTACATACACTATGGATAATGATGGCTCAGTGTTTTGTTGCGTGTGTGTGTGGTGTAAATGTTCCTGAATAAAACATCAGGTCCGGTGTAGGAAGAGGTCTGTTTAAGCTAGAAAGACACACTTACAAACTTCTTGTTTGTCACATCTTGATTTTCAATTACCCCCGTGTGCTCAGTAGATGGTGCTGCTCGTCTCTGGAGAAGGGTCCTCGCTTCACCCGTCACATTAAATGCCTTCAAAACATTGACATCTCACTGTGGCATCAAGGCCGGTTTGCTTGTGACATTTTGTTTAGGAAGTTGAGACAAGCCCGCAGGTCATCTTTGAAGGGTTTTTTTTTTTATTCAACAGATGCAAATAAGTTGTCAACTTCAGCACAGTGTCTACTTACAAATACCCCCCTAATAAAACATTAGAGCTGTGAAGAACTGTGTTGAATCTGAGAATGGAAACAGTCTGCAATAAACCCGAGCAGACAGAGAATTCATGAACAGCTGAGCAGGAACAGCACAAGCTCTACTTTGCATATAATGCCAGCATGTTACATAACAAGCAGACAATTGAGTTGCAGAGGGTTTTTTTCCCTAAAAGATTGGCACTCAGGCAGCTTAATGATCAAGGACCCCTAAATCACAGATCATACATTCGAGACATCCACATCTTCTTTAAAACAGGGACTTCAGAAAAAGCACCCAGCATTCACTCTGCCCTAGGTTATCCGTTTTCATATAGGGACAAAACATTAAAAAAATACATTTATATGCACTGTTGTGCACATCAAAAGGAAGGCGTTCAAGCTTTGTTGCACACTTGTTATTGTTCATTCTCAGAAAACCAAAAACTGTAACAAGTTAGTTTGTATTTTAATTGATTTCTCCCACTGACAGCACAGCTACACTTGGATGCCAAAAATTGCTGACGAGTACCAAAATAAAGAGGCAACATTTGGGGCTGTCTTGTAGCAGCTGAACACAGCTGTAACCATCAAAATTCAAGTGTAATGATCAGCCATGTTTCCACCACGGGAACATCAGGGACTAGAAACCTTTGGAGGACCAGGGGCATCATTTTACTCCAAAAAAGAGTCATGGGGGGTTTGTACCTTCCAGTAGTGAAGGAACTTTGGGAGTTGGGCTTGCAGCACAGAACACTGCTGATTGGGCTGGTACTCAAACCATTTATTTCCGCCACCGTTTTAAAAAATTCTGTACCCTGAAACTAGTTTGTTTTTGTTAATTGTGCTTTAAAACACTAACATGGAGATACAAAAAAAAAAAAAGAGCATAAGACAGCCGACAAAGTCCAGACCTTCTTTTTATATATTAAAACACTGAAACTGGGATGGACAGGATGAAGGAACCTTTCAGTCGCTGGGAGTAAAGATTTTCTCCGGGTGGAAACGTGGCTTTTCATTGTGAGTCATTAAATAGTTTGTGAATATGACATACCAGTATCTGTACTGAACTTGCATCAGTGTATTAACAAATGTATGTGTTAGTGGAGTGTGCAGGGGAGATTATGTAAAGTAGGATGAGGTCATTGGTTGTGGCTTGACTGTGGCTCAGCACTGGACTCTGCTGCATCTTCAGCCTCATGATGCATTTGGCTGAGGTGTTTAACAAGGCTTTCCAGTTGAGGGTTCCCCCCAAACTCCCTGATGAGGCGGTAGCTCTCTATCTCCAAGTCCCGCAGAGTCTGACGGGTGTAAGCGAACGAGCCTACCTTCTCCAGGTAGTCAACACAGTATCGTTTGATGTCCATGTTCTCCGTGCGCTGCCTCAGGATGTTCTGCACCTGGGTGCTCTCTGGACGCGACCATATGGCGTGAATGGTGGGGAAAGAGAACTTGCCCTCAGTCAGGTCCTCGCAGAAGCTCTTGTTCTCGCTGTACTCACGAGAGCTCAGGTTGGCGTAGTCGTCGCGGATCTGGAAAAAGAGGCCCAGGGTGTCCAGGAGGGGTTTCAGGTCCTGTTTCCAGTCTGAGAAGAGCTGCATCAGGCCAACAGCCAGGCCAAAGAGCCCTCCTGTTTTCTGTAGCACCATGTTGCGGTACTCCTGCTCAGTGGGACAGGTGTAGGTGTCCCTCCAGTGGATGTCCAGACCCTGACCGCGGTGCAACTCCAGCAGCTGCCGGGTAAACACTCGGACAGCCTCGGGGTGCTCCAGGGTCAGCACCTTCTCTAAGCCCAAGAAGTAGACGTAGTTGGCAGAGTTGATGACGGAGGGAATGCCATAAATGCTGTGAGCGACGGGGAAGCCTCGCCGGAGCTTGGAGCTGTCCTCGATGTCATCTATTAGCAAGCTGGCATTGTGAAGCATCTCCGTCACCTCGATGATCACCTGAACATGACACAACACACAAGATTTTGCAGAAATGAATACATGGATCAAGCATTATTTAACAAAGCGAGGCAGCTGGATTTTTCAGATCATGTGATATCACAAATCCATCTAGGCAGGCTTCTAAGTAGTTCTGCTCAATCAGTGTACCACTAAGAACTAGAGACAGCCATCGTGGTTCAGGTGAGATGACAAGTGACTGTTTGCTTGAAACAACAATCCTAAAGAGGTTTGTGTAGAGTAGATGCTGTTACACCATCAGTTATATCAGAGGAGCTCTGAGGGCTTTTCTCCACTTTCCGAATTCGGTAAGAAGTTTATTTACTAACCAGCTCCACTGGTAGCGCTCTCCTACTATATGATATGGTTTGCTGATGCAATTGGTTCAAATTCACCCATGACTGACAGATGGTTCTTCCAATGACCTGGCAAGTACTTTTTCGAAAGGGCCTGTCCTTTTCCAAACAGTTTCTAAGGGCGACTTCCCAGATGGTTCTGTGTAACAAACCATCTGGTGGGTGAGAATAACTGTGCCTGAATAAAAAAACAAACTTGTCACATTTTCAATTTCATAGTATTTCATGTTTTTATGTTGCACTGCACAACTTTCACGACACGAAACAATGACGTTTATGCTAAGAAAACATCCATCCCTCCTCTTAACTGGTGACATAGACACTAACAGGTCCTCAGGAGCTCTGTCTAAATTATGCATTACAACTTGTATACAGCAGAGGGTGCCATGTCTACACTCTTGTCTGTGCTGCTGCACTAGTGGGTCTTCATCAGCAGACAAAATAGTTGATGCAGAAACAAAGGAGGCAGTCAGTCAGAGGAAGAGTTGAGTGAAGACATAGTCGCATTCAGAGATTGTCAGGACTGCTGTCCATTGTATCTCATCTGCTCTACAACTCAAGATGTAACCAAGGGAGCACAAAACAGGCATGATGAGCTTAGACATCTGTTCACATGTGCACACTTTCACCTCGGGCTCAGTAGTTAACATCAGCCATAAATGAGGAGAATTCTTGTTGAGCTTTCCTCTCCAAGAGGCAGGACCCGCGCTTTACCAGACACTTCACTGCAATTATTTATTAGTTCATCTACCAGTGGAGCAGACAGTTAACGTCTTGTTTCCAACCTGATAACCAAAAAACGTCTTAATTTCATATCCATGTTTGACCCAAAACAGCCAGGGTTGCCATCAGGTGTCGGCAGTCTCGCGCTGGCCTTGCAGCCTGCTGGAGTGCTCTGCTGATTTAAAAGACAAGTGTTGTGGCCCTGTAATGAAAGCTGTTTGTATGGTGCTGGGGAAGCACAAAGAGAGACTCAGTGGGTCAGGCAGATGGCCAAGGCTGGGCCAGTTGAGCAGTTCATCCGCCAAATACAACCTTTCCTTCTGCAGGGTCCCGACACTTGCTTCCCTGCAACCTCAGTGAGCCACTTATAAAAAAAGAGAGGGGGTTGTGGGTAAGGCTACAATGAATGCACACATGAACCAGACAAGTGTTATGTAGCCAGAAACATGCTCATGGATGCCAAGGTTTATTGCATACAGTGGTCTTTGTGAATTACAATTCCCCCAGGAGCACAAAAATCACAACAACAGCTTCAGATAACAGCAGCCATCAAACCTGAACACAAGCACCAACAATTGGAGTTTTGGAGCATCAAGAGACTCCAAAGAATCAAACTGGTCAGGCTGCTACTCTAATTCTGCCGTCAATGTGTCCAAAGCGTTTAACACTCTGCGAGACTCCATTGATTATTACCAGAGGTGACTCACTGTTTGCCAAAGCTACAATCAGTGGTCCAATAAGAATGTGTACACTGCTTCACAACAAAAGAGTCCAATATATTGAGGAGAAAACACTCTCCAGCAGAAGATTCAGTTATCTGAAAACATGGCAAGAGTCCACATATTCTTTACTCAACTAGAAGTACAGACACTTGTGCAAAAACAGACTGGTAAAAGTAGAAGTACTTATTCAACTTCTTGACTCAAGTAAAAGTAAGAAAGTACAGGCTGCGAAATGAACTCAAAGTATAAAAGTAAAAAAGCATCCCCCAAAGGACATTTCAATAGGCCATTTCCTCGAAAAAGTAACTGAAGCTTACATCATATAAGTAGAATTTAAAGACTATTAAACTTAAAGGTACAATCGGTACGATTTGTCCAAACTGCTCTTAAAAGGCACCAGAAAGATAGTTGATTGTTGAGTCTCAATCCCAGGACATCAAATACTGACATTTTGGGTTGGTAATGCTGAGCACAGCCCAAAATTGAGGAAATAGAAAAATCCAGGCACAGGACTACGGGGGGTCCACTTCTCCGTTTGTATCCGTCTCATTACATCTGCCATGTGTAATATCAAGCTGAAATCAGTCTTGAAAATTGTTAATTTCCCTCAAATACATACAACTAAAGTATGAAGCCTGTTTTGAAAATGTAAGGAACAGAAACTAAGGATATGTTAAAATGAAGGGAGTAAAAGTCAAAAGTTGTGAACCTGAAAAATCTACTGAAAAACAGTCACAAAGAATTTGTACCCGATAACTTCTCATCTCAGGTTATGTACATGCAGAAATCTGTCTTACTTGGAGGGACTACAGCAGGTACTAACCATCAAAAAACACACCTGAGTCAGACCGCTGAAGTTAAGCCAAGGTTTTAACATGTTCAACCCACATGATCACACACCATGCCTACTGGATTATGTCATCATCACTCATCTGAACAGCAGTTTTGGTGTGAAAATAACAAAATATTGCAGATTTGTGTAAAAATGTTCAAGAAACTACAGTATAATCTTAATCCGGGTTTTATGTTTTGTGGGTAACCCTAACCCTTCATCGATTGGCTTGTGTTGTTTTTTGATGCTGAGTAGTAAAGCTGAAGCGATTTTCCACAATGTAATAAAGGAGGCTAGAGGGTTTTCCTGCAGTGTTTTACATAACGTGAATCAAGTGACACCTTCACTGTCATCATAAAGAATTAATACACTTTTATGAAATGAAACATTAACATTCAGGGGAAAGAGCAGCAGAGCCATTCCACCAAAGGTCATATATTTAATGAGTGTGGCTGTTGTTCAGCCTGTCATCTATTAACTAAATTGATCATGAAATGAGATATATCAGGATCTGTCTCATTAACTACCTCTGAGCTATTTCCTGAGGAAACCCTGCCATGCAAATGTATTACCCTGATCCAAGCTTCACTGCAACACCATCAGCTTAGTTTTGTTGAACCCTCTGACACTTTACAGGTTATATCTACACTGTACTCTCACCCTGCATCACTAACATTAATACCTAGAAAAAGCCCTGAGCCGAGGCAGCAGATATTCTCATGACTGACACATGTTACCAAAGTAAAAGACAGCAGACAGAATAAAAAGCTAACCTTTCTACACTTTCACAGAGAACAGGAGGACGCCAGTCAGATAAACGTCGCAGGCAGTTGACGTTTACAGAGGGAATTTCCCAAACCGCCTCAACCTGTACTGTACTTCACTGCAGAGAAGCACATATGGGGGGCTGATAAAAAAATCATTGTCAAAGGAATGACAGTGTGCCACTGTCACTGCTTCTGTCTTTCTGTAGGCTTGGTTGTTTCCATGGAGGCAACTTCTTGGCAGCAGCGTGCTAATGATGACGAGAGGAGTCTACATGACGGGTTCAGTAGGAGTTTACAGAGCTGCTACACACAGAGAGAGACGGGGGGAGACAATCCTTTGAAATGTGAGGTAAATTTAAACCTCGACTACCTGCTGTACCATCAGAGGCAAATCCTTTCTGAGGTGAAATTATCAGGAGAACAAACATAGATCTGCTCACAATCCTCATAAGAATACTGTCCATATGAACTTCCAGCTACTCTACATCAAGAAACCTATCATTTAAACTCAAAACTCTTCATGTAACACGTCACTACAGCCTTATGGAGCCCATGTTCTACTAAATTGAAAATGACAGCACAGTTGAGACACAGTTGACAGTTGAGAAATGTAGCAGCATGAAATGTGAAAATAATCAAGAATGCCACTCTGAATGTTGAGTCACTGCTTTTGTTAATTTTGCAAAACTGAATTCATTCATTTGTAGACACACAACTTACTGTACTAGTAGCAGTGTGAAAGCTGTGATTAAGTGTCTCTCCACTGATACAAAGTGTGAGATAGATGTTGCAGCCGGAGGAGGGCGGACACGACATCTATAATATTCAACAATTCCTCAGAAGAAGCTGACTACTGTATTACTCCTTCACACAGATGCAACTACTTTTCTTTTCATCACTTTGGGGGAAGACTTTCATGTGCACTGGAAGATGAAATGACCACAGCGGAAAATAGTGCGACCTCTGAACATCGTTGAAGATTAATCTATTTGGGGGAAGAGTTTATAAAAAAATTCAGGAGACGGGGAGACCTGTTGAGCAGCAAACCTGATGAGACCTGACAGTCTCAGCACTTAGCATTCTGTACTGTGAGAGTCATGTAGAATGAGAAAAACACACATTAGTCTCGATATCTTTATCACTGGACACAGGACCAGTATTCAGCCGTAAACTATGCCAAGGCCATCAGTCTAATAAGGTCAGTGGGCTGATCTCCATAAACAGACAGTGGGACCGTCCTGCTGCTTATTAAAAACCAAGAAATCATAAATGGCTAAAATGTAACTGTATGAAAAGCAGGAATGCCAATCAGTGTGCTTCAATCTAATCAGGCAGCATCCAAGAATATGTTACAACACTGTAATGGATGAGTGGAGGCGTATGTTTGCCTGGGACTTGAATCATGTTAATCCTTTGCTCGCAGAAGTGATCAGGAACACGAGAAGCTGAAGGAGGAGTAGCCTCTCAGCGGAGATGAGTGTGGCTGCAGTATGTCTTAAAATACACAAACAGTGTCTAAATGATGCCAAATATTTCCTTCTCATTCTGAATTACTGCACCATGGGGAATATACTGAAAAAAAAACAAAAAACAAAAACACAATAAAAATAATATTCTACCATGACCCATCTATTTACCTTCAAAAAGCATAAACCAGCAATGATTTTAAGGGTAGGGCTGCCTGTCATCATACTCCACTACAGCAGCATCCCACTTTTAATATAAGGCTTTAACTGAATTTCATCATGCAACAACCGCTTTCGATTAACAAAATATCCTGTTAACCAGCAAAGGCATTTTCAGGGAAAAACCTGGACTAAAAACCACAGCTACAAAAACTGATTTCCTTCACAGTGATTAAAGCATTGCTTTTCCTTTAATCACATTATATTTGTCTTTAAATTTGGATGGAAACACCAAATTGATTTCACAGGAATCTACTTTATAGCAGCTCACATGCAGCAAGTTAAAGTGCTTAGTGAACATAATTTAAAGACTACCTCAACTCATAAGGAAGTCTTTCACTCCCACCAGTAATACCACTCTTCCTCATTAAACACTCTGTTCAAATAGATTATTATCCTTTTAAGATGATATAGTGAAATAGTAAAAGGAGAGGGAAAGGCAGCAGATAATGGAGAAATCTGATTTGGCATGGGTGAATATCCATGAATAAAGGGTCTGTAGTAGTTGTATTACTGGTAGTGAGGCGTCACATGACCAGCATGCATACAAACTCGTAAAGACAAAGACGTGTTCTGAATGTGAGTGGCAAAACAGGAAATAGAAACAGTTTGAATGACAAACAGTGAAGTGAATTCAGCGCACATTATTTGGCCATGTTGCTTAGCACATTCTTAACCCCGAGGCAAAAGCCATTGTTTGGAAAAGGGAAAGACAACATACAACTTCTACAAAAAAAGAAGGCAAAAGACAGCCAACTACTGTCTAAGCAGCTCTGTGAGATGAAAAAGCAGATGTGGAAGTTGAGAACACATTATCTGACAAAGATCCGGTTTTACATCACTCATCTTTACTGAAGTGGTGCAAATACTGTTTTTTGTGGGCAGGTTCCTCTCCCCTTCATCCTTTGATGACTGTATTATTGTCTTTTGTATAGCACTTTATTTTGTTTGTATCCTAGCTACCACCAGTTAAGTTAGCTGCCACCGTTTTACCTTCCTTTTGTTTCACTTTTCTTTTTAACATAATTTCGAGATGTGATTACAAATGTAACACCGCTGAGCTACTTAAAAGCCCCAAGACATGAGTTGACACCTTGAAATGAAACAGTAGATGTAACAGAGCGAAGTGTGTTTTCAAAATGAAGAATAGAGAACGAACAGTCCAACTGTTATGAATAAATCCACAGTGGGCAGTAGTGTTTTTGTGTATTGTGTGTGCATTTTCACATATTTGACTAATTCCAGGCTGCATTTGTACGTAAACAGTGCCTTCCTTAGTCTTTATTCAGTTTCAAAAAGGAGCTCCGCTGTGCTGTTCTGGATGAGGGGAAGAAATGTGAACTGAACGTAATAAGCTCCGATCTGACACAGCGTGGTATTGTTACCAACATCAGCTGTAGTCTTAGAGCTTGGTCGGTACTCCAACTGGCTTAACAACCATGTAGAGAATCATAAATGCATAATAAAATAGAAAGGGGTTAATATTGGGCTTGCACCGGTCAGATGGCTACAAATGTGGCTCAAATGGGATGATCATATTGGTCCATATCCGCTGGAAGTTTAAGTAGATAACTATCTGTATAGAAGCCAATCAGCTTGTTTCTGACTTTCTCTGCCTTCTGGTTTCTTTGGGGGGTACATTTCTCTTATTCAAGATGAACTCTTCAAAAGTGAGCATATGCACCATTTACATGGGCAAACTAAATGCATCCATCCTGAGCAATTCATGAAATCAGCAATAAGGGAATGCTTTTTCACCCAACAGATCAAACAAAATGTAGAAAAGGGTAACTGTTCTGGTTTTGAAAGCATCGCTCCAGCATTTTCATTTCATTCCACTTGATCCTGGGCTGCATTAACAGCATCCTGTAATAAATCATGGATGCTCTACACTCTCGTCCAAGCTTTACATTTACATTCAGTTTGAAACAGAATACTCTGGTTGTATTGCAAAATAAATTGCCTGTTCAGAATGAGCACAGCATCATTTCACCTTTGTGGACCAATCTGCGACAATAAACATTGCACAACTCTGAATGTTAAGAGGCTTGAAATGGCTGATTTCTCACCTGCAGTTTGTCCTCGGGAACATTAAGCCAGTGGTTAAACGCTTGTGATAGTTTTGTCCTCACTTGCTTTCCTGAGAAGGAGGAGGAAAACAAAAGCTTGTTTGTCAAAAACAATAAAGATCAAATTTAATTGCATCTTTCACACTGATTATTGTTGCAATGATCAGCTCATTCTGCATTCAAAGTGGGTCCTACTCTGAGGCTTTCCTGACATTAGCATTTTTTCTCTCAATCCTTATGTTGCTGATATTTGAGAATTAACATTTTGTTGAGATCTATATTAACAAAGCTGGTGTGTGGTAGCTACATATTCCCAGAGAAACTACATTTTAAAAGGAAAATTAAATTGCCTTAGAACCTTTGCCTTAATGTTTTAATTTCAGGTAAACATGACACTGATTTCACCCTCACTGCTGTAGACATGAAGCATAAAATGCCAGCAAAAAACAGCTTTACAACAGAGTCAACTGAGACCAAAACAATACCAGCCTTGTACAGATGTTATAATAATTATATCCCACCTATCCATTGCAGTCACTTAATGGTCTAAAAGTCCAAAACAGTTACATCTTTCTTTCTTTTTTTATATTGCAGAGCTAATTTGGGGTTAACTTGCAGGTCAGCCTGAGCACCCAACTCTGTTTAGGCAACAGTAGAGGCGAGATGTGACTGTGCTCAAGTTACTGAGAAGTAAAAAAAAAAAAAAAAAGTAAAAGTCTTGCTGCTGCTCTGAATGAGACCGGACGTTTTCTGTTGTTCAAAATCTTGGCTTAAAGGAAGTTTTTCTTTGACCCCTACTTGAAAGCCATTTCCAGCTGAGTGCTACAACAGTGACAGGATGAGTACATTCCAGACCACGCAAACATAACAAACATATTTACTAAATTTATGATGAGGACTTGTGTTTAATATAGCAACATTTTCCTTTAATAAGTATGTCTGTTGCAGGACTTCAAAATAATTGTATCTTTCAAGCCTTAATGACAGAGCGGCACTGCAACAGAGGAAAACATCTGACTAACTGACACACTTAGGACCTGTGCTATGGTTCATGTTAGGTGATTGTTTTTTGTGATTATGTCTTCTGTGTATGCTGTTCCATCACATTCATCTTTTTAGGCATCTTGCTGATGTTATGATCAAGTGCCTAACAAGATGTGAGCAGATTAGGGCTCAGTGTAGCTCTAGGACTCATCAGCAGTACACACAGCTTTTTGATGACCTTTAAGATTCATGTCTGTACGTCTTTAATTCAGTGTGCAGTGACTGACATGGAAAGAGACTCACCTGGCAGCTGCAACAAGTACTTGTATGGCTCCAGTAGAATTCGCTCGGAGGCTGCTTGCGGGTCACTCTCCATTGCTTCAAGTTTACACAAATCTATAGTAGAGGACAAAGAGCAGAAAAAAGTAAGAAAAACCAAGACTGTCATTTTTGATGATTAATGAGCAGCCCTGGGTATTTATATGCTGTGCTATTCAGCCTCATCAACCTTTTATGATAAAAGGTCAAAATAAAAAGATCTGTGGAAGGACTTTGTTTTTGGACAATTAATCTTTTGGCTTAATTGTCCTGTAATTAAAGTAAGATTATTAATTCAGAAATTAGATAATGTAAGAGATTTAAAAATCAAATCAATTGTATAGCCCGAAATCACAATCACATTGCCTCAATGAGCTTTACAATGTGTAGAGTGAATGACATCTTCTGTCCTTACACCCTCAATTCGAGTTAGGAAAAACTTGATTGAGAGCTGGTTTACAAAAGTAATAGTGATCTTACTGAGCTCTGGAAGTTAAAAGGTTGCAAGTCCTCAATGACACAAGCGTAAGCATAAGTATTTAAGATGTGTTTAGTAGAAATTAGTGATAATTTTGGTGTGTTCATGCTGGGTTCATGTATCTGTTATTTCTCAGCACGAAACTTAGAACTGGCTCTTAACTGACAGATCGGGGAACCGGTGTCGAGTAGAAAGAACTGTAACCAAATCAAAATGTAGAAAAGAGTGCTCTGACATGACACAAACAATTTCAGACTCGAAAGCGATCTTAGTGTTACTGACATCAGATACATAACTGTACAATTCTTCTAGTCACTTAGCAGCACAATACACAGGAACTATATGGGTATGATACCCATATAGTTCCTGTGTATTGTGGGTATCATATGCGAGTCCTTACACACAACCAACAAGGAAATTAAAAATATCAGCATGAGATGACAAATTTTCATGATGTGTGCCAGACACATGCGCAGAGCCAATATATCCCCCTAGTGCATGATGTCACACTCATCACATGACAGGATAAGTTACAACAATGACATGAGTGGTGAATCACAACAACTGGTTATGAATGATGTAGCAATAACAATAGAAAGGCTTCGCTGTCTTTGAGAGCTAATGATTATCACAGAAAAATATGTATTATTTGTGTACACCTGAATTTTAGATTTACTTTAATAAAAAGTCATCAGCATAAAAAAATAAATAAATACAATTATGAAACCTCTATCTAGACCATGTAACATGAGGGAACTGAATTCCGTTAAAAAAGGAAACCATTCACTGCAGCTCTGCTTGTGACAGTGACGCACAGCCTCACAGCTACTCATAATTAAGTCATCACACTGCCATGGCCTTTTCTATCACATAAAACAAAGCTGCATTTCTATTTCCACCAAGAGATGGGGGAATATTAGGGAGGCCCGATCTCTTTTTGGTTTGTAATATTTACGGAGTCATCGTTGCTTTTGAAATGCTGCCACACCCTAGCATGTAGCTAAAGAGTTACAAGTTCAGGTACACATTACTAGCTATGATTGTAGACTTCATTGCAGACTTTAACTGTAAACACACATTTTCATCAGTAAGTGTTTGACGAGACTATGTCAAAAAATATAGGTCGTTTCCTGGATACATCAACTACTTCATGATATCTATGACATAGGTGCGCTTTAAAAATGTTGGGATATTGAGTTTCAACATAAAGTCAAAACAGAGTATTAAAAGAAGTGTTAATTATTAGGCAGCAGGTTTTCCCCATCATGCTGACAACGCCTTAAACTCTCCCATCCCTACAAATAACTAAAACGATAACATGAATCAACTTTAAATAACTTTGACCCAAATACTAAAAGAAAGGAGAACTAAAATGCTGCTGCTGCCGTTACCAGTTCACCTCAGGTCCCCTCCACTGAACTTCACTCCACCCACCTTGGCTGCTGACTGTTCAGTCCGCTGACTAGCCGGTCCTGAGTTCCTATTAGCCAGAATGCTAGGTAGCTAGCGTTAGCAGGCTAACATAAACGCGCCAATATATCACAAGTGAGCATTTCTTCCTTTCTTTCTTCGTCAAAATAAAAATTCCCACTTAAACGGTGGTCGACTAAGGCACACGATATGACTGCCACATCCACACTTTCACATCATTTTAAGGTCCGCTTGTTACTGGCTAATTTCACCATGCTATGCTACGCTAGCGTAATTTCCACTGAGGACTGTGCTGTCACTTTTCAAATCAAGCTAGCATTCATGAGCTACATATATATGCTCCTTACAGAGCAGGCGCAAAGCAGGAGGGGGTGTAACATGGGTGCCTCGCGCATTGTGTGTTGCCGTTAGGCTGCCACATTGCCCGGCAACAGCTTCCGACTTATAAGTAAAGCAGGAAGACAAGCCTCCCGTGCCGTCGTTGTGTTGAGCGGGCCTCGCTGTAACATATATCGAGCACACATATGTGTTCCAAACCTGGGAGTTGTAGTTTTTCCGTGTTTTTCTTCCCTGTATTGTGAGAGCCACCCAGTAGGATTACTTCTTACACCTTGCCATGGATATTTTTCTCTTGCATCAGCCAATCATATGCTGCTAAGGCGTCTCCCTTCACTGTGGCATCCAATAGGCGGACGCGCTTTGGGGAAAGGCGGGATTAGGACGCCCGTCAATCATTCTCAGGAGGCGGGGGAGAGGATCACAGAGAGAGCTAGGCTAGAGGAGCTACTCAACAAGGCAAACAGCAGCGCTCTGCGAAAACGACTTTTACCCATCCGCATCCAACATCAACTGGGGGCCAACGGACGACGCTAAAACCTGTCAGATTTTTCACATAAATGTTCCTATGGATTACTAATACACTTTCGTCGAAAAATAGGAGTGTTTTTCAACTTGACAGCATAGGTAAGCCTGCTTTTGTTCGGCAAAGCCATCGCTATTTTGAACATTTTACTAGCTTGCTTCCCTGCTGCTACCAAGCCAACCTTGACGTTAGCTAACTTGTTAACTAATGCTGGGATGTGTTTAGGGGGGCTTTATAGAATGAATGAATTAGGCGACTGGACTGCAAAAAGCTGTTGGCCGAGAATACAGAAAAAAACTTGCTCAGCTCGATAACAAAGTTATGCCGTAGCCAGCCAAATTAAGCTGATGAGCACAGTGAAAGGTTATGCTACTCCGGGGTTGAATAGTTTCGAGCCTGCTGGACAGGCGCCGGAGTGTTGTGTTGTTGAGCGGAGGAATCCTCGGAGAGGTTGTCGTCGAGCAGCGCCTGTCATGGTGCTCCTTGATAGCCGTCAAAAGTGATAATACACGAAACCATCGGCGACCTGTTTACGCTTGACATGGCTGCAGGATGTGATTGTTCGACCAGCGACCGAGCGGTGTAATTTAACAGGTAAAATGCATTGTCAGGCTTTTCTTTTGTGCCAACAGTGTCGTTAGCTTTCTCCCGGTCGACTTGGACCAGTGCAGGCTGGACCAGATGGGCTACCTTGTACCAAGGAGCTCATCGTTTGATCAGTTGAGGCTCTTTTACCAAATGCGAGGTGGACTATTTTCCCGAGAGGACTTGTGTTGTGCTCAATGCCGTGTGTGTGTGTGTGTGTGTGTGTGTGTGTGTGTGTGTGTGTGTGTGTGTGTGCGTGACCAGTCTTTTGCGAAATTTCCGTAGCTGGCAACATCCCCACTAACAAACTGACGGGGCAGGGGGTTTAAATGGGCTCGACGCTTTAGTTAATCACAGTAGTGGGGTTTAGGACAAGAGAAAAGACAGACGGGGCTCTGGCTGTGTTTGTGTGTGTGCTTGTGTGCATTATTGCTGCTGGTGGTCAATCACTCACTTGCAGCGGCCGGTCTAGCAAATTGTCTGGGGCGGATGACATTGTATCCTCAGCGATCATTCACCGCGACCGAGGGGAGCCTCGAATGAGGGCTGCGACCTTGGCTCCTGTTATAACAATAAAATGTTGTCGGTATTAACGCGGTGTTGCAGCCTCACGAGTCTTCCTCGGGCTTGACCTTGTTGCGAACCGTTCCCGTCGACTTATTTCTTTGTCAGAGGCGACGTTACTCCGTGAAACAGTCAGCGAAAACGCCAGACCAGTCGACACGGAGAGCATTTAGCGAAGAAACAAAGTGACTTTTAAAAGGAGGGGGCTGCACGGCTCGGGCTCACTTTGTTCAACTTGACGCTGTTATTGCGACACGGCTTCCGACGTGACATTTCTCTAAAGGTTCTGGTTCGGTGGCCGTGCTTTGCCGGGCCATGAGCGGTGTTATTATCGCTCTAATTTCGCTGTCGAGTGGACTCTCCGCAGAGAGCAGCGCGACGAGACAAGGGGGAGAGGAAGCGAAATCGAAAATGAACGGTGTCGGGGCAGCTGCATTTGTGGAAAAACCACGAGCTTCGCCTCCGAGAGAGAAATGGCTGTAACGAGGGGGGGCAGGTGAATCGCGACCACCGTTTCCCGCAATTTCCAGTGTTTGTGCGCTCAAGTGTTCTCCCCCCTTTTTTTTAGCAGACTGTCAGCTACAGAAATGGCGTCATCCTTTGCTGTAGTGTTGGTATAGTCAGTGCAGTGCAGACAGCGGGCACACCACGCTGCCGTTCTCAAAGAGCCGAGCACCGTGCGGCGTTCACTGTACCCATCACTTCATCCTACACCACTCCATTATCCGTGCATTTTGCTGCGTGGACCGAAGGAGGAAGTCGCCTCTTTACTTTTGCGTTTGCTCGCCCCTTCGCAGCCACAAGCCGAGCTGCTGACTGCTGCTTACTTGCTTGCTTGCTGGCTGGCTGACTACAGCGCACTGGGCATTACATAAACGGCTTTAGGGGGCTCTGCGAATGAGAGTGATCAGCCTGCCACGGTTTATTTTGCAACACAGATATTTTGGGGAATGTGGCTCCAGAGATCGAGCACGCATACCATTAGCCCGTAGCATTAGTTTGGATTATTAAAGCGAAGGATCCTTCAACTTTTCTTTTTTTCGCCCCTTCTTCTTCCTCTTCTTCTCCTCGAATCAATTACAGCCTCAGCGCAGAATGGATCCCTCAAGCTCTGCAAGGAGGTTTCATGTGCAGACGATGTGTTTCTCTAAAGTGTGTGTGTCTGCCGCCCAGCTTCTACATGGCATCCAGCAGTGTAGCAGGAGAAGTGATGTCATCATAACATAGCCGTGTCTTGTTGTGGCAGACGGAAGTTGGCACTGTCTGAAATGACTAACAGCTTCTTCAACCTCTGTTTTCAGCCCCGGATTCGTTACACTGGTCACCTAGAGGACTCATAGAAAGATGAAGGTAGGTTCATTCATTTATTCTTCTTGCATGTCGTGTTGAATGCGATGGGGGCAAACTCAATTAAATCACTATACTACTCCTGCATCACCACGGTCCCATTTAACTCCTGATCGAACATGCCTTCAGCGGGCAAATCACACATGAAATGATATATATATATATATATATATATATATATATATATATATATATATATATATATATATATATATATATATATATATATATATATATATATATATATATAACTCTGTCCTTCTCATGAATAAGGCCCCAGCTGAACTTTTTTATTAAAAGTCAATTCTGGTCTTGTTCAAACACAGGTGCCAAGTGCCTTGGACATGGGCCAGTGCAATACATTTATTTGATAAGCATGATATTGAGTTTCAAGTGGCTTCAGCTGCATTTGCAAACACAAATTGGGATCTGGTATTGTGATGCTGTGCTTTGTTATGCAATTACATGCTGAGGTAGGGCCCAGACATGTAGTGATACATGTTAATTTCAGTTTTAAAAACAGCCTTCATAGAGAGTGTCTAACCTAAATTCATCTTCAAGCTATTGGTGCATAATAATACATGAATAACAGAATAAATGAGCTGTGAAATTTACAAAATATTCAAAAGCTCTGGCATTGTTTTCTCAGGCTCTATTCATTTTTTAAAAATGCCACAACTGTCATTGTTTGGGAACTAGGATGTGATGCGAGCTTATTTAATCTTTTCTTCTAATCTTTTTATATGTGAGGCTGTTGTTATGCCTGCAGGCTGTTGTGTCTTAACTTGTCATTTGTTGTCATGCATGGAGTTGCAACCAGCAGAGGAGTTTCCCTTTTAAATTAATTGGTGTGACGCACAATAACTTAAGCGAGTGTCTGCATTTTTAGTTACATTTTCATTTGGAGCACATAACAGCATCATGGGAAAAGAGTAAAGAAAGTAGAGGGTGTGAGCACTTTGACAAGCTCTGTTAGTGAAGAGTAGTGGTGTGAACATAGACTGCTCTCATAGTGATTTGTAGTCTGTCAGTTTGGCCCTAATGGTGTTGTGCTTATTGTGGTTAATCAAGCTATACCACCACCCACAGACACCTTAGCAGATGACCAGATTATCCAATTAAAATTTAACCTAAAGCATCCGGCGATTTGCAAATAGCTGCCAACACATTTGTCTGCATTATTCATTACATGTTTGTCAAAACTGTGAGAGGATATCTTTTTTTTCTGATCCAAAGCTTTGCCATGTGCGTTGTCTGCACTTGTCCCATTACAAGTAATGCTGGCCTGAGCTGCAGGATGATTTGTGGTTATATAATGAATTGTTTATATCAGAGGAAAACGGTGGATTTCTGATTGTCATGACTGGAAGTGCATCCCAGTGAAAAGAGAGCATCCAGGCACAGGTGATGTTGAAACAAAAGTGGTTAGTACCTAACTCACTCCTTGGGCTAGTTCTGCTGCTCAATTTCCTACAAGTGCCTACTTGAATAAAGCTTAATACATGAACCGAACATTCATCTAACTGTTGCCGTCAGTGCTCATGCCCATTTTGCAGTCATTATTCTCTCTAGCTGGATAGCAGTAGGCTTTTATTAGGCAATTATTATGCTTGCACATGGTTATTTTCATAACTTCTGACAGGAGTGATGTTTTAACAGTGAACTATATGGTTTAATGTTGTAGCATTTGTTGTTTTCATAGTGCTCTGAGTCATCTGGCTCTATTGATGCTCATGGAGCGCTCACTTATTTTACTGCTCTCTCTATAGTAGGAGCATCTGCTCAGTGCCTCAACAGTAAATTGCTCTGTAACGAAGACAACTTTTCATTATGTTCATTTAGCATCTCATGTCACTTTGGCTTATGGTCTGCAGCCTTTGTTTTATCGACTACACTCACTGCTAAAACATTGTGTGCTGAATGAAACTCCTAACATTGGACATCATAAAAGTGGATGTGTTAGATAATTCTTATCTACTATTATGAGATTTTTTACAGTTCTTAATGGACTTAATCTGCAAAGATCATGGTAATGCCCTTGCTCAAACTTGAATCAAGAAGTCCTTGCTCGAACAGAAATATTCTAGTTGATGTATTCAGCCATTGCACTTTGTCAGTGACCCCGGCAACCTAGACAAGATGCAATAAAAACGTCTGAAGCAGTAATACCAGCAATCCAGGCTCATATTAAATATTTCATTTCAGACTGAAGCACTGTCTCACAATGTCCATGCCATCCGTCCTCGCCTTCATTTCATTAATAACTTAATTCTGTAGTCTACATGCAGTTAACTGTGCTAAGACAGTCATGCATCAGAAATTCAGAAACGCTTTACCTTTACACTACAACAACTACAAAGTCTTTTATTCGTCATTATAATAAACCATAGCTTTAATAAGATTGTTAAAGTAAAAACTTGTAGACTTTATCTGTCCACTTTATACACTTGTGGAACATGTACGGCAAATTACAACTCTGTTGTCTTATTCTAAAATTGTAAAAAAAACAAAAAAAATTTCAACAAGCATGCTGCCAGCTACTATGTTGGAGTGCACAAATTTAGCTGCATATTATTAGCTACCATTATGTAGCAGATAATATAAATCTCCCAATATTGGGTCAGTAATTTACTGGACATCACAAAATGTATATTTAAATTTAATTATAAAATATTTCTGCGTTTTTTTGTTTGTGAGGTTAAAATGCTCATTGTCATAAATATTCATTTTCATAATCAGCACATGGCAGGCAGAGACATTCATTTTGCAGGACATACGTCAGTTAAGGGGACTCTGGATCATAGTACCATTTTTGTATCCTCATAGTACAATAAAATACAACAGGCGTTTGCTTTCAGCCCATGGCCCACTGTTCATTTTCAGTCTTTGTCCTCCAAGGTTGAAGTTTTTGGGCAGCACTGCCAGTGAGGAAACAGCACCCAGATGATGTCATCGGGGTTACCTTGGCTTGGGTGTAAGAGGCATTTAGGAGACCGGACGAGTTCAGTAAAATACAATATTGAGTTGTAGAGCTTGACTGATACTTTGGGGCTGATATTGATCTATCGTCCAATGAACACAAATGTTTTGCAATGATCAATCAAATGTAGTTATCTAACACTTGTGACAAATATGTTACAGATGCTAGAGATTTTTCAGTTTAACAAAAATCTTTATTATTATTATGGTGGTGTAGCATCTTTTTCTACATTATAATCTCTTAAAAAACAAGGTTTCGTGCGGGGGCATTGGTGGAGCTGTATTCAGTTGCCTTATGGGAAATGTAAGATTTAGTCTTTTCAAAGCTTGACCTTTTTTAGTGGCACAAGGCTGCTTCAATTTTGACCACTCTGATTTCAGTCTGACTTTTGTGAGACACCCAACTTTATGGAAGCACAATACTAAATCACTAGATTACTCCTTTGACTGCAGCTGGCAGTTCAGTGTTGCTCTCTTGTGTCAAACTGTAACTGTTCAGACATCTTTGATAGAAGCGCTTTGTAAGAAAACTGCCGCGCTGCTGTGAGAGTGAAATGTTGAGTTTTTCCTGCATTTAGACGAGTTAACAGCATGTGTTGCCATCGTGATGTGGTAAGTACTTAAGCATTTGGGACAAGGCCTTTAGCAGACCAGGTGCAACAGGCTGCTGTAGTTGAGGACATCCCTGCCTGGGAACCAAGTATAAGCACTGAAACCCCCACTGAGCCCTCACTGCTACAACACATTCAGAAGGACTTTGCAAAAATATGATATTTGCGTTTTGGAATTGGCCGTTGTTTTGAGTCCATATGTTTGGTAAATGGTCAGGAAATGCGTTGCCTCAAGAGTATAATCAGCAGTGATTTGTTTATACATTTATTTAAATGCAGAGTTTATTAAAAGTTCTGTCGCTGGTTTAAATCGTATGTGATGCTGGAGGAGGAGTGGATTTGCTGGACTGCTCTAAATTTTGGGTAATATGTTTTTGCTGTTTGAAGCAGCCAGGGCATTGCCAAGGCAACTCCTGTTGAACAACCAGTCACTGGAATTGTGGTCACTCTGGTTTGGACAAAGAGGTGATTCACAGCAGGATTATTGTACGTGTGAGCTTGGCTGGGAGCGAGCTTAATTCTTTCCTGCATGCCTCTTGCATGTTCCTTTGTTCGGCCTACAAGCCTATTCATTACAGCACAATATAATGGGTCAAAAACTATTGTTTATAATTTTCTGTAAGGCTGCATACCACCTGAACGGTAGGTTCAAAAAGTGTTCGTTTATAGAGACATCAATATATTGTAACTTGCAAAATGAAATAATTGATTTGTTGCGCTGCAGTTAAGTTCACATGATTCCGCTTTTAAGTGTTACTTCATTCTGTTAACAGCAAAATAATCACAAACATACAATAGTGATGCATCCATTATAACAAGAACTTGTTTAATTTGTCTCTTAGAGTCACACAATGTAATGGCTCTAAAAACGTTTCTTTAAATTTTAGAACAGCAGTGGGAGTGAGCTAAATTGTTGGTGGGAAAACAAGACACAAACTGACTATCTGATTTGAAGTGGAAATCCCACATGGTAATGTAATCAGGCCTCCAGATGCTTGAACTGGAGATTCACAAGAAACAATTAGATGACGCACCCTCACACTTGGTTACTGATTTGATGGATGGATGATGAAGATGTTGGGAGATAGTGAGAAAACGGTAACAACAAGGTTTGCCTATAATTTTAATCATGTATTCGCTGTTAATTTTATCTGCTCCTACATCATCTCTGCATCATCTGTGAGTTAAAGTGGTGAAAAAAACATTACTCAGTGTACTTGAGATATCAAGTTTTCTTGAAGACCTGGGTGTGGAGGTGTTAGGAGTCCTACCCTGAGAACATTGTATATTTTTTTTATTTCATTTCACATCATTTTGCATCATTATTAGATATGTGTACATAAACCGGTAAATGCTAGAGCAGATGATACATAAGCAACATGCAAAAAGCTTAATGATAAGACTTAGTTCGATGCTCTCCACATTGACTTTAAATTCAAATGTCTGTGCCTAATCTTTACAACAGGAGGGAACACATATATCACTACTGATATATTGAAATCAAAGCAATTAAAGTTTTACATAAATCTTGCAGCTGGTTCAGGCAGAGCACATTCTAACTAGTTTATAATAACCATCAATTTTCAATAATAATGTATCAATTTATGTAGTGATTTTATACATGTTTTGTATGTATAATCTGTGCTCGCACACAATTACGGACCATTCACACAGGTGTTTTCACCTTCGATGCCAACAAAGTTGTCTTCTTAGGTCTGTATACACCCATAACCTGTCTTGTACCTTTCAGGGCAGGTTAACTTACTCCAATACTAGCTTTATTAGTACATGAGACTCTTACCACAGAGTAGGTGAAATTGCATGCATTTTTTTTTTTTCATTTTTCCCACCCCTATGAAATACAATGGTGTTATATTATTGGACGACAAACCTTGTTAGAAACTGAATTTTGGACCCGCCAAACATTATAAAATGATTGATTCACCATCATACTAATTTTATGGAAAAGAGATACTCATTCTTGGCACCTTTCTACAATTGCTGTAATATATTACATAAAATAAATGTTGGTCTACATAAATGGTTATCAGTGTGACTTTTAGGGACAGTGCTTGTGTGACTGTCCTTAATTACATTCCACCACTGATTAAAAGTCGATGGTATTGCGAGTGGCTGACATCAGCATGACATTACCAAAAGGCTTGTATGAAAATAAGTCAGACTTGGATTCAGTCCAGTCCTTCACTCTGCACCAATGGAGAATATAAATGGGCTGATGTAGATATTTTGGAAATAATGATCTGAGCAATCATAGACTGTAAAACATCCATGATAACAACCTGTGATAGAATGAAGGACCTTCCACTGACTGACAGCAGTGTAACTATTGACTGACCATGCAAATGTGTAGGTTAAGTTCAGCAAAGGATACCTGCATCCTTCCATGGTAGAGCCTCTTGGAAAATTCCAGTGATCTGTTTTACAAATGACCAGGGCACTCCCGAATGATTGATATAAAGTTAGGCCATACACCAAAGTGAATTACAGGTTACACCAATCACGCCACAACAGTGCCATAAGTATTTTTTTCCTACTTTTTTTTTTTTTTTTGCAGATTTAACTTTGATTACTTCCAGACATTGCTTTTTTTACTGAGTTGTAGAATAAAAATGCTTAAGTCACTCAGACTGTCCAAGAAATGCACCATAAGCAGCAACAGCAGCTTATTTTCAACCGGCGCTCTGTGGAGTTGGCTGTTAAATTTTTCATGACTTGAGAGTCTTTATTGAGCAGAAACCGATCTCATTCTGCTGCTGCCACTGTCACTCTAGTCTAGTGTGTTTTGTTTTTTTGGCGAAGCTGGAATGATTTCAAAGCCCTGACTTAATGTAGCTGCATTTGTCTGTGTTGTCCTCTGAATAAAAAGGCTCGGATCACGCTAGAAAATCAGTTCTGTGTGTGGTTCATCAGCAAGGACAGAGTCGCTTTATGACTGTCAACACAAGTGCACCATCACCTCTGGGGTTTGTTTTAAATGGCTCCTTTATGGAGGGAAAAAAGCTTTTATTGCACAAATAAAATTAGTTTGTTATCTAATGGTGATATCTCAGCTCATTTGACTGATATACAAGTCGATCATCCTTATAGTAACTACCTGTGTTAGGCTATTTGTTCTCTCGTGGTGTAATTAAAGGTGTACTACATAGTTCATGGGGATGACATCTTAATCTGAAGAGATTCATGAGTGAACAAATGGGATAAACAAACTGACCTTATAGGACAACACAGTTTCATACTGTTTTACTCTGTTAATATTTGCCAGACCCTGCCACCTTTCCTAGCTTCAAACAGTGTTCTGGGGACCTTGTTCTCCTCTGAGAGAAGCTTGTTTTCAGTTAAGGAAAAGATAAATATTTCTGAGTTTGAATTTCTTCTCCAAAACTACGTAGAGCCCCATAAGCAAAGTTATGGTACAACTCTTTACAGCTTTGTTTCTTTGTATGCCAGCTGCAGGTGTGTTCTGTCACCCCATGTCAAGTCACATTTTTTCATGATTAATCAAGCACGTGTTGCTGGAGAATATTTTCCACATCAGTAGCACAAGGCGAATAGCCAAAGAGCTTGCCTTGATTGTACCACCGCTATTACCATTACATTAACTTATGCATGCTGTAGAGGTGCTTGAGGCTCATGATGAATACCGCCGTGCTCTTTTCATAACAGAATCTCAGATGAGAGCATCTCTTGCTAGGTGGCGTGGTGTTTTAGCTTATTTTAGGTTGATGAGAGGATGTTTAACACCTCCCAAAGGCACAGGAATTCCGCCGCTCTGAGCTTAGTCATCTTGATTGGTTGATCTTATGAGCAGGGGAAACATTGTCTGTCTTTCAGCGCTGGCAGGAGTGATAAAAAAAAAAAAAGGAGTCGTGTTTTTCTCTAGACAGCTGAAGGCTAAATGACAGTCTAATCCGAGGAATGGAATTTTCTTTCATAGTTGTAGCTGAATGCTGGAAGGTGGGGCATGATCAGTGGAAACAACAAACTGTTCTCTGTTTGTCTTGGCATGTGAGCATGACAAATGTAAATCTGGCCTCAGTAGTGTGTTGTCACCCCTGCCTTGTTGAGTTGCGGAGGTTTGGCAGCCACAGCTGTCAGGCCGCCCTCTCTGACTCAGTAGCAGGACTCTGCCTCTAAGTAAAAGAAGAAGAAGGGAACAGGCTTAGAGCAGGGGAAGCAGGGGAGGCAGGGGGAAACAAGCATTAGTATAACAGAGGAGCTTGAACAGTGCACATAAGCAATCCAGCTTCTGAGTTGCAGCCGTGACTGACAAGAGCGTTGGTTAGCGGGTGGAAATGGCTCCTGCGTCATGTTAACCTGGTGTTGGCAAGGGCAGCTGGTGCTGAGGCCAGACTGCACTAAAGACTAATGAGGTGTTTATCTGAGAGTTGGGGAGGCTGAAGTGCTCTGGACTCTGCCCCTGAATCCCATCTGTCAGAATCCCAGAGACACCGGAGAAGAGGCATCTAGTCGTGACCTGACTGTGACGGGCTCAGGGCCCTCTTAACACAGACAATGTAATTTGTCCATCTGCTAACAAACATGTTTCTGGCTTTTTTTTTCTGCGATCAGCTAGTTTGAGTTTTTTAGATGGATGAGTGTCACATAGATTACATAGTGCACCTTTAACCTTAACCATGTTACATACCGTTAACACGTAGCAACATAAAACTACAGAGAAATTGATAATAAGAAGTGAGCTTTGTGTAAAAAATAACAGGTGAAAAGCATTAAATTTTCCATGTGGGATACAAGCCCCCGTCTCCTGGGTGAGAGTCTTATACGTCTTGAAACACTGCGATAATTGATACTCAAAATAGGTGGCAAATTATATTTAACAGTTAAAAACTGATTGGGTAATTTCTGCAACTTTAGCAGCTAAATTTGATAAAAGCTGAATCTTAAAATGATTTGTATTTTTATTGCAGTTTTGTATCACAGATATACATCTTCATTATTTCTAACCATAGTGCAAAGAGAACCTCATCAGTTTGGTATGCAAAGTGTCTTTCAAGCACAAGATAGAATACTTTGTAAAACACTACTTATGTTACAGTTGGCAAGGCTGTCTTCTGATTTTTAGTAGTGACTACTGTATCTACTTTTAACCTAATCAATTGGAGCACATCTCATTTGCACGAGAGCCAAACACTGGTTGCTCTGCATGTTTACTTGACTGAGAGGTATGCTAATGCAACACCGGTTTGATTAATGGGAAAGGGAGTGTTTTCTCTTTAGATAATAACCACTCTGCCGCTACAGGTGATCTCCACCTCTGTTAATGTCAAATGAATTGGATTATTTATTTTGTTTGAGTCCGTGGCCCATAGTTCGTACTTGTTTTATTTCTTGGTCAGATAAGATAATGTAGAATCCAGCCTCAGGTCACACGTAACTTAATGAGGGATATGAAACCCATATGCTCATTTACTGCAGAACAGATTTTTAATCTTATTGCTGTTTCACCTGTCATATTTCATACAGCATCATTAGCGGCTCACTGATTACTCCAATTACGGAGGTTCTGATCATGTTTATGTGACCCAGATACTGATCTGAGTCATTTGATATTGAAAATCTGCCAAGTTGAAATCCTGAGTGATTATTCATGTTTTATTATCTTGCATAATACAGTTGCACAGCTACTTCTGATTTGACTACATGATGTTCTTAACTCTCCAGTATGCTTAGTATCCACAGAGAGAGGAGTGTCAGCGGGATCTGGTTGTAGCAGGAAGATATGAGCAGCATTTTGAGAGCTTCAATCTCTAGATTGAACAAAATACACAAGTTCAAACACAGTGTTGAGTCAGTGCTAGCTCTTAAGAAGCACGGTGCACCTGCATAGCTGAAATAGAGGCAAAGCAGCTGTTTTTCTTTGTTTTTTCCCCCTCAAAGCTGCTGTGCTCACTTCTGCTTAAGCGCTCTATCAATGTAGAACTCCTCCATGAAAGCTGTTTCTTTTTTCCATGCCTCTCAAGGTTTTTGCTCATGTGCAATACTGTAGAAACTGCTCCAAGGGAAAAAGGATCTGACTCGGTCACAAAACATCTTGCAAGGAGCAGATCAGTTTGGGCAATAGAAAAAAAAATCGTTAACCTGCAAACAGTTACAAGATGACAGGTCTTAGATTCACATATGTTGACATGGACACTTTCACTCTTAAAAGTGGTTTGGTTATGGCACAAGTATGTGTCACAGAGGCTGACAGCAGCTGGTTCGAGTGCTTAGTAGTTTTTAGTTTTTGAATGACAACCTGTGCACTCTTTGCCCTCGTCATGGGAACAGTGAACAGCTGTAGACACAGCCCATGAGATTTATGCACAAGATTTTGTTAAAGTGTCTTTATAATAGGACAAAAATGAAAGATAAAACGTGTTGAGTTTACATATCTTCCTGAGTCTTGTATAAATGTAATATGCATAAAGTGTTTGGAGAGAGTGCTAAATGAACCACCACATATTTCTTTCAGCAGCTAACGTGATGTAAAATTGGGAGTGATCTTATCCACTGAGCATTAGTACATTTCATTCATTCAGAAATTAAGGTGTGTGTTACGTTGTTCAGTGCACTGCTTAAATAAATAACATTTGCAGTTTTGCATGTTGTAGTTAAAAACCTGCCGTGCATATACACTATATTACCAAAAGTATTCGCTCACCTGCCTTTACTCATTCTATGAACTGAAGTGCCATCCCATTCCTAACTCATAGAATTCAATATGATGTCGGTCCACCTTTTGCAGCTATTACAGCTTCAACTCTTCTGGGAAGACTGTCCACAAGGTTGAGGAGAGTGTTTATAGGAATTTTTGACCATTCTTCCAAAAGCGCATTGGTGAGGTCACACACTGATGTTGGTCGAGAAGGCCTGGCTCTCAGTCTCCGCTCTAATTCATCCCAAAGGTGTTCTATCGGGTTCAGGTCAGGACTCTGTGCAGGCCAGTCAAGTTCATCCACACCAGACTCTGTCATCCACGTCTTTATGGACCTTGCTTTGTGCACTGGTGCACAGTCATGTTGGAAGAGGAAGGGGCCCGCTCCAAACTGTTCCCACAAGGTTGGGAGCATGGAATTGTCCAAAATGTTTTGGTATCCTGAAGCATTCAATGTTCCTTTCACTGGAACTAAGGGGCCAAGCCCAGCTCCTGAAAAACAACCCCATACCATAATTCCTCCTCCACCAAATTTCACAGTTGGCACAATGCAATCTGAAATGTACCGTTCTCCTGGCAACCTCCAAACCCAGACTCGTCCATCAGATTGCCAGATGGAAAAGCGTGATTGATCACTCCAGAGAACGCGTCTCCACTGCTCTAGAGGCCAGTGACGGCGTGCTTTACACCATTGCATCCGACGCCTTGCATTGCACTTGGTGATGTGTGGCTTGGCTGCAGCTGCTCGGCCATGGAAACCCATTCCATGAAGCTCTCTGCGTACTGTACTTGGGCTAATCTGAAGGTCACATGAAGTTTGTAGCTCTCTAGCAATTGACTGTGCAGAAAGTCGGCGACCTCTTTGCACTATGCGCTTCAGCATCCGCTGACCCCTCTCCGTCACTTTACGTGGCCTACCACTTCGTGGCTGAGTTGCTGTTGTTCCCAAACGCTTCCATTTTGTTATAATAGAGCTGACAGTTGACTGTGGAATATTTAGGAGCGAGGTGTTGCAGTTGGTCCTGATGCGACCTGTCAGCAGGAAGCGTGGCCCACTTTAGGTCTTATTCTAAAAAAGATGACTAAATATACCAGTGTTAGGTTAGGTCTTTCCTCCAGCCCTAGTGAAACAGCCTCAGTAAATCCATCTCTACACTACACTAGCCACAAACACCGTCTGCCCTCAGAGTCTATTTTCTCTGTGTACTCTACCCTCCGCAAATCTGTTCTTGGGATGGGGGGATCGGGTGGTTTGGGGAGGTTTGATAAACATCAAACGATGACACAAGATGGTGCTATGTGTTTCGGGTAGCATCTTATTTGTAGTCATCTAAGCAGGAGTGAAGTGGCCTTTTTTGTTTGCTCCCTCAGTGGCTTGTTTTCCAATACCCAGAGCAGATGGTATGCGTTTTCCATGGATGAATCACAGAGCCGGGTGGGTTTTTTGCCTAGCTGGCCTGGACTATGTGAAGCTTGTATGCGTGTCCTCCTGCCTTTGCTGTGAGAATACACCTGTGTCAGTAAGCTATATATAAAAAAAGGCTTTGAATTCACTCTTTTTTTGTTTTGCCTTTTTCCCCCTCAGACTCTGGAGGAGCCCCCCTACTTGACGGTAGGGACGGATGTGAGTGCCAAGTATAGAGGGGCTTTCTGCGAGGCCAAGATTAAGACTGCCAAGAGGCTAGTCAAGGCCAAGGTAAGTCACATTTCAAAGTGCTCATGATCCAAAATTAAAAATGTATTGTCTGGCTGTGTTGTGTGTGTGTGAAGTGGATTGCAGCGGGGTTGGGGGCTCTTATCTTTGTGCGAAGGGTCTACAGTCAAGATCATGCAGCTCTGCTTTAATGTACATCCAGCAGTTGGATTAGAGATGGCCAGACTTAAAAGACGAAACATTCCTTCAGAGATCAGGGGCCCTGTTACAAAAACATCCGGGCTGCTTGTCCTATCTTAAGTTTCAAAGATAGGAAAAAGCTTCCCTTTACAGATGCAATTCCTAAACTCATAGCTGTGTCCTATCCTGTCTCAGACCTTGTATCTTATCCTAATTCTAACTCGGTTTATAAATTTTAAATATTCAGTTGGCGCTTATATTGTCATATGTATTTGTTCCTTTAATTCTACCTGAAAGTGCCTGTAAGAGATGGATGTTCAGTTTTAGCTTTGATGTGTCTGAGGCATTAATCTTGTTGGTGGATGAGAGGATATATACCCATTAATGCATGGTCCAGGAATTTTGAAGCTAAGGGGCTAAAGTCAATGTTATCTTCTCCAAAAGTTTCTGGACAGTCATTTTGAATTAAGAATGGGATCTAGGTCATCCTAAATTAGGAAATGTTTCAAATTCTGTACTAGGTATATTTTCATCCTAAATTAAGATTTATTTATGCTAATTGCAGTCAGGAGACATGTTTCTATAATACCAGTAACCCTAAATGTCACCCTAAACTGAGATAAAATAGGATTTTAGACAAAGGGCATTTCTGTAATGGGGCCCCAGGTTTGTTGGTATTATTAGGTCCTCATATTAGATTAATTCTGAGACATTTAAATCATGTTCTTGTCTCTGATGATGCCAGTGGAATCCGGCTATGTTGCTTACATGTTGCACTCTACCACGTGCTTTAGGTTGTTAGTATTGCTCTCATCGTTGAAACGCTGATCAGGGCTCCAGCTGTAACAGGTGCAGGGTCTGGCCTTGCACACCAGGTATCCATCATGTCCTCAGGCGTCCCTCTCGACCACAGGTTCCACATAGTGCAGCGGTGGGAAAGGTGCGGCTGCTATTTCCTCACTGGTTTTAAGCCTCGCTGATGAAGGCATTGCATGATGCTCGTAGTACAGGATCTCATTTCCCAGTGGGGCTTGAGCATCTGGATAATACAATAGAGACAGATCGCTTGTCTCTCGTTCTGCTAGAGTGTGTGGGAGGAACAAAGATTGGATGCTGGCTTTTTCACTGTGTCAATGCACTGTAGTTCCCCCTGTAAAGACAAAAGAGCAGCGATGTTCTGCCATTCTGAAATCATCAAATGGTGTGTCCTTTTGTTGCACAGACGGGGACAAATGACTTGACAAAGTAGACCATGTGATGTTCTCAGTTTAAAATTTGCGTGCTTAAGGGAAGCTAATGGGACAGTCTCAGATCAAAAATTAATTAGCATACTAATTGGCTGAGTGTGCGGTTTGTTTTTGCATAGCTGTAATGTGAATGTGAGTTCCGTTACACAAACGTTGAAACATGGCAATTATTCAGTGGTTGTTGCAAGTGTGAATATTCCACTGTAATGAATTCCACTTCAGCTCTTTGGACCATTAATCTCTGTCTGCTTGTTTAACAAAGTCGATGGCTGCAGCATATGGCGCCGGTGTCTTGCGAGTGATTTTTAAATCCCGGTGAAAAGCTCTGTGTGACATTCTTATTTATGATGATGATCTGCACTAGAAGACCTGCAAAAAGTCAATTAGCATCGTGTCAGTATCACTCACTGTGACATGTTCAGCACACATATGATCAGTCAGCACTAAACGGATGGCACGGTAATAAGTACGGTGTCAAAAAATGAGTAGCGCAGTCCATGGACTCTGTGTCTTTGTAATACCTGTTCTAGTAGTTAATTTTATTTCACTGCAGAATGCAGATAAAGGAATCTGTGCGATGGAAATAACTCTACTTGCATATAACAAATTGTAAAGAATTTACACTGCTTGCACAAAGCTTTGGGCTGCTGGGAGATAGAGGTTGCTGTTGCAGGTTTGTTGTGTTATGTTTCTGTAGGCTAAGTTAAGAGGGAGCAAACATTTCCTCTTCAAAAGAACTGCAGAGTTTACTAAGAGGGCAACAGGACATGCAATAATTCCAAGTTGCAATGAATATTCTAAAATACTTAGTTTATATTGTTACAGATATATTTTTTAAAATTCCCCGTATAAAGTTACTCAAAAATGTTAAATAAAATGTTATAACCTTACTGTAGTTTCTTTCTTTCATCCTTCTTTCTTTCTTTCTTTCTTTCTTTCTTTCTTTCTTTCTCACATATATTGAAAGTTGCCCTTTTAGTTTTATTATATTTTGCTGCGCAAAGCTCTTTATTGGAGGCAGCATTGAAGCAGATAATCAATGTAATGATATTTATTGTAGTGAGGAGATGCAGATTTACATGGAGTCAAAAAGCATCATCACTGTACATGTGCCAGTGTTAGCTAAATTTAACTAGTGTCCTGGCTGCTGGCTAGATGTTATAACAGCTATTGAATTAACAATGAAGCCGACAACATGTCAAATCAGAGCAACAGCAAGCTTCATGCATGTGAAGCGTCAGGAGCAGAAAGGCGGGAGATGATCTGGAGGGAAACAGCTTGGGATACTATTAAGTTTTATCAGAGCTGACACACATACAGTCGCTGCTTGATGATGTCATTTAGCTGTTTATGGCTAAAAGGCACAAAATATATCCCATTTGCTGAACTGGGGCTATATGTTCTTTATCAGAAACATGTTTTCATATCTTGTTCCAATATTTGTTGTTAAGTACAGTTTGTTTGAATACCTTTGTTGAGCCACAGAGGAACCTTGCTCACAGTTTGGGGGGTGTCAGGACAGTCAGGTGTTGTTGTTGTTGATGCTCTCCAACTGAGGCTTTGGACAGCGAGAGTCCTCCTCCCTCCGTCTGTGGAGAGCCCTGTGAAGAGAGAGGGATTCCTTTATCCCACCAGGCAGGAATGTTATTATCTCCATAACTGATGAAATGCTGCCTCAGGAAGCTTTTTACGCCTTTGTCTTCCCTTTCATTTTATGACCTGGCGGTTCAACAGCACCTTACAGTCTATATTTCTTTTTATTCATTCTCTTGATCCTGCCTTTGCTGCAAGACTTTGATTGTTGTCTCCGCTGTTGTTACATTTGAAACTGACTGGAGGGAGCCTTGTCTGAATTTGTTACCTTGTTTTCTGACAGATCTTTTTCAGCCCCTGCAAGGCGGTTGATTCTAAACTAATTCACAGTCAATAAAATAAGTTAATGCAGTTTTTCCATTGTGTCTGTGTTACTATTTTACTAGCAGATGCTCTCAAAATTCCGTTAATTTCCCTTAGGAGACCTAGACGGAAGCACACGAGCATTTTGATATATAAAGCAAGGAGAGGTTTTTGTAATGCTAAACAGATTTTGTGCTTCTGGCTGCTTTGGCACTTTACAGACACACATACATGAGAGTAAATGGCTGCACATGTGAGTGTGTGTGTGTGCCTGCTTTGTGCTCTTTTGTATCACTCAGTGTTGCCAGGTCGCCATGCAGATGCAGGACTGCCACAGCGTGATCAGATTATGATCTTCCGTGGCTCGCTTAGGCGAGGCTGCAGATGCAGAGAGAGAGAGGGAGAGAGAGAGGGAGAGGGGGATGGTCAGTGAGTGTAGCCCTCACATTCACAACAGAAATCATCCACAGTTGGCGCCAGCAGATGCGGCACAGCTGCCAGTTTGGGGTCACTCACTCAACGGTGCCAGAAATGAGCCATAGTATTAAATGCTCACCCGTGTTCCATCATTGAAATCTGTGTATGAAGTCCAGCAGCGTTAGTAGAGACGTGTGCCCTCTCTGAAGTGGAACATCGATGTGGTTCAGTCAGGCCTTTGGGGAACTGTTTGTTTATCCTCGTTACTGATTCTCCTCCCCTGCTGCCCCTCCCCCCTCCCCCTCCAGGTGACCTTTAAACCAGATCTGTCCACGGCAGAGGTTCATGATGAAAACATCAAAGGACCTCTAAAGGTAAGACAGGAAAGATGGAGTCGGCTTGAAACATTGCCCTCACACACACAGTGTTGTTAATTACCCATGATTACTTGTGCTTTGTGAATGTGGAAAGAAGCACAGGAGAATATGTGTATGAAACATTAGCTCTGCAGTTACATTTAAAATCAATTATGATTGTTGTATCAGCAATATTGTAGCCTCATTACTTTAAAACACATCATTAGCAGCGTATTAGGATACCAAATAACAGCAGTGTATCCGTCCCACAGGTGGGTGCTGTTGTAGAGGTGAAGAATCAGGATGGAGTCTACCAGGAGGCCACAATCAATAAGCTGACCGATGCTAGTATATATACTGTTGGTAAGTCAATAACAAACTGTCTGCTCTCCCTCCTCACTCAAAGCCTTGTTCCTTCCCTACACTCGTAGTGTAGATAACATGTTTGTGTGCAATACAAATTCCAAAGGGGTTTTCAGAGTTTGTATTTTTCTTTCCTCCAGTGGTGTTTTCAAGCAAAAACCATCTTCAATCGATCTCTCAGAAGAACACGTTATTTCTCACGGTGACAAGTTGTTATGCCTGACATGCTCTGATTACAGCTTCAAAGATAAATCGCTCAAAAGAATATTAATTGCTAACTATTTTGGTGATGGATTAAGGCAACATTATGTACATCATGCTGCTTTTGCATGGCAACTTCCGACAACACAAATTAGTTATATGTGACACTGTGGCCGTCTAGAGATTAAAGGTTAAAAACCAAATGCTTTCTTCTCCCTTTCTGACAGCACTTTGTCAATAATGGACAGTAGCTGTGTGCTTAAAATAGGATGGGAAAAAGTCTTTCACATTACCTTCATTGAAGTACATTTAGTTGAATGTAGTCTTGTGGTCTTATGTGTTTTTATCATCACTGATCTTCTTGGTAAAGAAGTTCTGGTATGGACATTTAAAATGTGCAAAGTCACAAATTAAGTCAATTTTAAGATATTTAGATTAAAGCAACATTATGTATCTGTATTTTTACCTCAAAATAACGGCTTCAAAATCATTTTGACACTACAATGAGAGGGTAGGAGCACAGCATTACATACAATGTCACATTTCTTGGAGAAAATGGATTAAGTGGATTAAGTTAAAGAAAAACAAACTTTAAGTGTGAAAAATGCCCGTCATGATTTTGCAGAGTTCACGTCGACTCCCCAAATCCCTTGTGTTGGTGTCCAACCAACAATCAGAAAGAGAAAACTCGACTGTTCATATTTGAGAAGCTTGAGTCAGTAAAAAGTTTTTTGCTGGCAATTTGTAACAGCCAGTCTATCAAAAGTACACAGACACAGTGTTGGATAATCTAAGTATACAGCATATAGACGACGACTCAGATCTCTGAGTCTCTCAGCAGCTGCCTGTCGCTTAAGAGCACCCATGGGGGTTTTCACTACCTCGAAACACTCGTCTCGGCACATTTCTATTCTTTTATTCATCAGTGAGAAAACAACAACATGAGTTGGGTATATCTGAGCAATGAATAATGGAATTTAAAGATTTACACATCTGGGTCTTTTGGAGCGACGCGGCTGCTGAAAGTGAAAAGAAAGCTTCTCGGGTTCATTAATATGAAAGATATTATTCCTCTATTTACTATTGCTTGATATGGATGCTTTTTTGTAAAAGCTAGTCCCAGGAGACAAATTTGATGTTGGTTAATGTATGAATAAGCAAAAAGTCTTTCATTTTACCATTTCCTCCACTCTGTGTGCAGCAGAGGGTCCTTGAAGCTCTAATAAAGCTGTGAGCTGCCTGCTGGAGGACATCTGAGCCTTAAAAGTAGAACATATCGCAAATGAGACGGACATTTTGTAACTGAAACGATTTTGTTTGTGCTTAAGTGTGTGTTTGTGTTTGTGTGTGTGTGTGTGTGTGTGTGTGTGTGTGTGTGTGTGTGTGTGTGTGTGTGTGTGTGTGTGTGTGTGTGTGTTGGTGGACTCCTGGCCTACATACAGCAGCCTAATAGGTTGTCTCTCTTCTCTGCAGTGTTTGACGATGGCGATGAGAAGACCCTGAGGCGCTCCTCTCTCTGCCTGAAAGGAGCGCGTCACTTTGCAGAGAGCGAGGCGAGTATTTTGCTGTCCTGCACTTTCATACCAACTTCATCTCTCAGTATTTCTTGTCCTTAAATGTAATTGTATCCAGTCACAAACAGTCTCACATATCTGCTCACGGTGCTCAAATTAAAACGCTGCTTTTGAATGCTCCCGTATCGCCATTTAGAAGTTCAGCTGTGAAATGTATCCAGGAAGCCGATATCACAGAGAAGTTGCCAAATGTAAATGGTGTCTGTAGAGCTGGGTAAATCCCATTCCATTTGTAACTGATGAAACCCCATGAAGAGAATTTTCCCTCTAGCTTTGGAAGATAAATCTTTTGTTTATCAATTTATTGTCTGAGAAGGCAGCGCTGAGGCTCGTTGTTGTTGTTTATCGCCCCTGCAGACGCTCGACAGACTTCCTCTCACCAACCCCGAGCACTTTGGCACACCTGTCATCGGCAAGAAGGGCAACCGCGGCCGACGATCAAACCCAATGTGAGTATCTTCTTCCGACTGTGCATCCTGCAGGGCTCGTATCAAAATTAATATATCAGGGGGTCTGTGGTGCCTTTGCGAAGAGATTTTCTGTACATCAGCAACAGGCTCCCACCATCAGCTGAAATGAAAGATTTACTCTCATCTCCATCCCCTCATAAACAGCCCCTGAGGCTTGGAAGAGGAGAGCCCACTTGCTTCCCCCAGCTCCTTAATCACGTCGGGCTCCTGTGCGAGCGTGCATGCTAGAGAGGCAGTGTGAGCATGGCGTGGTCCTGCTAAATATCATGTCTCTTTTTTTTCCCCCTTCGCTTGACTCAAATGTTCCAGTGGGTGTTGTATGCTCAGATGTGCCTAATCCTGGGAGACTGCAGAGTTTTCATCAGGGAATTATGAACCGCTGAGGGCTTATTGGCGCTAGGTATAATTGTGGCTCCTTTCTGTTATAAAGAGGACACTTTGATACATAATCTTATTTTCTGACACTCTCTGCTAATGGCAGTGAGGGAAAAGTCAATATTACTCTAAACGTTGATGCAATATTGGCTCAGAACAGTCCCAGCTGCATATTTGCATCTTGAACTCTTCTGTGCACTTTAAGCCTCTCAATTCTTGAAATACACGGAAGATGTTTGAAACAACAGCTACATCGCGCATTTTAAGAGATGGTGTAGTTTCCCCCACTTTGACATTTGCACACTTATTTGCATTCTTGCTACGATTTTGATGCAAATATTATGCTTCTGTCCTGTCTTTAGGCTAATTATGAACCTCGAGCCGGCAGGCGGTTATCTTAGAGTAGCATAAAGATTGGAAGCGCAGATAACAGCTAGCCTGCCTCCAGAGATGAGAGAGATGAGAGAGAGAATATATATATATATATATATATATATATATATATTATATATATATATATATATATATATATATATATATATATATATACACATATATATATATATATATATATATATATATATATATATATACACATATATATATATATATATATATATATATATATATATATATACACATATATATATATATATATATATATATATATATATATATATATATATATATATATATATATACACATATATATATATATATATACACATATATACATCTAACTTACTGCAGGAAAGATAAATAGGTGTATAATACTTAAAAGATATCACATTCAAATTAGTGATGGGATGAAACTAAGTACATCTACAAAACACAATACATAAACTGTTATTTCTTCACACTTTGAATGTTGAATGTCAAATTCTTGCACCTTTAAGTACAGGACTTGACTGCATGCACTACAATCCATCACTGCTCAAAAGTAAGGGTAGCTGTCAAATAGTCCCTGCTAATGTAGTCATTACATGAGGAGCAAACTCATTCCTACATGAATTACAGTCGCGCCTTCATTGAGAAGCTAAAGTGCTTTGATTCACAGCTTAGTTGTTGTTGTTGTTGTAGCAGCCTGGCTGATTTACTGCTCTTGAGTCGTGCCAGACGTGTGTGTGTGCGTGTGTGCGTGTGTGTATGTACATTGAGTTGTGCTCAGAGCAGGCCTGGCGAGGCACAAAAAAAAGAGGATGGAGAATCTGTTTGCCTGCTGGTGCTGCTTGCATGATCACTCAGAGACGTGGCTGCCTGTGTGCTGGTTGCAGTCAGGGCGTCACTCTGAGCATCAGGATGACTGTCTGACAGCAGAGACCGAGACTGAGTGAGCTCGTCAGCAGAGCGAGCTGTATGTTTCGCCGTGCTACACATTGACATAAGACCAGAAACTTTGAGGAGGGTTTGAGAGCTGATGATTTCTCGCTGAGCAACAGCTAAATGAAAAGATGCAGCGCATGCTATTTTATTCTCCTAACCAGTTTATAGACAGTATAGCATGGATTTGAAATGAAATGCCAATATCTTTGCAGCGCTTTGAGCAACTGGAATCCTTCTCTTTTTTTCTTTTTATCCAGCAGTGCTGCACTTACAATACTGTGTACTAATAGATATAAGCTGACAGCACAATCCTAAGTCAAATGACAACACTTTCAGTATTAATCTGATTATGTTTTGGAGTTGCAACCAGCCCCAGTTGTTGGGGAACATATTTTGACGACATGCAAGAGTTGAAAAACATGGAGGCTGGCATTGTATAAATAAGTCACCTAATTTCATACATTATTCCAAAAAAGAAGAGTTATGTATAATGTCAGTGGGAATGCAACAAATTATTCTGTTTTATTAAAGGGTAACTTCACCAATTGTACGCATTAAAGTGTGTTTACAGGGCAGGGGTACCACTGCAAATGTGGAAAAAAAAGCCTTTTTTGGCTCCAGAAGAAGCTGAACGTAATCTGGCTAATTGCCTCCTGAGATGTCATTTAGTTGCTAAGATGCATTGTGGGTAATGGTGGCAACAGGTTTGAAAAGCAGTCAACTGGTCTAACATTGCACTCCTATAACACTGTTGGACTCATTATGGACAGATTAAAAAGAAATTATCAAAATCAATACACCGTCCTGGCGTTTACATTATCTACAATGCAACTTGGAGACTGAGTGACATCACTAGAGGGAATTTATCAGAGTGCATACTGCTTCTTCTGGAGCCACAAAAGGCGTTATACTACCTTTTCACACACACAGTTTTAATCCTCAAGACCTTTAAACATAATTGGTGGAGTAACCCTTTAACTGATTGATTAAGTCCATTAAATGTCAGAAAATAGTGTAAATTGCCCATCACAATTTCGTAAAGCCAAAGTGGTGTCATCAATTTTCTTGTTTTCAGCAGAGCAAGTCCTACATGGGTTTCGTTTTATTTGAGTTGTTGGCATTTTTACTGATGAAAAATGATTGTCTAAGTTGGGCATAAACTGAATAGAAATTCTTGGATATGGTGAAAATAATATATTTATGAATATAAATATATTCACTGCATGCATGCTCACTGTACCTTCTTTGAAGTACTATCCAGTATCCATGAATAAACCGTCCTTTTCTCCCACAGCCAAGAAGAAGAGATGTCTTCATCCTCCAGCGAAGAAGAGGAGAGCGATCAGCGGCAAAACGAGGATCTGTTTGGCAAAGTGGTCTGTGTGGAAGGGGTCACCACCGGGGACAAAAAGAAGACCACGTGGTATCCTGCTCTGGTGAGCTCATAGTCTCCCTTCTCTCACTGCTCTCTGCTCAATGACTGCTGCTGCTGGTCCTACAGTACACTCACAGCATTGTGTCGTTTCAGGCGAACGCCTGCTTGTGTAACTCCAGGCAGGATTATCTCGTTGCATTATAATTCAGCCACCATGAAATGTTAGAATTATGTTGTCGCAGTTAGCTGATTTCTATAAACAACACAAACTTTTTGGAGAAAACAAAACAACTGAGCTTATATTTTGGAGGCAGAGGATATGACTCGTTCTCCCTGATGTGTGCAACAACGCAGCACAAACACTGGTTCGATGTTTTCACTCCTTTCCACTCCATTTCTCTCCACCCACCCTCAACTCCCAACCACTGTTAGCGCACAATGCAATGGTGACAGGCGTCGTTTGTTTATGTAAGCATTACAAGTAGTACTGGAAGAATGGGAGAGGGTGGGGAAAGCTGTCCCTTTAACTGTGTAGTCAGCAGGGCCCCACCTCCAGGGTTTGTTGTTCTTGGCCTGGTGTCGACCGTGCTCCATGCTGCCTCCCTGTGACAGGCCAGAGAAGAACACTACACAGTAGCCTGTCGTTGTTTACACTGTTACCGTATGGCAGAGGGGTGGAGCAGTGCGCTGGTTGATGTCTCATGCAACAGATGACACATGGCTGTGACAAAGTGGCCTGATAAAATAAAAGTCAAATGGAACCAGGTCTCCATGTGCAAGCTGGGTGCATTGATTTGCAGGTTTGCAGCGTAAGAATGTGTCAGAGAGGGAAATAATATAATGGAGCGCACATGAGTCACAGTATTCAGGCAGAAGCATCCACCCTGCAAGCGTGAGTGCTGTATGTACAGAGCGAGCAGGAACAGAGTCCTGGTGGAAACCAAATCTCCATAACGGCAGTGCTGCCTCCTCTAGGTTAGACCTGAGCACCGAAACAACTCCCACTGTTGTGATCCTCAACTCCAGTAAACAGCAGCAGCACATGCTGCATGTGGGCACACACCCAGCACACAGCCACACTCGCTTGTTTGTCTCTGGTTCATAGACAGCATATTTTCTGATCCATCAGACTTATATTCTGACGCCCCCCTCCCCTCCTCTACTCTATCATCTCACAACACACACACACACACACACACACACACACACACACACACACACACACACACACACACAATACCACCTTGTCTGACCCTACTGACTGTCTCTTGTTTCTGTGCAACAAGGTCATCTCCCCGGATTGCCATGAAGACGTGACCATGAAGAAAGACAACATCTTCGTCCGCTCTTTCAAGGATGGAAAATTGTGAGTCATCATCAATGTGCTGAATGCCACATTTACACTGTGTGTAAAGTAGACCTGCACTAATGTTTATCAAGAAAATCTTCTAATAATTTGCATTTCGCATAATGAGTTTTTAGCTAAGAGGTAAAAAACTAAGGTGTATTGATTTAACATTGAAAGGGCGCTATGTAGTTGAGTTCTCAACGGGCCTGAAAATTACAACCCGACCCAACCTGGCCTGCGGGTTTTTAAGCCCGAATCCGATGCAGCCCGACACACCAGCATGAATTGTCTGTCCGAACCCGGCCTGAACCTGCAGGTCTGGTCGGGTTTGTCAGGCCGGCCCGACCCATTGAGAACTCTACTATGTAGTTATGGAGAAGAAATCCAAACTTTAAATTTTAGTATTTACAATAATAATCAGGTTATAATATGTACTCATATAAAGATATAAATGCTTTCCATAACTGAATAAACAAGCTTTTCACAGAGAAAAAAAAGTTCCCCAGAACACTGTTTGAAGCTAGAAAGGTGGCAGGGTCCGCCACATATAAACAAATTAAAACAGTATGAAATTTGTCCTTTAAGATCAGTTTCAGTTATTCAGTTTATTATGCCATGAAAACAAAGAGAATATGTTGCACATTTCAGTGAAAACAAAGCAATCTGTTGAAAAGCTTTGCTAAGAAAAATAACTGGCAGTTTTACTTGATAATTTACCAAATTGTTATTCATTAATTTCAATCAATTAATCAACTAATCATGTAGTGCTAGTGTAGAGCTTCCTCATAATGGATCTTTGAAGAAGTTTTTAACGGGATATATTTGCAGTAAGCCTTGCAAAAAGAAGCACATGCACTGCTTTGGGTTGACAAACATTTATGACCTCTAGGGTCGTAACAATTAACAAATATTTCAGATCTTTTTTGGGCCTTTTCTTGCTCTAATGTTTTTATAGGTAGTGTAATGTGGTTTGTGGCGTTCTGTCAGATGACATTTCTACCTCTGGACTAATTTAATTGTGCAAGTTAAAAGAAAAAATGATTAAAATGTCAACAACATACTGTTTCAACATACGGTTTTATGATCTCCTACCACTGTGTGTTCCCTGGCTGTTGTGGGTTCTGTTGTTTTATTTGTCTTGAGGCTGTGAGTTACTGTTGTAGGAAGTTGAGTGTAGCTTTCCCTACAGCCTGCCCTTGGCGTGGAACTGCACAACCACCCAGATTGTTTTGTCTGTGGCAAAGTGGAATAAGTCCTGTCAGGAGTCTACACTCAGCCGACGGTGTGTTACTGCAGTCTCTCTGTATGTGGGAAGGAACATGGCAGACGTTCGACATAAATTAATCTGTTCCAAAGTTGACTTCTCTGTCCCTTTTCATTTCCACTGAGGACCGAAAAGCTGTCAGTCTAGACTTCCTCAGCATGGCCCTTTATCTGCAGCAGAAGTGTAAAATGTCCCTTTTATCGCTTTTATTTTGGCTAATAGTTGGGTGAAGGGTAGAGGTGATGAGCGGGATAAGATACGGGATGATAAATCAGAGAGGAACTGGAAGTCATACATTTGTGAGGTATTTCCTGTCTGAGCGTGGTGTCCTATGATGGCTTCTGTTGCGCATTAAATCACGCTGCAGCAGTTTTTCCTTTCTGTTCTGTAGCAATTGGATTTTACTCACCGAAATCACCTTAGTGTGTCTAGAATTCCAGAAATAATGATGTGAGAAAATCAAAAAATCTATATTGTTGTTAATGAGATGTTCAGGTTTGTTTCTCTCTGAATCCTTTTTGCTGTTTTGGAATAACAATGATAACAGGTGCATATCATTACTGGCACTTGTGTGATGTGATGTGATGTGTGTTTTTGTTATGTTATAGTTTGATCCATCACAAACCCACACAGAGGGAAGTTAATATATTTTCCAACATTCACATTTAATTATTGCAGAGATCTTACAGTATAATGTCATGTTTCACGTGCGTCAGCACCACTTTGACACCATCTATACCCTCTTTTCAGTAATGTTACAGTGGTTTCAATGCTGCACCATTCCCCTCAGCCCGTTTTTGTATTTTCCACTCCTTCACAACACACACACTCCATTTCTATTGTGCTTTCTATCATTTATGTCAGCCTCTTTTCCTCTATTATTATTACCGAGTTATTCCTAAGTGCCGCTCCCCATGCGACTTGTTCTCTGAAGAGAGGTCACATCCATAGGCCACATGACCTCCCCCACACAGCGCCGGGGTCAGCGTGTTCACTTTGCTCTGGAGGGTTTGGTATTGTTAGTGATCGCCATTCAGTGCGCCTTTCAAAAACAATGGCTTTGGAAAACTTTCTTTTCTTTTTTAAGAGAGAGAGCAAGGCCATGCCAGAAGGGAGAGGGAGTTTTCAGGAAGTGTTTTTTTTTTTTTCTTTTTTTAGGCCAAATGTGTTACCATAGTTACATTGTAAATAGCAGACTGACTTGACTGAAACTTTCAGTATCAGCCAAACAAGATTGTACTGCAGAATTCATAAGGATTGAATCCCCAACCCCCCCCCCAGGGTCAGCCATCTGATAGGATTCTTGCTTTTAGATGTTTTATTACACAAAGTGTATGAAACCCATGACCAAGATGTTTGTGCATTCTGTCATTGTGTTACTGATGGAAAGAATATCTCCCTCTTCTCAAGGACCCGAGTGGTGCTCAATCTTTTTCCTTTGGAGGGCCAAAACTGACACTGAATAGTGAACCAATGGGCCAAAAGTTATTGTATTATACTGTTAAGATTGAAAAATGGTATCATACAGAAGCCTTGAGAGGCAAGAGAGAAAAAATCCTGGTGCTCCATTTTCTAAGTGTGATCAAGACTTTCCTCCTGTGTCTATGACTTAAGTACAAGTGAAAGATGCCAGGATAATCTTTCTTAATACCTTTAAAGAAATAAATGTCTTGCCTCTCAGGGCTTCCGTAGCAATATGATCTAAAGTTTTACCAATTGAATCGCTTTGCTCACACAAAGTATCACATACCGTGCTCAGATTATGAGGGATAATGAACAATAACCTGGGAAGCAATTTTTCCTCACAAAACATAAAATGCCTTTAACAGCTATTTGTACTAAAGACATTCCCATCAGCCTCAGCTGACCTTTCTTTCTAGTGATAATAAGCATGTATTAAAGTGCTAACATGCTAAAGTAAGAGGGTGAATATGGTAAACATACCTGCTAAATAGCATGTTACCATGCTGATGTTAGCATTTTGCTTAAAGCCAGAGTGTCCTAAGTACAGCCTCACAGAGCTGCTAGCATGGCCGTAGATGTTACACTTGTTTATCTTTGCAGCTGGTCTCAGTGAAAAATGTTAATATCCCATAGGTAAAAATAAGATTATCCATAGTAAACGTCATTAAACAAAGGGGTTTTCTATGAGCTCTTGCTGTATTTAAATTCACTCTGTGACAATGTAGTGATTGGATCTGCTCAGCTGCCTACAGACACCACAGCGAATTGTCTCTCTGGCACACACACCACGCCTCTGACTGCTTTCAGTTTACAAGCTCCACTGATCCATCTATCTGCCAAATCACCGACACTTTGTCCAGCTGCAGTAGAGATGTTGAAAGACAGTAGCCAGAGAATGCTCTTACGTCTGCCCGCTTTTGAGGTTATTGTTGCTGAGCTACAGTTCAGGGAGACTACCTCCATTTTTTCTTTAGTCATATAAAGTCTGAGTCTTGAGTCTTGATGTTGTAACACTCAATACTGTTCCCACTACATAACTTCTGTGCACATTTTAATAAGAGGTGTTGTGTTTTGCAGTTACACGGTGCTGCGGAAGGACGTCCGCGAGATGAACAGCGATTGTCCTCCAAAAGCCGACGCGGGGCTCAAACCAGGTGAGTTTAAAGTAAAGCTTTAAGAGGTGAATCTCACAGAACTGGTGCAATAGCATGCAGCCCATCCCCGACATCTGTGGGCCGGTCTGTGCGTTGACACACTTGGCAGAAAAACACTCAGTGGGTCTGCAGCGAGACACACTAAAGAAAAGAGAAGTTTATGTTTTTGTTCTGTGGAATGCAGCAACCGAGAGCTCCTGTCACTGTCGAGTCTATTTTTATTTGAAGTCCTCACCAGGCTTTTTATATAGTGCCCCCATTTCTCTGCTGCAGAGCTCTGAGTCTTTCATAATTATGGCGAGGAAACGGCTCTGTATTCTAGCAGTCTTGGTATTCACAGGTGGTTGACTCGCAACTGTGATATTTTCTGCATTACAAAAGCGTAAAACAAGCATCTGGCAGGGTGGTTAGATGCTACTTAAACCCACCTGTGACACTGTGGCTGAATGCTTCTGCTGCTCTGCATCACTACAAATACTCCTGGCATATTCTCATGCTGCTGTCTTCCGTGGCTGCTCCTCTTCGTGTTCACATCAAAGTGGCTTTTTTACGCTGTCCTACTTCTGTATATTGGTCTATTAATTTCAGCATGACATGACAATAAAACTTGTAAACAAATATCTATCTATCTATCTATCTATCTATCTATCTATTTATATATATATATATATATATATATATATATATATATAGACAGATAGACAGATAGACAGATAGACAGATAGATAGATAGATAGATAGATAGATATAGATTGCACCACCCAGTGACAAGTGCTATGAGGTTCAAATCAGTGAAGAAAAGGTTTGCTTGTTTTCTGTTGATTTTTCCTGTACGAGATAACAATCAGACATCTGGTCTTGTCTTATCTTATTTAATTTACTGTGAAAACTGCTCTCCGCAAAATGATTTATTTCCAGTATTTTAAGCTCTGTTTGCTAGATTACAGCAGCTGGATTGACGAGCAGCCGTTATCAGACATGGTTAATATACAATATATAACTCACTGTCTGTGTGTTTGACAGCACTGGATGCAGCCATGGAGTTCCAGCAGCAGTACGTCGTGCCCGGCACCTGGAAGACGGAGGTGAAAGAAGAAAGTTCCAGCAGCGAGGATGACGACGAAGACGAGGAGGAAGAGCAGGAAGAAGATGCCAGCGGCGAGGAGGAGGAGGTGGAGGCAGAACCCTGCACATGCTCTTCATTCCCATAATCTACAAGTAAAAAACCAAAAAATGCTCAAAACCTCTTGTTTCCTGTCTGCAGGAGGAAGTGGAGCTGTTCCCAGAGGAGCGGGAGAACTTTCTGCAGCAGCTGTACAAGTTCATGGAGGACAGAGGTGAGCCCAGGATGCACACAAGACTGATGTTTACAGGGTTTTTTTACTCACCTTCTTTATTCTCAAGGTTCAGTGTTCATGTGTTTATGACTTTCATAACTAACCCTTTCGTACAATAACAAAAATCCATATGTTTGGCTTCAACGTACTGTACTACTTCTGGTTACTTCATACATCTACTCCACTACATTCATTTGACAGTTTAAGTTGCTAGTAATTTTTCTGATTACGATTTTACATAAAAACACATGATATGCTTCATAAAATACGATGTTCTGTTGTTAAACTAAGCTACTCAAAATAATTTAAAATAGTTAAAATTAGCTTCACCCAGACATGTGACGCAAGTCATTTGGTCCAGGTCACAAGCAAGTCCCCAAGAAAGCAAGCAAGTTTTTCTTTTCTTCAAGCTGGTCTCATCTGCAGTGTCTAGTCTTTTTAATGATATTATCAGCCAATTTATCTGACCTGTTCCAAAATGAGGACTGTGAATTGAATTTCTGTTATAACTACTGATGTTAATTGATATTTAGAAAAGCTTTTTTATTTCTCAGCAATCAATACAAACAGACTCAACAGCAATTTTACACATTGAAGTGTGTGTTCAGGTCATGGGCAGTTCAAATTGTCCATAATGAGTCTCACAGTGTTGTAGGAGTGCAATGATAGACCAGTGGACTGCTTTTCAAACCCGGCACCTACATTACCCACAATGCAACATTTAAGTAACATCACTGGAGGCAGTATCAGATTACATGCATCTTCCTCTAGGGACCCCTCAATGGCTTTTTTTAAACGTGTAATGGGGCATTTTTATTTTGCTGTATTGCTACTTTTCCTCAAGTGAAATACTTTCCTATGAGCGAGTGGGTAGCTTTGAAGGCGTTATAAAGGGTTTACAGTTTAAGAATAAAAAGTCATGCAGCACTGCCCGACTCAATTGAATAAGCTCTTTGTTTTGTGCTTGCCATGTAAACCCGTGCCGTGTTCCTCCTCTCCAGGAACTCCCATCAACAAACGACCTGTTCTGGGCTACAGGAACCTGAACCTGTTCAAGCTCTACAGGCTGGTGCACAAACTGGGAGGCTTCGACAATGTGAGTGCCCCTCTGACAGAATCTCCCCTAGGTGTAGTTTGACTTTTCGTTACGCTTGTCTCGTTCAATGTGGACTGACTCTGGATGCATCCACCTGTGTTTGAGCAGATTGAAAGTGGCTCCGTCTGGAAGCAGGTCTACCAGGATCTGGGGATCCCTGTGCTCAACTCAGCTGCCGGCTACAATGTCAAATGTGCTTACCGCAAGTACGTATAGATGCTGCCTTGAAGCTTTTGACTGAGCATCTCTGTTGGGCAGATGGAGCTTATGTTTCTATAATTTTCCATCAAGGCTGACATGCAGTTTGTAGTCTCATTTTTATGTCCATCTGGATGCCTTCAGAACTACCTGTATAGCCCCCTTAAGACTCCATTAAGCTTCTTTACAAGATTAGTTTTAAGCAGCAGCACTTGTGTTGGAACATGTACATCTTGGATTTTCAGGATAAATTGATGAGAAATGTTTTATCATGCAGGTACTTGTATGGATTTGAGGAATACTGCACCTCTACCGCCATCACCTTCAGGATGGACCTCCCTCTGAAGCAGGCTCCCAAGGGGGAGGTGAAGTCTGAGGGGGATGCAGGAGGAGCAGCTGCCACATCGTCCAGCTGTGAAGAGCAGACAGCCCTGGTGGATGAAGAACCTTGTAGTGCACAGGTGCATGTTTAAATGAAATATTTTTTCTTGTGTTCGGTATTTATCCATTAATCTCCCAAGACCTCTCTCTGGATTCATGTCAATAAAAGAGTCCTTTTCTCACAGGACGAGAAACCTGATTTGACCCGAGCAAAAATGGAACCGGAACCATCAAAAACGGATGGAAAGGACAGTGGAAACGACGACGACGATGAGGACGATGACGGCGGTCCCCTCAAGGGAGACGCAGATGAGGGCTCGTCGACGGCCTGCCTCGGGGCGGAAAGCGTGAAGGAGGAGTGCGACGACGAGCAGGAGAGCAAGGACAACTCTGGGTAGGTGGTCTGAAAGGATGGTCCCTCCACCAGGGCGGTAAAGAAAAAAAAATCCTCATATCACAAACACAAGCGCCATGCAAGCTCCTGCATGGTGATGTTAAAATCCAATTTGACTGTTACCGCATCAGAACTTCTAAAAGTTTCTGCAGACAAAAGGACCTGAGGCAATCACTTTCCTTGGTGGCAGTAAAAGCCTAAAAGACCATGACTAGACGAGGACCCCTCTGACCATAATGACACTAATTCCCAGTATACCCACAATCCACCTGTACCTGCTAACTAGAGAGAGAGGAAAGCTCCCTCTCTCTCTCTTCTAACTAAGCTCTTACCCACTGCCCTCTGTGCTATTATTATTTCTTGTGGCTTAGTCGGCATCAGCTGGCAGAGACATCTTAGAGCACCAAAGCCTGACTGCTACCTTTCACCTGGCATGTCATGCTGTGCTCTCTCTGTCTCTCTCTTTCTGTCTGTCTGTCTGTCTCTCTCTCTCTCTGTCTGGCTGGATTGTTTGACCGCAGCCAGCCTCACTCACTCAACGACACACAACATGGCTGTGCTCGTCTCGATTTCTGCCCTCTCCTGAACTCCTCTCTCTCTCGTTCTCTCTGTCCTTACTCTCATTTTTTTGGCTTTTCGATGTTCAGCTTTATATATGTTCCATGTGTGTGAGTGTTGTCACCGATGCATTAGTGCACTAGACGCAAGTTAGTGCTTCAGAGGCAGTAACGTTTTTAGAGGAAAAAATTACCTTTCTGTGTTGAATAATGTTAGTTGTGTGTTTCTGTCTCGGTGAGACGCCTTTTCCCCTGTTGTGTCCTGTGCAGAGCTCCTACATCAGTGCTCTCTGAGGGAATTTAGACCTGGTATTACCATCCGTCTTGAGTTATCTGATCACAGGTCACCAGCTTTACGCATGTCGGTTCACACCTGGAAATCCATCTCTGTCTCACTTTACTATCTAAAAATCTACAAGTACATCACTTGAACAAACAGATCCATTTTTTACACAAAGAAAAAAATACCCTCATGTATAATGTTTGCCAAATTAACGATTAGGCCCAAATGGTTAAGAATGTCTTGTAGACAGCGTTTCAGGTTTATAGGTTTGATATCTTTTAAGGGAGTCTGTTTTTTTTCCCACAGATGACATAGAAGTAGCCCAGATTAGTTAATGTTTACTGTGTTTTGTAAAATTTGACATGTTTAGTGTCAATAAAATGTCTACCTGCACAAATTTAATGTAAATGATGAAACTAGTTGGAAAGGTATGTTCAAACAGCTGTTGGAAAGTAAGACACTTACTACACAGAAGCAGATGCTAGAGCAACTGGCACTTTTTACACACACAAGTTTTTTCTATAATTTTATTTAATGCCAAATTTACAAGAAGGCTCCACTGATATAGAATTAATCAGAGCCATTTGCAAAAATTGTGAATTTTCTCCTCACGTAACAACTCTTAAAATCTTACGATCTGTCAAGGGAGTCTGGGAGTATTGTGGTCACTGGTTCAGTGGTTAGTTGAAACAGACTGCTGCTAACATTGACAGGTTAAGATGGCACAAACTTCATGGAAATCAGACATTGTGTAGTTTAAAAGAATGTGGGCACATGCGGTTCAGACTGACTCATTGTCTTGGGGTGCATTCACGTCTGTACTTAAAGCTGTCCACTTGTGATCGGATCACTCGGGACGTATGTTGATACCGAATGTCAACAGGGCCTTTGTCTACTATTCTCAGAATGTTCAGCCTCCAGTTGACACTTGTGTTGAGGTTGTTTTAGCTACTGGGGACAGGCTAGGAAATGGATACACCCTACATACTCGGTGTACTGCAGCTTTTTATGTTTCTGGTCGAAGAGATTGCAAATCTCCATTTTAAGGATGTTTTGATTACACTATTGTCTGTCTCTCTAGTTTTTATCAACCGTGGCCTTGGGCACCCCACAGCACATTCACACTGATTGCCATCATATGCGAACTCGGAGGTTCTCTGATCCTTTGGCTTAGTCTGGATCAGTGGACCTTGCAGCAGATTATGTGGTCGTGTGAGGATTTACAGATTCACACAGCAGACGACCTGCTGGCTGATCACATCTGAGTTTCCTGATGATATCAAAACCTGTTTGGTGTTTACAACCTGTAATCTGGAAGAGACCTGGAGTGTGTGCGTGTGCGCGTGTGCCTCTGTGTGTGTGTGTGTTTGCGTGCGTGCGTGTGTGCCAGTGCCACATTTTCACTCCAGCAGCAGAGACTGTGTGTAGCCACTGACTACTCTGATCTTAAGTGGGAAAATTGTGTTATAAATGCTATTAATTAGAGCAATTAATTATATAGAGGGGAAACTCTTGTTGTAGATTAACTGTTAAGTAACTGCTTGAGTACTATTTACCTTTCACATTCTTTCCTGATGAAGTCTATTTAACTGCTCTGTAAGTGTACAGCACACTTGGACTGACTTTGTCAGTATACAATAATCTACACTGCCTGAAGGTGGATTTTGATGGTTTTTAGGAAATCATATGTTCAGATGTAAGTGATACTTTTGAAGAGTTTCTTCAGGGCTACAACTAACAATTGTTCCTGATTGATTTCCTTTTTTCGGTCAGTTGATTCATCTTTTGTTTAGTAAAATGTGAGAAAACAGTGATAATTTCCACCACAAGCTCAGGCTGACGTCATAAAACTGTCCAAATCAAGTATTCCATTTATTATGTGAGACCAAGAAAAACAGCACATTTTCACATTTAAAAGTTTAAAAACAACAAATCTTTGATCATTGTTTTCTTCAAATAACACTAAAAAGGTAAATTATTTGACAAACATTTTCTGTCACTTGACACAATTATTATTCCAGTAATTGCTGAAGCTCTAAAAGTGTCATATGTCAGTGTTCGATACGTTCTCTGTGCCTGTTTGTGTTTTGTGACCATATTCATCACCGAGGGGTGGAAAAGGTCTCTGAGATTGATTATGTGCATTGTGTTTTTTAAAAATCAGTTGGCATTTGGAGTCTAGTGTGTCCCCAGTCTTAGGGGTGATTAACAACTCCCTCAGTTGTCACACTTGGACAGCTGCGCAAACAAGTGCATCTTCCTCATTGTGGATGGTGGAGAATTAGCTGTCAGCAGAAAAAAGCTTGGAGCAGTTAGGTATGAGAGGGCTTGTATGGAGCACTGTGTTGTAACTGCTCTCTGGCAGCGGATCAAATTGGATGTGGTGGTTGTGCTTCCTCCCAACGCCGTAGTCTCGCTTTAAGTTGCTACGCTGCCTGCCAAGTTGTGCTTTGCCGTGCTAACCTGCCCCTGTGGCCCCTGCGCCGCCTAAACCACTTACTGGCACTCCTGCACCACCCGTTTACCCTCCAGCTTCGACATCTCCTGACTGTTTCCCACTAGCTCCTCCTTGTGGCTGCTTTGTTTCTTACAGTGTGTGAGTGACAACCCCCGAGTATGTTGTGGTGTGCGTGGACATAGGGTTAGATAGCCTAATCGTAGTGTTATTTCCCATGAAAGATGATTGATTTTTTTGCCATGAAAGAATGTTTTATTTACTGAAACTCTCCATGTACTGTTCTTTGACTGGCTTACTGTAATGATTCAGTTTGCTGTGGGTTACACTGGACTAGACATGGGAAGTTTATGTTTCTTAATTAGTAAGGGTGCAGAGTTGTTATGGGACAGGGAAGGATGAGGGTGGATCAGATTAAGTAGAAAACAGGCTTCCTAGCAGCAGGCAGTGAGCTGGGTGGCTGGGTTTGGGTGGGCTTCACGGGGCAGCCTAGGGCCAGGAAGTGCTGAACTGTTTTTCTTGCAGGGATGACAGCAGTCAGGAGGGGGAGGAAGGGGAGGAGTTTGAGTGTTACCCCCCGGGGATGAAGGTGCAGGTGAGGTATGGGCGAGGCCGCAATCTGAAGACGTACGAGGCCACTGTGAAAGAGGCAGACGTGGAGGGGGGAGAGGTGCTCTACCTGGTGCACTACTGTGGCTGGAACGTCAGGTAAGACAGGACTTGGGGAGAAATCACCTAACGTTTATATTCACCCTAAAAAAAAAAGAAAGAAAAAAAAAAGAGACATCTCTTAACCTTCGATTCAGCTTAAGGGATCACCGCTACATGGGTATTCCCTACAGATACATCCCTTCCTCACAATTCTGCTTCACCTGCTCCAGTCTCATGGTCAGTACTCTGATTATGGAGAACACTGGGCCATCTAGTGGCAGAAACAGAATTGAGTATTGGGTTGATGTGGATCACTTCCTCAGCTTCCCTCACTCAGTTTTGTGCGAATCCCCTGTCTGTCTGTCCCCCAGCTGTCTGTCTCTCTGCAAAACAAACAGACAGGCTTGAATTTGAACCAATTCTACCCGACCAGTGGTTCTGGCGAAACAATTTTTCTTTTAAATACGAGCTTCCCCTTTGGATCTGTGAAAGGCCAACCAAAGTGCTGCTACACTCACCTCTACCTCTCAACCCTCTCCCCCCTCCCCAGCGGGTCAGGGTTAATGCAGTGTTAAGTAGAGTGTTAGGGTACCATAACACAGAGGTTAACTAGTGCAATCAGCATTTCATTGTCTCAATGTCGTTGTGTGGTCCTCTAGCACTCTATAAAAGACAGTGGGATGTTCTCTGCATTGTGTCTGTCGTGTGCGATGTCGTGAAACTTTTCATTTCTCCTCATACGACCCAAGTAGCACCCTTGGTACTGTCGGAACTCTGTTGAATATGATTTGTGTGGTGGTCGGTGTGAATATTGTTTCTTTCTCCATCGTAAAGGTTTGTCTTTTTCCACATAACACCATGCGATCTCTTTCCTTTTGCTGTTGAGGCTTATTGTGTCACAGCAACATGTTTGCGTCAGACAATAGAGGTGTCTGTGTGGTGGTGGTGATGGTGGTGGTGGTGGTGTGAGGATATATCTCAGCTCCTTCCAAATATCTGATTGATGAAACTGTCTCTTGTCTTTGTACTTGATTTTTAATTTTTTTTTTTAGATATGATGAATGGATCAAAGCAGACAAGATTGTACGCCCCGCCAATAAGAACGTACCAAAAATAAAGCACCGCAAAAAAATAAAGGTACGAGTTTGAAATGTGGTGATTTTTACATTTAAAAACTGGTCTGATGTCAAGAAGCGAATCACTAACTGTGTTGAAATCCTGACAGAACAAAGCTGAGCGGGAGCGCGACAGGTTGGAGAGGCTCAATGACAGAGAAGGCCTCGGCCCTTCACCCAACTCGAACCGTGTCCCGCGCTCCAAATGTGGCCTGAGTCAGGATGTCTTTTCCAAGATGGACGAGGGTGAGGACAAAGGGACTCAGCAGTCTCCAGTCAAGTCTATAGAAATTACTTCTATCCTCAATGGCCTGCAAGGTAGCAACACTCATTAGCCTGTAGTCTTCATGCATACTTACAGCAGATCAGGACACTCTGAAGTGGTTTATTTATGCCTGTTGGTCTCCTGCTGACGCTAACAGAAGTTCTGTTTTGTTTGCTCAGCCTCTGAGATGTCCACAGACGAGAGCGAGCACGAGGATGATGAGGGAGAGCATAACGAAGAGGATCGCCCAGGTTGCAGAGGCAGCCCAAGAAAGGCCCCGCCAGAGCCCACGCAAGCATCTGAGCGATGGGAGAGCGCTCCTGAAGCAAGCAAACCTTCTCCGGTCTCAGGAAAGAACCAGGATGCAGTCAGTGCCGATAATGCTGACATAGGAAAGCGCAGAAGCCAGCCAGAGCCAGAGCCAGAGGCGAGCACCAGGAAGAGGAAATCTGAGGGTGCAGCAGAGAGGACCCCAAAAGGCCAATCAAAAGCTAAGACCAGGAGCACCAGGAGTGCTGATTGGTTGCCTGGAGGTTCTCCCAGGAAGCTGGAGGAGAGAGCGGCAGGTCCAGGTGGTGAGGAGAGAGGAGCCTTGTCTTGCAGCAGTTCAGATGATGAGGGTGCAGCGCCGGCCGAGTCCCAGGCAGAGGAAAGCGAGCGAAGCCGGCCAAAAGCCAAAGGTTCCCCTTCCAAGAAGTACAACGGAATGAAGGAGAAGGCCAAAACTGGCAGACAAGCTGGCTTCTGGGAGATTCCTGAGAAGAGGGCCAAAATGTCGGGGAATGCAGAGGAGAGGCCAGCTGTCCGCTCCAAAGGCCAGAAGGACGTGTGGTCCAGCATCCAGGCCCAGTGGCCGAAAAAGACTCTCAAGGAGTTGTTCTCCGACTCAGACACAGAGGCCGCCAACTCTCCCCCTCCACCTGTCCCCTCATGTCTTGAGGAGCCGAGTGTCGACCAGGATGCCGGACCAGAGGACGAACCCTCGGAGGAGCAGATGGAGAACGATAAACTGCAGGAGTTTCCAAGCAGCGGCAGTAACTCTGTACTCAACACACCGCCGACGACGCCGGAGTCCCCATCAGGAGGAGGCAGTGCTGTGGAGGACTCCAGTCAGGCACAGCCCTCCTCCCCTCCTCCTTCAATAACCCCCGCCTTGCCTTCAGAGCCGGTTTCTGACACTCTTCCCCCAGGACCCACCCAGGAGGAAGTGGCAGGCGGGCGCAGCGAGACAGACAGCAGCACGGTGGAAGTGGAGAGTCTGGGCGGGGAGCTGCAAGATCTCCCTCCAGACGAGAGGGCAGGTTCCCCCTCAAAGGTGTTTGACGTCAGCCTCTCCTGTAACAGCAGCAGCAGCTGCAGCCTCGAGCTGAGCAGCAGTAGCCAACAGGAGAGTGAGCAGAAGTCCAAAGGTACAAATAACAGCCAGCTCCGATGTATCTTTTAAATCATTATTTCTCTTTTAGATGGAATACTAAAGAAATAGACGCTGGCAACTCATTTCACAGTCTGCCTGTTCCCTCACCATCACTTTGCATTTCCTTTATAGCGTCTGCGAGTCAGAAGCGACAGAAAGAAACACAGACAGGTGGAGCCTCAAAGAAACACAAGCCAAACCGCAAGAGCCTAGGTGTGCCTCCCAAAAAGAATAGGAAAACAGGTAAGGAGAGCTGTAGATGGAATAGCTGGTAATCTGCTAACCTTCCTAGTTCATATGACACAAGTCATTTTAGTGGCCGGAGAGTTTCTAATCTTATATTTACAAGTTTCCTGACATTAAGGTACAGATTTTAAGTATTCATCATTGCCCCATTTTTCCATCCCCCTTCTTCTCTCCTCCAGCCAACAGCAGTGACAGTGAAGACCAGTCTGTTGTTGAGGGCACTGCCAAATCAACTGCCTCTAAGAACAGCGCAGCAGACGTGAAGGCTGCCACTTCGCCCAAGTGTCACGGACGATCTCCCCCTTCGAGCCATAAGTACCACAAGCAGGGTGACGCCGACCACGCCCCGCACCGAGACAACCATGGAAGATCGCCACGCGTGTACAAGTGGAGCTTCCAGATGTGTAAGTGCCAAACATTGAACTTGTCACTTGTTAAGCCTGTGAACTGATTCAATTCAGAAATAACTGTCAACATTATATGCCAGTATCTGTCCCCTAAAATACATTCTGTCCATTCTCCTTAGCTGACCTGGAAAAGATGAACAGTCTGGAGAGGATATCGTTTCTTCAGGAGAAACTGCAGGACATCAGGAACCACTACCTCTCCCTCAAGTCTGAGGTGGCCTCTATTGACAGGCGACGAAAACGCATGAAGAAGAAGGAACGCGAAAGTGAGTCACTGAGTACCAGGACTAGGTTGCACAAGCTATTCTTAAATCCATTCTTAATTTTCTTAGGAAAGTCCTCTAAAGTGGTTAAGGGCTACAATTAGCGATTATTTTCACTGTTGATGAATCAGTCAGTTAGTTTCTCAACTGTGGTTTTTGTGGAGCGAGCCATTTCAAGCAAGTGATACATAATGCTCCACTTAATAAAAAGGTTGGAACTAACAAATAAGTCCCTCCCCAGGAGTCGACTGTATTTTCTCTCTTCCTATCTACCTTACCACTGTCCATGACCATATCCTGTCTCTCCTCTTCAGGTACAGTGGCTGCTTCCTCTTCCTCATCCTCCTCCTCCTCCTCACCGTCCTCCAGCTCACTGACTGCGGCAGTCATGCTGACACTGGCCGACCCTCCGGTGTCATCATCATCCTCCTCTTCTCAGAACTCTGGGGTATCAGTGGAGTGCAGGTGACACAAAGAACCAGCGAAAAGCCACCGCACTAAGCACTTAACCAGCACCCCGGGGCCCCCGCCCCCATTCCCTTCCAACAGGACAGACAAGTCAACCTACATACTGTAACTACTGGGGCACAAAAACCAGACCAGAGACAAAAAAAACAAGAAACAAGCACTATTTTCTATTGACAACTGTTTCCTTGGCAAGCTAACGGCACTTAAGTGCACTTTTATGAAGATTGTGTAGGGGGATGAAAATTGTCAAAAAATTCTACAAAATCGTCTTTTGCGTGCTCCTTAATTGAACATTTATAAGAATTGTTTTTGCAAGCAATAATTGTTTCCATTTGATAAAGTTGTATCGGTAAGGGATGATTTCCAGTGAAGACCCCTCTGTGCTCTGTGCTCTGTGCTCTGTCCTCGTAGCTCAACATGGTGCAGCCTGTGCTCGCCGTGTCTTCGCGGGGAATCCAGAGGATCACTGCCACATTGGCATTAAGGGCGTAGGAAATGTAACTTTGCCACGTTTCTCTGTCCACCCTCATTAAAAAGGCCTTCACGTGGTCAAACCTCAAGAGGTTGACGATGGTCTTGTCGCATACAGGTGTATGCGGTCCTGTACAGGTGTTAAGTGTTGATGGGTAGGGTTTCAGACCATCAGAGGTCCACTGACAACCTCAGTGGATGAATATGGAATGATACTGTAGTGCCTTTTTGTTCTTTTCCATGGGGCACTTTGAGAAAGGACAGCACTTTTTCTCCTATTCTTAAATCAGAGGGTCAAGCTGGAATAATGTGTCCCCTTTAAAAAAAAAAACAAAAAACAGACAGAAGAACGCTGTATGAGTGAGCAGGCAGTGAAGGGCTGATGGATAATGTTGGTTTTTTTTTATCAGTGCGGTGATATTTAAGAAGTAAAACTCTTATGCTTGATCACCCGTAATCTACTACTGAATAGTCATCCAGCTTGGGTAAACTGTTAAGTTTGGCAGTATAAAATGTGCAATGATGGAGGTGGTGAATCCAGTGGTCACATTGCTTCAGTTCATCAGCCTTTTAAACGCCTATGTGTTTCATTTCATTATGTTTTCAACACACATTTAATCCCCCCAGTCATCGTTGCACATCTGCAACACGATCAAGTTTTCTTGAAGGCAGCCATAGACAGTATAAGTATTTACAGCATGTACTCAGTACTGCAGAACACACGAATGAAGCTGAATATCCACATTTGCAGTGTTTCAAACAACATGAAGTTATTTAATTAAGCATATTTTTTTGCTTCATTACACACTTTTTTTGGCATCTCTCTCTAATTTTACTCACGATCAATAACGACATGCCAGCTGCCTCTCATACTCACCCCTACCAAAAAAAATGTTGGTTCTGTTTCCTGTACTATGACCAGATTAAAGGTAAAGATATTGTAAATGTGCATTTATATCATAAAGTGACGTATGTGTATACATTTCTGAAGACATCTCCAGTGTTTCCTTTGTATAGACCCCCTACTGTACGATAACCTGAAGTTACATTTTGTTCGGCACTTGTATGTAATTGTATGCTTTTGTTATACATTTGTATATTGAGAAGTGTTTTGAGTCGAGCTATTTAATATCTTGCACTGTTAATAACATGTACTTTTCTGTACAGACAGTTTTACGGTTTTAACTGTAGTTTGAGTGTAAATATGGAGGGTTACAGCATGTTTGTTCTGCCCCTTTTGTCCTCATACTTGTTTTCCTGTAGGAACGGATTTATTTGAGTTTGTTTACGTTGTTTTGTTTCATTCGGCCTCTTTCATCAGTTTCAATAATTCTTTTGTTTTTTATTTTATTTTTTTTGCTTTCATGTTTTGCTTTAGTTTGTATCCCATTTCATTTTTCTATGGCTTGTGCTTGTAAGAGAAGAATGGTGGTTTTGGATGCGGCTGAACTATTTTCCAACCTGTACATGGCCTGAAGCTAAAGCTGTATGAACCTGTATATGGGAAATGGATCGTAGATTAAGAGAAAGTAACGGAGCTTGTTGAAAAATGCTCGATAGTATTTATTAGGCTCATCTGATGATGGTCATTGTGTAATTTATTGTAAAAATGTAAGCAAAGCAGAAGCCTCTGTTTGAAATAAATGCCATAGTTTGTGAAGGATTCAGTGTCTTGTGCCATCAGTGAGGAAGCATTTTGATTTACATTAGCCTGTGTTGAGAAGACGGACAGCATAGCAGCACACATCTACATTCACACATGGAGTAACCCACACAGATCAATACACGACAGTAAATATCTTCACATTGTCAGTCAGATTCTTGTGAAATATCTCAAGAATGTTTTGATGGAATTTTGAAATGTCCATTTGGACTCAAGGATAAGTAGATTTAGAGCTTAGAAAACAACTGCAGCTCACTGAACAATCAATATGATAACTATGACAAGATTTTACACAAATGTATAATAGGATAAAATAATTAAGTTATTACATTTGGTAATTCCAGTTTATACAGTCTTTAACTCCAGGAAAATCTGTGCTTCATATTCTCACATTTATTGAAAATAGGTCTTACGTGTAAGTGAAAAACAGATATTTTGCTTGTAGTTTCTACAAATACGATATATCACAAGCTTAGAAAACATGACACATTTGTAATGATTTAACATTATATAAAAAGTCAATGTCATAACTAAAAGCAGTTCACATTTTATCCAACTATAATGTTAAAATGCTGCATACAAATTAAACATGCAGTTTTACTACATTTGCTTTTTTAATACACTGCTCACAAAAATTAAAGGAGCACTTTAAAGAAACACATTAGCTACATCAGATCTCAATATGAAGTTGGATATCTATACAAATAACGACAGGGCAATGTCTTAGGAACAAAAGGATGCCAAGTCTTTTAATGGAAATAAGTTTTCAGCCTACAGATGGCTCAATTGTGTAGACACCCTAAAATCAGAGTGAAATGAAGATGTGGCAGGCTAGTCCATTTTTTTCAAAAACTTAATTTCTGCAACTCAAAATGCTTTTCAGTATCTTGTGTGGCCCCCACGAGCTTGTATGCATGCTTGACAATGTCGCGGCATGCTCCTAATGAGACGACGGATGGTGTCTTGTGGCATTTCCTCTCAGATCTGTGTGAGGGCATCCCTGAGCTGTTATACAGTCTGAGGAGCAACCTGGCGGCGCCTAATGGACCGAAACATAATGTCCCACAGATGTTCTATTGGGTTTAAGTCAGGGGATCGTGAAGGCCATTCAATTGTTTCAATTCCTTCATCCTCCAGGTACTGCCTGCATACTCTTGCCACATGAGGCCGGGCATTGTCGTGCATTAGGAGGAAACCAGGACCTACTGCACCAGCGTAGGGTCTGACAATGGGTTGAAGGATTTCATCTCAATACCTTATGGCAGTCAGAGAACCATTTCCTAGGCAGTAGAGGTCCGTGCGTCCCTCCATGGATATACCTCCCCAGACTATCACTGACCCACCACCAAACCTGTCAAGTTGAACGACGTTGCAGGCAGCATAACGTTCTCCTCGTCTTCTCCAGACTCTTTCACGTCTATCACAGGTGCTCAGGGTGAACCTGCTCTCGTCTGTGAAAAGTACAGGGCGCCAGTGGCGGACTTGCCAATTCTGGTGTTCTTCAGCAAATGCAAGTCGAGCTCCATGGTGCTGGGCAGTGAGCACAGGGCCCACTACAGGACGTCGGGCCCTCAGGCCACCTTCATGAAGTCTGTTCCTGACTGTTTGGGTAGAGACATTCACACCAGTGGCCCTCTGGTGCTCATTCTGTAGGGCACGAGCAGTGCTCAGCCTGTTCCGCCTTGCACAAAGGAGCAGGTATCGGTCTTGCTGATGGCTTGAGGACCTTCTACGGCCCTGTCCAGCTCTCCGAGAATAACCACCAGTCTCCTGAAATCTCCTCCATGTTCTGGAGATTGTGCTGGGAGACACATTAAACCTTCTTGCTGCAGCATGTGTGGATGTGCCATCCTGGAGAAGTTGGACAACCTGTGCAACTTCTGTAGGGTTAAGGAATCGCCTCATACTGCCAGTAGAGATAATTACTCAAGCCGAAACCAGCATGAGTGAAAAATCTGCCAAAAAAGATCAAGAGGGAGAAACTTGAATTGACCTCCGCATGTAAAACCAGTCCTGTTTTGAGGGTTTTCTAATTGTTGCCACTGTGGTGCACCTGTTGTTAATTCCATGAGTGATTAACGATGCCCTCAGCTGCTTAACCAACCAGAAAATTATCAGACAGGTTTAACTGATTTCATGCCAGGCCCAATAAAAAAAAGTGTCCCTTTAATTTTTGTGAGCAGTGTACTTAAAATGAATACTGATACTTAAAAGGATAGTGTGATGATAATACTTTTGTTTTCTTTAAAAAATATAACAATGTAATTATTTATCGAACTATATTGACTCACTTATATATTTATGGTTATTTTGATATATTTATTTTTATGCGTATTTAATTATCTGACTTAAATGTTATCAAAAAAATAAACATTTTACTGCCGCTCATGAGACGACGACATTACGCACTGCGTCATGGTTTACGTACTTCCTTTCCGCACTTCCTTAGCAGCGTGCTAGCCGCTAGCCCGGAGAGCTAGCGTGCTGCGTGCCTTGCCCGTGAAGTTTCAGATATGATGAGCGGCAGGACGAGTGTGGTGATTGCGGGAGTCTGCGGGGCTCTTTTCATCGCATACTGCATTTACTTCGACAGAAAGCGAAGGAGTGACCCTCAGTTTAAAGAAAGGCTCCGTGAACGTAAGTGTTTGAGTCGGAACAGGAAGAGATGAAGTTAGCTGCGCAGTCAACTTCGGTTACAGCACTGTGAGCACCTTATCTCCCATGTGACAAACGAACGAGCCTCACTATACGCTCTACTTCTGCACTCTTGGTGTAGAAAGTTGTAACATTTATTCGTATTTAATGCTTCTCGGTAGCTCGCAGGATTGCTAACTCTCGGAAGACGCATGCTGCAGCTAACTTAGTGTGCCCATGTGTTTTTTCCTTCAAGTTTTACAAGAGCAAACTGAACTTACCAGCACAGTCTAATGCCACGTTTGTTTCGCAGGTAGAAGAAAGAAAAACGTATCTAAAGAAAAGTCTGGACTGGCAAAGGTAGGTCAATGCAAAATCATAAATTGCTGTTTTTCCCCCCTCTCTCTCTCTGCGGGGCACAATGGGCTCACACGTGCTTGTCTGCCACTTTTCTGTCCCTTGACTTTGAAGCTGCCTGATCTGAAGGACGCGGAAGCTGTTCAGAAATTCTTCCTGGAGGAAATCCAAGTCGGAGAAGAGCTGCTGTCACAAGGTTAGCCACATGATCGTTCACTGTTGATTCAACAGACATAAAGCATGCAAGCTGACGTGCATCTCACACATACACACACACAAGGGATGAACAGAAAGCGTTGAGAGCATCGTTTTGTAACTGGCAACTAATAAACTCAAATGCAAGTGATTCTGTGACACTACCTCGGCCATGCTTATCTATTTGAACAGCGTTGGCCAGACCAGTCAATTGTCAAGAGCTGCAACGATCAATTGTTAAATTGTCAACTGTAAAAGTAGCCAGCAACTGTCTTTTTATCGTCGATTTGAGTAGTTTTCAAGACAGAAAAGGGTCACAATTCTTGATTCAATCTTTCGGTGTGGTGATTTTTATTGATTTATTTTGCCTAGCATCCTTAATAAACCCCCTGGTTGTCATTTGTGGTCTCTGGGACAAGAAAGGATGCAAGATCAATCTTAGGATCCAAAGCCGAGAGACGTGTGTCAGTCGCTCTTGGTTATTTCACCCCTAAAACAGAACCGCTAACAAGTTGTTAATCTGAGGAAGTGTTTTTCACATGTTGTCGCTGGTTTTGACCAGTCAGTTTTCAAGAGCTGCAACAATTAATCAATAAGTTGTCACTGTATAACCATTTTCTGACATTTTTACAGACCAAACAACTAATACATTAGTTGACTTTGATAATAGGTTTTAGATGCCGTCCACAACTATCCTGCAGCTGTTTTAATAACTTTATGTTTGTAATCTTTTTGCTAACTCACCAGGTGAATTTGAGAAAGGTGTCGACCACCTGACCAATGCGATCGCAGTATGCGGTCAGCCTCAGCAGCTGCTCCAGGTCCTCCAGCAGACGCTGCCCCCTCCCGTCTTCCAAATGCTGCTCACAAAACTGCCCACAATCAGCCAGGTGAGGATTTCCTGCAGCTCCCTTGTCAACACTTTAAGTGTGATGATTTTATTTATTTATTATTTGCCTAGCATCCTTAATAAACCCCCTGGTTGTCATTTGTGGTCTCTGGGACAAGAAAGGGTGCAATATCAATCTTAGGATCCAAAGCCGAGAGCAGTGTGTCAGTCGCTCTTGGTTATTTCACCCCTAAGACAGAAACACTAACAAGTTGTTAATTTCCTGTGTGATTTCAGAAAGTGTTTCTCACACGTTTTCTGTTCCATGCGAGTCTGAAAGTGTTCTCTTGTGTTTTTCAGCGAATCATCAGCGCACAGTCTTTAACAGAAGATGACGTTGAATGAATGAACGAATGTCTGTTTGTGAGATGTGATTATCATTCTGTAAAGGGATTTCAGAGACACTGATGTTTGTGCACTGATGGCTTCGTGTGACTGCAGTTGTGAGTTGTGCGAGCCTGTTAAGAGAGAGCTCCACCTCTGGACATCAGATGAAGATAACCCTCCCACCCCTCTATCATGGCACTCTGGTGTTGCAGAATTTCCTTGAGGTTATTTTGGGAAGCGTTTAACACATTCCATCTTTCTAAAATCATTCCCACCAGATCTCATGTTTATTCTATTTATTTCCATTAAAAGTAATTGTTTCATATTTCGTTGAAGTGTCTTTGCTGGTGTATGTAAATGATTTGTTACATATCTCTGTGCAGTTGATAAACATGTTAGTGCCTACACTAAACCCAACACCTGCTTGTGGAATATTGTCAGATTTGTTTTTGCGATGTTAAATGTTATTTTTATATTCCAGTCTTTCTTATATAAATGTGCGTGAATCCTAAAATAAATCATAAAAACACACTTTGAGTTTCTGCGTTTCAGTTTGCCAGTAGATGGCAGTAGCAATGCACAGGAGAAGTCAGGACATATATAGTCTCTGAGCTGTGTGTGTGTGTGTGCAGTTTCTATCTGGTGCGTCATTTTAATGAATGAAAAGTGTGAAGTGTTTACCAAGAAGAAACGCTGTAAATGAACATGGAGGATGGTCCTATAATGCGCTCTGAAGGGACTGAAATGTTACGCGAGTGCAAATAAAAACCTTGAGTCGTGACTTTGCATGTGTTAATGAATCCACGACACCGGTTAATAAAATGCAGCCGTGCCAAAACATCCTGAGAGGTCCAGTGTTTCTGTTTCCACCCAGCGCGGTGAAACATACAGCGCGAGCCTGTCTGAGCCACTACATCTATTATTGTGAATGGCTTTATTGTGTGTGCAGGAGAGCGAAAGTGGAGCAGCTTGTCGGGGAAGGGAGTAGGTTGAGCAGTGCGTCTCTTGGAAGACAAATAGAGCCGTAATTATTTTTATCCCTGTCTGCAGCTGTTTTTCTAAGGACTCTGGGCCAGAGCGGCCCGGGCCCTGACGTTGCCAGGAAACAAGAGCAGGGGGAAAAATAGTTTTTCTACATTAGGAGTGAAAAATGAAAATTGAACGGCGGCCCAGAAATGTCGGGCGAAGACTAAATGGTGGACAGTGTTCCATTTTCCGTGAACTCGTGTGCTCGTTCTGCAGTCCTTCTCCTCAGCACTCCTGCTATGTTGCCATGTGGTGGAGAAGGAGAAGGCTGTCAAGAGGCCTGCAGAGTCGTCTGGCCCCGAGTGTGTGTGTGTGTGTGTGTGTGCAGATGAAGTGACTCGTTGTTAATGTGTCCTTTGGGGAGGCGGAGGAGAAAAATAGCAGACTGTGTTGGAGGTCAAGCTGGAGCTGTGGTGCGCTCGCTGGCGCTGGGGTGTAGGAACAGGTTCAGGCCCGGTCCACACAGCGAGCCACTGGTCTGCCTCTCCTGTAAATAAACACTCCGGCTGCTGGATGCATGCTCTGTCCCCTGCAGGCTGGAGACAGCTGAGGTGGGGGTCACTGAAGGATAGCATAAACAGGAGAGCACGCCATCGTGAAGTAAAACCGAGTGAAACGAGCCCTGACACGAGGCCATGACACAGCAGATCTTCTTTTTTTTGCTTGTAATCTCAAACAGGGCCTCCTCAGCCCTTCAGCAGAATATTAATGCAATCAATGAGGTGCTTGTTTTACTTGGTTTTTTTGTGGTTTTTTTAGAGTTAATGTCATTATTTTAATTGCATTCCTGCTCCATTTGAGGTTGCATGAATGGATTATGAGTCAGCTCTTCATATCTGATGTAGCAGGGGCTGGGAAGGGAAAGGGAAAAAAAAAAAAAAAAGGGGAGGGGAGGGTGCAGAAACTCCCTCCTCTCGTGCAGTAGGGGGAACTGTTGCTCCAGGCTGTGCTGCTGAAGGACAACTGAATGGAGAGAGAGCTGAGAGCTTAACAGTTCCAGTTGACAGCAATAACAATGGCTGTGCCTGCAGCACGGAGAGACCATGTGCTCGGCGAGGGGTGATTCTTTAACAGTGTGTAAATGCTTTTCTTCTAATGAGCTCACGTTGACAGATGCACCCCGCTCCTTCATTACAGGTGCAGGGAAATCAACTGTTATTGAAGGCAGGATTAGGCATGCGTGCGCGCGCGCACACACACATACGCACGCACACGCCCCGACAAGCGAGGACCAAAGCAGCACCGACTTGCTGTTGTAATTTGTTTGCATGGATTCTGATCGTATGTCAAATGTTGTGTTGGGAATATTCTAATCACTTGAGCTCCACAACTCATTACTGGAAATCCTGTCAGCAAATTATCCACAGCAGTAATTACCTTCGCTGTGTTATTCCAGTTTTGTGAGTTTTGAATGTCAAAAGCCTGATTGCTGCTCTGTACGCTGAGTGCCGTGCATGCACGGGGGCCCGGGTATCTGTAGGAGCAGCTGTGTTTGGGAGAGTTAAAGGCAGCCAGAAATAACTCTGTTGTATGCGGTTGCTATGGCAGCTCCGCAAAGCAGCGACTCTCCGAGCTGCAGCCTCTCTCGGGGAGGTATTTGCAGCCCCGTGGCCCTGCTGACGGCTGTTAGGTGGAGGCGTCCGCAGAGGCCCGGAGCCCTCTCTGTGTTTTTGGAACACGTCTCCCCGCCGCGCGATGATGCATCAGAGTCGCACTGTCTGCGCCCCGTTGCTGATGTCACAGGCCGCGGTTGCCCACTGTACGTTGTCATGGAGGGTGGCGTGGCCCGGGGAGAAACATGAGACGTGTCCGAGCCCTGCCAGCGGCTATAATACAGGCCGCCGCTCTTCCCCCCTAATGCCACTTGTGTGCACAGCAGCAACACAGTATATTAATTACCCAGACGCCTTCTCCGTGTCATTCACCAGGCCGAGGGGAGAGGAGGAGAATGAATTTTCCAAGGCACGTCCTTAAAATAAAGCAGCGCCGTACGTGCTCGGAGTGTTAACTTCCACACAGATGACCCATTTTTCCGTCTCAAAGGGTCTGAGGATGGGTGGAAAAAGAGAGAGGGGGGTGAGGAGGGAGGGGGAGGCGGCGGTGGAGCCAATCACGTGAATGTGAAGCGGGCTACAAATCCTGGCGGATTTCTCTTCCTCTGTGGGGCAATGCCTTACTGTCATCTGTTTTTCCGTTCCGCTCTCACCACGGTAATTTGACTTCTTCTGCCGCCCTTCCTCCATGTGTGTAGTCTCAGCCTGTCTATTCAGCCCTGTTGTTTACATTCCCTGTGAGTGTGAGCTGCAGGGTGTGGGCAGGGCAGCCCCCCCACCATCATCATCACCACCACCAGCCTCTCTAATGTCTCTCTCTCACACACACACACACACACACACCCTGCCCCCCAGTCTTCACCTATATCTCCCCATCACTAGATGCCTGATAAGCCGGAAATTCAATAGCACCACTCCGCCTGAGAGGAGTAAGTGCATCACATGACTCGTGAATTCCTGTTTACGTTGGGTGGTTTTCATATTTGGTCTGTCTTGGAGCTGGATTCGTCATGGAGGCAGACAAAGAGGAGAGCGGCAGTAGAGGGGGAAGAGAAAAAAACAACACAGACAAAAAAACACAACATACCGCTCAGCATCGCTTCCCATCCTGTCATCTGTCATCAGTGTTATCTGTGCAATCGAGGCTAGGAGTGAAACTAGGAGAGGGAAGTGACAAACACACTGAGCAGGCGGGCGAGGAAAGGGTTAACTAAGCAGACTGTGTGCAGTTATTTCCCCCCCCCACCCTCCCTCTCTCTGATCTGTCTTCCTGTCTCACAGGCTGTGCAGTGCAGTGGCTTTGAAAATCATGAGAGAGTCAGACAGGCTTGTTTTGCATACTGTAGGTCTCCTGCATTGACTTGTAGCAAATCCCTGCCCTCGGGAGGCATGTCAGAGGGGATTAATGGGAGGGCTGGGGCCTCACAGAGTTTCCCATTGTCGCAGCCCAGCCCTGTGCTGTATTTTCATCACGCAGAGTGAGAAAAGAGCGAGCAGGTGGGGCGGCGCTGGTGGTGGAGGGAGGGAGGGTTGAGCTTGTGTGTGTGTGTCAGTGTGTGTGTCAGTGTATGGGGGAGAGGGGGGGAGGTTATACAGTGGTGTTATTTCCCTCTGCCCTGATTCTTTTGAGCCGAGCTGAAGGGAGGGGAGGAGAGTGTAAATAATGTATTTGGAGCGGCGGGGTGGAGGGAGCTGGAGCTTGACCGAGCTCAGAACAGGGAAAGGTTGAGCGGCCATGCTGCTGCACAGGAAGCTGGGGGCTGGAGGGGTGTGTGAGTGTGTGTGTGTGTGTGTGTGTGTGTGTGTGTGTGTGGGTGCACAGAGGGACGGGGGGAGCAGAGGAGGAACTGTATGAGCTACAACAAACCTGCTGTGGGGCTCTGGGGAATGTGGGGCCTCTGCAAGAATGTAGCAATCCTCGACTTCCTTTCCATCCCTCTCAGTTTTACCAAGACAAGTAGTTTGCTGCTGCAGACTGCCATTAATAATGCAATATTCATAATAATGTGGTAATCTGAAGTGCTGTTTCACAACAGGCCCGGGGCTGGGAGGGATTCAAATGGTGTCTCAGGAGGAGAAAAGCTTGGAAACTGGAAACCAGTCCTCAGGACAGGAGCCAGTCTTGCTGAAATGTTCTCTTTAAATGAAAAGTTTGACATCTTGGGACATGAGCTTATTCTCTACCTTACTGAAAACTAGTAAGAGCCAGCAGATGGCTAGCTTAGCCTAACATAAAGACTGGAAAGATGGGCAAACAGCTAGCGAACCTAGTTCAGTGCTAAAAGCATGTTAAGACTGAAAGTGAAGAGGGTTTTTCACCTCGTATCGTTAGCTTAGGCTAAACCCTTGGATCATTTCTGTTTGTTGTGTGGAAACATTTTCAGTCACGTCTTTCTGTCTGAACACACAAATTAGCTAGCGAATTAACATGTTTTAACTTGGCTGTTTTCAAAAAGCGAAGCATAAAGTATGCTAACTCAAAGTGTCGTGTATGTTTCATAAATTGTTTGTGTCCTCTTACCTGAACGTGCAACGTGAACAAATCGGGGACCACACATCACAAGAGTGATTGCTAACTGTAGGTGCTGTTAGCTAATAAGCTTGGTTAACCGATCAGCTTGCTGGCCTTGGGAGTGTTGGTGTTTTTTCCTATCAGACTATCACCTCTTCAAGTGTCTGCGGGCTAACTGGTTAGCATTCTCCATCTCCATCTCTAATAGAGTTTGCTACACAATGCATAAATATCAAAACTATTATTTCTTCACTCTGTTGAAAGTGTTAGTAATTTTTTAAAATAATATAAACTGATAATAAAATGCTTACATATTGCACATTTAGCCAGAACCCAAACCCAAATCTCTGACACCTGATGCTAGAAGGCGGATTCTGCAAACCCTTTGAGAGCCTGGCTAGCTGTTTCCAGTCTTTATGCTAAGCTAAGCTAACAGCTGCTAGCTTTAGCTTCATGTTGTTGATGTCAATGTGCTCATCTAACTTTCAGCATGAAAGTTAATATTTCCCTGCATGTCAAACTATTCCTCCACAGTTCGGCTCCCCTCCGCGGACATTCCCCCCCGTTTGAGTATGATGAAACCGTTTGCTTGCACGATTATACCATCAGCTCTCTCTTTGTCTCCGTATCTCTGTGTCTCGCTCTCCCCTGGCGTTCCAGCGCCTTCTTTCTCCCACACCTGCTATGTTTTATAGCAACGATAAAGGGGACCTTAACCTTGAAACATGATAGAGTAACCCCAACTCCCACAACTACAGTCATCTGAAAAAAAAAACATAAGGGGAAAAAAAAAAGAAGATCACTCCTGTTCTCCTCTACACGCAGTGTAACCTTGGTGTAACTTTCGTATTTTATCATATTTTCTTGGGCTCGCAGCGCTCCGTTGCCGTATCACCCGGCAGCTCGGCAGCTACAACCCACTCGTTCACCCGAGAACTACAAAGTGGGTTTGCCGCCTTGCATCTTGTGTAACCACGGTCTTTGAAGACTTTGGCTTTGAGCTCTGTGTCTCATCAATTCCCTACGCAAAAGCTAAATTTGAATCTGAGGCGAGCACATAAGGGGGTAGCTTATCTGCCCCACTCGTTTAATGTTATTCATTCATGCGCACTATTTTTGTGTCAGGCTGTGCATGCGGAACTATTTTACATTTTGCGTTGTTTATGTAACCTGTCTCCAGTCTGATGATGGATGCATGCGTGCGTTTCGCGCTCGCGAGATGACAGCAACTTTTTAACTTTACATGAGGGGCTGCTTTTGTAGAGGGGATGCGAGACAAATGGCATCAAAGGCGCAGTTTGTGGTGTCCTCGCTGGGGAGTTTAAAGACGTCACGGAGGGCTGCGTTCAGCAGATCGATCCGATCACGTGCCCGGCCGGTCGTGACTCTTTCTGGGTCACGCTTTGATGCTAATTCATTCACGTATCAACAGGAGGGGAGAAAACCAGAGTGACACAGATATCCCTCTCATTTCCTGTCTGGGAGGGAGCCGCACCATGAAGTGAGTGGTACTTATCACGGCAGATTCCTGACTTATTTGTCATCTGGGGCCCTGGATTTGTCACATCAAATCTCCTTTTCTCAATGAACTGGGGAGAGAGATTACAGGCTCATATTCAGTGAGATAATAACGGCGAGTCGGGCTCTGACTCTCAAATAAAAGTCCTCAAGATGGTGACGCAGAGAACGGGGGCCGCGTTGGAACCCGACATCTGATTCTCACGCTACCAAGTGAGGCGCTTTTTGTGTCCTTCTGGAAATATGATTTCCCTCTGTTTGAATTACCGGTCAGCCTCATGATTGTTCGGTGAACCTAAGCCACAGAGCCGCGCCACTCTTTTCCCATCCCCAGCTTTTAACTCGCCGCCAAATCCTCTTCGGGGCTGAGATGATCCACCGTGCAGCCCAATTCACCGTCGGTACAAGACGAGCGCGGCGCCTGAAAGAAACCAGTTGTTATTCTATTCTCTCCGTTTCATGCAATTCATTTTCTCCCCGTTTCATCTCTTCTATTTTAGCCCTCAGCACTAATTTTGTCAGACGTGAGTCCTCTCCTCCAACACGCTGTTGATTTATGTCAGCGTAGTGCCATGTGAGCTCACGCTAACATATCCCCGGTTTGCTTTGAGATTCAGCTGAGCTCCATGAATATCCTCCATCTGACCTATTTTACGCTAAAGCCTTGATCTCCCCTCCGTGTTTGTTTGGAGTCTATTTTCAGCTGCCGTGATGATTTGATATTATTGCCTAAAATATGAGCGACTTGTTATGTTTGTTTTCAAGCCACGCTACTACTTTCATTAGCATATAAAAGGCTTTTTTTTCCCTGATATCCTTATCAAAGTTTGAGGTGCTTCTCTCCATAAATTATTTCTCAGTGCCGCAGAGTCAATCACACTGTTAAGTTCTTCACCACTTAGTTTCACCCAGAAAAGCCCGCATTCCTGCGCTTGATTCGAATTTAATGGACTTGTAGATGATTAATGAATCAATTATTGGATACAGCATCTGACGCTGACAGCCTCTCAAATTGAAAGGAGCACAATCGTTGCGGAGACTTGCACGCCGCCAACCCAGTGTGCTCCTGTAATTATAAATGCATGAAATAATGAACAAACAACTCTGGCGCGGGGCTGCTACACGTCGGTGGGGGGGGCGGGGCGGTCATCCGGGGTCAACACCGAGGAACGGGCGGAGCCTGCAGATGATTGCACTTTGTCTGATCAGGACGCAGATCGAGTTAATCTTATGGCGAGAAATGCGCTGTAGGCTTTTAGTCCAGATGACGCTCAGTGTGAGGCCTCACATAGCTCAGTGAAAAGCTCAGTAAAAGCAACCCCCCCACACACACCCCTCCCTCTCCACCCACCACCATCAACACCCTCTCTCACATCACCCTCCTCCTGCTCCACTCTTCCAGAGGGACGGCTTGTTGACATCCATTAGGAGGTTTCCCAGCATCGAGCCAGGCCAGGAAAGAGGGCTAATGATGTAATTCCCTCAGAGATGACATTAAAATGTCAAAGTGCCGCAGCTGACATCATCCATTTAGCGCACATTTTCCAATAATATACATTTGTCTTTTTTCCTTCCTTGAAACTGGAGCTCCCCACCCATCCCAGTGCCTCTGGGCTCTACTTAGGTGTGCAGCCACACGACAGAGGGCAGCCTGGAAGACAGGGGGATATCATCAAAGCGTGTCTTCCCCTGCAGCTATAAATGCCCTGCTCCAGAAAGCAGCGTTTTGAGCAGGCTCCGTGTGTCACGTTACATTCAGCCCTCCCTTTTTATAAGCCCCCGGTAATGCTAATTCATCCTGTCTGTGCAACAAAGACCCTCGTGCCCTCATTCCTCCACCTCTTTTAAGATTCCTGCCACATGTAGGAATGGCCACCGGATGATTTTTGGGTTAGAAGTGTGTTTTTATTCCTCTGTATGATTTTTCGATTGTGTGAGCAGCTTGTACAAATTGCATTTCCTAACCTGCCGCGAGTCTTTCACGCCGGTCAGCAAACACACAGTTTTTTTTTCTCCAGAAGAAAAATATAGAATCTGAGTTATATTTCTGTGATCGAGACTTGACAGCTCCCTATTCTTCGGCCCAGTGAGTGGGCCGGCTCAGACGTCAATAATGGATGCTTGAAGGCAGAGTAAGTAGACGTGAACTGGAAGCAGAGAAGGATGGCTGCGCCTCAGTTAATAATGAATCAATTGATCCCCCTGCAGATGATGGATCCGGTTGCTATGACGACAGATGCAGTGTTGCCCAGAGAGAAGAGGTTTGTTTCCCAGAATCGAAGCGGTGAGAGTGGATCTTGGCTTTTGCAGGTGGAGGAAGCAAGTTGTGCAAATCCACTCATTTAGTTTCACTGTGACCACTGATGTGAGGATGCTGCAGGTGCACGATGGATGTTACAGCACTGGGTACACACTAGTGTTTTTCAGTGCATGTAGCCTCTAAACACCAACATGTTTACCGTGTCTGCATGTGTGCGTACTGTTGCCGTGGCAACGCGGCTGATGCTGGGTCCAGCTGGGACCACGTTGCCAAGTAACAGCTGAGTTATGAGAGCGGTGGAGAGGAGCGTGGGCGTCGGGAAAAAAGGAGGAGGGGAGGAGGGGGCGAACGGAGCGGTGAGGATACGAGGACTTCTACAAAGAGAGCGAGCAACAAAGACTGGAAGCGAGGGGAGGAGGGGGGGTGTCTCTGAAGGTAGAAGAGAAAAAAAAAGCATTTATTTGGGTTAGAGCGGCGGATTGAAAAATAAGATGTTTTTCATCGCCCTCCGCACCTTCCTGCCAGAGAATATTAATACTTGGGTGCATCACAAAGCATCTCTGCTCTCCGGAAAACAAAATAAACTGTGCCAGCAACATAAGCGATGTGCGCTGTGCTAAACAGCAGCATGGCAAATTCCTTTCATGAGCAGGAAAGTGGAGTAATGAGTGCGGTGCTGTGTGTGCAGAGGTCTGGCTGCACTGACCCTGCCTCTTACATGACTACACCGAGGGCTCACAGCCTGTAATGACTCACAAGCAGGCAGAAATATCAGCTCCAAGGCCGGCGGCTGTAAATGATCGCGTGTCCTTGCAGTCTGGGAGCCTCTGGAGCTGAGGCCGGTTGTTGAGTCAGCAGCCGGACAGGGAAGGTTACACTGCACACACTCCTGAGCTCGTGGTTGAACTGTGGAAAATGTGGCCTGTAATCCATTAATGAGTTAATGGTTTGTGGTAGCAGCAGCTGGTCGTGTTTTTCAGCTGATTCTTCCGAAGACAGCTCACACCCACGGAGGCCCATCTGTGTTATTAAAACGAGAGGATGACGATGTGTTCTTACTATCCATCGACTCCTCCGACCTGCATGAATAATCTGGAGCCGACCTTAAATCTGCCTCCACCTCCTTCCTCGCACTCGACGATGATTATGCAGTTTTTACAGTGTCGTCCCTGGCTCAAGCGCTTTTGTTCGTGCTCACCGAGCGCACATTTTTGTCTGTCTTCCGCCGGCTGAGCAGTCTGATCTGTCGCCATGGAAACCGATCACGAAGTGCCTTGGTGCTACATTTGGGACTAATTGTCGTCCCCAAACAAACACGCTCGCTCTTTTTGGCGCACGCTCACCGCTGAAATCACCGTATTTGTCGCTCTCTTTGTTATAATATTCTCATGCTCCAGTACTTCTCGACAATAAAGCCCCCCCCCCCCAAAAAATCCTGCGCGACAGTGAGTGAAATAGCCGAAAACAACAGGCTCAAAACAAAACGGCCATTGAAGCCGCCGGAGCTGTTCCCAAGCTGCTTGAACCAAATATGCTTAATGAATTATTAGCCTGGGAAATGTGAAACTCGAGGGCCAGTGCGCCGCCGACACATTCAGTCCTCGGCTAAAGTGACATGTCAGGGATCAGAGGACGCGGTGTCCGTCCAGATTTGCGCAGTTCAGGATTTACCGACGGGGCGAAGCAGAAAAACAACAACAATGGAGCCAACGTGGCCCCATCTTTATATAACAGAGCCTGCCTGTGGCGATTGTGCAATGCGGTGCAGTTGTCTGGGCTGATGTAAACAGAGCCTCAGTGCCTCTGGAGGCTCAGCCATGTGCCTTGATGCAGCAGTTATGGGCACATGCCCTACTTTCATAAATCAGAGCTGGAAAAAAAAAAAAAGGAAACAGCGTGCAGAGAGAGAGGGGAGGAGGAGGAGGAGGAGGAGGGGAGAGGCGAGAGGGGATGCCGAGTGAGCAGGAAAGGGAGGGAGAAAGAGAGTTTTAGAGGGAAGAGGGGGGAGGAGGAGGAGGTGTGTGTGTGTGTGTGTGTGGGGGGGGGGGGGTGAACAAGGCTCATATTGATGTTCCAAACACAGCTGCAGGCGTCAGCTGACTAGCTGGCCTGGAAGCAGCCCCAAGCTCTGCCTCCTGCCTTTATCAGCTTACACTGTGACCTTTCTCTCTCTACTGGAATAGATCCCCCCCCCCTTACCACGCACTGTCCACACAGCCCCAATGAGTCCGGACCCTGGCTGTCCTCTCTGACATCTGACTTCTGCCAGGCTTTTTTTTTTTTTTTTTTTTTGTATCTGCATGCCTCCAGAAACACTGGCTCCGTTTTCAGCGCATCAGCACTTTCGTTTGCCTCACATGGCTCCGTTTTCAAGCCTCGCCCCGCGCTCTTACACAACTCACCATGAAGTCACTTTTACTCCTCACGTCCGCACCCGGTGGCGGAGGATAAAGACAGAGAGAGAGAGTGGTGATGAAGGGTTTGGTTACCTCGCAAATGCATGTCAGATTCCTGTGAAGTGTTCCTCGAAACAAAGATGGAGCAAGAGGCGGTGGGGGGTGGTGGGTGGGGGGGGGGGGGGGGGTGTTGATTCGGGTGCCATGCTTGAGCTGCCATCCCAGGTTTGGACATATTTAGTGAACCTGAAGTTAGCAACAGTTCATGGTGAGTTTGGAGCAGCAGCTGTCGTTGAGAGTCCGTCCCTGAGGGCCAGCAATCAGCAGAGGCAACTGTCAATCACAGGTCTGCAGCAGGCCTCATGGGCTTTTTCTCAGAAAGACGCCTCCTCCACGCACACACACACACACACACACACACACACACACACACACACCTCTCCCCTTGATGACGCTCTTCAAGTGTTACTGGATAGTGTTTCTATGGGAGCTGTCCACCCACACACACACACACACACACACACACACACACACACACACACACGCACACACACCAGCGCCTCCCTCGCCTCCCCTCCCGACTCTTTGCAGGAAACACTCATCCTTCTCTGGAGATGTCGCTTGCGGCGGCTCATGCGCTCATAAATCCTGGGCTCCTTTTCTGGGAAATGAAGGGCTTGAAAGATACATACATACACATACTGAGAGTAAGGGAAGGGGGGGGTGGGTGCAAAACACAGCTTGCCAAGTATATCTCCAACGCCTCTTTGACAGTGAAGAGGTTGGATTGAGTGTCTGCCCCCTGTGGGAGGCAAATAAGGAGCATATTCTGCGCTTCCCCTGGTTACTGTGTGAGAATCGGAGACACTGCGGTGTCTAGGCAGACCTCAGCGATACCAAAAGCATTGCAGGAATGAGAAATGCTTGGCGGTGGAGGACAAAGAGGGACGGATGGAGGGAGCGAATAAGAGGGAAGGCGAGGGAAAGAATAGAGGCGTTTAAAGGCAGCCATCGGCGGCGTCGAATGTCACTCGGCTCCCGGTTAGACAATGGAACACAGCTGTCGCTAAGCTTTGAACTGCAGCTGTCTGTCTTTTGTTGGCACTATTTGTGTGTACATGTGGTCACGGGTTGTGTTCGAACATGGAGCCGCTATAAAGTATCATGGGAAGATTAGTGTGTACAATATTCCGGTGCGAGAGGGTGGATCGAGGTCACAGAGAGTTGCAGAGAGACACACGAGTAGGTGGCGAGCATGTCAGATGTTCCAGATTTAGAAACCCTCGAGCAAGAGGCAAGAGACCGCGAGGGGCGGGGTGGCAGAGAGGCTGCGGCGCTCAGACTGAAGTGGGCTGTAATGGTTTGGGGTTGAGGGTCAAAGAGGGGGAGGGAGACGGAGGACGCGGCCGCGAAGGACGAGGAGGAACTCTCGTCTGATCGAGCGCCGAATCTGGAAAATGAAATTAAATCACTTTCCTCGTCGGGATCGTGACTGAAATGGCCGCAGTGTCCGCCACGCCTGAAAACTCCTTCAAGTGCCTCATTATCGGTGTCATCAGCGGATCAGCGGAGAACATCTCATCCTCATCTCGGCTGCTTTTTGATCATCCTCCAGACAATGCGCCATTAGACCCAGGCTGATTTTCTAAAGCTCAATTACTCAAGGGGAGAGTCATTAGCATATCAGAAAGCACAGGCGTGACTCTGCAAATAAAAGAACATATTAGACCCCACACACACACAATATGTTTCAATTATTCATATAATGTAAGAGCGAGCAGACAGAACCGAATTACACCTCTATTTGCATTCAGACGTGGAACACTCTCTGAGCACACGGGCTCGCCCTTTGGGAAGTTTCACTCGAGGCCCGTGGTGTGAGGGTGTCCGCCTTCTTCGTCTCTCTGACAATACGCCTCAGCGTCAGTGCGCCTTAAATGTCACTTTTCACGCTACACCATTTTGTCACAGTAGTTAAGAGAACCACCGTGGGTGCCTAGTCAGCGCCCGCACGACTACAACAGGCAGGGCTCCTCAATTATTCATAAGAGGGAAAACATGTGGTCTCACTTTGCATTCATCTGTGTGTGTATGTGTGTGTGTGTCAAGAGGTGGGTGGGGGGTGGGGACAGATGACCGCATTCCCCCAGAAATGATGTTCCTTGTTCTGGCATTTTAGTGAATCAGGGGTGATGAAACAGCATAACAATGAAAACGTCAGTCAGCGCCATTCATCCTAAAAATGCAGCCATCGCCATCAGCCACCCGCCTTCGTGACAAATGAAGGCACCCTCGGCCTGGTGAGTCAGCGGTTCTTTACAGGAATCAGGATGGAGGGAGAGCAGCCAGAATATCGACTCTCCTGCTTGTGCGTGCAGCGAGCTTATTGTAAACTTCAGCTGGAGTACGGAGGGAGTTTCCCTGAATAATATATCAGCCCTTTGATTCAACCCCACTCGTACTATTTTTTTTTTTCTTTTTTTTTTTTTGCATGCATGAGTAAATTCCTATGCGTGCCAGTCTGCGTGCTGCAGTGCGGGGCTCTGCGTCGCCGCTGTTGTCGTACATAAAGGATGTGTGAATATGTGCGTGTGTCAGCCGCTGACTTTGTGTTCATTCCCCAGTAAATTGATCTGGCTGCTCACTAGACTGGATGGAAAAGGGCCCGGGGCGAGAAGTGCACACTCCATCAGCAGATGGGAGAGCCCACTGTGTTGCCATCACAAGGCATTCCTCCTCACTGGGCATGCTCAGTGGGCAACGCCCCACACAGCACCACCACCACCACCCCCCTGTTCCTCCCAGGGCCTGTTTGAACCAGTCAGTTGGAGGTGGCGGTGGCGCTCTCTCTTGTTTCTCATCTGACCTTCAAAGCCAGTCATGGGGACAGTAGGTTGACAGGGGAGGAAGGGAGGAGGGGTGTTTTTTTCTAAAAGCTCTTTGGGTAGCAGGGCTGATATGTCACTCATTATTTCCACTCTGTGCTCTGGCTCTGTCGCAGGCATGCAATGACCCAGCGCCTCGCACGCAGGGCCACCGGAGGCTTCACAATGGTTTTGTTAAATTTAACACAATCTATCACCATCAGCTTATACTAGTTAACAGCTGATAAGGAATCTTTAGAATATGTGTGGTCTTGACGCACAATTATATAAACCGTTTTGAGAAGGAGAACTTGTATAACGGACTATAGGGAAGTGAATCATTTTTGTCACCGAGTCCTTCACTTACGTAATCCGCAAGTTGATCGGCCCGATCAAAACAAAAATAGACATGAATTTATATCACTTTAAGTCTCAGATGTTTGCTGGGAGAAAAAAAAAAGAAACGAAGTGTGCAATCAGAGGTGAAATCCTGTTCTGCGGAGGTGTAAGTAAATAAGAGAGCTTGGTTTATAAATTCACAGATGTCACAGTGCGATATTTCAAGTCGCTCCAGGATCTCATTCACACAAATCGCAGTAAAACCGGATGCAAAGATGAAAGCCTTGAAAAACCTGGAAGCAACTAGAATAGTAACTCTCTCTGAGTTGTATGGCACGACCTCCTGCAAGAGGCCTGGAACACCAAATATGGGTCTACAAGAAGCTAGCTGTGTGTTATCTGTACGTACGTAATGTCTAAAAGAAGGAAACGTTGTTAAACCCAAACCACACACACCATCAGTGATGCATGAGTTACGTTTTTCTAACCGAGCTACCTAATGCTGGCTTGACAGCTGGTAATACGCTACTCCTGGCACTAGGTGTAGCAATTTGTGTCACGGCTAACGTTAAGTTAACAACAACGTGACAGCAGAGTGAACATCCCAGCCAATTACATTTAATAAAAGATTGTGGCATGGTTGTAATCTTACTGTGTCATCCCTGCCTCATGGAGTTATGTTGTTTTTTCGGATGCTAAAAGTCAGACTATATTTGAATGCTTAGCATAGCAAACAATGCGCGCACATTATGCAATATTTCAGCAAAACCATCATATTCTTTTTCGTTCCTTCCTTGCTCCTCTCCAGTGTCACAATAAACAGAAAGAATATGCAAATTTGGGTTAAAATGCTGCGATGTTACCCCGCCCTGCTGTCGGTCGACACAGTTCTTCATCCTCTGACATCATCTGTGCCGATTCCAAATCAGCTCATCAGCAATAAACATACAGCCGTCCTTGTGATTTGTGCTTTACGATGGTGGTGTAAAAATATACTGACCGCTGACACTGTAGGGACGCCAGGTCAGCGGCAACACAGATTCTTGCATAACGTTGCTTTAAGATACAACGTAAACATCTGAAAATATTTTTTAAAAAACACTGCTGAGTTACAAGAATTAATATCATGATGAGCGTTAATCATCATGTGGTCTCCTGCTGTCACCAATACAAACACCTCATCACCATTATCACCGCACACTGTCTGCTGACAACGCACAGGGCTGAATCACAGGCTGAATTCCTCAGTGAGTCACATGGTGCGCCATGAACAGAGAGACCTTTTTTTTTTTCCCCTCCTCCTCCTCTCAAATCTAAATCCCTCAGGCTCTTACACATTCTCTCTTTGTCTTGCCACCACATTCTGCTTGTCGCTCGTCCTTCCGTCTTCGCTCCCCTCTCTGACTCGCGCGGCCGGCTTCCTGTTTATGTCAGGCGAGCATCAAGCCAATCAGCTGTGAAGGCTGTGATCCTCCTCGTAGCTATTTACTACCCTGTGGTCTGGTTTAAAAAAAGACTGAAAGCGAGCTAAGCTTGGTGCGGGCTGCTGAGTAAGCAGACACGCAAAGCTCCAATCAGAGTCCACAACTGACCTATATACATCCCTGCCCTCCTGCGTATGAAAGCGTGTGTGTCTGCCTGTGCATTTTCATTTCGTTTTTGTACTCCCTGAAATGTGCTGCCGCTCGAGCGGTGAGGTGTTCATTTTGTGTGCTTATCGCGTTTCTCACCGTGCAGCAGGATCTGCACGCTGACATTTTTTGCTTGCTTGCCGCTGAGGGCTGGAATGTGCTGGTTTGCAAGTTTTGAAGATAACAAAGCAGCGTGAGGCGCCTGCATGTAAACTTTGGATGAGGTCACGGTCCGCCGACACAGTGCGAGCTCTGACACGAGAGGGAATTTTGTTCTGGATTCTCCCTCGGTGGTGTCATACCTTTGCTCTGTCTTCGCCGTTTCCCTTGTTTGCCCTGTGCATTTTTTTATTTTATTTTTTTGTTCCGATTACAACTGCAGGTTATCAAAACTGCACGCTTTAGCTGACGTCTGTTATTATATGGTTGGAGTAAAGTCCAGACTGCATTTGAAATCAACAAGAATAGACTGTGTAGAGGCCTGTTTCACGAGTCCGGCCTGTGCCAGCTTTCTCTTGGAGCTCAGTGTGCACTATAAATCTGTTAGACAGGGAGAAAATATAATCAGGGCTTTGCTGGGGCATTTGAGTTCACTGCAGGCATTACATGAGTACTAATGCCTGATTCAACACTGGCTCTGGCAAACATGCCTGACATTCAGTGTTTACACCCCTCAATGAAAGCTGCTAGTCAGACAGTCTGATAGCTCGGCCTGGAATTAGATTCAGGAAGTCATGAGATTTCCAGGTGGCTTGGCTTTCCTCGAATTGTTAAGCAGGGATTTTTCAAAGCCTTGCCAGCGCACATTAAACTGAAGAAACCCTTCTGTAAAGAATCACTCCGATACATTTCCTGTGCTTAGCAACGTCGAAATCCAAGAAACAAACACTGAGTGCTTTTTTACAAAAAGAAAAGAGCAAGGGGAAAAAAAATCCAGACCCACTGAGCGCATAAATAAATAAACCTCCTTGCAAATTCTTTTACTCCACGTCTGAAAAAAAGACAAGAAAACACAACGCAGTGAAAACAGCGGAGAGAAACTCTGAGGCACTTGGACCTTTTCAGGGAGAAAAGAAGCTCCCCGGTGCCATCACTTGATACAGAGAAATGCATGAATAATGAATATGTGCTGAACTCCTGCTGAACCTTCTGCACCAGCACCGAGCCAGAGATCAGCGCATGGCATCCAACGCACACACACACACACACACACACTCGCACCCGGTGACCTCTGCCGAGCTCCCAACATGCGAGGCAATCTGCCGCGGAGTATTGTGTCTGCTGTGTGAATCATTGCACTGTGCTGCACCTGGCTGCAGTTAGACAAGAGGACTTTTCCTTTGATAAACCTGACGACCGTTGGGAGGTGGCGGGGGACGTGGTGGAAAGATAAACACGCGCTGACGACCAAGCGGTGCTGGAGCGGTTAAAGAGCCCGCCCTTTTGGCAGCTTAAGTGTGTGTGTATATGTGTGTGTGTGTGAGCTGTTCAATGTTTAACCCTTGCGTCAACAGCGCACATGTGTCACAACAGCATTCCTGCGAGGCACTCGTCTTGTGACAGAGCGGTTTCATAATGGGAGCACTGCTCTGACCCGCATGCATTGTTTGGTGGCAAGGAGGAAGGAGCTTTGTGTCGCTGCGGGGTGACTTGTAGCCCAACCAGTTTCATGTCCCTGCATGTTAACTAGCTCGGGAAAAAAAAGAAAAGAAAAGCAAAACGCGGCGCCCGTGTTTACCCAGAGCGAGCCTCTCTCCCTCCCCACTCTTCCTCCTTCGCTGTAAATGGTTAACTTGGCAGGGATCATGTGAGAGCTGCTGGAAAGCTTTTTTTTTTTGGCAGTTACATGGGAGGTGAACTTTGCTCGCCTTGTTGTTAGGCAACAGCATTTTTTTGATCAGAGCGATTTTTATCATGTGAGGAGAGGCAGAGTGAGAGAGAGAGAGAGAGAGAGAGAGAGAGAGAGAGAGAGCACGTCACACAGCAGCCTCAGGAAGGAAGACAGAAATGAGTTCTCTGCAAAAATGTGTCTTGATCAGCAAGTAAGATATGTACATGTGAAAGTAAAGAGTGTGTGAGTGAGTGAGTGAGCGAAGTAGGGCGGTTTGTTGTCCTTCAGGGCAGCCCTGGGTGTTGCCAGACTTGTCAGCCAGTGTGAAACCATTTCCGCTTCAAGGCTGTCTGGCTCCTCCCTCCCATTGTGTGGCAACGAGGTGTAGGTGAACTTTATCCCTCTTTGTTGGGAGAGGGAGCTTTCAAATTATTTACATAGTGCAAGGTCAAGTTACACATCTGTGTGCCTGCTGAACAACGTGGCACCCATCCTAACACAAGTAGGTGGAGAGGCAACCGCAGCCTTTCATATGTTGAAGCAGACCTGCTCAAACCTGTATGTCGACTGTGTAAAACAACTCCAATAAACACCCAGCGTTAAATTACCATCACAAACTGGAATCGCTCAGATAACATCAGCCACTCCCTGCTCAACGTGCCCTTTGGACAGGCAGGTTTGTGTGCAAACACATGGCGTAAGACGGCTCTCTATCAGCAAGCCAGCTCGTAGTCGTTACAAATTTGCACAATGTTAACACGCAGGGTTCATATCACCTCGGGCTTATCAGGCTCCTTCAAGGACACTGAACTTTCCCACAGCGCTCCCCACTCTCCTTTTGTGTCCCTCTGGGACTTTACTCATGCGTCAAGACTCTGCCATTCATCCCGTGTGCTTCCCACAGTGTTACTGTTCCTCCTCAGCTGAGCTTGTTGTGGTGACTATGACTAAACTATCCACGATGCGCCTGTTAGGAATAATGACTGGATGTATGACAACATCTATGGCTGTCTTTGTTGCGAAACTTGTTTGTCATACATGCAGTTCAAGTAGAGGTAATGGGATCTTATGTTCACCAGGGCACATTCATAAATCCCATCTGAGGCTTTACATTGAGAGCATGTTCACAGTAATAGATAAGATTTCCCCATCAACATGTAGAACAATACAAAATATAACCCCTCGTGTGACATGAGGAGGATATTAAGTAATTATAAATCAAACTAATAGAAGAATATGTCCATGGAAATAACTGTTACAGGCTCAGACTATCAGTAAGCTAATGTTAGTGCACATGTGTCGGGTTATTTTGGCTAATTCACCCGTCAGTCAACAGCTGCTACTTTCCCTAGGACAGCGATTAGACTTTTCATGAATGCACCCCAAATAAAGCCGGTTGTCACCATTATTTTGGTAAACAGTAAGTGCTGGAAGTGCTTCAGTGATATTAATAACATAAAGTCTTGTGTACATAGCTTTGGCTGTCATTCCAATCAGCAATACTGGGATTCTGTGACTCAAAATGAAATAGTTCAAACAAAGTTAACTGACCTGTAACTTGTCTGAATTAATTCAAAACAGAATTTGTTATAAAAAAAAGAAAAAACTGACTTAATGTTGTCTGTCGTGTCTTGTTTCACTCGAGTAACTAGCTAACGTTACCATAGAGTGTGTACGCTAGCAGCATTTTACAAAGTCAGCAAACAGCCTTACCTTTGTTCATTATTTCTTATTCTAACTGCAAAATGCTTTCCACATTTACTTTTCGGAAAGTTTCATTGTGATGGTTATACATCCAGCAGAGCCTGCTAGTTTTCTCCATTATACGTTAGAAAAGATAACAATTACCTGACACTTCCACTATTCTCATTTCAATTTAACCTCTCATAAAGTCGTAACAGCTTGCTTGTTTTCTCCATGTTGTGCTAGCAAAGTTAAGAATGGCCTAATTTGCTTACCAAGCAGCAAGGCCATGGTTGGAGACAGAGCGCATTTTAGGAACTCTTCGGTACAAGACTAAGACGATAAGAGATCATTAATGGCATGACCAGTATTTACTTTCAATTTTTACGTTCTCATAAAGTTGTGGCCACTTGCTAGTTGTCTCCATGTTGCAATACCAAAGATAACAGTAGCCTGATTCACCTCTCTGGCAGTCGGGGCCGTAATGGGCCAGACAGACAGCTCATTTTACCAATTTTAGAGTGCGACGTTAAGACGATAAGCGTATGATTACTCATGCGTACTCTCACTTTCGATTTAACTTCTCTTTGAGAAGTGAAAAAGGTTTGGCTTGTCTGCGACCTGTTCCAGACACGTTCCAGATTCTCATGATTACTTCTGTGAGTGTAAAATCATCACAACGTTGTAAAGCAGTGTGAATTTATTGGCCAAAACAAATAAAGCACAAGTGGTGATAAACCGTTGTTGTCCTTTAATCCGATGCTCGGTGAATTCACATACGCGCGGTTGTTCTCGCCATCACACCTCCATTTTCTATTTCGGCTGCTAACAGCGAGCTGTCTTCTGAGACGAGGCTTTGAAGTGGATGAGGGGAGGCGAGGCATCGTGTGCCCAGATGCCCAAACGCTGTGGTTTTAAGGGGGCTTTATCACACAGACGGGAGGGGGGGGCTCATCTCCTGCCCTCCCATCTTTCACCGCCGTTCAGTGTGACAACCAATGTTCCCCAGCTGCTCATAGGGGCCAGGCCTGCAAAGCCACAGGCGGATAATGAATGCCACACCGTCATGACAACTTGCACTTTTATGGAAAGGGGAGGAAGGACATCTCTGGCACGGACACTAGCAGCATATGATGAAACATCCACCATAAACCAGACAATCAAAGAGAGGGCAGCAAGGCATCCAAGGAATCCAGGAACGGGAAGCCTTGGCCTGATTTACGACCGCTACCAAAAAAGGGCCGTTTCCAAGCAAATGTGTTTAGAGCTAATTTGCGGTAAAGAGAAATATCACTTTCCAAATGTAGCCACAACATCTGTAAATGATGTATTACAGTTGCATTCATCCACGCTCCTGCTTGCTTTCCCAATCTGAACAACCCACATGCTATCTATGAACAATTCTCCCCCCACCCGACATTTGGAGGCTTGAGGTTTTCCAATTGGGTCGGTATTTGCTATTCTTGGCTTTTCCCTTCTTCTCACACTCATATCATTTAGTATTCTATACATCACAGATATTTCTCTATATACCCTTTTCGCTTTCAAGGCAAATGTTACTAGAAAAAGAGAGGCTTTGATCTTCTTCCAGTAGCAACCCTTGAAATAAATAGACGGTTATAAATATGCATGTTCACTCATATTTTTTATTTTTTTTTAATGCATTATTCACCAGGGTTTATGCAACTGTTTGGCTGAACTAATACATGCAAAGGAGTTAATGCAAATGACTCTGGCTTTTTACCAAAATGGAAGAAAAGGACAGCGGCAAAATGTGAAGATGGATGCCCGCGATTCGAGATATGACATCGGAGTGCTGTGTTTAACTGCTGCGCCGGGGATGTCAGAGTCCATTTTCTAGCGAGGCAGCTCAAAAATAGACAGCAGCTCCGGTAATAAATAAGCCCACTTTGGGAAAGTTTTATTTTGGCTCAGAGGAAGAGGTTACATAACGCGTGAAAAAGTACTCCTTCTCTCCCTTTGGCTCGACGAGAGAGAAAAAAGAAGAAGAAGAAGAAAAAGCGTAACCTTTGTCAGAATAACGATGCAAGAGAGAAGCTGTGTGTTCAAATATAAATGTCCCTGTAACACATATACTCTTTCACACACCTGCCGTACCTACATGTTAATGCCGCTGTAAGCACTACAAAGACACTCGTAATGAAGCTGGATGTGTCACGTCCCTCTGGAGTTTGCTCGAGGATCAATCAAGGTGTGAGAACAGAAACTATTACAGTGCTGCTGTAGGAGTGATCCATCTTGGAATTCAAATAAACACGTGTGTGTGTGTGTGTGTGTGTGTGTGTGTGAGACAGAGAGAGAGAATGCGGCAGAATGACATTTTGAAACAGTCAGCCGCAAAGCTGGAATGACTGCATGGCTCAGTATGCTAAACATGACAAGCATGAGTCAGGCGTGGAGCTGCCTTTTAAGGGCAACAAGAAAGAAGACATGTTTAACGTGCAGGTGAACGTTACTCATTCTAAAAGCTGGCCCCACCAGAAGCGAGCTCAGACTGTGTGCTGATTCTGCTAGAAGAGGCCGCGCAGGGAAAGTTTGTTTACATCAAAGTGCGGTTGTGACTGAAAATATCTGGGGGGTTTCCACTGGACAGGAAGTGATGCTGTCAGCTCACAATGTGTGCAGGCTCACTCAGGCATCGCGTTACAGAAGGCAAAGTTCAGGTCTCTCTGTTCCTGGTTGCCAAAATTAACCGGCTGCACTGAAACCACCTCCTGCTCGAAAAGAAAAAAAAAAAAAGAGAGAGAGAGAAAAAAAAATGGATGTGAAAACAAATGTTCATTTACATTTTTCTGCGGGGATTTATTTCCTCCGCTTCTCCCCCCTCCTCACAGCGCCTCTGCTATTTACCGACTCGTCGTCTGTCCCCCCCTTCACCACCGACAAGCCCGGCAGATTAAGGGGGATATGTTACCATCTTGTGTTTTTTTTCTAAATGGTTACACATGTGGCACATCTGGGTCCAAGCCTGACTCATTACTTGCCTTTTTTTTTCTTCTTTTTTTTTTTCTATGTTCCATTCTCTGCAGCCATGGCAACTGCTGCATGTTTGGCAGAAAAGCTTTTGAAGGCAGTGGAAAAAGAAAGAGAGAGAGAGAGAGAGAGAGAGAGAGAGAGAGAGAGCCCAGGGAGGGAGCATAAAGGGAGAGCGGGTGAGAGAGAGAGAGAGAGGGAGAGAGAGAGTGAGCGAGCGAGCTCTCAGTAGTTGGCCTACATCCAGTGTAATCATGCCATGGAGCCGAAATGAGGCCTTTGGCAGCACACCAGGTTTCTGAGAACAAAGATGTGAGCTTCTAATGTTGGCGGTGGGGCCTGCTTGGCATCCTTTGCCATTTCCCAGCAGCCCTTGCCTTGGCCGTCTGCCAGTCCCCCCCCCAACCCCCCCAACCCCCTCTGGAACTGCAAAGAGGATCAGAATAAAGAGAGAGACTTGTTTTTCACTCGCCTCTTGCTCTGGCCCAATGACATCACCTCTGCAGCCTCCAGCCCCCAGATTCCAGCCGCCCAGCACATTTTTCCCTTTCACCGTCGACCCTCCATTTTATTTGAATTCCACCATTTTATACCTATTTCGAAAGCAGACTCCTTATTTCAGACGGGCCGATTTCATGTTCGCACTCGCGCTTCCGTGCGTCTGCTGCAGGGCTGCAAACCTGGATGTGCAGAGAGCCCATTCAGAAAAATCAATAAAACCAAATCAAACGAATATTTCATTTGAAAAAAAAAAGAAGAGAAAAAAAAGAAAGAAACAGGAAGCAGCTATTATGACAGATGGATGCTCTGATGTTATCTTTTTTTTCAGAGCTCCCCAAATTTTATCTGCGCTCTAATCCCTGCTGTGCAAATCTGCAGCTATAAATAGCGGCATAAACAGGATATATATGGTAGTTGGGGTACTGTGATAATCTCCATGGTTCCCGCTGCTCGTTGCAAACACTTTCAACTTTACAGTCGCTGCCCTGACCTCGGTAACATGTCGTCGCACACTGTCCTGTTATAACCCCCTCTCATGTCCGTGCAACATGTTACAGTCTCAGTTAATGCTCACCTCAGCAGCTGTGCTTAAAAAAAAAAAAAAAAAAAAAAAAAAAAAAAGGTTATATAACGCCAATGTTGTTCTCATGCAGGAGAGGAGAAGACGGAGAAAAACATCCAGCTGCTGCTGTGGCTCGCCGCTTAGGCAGATAAACTTCTGAGAGAATTTGTAATGATTTTTTTCGCCCCCCCACCCCCATGAATAAAAGATGGGCCAATATAAAAATTTAACAGGATCGGAAAAAGCGACAGAACAGAAATAACGTCATCTCGTCGTCAGGCCTGCAATGCTGTCACATGCTGGGTATTCCCCTGGCCGTCACCTACCTCTCACTCTTTATTTAGCTGCTTCACGTCTCAATTTACATACTGCTTAGGAAAAAAAAAAAGAAGTTCAAGACAGCGTTGTACAGCTGCTCCATCTGGTTTAGTGGCGAGACTCAAACGGAGCCGGCCGTCAGCTGGGTCACACTGTGGTGATTTTACTGTATACATGGTTCATATTGCCAATCAGAGCCATCTGTGTATGTGTGTGTGTGTGTGTGTGTGTGTGTGTGTGTGTGTGTGTGTGTGTGTGTGTCTGGCTTCCTCTCAGACCTTTGTCGCCTCTGCTCAGCACAGTCCTGCCTCTTTTCGCTTTCGCAGCCGCACTTTTATGTATTTATTTATTTATTTATTTCCCCAAATCAATGGATCCTCTTATTATAGATTTGGGTCATTCAGGATTTAATTGAATCCCAGCATGCCTCCGTCTTGCGTAACGGCGTGGAGCTATTTGCTCGCACAAACATGGGCCGAGTGGAAGAGCGAAGGATCAAAGCATTAGGCAACAGTTTCCCACCAATCTCAAGGAAGGAATATGTTTATTTTGCCCCCTTCGGTACGGCCGTTTCCTAACCGTGTCATAAAGCCTAACAACACTTCCTAGTGTTGTGTTCCCGATGACGACTGAGGATCGGGTGAAAGCAGAGAAGGGAAGCGATGTGTTAATACAGTAGTTTACTGTAACACCGAGGGCTTCTTAGGAAAAAAAAAACACTCCATTGTGTTGCTCATACTGTACACTGTCACAGAAACCCTGTGGCAGCGGCACGACATGTATATGTGATGGGCAGCAACAGATCGCAGCCTTGTGTTTTTATGGAAACCCTTTGAAGCGACGCCTCATGCCACAGCGTGTGATCACGGCCGCTGGCAGGCAGGGAGCCAAATGGCCCCGGCCGGCGTCCCGTAGATGGGTGAGGCGGATGAGGGTACGTGACTAAACATCTCGCTTCCTCTTTCCAAACGTCACATGGACTTGCACAAACATATCCTGCTTTGTGTCTGCAGGTTACAGACGCATTGCCTCACCCAAAGCCCCGAGGCGAAGCTGCAACGAGTTGGAATGAGCCCAGATGAGAGGGAGGAATCTGAACCGCTGGGACACTCCTCCGGTTCAAACCTACACTTTTACTTCAGGGGAATTTTCTTTCTTTTTTTTTTTCCTTTTTTTTTCTGGCTGGGTTTTTAGCGCATGACCTGTTTCGAGTAATATCACCCCCCCCCCCCCCCCCCCCCCCCCCCCACCACCACCACTGCGTTAAACATTCAGCGTCGGAGTCGTGCAGTCATTAATCTCGCTGCTGCTCTCACACTTCCTCCTTGTTGTGTTTCTCGGCTTGAGTTTCAACGGGTTAAACTCACCGAGTCTGAATGGCTGATTCATTCCTGTGTAATTTCATTTGGTGGTGGCAGATCTGGATGACTGACTGTTGGTGTTCAGTGTGCTAGAATAAAAAAAAACAAAAAAAAAAAAAACAGAAATGTGGGCAGAGCTATATTCATGCTGTAACCCCCCTGATCCATTCAAGTTTACAACACACTGGCTGGAAATCCCCACCTCATGACAGAGCTTCCTGGTTACTGGCTAATGGAGGCGCCTTTTTTCTTTCTCTCTCTCTCTTCTCTCTACTTTTTTTGGATCAACACAAGATGAATATATTAACCCCAAAAAAAAAAGTCATGAAAGCAAAACTAGATGCCTGTCAAATTTTCCCCTTTAATCTATGTTGCCGCTCCTTGACATTTTAAGTATATCTCTACACTAAAAATATGACAATAAATATTAAAATCCTGCTTGTTGTGTTTTCTTTTGCTTTGAAGGGTCGACCCACCTCTCTCACTGCACAGGGGCAGCAGTAGCAGCAGCTCATGGCGTCGAGGCGCTCTGCATTGGGAAAAACAAGCTGCAGCGTTTTCTCAGCCTGAATTCAGGACAAAGCAGCAGAGAAGTGGAGGAGCAGGCGACTCTCTGCGCCTCGTCCCCTGGCGGTCTAACTACAGCCACGTCTCTGTCAGAGAGAAATACAGAAATAAAAAACGCTCTCTCGCTGCAGGCACGGCTGGTGTCGGCGGACCCGGACTGATATTGTCTGTTGTTGTTTTTGGTTTTTGTTGTTGTTCTTGCAGGTTTGATGGCGATAATAGGAAGCAGTGGCGGGTTTTATTATTCCTTTTTCAGTCAGGAGGGCGAAGCCGAACTGGGTGCAGTTTTGGCCGAGGTTCAAGTGATTAAATTAAAATAAAAGGAGAAGGGAAAAAAAAAAGAGAAAGAAGAAGTGAGTGACAGAGGCTGCAGTAAACCGTGGGGTGAGGACGGAGAGAGAGGGGAGGAGAGGTAGAGGAGAGGAGAGGAGGGGGGGTCTGTCGAAGAAATCAAGTCAATAGAAACTGAAGTGGAAGCAGGCGTTTAGAGCTCCGCGGTGACGTCACTGCTCCACATTGAGCCAGTAGTAGAGAGTCAGTGGAGATAGATAGAGGAGCGCCGTAGTAAAGTACACACCGACATGAACTTCTCCCTCTAAAACTTAAACGTTGTCGCTCGAAAAGTCGGGAGAAGACGAGTCCGTGTGCGTGGTTGTTTTTTTTTTCTTCTTTCCACCGAGGGAACTTGCTCTGTGTTTGGCTTGGTTTTTTTTTTCTAAAGAAAAGGGAGCCGCGGAGGAAAAAGCCGGAGAAGAAGACAACATTTTGGGTTTCTTTTTCGGGGGGTCGACGACGAGCGCTATGTCGTCCGCAGCGGTCGCTGCTTCTTCCAGGAGGCAGTCGTGTTATTTATGCGACTTGCCCCGCATGCCGTGGGCCATGATCTGGGATTTTACCGAGCCCGTCTGCAGGGGATGTGTCAACTACGAAGGAGCAGACCGCATTGAGTTTGTCATCGAGACGGCCCGGCAGCTCAAGCGGGCTCACGGGTTTCAGGAGGGCAGGTCTCCCGGGCCGGGGAAGTCGCAGCTCTCCGGGAAGGAGATCCAGGCGATCAACCACGCTGCGGCGGGAGACCCGGGCTCCCGGCCGCCGCAGCCGCTGGACCGCTACCCGATCTCCTCCGACCGCCCGCCCAGGCTCGGTCCAGAGTATCAGTCTGGCAGGCAGGCGAACGGCATTCCCGTCCCCAATGGATTTCCTAAGCCCGACGAGCCTCCGGAGCTGAACCGCCAGAGCCCCAACCCGCGCAGGAATAGCACGGTCCCCCCGAATCTAGTGCCTTTGGTTAACGGGAACATGCCCCCGGTACACGTCGTCAACGGCAGACCGGGCCAGATGGGGCTTCCCTCCGCGCTGGCCGGCGGTAGTCCCGCCGACCTGGGCAAGAGACCCGCCTCGGTCTCCAGCACCGAGCACGACAGAGAGGTGAAGGAGAAGCACAGACCGGACAGCCTCACGCCGGAGATCTCCGAGAGCCACAAAAGCAGGGCAGACGCGGACTGGATGGGCAAGAGCAAAACTGTGAGGGACCTGATGGCTCTGCACACCTTCGACAACAGGTTCAAGAAGGACCATGCGGCCATGCAACAAAGGGTTATGGGCTACGAGGCCACCGCCACGGCGTCAAAGTCAGGTAAGATGGAGAATATGCTCTTTACTTTGTGCATTTTTATGTTGAATTTATTAACCCCGTTCGAGCGCATGGGTGCGTTGATACTTGGTAAAAAAAAAAAAAAAAAACAACCAAAAAACAATAGAGTGCCATATGTCTGCAAAATCTAAAGGTGCATAAGTGAATTATTTGTTGTTTGTTGTTTTGTGCCCTGTGGTGCAGCGTGGAGCAGCACAAAAAAATGCATGTCTCCATTCCAGTGTGTAATTGTTGATGCCTGTCTGAGCTGTGCAACTCAACCATTATGTTTAACCCTTTCCCACCTCCAGACAGAGGAAAACACCCCCGGAACATGAAGAGAAAAGCATCGCCTGAACCAGAGGGAGAGGGGACAGCTGCCAAGCTCAATGGGGAAGGACAGCAGTGGTTACCACCACCTACTGACGGACTGAAAATGCCTCCAGTTCCCCCGCCGAGCTTCGCCTCTCCCCCCTCCACAATATCCCCCCACCCCCGCACCACCCCACCTGATGTGGCCCAGAACGGCCAGTCCCCCATGGCGGCGCTCATCATGGCAGCAGACAATGCAGGTGGGAACAGCTCTCCCAAGGACGCCAACCAGGTCCACTCCACCACCCGCAGGAACAGCAGCAGCCCCCTGTCGCCGTCCTCCATGAATCAGAGGAGGCTGGCGCAGAGAGACGCGTCTGGTGCAGGCACCCCCCACGTGCCAGGCATGGACCAAGTGCACCCCCAAAGCATTCCGGACTCCTCGGTACCTGGCAGCATACCCCTGTGCTGCACGCTGTGCCACGAGCGTTTGGAGGACACACACTTTGTTCAGTGCCCGTCTGTGCCCTCACACAAGTTCTGCTTCCCGTGCTCGAGGGAAAGCATAAAGCAGCAAGGTGCCACGGGTGAAGTGTACTGTCCCAGTGGAGAGAAATGTCCCCTGGTTGGCTCGAACGTACCATGGGCTTTCATGCAAGGAGAAATCGCCACCATCCTTGCAGGAGACGTCAAAGTAAAAAAGGAGAGGGACCCTTGATTTTGTTTGAACACTTCTTTGGGGAGGGGGAAGCAAAAAAAATATGAGTATAAATATATAAATATCACATACATACCATTCAAACAAACTAACGGACTTGTACATATTGGACCCAAGGGAAGAGTATACTTCGTAAACATGGTTGTATAATTTTTGATTTTTGAATACATTGTGTTTCTATATTTTTGAAGATAAAGGTATGTACTCATTATAATGGACTACGTTCCTCTTTGTTGATGTTTAACAAAAATTCTTGATGTACTTCTAGGTCTGGTGGCAGTTCCTGTTTAACGTAGAATGTGACTAATGCTACTCTACGAGCACTTGGCAAAAACTGAAATGCTTTTAGCTGTACTTGTATGCACTTGTTTAAAAATTGCCAAATACAATTTCTGATCTTGTATGAACTGATTGTCTGAGCTTGCTTCATTTGAGTGATTAAGTTACACAGGACTGTGGACGGACGTGGAGGTAGACATGGGGGCTCTGTGCTCTGATACGCAGGCTTGTTGTGACGGCTCGGGAGACTTGATTTACGCTGCACAACATAAGTAGGCTACTGTTTCACGCTGCGGGACGGCAGCCCTCTCTCTGCGCACATGCCTCCCTTTTCCTTTTTTTTTTTTTTTTTTGCGTGATCTGACACATTGTCCCAAATTTTGCTCCGGTTTGTGCATCACTGTAACTGATTGCAGCGTACAGAGATAGGTGCCAAGTCATGTTCAGTCAGCTGGAATCTGTTGAGTCAGTAATGTGAGAAAGTGCATGATTGTCAACATGATACCATAGTGTGAGCATGTTGTGCAACCACAGACTAGGACTCTGGAAAACATTCTGCGCTCTTTCTGCCGGCGCTACATTCCCAAGCTTCGTCTGACTTCATAAAGGGGTTTATTTTAGACAAATCTCCAATGAAATCACAAATCATGAACAGAGCCATCGTTCAAACTCCCTCCAAGCATGAGCACTGCAGTAACACCCCTTTTCCTTCCAATTTCAGCCTTTTGTGCCACTGTAATATTCCCCACCACTACTCCATTCTGCCACATTGCTCAGTGTGCAGCGTGAGCTCCTCCAGAGTAAACAATAATGCTGCTGCCTCACATACCAGCCTTGCTCTGTATCCCCCTCACATGCTAATGTAATTGTTGCGGATTCATGGCAGCACCGCCATAAAAACAGCAATTCCACCCCGTTATGGCAAGCAGGCGGCCAGACTCATCTCCACAAAGCGATGAGCGGCTTATGGGGTCGTTAGGAGACAAACTGCAGTTACAGTGTCTGCAGAGGAGAAGCAATCTTGAGACAAAGAAATGTCACTCCGGTGCAGCGTCAGCTGCACCGTGCGGACACTGACATGGAGGCTTGTCACTGTTGCGTAATTATTTGAGACATTATCTGCCTCCTGCCCATGTTTCATCGCAGTGCAGCCCCTAAAACAGCAAATTGTGTCTTTCTTTGTTAATCAAATTCCCCTCGGACGGCTTTCATGTTGTGCTTTCGCTCACTTGGAGAATCTGTTCATCATCTGAGGATTCACTGACCTCACTGCTCGACAGACGTGTTTTAAATGTATTTTGGAGCCACCTCAAAGTCTTTAAAGGGATTACCCGCTCTTTAATAAGCTGTGTGCTGTCCTGATTAACTGATTGATTCGTAATGTTGAATGAAAACATGACCTTTGGACTCCTTCTGTTTAGCCAAAGAGAGAGGGCACGGATGATAAAAAGAAAAGGGGGGGGGGTGCAAAATGAAACGCTCGGAGCAAACAATGTGATCTGAGGCTGACCGACAGAAACCTGTTTTTCGTGGCTGCACATTTCCAAGACAGATGTTTGTTTATAGTCCTCTTCCGTTCTTTGGAACGCTATCTTATCAGCTGGACTTTAAACGTAGCCCAGTTTGATAAAGGGCAACACTTTGCTGTGCTCACCAGCAAACACACCCGCTCCTTATTCCTGTTACATGCTGTTCTGAGATTATTCTTTTTTTTTTTTTTTTACTACCTGGCACTTTGACCCAATTGTCACCAAAAGCCATATATCGCAGAAGGAAGCCAGCTCCTTGTCAGCCTGGCGCGAAGCGTGATGCAACGGCACACAAAAGAACATTTCTCTCCCGCACTGTGGAGATGAATCTCAGCAGGGCCAATACCTGTTTGTTCAGTGCTGACTAAAATAGCCCGCACCGTATCTAACACGGCGATAATGTGTCCCTGGAAGTGGCTCTGTCATAACACAATGCTCTGGCGTTGCATAGCTACCAGTGGAGTCGGTGCACGGCAGATGCTCCGGTGCAGCCTGCCGATTCATATGCAGGGGGGGAACATTATGGGGGAGATTTGAGTAAAGAAGCGGCGTGCGGAGACAAGGTCAAAGAGAGTTGATGGCATAAAGTGCAACTTTAATTTGTTTTGGGTTTTCTTTTTTTTTTGTTGAATGTTTGTGCTTCTGCTGCAGTGAAACATCTCCTCTGTTTTCAGTATAATCACGCAGGAGCCATTTGTGGTTAATGACTCACAGGCGTTCATTTTGTTTACTTACGAGGAAGCTTCAGGGATTTTTAATGTTTAAGCGCCCGCTCATGAGGCAAACACTGTTTGACTTTGACGTGCTCCTGCCCTGGAACCTTTTCTTTTCTCTTCATTTTTTATTTTATTTTATTTTTTTACGGAGTGCCTCGTAAGACGCGCCTTCTGAGGCTGTGCCAGGTGAAGTCCAGGTGAAACTGATATCTCCTCGGGGCAAAGTTTTTAAGGTTTTTTTGATCCCCTCCTCTTTCCGCTGCTTTATGATCGCTGCTTTTGTCTGAGGGTGCACAGTCGCGTCGGAGTAGCTGCTCCAGCTGTGAGTTATCTCTGCGACCCAGACGCTGCAACGCGCGGCCTGATCGATGGTCATAAAATCCCTCGTTGGCTCTTTGATTGATTTACTTGACGCGGTCTTGTTAATCAAGCTAAGTGAAAGGCAATAACAGATAGGTGAGGCCTCCCTGCTCTCGCCTCCTTTTTAATGGTTAACTACAGTAATGGCGAACTGTGGGCTGGTATGCAGTGTTGCGCAAAGACGTTGATGTGATAGTGAAGTCATAACAGGGATGGTCAGAGTTCACATTTGTTGTCTTTGGAGCATCAGATAAGCGCCTGTTTGATCGCTTGCCTTCTCAGCAGGTCACATGTAGAAATACTCCGGTGGGCTATAAATAATTACGTGTTGCCAGAGAGAGCAGATCACCATAACACTGATGCTGACAAGAGCCCCGTAAATTCTAATCCTCAGGCATTTCTTTTACATTAAACCGTTGAATATGGTCCAGTGGGGTGGGTGGGTGGGTGGGTGGAGGGAGGGGGAAGGCCTGCGTGGGAGACAGTGAAGCTCTGGATGTAGCCAGCTGTTTCACTAATGAATCTATGTTTAGCACAATAAATCAAAAGGCACGCTCGTGCTGCTGTAATCCCCTGAAAGCAAGCGGAGACAGGGACGCGCCAAAAGGAGAATCTGGTCCACATTTCTGCGCTCCCTGTATAACTGATCCGCTCAGATAATTTTAGACCTGTCAGGGAAAACAAGGTCACAGCAAATGTTGTATCGAGGACACGCTCGGATCTGCCTTCTTTTTCTTTTCATCAATCAAAGTCCCCCCCCCCCCTTTGGAGTCGGGCTCGGGCTCCTGCGAGACTTGTAATGACGGTTTCTCTTCTCAGCACTGGGGGGAGAAGTTGGAGCTCCAAACCGGCAATTAGGAGGAGCACGGCTGAATCCGCAGGATGTGTAAAATTTCCCTTCTGATTCCCTGGCTCGGCCCACAGAGGGGGGTTTTTACATCTTGACTGACTGCTCTGGCCTGTTTACCATGAAGGCCTGCACAGTTAAGATGATTACAATGCTGAGTGCCAAATGTGTGTCCTCTCAGACGGGCATGAGGCTGAAAAAAGGCCTGCAGAGGGTTTGGTGTTTTTCTGTGCTGGAGTTCAATGAGTTTCAGTGTTTTTCTGTGCAGCAGTTCAGCTGTTTTTCTACGGAGAGCCTCGGCTAGAAACAAAGACACAGTGTCTTTTAGAGGTCACAGAAGAGAAATGCATAGTTTTTTTTGCGATGCCTTCTTTTCCCCCTTCATGTTTGCGTCTGCATTTCTTTACACAAGCCGTCATCACTCTTTGTGAACCTAATTTTCCATTTTCTCTTGCGATCAAAGATCTCTGTCTGCCTCCCCCCATCCTCTCTTTTGTCTCTGACTGGCGGTTACGCTCACACTCTCGATATTCCTGTATTCCTTCTTTCTGCTGTGGTGTTGCTGTGAATCAAGTCTGTGAAATGGAAATGAGGTCTCTCTCTCTCGCGCGCGCTCCCTCTCTCTCCCACTCTCAGCCTCCCTCTCTTTCCAGACATCAAAACGAGGCTATGCCTCCAATGTTTTTCTCAGATCTTGGAGTGCTGCCAAATCTTATAAGTGGAGCAGAGAGAGAGAGAGAGAGAGAGAGAGAGAGAGAGAGAGAGAGAGAGAGAGAGAGAGAGAGGTGGAGGAGGAGAGTGAGCAGAATGCAGAGGAAGGAGAGGGGGCGCAGGACAAAAAGATGAAAGGAGAGAGGATGAAAAATGAACAAGGGAGAGAGGCAACATGAGAGATGAGGACAAAGCACGGGACTGATCCAAGAGCATTTGGGCTTTTTCTCGTATTATAGCCGAGCCCAGCACAATCCCTCCTTTTTTTCTGCTGAGCAACTGCACCTAGATTCTGGCTCTGGATCAGCTGATAAGATGGCATGCAGCTACTGTGCCAAATGAAAAATAGGAGGCGAGAGAGGGGAGTGTTATCTCCTGCCATCGAGAATATTCGGTGCATAACAATATGGCTGTAGAATATAGCCCACGAAGGGTCTAAATTTACTTTGCGCTGTAAAAATACCCCTGCAGATTTGATCCATCTGTGTTAAACAAAAGTCATGGCTTCCCCTTTTCTCTGGCTGAACTCTACCTTCCAGACATACACTGTATTTTGGGCCACTGGGAGGGCCATGCCAGTCACGGTAGTAAAATGCTCGCTGCCACCTCTTGACATGCGGAGCTAAAGTTAGCTTTTAGCTGTCAATACGAGCCGCGCTAAAAGTAAACGTGTGAGCAGCTCGCGCGGCTTTGCTCTGGGAGCGTCCTCAGCCCGCCGCTCTGCTGTGCTCTTACAGCACCGCTCTGGCAAATCATGCACGAATTACAGTCCATCTCCATTCTGAAAGACAGTGAGCCAGACCTTTTCAAAAACACTGATGCAATCACAGTGATTGACTGTCTGCCGCCGGTGGAAGGGCTTTTGGCTGAGCTGTCAGCTTTGTGGTGGTTATGTTGGTGTGTGTGTGTGTGTGTGTGTGTGTGTGTGTGTGTGTGTGTGTGTGTAAAAGGGTGGTTGGGGGGGGGTGTAGCAGGTGACTGTCTGTCCCTCTCCACCCCCGAGGTGCTTGTTTAGTCAGCTGAGAGCCTGGATTCAAATGGATGTGATGGCTCGCGAGGGCCATCTGTGCATAGCCTTTTAAGCTGAATAACGACACAAAGCCCATGTAGGGGGGCGCAGAATGTGCCTGAAACCTCCACACGGAGGTTAAGCACAACATTACAAATAACGGGCTGGTACAGAGATTCATGTGAAGATTAAAGGGAAACAGCGACAGTGATATGATGTCGGGAAATATTTTGGCTGACCATCTGAATGTCTTTGCTTTGCTGGTCTGTGAAGGGCCCGATGAGGCCTGATGGGCTGATGAATGGCTCTGCTTCCTGGGTGTGTCAGCAGATCTCTGCTGATGCATTATGGGTCGCTCGCCTCCTCCTGTGCCTGTGTTTTCTCGCTCCTCTGAAAGAAAAAAAAAGGGCCTCAGCCGCGGACAATTATCGCCAGTTCAAGCCGGGACAGAGTGCTCAGCTTCTGCGTGAGACGAAATCAGCTGCCTCCACCGCAACCACACAATTAAACTTTCACCATCGCTTAGCCAAACAACAAAGCACCACGAAAAAAAATCTCGGAGACAACTTTAATGTGCCGCACAAATCCAGGATTCCCGAGAGATCCTCAGGCTGCTGTACAGCACCTTTCATCTCCTTGAAGGCATACAGTTGTCAGAAGATAAGAACAATCTCTTAGATATTCTGTCACTTTTGTTTTTTATCTGTGAATGCGACACACACACACACACACACACACACACACACACACACACACACACACACATGCACACTAATACCCATCCACAACCTCTCTGTAGTTTCTTTGTATGTTACGTAACTGTGAGTGGGAGCTATTTCTCCTCTGAGTGCTAATGTTGTTGTCAATCAAGGCTTTATAGTGGCAGCCACTGCACAATCTCTGCCGAGGCAGAATAAAGCTTTTATCGCCTTTGTTCGCCCTCCCTTGCCAGTCAAAATGTTCCATTCTCTGGCTTTTCTTTTCTTTTTCTTTTTTTTTTTTTTACCTCCACCTCTTTGTGTCTGCGTTTGTTGGAAATAATTTTCTCGAGAAGTGTTTACGTTGTCTCCCAGCCATGGAACATTTGAGTCGAGAGTTAAGGAGCGAGAGGAGGTCAGGTCAACAGAGAGAACAAGCAGGGCCTGTGTTTGACAGGTGTGTGCTATTATTGGAGCCGGCGACTTCGAGTGCATTACACAACTGTGTCGCTCGCACAGGTTTATTTAGACCGCGGGCAGAGCCCTTCGGAGTATCTGATAACTCAGGCAGAGCATGTCACAACAGGTGTTGGGGGGGGGGGATAATGGTACAGTAAATAAGAGGAGGGTTTTTATAGCTCAAGGTTGATCTCAAATTTGGAGCGCTCGGTGAAAAGCATTCCCAAATCCGATTCTGCGGCGCTGGCACGAAGGTCGATCCAGTTGGTCGGATCCAACAAAAGCACACTTGTATTTAGCCACCATCAAATAAAGTATGCTAATGACAGGTTGCGCTTGATATACTGTATACATGACTGCTGCTCTGTAATGATATAATCACAGAGAGCCGAATCGGCAGCCACTCCCCTCCCTTGTCCTCCTCTCTGGCTGGAATGTGCAGGGGGGAGAGAAATGATCCAATGTCATCCGGAGTGATGGAAGCTTCTCTGTTGCGCCAGAGGGATATGTTCAGGGGAGGGAGGGAGGGAGGGAAGGGGGAGAGAGAGCGGATATTTCTGGTTGAGTGTGAGTTTGAGTAAGTCCGGGCACTGAGCCAAGCATGCCGATGGAGGGGGAAGGGAGGGGCGGGAGAGGTTTTGTAGCGAGCGAGAGAGAGAGAGGAAGAGAGAGAGAGGAGAGATAGAAACCCTTTTGGGCTGGCGCACAGTCAGCTCCACTAGCACACAGCTGCTTCTGGAAAATTCTGCACCCTGCCCTACTAAACCACCAGGCATGACATGAATAACAAGAATGGCCTAGCCGTCAACAGCGGATACTTTTCCTTTTGACGTGGGCCTAGCAGACTGGTACAAATGCCCTGGCCTTGCACATAGTGGAAAAATCAACAATGAGGGGGACACCGGGGCACAATGTGGAAATGAAATCCTGGGTTTAGAAGGCTTTGTCTGGACGAGGACGCAGTTGACACAGACCCGGAGGGCTTTGGAAAAGGCTGCGTAACAAAATGCCAACTGATGTGTTTTGATGGGGTTACTTGTTCACCAGCCGGTCACTAATTGGAGAGTAAGAACGCACCCAATTGCTCTCGGTCAGCATGGAGCCTTTGCACATTTCCACGTGTCATATAAGCCCCCCGTGCGGCACTTGAAAGGGGGTTGGTATGCGTTGCTGTGTTCCTAACATGACCAGTCAACACATGTCTTAAGCGCAGCCCGAGCAGCAGCGTGTGTGTGAGCGTTGCCCCGCCGATGAGATAATGCTAGCTCTTATCCCTCCGTGAGGTTGTTAGCCACGCACAACCCTTCCCTTGGTGTTGACATTTCCCCGGCCCAACCTGTCTGAACACATAGGGCCATGGAGGCTCCTCTTCAGTATCCATGACTGATAAAGAGGTGAGTCACCCGCTCGTCTATCCTCCTCTGCCCGGCAATACTCTTACCCCCCCCCGTCACCCTTGCTCACAAGGCCTTATGTGTACATCCAGCACATGGCGGATTGCATGAATAGCAGCGACCGCATGGCTCGCCGCTGACACCTGACATTTTCATGCCCCAGCAAGCCGTTGATACATTTGGCGCTTGGCACGCATTCATCTCCTGGGTTTATCCATCTGTTGATGTCGAGCACACGCCCCCCCCAGCCACTACTATGTTCCTGTAAAATAACACGAGGCGCGCCTTTCCCTCTATTCATCTTAACATGCGAGCGCTGCATGGCACAGACTTCGCCCCTCCCTCCTCCATGTTTTTCTCGCTCTCCCTCCCGGCCATGCCGTCTTTTTTCCCCCCTTGCTCACACACATACATACACACACACATACACACACACACACTCCACAATCCACCCAAGTCATTAGTCTTCAGACTAGCATTCAGCTGGTCTCAGAAACCCACCAAGATGGAGAACAAAAAAGTGAGATGGGAATTGCGAGGAGCTGGAGTGATAGTGCTGGCAAAAGACAGAATGTGAGATTGTGTGAAGGCAGGGGGGCTTCCTGGCCGCCTGCCAACCTCCAGCAGCAGCACTGCAGCATGTCAATATGTCCGTTGCCAGGGAAACAAGGAGAGCACGCACAGAAACACAGTCCATAGAAGACCTCATCGCTACACCCTTTTCTTTTGAATTTAAAAACGCTCAGGAAAATTGTTCGGTTCTCCCGACTTCACGTTAAAACCTCCCGAGACACGAGCTCTGCACAGAGGCCAACCTGTAGGGGTCGCTAGTACTGCCACCGCATGAATATGATCCCTCACTGGATTCCCAGCAATGAACATGGCTAAGCCCAAAATATCATTAATGGAGATTGATTTGGGGTCTTTAATATGATACTTACAGGTACTCTAGCTAACTTTATTTTAAACACAGGGAGAGCTAGTTTTGGACAGTCTCAGATATCGTGCTAAAATATTATTTTGGTAAAAGTGAAAGTCACAGATATGAATGGTAGGCTACTTGAGTCAAAGTCTTAACCCATCTGATATGATATGGACTTAAGCATTACGTTCACTGGCCATTATAGCCATTATCGGACTGACCATTTATCAGATTTGACATTCAGACTGTCTCTCAAGTAAATGTACTTATTTACATTCCATCACTCTTTTTTGGAGATAGAAATGCGGCCTCTAGGAGCAGATGCTAAAAGCAGAAAGGGCATGACGATACTCTTGTTGATCACAGAGTTTCACTGGCCATACAGTGCTTTAAAAAGAAAATCCAATAGTACCTCTGAGTGAATAACTAAATGCAGTTTTTAGATCAAAATATGTCCTTCATGGGCTTTACAGACTGTGAATCTTGGTGTCCTCACCCTGCAGCAAACAGCCTGGCTGTGAGTTATTACTGGCAGGGGTATAATCCTCTATCAGACATTGTGAAAGGATGACCTCAGATACATCAGGCAGTGTGGTGGCTCTGTTGCAAAGTCACAACTTGCAACATAAGTCATGTGTTTTAGTCGGTTGAGCCACAAAGTGCCACGGCAACCTAATCAGTCTGTCTCAAGCTGTGACCTTGACGGAGCTTCCCTCTCTGTCTCCCTGCAGACACTGTGATGCTTTTTGGTTTTTTTGTTGCTTTTTTCTACCTAATAATGATAAAGTAAAATGTATATATATCTCAGTGTTTTTCTTCGTGCCACGATACAATCTGCCACTCCGGAACAGCCTGTATCAACGCTCGGGTTTAAAGCGTATACTTTGTAACACAAGCTGTCTGAAATGACCTCAGCAAGAAATTGCTTCCTCTTTATCTCTGCCCGTTCTCAGCTCTGCCTATATATAGTGGCTGGTTCTGTAAAAGGGCCATGATTTACAATTAAATGAATAATTACCACATTAATAATTAAATTAAGCTATGTATTGTGGCTATACTTTATATTGCAACTCCCACTGTAGTAACCCGATTATTTCCTGATTACAATGATGAAGGGAGATAGTTTAATGCGTATGTCCTGTCTGCTTACTTTATAACATCTGTGCCTGTCTAAAGGACAGCTAAAGGACACTTCTGTCAGCCACACCTAGGCTGGCACTCTTATCCAAGTCTGGCTCCGTCTGTGCTCGTATCACTGGAGGGGAAAGAGGGTGTGCCAACTATAGTGCCTTAGTACTTTCAGAACTCTATCTGTGCCTGTGAGTGGTCGAACAGCTGCTGCTGCAGTGTCTGAGCTTGCTCGGGGATGCAGATGAAAGTGCTGATGTGTCCTGTTATTTTGGGTTGTGCGGTGCCCCAGAGGCCAAGGAATTTTTTGGAGGAGACCGAGCAAGATTGCTGGGGGGTTGTGCAGGGGGTGCGGGGCCGTGCCCGGAGGGTATCTTAGCTGAGAGTTTCTCCCAGAATGCAATGTGACCCTCATTGCCACATGGCTCTGTGGGAATCCTGAGGGGGTGTGGAATTGCTGACAGTACTGGGCTGAGCGATGGGCACAGACACGACCTCAGAGATGGATGTCTCTGATGATTGGCGGTATTTCTGGCTGTCTGTCTGTACTGGATGGGAGGGGCTGCTGATGGCCTGTCATGCTTCAAGTTTTACACATTGTTTGATCCAAATGACACTTTGTCTTGAGTTTCAGAGCCATTTGTGACTTTGGAAACAAAATGGTCTCACCACAAAGACTTTCAGCACACTAACTTCATCAGCAGATGGAGTTTGAACTTTGAGACAAATTCAAACTCGAAATCTAAATTTCAGGGACAACCAGACAAACTTGTAATATAATAATAATGATAGAATAATATGATGCGTGACATTAAATGACATGACTTACATAACAGATTCTCTAGTCAGATTGAGAAAAGCTTTCTTGTCATTGTCTCAAATGAAAAGTTGTAATTCAGAGATATAAGAACAAAAATATACAATAAAAAATACCAATGACAGTGTAGAGGTCAAGAATGTACTTTGGTAGTAACATTGGCAATATTAATCTAATATTATATCTAATACCAAGTCTTATTCATCGACCGCTTACAGTTCTGTTTACCTATTTATTCAGTGTTGTTCACCAAAATGCATTGTGGGTACCCCTCAGCTCAAACAAACATCTTGAATCTTAGTATGTAATATACAACACCATTAACATCCATGTTCACAGTCGTCTTCTTCTCTTGCCCTGCCGACACATTTAAACGCATCACTGCCACCTTTAGATGGAATACTGTGAAACCACTGACCAGGATTGCGTTACTCGTGTGTTTTCACAGGAACCCGAGAAAAACAGCTTCCAAGGAAGGTCTAAACCTCCGTCTTGATGTCATATTCCTATATTTAGTCATAGTATTAGAAAATATGAAGAGGTTCTCCATAAAAGAGATGGAGAGTCAACATTACATTATTCTCTCAGTATTACTTTGAAAGAACAATTCTGGCCATGCTCAACCAATTACACCTTTAAACAACTTTAAAAATTGTCTACAGCTTGTATGGGCAACATAGAGAGACAGGATTAACAACATGACAATCTGTTGTATGGCCCAAAAATTTAGTGCAACTTGTTACACAGAGCCCCAATTTAAGAGACATCGGAATGACCTTATTTTCCCTTTACATTTCCTGAGGACCGATGATATCCAAATATTTGGCACGTTTTCATATAGTCTATTAAAGCAGTGTTGTTGTTGTTGTTGTAGTCTGTTACCGAGTTGTAATTCTGGGGATAGATGCATTTTCCTTCCCTCTACTTTATCTTCGCATCTGTTTGAAGCCTCGCTGCATCGCAGCATCTGCTACATGCCTCAAATGTTAATGTCAGACATCATGCCAGCATTAACTCTCTCCGCCGGCTGTAAATGTTATCATAGATCTTTGCACAGACATAACGCTCCCATTTACATTCAACTTGCACGCGGAGGTAATATCACAGCCCATGAGAGAAAGATGCCTTGTCATTTACTTAATTACACGTCCCCTGCAGCTCAAACCTTAAAAAAAAAATTCTTGATTTATTTGGTCGCCACTCAGTGCGAATGGTCGAGGATTTCCCAGCGTCTTCTCCTTCTGTACTTCATCAGAGAAGCCTCGTCCATGTACAATATGACAACATATTAATTAAGAGGGATACTCGCAGATTGCTCCATAAATCACTTTCCCACACATTTTCATGCTTGGTCTAACATTGCAATTTGCATCTTGTTCCCCTCATAACAGCGCGCACCTCAGGAAGACAGAAGACCCGTGACGGCAGCGGCATCGTTGTCGTGTAATCCTCACAGGAGTGTGACAATAACCTCAGAAAGGATGGATAGCTGTGCTGCTGATTCACTGATGCTGATATCCTCGACATCTGGGACATTAAAGAGGCACTTAGGCCGGGTTGAGAAAGAAAGTCAGGATGCAGATTTCTTCTTCTAAATGTGTTGTGAATCCCAAAGTGTCATTTGACATTATTTCCACAGCAGGCCTGGATGGGACTTGTTGATTTCTTTTTTTAAAATGTTTTGCTCCAAATGCATTAATGAGTCCTGTGGAATTATTATGTAGTAACTTTGAGAGGGAAAATCAATTTCTCTTTTTTTATAGAGCCTGCTTGATCTTTATATGTTTCTGTTTGTGTAGAATATGTGCGTGCGTTAAGCGCATCATGCGTTGTGATTTCAGCCGACCTCGCCGGGAGATACAGCCTCATTTCTCCTTCAATCAGATGACAGAGCTTTCACCGCCAGCCCTCTGCTTACAATATTGCTTATTATACTAAGTGTCAACTCTTTGGAGATCCGAATCACGTGACTGTATCCAGACAAAGGCCCGAATCAGACTGCTTTGTTATTTTAGCCGCTCATGTGATCGGTACTCAACACCAAAGGGCTACTCTCAGACCCACACAGAGAGAGTCTGTTACTGGAGAAACAAAGGTCAGTGTACTGTGTCGTCACATTTTCAACTCACAGGACCAGTCCTGAAAGGGAAAGAAGGGGCCGCAAACAAACATCCTTTGTTTTCACGAAAACAAGCCGACGTTTGTTGGTTGGCTCTGGACTCTGATGTCATTGTCATGGTTCAGCCTGTCTGTGACCTCTGGGCCGACGATTTCTCAAATGGCTTCATCAGGAGGTGCACATCAACTACGGCACCGGTTTTGTTTCTTTGTCACACGCGCATACCCCCCCACCCCCTTGCTCAAACATGCATGCATTCATCTAAAATCACAAAAATAGATCAGTGAGTTCACTGTTCTCTCAGTCTGGTCTTTTTTGTTTCCAGCGGGAAACTGTGCTACACAGACTCTCTGCTTGCCCGAGGTGCACAGAACAACACTATGATTTGTGCTGTATCGTCTGAGTGGCGTCATTATCTGAGGCAGAAGGGGGGCTGAGACACGTAAAACTGATCATATTGCAAGAACGCACTTTGACATTTTACAGGTAACTCTTCAAATGGCAGCATTCCCGAAAGAGCGGAAAACAACTCGCTCACACAGGAAACTGCAGGCCGACCTTTGATCGTTTAAGTGATGTAATCCTCATGATAGACGCGTCAGGCTTTGGCCTTGGGCTGCTCGGAATGTACTACTCCCTGAAGGCCCGGCAGGCTAAGCGGGCCAGAGCGGCCCCCCTATCAATACATGTCCAAGCAATGCGCTGGATCACCTCAACTGGCGCAATTAATCTCGGCCTCGTAACAGGTCGACTCCTTCATCCAAACAACAAACAAAAAACAGGCGCTTTACTGCCTGATGAGGATGGCAGGGGGCCAGATGTTAATTTGGCTGTAGCTCTGCAGTTATCATCCTAATAAGCGAGGTTTCACACCGCCCTCACCTGAGATTAAAAATTCAAACGCAGCGTGATCAAAGTGGGATTACTCGGCTAAACTCCCTGTAACAGAGAAAGAGGTGGAATATGAACATTGGAAAAATGATGTATTTTCACGCCTTTCTGCAATGCTCGTTAATGTGATTTGGACTGGAAAAACATTTAGTTTTTTCTTTTAGTTGACCTTATTACTACGCTGCTCAGGTTGAATTCACATAACACTCGAGGTTAAAGATAGGCCTACCTGTAATACAGATGCAGCATTCACACTGCAGACAGACGTTTCTTTCCTAAAAGGATTAATTAGATATTTTTACGCTTTCATAAGAACAGTTTGTCAAGACGACTGATATTTAATAAAACGCCCTATTACAAAAATAGTTAAGACTCTCTGTGACCCAAGTAAAACAGTTTTAACCATAAATTGCTGTCCACATAGTGACCTAGATTAGCATCCATGTTGCTGCCGAAGCCACACTGAAGTCAGAGGAACGGCTTCTCATTGGTAAATGGGACCATCTGAGGAGCCCGTGACTGCAGCATAAATAGGCCTTTTACAGTAAAGAGGAAATAGCCCAAGTATAAATATTGTAATAGTGTACTGTAAAATATGCTACCTGTCATTCTCAAATGCTGCTGACTGGAGGAATGGAGGTGAGAGAGCCAGACCTCCATGGATAACAGTGGCAGCTGTGTCTGACACGTCCTTAAATATGTCATATTATTACATTATGTTCTGTCAAATATGAAGGATTGGGATGATGAATTTCAGGATGTGGGCTGTGCCATTTTAAGTAACCCTTCCAGTTTTATGTAAATCAGATTATAAAATTAGCTCCTACAATGAGCTGGCGTCTGACTGGAGGATGGTCCGTGACCTGCTTCGAATACAACACACCATGCGGCGCAAAGGGAGGTTCAGAATTACATCACTGTGCATTGTTTCTGAGATTAATACTGCGTTTTGAACTCATTAAAATGCGATTTGCTGTAATGGGCGCCATGTCTTGTGCATAATCAGCTGAGTGCGCCATGATTCAAGAGATTACATAAGCTCTATATTTCATGAGACTTGGTTGGCGTTGCCTCATTCTTGTAACTGTTTACAGAACGATCGGATGAGGAATGCAGCTGTGAGTCAGCACGGAGGAACAGCAATGAAAGGCTGCACGAGGCCAAGGCTGGATTATACAAGGTGATGCTTGAAAGAAAGAGTTAACGTCATCAGTTCAGTATGTTCAGTATGTAATTCATATTGTGTGACTCAAGTCAGTTTGGACCGTCACAGCTTTGCCCTAATGCCAAAAAGGTAGCTGTCATGGTTTATTGATATGACCTGATGTGCGCTGTTAATACAGGTGAGAGATAATAGATTTTATGTGAATATGATAAAAAAGCGACAGTGGTCATCAGATGGTGCCGGAGGAAGTTTGCTTATTTTCCATCTTCACACACTGTAACCAATGTTGTATTTGCATAATTGATTACTATGTTCATTATTTTATTTATTTCATGATCAATTGATTAATTGTCAGCTAGTGTAATGGCTCCAAATGCCCACTGCAATTAAGGTCAATGGTGATGTCATCAGGTCACGACAGTTACTGAGCTCACATGTTGACATTTTTATCTCGGTTGCAACTGAGCCATCTCCTTCTGCAGATGAAGACCGTTTGGCATGGTTGAAAGCTCCAGAAAGGGGTTGATTGATCAAACTGATATTTCCAAAAGTTAAAGGTGCGCTGTCTCGTTTCTGTGGAAAACAATATTCAGTCAGAGGAGGAAGATCTTCAGTGGCTGATTTTATATTCTTAAGCAAACACAATAAACAAAGTGACCTTCAAGTGACCACACCGTTTCATACTGTTGCACTTTGTTCATATTTGGCGGACCCTGCCACCTCTCTAGCCTCGCACTTTCTATTAGTCTTTTCTTCTTAAATTTCTTTTAATAATATAGCGAATCAAGCTTGTTGATAATGCTTCAGTTGGATAGAGTATTGTGTATTGTGATATAAAGGGCCTACCACAATATTATGGGATAGAACCAATACTCTAAACATGGGGAGTCTGCAATTGTGTATCTGGAAAATAACAAATATTATAAAAGTTGCAGACAGTGAGGAATTGGATCAGTAGTCCGCATCAGCTGGCACTTCGATTTTAACCCTATTAGCTCTTAGCTCACAGATGTTCCCATGCCATTTGGAAAGCCGAACGATGTGATGTTTCAATCCCAGTAAAAGTGATTTGTGACCATCGGGACGTACACAGAGGACAAATGAAAAGAACTGGCCCTTTGTGGCTGCTGAAACCACCAGGCTGATGGAGCCACATCCAGCCTAAACACAGAAAAGCTTACCATCGACTTGCTGGCCTGAACACGACAAAATAGTGTTATGTCAGCGTGCAGGAGAAATAGCAGTAAATTGGGAAGCATAGAGGTACAAAGAGGTGTGGAGGGAGGGTTGGAGGGAGTGTGAGGAGGAGGAGGAGGTGGTGGTGGTGGCTCTGAGATTCGGGCTGTACCTGAGGCATGGAGGGGTACATCATTATTCAGAGCGGCTCTTTGATGTTGAGGCTGGGTGGATCTCAGAGAGCAGGCAAGAAGCAGTTCTAATTAAAACAGTAACAATGCAGCCCGAGTTGCCCTGCAGAAACAGGGGCTTTGAAGAGTCATGAATGCCCCATTTAGAGCCGGCTGCCCACAGATAACAGCAGATATTACAATGATGGACTCTAAGGCCTCTGTCGCAAAATGTGTATTTTTGACTACATTTCATAAAGCATTTCTCACACTGTATGTGTGTCCCTGTGTGTGTCCCTGTGTGTGTGTGTGTGTGTCCCTGTGTGTGTGTGTGTGTGTGTGTGTGTGTGTGTGTGTGTGTGTGTGTGTGTGTGTGTGTGCAATGAGTTCTCAGTGTCCTACTTTCTGGGTTCTTTGGTGGCGTTGTGGGGCTGACAGGAGTGACAGATTGAGATGGGCTGCTGGTACTCAGAGGCCAGGCGAAGACAGGAAAGCCTGGGGGATCTTGGTATGACAGGTAGTCAGAGGAGGGACAGAACTTCATTATAACTGTGGTGGAGAGGAGCTTTGAATATCAAATTAGCATCCCCGATCAACACAAGAAAAAAGTTTTTTTTCTTTTAATGTTTGAAAAGAAATTCAGATACGACAAAATGTCCCCCATCATGTTAATATTGTGCTCCCTGTCTCGTATAACATACATTTTCCGCCCATCCACTGAGCATGTTTATGTCTCTCCTAATATCTACTGAGGCATATTGCACTGAAAGGCCCAAGTGGGCTGCAGAGAGAGCTGAATGATGCTGTGAGACAGTAGCAGTTCAAAGAGACTGTCTGCACAGAGAGAGGGGTCTAATTTTAACTTGGAGACAGAGGGGCTCATGAAACAGCTCTCTGCCTGACTACAGCTCAATTATTCATCAACACAAGAAGTCTCTCAACTAAAAAGCCTGACACGTTATTCGTCCCCCCCACCCTTCCATGCCGTTTCATTCAGACACAAAACAAGCCTCCCACCCACCCACACACCCACCCACACACACACACACACACACACACACACACACACACACACACACACACCAAAGCTACCCTCTCTACCCCCGTCTTGAACCTCTCAGTGCCCTCCAGAAATGCTGGCATGCTTTGGTGAAGGTGAAAAAACAGACATAATGAGGTGTGTACTGTGCTGAGGAATTTTGTAAAATCGTGTTTTTAAAATGCAAAAGAAATTGGTTTCAAAAAGTTATCTTTATTTTGAAAATGCATATTTGAAATTAATGTTACTTCCAAAGTATGGCTGTTAATTTTCTTTTACTGAGAAATATGTATATTTTTTTCATAACTAAAAAAACAAGCTGTTCTAAGGGGAAAAAAAGGTCCCAGAACACTGTTTGAAACTTAAAAGTTGGCAGGGTCCGCCACATATAAACAAATTAAAACACTATGAAATTATGGTCTCCTTTATGGACAGTTTGTTTATTCAGTTTATTCAGTCATGAATACAAAGTGTCTGTTTATTCAGTTAGTTTAGGCATAAAAATCATTTCTCTTCTGATTAAAATGTCTTCCAAAGCTACGTAGTGCATCTTTAAACACGAGACTGTCCTTCTCTATTTTTGCCGAAAGATTTATTGCTTTCACATATTATGAGGATATGAAACCATGGACTTGTTTTAGGCGTGGATCTTTTGCCTGATGACTCAGTTTCTGTTTTGAACAAGTTGCTGCAGGCGTCACCCTCGACAGATGACCAGTCATGTGACACCGCGCTGACTCCACCGTGGCTGGTGATGTAATCGGAGAAATTACAGAATGAAGCAGTTTGTTTAGTTTTCCACAAGCCTTTAGTACGAGAGCTTGGACACAGGATACAGCTGAGAGGTACTTTTTGCTATTTCAGTGACAGCAAGTCAACAGTGAGGCCACAAAACATTTCAGTATTACTATCACTTCAGACCAGCTTCAGCCGGTTCCTTGTTGACCTTTCTACAGCCCCAGAAAACACTGCAGACCCAATTCTGGTTATTCAACATGTAGGTTAAAAGCCAAACTACTCCAGATCATATGACCACAGCTGCATATAAGCTATGTGTGACTGAGCTGTGAATGATTACACAAACAGCACCAGATTCCTGGTCAGCACAAACAGCAGCTCGACCGCAGCCAGCGACTGATGTAAACCTGTTGGATGTCTCTAATACGTCTATGGATTTGGAGGTTGCCGGGTGGCCTAAGCGGCGCAACCTCAGGCAATCTAGGAGGGGATTTGCACCTGCTGTGATAATGACACCATTTTAAAACCCATCCAGACAAGCTGACAAATTGATGCCGAGGCCGTGTTTTCATGTTTACTAGGCAAACAACGCAGATAAGCACATGAACCTCTCTCGCTGATCGACACTGACAGATTGATGATGTGTGTGAATTTAGGTTTCATTTTAAGAGCTAATATCAAACCCGCTGAGAACTGAAGAGGCTTTGTGTAAATATCTCACTCACTATGCCAGATGCATTTTATTTGTTTTCAGCAACAGACAACAAATCCAAGTGTGGCTGCATAAATCTGCAGGATCAATAGAGAAAATACAATAACGCATCCTCAGTATTATTGCTCTGCAGTAAGTACTTCCCTGAACATTTTTCATTATGAAAACTGGGATTTCTCATCGATTTCCCTGCCACAGCATATAATGCTGCTGAACTTTGGGGTGTGTTTGCGTTAATGTAGATGGCGCTGATGGATTTAGTGCGGGCTAAGACTATCTGTGACAGGCAGCAGGTGCTGTAGATCATGTAGAGAGGGACAGCTAAAGACAGTCAGGTGTGGTGCTGTTTGTAGATAAGGCCACAGAGGCTAACTTTAGCATTTGACACCAGAAAAGAAAAGCTGTGATTGCTGTTGCTCTGGATCACTGGCTGCAGAGATGGAGGCGATTTCCAAAAATGTATCCTCTCTGGATATATGTCAGCTTTAGACAGGAGGTCAAAAAGTCCCGAGGACATTACTTTGGACTGATTGCTAAAGTCTTTTATCAAACAGCAACTGTCCAACAGCAGCAACTAGTCAAGCTTTATTTCTTCTTATGTTGAAGTGACATACATTGGGCTGTAGTAGAGATGTAGAGATACTCGATTATAGATAGTGTAAGGAAGTGATTGAACAGTCTGTAAGATCCGTACTAGCCTGCAATTGTTAGTTCATCCAGGTAAATGCAGTAGAGAGCTAACATTACTTCCAATCCATGTTTTACCTAGTCATGGACCTTACGTTAGCTTAGCCTGCATCTGATCAAATCTGTCGGCCACCGTTGCTAACATTATTTCATGAATGGAGTCTGGTAATATGAACGAACGACCGGCTTCCAGCACAACAGACAAGTTCCACAGAGCCCCTTTAACTCATGGAAACAATGGGCAATTGTAACGTTTCCATGATCAGTAGGTTGAGGTCATGGATAATATCCCTGCTTATCTTACCACTCTAAAACAGTGTGTGTGTGTGTGTGTGTGAATGGTGTTTTCTTTCCAAAGTGGAAGGAGATAGACTGCAGAACACTGTGACAGCGACGGACCACAGGACACTCAAAAGTTTCCTGGCAGCGTGGAAACAACTGGGCACCCCCGCTCTTCTCAGCCGCGAGCCGCTATCTGCCGTCTGTCTGCAGCCTGGATAAACATGTGTCGCAGTGTGGAGGACTCTGCCGGCCCCCTTTAGTCTCACAGCCACCTCCACCTACTAATCACGTGTTTCTCCTGACAGGAAAATGTCAGCTCACAATGCTAATGACACGATTTAGCTGCGCATCTAGGCTGTTAGCTAAGTTGCGCATCATAAAGAATCTCTTTGATTTCTTCATCCTGTTTTCAGCGCTGAAGGAGTCCGTCTTAATTTTTATTCACGCACAAGTTTGTTTTTCCTGTGTTGAATCTTATATGATGGTTTGGCAAAAAAAAAAAAAAACACCTCTCTGAGCAAAGCATCATCCCTTTAGAAGCTGAACACAGTGCCAGGCAAGCTAAGTATTTGGCCGCAGGCAATGAGGCAAGAAACTTCTTTTTTGCTTAGTGAAATAAGCAAACCCAAAAGACACAGCATTAATTATTCACCCTCCCTGCACCAGCCTGACATTCTGATTATGACTGGAGGTGGTTACAGGGTATCAGTAAGGTTGCAGAGTAGGCATGACAGGGGTTCAAACTCTAATATGTTTGCTGCCAAAAAATATGGGCCTCTATGATGTGTAAGTCGCCTGCAGGGCTCCAGAGTGAATGGTAATAATTCATTTGGAGGGGAACGCAGCCTTTTTTTCCCTTTTTTTTCTTCCTTACTAAACATAGGCAGCGCTGGACTGATTATTGGGTAAAGCCAGGAACGGTTTTGCGCTATCCGTATACTTATGCAACAGACAAACAGATGCAGATGGAGACTGATACTCTGACACATGAAAGCAGGGTGTTGGCCCTTTCTGGTTTGATTACAGGTGAGCAGGTTTGTCTGTCTACGCCAAAATAGCGTCTGTGCCAAAGCAAGCAGCCTTGAACCCCGGAGGGGCCGGGCTTGGAAAGCTACCAATGACTGAACACACTTCATGGAATTGTGCTTAGTGGGGTGGTTTTGGGCCAACCCAACACAGTCATCTTTGTTGTGTTGGTGCAGAACATAAAAATACCATTGTGTGCGAGTCACATTATTGCACAGCGTCTTTGCGTAACATCAGAAATGATCTGGTGCAACAGCTGCCCTGACACACTTGTGTGGAGGGCAGAGAGTTGACTCACTGCGCAGCCAAGGTGGAGTTGATTAAATTATAAAAGCCATTTACAGCCCTCAGTGACAACAACAACCTCAGGCAACTAATGAGCTTATCTACCATCCCACTGCTCACAGAGGCACAGTTTTTTTTTCTTCAAGACACAAATCCACATCCTGATGGTAAAATGTTGCAGCAACACTTTCAGCAGTACTTCAGTCTTTTCCTGTGGTGTGGAAGTTGAACTGAAGTGTCGGCCTGCACAGAGAGGGGTGCACTGTGAAAACGGGCATGTTGACGCTTTCATGCTACTGTCACGCTGTTCACAAGGTGCCCCGGAGGAGTGTCACAACGCATTCTTCTCACTTTGTGAAGCGTGTCCCTGTCACACTCCGGGTTGCCGTAGTCAGACGGCATTCCCCTCCTGCCATCTGTCCCTGGTATTATAGTCACATGCGATAGTTACTCAAGTCACCCAGGTTCAGGCTGTACTCTGGGGTGGCGACATGCTTTACCATGTTATGCAGATGCCACAAAACAGCAGCAAATGTGCCCGAAATATATTTGTTCTTTTGTCTCACTCTGCCAAACAACCTAGATGTGGTGTGTGATGAAAAAATGGCAGCTAGAAGTCATTATAGGAGACCTTATTAGTTTTTTTCCCTTTCCTTCAGTAAAAGGAAGCAAGTAAGCAACCACTAACTGCCGCAAACTGTAGCTGCAGTTAGCTAATTAGCTTAGTTAGCTGTGCAGCCGGTGGTTCAGACAAGGAGGTCGGAGACCAGGGGAGCGTTTGTGAGCTTTGCCCCAGGATGGGCCGGGGCTAGCTGGTTAGCATGCTAACTTCAGTAGATATATGTGGAACACAAGACAAAGACATCACAATGTCAAAACTGCTGTTTATTCACATTTTGTTGATACATTTTTTAATGTTTTCAACTATCATGATCACTTATATTGCCCCTTTAACAAGAAACACAAAGCTCCGGCACTTGATGGTCTCCAACCACCAACCTCATAACAATCTGCACGAGAGCGGCCCATTTCTATCATTCTTGTTTTTATTTTTTATAAACGTTGAGTAACACATTCATATCATAGTCTCCAGTTAAGGCATAAAGAGGAAGTCCTCATATAGTTGATGTGTCAAACAACTATCTGAGTCTTCCCCGCCTAGCACCGGCTGGTGTGACAGTGCTATTAGTACGACATTTGTCATGTTGCGGTTTCCTAACCAGTGTGTTTCAACCCCCCTCCTGTCTTCCAGCAGTCTCAGAAGCAGTTGAGAAGGCACCACATGGTACGCTGCACACAGCACATGGTTTCGGTTACAACCAGGCTGCAGCCTAGGTTTTGGAGAAGCAGCGTTCAACAGCTTCTTTGAGGCCAAATCGTAAGCATGAGCAGGGTGAAAGGTATGAAAATCTTGCAGATTTTATACCCATTTCACACACTGTGTCACATGGATGCCATGCGTCTCGGTTGGGTGTCAGCTCATGTGATCACAGTTATGTGAGTAAGAGGAAGTGGGTTAAAGGTGAGATTTAGTGCGAAGAGCTTTAATTATCACTATTCATTATTTATTAATTTTTGGATGCGGTACAATGGAAACTGAAAGTAATCCAAATATGTGCTCTTTAATTTCATGCTACGCAAGTTACTAAAAAACCTACATCATTACGCCTGAGATTTCCAGCGTAAATATCAGCTCACACGACCAATTAGGGCTTAATTCCATTTTTCAGACAAGGAGCTATTTTTTGCTCATGTTGTGATCCCTTTAGGTTGAAACAAGCCTCCTGCTTTGTTCGTCTGTCCTGACAGCTGCAGCGGAACATTGGTTAGCTCTGTGCACCGGAGATGAAAGTGAAGCATATACAGTATACAGAGCCTAATTGCAATCAGGACTTAAAAGGCTGCAGCTCGGTGGAGATGGCGGAATATATGATGTGATGAGTGCATAAATCAGAGATAAAGAAAATGCATTGTGCACAGTTCACATAAGATGGACATCATTTGTCTGCTTCCATTTGGAGTCCCGGCACTCAAGGCAATTTGACTACAGTGTTTCTCTTCAGAGGGGATCCATTAGTTATTGGCAGAATAGCTCGAGGCCAATAAAACACATCGACTCCAACCTTTGCATCCTATTTCCTTTCCTGTCTGAGCCCTTTTCATGGTTCATGTTCGCCCATTACGTTGCAGGGAACACACTTTGTGTCCGCATTTAGCGAGAAGACATGAAGGGTGTCTTCTGTGGAGTTTGTCTTCAAAGCGAGCACGAGGCACATCTGGAAGGATGGGTAAAGAGTGTTTGAGAGGCTTTTGGATGGTGAAAAAGAATAATTTGATGTGTCACCTTGGAGGATGGCAGTTGACAGCTGTTCCATGCACAAGCTGAGTTTAATTGGCGGGGAAATTAGCCTGACCTTGACTGCGGTGGCGGCGGCACGGCCGACGAGCGCCGCTGCCTGCCACTTGAAATGACATTGTTGTAATTTTCGACAGCAGCGAGCAAACACTCTGAGCATTAATTATATGGTGGAATGTGCCTTGGTGCAGCAGACGCACACAGTGAATACTTATGTAAGCTGTCGCTCCAGTCTCCATAGTAACCCGCAGCATCCGAGCGCATGCCTCCTCCGATCTGCCTCCCCTGAAGTGGGCTGTTTCCATGGAAACCAGGCAGCTGCCTTTGATGATGGCTCTCATGAAATGACACCCGCTGATAACGCTGGCTCCTCCAAGTCTCCGAGAGGGAGGATGGATGGATGGGCGGGTGGGTGGCGGTGGCGGGGGTCTCGGGGAGATTTAATGGAGAAAAAGACAATTATTTCTCGAAGAAACTGAGTCACACAAACCACGGCAGAGCACGCCTCGCTTTCCCAGCTGGAGCGCTTTACCTGGCACCAAAGCCAAGGAAGCGACAAGAACACCGTGAACCAGATGAGGCGTAGCGGAGACGCTTCTCAGCCACATCAGGAACCGGCATGATTCACATGCCTCATGTTGATTCATGTGTCATAAAAGAAAAAAAAGTGTCATCAAATTTTCCTGCCTCGGCTGTGAGGGTAACAGAAATGTTTCGAGAGAGGTTCACGCGCCACCATCTGCCACGCTCTTTTATCTACTTCTTCAAGCGGATAAGTGTCAAAGTGTCAGAATACTTTCCTCCTCTCCTTTTCGCATTCATGCCACTCGCTCTACAATGGTTTGGCAGCGGCTGCACAGCCCATATTTTCCACTGCAACTCTCTGTGTCAGCGCTCTGACCTTCCTTTCCGTATCAGAGCGCTCATCATGTGTGGGAGATCCTGTTGCATCAGGAGCAAACTGTTTGTGGTTAGAAGTGACTGTTATTCATCGCCGTTGTGCAACATCCTCAAATAACCAGATACCATTCTTGGCCATCCTAACTGAAATTGGCTCCAAAGCGACTCCGCCTCCCGTTTCTCTGTGAGCCGTGCGGCGTGGGTTCAGCAGGGAGCAGTCTGGGTGTTGGTGGGCAGATGAAACTCTAACCTGAATGTGTGTCTTCTGCCTGTGGGCTAAAGCAGCCTGCACGCTGCTTGCCGGGTGGAGAAAATAGCTTTGGCACCGGCAAGCAGATCAAAGTGATCAGACAAGTAATCCCCCATGAGTCAGAAGGGAACCAGCTGGGGAGAAGGGAGGTGTGTGATTGTGTTTGTGTGTGTGTGTGTGTGTGTGTGTGTGTGTGTGTGTGTGTGTGCGGGGGGAGGCCAGAATGGCTTCATGCTTCTTATTTCATCGCTTTCCCTTATTCACACAGACGCCTTGAATTGCAAGTGTGTATTGTTGTTTATAAGCGTTCAGACGCACGAAATCCTCCTCCAGTGTTTCAGTGTGATCTTCCTGTAAGGTGGCTTTGAAGTTAAAGGGTATTCTCGCTTTGACTGAATCAGAAAAATCACCCGCTCAACGCTGTAATTTCCCCTTTGAGAGGAGAGCCAGCTGTGTCACTACATGTCTCACTCGGGGCATACTTAGCAACTCCAGACACAAATCTAACAGCCTGATGATCTTATGTTTCTGAAACTGAGATGCTCTCACAAGCCGAATGATTTAACCACAGTGACTGAGACGTTACCAGTTTGCGGTGCGATGCGTCACGTTGGAGATCGAATGAAGCGCCCCGAGAGAGAACGAAAGGAAAATAGAAAAAAAAAAAAAAAAAAAAACGAAAACAAAGCATGTAGCAACTCCAGCATTAACCCGCTGAGACAAAGGCCTGATTGAGCTTCAAAGCCTGGCTGCGTATCTTGACCACACACTCGCGGTTCAATCTGACTTTCATTAACGGCGTCTAGTAGGAGGGGGCGCTCAGCTCTGCCCTCCTGACTGATATGTCACTGATATTTAACATGTCTGACTTCTAGATGATTGTAAACTTGCGAGGTTTTAATTGTGAGGCCGAGACTCTCTCTAATAATTAAAGAAAGGTTCCTGAGAGCCCTCTGTCGTGCCTTTGTGTCTGGATTAGCTGGTAATAGAGAAATGTCATTAGCCGGTCGACTCACTGGGAATTTCACAGTATATGTGTGTGTGTGTGTGTGTGTGTGTGTGTGTGTGTGTGTGTGTGTGTGTGTGTGTGTGTGTGTGCGCGTGCAATTGTGTGACTTCAGGTCTCAGCATTTTGAGGGAAGTGTTTTGATGCTCAGTATGACTCACATTTCCCTCAATATATCACACTCGGTGGGTGTACTTGCCTTCCCTCAGCAACAAATAGTCAGACAGTGAGGGCGGCTTGAAGCGCAGGTGCAAGTGAAGGTATTATCCAGGCAGAGGCAGAGCCAGTCGGGGTAGGTTGATGTTTGTTTGGGGCTTTGTGCCAAAGAGGAAGTTATTCTGCTCTCGAAAGCATGGTTGTGAAAATACAGTACACCAGCACAGATGGCCGCGATGAGTCACGTCACAAGGCTTCCTCCTTTTTCTGCCGGATAATCCTCGTCAATTAGCTCTATTGTCAGCCGGCTTTTCACACTAGTGAAATTGATGCCTGAACGCTCGACGGCAGAGAATCTGGGCCTCCTTTTTCCTTTGGATGGTGACTCACCCGTCGGGGAAGAAAAAAATCTTTTTTATTGTTGGAGCTTTTCTCCTCTGCGAGTTTTTGGATGATTTATTTACGAAGCCGCGGGTGCTCGCTGCTAAACCCTCCCACCGTGTACTGTCAGGAATAGAGACGCAGTTGCATCATAGTGGTTTTCATCAGTTAACACCAAAGGCACACCCAAAAGGGGGATAACAACTGTGCTTGTGGGAGAGACGCTGAATGGGCTCTTACCTGTCCCTGTCCTGCTTTTAGCGTCTGAATGAGGTTTTGTTATCTCTGCGATTGCTTTCATGGTATCAGTGACGGGAACTGGATACAGCCGCATGAGACAGATGTGCTACTGGAAACGTTATCCCTGCCTCCAACACACACAAAGACACACACATGCACCCACGCATACAAAAGGAATGTCAGCGCTCAATGTAAAAAGACACAACACTGGGACAGTAAGTCACTTCCTGTGTTAAACGTGACCTTTGAACCTAACGTGTACCGACACTTTTGACAGACGCGGTTGGAAAAGGGCAGATTGAAGAGGCAATTAGACTCTATGTGACAGGACAAATCTGTTTCCATGAGATTTCTCACCTTTGACCGCGTTTCCAACAAGATAAAAGACCAAAAGTGTCTCTTGATAATCAGTTATTTCCTTTTTGAATTATCAGCCACTTTATGTCACACAAGCATGAAGAGATATATCGAGTGTGCGATGACATAAAAGCTTGAGACTGTTTTTAAAGCTGCAGTAAAAAACATCTATGTTAACACAATGGTTTAAATTGCTGTCCATATTCTGAACCACCCAACCCTTACTTTTACGTTTTACAGTCTTTGAGCTTGTAACTTGTTGTTAAATGTTTTGGTTCACTCCAAAGCATTGTTTTCGGCTAGGTATGAACATTTTATTGAAACTGGATATTGGTCTTATTCATTACTGACTCCCTGATTGATTCCTGATCAATTTTTTTTGTGCTGAAAAAAGTGGAATACACGTTTTTTTCAGCATAAATGCATTACAAAGGATACTAACCCTCAGTAATGGAGTAGACAATTTGGAACCACTAGTCAAAAAATCTGGTGAAGGTCCTAATTATTTAGCTGCATGAAATGTTGGAGACCAAAACATAGCAAAGAGAATATTGGATTTAAACTTGCACAGAAACCAGACTCCAAATGCAGTGTTGTGCATGTTCACAAAACACTTATTGTTGCTGTGAGCATGGCTGTTGGTCGTCCACTGGTAGTCCCATGATGACTTGGGCTGTCAACCAATCAGAGGCTGTGTTTCTGACTGAGAACCACTGGATTTGTTATAATTTGCAATAAACTGGAACTTTGGTGTGATCCTTGATTGATAATTTTATAAGGACTAGTTGTACTCATGAGCATTGTTGACTCTCGCAGGAGTTAACAGCGCTCTTGATCACATTCATTAGTTGCAGACAGTTGAGAGTCGTCAATGATCCGTAGCGCGTTCATGCACAATACTACTCATGTGATCATATGTTGGTGCTATGCTCACAGCTAAAGCAGCCAAAAATATCAAGTCATGCAACTTTCACTTCCTTTCAGAGGTTTTTTTCCCTGTGTTACACAGGGGCAACAAAGGAAACATATCTGGTCAGGCAGTGAAAAAAAAAAAAAAAAAAAAAGTAAGTACAGTCTGAAACAGCTTATTGTAAATGCAGGAATGTGTCATGTGACCGACTCGGCGAGAGGAAACTGGAATGAGTTTTGACTGCAGCACCGGCTTCCTCTTTGTTCATCGGTGGCTTGTAAAATATTAGTGAGTCTTCATGCAGGAGGAGGTGTGTAATCCAGTGTGATTTATAGTCTGTCTGTGTGAGGCGCTGCAATGGAATCTGTGAATGGTACAAACGCATGTGTTGTTGTGGTGTGAACAACACTTACATCATGATGTAGGTAGGTGTGTGACAGCGAGGAGCATCGCTCGACAAGAAATGAGGACAGTGCATCCGCTCGCTGCCGAAAGTGGGACAGCTTCAGTAACTTACTGCGTGCACGACATCAGTCTGTTTCTTCCTTCAGGAAGTACACAAACTGTGCCCCTCGCTCGCTACTCTCTGCACAGAAGCCTTGAAAATAATTTGCTGGGCACAGCCAAGATGCTGAATTTCTGAGGGCTGTTTCTGTTGATTCAGGGGAAAATCCATTTCAGAGCATGTGCAGCCAGCCAAGTGCCCAATTAGTGCTGTAAAAAAAAATAAAAAATTCCTCATCGAGGCAGCATTGGAATTACATTCTGTGAATTCTGGGGCCGTCCTTGCCAAGGTCTGACACGAGGGAATCAATGACTTCACTGAAATATCAAACTGTGTCATAAATTATAGTGTTTCATTGCCTACAACCTTGATCCACCGGAGTGAGGCAATTTCGCCGTCTCTGCTGTTGAAGATGAGCCGCGCCACTCCAGCTGCACTCCTGCGGATATTCAAATAATTGCCCTCCGCTCTGTGCGAGAGAGAGAGAGAGAGAGAGAGAGAGAGAGAGAGAGAATGAATTTGAATAATGTATTGCAATGGGAGTGAGGCCACAAGGCCTCCGAGGTCGTAAATTCTGCTGCTACATCAGCTCAGCCCACGGGAACAGGGAGGCACACGGGGTTGTTTATAAAATGCCCTTGGAAAAATGAGTCTAATCCCCAGCCAAACCGTAAGCCATGGGGAGAGCATTAGATAACCCACAAGCTGCAGAGTAATGAGAGTAATGAGGGAGATGGAGAAGCAGAGCCAGGACAGAGAGAATGCATCCATTTATTGGCTGTATGCTCTGATTGCCCAGACCATTTAGGACAAACTGGAGCCTGACACAGTGCTGGAGTCCATTTCGTCTGATCAGCAGCAATAAGCGCTTTCCACAGCCAATGAGTGCTCCAGTCTGGCCGCAGCCATACATCACGCACACGCTGACTCCCAGACGTGACAATTCTGACCCACAAATATCCGATTCGAACAGGAAAGTTGAGCTTTCTGGGGGAGGCGGGGGGATATATTAGCACCGAATGCCAAAACGTGCCTCCCTCGAACATCTTATATCGAACTATCGCTCACTGCACGAACTGCGTTGTGTGTCACCACCCCACTACTGTTTTTCGGAACCACTAACAACCCTGTCGCCCTCGTCAATGCTGCCATGATGGTTTACACATCTAACAGTATCAGGACATGATCGGATGACGCGCGCGGGCTCGGCTGCAGCCGACTGTTTTCTCATCGAGCACAAGTGCTCTTCTAGACGTGCAGGCTGGATGCACTCTCAGCATTTTGTTTCTCACGTCGCTTGTGGTGTAAAAACCACAGCACTACGACATCACCAGGAAGTACAGAAAAGCAAACAAAGGCTCTTTCCTCTCTCTCTCTTTCTCTCTCTCTCTCTCTCTCTCACACACACATACACACACTCAGCATGACAGACCAGCCTACCCGACCAGCCTGTACAAAGTGAGCCCCGAGTCCCCAGCTCCCCTTGATGTCTCATTAGCAGCAAAAGCAGACTTCCTCCTGTTTAGCCCAAAATGAGAGAGGTGGGGGATGTGTGTGTGTGTGTGTGTCTTTTTGTGTGGGGTTGTCCTAAAGGGTACTTTTGCAGAGTGCAGGTGAGCCGCGGGGCTGGCTGGCTGGCTGTCTGGCTGGCTGGCTGGCTGTGGTGTTATTGTCTCCAGAAGGGTTCCTGTAAATGAGGGCTGCCTGCCTGCCGCTGCATCCACCACCACCCCCTCACCTCCACCCCAGCCTAGCTCCTAGCAGCCCACCCCATAAAGCCTGTGTGACGGAGCAGGTAATAAAGGGCCTAAACGCAATGAGTCAGCACTTTAGCCTCCATTTAATTTCATCTGAATGCAGCGCTGACACCCCCCCCCCCCCCCACCCCCCCACCCCGATACACACACACACACACACACACACACACACACACACACACAGGGCTCCTTCTCCACCCCCACTCTCACTCCAACCCCTCCTGTCTCCTCACTCCTCCACTCCTCTCCCCTTCCTCTCTTGCTCTCTCTGCAGTAGACTTAACTCTTTCCTGCCCCCACCCCCTGTGTGAAGTGCTTGCAAAGCCACTACTTTCCCATGTGTTCCTTTAGAAACTGCATCACTCACTGGAAAATGCCAGTAAAACCAGCGCCATGTGCTGCGCGTGTTTCCGTCCTTTATTGTTTTGGATGCGCAGCCTTTTAAACTTTGCTGTGCTGACAGCGAGTGTTGGCGTTGGCGAGGCAGAGGCGGCGGCGGGGGGCGCTCAGGAGGGAATGTAGGCCACACATTCCTTTCCTAGGAGCTGTCTGAGCACAAGCAAACACTGCCGCACAATCAGACCAGGATTTCCGCCATTCCACAGCATGGGCCAGACTCTTTTGAGTTTCCCCTCTTGCTTCGCACGAATCCTCCGACTCAGCTCCCTGCTGATGTTTGCATGACGCTGGACTTTCCAGTCTCCGGAAAACAGACCCGTCTCCTTCAATTAAAATGATTGCTCTGCATCTGAATGATCGATCTCTGCCTTTTGTTTTGGCCCCGTGACGTCCTGCAGCTACAGTTCGCAGATACTTTCACAGTGTGGGGTTTGTTCTCGGTCCAGTTTTAACTCTGCTGAACACTTTCATCATCCGGTGCCTAATTATGGCTCTTGTCCCTGCGCTGTTCCCCTCTCCTGCTCCACTGGGCTCTCTCATTTTTACTGATTGTTTGTGCTGTTTCCTGGGAAGGAGGGATGACATTGTCCAGACCTCCTCCTCCTCCGCCCCCCCACCCCCCCCCCACGATCACTCTCTCTTTCTCTCTCTCCGACTCCCTCTCTGCTTCTTCCTCCCCCCTATTTCCAGCTCTCTGCCTTTGTGTCTCATGCAGCTGCAGTACAATAACAGTGTTTGAGTGCAATAGCCCAGACAGGACTTTGGTTTAAATAAGCACCCCCGGGGCCACGTAATAACCCAGCAACCCCCTGTCCCAGTCTCCCGGCCAGTCCATCCACAACACATTCCTCCTCGTGCACCCTGCCAGCCGCTCAGCCAGCCGGGCAGCCAAACCACCATAGGAAAAACACAGAGCCTGGAACTGTGATTCACAGCCCTGATATAGAATATCACCTCCTCCCTTCTCCCTCGGTCCAACAGCTGGTTTCCTGGAAGCAGACTCGTGCGGTGGGAGTTCAGGAGGGCGGTGGAATCGAGGAGGCTCGAACTCCTTCAAAGGCCTCCCTGTTCACATCTGCAGCTCCGCTCCGCAATGTTGCAATGTCCTCGTGAGCGGCCTGTGTTTACGCGAGCAGGGAAACATGCGTCTCAGGAAAACAGGGTTTGACGCAACGCAGGTTATCTCATAATGACACCGGTTAAGGTCTTGGTTTTCCCCATGCTGCAGATCCCTCCATGTTTGGAGGTGAAAAGGTGAAGCAGAGATGGGAGGGTTTCTTTCTCCAGCTGTCAGAGACGGATGACTTGCACCTCAAGAGAGATGCACCCGTTAGGTCGCCTGTGTCGTTGTTGACCTGGGAATTATTAGGTTATTACTGAGTAAGACCATCATCAGAATGTCTAAAATGTCAATGCAATTGTTAGTGTCTGACCGTGACATTACATCATTCTGCAACAATAAACCTCAATTTATCCAAATCCCCAATAGACCGCAGCAGGGATGATGTTTTTCTGTAGGATAACCTGGGAATTAACCCTCGACAAAAAGCCGGCGTGACTTTTGAATTGGATTTTCAATTATTGCCAATAATGATACTAAAACGTTTTGTTCAGCAAAATGGTCTTCATAGATGAACACTACTTTTTAGATTCTGCTAACATTATAGCCCAACATTAATGTATTTATTAATTATGTATATTGTGTTGTAAAATAAAATGTGAAAATATCTTAAGCTTGTATATACGGTAACCTTCTTTCAGGCATTTTAACTGAAGACCCATTCAAAAAAACATCGACCTCCAGACGATGGAACTGGAGGTGCAAACAGGTTAACTTGCTTCTACATATTAGGATAAATTCCTGCGACACTTCATCATCCATGACAATAAAAGAGTCATTTAGCTTCAACACGCTACATTTTTCCTTTGACGCATTACTTTAATAGTGCTCCTCTGCAGTTTTACATTTGCAAGTAGAGTACCCTTAACCTACTTTAAGGAGCATGTCAAGTCATATGTCTGTGCAGCCTTTCCTGTCTACACAATGACCTTCGAGAAGAGGAGAAGAATAGGAGCAGGGCTCACTTCCCTCCTGCACATGAACAGCCTAATTTAGGAAAGCGTGTCAGTGTGAACCTTTGTCACATTGCCGGGCTCAGAATACCCATTGTTCCCTTGATAGAGTCATTCCACTTAGAAAAAAGGCTTTTAAGGGAGCGGAGAATATCCTGCATCCTGCGCCCGCTCAGACACATCTGCATTTGTATGCATGCACCCGGCGCATTAGCACATACATATTGGCGGCACCGCTCGCTTCCACCCGCACACATGTGCATGATATGGGGAGATTAAGAATGGATGTAGGGTAGTATGAGATCATGCATGCTCTGGCTCATTAGGTACATTTAATATAGTCTGCCTGGAAAGCCATCTGTTCCATGCGGATGGTGCCAGATATGATGTGATGCTGGCAGCCACGGTTGTTCCTGTTTACCATTTTGAAAGATGGTTGTTATGTGTTGTTAGGCTAGACGATAATCCCAAACCTCCTCTCATAAAAAGGTTCAGCGAGAAGCCAAAGGCTTCCATGGCTCCAAACAAGGAAGCTTTTTGTAAAAGAAAAAAAAGTTAATTATCGGGATTTGTACAAGAGATAAGATTTTGAGAGTTAACCGAGGGTCTGCTGAGAAGATTAGCTACATTTACGCAGCCTGTTAAAGGCGGGAATGTTGCAGCGTTATTCCACTTAGCTGTTCTGAAAATGCTTAAAGAAACGTCACCACTTGGCGGTTTAATGCCACCAATGTTAGGTTCCGTCAGTGTAAATAAACAGTCGGAGTAATGAGGGGTCTATATTGTGGTAATTGCTATTGAAGCCACTCTACTGTCTGTAAGGTCACAGGGGCTACTGAGCTAGCTTAGCATTAAGACTGGAAACATGGGAAACAGTTAGCTTTGCTCTGTTTTCGGCTAAACCCCGGGTGGTGGTACTTTTATTTTTTTGACATCTCCCTTGCACTTGAGCCATCTTTGTTTCTTTAGCGTGATGGCTGGGTGTATGGATGAAGCCGTTAGCTGACACCTATACTGACACTCTGCTGGTCTGAAAATAAACCTAATTTGCCACAAAAATAAACTCTCTGGTTACGCGCGTAACCTAACATAACCTGACATAACTAACAAACTTATTTTAACCCAAACCTTATTTTCCTAAAGCTAACCAAGTATTTTTGGTGTGTAAACCATCTCACAACCATTGTTTATTGTGTCAGATGCCACCTGATGTCACCATGACGACAAAAGTCACCTGACATTATCCTTTCCTGTTTGTTCAATAACACTTTGATATTCAGGGCAAAAAACTCCAGGGAGGGCGGATATTTGCGGAACAACAGGCCTCTGGAGCAGTGTGCTTCTTTTTGGGAGATAACGGCTGACTGTCACATTTGGTCCAATGGGACATTTTTCAGACTAATGGGCCGTCAAAATAATGAGCAGCGTTTGACTTTGCTCCAATATTTCATTTCAAGAATGCAGCTAATGTTGATGCTAGCTAACATTAGTTATGCAGGTAATCCAGTGAAGGATGGATGCAACGTGGGTTATCTCTCTCTCTCTCTCTTTTTATATATTTTTTACTATGTTACTTTACATGTATTTGGATTACTACTTGAAATATTCACCTTTGAAACTGGGGAAATGTCAAAGCAAATGTGTAAAGATGGGCTTTGCCGTGCATGCTACCATCAAATACTATGTGTGGCTTCAGAGATATATGAACACATCAAATGAGATATGAATGTCAAGTGAAGTGATTTTTTTTTTTTTTTTTTTTGGCCTATCAGGAGGTGTTTCATATCTCTGCACGTCTGGATGTCTGTATTTTCATGGCTTTATGTGTCACTGCAGTAGGATCTGCTTGCCTGCGTGTGAATCCGCAGAGACACAAAGCCCCCATGCCTCTTTGCAGTTGCCAGCAGCCCCCACACTCTCCTCGTCTCAGGCTGGGAAGGTCTTGGGGATTAACTTTCCACTTCTCTGATCCACTTTTCCACAGAGCCAATAGCTATGCGGGTCTGGAAATGTGTTACGTGGCTGGGTGAGACAAAAATCAAGGCCAATTCCAAAATAATTTACGACCCCGCGCCTCAAGGTTATTTCTGTCCTTTACCTTTGCTGCCTCTTCGCTTCGATGACATCACCTCCATTATGAATTGGACCGTCAACAAGGACATCATTTGCATTCAGGACATTCGTCGTTGTGTGGAGAACGTGACTCTGTCTCACAAACGCAGCTGTTTTCTCACTCTTAGCATTTAAAATTCATCTCCTATTTATTATGTAAGCTTGTTTTGCATATTTCCATTAGGTTTTTTGTATTCACGCTACATTCCGAATTGCAGTAATTGCTTCGTCTTCGTGCCTTTTTGAGGCTGAGGAGATTACGTTCTGCAGCTGCAAATGATTGTTTTACAATTGGATGGGGGATCCAAAATTAGGATATGTGAACACATAGTGACAAAAACGGAAGTTTCATGCTTTAATTTCACCTCCAGCTCCTTATGCACTGAGGTTTATTAGCGTGGTACATCTCTGATTTCAGGGAGCACTGTAAGATTTCAGCAGAGCGTCACTCAAACCGCAGGGTAGAGATATAAAATGGGTGAGTCCTTTAGGAGAAGGGAATGAAAGCCTCCATCAAGGCAGCCAGAGAGGAGGGAGCTGAGGTATTCCTTTGAAGTGGGTGGCTCAGATATTAAATAATTGAGTTGCAGGAGATTAAAGTTTCAGAAGCTAATTTGGCCCCCTCCACGGCCTGTCACTCTGGGGCTCGAAGAGTCTGCAGTCTGCAGACGACTGGTGAATAAGTGTGACTCACTTCCTGTGTGTGGCTGGGCTGGAGAAACCCTATATCTGTGGCAGACTGAAACAGGAAGTTCATCCAGGGCACACTCTGTGTGTCTGACTCAGAGCGAGGGTGACGCCATTTTTTGCAGTCCGAGTTTTCAGGAATCCAATCCTCCATGTGCTCGAGCAACAAAGAGGCGCAGAGAGGTTTCACTTCCCTTCCTTTCTTTCCTCATAAACACTCACCATAGTTGCTGACAGCTGAACTGTTATGTGGAAAGAAGTTCGTTTGCTGATGCAAGAGGAATACGTTGCTTGTGTAAGCCTGGATTTCGGTGTTATTTAGAAGGCAGAGTTTCGGTTTCAGTCGCTGCGTGCTGACGGGGAGGCTGAACAGCCTGGAGGTGAATGCTCTGTTATTTTCGTCTGGAATATGCCTCTCAGCTGACATTGAAACCTAATTTTCAAGCACCTTGAGGATGACACTGCCCAAGTCGTAAAGTAATTGATATGTATGAGGGCATATAAACACACACACACTGTCTTTGAGGACAAACAACAGACGCTGTTGAAGGAGGTGTAAGGACATGACGGTGAATTACCTATCTTGCTTTCTTTTCTGTCTCTGTGTGACTTATGCTGGTGCGGTGGCGGCGCAGTGGGAAAGGAGTCTTCCACAATGACTCTGAAACCCCTGCAGCGGTAATGAAAAAGAACAACTCCATCTTCCCGCGGCTATAGATTGGCTGGATAACGCCCAGGTGCGAGGCGCTGTAGATTTGTTTTCCTGAGTCTTTAACCTTGCAAAGATGTCAAGATGAATCAGCCTTACAGTGGATGTGGCCCAGCTGAGGCCTGAACCGTCTCTGTGGCTTTGAAATATGAGACTCAAACGTCTGCTTCTCCGGTTCTCCCCGTGGCCCTGAGCTCACGCTCTGGCATCCTTTGTTTACTACTCCTCTTTGGAAGATTCTTTTACAAAACAAAAATGTGGTATGTACTCACCATGTACATTCAAATCGCCTCTAAGTGACATCGTGTTAGCTCGACAGCTAGCGCGAACACTTACGGCATCCCACACCTGGTCTATTTGTATTTCTTGGTGTGAAGCTCCTGTCACCTGAGCCAATAATATGTTTTGACTGTCAAGGGTCAGAGTTAGCTCAGGGCGGTGTTGCTATGTTGCGAGGAAAAACAGGCCTCCTGTTGTCATGCAGGGCCAGAGGGCTGCTGGGATGGAGAGCCAAAGCCCTGCGGTGAGATCAGTTTATGGAGGAGGACTATGTTTGAGAATGAGCCCCTGTGGGCTGTTTACGCCAAGCTGAACCAGCAGTACTCTCATTTAGCTGGAGGTAAAACAAATAAAGCTTATAAACTGAAACTAAAAAACACATCATTACTGCTGTCCTGCCGCACTATTGCTAGTTGCTGTCAGTTGCATCATACACAAAACAAACTACATGCCGTTTTGTATTAGTCGATTCGCACTCTGACAAAATATCCTGCAAGATGGAGACGATTTAATGAATATAGTGTACTTATATAGTGCAAGTTCCTTGTTGTTAAAGGTGCAATATGTAAAGTTTTTAGATGTCAATATTCAAAACAAATAACAAAAAATACCAACAAAATTTAAAGTATCAACAGCGACATCTGAGTTAGCATGCTAATCTGCTAGCATGGTAAATGGAAACACTCCCCTGGCGCTCTGAGCTCCCACTGCATGCAGGGTCAGCAAAAGGGCCGCAGCTAACTCTGCTAATGGCAGAGTTGGTTGTTTTTGTGTTCCTGTCAAAATGTCCCCAAAACAGACAGAGAAACATTTCAACATTTTACTTACAGTATATTCAGCTCTGAAGACTCATTCTACTTGCAAGATCTTTTCATTTACTTGCCGTTCAGTTTACGGCATTAGTTGCATATCTCCTAAATATGCACTGAAAATACTTTCTGCAGTGATGCTGACTTATCTCTACTTATCGCTGACTTATTTGTTTAGACAAAAAGTCTAAAAATGTCTACCCCCAAACTACATAGTGTACCTTTAAAGTCCCAATAACGGTGGCTTGAGATATGTGAAATGTGGCCTCTGTTTCCATGCTTTTAAGAGGAATTACACACACACACACAGACACACACACACACACACACACACGCACACACACACACACACACGCACACACACACACACACACACACACACACACACACACACAAAACACACACACAAACACAGAAGGAATTGGCAAATTGTCCCAGACATTTATTCTATCTCTTCCCAAAACATTACAACAGTCAGTGATGAAATAGCAGAGCTGTCTGACACCGGTCACCAGGGGAACGTCAGCATCATCTCCAGGTAAACACACAGTATTATGACTAAAACAACAATCCCAACAATAAAGACGGGAGTAGCCTTCAGGGAGGAGCCGCGGCCCCTCACATGCAACCCCCTTTTGTTCATATTAGTCCAACCTGAAAAACTTTACAATCCCTTACAATAATAAAAAAAAAAGAGCCAAAGGGGGCTTCTTCTGTGGTGTTGTCAGTAAGGCACTTAAAACTACCTCTGTCACTTTACCTCTCACTTCTACTCAACTGAGTTAATGTCTTCACCGCCTCGAGGCATGAGCTGGAGAATGAACCCCGCAGATGAAAGCGAGCGGAGTGACGACAGGTGAAAAAAGAGAAGCGCAAACACGACCTGGCGGGGAGTTTTTTTTTTTTTTTTTTTTTTTGCGTCGTGGCAGCTAAACAAAAGGCCCGCGGGCAACGTAGATCCCTCCCTCCTCTGGTATGGCGGCCGGGCTGCTGGAGCTCTGTCTGCGTCTGTGCTCCTGTGCAGACTAGCTCCACTTTAGCTGCAGGCTACGGGAGGGTGGAACAGTGGGTAAGGGTGTGTCTGCTTACCATGGAAGCAGGTGGGCAGATCGCACAGGGAGGGAAGGTAGTGCAGGTTGATGTGACGCCACTGCTGACGAAATTAAACAGACGTGTAATTAGCCAGTCGTCCCTTTAACGGGAAGAACAAAGGCAGGTGAATGTAGAGCACTGACATTGTCCAAATACACGTTGAATGTGGGCCAGTACTTTTAGTTTTAACATTCATCAGTGGCGGGAGGAATATTAAAATTGTTTACCAAGTGTTAAAATACATGGAAGGCGATTCTGCAGAAAGGTGGGTTATCACTGAGTCTCGTTCCCCCGTTCGTCAAATACCAGCACACTGGGTCGGTAATCGTCTTGAAATTCTGACCCAAAGAAAGCATCGATATTTATTGACCTGGGAAAGAGACTCAACAATCAACTATCTTTCCACCTTTAACAGAATTAAATTAAATTATAAGGCAAATTAAATATTACGGCAAATGCAAACATATGAAAATTAAGTTCTACGACACATATTTGTATTTATTTTTCCAACTTTGGACCGAATGTTTGCTTTATTTTTGTGAAATACTGGATTATTATCCCTGTTTGAGAGTGAATAGCTGCTTAAGACTTTGTTATAAGTGGTTTCATGTAGGAACTTTCTTCTTGCTAGCCAAACAATCTTCAGTACCTGGGTTCAAGTCGAGTCTCTATGGCCGATATCACCAAAACAATCTAAATGAAAGGCACTACAGGTAAGAGGAAAATATGAATTTTGGGGATTTTGGGGTGAACTGTCCCTTTACAAAGTGTTGTCTTTTTTAAGCTTATGAGAGGATTTATGTAAAATCTCAAGTTAAAAGTAAGTAGATACTGAAGTGTTAAATATGTGTGGAGGAGTTAAAAGTACAATATTCATGCAGCCCAAGTTAGATACAAGTGCCAGTAAATATATTTAGTTCCTCTGCGCTACAGATCAAAGAACACATTCTGTGTATTTTTCGAGGCGATGCTTCCGTCTTGGTCACTTTACGAGACATTCTTTTTATTCCGGAGGTTGTCCCAGATATCTGGCAATATTTGATCTAGGCCAGCGCCGCAGCAGGGTAGCCGGGGGGAACCGAGGAGCCAAGTTAACTGGTTCATGTCACTCATCAACTTACTTTAACAGATATAGGCTGCACTTTCTGTGAGAAAACTAAGGCAGCTACTTTCACCAAGAGCTTCTAGTTAAAAACACCTCATGACCTGTTTTCAGTAACACACTCTCACACCCCTGAACGATTTTTCTGACACTAAGCAGCTTAGTATAAATATATATAGTGTAGTGTATATATATATATATATATATATATATATATATATATACACACACACACACACACACACACACACACACACACACACACACACACACACACACACACTAAGTAACTATTCATTGACATTCCCTTTTCCATTGCCGGGTCAAGAAAAGCGAAGAGAATGAAGTTCAGGCTGGGGCTAAACAAAGCCTCCGCTGTCACAAGTCATCAAATTCTAATAAGGCATAACCTAGTCCTGGGTGGGCGAGGGAAGCCGCTGTTTTTCTGCTATTTCCATTTATAGACTGCACCAACGAGCCCCCTGGGAGATTGCTCGCCATGACTCATGTCTCCAGTGCTCCTGGTCCAGACTGCACTCTCTCCCTCCTTCATCATCCCTCAGCACCGCTGCCTTTTTCTACCCTGCAACACTCATTTGTGTTTATCTTGCCATCCTTATTTTTCATCATTATTATCTGCTCTGTAATTATCTGCTTTCATTCATGCAAGATAAAACCTTGCGAAAAAAATAAATAAATAAAGAGAAAGGGTGAAGGGGAATCAATGTTCGGAGTGGACCATGGGGTCAGACCAGCCACCGATGATGAAAGCGATAAGCGGGGCTGAATCAGTTCCATGTAAATAGTAGCAACAGTACAGACGGCGGCCATTTCCCAGAACTGTTGTTGTGGTGAAACGGCAGCGTCAATATGGGGGGATGTCTCTGTCTGCCTTTCCCAGCACACCAGCCTGCAGGCTTTTCACCATCACGTGGTCTGCTCGTCCTCCCCCTCCCCTCCCCTCCCCTCCCTCCTTCCCCCCTCTCTTTGGTTATATTCCAGTCACGGCACCCCCCTCCCACCACCACCCCTCTCTTCCTCCACCCACCCCGCCCCTCTGTGCTCTGTCAGGTCACCCGCCTTGTTTGTTCAGATGGAACAGAAGAGGAAATGAAAGCCAGAGTCCACTGTTAACCCATTCCTGGGACTTTTGCTCCACTATTGTGTGCATTCCTGCTGTTTTCCACCCCGCTGTTTTCCACGCTTTGATGTTGATTCGTATCTATATCAGGAGGCGGCGGCCATGTTTGTTCTTTTCTGGAGGTGCTGTAGGGGGAAAAAAATAGCCTGCACAGAAGATTCAGCTAAAAATAAAAGGAAATCTCAGCTGCTCCAGATACAACTCAGTGAAAAAAAGCTGTACCGCATTTGGAGATAATAACTGTGGTCTACTTAATGTGCCGGCTTGGGATATCAATGCACGCATGACTTTACTGAAAAAAATGCTGCGTCAGACAAAGGTAGAGCTCCTGTCCCGTCTTAATCTGTAAGGCTTCACACTCTCTCAGATGCGCATGGCCTGCTGTGTTTGCACACTCTAATAACGTGTGCGTCTGTGCATGCTCGTGCTCAAGTCTATCCTCCCTGTCTGCCACGTTCTCGCTTGGTTACCACGCAACCGGGTCAGAACAACATGGACACCACAGTAGCTGAATGGCCATTTTGGGTAAAAGCACTCCGCAATAATAAACAGCTTCTGGCAGCGAGAAGTTGTTTTCCAGCTGCACATCGGTGCCAAAATACAGAATTAACTGCAATACCATTTACTGCTGTGGAAAAACATCAGCCGTCCAAACCCACATACCTACAGAGGCTTTGAACAGCTTGTAATCCCTCAGCAGCTAGACGGCTCTCAGAAACACGCCAGCTCAGGGCCACTGCCAAAGAAATTACTGCGCAGTTATAGTGTTACGTTCATGTAAACTAAACAGTTTCGCTCTGTTGGAGGGAGTTTTTGCGGGGGGACAGAAAAAGTAATTCCGTGATCTTAAATCGTCGCTTTTTTAAAAAATTTCCATTTGGCCACAGCTGGCTATTGTGTTAGCCCGGAGCCCGGAGATGTCTCTACACGGGGAAGATAAGCCTCAGAAGCACAAAACAGCTGCCTCGGATTTTTACATTGTCGGCGCAGGAATGCTTCATGCTTATTTTGAAATGGCGCCAAAGATATTTGGAGCGATTTGAGGGGATATCGACTGAACTTTACCCTCTCTCAGAGGAAAGGAAGGGGAACGGAGACGCTCACTGCCAGACTCTGCATGGCTCAAATGAATTTAAAGTTCAGACAAAGTGAGGCTCTGCAGCCGAACATTACCGTCCTGTGGGCCGCTGAATTTCTCACGTGTCTCATCTAAATCTGCCACCTACGTTCTGCCAATTATCTCTTATTGACTTGAATGGGTGAAAGCACATGTGAGTACGGCCTGTGCAAAGCGTCAAGGCCGCAGTTTGTGCTGAGTTGTGACTATAAGGGTTGTGCTGTGTTAGCCTTGTGCTGACATGTCATCATCATGGACTCCGCGACCACTATGCTAGGTTTCTCAGAATTTCTGGGAACATGACTATTTTCCCTGGCAGCGGGCCACGTTAAACAGATCTGTCACAGAGTGTGTGTTGTAATTGAATCAAATCAACAGGATACGCTGGCCGGTAAACAGTGGGAGGAGGGCAGGGCGTCGCAGGAGAACTCAGGTTGGCTGAGACAGAAAGTTTGTGTAAGTAAGCCACCCTGCTGTCAGTGGCCCCGAGCACATGTACTGTAATGTAGACTGAACAAGCAGCCTGGTGTTACACTTTCATACACACATGTGCATATTTCTGAGAAATGCCAGCAGCACTTGCACTTGCAGCCACTGTAGCTTAATTATGCTACTAATTCTCCCACTAAATTCTTTAGCCGTCGGCACCTTTATAGTGGGTGTTACAACCTAAAAGAACAGTTTGACATTTTGGGATATATTATCTGATTTCATGTCGGAGATGAGATAGAGTCAGGAGGCAGTTAGCTTAGTTCAGCCCTGACTGAGAGCAGGGGGACAAAACATAGATTTAACTTATTCAACTTATCGAAGAGCTTTAGAAAAAGCTAGTCCAGCTTTCGTCTCCTGTTTCCAATGTTTATGCTAAGCTAGGCTAATTGCCTCATGTCTCCAGCTCCATAGCCTAAACACACAAACATAGGATACCGTGTTTACGATCTTCTCATCAATCTCTTGAGAAGAAAATGCGTATTAAAGAAAGAAATACGTGTATTTGTCAAGCTGTCTGTTTGATAAAATGTTGGACGGACATTTATCAAAGGTGCAGTATGTAAGTAAAATGGCCACCTGTTAAGGTTAAACTCAAAACAAAAAGGGGGCAGCACCAGAGATCTCTAACTGCTGACTGTAACTGCCGATGGCTAGAAAACTCAGTTAGCCACGCAGCTAACGGTCGGGACTGGGAGCTTGTTGACCAGGGGAGTGTTTGTATTTACACTGCTGGCTCAGGAGCTTTGGACCTGGATCGGCCGGGGGTAGCTGGTTAGCATGCTAACTCCAGTGGATATCTCTGGAACACAACACATTTTAATGTCAATTCTGCTATTTATTCACAATCCATTCATGATTTTAGTTAATGATTTCAATATGTCTAATGTTAAACAAAAAATAATTACATAAAGCCCCTTTAATGTTTGAAATTATGAGATTGTCCTCTAGGATAGGATAGTATAGCATGTAGTGAGGTACAGAGAAACAGATCACAGTGTTGTATTTTTCATTGTTATGTCTACAGTGCAGCTTGAGTTGCTGTACACAGTAGATGCTAGAAATTATCCACAGTTGAAGGCAATTTAGTCTGGCTCACTGTAGTTAGCTTAAAATAGTATCATGTGATGATTAGCTGCTCCTTTTCAGATTCCTGCTGACAATTTGAGTTAAGTTCTTTGAGAGGGACTATAACAGAAGATAATGAGCTCCAGTTGCGCTATTTGCAGTTTATTTTGCTCTAAGCTTGAGTCAGACAGTTGAAATTGTTGGTGAGTATTTTGAGTTTAACCACTGGTTGTTACAGTCAAGTCTAGTCACTGTCAGTATTTAGAGCTCCTTATTGTTGTTTTTGTGGTGCCAGCCAGTGGCTTTTAAGTCAGTTGAGAGCATTGGACAAGAAGTAAGAGAAGTGAAATCCTGTGATCCTGCTGGACAGAACGGATGGGGTCAGAGGTCATGATCCAGCCGGAGGACACAGAGGAGGTCACCTTTGTGATTTGTGGATAAATACATGATGCCGTTGTGCCCTGGGCTGTATCCAGGCAGGATTTCAATCTGCAGCCGTCCCTCCCCCCTCTGTGATCAGTGGGCCTGGGCTGTTGTGACTGGGACAGTCTGACAGATAGACCATGATGAGAGTCAAGGCTGAAAGCCAGGCTCTGTGTCTGCCGGGCCAGGCCAGGCCATGGATGACGCAGGCCCAGGGAAACAGAGAGCACTGTGGACAGCCCTGGCCTCGGCCCTGGGCCCCCTCCGCCTAGGCCCCTCCTGTGCCTCGGAGCACTTCCTGCCTCTGTCATTCTACCAGCAAATCCAATCCCTCATCAAAGGCCAAGGAGAAAAAAGGGGAAGAGAAGAGAGAGGAGACAGAGAAGTGAAAAGGGCGAGGGAGATTGACGTGTGTGTTGGGGGGAAAAGGGAGAAAACAACAAGCCGCTCTTTATCTGACAGGGGAGGCAGCTGCTCGGGCCGGGGCACCTGTGTGCCTGCTGCCTCCCAGTCCGGCGCCAAGCTCCGCCCCAGTGCCCGCCGGTGCCAGATCCCTGAAAGGTTGCTAAGGCAACACCCCTGGCCCACAGTCTGAAATAAACAACCTTTCAACCTCATCTGACGAGAGCAACCTTTAGATGATCTGTGGCCAGGCTGAGGTTGTGCTGGCAGCGGCGACACGACCAGTTCCATCGCTTGCCAGGCTCCCATTGTGCCGATTTTATGTGTAAATATCTGTTTGTTGAAAATTGAAATGAGAAGTGCTCAATTTCGGAAGGCAAAAGAGCGTACCCACCTGTTCCTGTGCCTGCCTGAGGCAACACAAATCCTGCAGGACTTGGGCAGCACCATTGTTTCAGGGCAATTACCCCGGCCAGATTAAAAATCAACTATCATTGAGCAGATGTCCTGGCTCTTTCTCCCAGCGCAGGAGGGAGGGGGCCTTATTACATCTCACCAGGCGGGGTGCGGACAGTGGAACCCTTTCCTTAGGATTGGATATGTCCTCTCTGTTTAGTCTCTACACACACACACACACACACACACACACACACACACACACACACACACACACACGCTCACCGGTGTAGAGGACAAGGCTTGTGGTTCTAAGCAGAAGTGACATCCCATTCATTTGGGCTGGTCAGGGTCTGATGTCCCCCATCTTATCTTACAAGGCTTAGCGCTGTGAAATGACATTGGCCCGACTCCAGCAAAGACCAATGCGGTGACTAGCATCTCTGTGGCCGGCTCACACACACACACACAGAAACCCTCTGCTGTCTGTCTGCAGCTTAATACTGTGTTATGGTTAAATGCCGCCATTCAGAGTCATTTCACAGCTGTTAATGTTGCAGAGCGGTCACTGTCTGTCATTGCCAAAAATAGCCCTGACAAGAGCTGCTAATTGATGTCAAATGTTGAGCTGAACTTGTCAAGTAATATGAGCTGATTGCTTTATAGATTGGTGCTGTGAAATTGGACAGAGTACACTTCAAATGTTAACTCAATCAAGTCCACAGTTGCGTGTAAAACTGAAAAACATTTTTAGATTGTCGACTGTGGGGCTTGCCTGAATGTGCTCTCTGGTTTGTTTTCTCAGCTCCTTGTGTTAGCGGTCACTCGTCAGCGATGATGAAACAGGATGAGGCACCGGTTGCCATGGCAAACCCGCTCGCAGGAACCTTTTGCGTGCTGGAGTTGTGACATAATTGCCTTCATTAGTTTTTCTTGTTGGCAACTACGAAAGATGTGCAAATATTTACAGACAGACAAATACTTTCCTTGAAAGCATCTCAGAAGGAAAAAGGATTCAGACGCACGCTCATGTACAGTATATGAGAATGATAATCACACGTATGTCTGTGTGCTACATGTATCCGCCGTTTGTGTGTGAAGAGCATTTTTGTAACACGCGTTCAGTCACCACCAGCATCACGCCACGTTGTTTGACGGGAGGTAACAAATGAAACCTCGTCAGTGGTAGCCATGTCAGTAGTGCCATTTGTCCGGCTTGTCCGCGTCTGTTCTTTTTGAAGCTTTCTCTCTTTCATCCCCCTTCATTTAATCTCGGCCGTCACGATGGCAGAGCTCCTGTCCCCCTGTTTCCATACCGGGCCAGTTCACAGGGACGAGCGGGAGAGAGTGGGAGGGCGGATGATTGATACCGACGGGGCCGGCGGCTCTGGTGCAGCGAGGAGCAGGGAGCGTGCGGCGCCGCGAGATGACAGCGGTGGCATATGATAAACGAATAGGTGATGAAACAAGGCCTTCGAAGGGAAACTATTTCTGTTCCTGCCTCAAGGGTTCATTATTACGTTTTTCTTTTTTTTTTTATTCTTTTGCTTTCGCCGAGGCCAAAAACAATCTTCAAATGGTATCGAGCCCCGAGGAGCGAGTGGTATTTCTCTTTTAGTCCTTTTCCAAACTTGAAGAGGAAAAAAAAAAAGCTCTTGAAAGATGCTCAAGTAAAAACACCAGACCTGGCTCTGCTGGTTTGAACATCACTGACAACACTGTTTGACTTCATTCACATTCACTCTTTGCTGCATCACATCCTCTTGATTGCTGAATAAATCTGCCTGGGCACCGCTTGTGCTCTGCTCTGCGTAGTCCATTAATATTCCAATCATCTCCTATACCAGATAAAGGGGAGAGACAGACTCCTCTTCATCTCCCACAACACCAGCTGTGCAGAGCCGTGAGACATCCACGCACGAACGCGGGGCTGTAAACAGCGCGCCACAGACGCATTAATAGATTCATACATGCAGGCAAACTTATATAATTGAGGAGTTTGCAGGCGGCGGCATCAATTTTGCATGCCGCTTGTCCTGCATGATTCACGATGTGCACAGACTCTTGTTCTCTCCCCCCCTTTGAAGAAATCAAACCGAGGCACCTGCGTGTTATTGGGAATGGAGGAAGTGAGGCCCAGCACGGGCGGATATCACCTCCTGCAGTCAGGTGGGTGTTGATATGCTGCTGGCACCCCCAACAGTCCCTGCTTTCATATCCTACTCATCTCCCTCCCCGTCCTACTGCCAACCCTTCATTTCTCAGAGCCTCTCTGTCACTCACGCTCCACACTATCCTTGTGTCGCCCCCTCCAAAACTCGAGCACTGCAGAACTGCCCCTGGGCTTTGCTGGTCCCCGCTCCTCTAAAGCGATTAGTCACTCAGGCAATCGAGTGGACCAAGAGTCTGGAAGCTTCTGATAGAGGACCGCTTGCAGCCAGAGTGACAAACTCAAGGACGTTTTTAGCGCGGCCGTCGCTGTTTGTTGCAGTTGTTTACGTGGAGGGGGCCGCGTGAGTGTCCAGCCGAGCCGAGGCAGCGAGCCACGGTAATTACATGCCACTCGTCACAGCACTTTCTCCCTCTGCACTGACCGTCGCCGTTGAAAAAAAAAAAAAAAGAAGAAGAAAAACCTAACAGCTTGTGCGTTATCTTGGTAATGATTCACCCATCGGTTCACACGGACGCAGCACTCTCCCATCCCCACGCACACACACAAACACTGGCCCCCGTGCTCTCACTCAAACCCACCCACCGCATCGCTAAATTTGAAGGCATGGATGCGGCCCTGTACCTGCAGCTCGGTGTCACAAACATCGGGCTCCATTTCCCCCACATCTGAATTTGGATTTTTTTTTTCCCTGCACTCCAGGGCCTCATTTGGCTGGTTATATTTAGGAACAGCTAGACGAATCAGAAAACACAAACCCATCAGCATGCATCTTAACACACACAGGGTAAATTGGTAAGGTTGCTGAGCAATACAGTGGGTTACCTTGTTTCCCAGGAAACAACAAAATCCAATTAAAGGAGCCCATGAACCATAGCAACATGTGGTAAACACAGCATGGCACCGCCGTGAGGTTGTTATTCAATCATCAGAAGTAAAACAAACAATTACTGCAGGATGACCCTAATGCAGGAACAAATGAGAATTTATGCATGAGGAAGCGTGGGTTGGGAGTGGAAGTGATCCATCCCTCGTACACGTCGGCAAGAGACTGCTCGAGCTCCTTATTCACAAGAATAATGATAATACTGATGAGACAAGCATTGTGGAGAATTCATTATTTGCTGTCTAAACGTCTTTCATGTTCAGGAGAAAGCATTTCCAGCGGTTTTACATTTCAAAGAGAATTGGCGGTACTGTTGTTATTAGGATTGATGGAGGTATGCTACCAATGCTAATTAACCGATGCTAATTGCATGGTTGAATAAATTATAATCAGACGGGCGGCTTCTTAGACTTGATTAATTTTTCATAATGCCTCATCTATTTCTACACTATGATATTTCGTTTTTTAAATGTTACAGAGACGGTAACTTCTGGGGGAAGGGGAGGGTGTCCGGCTGAATGAGGGGGATGGAGGATGCTGCGGCTATGACTGAGTACAACACAAGCACGTGGATAATCAGCTAATGGGAATTCACACGTCCACACCTCGGATTTTACGTGCTCAGTATGGATCACCTCTACGGGCGGATGTGCATTCTCGTCACACGCTGCGGCGGGCGATGAGAAATCCATATGAATAGGATTCATTGTAATTTTATGGAGGAGCCACGTTTCAGAGCTGGCTCACTCACCCAGTTGCCATGGCAACAGTCTAACAGAGCCGGGGTGGGATGAATGGATGGGCAGGCGGATGGACTAATGCAGGGAACATTGATCTATACCGCAGATACCGCTAACACTTAATCCTCCTTATCGAAATACAAAAGAAAGCCTCATTTTACATATTTCTGCAGTATATAAACATTGAATACATTTACTTTGAGGATATGACATTACAATATAACATTTCATCATTAGAATGTCTAGAAATGACCTGAACTTTGTTATTATTTTTCAATTGTAATAGTTTATATATCAATACATAACGGTGCAGAGGCAACTGGGAGAAAAACAGATGAAACCATGAAAAAAACAAAACAAAAAAAACCTCACACTTAATGATTCGTGAAGCAATATCTTGTGAAACTGCTGCACACTCATTATGTCATGACGCCCTTTACATATTTTCCCTTTTTGGCTGATATTGCTCGTGAGTTAGCAGCCAGATGGCCTGTGTGCATCTCGAGCTGACTCACAGTAACTGGTAGCGGAGGCTGTGCTCTCCACTCCAGGCTGTTAATCTTGCTATTCTGAGCCGCGGTCAGGCATCTCTCTCTCTCTCTCTCTCTCTCTCTCTCTCTCACTCTCCTTCCCATGATATACGGCATTTAGCAGAATGGCAGCGAGGTGATTAAATCTTGTGTTGCAGAAATGTTGCATGGAGAAAAGAGATTGCCTGGGTGCAGCCGAGCCGATGCTGGATGTGATTGAGTCGTCCTTGTGATTGGGACCCCCCACCCCTCCTCCCCTCGTGCCCCGAGACTGGCTGTGGCTCGTATCCATGGCGACAGCTGGTCTTGTTACCTGCTTGGGTAGGAGGGGGTGGAGGTGTGGAGCTTGTGACTCTGAAGCTTGGGTTACAAGCCGCAGCGGATGGAGAGAGGTCGCGTTGGGCGGGGAGCGGGGGGGGGGACTTCACACAAAGACCATACTGTTCTGTGCACATCCATTCACTGCTTGAGCAGCCAGCGAGGGAAACAAGATCAATAGCATGAAGTAGTTGATTAAAGTAACTCAATATTACAACTTAAGTTTCCAGGGATGCTTTTAGAGCGAGCCCATATCAGGCCCTCCCCGTCTATCTCTCTCACGTAAGCAGACGGAATCATTGCCAGGCTCCGCGCACCATGAATAAACTCCTAAACGTGGGGTTGACTTCATCGCTCCCAATGGGAATCCTGGTGACACGTATTTACCTTAGCCTCATGCTGCAATCGCAAGGCTTACACTGGAAAGGGGTGAAAGAGTTTATTGTGCTCTCCCCTGGGATCTGAGGCAGGTTTCATTAACTGTAAACACAGAAATTACCGCCGTCAAACAAACCATCCATGGATTGTTTTAGCGTATGTTTTCTCTCATTAGGCGCACTAATTCATCACCCATCCTTACGTGGATCTGCAGTAGGTAACTCGCCCCTGACTTCAAGCCTCCTTTTTAGTCTTTATTTACACATTGACTTATTATTGAGAGGCTGCTTTACGCTGAGAGGTAATTAATTTTTGACCAATGATGTGCCAGTTGCTTGACAACGGCAATTACATCTTAATGAGTGAAAAGCTTAATGTCAAATGATTGAGATGCAGCCGGATTGGCGCTAAATTGCTTTTAAGCCTTCAGAAAAAAAAAAAGCTAACAGTGACAACATGCGCCGGCTTAAATACACTTTTTCATCTTCAAACGTTGTGTTGCGAGCTATGATTTATGTGGGGGCACTGAAGTCTGCGCTCAGTGAGTTACTCATTTTGTAAATGATTGAGGAGAAATGTTTAAAAAAAACGTGTAGACTGAAAGGCAGCAGACGAGATGGAGGAGCAAAATCTTTAAAGAGACACTTTTTCTCAGCTTTTCAAATGCCCTGGTAAGTCTGACAAAGGTCCACCTCTGTGTTGTTTGTGTGTGGTTTACTCTCAGCACAGCGAGACACTGATGTACACTGAAACTGTACATCCACTCAGCCGAGCAGCTGCGCAAATGGCCTCAGGTTTCCCTTAGAAACAGGCCAACGCATTCCAGAGACGCATCAATGGGATTTGTTGTTATGATGGAGCGAGGCCGGCAGTGGCCAGATTTGGAAGGGCTGTTGCCATGGAGACCACTCCAGGGGCCAAAAGCAGCTGTAGACAGTCAGCTGATGCCCCTTTGGGTAAATCCTTTCAAACACGATTTGCTCACTGCTTTATTTATTTATCTCTCTCCCAGACCAGAGAAAGCCCCTCACGACGCACGAAAGCTTTCCGCCATTTTGTACCCAGAGAGAGGACGCAGGTGGAAGGCTGCAGTATATTGAAACACAACTACACTACTGTAAATCAAAATGTATAACACTGACACCCAAAGGTGTAATGCTCTATTCAGAGCTGCAACAATTAGTTGATTAATCTATTGCTAATTGTAGCTGATTTTAGATAGAGTTCTAACACAGGAGCTTTGGACCGGGATGGGCTGAGGCTAGATGGTTAGCATGCTAACTTCAGTAGATAACTCTTCAACATGATGCGCAGACATCATCATGTCAAAGTCTTACATACTGGCCCTTTAATCAGCAACTATTTTCACAAGATATGGGTCACGGGGGAATCAAAACAACAAAAACAAAACACGTACATGTAGTTTGATGATGTAATGTTGGATCATGGGAGTTGTAGTCTATATTCTTTAAAAAATGTACTGCAGGTGAGAAGTTATCTGATGTGACTCTGGCAGAAGTGTTAACAGACATGCCATGTTTTAAAGTTAATTCATGTTTTATCATATATTTTACATTTCATGTCACGTTCACTGACTTCCCTCCTGATGTTTTCTTAAGTTACAGCAACATGTGACAAAATGAAACGCACCTTTATCTTTAATGAAATTACATATTTCTCTGTGTTTGAACATCACTGGAAACATCTGGGATACATTTAGGACACAATGCAACAGAATATACGACAAAGAAATGCTACATTTTATATCTTTACATGTGAGTATCCTCTGCTTTCATCATCATAAATGGAATATTTTGCCTTTGATCTGCTTTTCATTTCAACACATTTGAAGACGTCCTTCCTCTGAAAATTATTATTAGTTGCAGGCCTACATCACCACTCTGCTTCTGGGAAAAGAGGTTTTCTGTTCCAAGCCCACTTCCTTGTATTACACTCCATGTTAATGTATTCAGCATGTCACTGTGTGAGTCACATGCTGCATGTGTTGTACGTGCCATCCCTGTCGAACAGGCCCCTGTCTGTGTCAGTGGCGGTGAATTGGACCTGTTTGAACAGATAATGCGGCCCAGCACGTCAAAAGGGCACAACGTGATCTTTTTTTCTGGGCCGGAAGAGAGCGTGTAACTCTATCTGCAGCTTAAACGGAGCGAGACAAAGAGACGGGGGGGTCGCAGTGTATCACTACTGCCGCTATCCTGCAGGAGACAACGGTGGGTGTGTCTCAGCGTCGCGCAGTTTCCAGTTTCTTTTTTTTTTTCGCAAGTCATAAATGCTATTCTCACACCATGTGGTCTGACCTCACCTTATTACCAGCGAACATCATGCTGCAGCCTTATGAGAAGTCAGTTGCAGCCAGGATAACCCCAAACATGACTGCAGGTGTATACGCTAAACAAAGTGCCGAAATGTTGTCGAGCCGGTTTGAACGTTGGGGAGTTGACCCGAGTAATCCTCATTTGCTTAAAGCTGGTGGATCTCAGGTTGGTCAGACAGTGAGACATCTATTATCTCCCATCATCTCTGTTTACTCTACAAACGGCGTGGAGAACAGGTGTGTCTGTGTGGAATTCGTTACGGTTTATAATCTACATTTAGAAATGATTTTTCAATCCAATCAGAAATTGCGTAATGAACACTTCACAGCCTGAGACTGACGTTGTCAAGGTGTGACATTTTAACCTGACAGCAGTGAAAGGTCACGCTGGGCGTGGGATCGTGTGCGTGCGCGACGGCGTTTGTTTGCGCTGCAACTCATCCGGCTCGCCTTACCTCACTCTACCAGTAATCGTGGGAAAGAATGCAGCTCCTCTACTGTACTTGTTTTCCTTTGTGTCGGGGGTGTGGCCCGTTCATTATGCCACCGCTTCTCATGACAGTCAAGCCTCGCAGGTGTCACCTTTCCAGATCACAGTGTTGATACTGTAATGGGGAAAGACTACCAAACAAACTGGAGCTGGAGTGACCTCATTTGCCTGAGGAGGTTCACAGCGTTCAGCCGTGGTTTCACTTTACATTCATCATTGTGCTCTGAAACCGTAATTAGCGTGAAAGATGATTCAGATGGAGACGGTCCAGCTTCCCTCTCGATAACAGACATGAGTTGGGCCTCGCCGCTAAGACCTTATTAGCCGAATTTATCTAATGATGTAGATAATTACGCTGAAGTGAACTAAGCGCATAAAATTAGTGAAATAAATCCTGCTTGGAAGGATGTCAACAGCACTTTTATACTAAACATTACACAAAGAATTAATGACTAACGCCCGTTGGAAGAGCTTGAGCCTAAAATTCAAATATGTTCCGGTATGCACAAGTGCTTTCGCAACCCGCTTCTCTGTACACACATCAGCAAAAGGCCCCAGAACGGTAAATGCTGACCACTTGGCTGATGTTTGGTGGTGCTCCACCACATTTGGGCCCATTTAAAGCAATGTTTCCCAGCCGTCAGCAGCTGCTTTCCATCTCGTGGCATTTTCCTCCTCGTCTACCCCCCCAACGCCGTGCCGCTCCCCCCCTTCCTCCGCCACCACCATCCCCTCTTTCTTCACGTCAAACTTGGCAGGCAAGTTTACACTCTGATTTTCAAAGCTGCCCTGTTCTCTGTCAAATGTTGCGTGGCAACATCAAACGCTCTGCCGGACAGAGCCTTCCTGGGATTCCAGCGTGGTGGGCGGATAATTGGAGGCAGGCCTCAGCGGATCTGGCAGATGTGTGATGAGTTTTTACTGGAGCTTTTTTTTTTTTTTGGAGTGGTGTGTATGTGTGTGGGGGGGTGGGGGGGGGTTAGAGGGAAAACATAAGGGCTTTCTTTGTTGTCGTCCTCTGCTCCCTCCCTAAAGCTGGCCACAGGGGCGTCTTATTGGCCCAGTGGCCAAGTAAGGGCTGAGTGTGGCAGTAAACATTGCATACAGACACGATATCTGAACCCAGCATGTGGAATTTGATGTCTTAGGTCTGACTCACAAAGCCTTTAAGCCTCCAAACATTTCCACATGTCCCTCTTTTTCTCTATTTCACTTCTTCTGGAAGCTGCCATTTTTTCTCTCTCTCTCTCACTTTCGCAAGAAGAAACACCCAGATAATTACTGAGCACTCATGTCTGGGGGTTGACCGCAAGTTTGGATGAAGGTCACTGCAGTCGCTGTCAAACATATAGTGATTACAAAGACGCTCAGGAATTCCCCCGCTTTTCCCTCCGCCTGCTCAGCCCACTGTAAAAGCAGGAATGCTGGACTCGGATTCTTAGTTTTCCTGTCCATCCATCATTGAGCAAGCATAACAGGGACCCAGACCAGCTCCTCCCGAGCCAAGGGTGGGCTTCCACTGAGAGTGCAAGAGGCCAGGGCTCAGTGGAGGGCTGCGGGGAGGGAAGAGAGGATGAAGGGGGGTGGCTGGGCTCGGGAAATTGTTAGACAGAGAGGGAAATGGACAAAGGGAAAAAAAGACATGCAGACAGAGTTCCAGAGAAAAAACAGAATGAAACACAGCCCTCCCATGTTTTTGTTAAGTCCCTCTGGCTAATGCAGACAGTATTAAGTTAATTTTTTTTCTTCTTTTTACACAGGAAGGCGGTGCAGATGTTCCTGAGAGCAGGCTTGCGGTTTCCCTGTTTTCGTTTTGCTAGTCTGTTCCTGGCTCTCCAGTGTTGCCAAGGCGCTCCCTTACTCGGTGCTGGCGTTTTTGTTTTTCCTGAGAGTGGGGCTTCAACAGGAGGGTCATCTCCAGGCCAGCTCCAAATGAGAAATAGTTGGCCGGCTGCCCTGGCGGCCGCTCAAATCCGCCCTTTTGAAAAGATTACTGTGCTGCTGCTGCTGCCGCCGCCGCCTCCTGTGGGGCATGCCAGATCTGCTGAGGGGAGAGGAATGTGCAGGAGGGCCGAGGGAGGGAGGGAATGGGGGGCACCGGGGGGCCACATTTCATTCGACCTCTTTCAGAAAGTTTTTCTCATTACTTTTCTTCTCCCTCTCCTCCTCGAATGTTTCAATTTGCGCTGCGCAGAACAGGACGTGGACTGTTCCCAAATAAAACCTGACAGGGTTTTTCCACCTCGGCCGGGAGCTGTGTGACACGGTCCAGCTCGGCCGCCCGCCTCCCCTGGTTGTCTTTTGGCTGCTTGTTTTTGTTTCTTAGGGACTTGTGATGAATGATCGATTGATAGCGTTAAGGCCCACGGTGGGACTGCCGCAGGCCATCTCTGCTAAGCTGCTTTGCCTGATAGGCTGCTGACTGTGGAGACTCCAAAGCCGGAGCAATAAAAGTTGATTTGCGGGGGCATTGTGAGAAGCCCCAGACACTTAAGAGAGGTGTGCATGTCTCCTCCGGCCTGTCACAATCAATACTACCCCACCACCACTGGGCCTCCCTGTCTCCACCGTGTTTACTCTTAAATAATGCATCACACTCTCGCGCAAATACCTTCCATTCACACAGGGGATGGAGACCATTAGCCGCGGCCGTGTGGAACAATGAAATACAGCCTCCGCGTCCTCTCTCTTTTTATACAAGCAGCAGATAGAGCGTTTTCCTGCTCTTGAGTGCTACTGCGAGGCATCATTTTAGTGCTGCCTGACCTAATTTAACAACCTCAACATCCAATCTTTTCAGGCTCTGATTACACACCCGCCCAGTTTCAGCTCAGATTAACCTCTGGAAAGAACTCTATAACAATTAGTGGGACAATGAAGATGAAAGGCCTTTCTAGATCCAGGTTGTCTGAACCTGACATTTTTTTGCCCCTCTTAACTGCAAGCGCCGGGGGGGGGGGCCTGCCTCCAGGTTGCATCCAAAACGGTGTGTTAACAAGGCATAAGGCAGAAGGAAACACTTCTCTGTTGTAACGTGGGACTGTTTATGATGATGTTAATGGAGACTTTGATAAATGCTGAGTAATTACATCACCGCTCCACTGTAAGAATGCAGAGGCCTCCCCCAAGGATCATTAACTCTGTCGGATTTGGAGTGATGAGGCCTCGATGGGTGGTCCTTATCTCAGAGTCAGGAAATAGGGCCAGACCCATAAACACCCGACCTCACCGCAGAGGAAGCCCCCGCGTTTTCGAGACCACACCCTGAGTCGCTGCAAAAAGCTCGGGCCGTGCCAAAAATATATACGAAGGAAAAGAGGTGAAAGCTCCGTCCAAACCTCTCACGGCACTTATGGGAGCAGCCGAGGTGGAGTACAACAACAACAACAACAACAACAATATCCCCAGCCTGGTTCAGTTTGCAGAAGGCTGGTCTGTTCCAGTAAACATCAGCGCACATGCGGGCAGAGTCAGAGCGTCGCTATCAGCACGTCCGCTCCACGCTGACACTATAAGAATAGCAGTGTGTGTTCCTGAGTCACGTCGTCTGCTTAGCAACACGCGCGCCGGGGAGAGCAGGACAGAGCGACGCGATTGGGGGAGACCAGCACCCTCAGGACACCGAGCGCTAATTGCAAAGCTGTTTTTTTTTTCTCTCCTCCATTTTTAACAGATGCAATATGCCAGCCGCAGAAAAAGAGGGGTTGCGTAACAGGATTTTACAGCAGATACCCCTCCTCATTCTCTGTGGCTCTCCCTCCATTTCCATCCATTTATGCACTCCCCCCCTCCACCCACCCTCTTCCTAGCAACTCCATCTCTCTTCCTCTCCCTCCTCTTATAACAGCTGGAGCTGAGCCAGATATTCTCTAATGCTAGACAAAAGGTTGAAAGATTCTGAGGTGTGTTTGTATGCTCCACCGCAACTTGTGTAGATAATGCATACTCAAATGTGCGTATACGGGGTAGAGGGGGGAAAAAAAAGAAAAAGAAAAGAAAAATCCTAGTTTAATTGGTTTCGGAGGCTCTGTTGTTGACCCGACTTGAGTCTTTGGCAGTCGTGACAAAGAGCTCAGCGCAGCCAGCCTTTGTGCTGCAGAGCTGGAAGAGCGGTTTCCATATTGGGACAATATGCGCCGTGACCTCTGACCCTGCTCAGAGGCGGCGGTGGGAGAGCACTCAGAGATTTGCTATCCAGAAACACAAAGCATTCCGGTCTCACACACACACACACACACACATCTACAAATAAGAGAAACAGAAAACATGTTGGCACAAGTCGACAGTGCACACATGCACACCAACTGTTACTTCTCGTTCGTCAACCCTCCGGGCCAAAAATTACACATGCAAGCGTTTTGCTGTCTGACGGGGGCAGGGCAGACTTGGCCGGGGGAGCTGAGAATATTTGCAACACATACACAGGGCTTGATGATCTCACTGTGTAAGGGAAGGCGAACATGAAGTATTTATTGCCACAGGCCGAGAGAGAGAGAGAGAGAGAGTGTCTGTGTGTGTGGGGGGGAGATTTGTTGTGCTCTGTGGGAGATGGGAGTGGGAATTAGACATAACTGTCGTATGACTTTTTGCTCAGAACGGTTTCCACATCGGTCCCGGGGAAAACAAAGGAGAATTACGCAATGCAAACGTTACTCAACCCTGATTACAGTCTTTCATGTGAGCACCAGGAAAGGGACTGTGCTGTGTGCCAGGGTGTGTGTGTGTGTGTGTATACATGCACAACGAAGACACAGATTATCAAAGACATCTGCCTCTGCGCAAAAAAAAAAATAATAATAATAATCTGCTCCTCTCAATCTCTGATTCAGAGATAGTGCCTCCACTGTTTTGCACTTTCACTTTGCGCATGCATGCATGTTCGTGTGTGAGAGTGCATGTCACACTTTCGTGCACTCACCGCATCGTCTGGCTGACTACATCTGCCATCCGTGATAACGCTCGGAGTGATGTCCAATGTGCTGAGTATGTTCTGATGTTTGTGTGCTGGGTTCGCGGGGGCGAGGGGAGGATAGTCCAGAAATAGAAAAATGTTTCATGAAAACATCAGAATGGGGAATCATTTCACTGCAAAGGCTAGTTTCATAATCGCCCTGGAGGAACCGAGGCTTGTCTGTTCCATTCGAGCCCCCTTTTTGCCCTAATTCACTTCTGCAACTCGAATGTATTTAACCCAGTGTCAGCTCTGACTACCCTCGCTCTCTCTCATCTCAGCCCTTACTCCTGTCAGGTCATGTTTGTTACGAAAGACTTGAGTGCTTTTCTCATTTTTTTTTCTTTTTTTCTTTCTTTTGTCTGGGGGTGTGCTGTTAACATCAGAGCCGTGATGATGACTGAATTACAGTATGTGAGGCAGCAATCATCTCCCCCTCTGAAAGCCAGTCAGGAAGGGGGAGCACGGCCATGAGTAAACAAGGTGTGGCTCTGTTGAGAAAGATTTTCAGAGGAAATTCATTTCCCCTGACCAATCAGGCCCTGAGTCATTCTGTTTTTTTGAGGATTCTCCCTGGATTTGTGCACAGCACTGACAGCAGCCCAGTCCCAGAGCCTTTTCTGGCAGGATGCTTTGAAATAGACTTGTCAGGGCTCAGGGCACTAGAGAAAATGTTTATGTAAGAGGTCAAAAATAAGCTGCAAAATGTCGCTATGCTTAACGTTAGCCACTGTTCACTGTGGCCTCTACTTTTTTTTGTTTTCTAAACACGACAGCCATGCTAGCATCTCTGTGAGGCTGTACTTTGAGCTGAACACTGTCAACATGCTAACACGCTCACAGCGAAAAAGCTACCATGTAGCCATTTAGCACATACAATGTTCAACAACGTTGTTGAGCATGTTAGCATGCTAACATTTATTGACTTACACTTAACACAAATATTAGCTGAGGCTAATAGGATTCTTATAGTATAGCAGCATTGTTATAACGTGATATCTGTGTTTTTTCAACATCAACCCTAACCCTAACAGGCTGTAACGTGAATACAACTAAAACATTACCTTAAACTGCCTGTTTAACAATGAAGACAACAACCTCCATGATTCAATGTTAACTCATGGCTATTGTATTGTTTTGAATGAGAGTTATCTAGTGGCAGAAATTACATACTGTGCCTTTAACTGAGCCACAAATTTATTCCAGGTAACCTAGATGGGAATATGAATGTCTGCGACCAATTTCAAATTCATGATGGCGCTAGATGAAAGTTAAGTGGTTCACCAAAACACAAGGACTGATCCTCTGTATAAGTCTATATTTCACAACAATCCATACGAGCTGTTTCAGTGATATTTCCGTCTGGACTAAAGCAGTACTCGAAGCAAAGACTGCCACCACTGCAGCCACAAATGTTCACACTGCAATGTTGCAATGCCAGCACAAGCCCACCATTCTGTATATGACGTCCCATATGACTAACTAAACATTATGCTGCATACTGTGACCAGTCAAGCGCAAAATTGAATCACGTATTTCATGACATGAATGAACAGCCGCTTCTGACAAACGCAGCACTTCCAACGCTGCTTTATTATTGCAGAGCCTGCCAGTAAATTCCACTGAGGTGTCTCTGCTGACGTAACATAATGCCCCTTTCATCATATAAACATATTGAATATGTAAACGGTCCCACGCCTACCATCTTTAATAATGTGAAAGCCATTCACTGTGAGCTCTTTATGACTGGTGTGTCCTCAATTGCATACAGATAGACGGGGACAATGACAAGGATACAAGGCCTTTTATATACGTAGCGTGATGTTAAGCATTTATACGCCCTGTTGAGCTCATGTTGCCTTGTTCCGCTTGTTACAAGCTAAGACGAATGCAAAGCTAATCCTCAAAGAAAACAACTGAAATACCAATTTGAAGGAAACGGAGAGGCAACTCCCAATACCTAACAACCAAACCAGTGTCCCCTCACCATTTACCCACACAACCTGCTAACCCAGACCGGCTACAGCCTGAACACTGGATCAATGCTTACCCAGATCAATAGGCTTATTAGAGCCGCAGTTGAGTGGTGAACAAAGCCGATTAGCCGGGGCTCCGCAGTGTGTCCCCTCAGGTTGAAGAGAAACACAGGAAAGGTCACCAGTCACTAGGGCGTTGTGCCCCGATGTTGGATGAGGCAGCCCTCACCCCCTCAGCACATATGATTAATAGAATTAGACTCTTGGAAACATTGATCAGCACTCTCTGCGCTTGCTCTGATTCATGCAGAAATCCCATTGATTTTTAATCACTATTACCTCCCTTTTTGGAACAGTGCTAACGCTAATGTTTGAAGGAAGCGCCTCACCCCTAGATAACGATGCATGCTCAAAAAGAGGCCTGCAATGAGCTTTGCCTTGAAAATGTTGCTGCTCGTGTTTTAAAGGTCAATGAGTGCAGTAAGCATTCGTTTGAGACTATTTCTGTGGATGCCTGAGGCTGAGCAGTGAGGTGCGAGCTGATGGCGAGTCCAAGACAGTCAAAGAAGCCAATGTTCTCCAGTCAAAGGCTATGACATGAATGGAGTCACAGCTAGGCTCATTTTCATTACATTCATACCCAAGCACATGTCTGAAAACCTACTGAGGACACTTTGTGAGCTCTGCATATGCAGGTTGCATAAGCCTGCATACACAGAGGGAATGAAAGACTTATTCATGCCTTCAGGGTCATTTCATGTTCATGGCTAACTGGGGCCTAATAAATCTTTTCAATCAGCAACTTACAGGCTTTTAGCGACTTACATGATTGAGTGTGTACATTGGACCACTTAAAGGTCTTATTATTAACATTTTTATGCCAACTAATCATGACAAAATACAGCCAGAGAGCTTGTAAAAAGGCGCAAAATAAAATCACTTTTCCTTTAAACCATTATTATGATTGTGAATGAGTGAAAATATTTTCAGGTCCAAAGTAACTGCTTTGTTTATCTTTGTGTAACAATTCAGAAAATGTGGTTCCAGTTTATAACAAGGGTTCTCAGCTAGCAGTAGCGGCTGGAATCACATGGTGTCCGTGTTCTGTCAGAGATTAAGTCAAGATGGTTGCTCGTTTGTGGGGGAAAAAAAACAACATAACAATTGCTGATTTGTACAGTATGAGCCCCGCATACCGTACAATATTAAGTAGCTAACGTTAGCAACATTAACATTAGCTACCAGTTGCAATGTAAACATTAGCTAGCGTTAACAACATTAACATTTTCTGGTTAGCATTGGAAAATTTAATGTTATCTTGCTAATAGTGTTGGCGATGGCAAAACACAGGCGATGTAACGTAAATGCAACGGTAGGCCGAATATCATCAATAACACATTTAAATTGCATTAAACTGGCTAAATCCGACTAGAACTTGCATACAGTGATGAGTTTTGTACTTGAGTTATCCCAAATGTTTACAAGACTTATCGAAGCTAGCTAGCAATGTTCAAAGTATCTAATCACATTACCATTATTGTAAATTATTTTAGATGTGATAATTGTGTAGTGAAAATAAGATGTATCATCACAGTCCTAGTTCAAGCCCAGAGAAATCTCTGATTTTGCTCAAGGTACGTTCTAATTAGTCGCCTGTTATATCCTCCAGGAAAACATCATACATCATAAAATTTAATGTGACTAAACATAACCTGAATGAAACTGAACACTAATTTACTGATTTCCATCAGCAATGATGGTTGATTAACAAAAAAGATATCAACTCCCATGATTCCACACAACTTATAATGCCTCAAAATAATGCATCTTTTGTTTTGTTCTGACTGCCATAGAAAAAACAAACTCTGCTTCTAACAGCGTATTTCTTCTATTCAGGTAGACTTATTGATAAGACTGAGTCAGGTATAAAATAAATGGAATGAGGTGGGTAACCTTTGGTAAAACATTCGATTAAAGACAAGATAAACACTGTGGGTTTCGTGTGAAAACAGAGAGGACTGTGTTTGATTGGAAAAGCAACTTCCCCCCAAGACGTTTGCGCGTGTGATTACCATCCTAGGCTGAAGATGAATGAGCTGCTCTCTCTGCTTCTCCACAGAGATATGGGCCTTGTGTTTCGATGTGCGCCTTGTGAATGGAAGACTCCCAACACTACACTCTATATCCTGAAAACCAGTCTTAATGGGGGGGAGTGGGACTGTCTTGGTCAGCCTCCCCTTGCCCTCACACACAAAGGCCGCCCTTGACTGGGAGGCCAGCAGTGAGTGAGAGGCTGGAGCAGCAGGGAATATCTGATGACTAAGAGGCTGCGAACGCCACTGTACGCGACTGTGTGATTAATGAATGCAGCAGCATCACAGACTGGCCTTCATCCAGCGCTCTGAGGTCATCACCTCCCCTCCTGCTCTCATGTGGAGCAGCTGAGATTAATCTCAAAAGGGAAATGTATACTTCAACATATGGATCGTCTCCGTCCGCTGAAGCGAAATTTGCGCGTCACTTGGACGTTTTTTATAAAGCCAGTGAGGTGTGCTGTTGTCTGTGGATATTGATCCGGAGCCTTATGTCTTGTGTGCTGGCTCAGGGTTTATTTGCAGCTGCTGTTACTGGAAATGGATCCCTCGAGCGATCTGGATTCAGCTGATCCAATTAAACGCTGTGAATAATTGATCTGACAGTGAAACTGAGCCCTGTCACATGGGAGCGGTGACATCATCATTTCAGGGTTGAAACCGTACTCCTGTGCAGCTGGACTGCCCCGGGTCGTTTGTTCCACAATCAGTCCACTGTATCTGATTACCGCCTGTGAAGGACACAAAGCAGACCATGAGGACAGAGGGGGAGGTTACACTGGCATTATCACGCTCAGCAAGACTGTACAAAGACAACAGACTCACTGATAGTCGCGGCCTGGACACTCATGAGACTGTCACATGTTGCAAAGCCGAACCCACTGAGCTTTGAGAAACGAAGCGCCGCTTTCACATGGTTACAAAATGGCTGAATTTTCTTTCTTTCTCTGTTGACTTTCTCCCAGTCCTGATTTGACTCTCATTTAGAGCCGCGCTGCATCGCGTGCTACAAAGGCCATTCCCACACAGGACCTCCATGTGAACCAGATGGACTCTGCGTGGGTCGATTATCTTCCTGGCCATGAAATAAGGTGCAAATAGGAGCCATCTTTGACCCTGGCCTTGGAGGAAGCTTAGATTGTAATATCTAATGAAACCCCTCCAGAGAGGTCTGCTCCTGCCGCTCGCCACCTTTTCATCTTGATGTGCACAGCAAATGAGAAAAGGAGGCTGCTGAACATCCAACATCTTGTCTGAATTAGACTTGAACCCTTGGGCAGGAACAGGGGGAGGTCTGTTCTCCACGTCTCCCCTCGGTTTCTCACGGATGGAGGAAAAGGGTGTGGGGTCCCGCTTACAGCTGACTCTCATGCTGCAAACTTTTTGCTGGGTTGGCACTTCTGATTTGGTCATAATGAACTCATGGGCCTGATGAAATCATCCAGAGTTTCTCCCCATGTGGCCACACAGTCATCATGCATCACCGTGTAATACCCAGGTTTGTAACGAGGCATTATCGCTGTCTGCCTGTGGAAAGTCTAGAGACTCGTCAGCTGTGTCTGATTCAGACAAAGGCATGCTGTTTTTTTTCACAGCAAGTGTTTGATTGGTTGATGGTTCCAATCTTATTCATTGGCTCTCTCTCTGGGGCTGAGAACGACCATCTTTTACCGCTTTGATCATGAAAGGAGAGTTACACTGGCATCTGTAGATGAAAAAACATTTGAAGATTGTTACCACTCTATGTCTGTGTGTATGGAATTAGTTAGCCTGCTCTTTTGATTCATTTCAGGCGTTCAGCCTGACATCATGTTCATGTTAGCCCACTTCTTGTTTGAGGTAAAGGGGTAGGGATTTTGTTTTTGTTGTAGTGGGTAACATATCAATCCCAGCATCATTTTCAGTCAAACAGTGTGGCTGTTGCTGGCGCCAATTTTGGAGTTTAAGATTTTATCCCTATAAATGGTCTAACAAGCTCTTGCACAGCTGCATCCCATCCAATCTTGTTGTCAGTTTTGTGGTGATTTTTTTCATGATAACTTAGCATAATGACTGGAAACAAGGGGAACTGCTAGCCAGGCACTCTAAAAAATAGCCTCCCTTCACCTCTACATCTGAATAATTATTTATTTTATATCTAATGTGTTTAATCCATAAATAGACTTTAATGAGAATGTTGGTTGGCAGAGTAGTGCTCTGGTGTAGTAATTAAATAACATGTAACTTAAAGCTGTAATATGCAAGAATTGGCCAAATTTCAAATTCATACTCGCTCAAGTAGCCGTGCAGCTAGAGGTTCTGACTTGAAGCTTAAGAACGAGGGGAGTGTTAGTGTTTACGTGGTGAGCTAATGAGATATATATATATATGTGTGTGTGTGTGTGTGTGTGTGTGTGTGTGTGTGTGTGTGTGTGTGAACAGTGAGTTAACTGGTTTTAGTGAGAGCCAGGCCGCATGCCAATCCTTCTGCTACGCCAGACTAGAAAGCCTCAAGGCAAACCCAAACCTTGAACCAAATGTATTAACCATTTATCCTCTTGATGCCTCGTAACCTCACGTTAAGCTAAAAGGAGCCCCAACACCAATCACAGACAATCTGAAGAGGAAACACACAAAACATTGGATATGTATTTCAATAATGGTGCAATAAAGAAGATTTCTGTTTAAAACATTCAGCGATTAATTTCAATTATGAAGAGAATGTGAAGAAGTAACAGTTTTGAAGTTATGTCAGACATGTATGCAGTCAGCATGCTAACCAGCTAGTCCCCGGCTAAAGGATGTATAAAACAAAGGCACAACAGTTTGAAGCAATTACTTACTCTGGTGATTTGCTGGCCCTGTTTGTGGTATGAATGCAACGGGTGTTCAATTCTTACACATTGCACCTATAATAAGCATTTCAGGTTGAGTCAAATTATAGGAAACATACATAAATAAAGCTACTTAATAAATACTAGCCCACATTAGTGGCTTGCTGTTAAAATGTGTCTGCGTTGTCACCTGCAGTATCAACTGCCAGTCCATCTCAAGTGAAGATAAACTTAATTCAAGTATACTTCCTTTCTTCCCCTGTTGACAAGGCTGGCTTGAAGCATATATGGCCTTGCCCACGCATCTCTGTACGAACTGAGTCACTGGAACTTTGTGTGGGCAATGAGGGGACCGTGTCAGTTAATTAGACGAGGGTGGTGACAGCTCCATCCATCACCTCACGTTTTCTTTCACCCCGAGTCAAGTCCAGTTGGAACATTTCCCTCGTCCGTCAAACCGGAGAAAACATTTCCAACAGCAGAGAGACCACCAATGGGTCGGAAAGCTGGAATGAAATCTTTCGAGCAACACACTGACACGAGCTCGACCTCCCAGGAAAGGTCATGCGGTGTAACCATGGTAACGGAGAACACCACCGGTGTGTTAAAAAGGTAGCCGGGAGGGGTGGAGGGGGCCGTCTCAACTGAATCCATGGCTGCGGAATTTCAGTGGGTGGGTGCGGATGTGCGCTGAATATTAAAATATTCTCTCTAAATGAAGTCAGAGTCACCGTGCCTCTATTCATTACAGCACTCTGATGTTCCATAGCCATTAACATCTGTTAAAGCCCAATACGCACCACAACACATCCAGCTCTCTGGACAAGGAGGGGTATTTTTAGACATGTACTCATTAGTGCTGAGAGATCATTTGTAATGAAGGACGGGTGGGGAGAAGGAGGCCAATAACGCGGTGAAAGATGGCATCCATATTCAAATACCTGAGGAGAGAGTGGGTTTTAACTGGTGGTGAAAAAAGGGCAGGGGTGAGATGTGAGGGGCAGGCCAATCAAAGAGTTTGAGGAGTGCGATGCAATAAAATAGTCAGGGCAAGGTCAGGGAAATTATACAGCACATTATGCACAATCTGAAAGCTTCCAGCTCCATTTCTACAACACAGACAACATGTAACCTCCTACTAATTGCATATGGTTATAAAACAGCTACACTCCCTGGACCGGGATCGGACCTATTGTTCTCGCGGGGATCAACATTTCTCCAGTAATTTGGTCATAATTCAAATGAGCTCGTCAGTTCTATTAGCAGAGCGGCTATCATTCAGCATCACGCATGGTATCGATTAATGGACTCTCCTCGCTGAGAGCTGTTCAATTATACCAGTCTGAAAGGATATATATCCTGCAGTCAACATGTACCATATTTCCTGTTTTGGTCATACAACAGTGGTATTGAATTGTGGGAATGTTATCCGCTTTTCTATAATGGGATTCTGTTTTAATTTGCCGCAGGAGGGAAAGAGCCATGCAATCCGTCTCTTGCTCCAGGTGGAGGTTAGATTGGATAAGAATATAGTGCCATTGTCTTACAAAGTGAGAGCACAAACACAGATAGGTAGACAGCCAGGCCGCTTCCCTCCCTCCCTCCCTCCCTCCGTCAGTGGAATGTAGCTTGGTACAACAGTGCCCCCTGGAGGATGCACTGTCAGTGTGCGAGCTACCAGGGGCAGATCCAGGTGTTTTTACAGGCTGAAAATTATTCAGAATATAATGTTTACATAATGTAATTACTATGGTGCACTTAACTGAACATTTGTCTTATTACCAGATGGTGTAATGAATGCTAAATGTGTCAAAGTGACATATATATAAGCCAAAAAGCTCAAAAAGAGCAGAAGTCAAGTCGTCCAAATATGCTTTTGTGCACCCCGGCCTTGTCCCACCAGGCTGGCGCTGTCACCGGCAAAACAGGAAAACACAATGGAGTGATGGACGGAGTCATTTGCCAGAGACGCCTTTGCTGCCACACAATTAGCAGCAGAACAGTGGGCAGACCAAACATCCAAGTGCCACTCCACAGGGAGGCCAACTTGGTCTGTGGCTGCAAATGGAGTCGGCCAATTTGGCCGGTGACTTCACTGGCATGTGAGGACACTCATTGTCCTCCCAGACAGCCGGCAGATGGGGGGGAACATGGCCAGGTGCTGAGAGGGAGCGATAATATCATTATATCTGTATTAATACTTATTCCTGATCAGAAAGGGACCTCATCATTATAAGGTGGTGCAGTGAACTCCATCAGCTCACAGTCTGCGACAGAGTGTGTGTCCTGTTTTTGTTAAGCAGTGTTTCATTCCATTTTTACATTTTGCAGTGGTTTTGTTCATGACGTTAAAGGGAACTTCCAAAAAAAAAAAAAAAATGTTGTTAGTGTAATTCTCTGTTCATTCACAGGTTCCTTGCTATTTCCCCATAACAAAGATACTACATAAATTTTGTTAATCTGAATAGTAAGCCATAATCTTTTATTTTATTTATTAGAGCTCGACTGATAAATTGCCACAGCTGATACTGGCTCATCCAGAAACAAGGGAGAATCTGTAATACTGAAATGTCAAAGAAAAGTGTGAGCAGGACCATGTAAAACTGCAGACATTGACTTGATGCGTGATATGATATGATATTTAATGTTGCATGTTAAAGACTTAAAGGTGCAATATGTAATAAAAAGACAGACAACTAATCAAGCTAAGTAGATATAAGCAGCTGTAGTTAGCAGCAGTTAGTAGTTTGAGTATGAATTTAACATGGTGTCAATTCTTACATATTGCACCTTTAGAAGAATATATTGTCATTTGGTGTAATACACTGATTCGCTAATGGACTTAGATGAGAAGAACTAGCTAGCAGCTAGTTAGCTTAGCAAAAAGATTTTTAAAAAACAGCTAACATTACCTGCACATGAGATAAAGATTTAGCATTTGGGGTTTTGCACTGATCAAATAATCCAGATATGAGCTGTTTCCAGCCCTTCTGCTTAGCCAAGCAAGCTGCAGTGAGTAGTAAGTTATAGTGGTAGGGCGAATAAGCTTATTTCCCAAAATGATATACCATTGCTTTAAAATATAAATGAATTTTGTGCGCATTTGTTGCATCAGCACATTTTGTTTATTCATTCTGGTATGTGAATAGGTGTTTCCTCCAAAATGAAATAAGTGAAAGGCTTCAGTGAAAATCTATCTAAAGGAGAGGAGCATCAGCTCTCTACAGCCTCAGCCACCTACTGTACCTCTGCCTCCCACACCTCAGGAGCCTTAACACGTCATTATGCACAGCGCTGTCATAAAGAGGAGCAGAGCTAAATTGCCTAAGGAAGGCACAGATGTGCTGGTCCTTGAAATATCACAAAGAAATGGATGTGATGTCAGTAATCAATAGGCTACCATTGATTCCAGCACCTCCCTGCCATGAAAGAGGTTGCATACATTTCCCACTCGTGCTCCTATATGTCCTTCAAAGGAGATAATGTACGGCTGGGAAAAAGCTCTTAGGGATGGCATTATCTGTAATGCTCTCTGCAGAATGACATGCCTCTGATGACAGAGCACAGCATGAGCTCATAGGGGGGAAAAACACTTGATAGTGCTTACAGACCTTGATGAGAAAAATAAATAAATAAATGCAGACGACAGGATGGCGAGGGTGACTCAGACCACAGGGTGTTGATTTCTGGGAAAGCGGCTCAGGAGGCTGGAAGTACGAAGACAGATGGCCACATGGTGCACTGACTCCCCTATGAGGCTTCACACACAACAAGAAATCCATTTATGAGATGGTTCTCTGAGTGTAATGCCACAAATTTGGGTCTGATGAAGAACACAGGAGCCGCGTGCCAGCAGCAGGGACTCTCAACCATCCCTAAAAGGATTTCTGAGAGCACAGATGTGCCGTTCATTGAATTTGATTCAACTGTGTTTATCCCTAAAGGGGCCTTTAAAGGACGTGTTATCAGGTTATATACAGTATATAGAGAGTTTTATATGCAACAGAAATGATGGAAGTCAGTGTGCTGTCAGTGCACCAGCAGCAAGAATATAAATTTAAAATAAGCCCAAATGTTTCATTATAAGAATAATCCTTAACCTAAGGAACAATACACTGGCAGTAGAAATACAGCCAAATACTTTTCTCTCTTACATTATATTTCTTCACCAACACAGGGCAATATTGCTCTTTTTACTCCACTACATCACTACATTAACTTGACAACTTGTGTTACTTGTTACAACAACAATACAACAAATAGATAACAACCTATATTTATAGGTTTTGAGAGGAAAATATTTCTGCCAACATTAAAGTGATGAACACATTCATGCATCAGTAGTAGTAATCCAATGCAAAAGTAATGCAAAATGAGTCATTTTACTTTTGGTACTTTAAATATTTTTACATACAATTACTTTTTCCCCCAGTATACCTGGACTGGGATATTGCTACTTTTTTCTTAAGTAAGAGATCATCGAGCACGCCTTCCACCACAAACTAAGAATGAAAACAAGTAATCCGATCTCTAGTCAGGCACCACCTGCCCCACCTGCTGACACACTGAATTTCACCTGACAAAGGATTCACTGACTTTGACTGGTATTGATTTTTTTGAGGTAACCAGACAGAATAGGCTTCTTTCTAATAAGAATCAATACAGCTGTCTAGGACAGCATCCTCCATGAATGAAGCTGAGATCAACCTCAACTTCCAAACCCATGTAACAAATGAATTAGGCCTTTAGTGTGTTTTTAGTCACGCTAGTTGCACTGCATTAAGGATGGCAAGGTTGGTCAGTCCGTCTACCACTTGTTCAGACTGAACAACTATGTCATTAATCAGCATTTAAGGTTAAAGGTCTACAAACATTTGTGGTTAGCAGAGGACACATTATAGTAACCAGTGCATTGCCCGTAGGAAGCATGTATTCCTATAGAAAAGTGGGAGGTTAAGTAGCTTTTTCGTGGATGGCCAAATGAGGTTGTGTTTGAAGGTGGGATGTCAGGGATATAATTGGCTGTTTTTGACTACTTTTGATTATACCATATTTTTCACCTTAAAAACTATTTACCTTGCCTTGTTTGGTGTCATTATTTTCAGCACAACCATTTTTTCATTTTGACATACTATATACTAACACTTTGGACCAAAAATCACAAAATAACACAAAATCAGAGTAGGAAAAAGTTAGATTTTTTTTACTGTGAAAACCACAAATATGTTTTATGAACCAATTGCATTAGTTATAATGCAAATATAAATTGTTGTTTGCTAAATTTGTTTCACTCACAACACAAAAAAACGACTACATTACACACTAAACACACTACACTAAACACTATATAACATACTAACTCTACACTACAAACACGCTGTCAAAAATCTCTCGACTCTCACCACTCGCCACCTCTGTCGCTGTCTGTATCACCGCCGGCGTCCCTCACAAAACTTCCCTTGTTGCTCAGCAACCAAACTTGCTGCGTGGACACTTTCGTGACAAAAGCCCGTTTTTTTTTTACCATTTCTTCCTGCACCAGACACAAAGCAAACGTGACAGCAATGTTCGCAAAAAAACGTGGCGGACATTATTTACCCTAAGTCCAGTTTTGGACCTGCCGGTGCGTCCGTCGACTCGGGAGGTAGGCCTTGGGGCTGGGCTAGCAGCTAGCAGCTAGCTACACAAGAACATCCACAGCTTCCAATTCCAGTTTGTTGTCCTCGCATATCTGGATCTCCTCAGACCGGAACAGACTCGGTCCGGACTCGTTTAGTCTCATTAAGCCACAACAGTCAGTTTAGATGCACAGAACGGGACCAAACCGCTGGCAAAATCCCGGTCCATCTCCCGCCACTGCAGGTATAAATCCGCTTGTTTCTTAATGTGTGTTGTAGAAGTGAGCTCTGCAGTGATTGGCTCTGGTGTGCACGTGCCTATGGTGGCTATGGTTGACAGTGCTAGTGGAATTCCTAAAGCATTTATTAAATAATTTATTAACGGTATCATTATAATCCAAACAAATGCAAAACTTTGCATACCCGTGAACCAAACAGCGGCCATGTTAAAACTCTCAGGTCAGTCTGATCCTGATCAGCAGAGATATTTGAGGAATACATACACACACACACACACACACACACACACACACACACACACACACACACACACACACACACACACACGCTTTTATAGAGAGATGACTGTGGTGAACCCCTGACTTTTCCTCATGCGACCAGCATGTTGGCATTAGCGGTGCTGAGATACACCAGCACCGGTAACAACTGTGATATTCTGACACCGAATGCAGAAATGTAACTGCACATCGCAGCGAAGCAGACCACAACAACTCTGATCGGTCCGATTTGTAGAATCGCATTTTCCCTGCTTCTCCTGTGCTTCACGGCGGGGCCAACAGCAGGGATCGTGACCTGTGGTTTCCCCAGTAAACACACTGCTCTCTTCGACTAATAAATAGAGTCATTACTGACCTTGGTCGCACTTCGAGGTGTCCTGTCAAGAGACATCTCATTCATAATGATGCTCTAATGGGCAAAATTGGAAGCAATGCTGAGGTCTAAAGAGAATATCAAGACTGATGCTTGTTACTACTAGAGTGTGGCGACTGCAGCTGCACCCCCTCCCGTCAGAGGAAATGAGGGGCGAAACCCTCAGTGTGGGCTGATATTGCAGTAATAACGTTATTGTAAATTATTTTGGCTATGATAATTGTGTTATGGAAATGTGATATTGTGACAGCTCCTGTTATCACGTGTTATCTGGAGTGAAACTATAGACAGTTGGATTTGTATCAATTGTGGGTAATTACCTTTGGTTTATGACTTAATTCTACAGCTGACGGATTATCATCACTCACGGGTGTTGAGTGCTATTAAGCAAATGATATCATGCAAATGTTAACACACTTAAGTTAGATGACCTGATGGTGCAACCAAATAGAGCTGTTAGCATGGCTGTGGTTTAGTCCTAATTAGTCCTAATTACCCTGGATTCATGAGGAAGATTCACATAGTAGAAATATTTACTTTGGTAGCAAAGGATGGAAAAGATCTTCATGCTGAAAAAGAAAAAATGTTCAAGTTTGAGACTGAATGAGGATTTATTGTTGGTTTCACCTCCTACATCTAATCCGACCTATGGTGGCGGGCCCTTTGATTCATGGACTTTGATGTGCTTAACATGTTTAAGCAAGACGTGATTTGCTGCTCTCACCAGTCACAGAATGTTTTCATACGAGACACCATCCATGTGAAGCCAAATCCAGATAAAAAGATCAAAACGTTAGTCGTTAAATATACTTTCAATTTATCCCTGAAATGTACAAACTAAAGTGACCTTTTGCTTAAATGCAAACAAACCCACTCATGTAGAAAAGAGGTTTAACAGCCTCTCAAACACAAGACAGGTGGGCTGATTGCAGAGAGGGAGGCAGAGTGTGTCTGCTTTTAGACGCTGTGTTGGCTCGAGTGAAGCCAAACTGGACACAAATCATCTGGAGCACCATCCAGAGGGGTGGGCGTGTGGGTGGGTGGGAAGGCAGAGCAGATAAAACGAATCCTAAAAAGCTCCTGGCAGCTGAATAAAACAGCCCCAAAGGCTGTCTGTCATGGCTTGGTGTTCAAGCGTTGGCCTCCTCTTTCTGTTTCTGGCTTTGTACATGTCCTGGTTTCGCGGCGCTTTCATCTCCCTCCCTGCCTCTCCCATAGGTGCCTGTGTAATTACTACTGACACAAAGAGGAAGAGGCGACCATGAATCCGCAAACATTACAAAAGTAATTCATTGCTGTCGATTCACTCTATCTTTTGCTTCATCTGCCCGTTTCATGAGCTTGCCTTTTTTTCTGTCTTATTTCCCTGCGACCAGAGTGGGGCTCAGTTAATCACCGCCGCCATCGCGCTACCTGAATTTACTGTCACTTAACGCTTAAATTATGCGAGGAAGTCACCTCGCTTGATTCCACCAGTGCTGAATATTCTAATTTCCTTGACTATAAACACTTCACCATAGAGCCTTTAATAGCACACGGAGCCTGAATGCTATCTCACAGCTTCAGTGTGCAGGTGCAGGAGTAGACGCAGACGCCTCCTCCTGAATCATTTAAAAGCGAATAAAAGTGTTACTTCACAGCCTTTTAGAGAACTACCTGTATACCAGTATTTACCACGGTTATGATATATTTATGACAGCAATGAGGAGGATGTTCAGATGTCTCCGTCCTTGATTTGGAAGGAGCCAGTAAACACTGGTGTGGGTGGTTGCAGCGGGTACATATTGTAACCTTCAGCTCTAACACCTGTCACAGATAAAGACGCAAACTCCTGACTCCATTTATGTCTTTTCGCACAGCACCGCGGTGCCTGTTTAAGCACCGCTTTTCTTTTTGGCTCCTTCCTTTTTGTCGTTCCATATTCCTCCTGAGAAATCCGCCCTGGCGTCACGATTGCATCAGCTCACACATGTCTTTCCTGTGGGCACGAAATCGGCACAACCGCTGGGCTGTCAGACGGTGTCAATTTTGCAGAGGGAAAACAGGGGAACAACTGGCTGCAGAAGCTTTCAGAGGATCCTCCCGACACCCTGCCGCCTCCCCCCCCCCTGCTGCTCTGGGATGAACTGCTGAACTCCAGGCGGGGCTGACTCTTTGACTCATTAAAGATTTACCAGTCGAGTCTGCCGTCGTGCCCTTGACCTTTAAAGCTGCAAGCAGTCGGGGATTTGAGGGGGGGCAAGAAGTTGACAAACGACTTTTCCGGGCTTTGCCAATTGACAGCGTTGGCAGGCTGTCAACAGAGAGAATGCAATATCATTTGTAGTAAATTACCAGCCCACACAAAGTGACACAAGGCAGTGTAAGTCAAGTTGTTCTGACAGCTCCTTCAGCTGCCACACAGAGCGAGCCAAGAAAACTGACACGTACCACGCTTTTACCCACATGTGCCAGTGAAACAAAGCACACACACGCCAACACCAGATAATAGCTCCACCAGGAACTGCTTTATATTTTTCCAATATAACAGCGCATTTTCTTTATGGAGCAAGAAGTGGTCGTCTCCTTGAACTCGTGTTGTGAACATTAGCCATAGCATCTCCTAGTAGCCTACAGTGTTTTTAAAGTTTTCATCCAGTGTACGACCTGGAAAAATATTAGGCTCTCCATGTGCCACCATTAACGTTACAATACAGCAGCGTTGCCTACTCTATTCACTTAACGTGAAGTAGCCACTAGCTCGGTTCGACTTCAGTTTCAACAGTTTCTCCTCCTGCTTCACACTTCTCTCCCCGATAGTCGCTTGAGTTCAAGTGTAGCTTCGAACCAATCATCAAGGTAGGCTGGTCCAACATTCAAATCTCAGTATCATTCATGAAATATTTTTTGAATAACTGGTTAACAACAAGACAAAAGGTTACATACTGTTGCTTTAAAGCTGCTACACAGAACTTTCACTTTTGATGGATTCTGGCGGCCCCCATGGACAAATGGGGACAAGGTCTCGATGTGGCTAGTGCCATTGCTTTGAAAGCAAGTGACAGAAAGATGCAACAAATTTGTATGACTTTTTTTAAATTTTTTTTATAAAACACAGCTTCATAGCCATGACAGTATGTGTCTTTTTGTGTGGGTTTAATAACTGTAACATGAGCAAACTTTGTTTTAGTGCTGTACCGCCCGACAACAGAGCAGCTTCTTTAACTATGTAGAAATCGCCCATCTTCTTATAGACAGTCTAGTGTTCTTATGTAGGTCATATATAGGCGTCAATATTTAACTATTTCATAACCAGTCAACGCACACACCAAGATGTGATTAACTGGCACTTCAACCTTAAGCACTCACGTGAAAGAAAAACTTTTTCTCGGTGGGAAGGTTTCATTTTACGCCTTGAATCAAGAGATTATTGTTCTTACGTCAGATGTTGCATCTTCCCAAGTGTAATGAAAATAACATTAGAGATAAATATGAGACACAACGGGGGAAACATATCTTTCAACGGAGGCAAATTTGTTTACATCAGTTAGATTGACGAGACAAACCAAGACAGCAGCGCGAGTGGAGGGAAAGCAAAGAGGCAGCCGCCGAGACAGTCTACCCAGCAGTGGAAAAACAACAACAGCTTAACCAAAAGAAATCCTGTGATGTGAACACATATTTCTTCCATCTGAGAGGCCAAATCTCAGGAGACGGTGGGGTGGTACTTTTGAGGAGTAAATAAAAGAAGTCAGAATGAATATTGTAATATACGAGCGAATATTTGGCAAGCGTCGAGCAAAGTTTGCCAAGTCTGCTGTCTCTGATTTACAGTGCGTTTAATGCAGCCCAGTCGGGGGTTCTCACATGAGATGAGTTTTATGTAACCAGAGTATGAGAGCTCGGTGGGAGGATGTAATGTAGGTGTTGTGAAGAGGACCTGATCTCCTCTGCTGACTGGAGCTGAGTCAGGTGGATGTGAGCGACTCACGAGGTGTTTCTCTTTTAAAACGGGGAGCTCGGATACACAGGTCGAACTCGACTGTAACGGCTTCAGAGGAAAAGTGACAGCAGAACTTTTTGTCCTATGTTCAGGATAATTTCTAGAGGGGGGGAAGAAAAGCACTGCAAAGTATATCTGGTGATGCATTCTCCTGTAGTCTGACCTGCTGTCGTCTGTGAAGAGCTCGATGTGAAATAAAACTATATTTTTCAAAGACTATGAATTTGTGCCATGCATTCATACTTCCTGATACCATCTACCATCATGTTGTCATTTTGAAAACATCTTGTTCATGACTTTAGGCCACCACTCACACCACTCAGGCTCACATGGTTGAAGCAGGATACATTAGAATATCTTGGGTAAATGTAAATTTGACATCAGCAAGGATTTAAGCAACACTAAGGTCATAGAGCCAGATTTTCATTATTGATTATTTGCAGGGCAAAATGTAATGTGCATATATGATGATTATCATACAGCCGGCAACTCCTGCCAGGCCCCGCAACACACCATCCCCTGTCAGAGGATTTAGAAAACAAACCCAAGGTAGCAATAAAGTCTTGAATATTTCATTAATTTGAAGTTGTCATAATTCATTTTAATTGAATTCAGGTATTTTTTTTCCTGAAGTCTGTTTCAAAACCAAGAAAACTGTTTTATGGGGGAAATATTAAATCCCTTTTTTTATTACATTTTTTAAAATCTAAAATACTGAAACTGCCCAACAAAATACTCTGACCTTGATTTTCTTTTTTTTCCTTCATTTCAATTGTAGATCTCACAAACTCTCTGATACATCCAAATTCCTTGAAAAAATAACCCCAATGATAGTTACGCACCTTCAGTTTAATAGACCACAACATACTTTTTCAGCACACTTACTACAACTCATGAATTCATCAGCTCAGTCTAAGGGCTTAAGATTAGAGGCTGCCATACTGAGAGGGTAGCCTGCAGTGTGTCTGCCTGTTGGCTATAAAAAACCAAAACAAGATTGATCAAAAGTCATATTATATTTGACCTGAAGTGCATAATCATCCAAGCATAATTTGTTCTAAGTAATGTTCCTAGTGTATGGAAATTAAGGGACTCAAAGGCGACCTGGAAAACGATTATAAAATCTTAAAGTCAGCGACTATTAGCAGTGATGTAAAATTTCCATGAGCTGTTGTATAAAAAGGTTAAAACATGCAACATCACTGGCATGGCCCTTTAAACAACCCTGGCAGTGTTCCTTAAGTGGAGTGGACAGTGGCAGGATGTGGTTTCGGGAGATGTGGAAAGTCCAGAGTAAAAGCCAAGCAGGGCCTCCGGCGAGGCACAGCGCGTGGTCATGCTCCAGTTAACTGAGAGTTCACCAGAGGTTAAGTGGGCTCATACTTAACATCAGAAACTTCTGAAATACACGTACAGGCAGGGCAGATGACAGCACTATCTGACAAATTTTGTAGCTCCTCGAGTGTCATTTTGATACCTGCTGGCGGGAGACGGTTTTGTCTTCGCAGCGGGCCCGAATCCTAAAGCACACAGAGCAGAACAAACTCTGGACGCTGCCTCTGCAACAAGGCTGCACACAGAGTAATCGTGTGCTCCCGCCCCTGGGACTTCAGGGAGACACTCAACTGCTGTGCTCCTGACTGGTGAGTCCATTTTACCCCCGGCTACATGGTCCAGGCCACTGACTGGAGCGCTGCTTCAGTGCCCACACTGCTCTCAGAGGAAGTGACCTCAATACATCCAATAACCCTGCTCGCACAAGCGCGACAGCTGTGGAAGATTGGAAACGTACCAGGTGTCTTATCTTAGACACTGCGAAAATGGGGGAGTCCATTGTTTTGGTGGTGTAAATGTCAAGGGACAAATGATTCAAAGTTTGCTCATGCGGCTGATATCTAAATGACATCTTCGAATAAAAATGATAAATTCAGCTGGCAACTGATAGTGATAGTACTATTCAATCAGAATAAATTGAGTTTTGACTAACATATAAATATAGCAACACTTTATTCATCTTGGGCTTAAAATGTTGCCTAAACACAAAAAGAGTCAACTGATTTTATTCTGTTCTCATCCCAACTAGCTTATGGCTGCATTAATCAAGTGGATCGAATGAGTGATGTCTGAGGTGTCGCTCGTAAAGCCTGGTAGCATTCCTCAGCTCTGCAGAGCATTCTAACAGCTTAAAGGTGTTACTGATAACATTCAGGGACTAAATGAGACAATCCATCTCACCCCTTCCCCTTCCATTCAACAACTCTGCTGTGTTTTTTTACAAATCAACTACACCCTCAAATGGTTGCCAGGTTGATGCACTGGCTAATGCTGCTAACATTAGCCGTGGACCTATTACTACTGGACACAGCCTTAGAGGCGGAGCCCCATTGAACCCATCCATTCCTGTGAAAGCTGTTAATCAACTACCTGTCAGTTCAGTCTGTCGCAGGTCCACATCTGGAGAGTTTTCACTGCAGCAATGTGGAAAAATCTCACCTCAAAATCACCTCCACAATGAACAAACTCTATTAACAGTATTCTGACCGTACCTGACTCGCTCATTAGCAAATGCTAGCCACTGCAGTGCCAAACAGATGGTAGCCATCTGGTGCTACCCGCTAAACTAAAACTAAACTAGCAACCAGCTATTTAGCATTTAGCTGCTCAAGAGCCAGATATTTTCCTTAGGAGTTGGTGCATATATGACTTACGTTCGTCAGACAGACACAAACACGACTAGATAAATGCTAATGTTACAATACGGTTGCTCGATGTGTAAACGGTAAACTGTTAGCTAATGTGTTCTCCAAATCAGCTTCCAACGTTAACATGTCAGTGTATTCTCAGTTGGTTATGCTGCCCCCAGGTGGCCAGAATATCATTCAATGATACAGTTTTTTGTTTTGTTTTGTTTTGTAATGTTATTCAATTTCTTGAGACCAGAATTCATCAACTCTTGGAATTCACATGGACCTCGTGGAGATCCTAATTACTCCCAAAGGTTTGAGGGGAATATCAGTGTGTAAAGTTCAAAATAAACCGTGCTGTCTGAGGGGAGGAGAAGGTAATCCCAGATCTACAAACTGTCTATGTCAGCAGCCTTGTGCCTCCACTTTACAGCAAGACTCCGACTGAGAAGAAAGAAGTCATCACAGAGTTATCCAGTCTACTTTAAGGCAGGCGATCCACCTACACTGTTGGCTCTATTCACTGAGACACAATGCAAATTCTAGGCCACTTTTGCAGCGTGGTCATTGTTGAGTTACCATACTGAGCTACAGGAGCTGATTTTGTGCTGATTACCGGGGGCCTATGTGACTGTGTGCACCGTGGCCAGGTGATTGTGTGGGATCCTGCATTTGGCACTTGTTCCTGTTGTTTTCCACAGAGATGCTAATCATCAAGCATGCGCTGGAGGCATGATTAAATGTCACACAGCTCCCTCGGTTTTGGCCCTCTCACTGTGAATAAAACCTTTCTCTCCCACAGGGTGAGGAGGCCTGCAGTCTGCAGCCTCACTGTGAGCAGTCCGAGCAACATGGAGCCACAGCTCCCCCTACAGGCCAGATTATAAAACACAACAACAACGACCACGTCCGTGTATCAACCCTGCTGTTTTCCATCATCTCAGGCTGAGCCATTATACACTTACGTGTTTGCATGATCATTTTTTTGAAACCATTTGCTCAGATAAAGGTTAAATGTTGTTTCTCTCGTCAGAAAAACATGACAACAATATATGTTTTGTCCAAGTAATTATTGCTGTGTTTATTTTACCAGTAAGGGAGAGGCCAGTTACAAAGACATGGTACAAAGTGGACCAAAAAGTAGCAGCTGGACAGAGGTAGAGACCTCTGTTACTGTATACAACCATGCATTCTGTAATGTCAGAATTTCGTTTTGAAGAAAAGCAGTGACATTTAACATTTTCACCGTATTCCACCAGATTCAACATTTTTCCCATTGTAGGTTGATGTATAAACTTCTTGTATTTTTGCCTGTTATATTATGGAGCTGTGTGACTACCAGGGGGCCCCAACATTTCTTTAAATCAACATCGGATTCAACAGTGTGAACATTTATTGGATTTTCTTGGTTGACCAGTGGTCGTCAATTAGAGAGATTAGTCGACTAATCGACGAATATACAGGGTTCTCCCCAGACGGTGGACCAACAGCACTGCGCTGCTATACTCATTTTCAATGTTAGCTGCTTTATAGCGGGTGTTTGTGGGCTGCCGCGGTCTTCTCGCAAAAAAAGTTCATCTCCCGTCAAATGTTCAGCCGCCATGGGCAGGTAGCTAGGCTACTTACAAGTTTAAGGTGATACATCATGTTCATCGTGGAGGAGTGATAAGCAAAGTTTTTCTTGCAAAGTTTGCAGGTCACCTTCTCGGGGTCATCCTTCTTCTTTTCAACATGATTCCATATTTTAGCCGTCTTTCCCGATATGGTTGGCTATTAATTGTTAACTGTCTAACGCAATGTCGAAGGGACCTGCCGTGTTAAAAAAAACCCACCGACACTGAGTGTCACTGCCTGAATCTGGCCCTTGAAATTAAAAGCCCTCCAGCCTTTCATACACAGGCCAGCCGCCAGTCACATAGATTTTGACTTAATTTTGACAAGACACAGCTTCAAATATTTTGTTGGTTTTTTTTGTTTTTGTTTTCCTGCGACCAATTGGCCAATGAATTTTTGGTCGGCTAATGAGTTTTTGGTCGACCAGTGCTTGGTCCCCTGGCATTCCAGATACATGTGTGAAATGTTTGACAGAGAAAGGTACTTTGATTAATTGTGTATGGGAATGTCCTAAGCTGGCAACTTTTTGAAAAAAGGTTGTCCGCAGTCTAAGTAAAATCACAGGTATTCAGGTACCCTGCATAGCAAAACTTTGTATTTTAGCGATATACCCAGATTGCTTTTCTGTTAACTAAGTGTAAGACCCTGATCAACGATGGCCTCCTGCAGGCCAGGAGGATGGTTGCTCTATCTTGGAAAGAGATTGAAGTATCTTCTACACAATCTTGGATTAGAGAGATGGCAATGTGTATTACATTAGAAAAGCTAACCTATGTAATTAGGGGTAAAGTGCAAGAATTTGAAGAGGTGTAGGCACCCTTAATGGACTTTCTCTGGCAACAATAGATTATATTTATCTGTAAGGCGACTGAGTGTGACAACTTTACTTTTTTCCTTTTTAATTATTGCTATTCTTTTATATCTTATTATTATTATTATTATTATTATTATTATTATTATTATTATTATTAATATATTTTTTCTTTTTTTACCTTTTGCATGTGTGTGTATGCAGCAAGGTCTGCCTGCATCCCATTGTGCAACTAGCGTAGTATGTGTGTCGATGCATTTTGTATGTCCTTACTGAAAATAAATAAAAACAATGTTAAGAAAAAAAAAATCAGTCAACTCTCTCATACAGGCTCACTGACATCCATCCTGAATAATTTCACCCAATGGACTAACAAGACATAAAAATGATTAGCAGAAGAAAAAAAAAAAACATTTGTGACACTTGTGGCAATGTATTTTGAAAAAATTACAATATAACATTGTAGCGGGGTGGACCTTTAGGTGACCCACCGTCTTTTGGGGTCCACAACAGGATTTTGTTCTGTTGCAATTGGAAGAAATAAAGAAAATGGTGTCAGTCAAATTTCTGCTACATTTTCAGAGACATGTCAAAATGCTTGACATGTTAACACCTTGCTTTGTGTATCTTTCATTTTTTAAAATTTGTATGTTTATTTTATTGTCATGACTGTGGCTCCTATTATTATTATTATTATTATTATTATTATTATTATTATTATTATTATTATTATTATTATTATTATTTCTTACTTATGATGTGCTGATCCTGTTCATGTTTTTTTTTTTGCCTGTACATTGGGGTACACTATTTCATAAAAGACACAGTAGAAATAATATCATAATCCTATTCCTCCCCTTAATGACAAACATCTCAAGGCGTCCCATTTCTGCAAAAGTGCTTCAGAAACTAGTGTGTATTATGACTCACCTCTGTCGGTCCACTGCCAGATATGTCCTGACATACAAGCTTGGCTGCTTCCTCATTAGGTTCCCTCCTTATTTTCCGACTAACGGCCAGATACTCCTCCTCACCATCCACAAAGCCACAGCATGTTATATTACACAAACTTAATTAAATGCATTTCTAATGCTTGTGACAAAACAACTACACATGCATTTGCATGCAGTGTGCAGATATACCGTGTAGAATAATTTGGTGCCAGTCTTGGCCACTTCACAGCTCTTAAAGCCACCTTGTTCTTCTGACGATATTCATTGAGCAAACGTTCATGACTGACTTGAGAAGAGGTTTTTGCAGCATGTTCGGTCTGAATATTTGTAAAAAAAAAAAAAAAAAAAAAAGGGGGGGGGGGGACAAACATACACGTTTGTGCAATTACTGTCACCTATTAGGATAAAACAGAAAAAAACAGTAAGACATGCTCTGTACACAGTCTTTGAAATCAGAGTCCATCAACAAAGAAGAATCTTACGACTGGTCTCGGATTCTCCTTCTCACTCAAACTTCTCAGGGCACGTTTAGCTGCATTCTGCTTGGCTTCCTTTCCGTTCTTCCCCACGGCCATGGGAAAGTCTTGACCATTGATCACGGCCTTCTTCTAGAATCTGATGAAGAACTGTAAAACCAGAGTTGTGTGGAAAAGTGGTGGGAAAAGTGGATATATATACAGCACTTAACTAAAAACAGGGTAATTGTGTGTTTTTTTTTTTAAATTTATTGAGCCATTCTTACTTATTTATTTATGGCAGGTAAAGTCCTAACATACCAGCGTCAGAAATACTGCACTTTTTTTTAGAAAGATCTGTAAGACAAAAGAGAGTGATGGGGGGAGGGTGTAGAAGTTTCTAGAGCAGGTGCACCATAGACATCTAACACATAGAAGCCTCACTGAGCGCTGGTAAATGGAGTGAAGTTTATAAGGCGCCTTTTTACAAAGAGCCATACATTGGTAGCTGTAAACACATTAGAATTATACATATGTTGGTTTGGTGTCTACCTGTATACTGAACATATAAGGAGTAATTAACATTTATAATAATCAGAGATTTCTTACGTTGTTTTTGGTATCTGCTTGCCAAACATATTCTTACATGGGTCAATGAGAGGCATCAACTTAGTTCATGGGGCAGATCTGCCACATCCAATTTGGCAGCAATAGGTCAGCTTGCCTTATGATTCAGCGCATGGCGCCAACTAGAAACTGCTTTAGTGCCCTGTCAACTCCAATGAGGATACAATTATTTATAATAATGTTGGACCAAATGGCTAAAATAATAACAGTGACAAGGAATCATTTCATGGGGGTTGTCACAATAAGAACATATATCCACACAGTTTTCCAGCCCCTCTCTGACAATGTAAGCGTGTGTTTATGTGTAGTTATGATTAAAACTCACCTTTTAACGCCGTCGGATAAAGCATTTAGTGCTTGAATGACTGACTGAAGTACAATACAGACTCTTTGGAATGTAACAACAAAGCAGATCACCAGTGGAGGACTTCAAATCATCCAACTGCCACTAAAACTCACAGATTATACAAAATACAACAGTACATGTACAAACTTTACAAACACAAATGACCATTACACCCTCGACAGATTTTATTTTTCAATCCATCCAACTTCATTACAAAACAAAAGGTGCAATGTGACATGATGTTTAACCCTTCCCAGCACAGAATACAGTATTTCATCACCAGCTGATCATGTAATAACACAGGACATGATTATTTGTAAGAAAGAATCAAAAACTACAAAGCAAAAGTCATCATCATGCTTCACTGATGATGACTGACATATATGCCACTTGATAACAGTTGTAATGCTGCGACACACATCTTTAAGCATCACAACCATTAGGAGTTTGCTTGTCCTCTTTTGGCTCCTCATTGTTTGAGGTTTCACAGCTGAGCTGTTGGAAGTGCAAACCCCTATAACTCAGCCTCACTACTGACCTGTTGGTGACTGTAACAAGATCAATATATTCAGTGGAATAAAAGCTGTAAAGTGACATCTTAAAAACATATTCATCCATTACCTGCATGGAAGAAAATGTGTACCGTTGACAGAAATGAAGCGGCACTTGATTATTTACAACAAAAGCTGGACAGGTGGGAGTTAATGTAAGAGTTGCTTTTTAAAAAACACGATAAACTTTTATTTCATGTTTCATGCCCTGATTGTAAAATCCATAATACCAGGTCCTTTGTTCATTATTCACATGGTTAATGATCTGAACATTAACTGATACCCGTTGTTACAGGTGTGTGATTTTGTGAGTGTGTGTGTGTGGATGAGACCCTGTGAAGGACTTGCATCGATCTCAGATTCAAGCCCTACTTAAGTGCAGTGTAGTAACCATTCTGACTGATTTCCTTCTGATAATCAGTTAGTTGCATTCGCCTGAAGCATTTTTTGTGTGCTCAGCGTCTGAGCCCACTTCTCCAGCTCTGCTCTCAGTGTACTTGCTTCAGGTCGTTCTTCTGGCTGCTCACACAGCATCGACTTGATGATTTGCTCCTGCAAAAACAACAATAACAGATCTTTGGACCAACAACGATGAATGCGGTGAGTCTACAGTATCACTGAAGCTTCTCGCCACATATTCACTTTGGATAAGGGCTGCGACAGTGCAACGCCCTCCTGCTACTTTAGTGTTGCAAGTAAATCATTTAGGATAATAAGGAATATAGAAATGTACCTCTTGGGGAAATGTCTCTGAGAACTCTTTGGGCAACTTCTGATGTCTGGCATCATCCCAAACCTGGTATTCATGCAGTGAACAGGATAAATGTCTTAATAAAATTAACAGATCAAATAATATCAAACAATACAATAAAAACAATAAAAATTCAAACATACTACTACCAGGTTCTGTTTATGAAAGACTCACCACACTTTTGTGGCCAGTAGAGAGTTTCCAAAGGAGCTCAAAGTATATCAACCCCAGAGGAAAAATGTCCACTTTCCGGCCATAGCTCCTCTTGATCTTTTGTGATAGAAAGCAAACACAGTACTGTCAAAAGCTTCCTAATGTTAGCCCTCCATATATCACTATGATAGATTTACTAATTGTGCTCATTATGTAAATGAAGTGTCACTTTTCAGCTCTGGTTTTACTGCTTGAATTTGCAACTACACAATAAAACAGTGTTTTATTGGCACACGTTGCAACACAGTTGATGTTTGCTTTTTGATTTGTTGATCTCTCTGGCAGGCTAACACACCGATTAGCCACAACATTAAAAGGACTAACAGGTTACAGGATTCACCTTAGAATCTGGCATCCATTTGGATGTTTGTCAAGACATGTGATCCACCTAAACACGGCTGGAGAAAAACTATGTCCCTCGCTGGCTATGCCAATCACTGATGGTACTGGCCCCCACAGCAGGACAAATGCACCTTGTGACACCACAGAAATTGCTCAGGGGTGGCCAGAGGCACATGGCAATGACCTTAAGGAGTAGACCAGGCCTCCAAATTCTCTTGATCACAATCTATCAATGGTGCTGGAACAAGGCCAATCCACGGAGGCCCCAGTCGAGGATTGGACTCAGCTTGGACCCATCAAGGCATGGGCTCGACAGGATCTCTGGGGTTTGGGTTGTCTGGTAATGGGGCACTGGAGGCGGATCCTTTGAGCACATTATCCACATTATGCCAGGTCCCAGTGTTTCCAAGCAGAACATTTCATTGTAATGAGATGATCAGTGTAATCCACTCCACCACAAAAGAACTGCCTTTTTATTGTTCTGGCTGATCGGTGTAGGTAGTCTACATGGTAAAGCTCATGAGAGGAACATGTTTTTGAAACAATAATATAACATCTCACTTGTTCTGGAGCCATGTAAGATGGGGTTCCTGTGCAAAGTGTTCTTTCCCTCAAAACATCGTCGTCATCTCTGGTGACCAGACCAAAGTCCCCAATCTTCACTTTTCGATCCAGTCCAAACAGGATGTTGGCAGGCTTGTTGATGAGAAATAAAAACAGAAAAGAAAAGAAATAAGCATCTAGCTCATTGCATGATGGGTAGAAACATATGAACGAGTGACCCTACAGTTTAAAAAGGTATCTGTGTGCCTGAGACCAGCATCAAATTGAAAAAGTCAGCACATGACATTGGGAAGGGCTGTATTTGTTCACTTTGAATGGATAAATGATTAACTAAAACTGCCTTAGAGGCTTCACTACAGGTTTGTGCAAAGATCGAAGGGTGCTGGTGGGGCTTTGTCAGAGGACATCAAATGCTCACCTTCAGGTCTCTGTGGATGTGCTTCATGGAGTGAATATATTCAACTCCAGTAACTATTTGCTTAGCGATGTTTAAACTTTCTTCCTGCCTCTTGGAGTCCTGCGGAGACTGAGCGTTTTTCTGTTTGATCCACTTTTTGAGGGTTTCGGTGTCACATAACTCCATCTGAATATAAAGGTACTTTGCGGATGACTGATCTGCAGATCTAGGAAGGTAAGAACAGAAAAATGATTGAATTACTCTCCTTTAACTTGAAATGTGAAGTTAAGACTTAAAGAAACAGTTAAAAAAAAAAAAATAATATTCTTCCTCTTACCTGTAGTGCTACTTATCCATCTACATTGTTTTGGTGTGAGTTTCTGCGTTTTGGAAATTTCAGCTAAGATGTCTGCTTTCTTTATAATGTAATGGGACTAGATGGCACTTAGCTTGTGATGTATAAACCACCTAAACAGTATAATTGAAACATTCAAAAGCCACTTGTCTTTCTAGTAATCATGACCCAGATACTCAGGATAATCCACAGACCATGTTGTGAGCAGTTTAATGTAGCAATTGCATCTCTACAGCCAACTTTTCTAAAACCACACAGCTCACAGGAACAGTCTTGATGGATGAATACCACTACAGGTAAGAGTACGCCTGGGCGATAAAACGATAGCAATAAGTATCGGCAACAGACACGTCATCGATAGAAATAAGAAAACAGTTTGATAAAATTGTTCTATAGTTTCAAGTATATGCATAAAATCTGAACCAACCTCAAAACACATAGTGAATATGCCCTGACTTATAAACAGCCTATCATGTCCCTTGATAATGGAGCGTGCTAAGACAGCCAATCATTTAACAGGTGTGTAGGTCAGTTGTGCCATCGCCATGTGACTGACAACAGAAGAGCGTATCAGAAGCGTAACTATGGACTAGTTCTTACAGGGCCAGCCGTGCTCCGCCTGTAAAACGGTTAACTCACACAGTAGTAATGTCTGCTTTTCTTGCAGTCCCATACAGCGGCCTATGAGCGTCAGCTGTGCCGGGAAACACACCGATCCCTTCAGCGACTCTCCCAGTCTTCTGATGCTCCTCATTTCACTCATCCTCCAGAGCGTCTCTTCGCTGCTGGAGTTTCTCCAGGCTCGTTAGGTGGAGCAAACAGATTGGCTCTGGCCACTGCTGTTCCACTGACCCAGCCTGTTTGCTCGACCTACTAGCCCAGAGACACTGAAGCTACGACAGCCAAAGTGGTGGGTGCCCTTTAAGGGAAGTGCATTGGTCTTACTGGGAAGGGCTGTATCCTGAATCCTCCGTCCAAAATGTGTAGTATCTGATGATATTAGGGTGGCTAAGGTCCGACAATGTAGTCACCTCTCGGAGAGATTTCCTGATCCAAAGGAAAATATTATCAAATAATCAAAACACTTGCACAAACACTGCACATGCAACTCTGCACATTGGCACCTACTGCATACTTACTCTTCCCAGCGGACAATCTTTACAGCGAAGTCCCTTTTCAGCAGTTTGTTTCTTGCTTTGTAAACATTCCCAAATGTTCCACTGCCAAGTATCTTCATATGATCGTACTCTGAAGTAAACCTGTCAAGATTAACACTACTGTTATTGCAAAAGTTAAGACTATAGAAAGGGACGTTTTGTTTGCATATCACTTATTGGGAGAAAGGATTTGAGACCACAGCAGTATAAAACACACGCCACATTGTATATCAGTGTTTATTTTCATACCTGGACTGGGTCTCTTCATGACTTGTTTCCATTTTCCGGACTTTCACAGCAAGCTTAGAGAATAAAAGAGTAAAACTGATTACGACTGTTTAGCCTGGCTCTGAATATCAGGTTGTTTACTCTTTATTAGGAAATATGTGTCACCTGCCACATCAAAACAACCAAGTAGTATATTGTCTTTTGGAGTGACTCCCTTCATAGTTTGGATGTTCTTATTCTTACAACACTACTACTATTCTGTTGCTCTCTCCACATTCAGAGTCAGCAGACTATCAGTGGGTGGACATCTGTTTTAACTATCACAGTTTTTAAGGTTGTGATGAAAAACACGCACCTGATTGTTAGAAGAGTTTGATGCTTTTCTCCGTCGTCCTGTGCTAGTTTTATCAATTTCCATGCTTTGTAAAGATTTAAGAGACACCCTAGGAGAACATAACAAGAGACCTGAGTGAAGCGTTTCATGTGTTGAACTCTACAATCTGTTCAAAGACTAGGGTTAAAAAGTGCCTTACTGGGAAGTTGACATCATGCTTGGTGTGTCATATTCAGACACAGCTGACCTGACGGGCGTCTACAATACACAAGAAAGTGGTTAATTGTTACAAAGTGGCACATTCAATTATTTTAAAGTGCAAGGTGTAAGATATGGCCTGACCTGTCAAAGGTCATTTCAAACAAATGGGAGGCAGCATATAACCACTGCTGACTGCTATTCCTCGACAGTAGCTAAGCCCGCCTTAGTTAGCGATAGGGAGAAACGTGAATTCAGGGGGAATTTGTTTGTATTCCGTTTGGCAAGGAATGCGACTTTAAGAGTATTTCCTTTTCTGACATTAGTGAGTTTATTTTTCTATCAGACAATGAAAGCTAAGAGAAAAGTACCTAACTTGCTGCTCGTTTACATCTCCCAGCTTTAACTGACCATCAGACCATCGCTTCTAGAGGTACAGATGTATTATTACAAGCCAGGCCAAGCAGGTTAGCACGCTAACTTCAGCACAGGCATCTTAGACATTATGCTGAAACTTTTTTCTTCACATTCTGTTGATAATGTCAGTTTATGTATTGAATGTTTAAAACTAAAATGCTGACCATATCTTACACATTGCATCTTTAATGTCCTTTTACACCTCAGTTCAAAGCAGAATACACCCAAAACAAAACTTTCTTGCTCTTACAAGCTGCTGCCGGTCTGCCGCAGTCTTTAAATATCAGTAAGTGCAGATTTTTGCTTTACCTGCAAAAGATTTTTTTTTTTTACAATCATGAGGAAACAGACCTGAGCCTTGGATGGGCTCGATACGTCCATGTATACTGTTGAGCTACTCTTGCTCATCCACATGCTTTGTGCTGATGATTCATGGGACATCCTACGGGAATAGAATGAGGGATGTGAGTACAGCTTCCTCAGTGTTTAACTCAATGACTTGCTCTCCTACCTATAACAATGAGCGCCTCACCGTGTAAGTGGTCGCAGTGAAAACATCGGTGGTGCAACATCTTTGGACACTGTTGATGTGAGGGACACCTAAATCCACAGAAAGGGTGTTGGATGTAATAATTTAATGTAAAAGTTTCATTATAGAGTATTCACTAAAAGACAACACACTACAGGGAAGCTTTTTACCTCAGAGCTGTGATAATCCTCAAGTCATCCTTCACACTACTATACACTCTATACAGTTGTTAGTTGTTTTTAATTCTCATCTGTAATCTTGAAAATGTAAAAAGTAATTTATTTTTTTTGCTGAATACCCAGCGCCATGACATAGTAAGTTGTGGGCCTCAGTTTAAACCAGAAGAAACTGGTGTGTATTACTCACCTCTGTACTGCCACTTATTATATCAAACACAAGCTTGGCTGCTTCCTCCTTAGCATCCTTCTTCGTTTTCCCACTGACACGTGGATACTCCTTATCACCAACCACAAAGCTACACCAGCTAAGACCATAAAAACTCGTATTTAATGAATTTGGACAATAACTGATCATTTGGATGCGGTACCAGTGGGGGACTTACTGAGTTGAACTGTTTGGTCCCGGCCTTGTCGTCTCCACAGCCTTTATAGCCATCCTGCTCTGCTGACAATATTCATTGAGCCAACACACATATTTGCCTTGAGTGATGCTTGTCTGATGAACGGGTGCAGTTGCAGCTTCTGCTGACTTTTCTGCCTGTCAAGATAATAAAATCATACATGAGGAAGACTTTTGCCACAAAATTATCTTTCACTTTGAAATAACTACAATCCGAAGAAGAACTGTGATCTTACCGCGTTCTGCACCAGCCTCTCCAGGGCATTTTTAGCTGCATTTTTCTTGGCTTCCTTCTTGTTCCTCCCCACACCCTCAGGATACACTTTCCCATTCAGGACTGCCCTCTGGGTGAATCTGCAGACGGATCGTCACATGGTCGATATGCATTAAAGTTGACAGGAAATGCTGTTGAAGCTGGAGAGGATTCAGTTACAGTCCGAAAAGACACTACCACATTCAGCCTGCAGGGGGTGATATTCATCCATGCTGTGACTCAACCAGGATATTCACACACTGAGGCCATGTTCAGTTGTTATTACATAGAGAGGCTAAAACTGTTATACTGTGTGTTAGTCAAACCCCACGCCGATTGAAAGTCAGGTGAAGTTTTGTAGTCCTCATAACATTTCTAGAGCTTCACAGACAAAAAGTGTTACAGCATTATCATATAAAACTGAAGCTGAGGGAGACATTTATTTGAAATGTAAAAAGAAAATGCTTCACGCAGTTCATCCAGCAAAATCCTAAATTGATGTGAAAAGATGTGATTTACGTCTTTTTAAAAGCAAAATTAGCAGCTGCTAGGCTAAAAGCCCTCCTGTCATTAACGGCGTAAGACACTGGCCTTTCAAATCAAACTGTGATCTTGGGGCGGCTGGATGAGCTGAATAGAGCCATTTTATATTATTTTCTTTTTTTTTAATGCTTTAAAACAAGTCCCCATCTTATATCAGTAAAAAACAGCCACATTTCACCGGAGCATGCCTGTAGCCAAACAAACACCGAGCGGTGACCAACACACAGAGACTGAACTCACATCCTGTCATGGTCAGGTCCAACAGAGCCGAGGTCCTCGTACTGCGGCGGCCCACACCGTGTTTTCTGAGCATACTCGTTCAGTCTTTCGACGTAGTTTCCAGTTTCCATCATTAAAGACGATGCAGGACTTTTCTCTTTTCCCGACGCGCCTTGTTTTCTGCCTCCCGGCCTGCGTCCAGCTGTGCTGTTCCGATTCGTCTGACTGATGCTTTCAAAGTTTCGCTTTCCGAATTTTGACGTCATTCGGGGGACGTCACGTGGTTTTGTTGGATCTGGAGCGTCATCACCCATCTTACACCTGCTGGGAGATCACATATCTGCGGTTCTGCATCAGATATCAGTAACTGCAGTCATCTTTACGTTTACTCAAATATAACTTTTAGGTACTGTTACAAATCTGGCTGTAGTCTATAGCATGTCTTCATGTACTGCATTTGCAGTACAGGGAAGTTACTTCACTTCTGCAGGCAACTACGAAATGATTATATTGTTTTCATAGAGAAAAGTCAGAGCTATACTAGGAACTTGCTTGCCCTTGACCGCCCACATCACCAGCTGACAATAATAAGAGCCCAGGTCATGATTATTTGTGACGAGGGAAAAACTTTGCTGTCCCAGTTTAAAAAATGTACCAGTTTATGTGACTTTTTCCCATTAATTCCTACATACTTGATAGTCAGGATTTCTCACAGACACTTCCCTCAGCAATCAAAGCATTCAAAGTAGGTCTATTACTAATATAAGTATTGATATGTTAAATAGTTGTGCTCATGATAACTGGGCTTGAACAAAAAGATGTATTGGCACTCACACATAAAACACACATTATACATGTCATTTTATTTTCATATATTTTTTGCATTTTGACATGTTTTCGTTTTCCAGTAACAACTGCCAGTATTTTTTCAGTGTCCCCGGTTTTCATTTTAACCGTCACCATTTCACATGGAGAGGTGGATAAATGAACAGAATCCTTTAGCGGACAGTTGAAAGATTCCCCGTTATAATACTAAAAGTACCAATACTACTGATACCAAGTATTGACTTGCGTATCAATAGGATAGATACCAAAAAAGGTTATATCCATTTCATGTATCATCCAGCTGCATACATGTGCAAACTTGATGTTGAACGACCATTACACCCTAGTTACTCACATCCTATGTTCCAATCCATCTGAATTCATTACAAAATAAATGGTGCAACACGACATCACGTTTAACCATTTCCAGCACAGAATACAGTGTTTCATTATCAGCTCACCATGTTACAAGACAGGGCATGATTATTTGCTAGAAGCAATCAAAAACATCAAAGTAAAAGCACAGGTTATGTGGTATAAATATGATGTGTAAGCCTATTGTTTACACTCTGCAACCCAAGCTTCACAGCTGAGCTGTTTTAAGTGCAACCCCCCCCATCCCTCAGCCTCACTACTGCCCTGTTGGTGACCATAACAATTTTCCAGTTATTCAGTGAAAAAACAAAAGATTGTAAAGTGACATTTTATAAACACATTCATCCATTACCAGCATAGAAGACAATGTCAACTGTTGACATGAAATTAACTGGCACATGATTATTTAGAACAAAAGCTGGACATGGGTGAGTTAATGTAAAAGTTGCTTTTTAAAAACACAATCACTTCATGTTTCATTCCTTGACTGTAAAAATACATAATACCAGGTCCCCTTTTTCAGGTTGTTCATTATTCACATGGTTAATGATCTGAATGTTTACTGCTACCCTTTGTTACAGGTGTGTGTGTGTGTGTGTGTGTGTGTGTGTGTGTGTGTGTATGTGTGACAATGTAAAGCCCTGCGATAATCAGACAGTTACATTCTTCTGAAGCATTCGTTGTGTGTTGAATGTCTCAGCCAACTTCTCCAGCTCTGCCTTCAGTGTACTTGCTTCAGGTCGGTCTTCTGGCTTCTCACACAGCATTGACTTGATGATTAGTTTCTGCAAAAAACAACAACAACAAAAACAGATGTTTGGACCAACAATAATGAATGCTATCATCCTGCTATCAGTTAGGATATTAAGAATATAGTAATCTACCTCTTGGGGAAAAGTTGTTGAAAACTCTTGGGGGAACTTCTGATGTCTGGCATCATCTAAAACCTGTTATCCATGCAGTGATGGAAGGATGAAAGAACACGTTAACTTAACATGTATAGATGAATCTAATTATATCAAATGTTACAAATAAAAACAATATGAAAAAACAACTTCCATCATATCTGCTATCTACAGCAATTTGCTTTTCCTACATAGCATACTGCAGATAACACTACCAGTACTACTGGGGCAAAAGGTGTAAAACAGGAAACATGCACACAGTCTTTTTGTCAGATTTATAAAACCCCATGTACGTCTGTTCCCACGCGTCTTTTCCTCACACACCTCAATCAACCTAAAACTGGGCGCACATGCTTCAGCTGTCTGACCATGCTTGACACACAATCTACTACAGAGGAAGAGGAAGCATCATTTTACTGACTGTGAACTTCAAGTAATGACTGATCAAACAGATGGATGGACAAACAGTGGAGGCATCAGCCACAAAATGAAGCATCGAACTGAAAACAGACCTAAAAGACTGTGTGCAGGGTACACATGGTGTTAAAAGATGTGTACCAATTTTTATGCGTTCGGACACCGGCATAGAAATTGATGTAAGTGCATTTTTTGGTTTACACATTTGGCCCCTGGTGTATGCTTTACTGGTTTCTTATTTGTATATAACAAAGATAAGCCTTTGTAATATAGAATAGAGTGTAGAAGAATAGATGTTTTTTGTCATTGTTTCTGAAGCAACGAAACACAGATAATGTTGTAGTGACAAGTCGTTTGTCAAGCTTTACTGGCAACACACAATGTTTGTGAAAGACTCACCTCAATTCTTTCATGACCTGTAGCAATTCTCCAAAGGAGTTCAAAGTATATCAACCCCAGAGGAAATATGTCCACTTTCCGGCCATAGTTCTTCCTCTTCTGTCATAGAAATAAACACAGCGCTGAAGAAAGCTGCCTTATGTCGTCCTTTCAATAATACCTTTTTACTGCCGAAATTTGCAACTAAGACTTGAAATAATGCATTGGCATAAAGTTGTAACAAGTTTGATGTATGCACTTTGATTTCACAACTCTCACTAGCATCAGGGGAAGCTGAGCTTCAGGGAGCACTGTTAAGTGTAGTTAGCACATATGTAGTCTACCTATTTCAGCTCATGAGAAGAGAACATTTGTAAAAACAAGCACAGAAGAATTAGTGTAGACCATCTCACTTGTTCAGGAGCCATGTAAATTGGGGTTCCTTTGTTTACTGTTCTGTCCATCAAAGCATCATCGTCATCTCTGGTGACCAGACCGAAGTCCCCAATTTTCGCTTTTCCATCCGTTCCAAACAGGATGTTGTCAGGCTTATTGGTGAGAAACAAGAACAGAAATTTCAACAAATACACATCTAGTGCCTCACATGATGATCAAACACATGGACAAGTGAACTCAAAAGAGATATACAGGATAGGGACGATAAAATACTGGATGTATTGCGGATCACAATGAAAAACACAAGTTTTTTATTGCAAAGTCATTTTCGGGAGAAACTTAAAAACGAAGTCCAGATCGCTCTCGTGCAGTCCTATATCGATTCCCTGACGTATTCTGAACGGCTGAAGTCATGACTTGCACACTGAAAACATGTTTAATTGGATATGTGTGTATATGCTATGGAAATGACTGGGATATGAGTATATAATAATAATAATAAAAATAATAATATTAACAACAATAACAAAGGAAAGGAGACCTTATTTCCAGTGCTTCATTTGCTTGTTTTTATATGTGTGTACCATCTGTGATGCAATACAAATACTTGTTCACTAAGAAAATGTAAAGTGATTTCAGTATCTTTTCGTGCAAACGTATTTATTCACTGAATTAAGGTTATAGGAGTACTTTTGATGATTATCGAGATAACATAATGAAACGCAATTATGTTGGACAGGATATTTGTCAATTGAAATTTACATATCTTCCCATGCCTACATAAGGTAAATGATTGACTAACAATATCTAGTTTGAGGAAGGATCTGTCTCGGGCTGTTGGTGGGGCCTCATCAGGGTAAACCAGAGGACATCAAATGCTCACCTTCAGGTCTCTGTGGATGTGCTTCATGGAGTGAATATATTCGACTCCAGTAACTATTTGCTGAGCGATGTTTAAACTTTCTTCCTGCCTCTTGGAATGTTGCAGAGACTGACCGTTCTTCTCACGGATCCATGCTGTAAGTGTGCCATCACATAACTCCATCTGAATATAAAGGTACTTATATTTAGATTTATATGGAAACCTGGGAAGAAAGAACAGAACAATTGATTTAATTGCTCTACTTTAACTAGAAAACCAGTACGCCATTCATGTTCACATTGAACACAAGAGCATTGGACTTACTGGGTAGAGTTGTATCCTGAATCCTCCATCCAAAATGTGTAGTATCTGACTATATTAAGGTGGTGGAGGTCCGATAATGTCCCCACCTCTTGGAGAGATTTCCTGATCCAAAAAAGAATATAATTCACTGAACAAAACACTGCACATGTAACTATGCACATTGACACCTACTGCACACTTACTCTTCACAGCAGACAATCTTTACAGCGTAGTCCCTTTTCAGCAGTTTGTTTCTTGCTTTGTAAACCCAACCATACCCTCCACTGCCAAGACACTCCATAGGATCATACTCTGAAGTAAACCTGTTGAGATTAACACTACTGTTTAGGCAAAAAAAGTAGAAAACATAGAAAGTGAATTTTTGATTGCACATCACTTATTGGGAGACAGATTTGAGACCACGTCAGTATAAAACACACGCCACATTGTAAATCAAAGCTTATTTTCATACCTGGACTGGGTCTCATTATGATTTGTTTCCAGTTTCTGGCCTTTCACAGCAAGCTTAGAGAATAAAAGAATACAACTGATTATCAATTTTGAGTCCTGCTCTGAATATCTGGTTGTTTACACTTTAAGAATTAGGAAACACAACATGTCACCTGCCAGGCAGATTATCAGAGGGTGGATTTCTCTTTTAACTATCACAGTTTTTAAGGTTGTGATGAAAAGCACAAACCTGATCCTTAGAGGAGTTTGATGAGCTGCTCCATCGTCCTGAGCTACTTGTATCAGTTGCCTTGCTTTGTGAAGATTCGCCAGACTCCCTAGGAGAACATGACAAGAGACCTGAGTAAAGTGTTTGCAGTGTTAAACTCCACTGTCTGTTTGAACAGTCGGGTCAGAAAGTGCCTTACAGGGAAGCTGACATACTGCTTGGTGTGTCATCTTCAGTTGACCTGACAGACATCTACAAAACACAAGAAGGTGGTTAACTGTTACAAAGTGACATGTTCATTTATTAAAAGTCCAAGGTTTCAGATATGGCCTGACCTGTTAAAGGTCATTTCACACAAATGGGATGCAGCATATCATCACTGCTGACTGCTGCTCAAGAGTATTCACTTTATTGGCATCTCTGAGGTTCATTTTTGTATTTGTTAGACTAAAAAATCTAAGACAGTTTATTAAAAGTAGCCACCTCATCCTTTGCATGCATATCCTTGCTGAAACTACAGGGAGTAATACTATTGTCCTTGAGCTACATATTGGTAATAGGAGACAAGACGAGCAAGGGCTAGCTGATTAGCATGCTAACAAGGGTTGACATCTCTGCGAACACAGGAGACAGACGTCTTTGACATTCAGTAATGTCAAACTGTTCCTTCCTTACATTCCGTTTGATTATATACATTTTCTGAGCGATTTACACTAAAATTCTGACCATAACGCACACAATGCACCTTTAAGTCACAGTTCAGGTCTTTTGATGCACAAACGCACCTGTACCTGCCACACTCCATATTACGCCACACAAACGCAGAAATACAGACCCTGCACGGTTGAGAACAAAAACTTTCTTGTGCTTACAAGCTGCAACTGGTGTGCTGCAGTCTTTTTAATATCTGTCATTAGTGCAGATTTTTGTTTTGCCTATGAACATTTTTTAACGACTATGAGGAAACAGACCTGAGCCTTGGAAGGGTTTGATGAATCCACGAATACTATTGAGTTACTTGTGCTCATCGCCTGCATTGATGATTCCAGGGACTCCCTGGAGGAATAAGAAGAAAATGAAAGATAAAATAAGTGAAGTGAGTACAACTTCCTCAGTATTTAACTCAGGGACATGCTCTTCCCTAATGGCAAAAGGTGCCTCACAGTGGAGCTGCAGCCATCTGTGGTTCACCATCTTCGGACACCATTGATCTGAAGGAAACCTAAAAATGCACAAAATTTGGGGGATTTTAAGGGAATGGCTTTCAAAATAAAAGCATGTAGGGTGTGGTGAACATGGTCCGTGTAAGTCTGCCAGACCACCATTAGCTGTCAGTTTATTTGGTACATCAAGCTAAAACTAGTGCAAGTTCATACAACAGTCGTGCCATAAATCAGTGCATGTGTGTATTTGTCATAAAGTAGAACAGAAAATATCAAATACCTTGCTGTCCCAGTCTGACTGTTCTTGAAGAGCAGACCAGGCCAACCGAGCTGCATTTTGCTCGGCTTCCTTCACAGTCTTACCCTCAGCCTCAGGGTATTCCTTATTGTTGATCACTAATTTGTAGAAAAATCTGCAATGTGCATTTAAAAGAAGGAAACAGTTTAAATCATTGTGTTCACCTTTGAATATCGTTTACAACTGGACTGATCGATCGAGAGTTAGCGTTGAGTCTCAGTAGTATTTGTCCAGGTCAAAGAGGTTCAGGCTCATACTCACCGCAGGTTATTAGGTGGACCAATCCTCCTCACTTCAGTGTATAGAGGGCGGCAGTTTTTTTTCTGACAGTAGTGGTTGACAATTCCTTTGTAATTTGTCTCTGTAAAGCTGTTGTCGAAGCTCACGCTGAGGCATCCTGTCTTATCGCTGTAATAAACAGGTAACATGTCACACTGATGAAGACAGGATGACTGAACAATGCATTAACATCGTCATTTACTCACCAGAGATCAGAAACATTATGTTGACTTGACGTATGGTTGCGATTCTCGTCTGAAGTCTTGAAAATGTAAAGAAGAGTAGAATTTTGAGATGGCTCACGCTGGTGAATGTATGACGCAATACGTTTTTTGGCCTATGATTAAGCCACATGTGTGTAACTCACCTCTGTAGTTTTATTGCCACATATCGTATCATACACAAGCTTGGCTGCTGCCTCCTTAGCATCCTTCTTTGTTTTCCCACTTGCAGCTGGATACTCCTTATCACCAACCTTGTAGCTAAACGAACTAAGACCATGAAAAAACTTTTATTTAATGCATTTTAAAGGTGTGACAAAATAGCAGAGAATTTGGATGCAGTTGGGAAACTTACAATGCATCATATAATCCCACTCTTGTCGTCTCCACAGCCTTTATAGCCACCCTGTTCTTGTGTCCATATTCATTGAGCCAACACACGTAGTTCGTTTGAGTGATGCTTGTCTGATGAACGGGGGCAGTCGACGCTTCTGCTGACTCTTCTGTCTGTCAAGATAACAAACAAACATCAAGAAAACATCTGCCATCAAGTTCCCTTTTACTTTTAAACACCCACAATCCAAGAACTGTGATCTTACCGAGTACTCCATCAACCACTCCAGGGCATTTTTAGCTGCGTTTTGCTTGGCTTCCTTCTTGTTCCTCCCCACACCCTCAGGATACCCTTTCCCATTCAGGACTGCCCTCTGGGTGAATCTGTGCAGGAATCGTCACATTGTCGGTGTGCATTAATGTTGACAGGGAATACTGTTGAAGCTGGAGAGGATTCAGTTGCATGTATCGGAACCTCACTACCAAATTCATACTGCAGGAGGTGATAATCATCCAGGCTGTGACTCAACCAGGATATTGAAACACTGAAGCCATGTTCAGTTGTTATGACATTCATAGGCTGAAACTCCCTGACACTGTACATTCTACAGGTACTTCTACTCAATTATGTTTAGTGCCACTTTATGCCCCTCCTCTGTCACCTTACCTGACCGTATATTACTTTTTAGGCCACATAGCAGAATTGATCAGCTGCAGTTAACCCCCTGTGTTCTGGGGTGGGTGTAACGGTAAGACTATGGCCCTGTGCAGTTTAAGATCCTCCCATACACCTTCATGTGAATAACAAATCTGTCATCTGTGGAGGTCTCTCTTCAAAATGCAAGTAAAAGCTTTAGCTGTGTAGCTGTTTAATCCTACAGTTCCATTTTAGAAAACATATTTCGACTTTCTGTAGTTGGATGTCTGAGTTGATATACCGGCCTCCTCCCAAATCCTCTAGGTGACTGACTTCATTCTGTGCGCATTATCTCGACACTGAACCACCACCTTCACCAGCATAGCCAAACAAACACCGAGGGGTGAACAACACACAGAGACTGAACTCACGTCCTGTCATGGTCAGGTCCAACAGAGCCGAGGTCCTCGTACTGCGGCGGCCCACACCGTGTTCTCTGAGCATACTCGTTCAGTCTAGCGACGTAGTTTACAGTTTCCATCATAAAAGACGATGCCGGACTTTTCCCCCTTTCCCTTCCCGTCTTCACTCCGCTGCTCGTCCTGCGCACTGCCGTGCTCTGTTTCGATTCGTCTGACTGCTGATATTTTTAAGTTTCGTTTTCCGACGAAAGACGTGTGTCACGTGATTTAATTTCACCTGGACGGTCAACACTGGATCTGATCATCGACACCCACCTTAAAACGGCACAATAAATAAATAAATAAATAAATAAATAAATAAATAAATAAAATTAGGAATTAAACTACTCAATGTCTGCAGATATTATTTTTGTTACAGTCTGTCCAGTGGTGCGAGCAAAGTGTTTCAGGGTGAGGGCAACATTTTGAAAATTCCCCCCACCCCCCAACACATATATGTGATACCTAAAGCATGGCTCAGATGTTTTGTTTTTGGCCCACTGCAGTGCAAGCAACACTGCCAACATATGACATCTGCTGCACACTTGGATGCTCTGTTACTCTCTTGGATGTACCCTGTAATAGTTTTATCCATTGGAAGCAAAAAATCCCACATAATCTTGCTAAGATCGGGCTGTTGGGTGCAATGGGAATGTGCAAACTCTGCATTTGAACCCAGGTTTTTTATATCACCTTGGCTTAGCTTTGACCTAAATGTAAGACCCGGGGAAGAAGATGCAAGGATGATGATGAACTTGCCTGTGACAGAACTGATCTGGTCATTTTCACATGCCAGTGTTTCCCTTTTCACTTCAGATTTTGACATCGTTTCCTGTCACTGTTGTAGCCCTGTACATTACCGCCTCCCTCTACACCAAGTGCAGACCAGATCAATTTCTCCTCCTGAATAATCCTGTCTGTCTACCACAACCAAACAAAACTAGACTGCACAAATCAAAACTCTCATTACATGTTAGTAAGAGAGGCATTTTCATCTATTTGAAGTCCTGAATTATCAGTCCTCATAAAAAAAAATCATAAACTGCCTTTGCTTTTTATTCATCCACCAGTCTGTGATTAAATGCTGAGTCCTTACGCTCAAACTTGAAAGCTTCCCCATCAAAATAACAAAAATGACAGTACACTTCTAATACTAAGTCTAGTCTTGACTTTAGATTGACGCTAAAATAAGGCTGTATCCATTTCATGCTCGATCATGCTGTGGGCACATGAACACTCTTAGTACATGCACTCGCTGCTTCTCTGTCCTTTCTGTTAGAGAATTCTCACATAAACATTATTTTTGTGTTTTACAGTAAAACAGTGTCTAGAATTTGAAAATGCATGTGATTGAGTCATCAACAGAGAAAAAACTGGCATACAAAAGACTGAAATAAACTCACAAAACATGAAGGTACAGTTGACAGTTTTAATATTACTGGTTTCAGTATCTTTGATTTAGGCCCTGTATTACTTGATATCACATTAGATTCAAATTTCACCCACCCCTACTTCTGCCATAATATAACAAAAGGTAGCGGTAGTACAGAGAAATATTCAACAGTAGAAAAAAACAACAACAAATGTTTCTCTACACTGTATGACAGTTTCATTCATATGACCAATAGATTTTTTAAAATCTATTTACAGTGCAATATTCATGGTTCCTTCTGATTCAGAGACCCAGGGTTACATTCTTGTTCAAAGTAAACATAAAACATATGATCATGTACAGTATCTCTTGGAGAAAAAACATATGAAAGCCAGACCTGGTTTACATGGATGAACAAACAGAATGAACTTGTGACAAGTGTAAGCTTCCCAGATGGATTCCTGTAGTATTTCATATCAGCCTGTGTCCTACAGTAATTTATTTTTAAGGGTAATGATCTGGCCCTTATTCAGACAGACTGTACGGGCGGTATAATAAATAAGGTTGGTCTAGGTTGTGGGTCTTACCTATGTAAATTCATGTAATGATGTGGTTTTAATGACTAAACTATAAAACGCGTTGCATGCATAAATCTGCCAAGCAAGACGTTCACATTGAAAAAGATAGAAATCTTGCACAAGGATACTGACGCGACAGATGCAGCAAAGTGAATGAACTGATTCATCAAACTATCCCTGACTTCTGTCCCACGATACTGTTGCAATAACGTTTCCATGTGTACATATGGACATGCAGTATGTATACAGTATATGGGTACGTATATGTACTGGTGTCCTATAATTTATTTTTTATCATAATTTATAATTTAAATATTTTTTTTTAATGAGTTCCTTTTGTATTGCTGTACAGCTGATCTTAATCATTGTTAAAAAGCCAATACGAATATGTTAAAAAAAAGAAGAAGAAGGACTCTGCTCATGAATGTTCAAGAAAGAAGCTCGACAGATGTGAATTCAGACAGAAGTTACTTTTAAAATCACGACAAACTGCACATCTCATTGACTGACTGTAAAACACCTAATATAAGGGTCCCCTTCATTATTCACATGGCTCATGAATTGATCTCCTGTCTGCATGCTGGGCATCCCTAAGCCAAACACAGAACCTTAAACTGCTGTCCACTGCCATGTGTGAGCATGCATTTGTTGATCAATGTGAGGCCCTCTGACGTGCTTTGTATGGCTCTGATGTTAAAAAGTAGTATAAGTGCAGTATGTCAACCCATTTCATATCAAAATCATATCACACAGACACATCTGATACATTGTTTTGTGCGCTGAATGTCTGAGCCCACGTGTCCAGCTCTGCCTTCAGTTTACTTGCTTCCGGTCGGTCTTCTGGCCTCTCACAAAGCAGTGATGTAATGATTTGATTCTGCAAGAAAATAACAAAAGCAACTTCTACTGAGATCTTTACACCAATAAAATCAAATGTTGGCAATCATTATGACTAACTGGCACACTGAGGGCTAAACTGTTCCATGTGGCAAATTAATTAGTTAGAGTAACAACAATATGCTTGATAAGAATATGATAATTTACCTCTTGAGGAAAAGTCACTGAAAACTCTTCGGGCAACTTCTGACTTCTGACATCATCCCAAATCTGGTATTCATTGCAGGCGATCAAAGGATGAAAGAACATGTTAGTCAGCCTGGAGTTTACTTATAAATTAAACGATGCTCTGTTGAACATTACAAATTTAAAAAAGATAAACTACACTAGGCAGATTAAAAAGTTAGCAATTAAGCTGCATCATATCCTGTATCAACAGTGATTTGCTGTTGCTTCATACCACACTGAAAAGAAACCAACCACTTTACACCGATCCCTGGTTTCTTATTTTTATATCTAAGTTCAAGGCCTCTATCATTTGTGTCATTTGTCCAACTTTGATGGCAATACACACTGTTAGGTTCTGTTTATGAAAGACTCACCTCTACTCTTTCATGACCAGTAGCAATTCTCCAAAGGAGTTCAAAGTATATCAACCCCAGAGCAAAGATGTCCACTTTCCGGTCATAGTTCTTCTCCTTCCTCTGCAAAAGAAAATATATACAGTGCTGACAAATTTTGCCTAATTTTATCCTTTTATTAGGATAGCATTAGGATTCGGGTTTTTTTTGCTTACATTTGCAATCAAGCTTTAAAATAATGTTCTTTTGGCATAAAGGTTTTAACATGTTGATGTATGCTTTTGAATTTTTACAGCTCAGACAGGTGAGGCTGTAATAAAAGGTTTTTGCGGGTATAGACCATCTCACCTGTTCAGGAGCCATGTAAGACGTGGTTCCTCTTTGCCCTGTTCGCTCCATCAAAGCAGAGTCATCATCATCATCTCTGGTTACCAGACCAAAGTCCCCGATCTTTACTTCTCCCTCCATTCCAAACAGGATGTTGTCAGGCTTGTCATTGAAAAGCAAAGACAGAAATTGAAACCAATCAACATGGAGCTCATCATGCCACAGAACGCATCTGTGGTTGAAACCACACAGCACGTGGCTTTAAGTATGTCAATTATTTGTCCTCAGTATTATCCTTTTGTTATCTTGTTAATCATGTCTAGGTACAGAGAAAAAAACAAACATATTCTTCTAATGTAACACACATTCCTGTCCTTATCATTTTGTTCAATGTAATCTAAATGCCATTTCCAGGTACCATTATGTTCAAGGGTTTATTAACATGACCGTCCAAATACTGTGGAAAGCTTCATCAGTCCTAATCACTATTGCAAGAAAGTATTGAATTCTGGCCTTAAAAGTGAGCAGATACTAAGTTGAGAAATAACTGATAGCCATTAGAGAACATTTATTTAGATTCAGTCATTCATAAGGAAGATGAACAAAGTCACAACTCCAGCCAGCTCGTAATACTCAGTCTACTGTTTGACCCTGTTCACTCTGCCACAAACCAACTCTCCCTGTCATTCTGGTTCCAGCCACTCCCTCCTTCAATAGACTGAATCACCTGCCCTGTTCACGTTTGGTATCAACATGCATCCCGAGGGATCCAATCACAGGTGGATAGCTGTAAATAAAGGCGTGTACCAAGACGCACTGAGGACGCAGTCACATTCACTGCTTAACTCACATTCTTTAAGCAGGGTGCATACGCGTGTGTCCTGAGCCACAATGGAGGACTGTCTACTCAAGTGACATCCTCCGAGTGCCCAGAAGAATAAACCACAACAACAGGCAGACTTGATTGTCTGTTTCTACTAACCACTGAACTAGCAAATGCAGTACTCCCAGACTCTCTTCACAAATCACATAATTTTAGGTGTTGCGTTTCACAAACTTTGCAAAACAGTTATGGTAAACTGTAAATCATTCAAGCCTTAATGATAGAAATTCAGCATTAAATAGGATACATTAAATTGTTTCTTTCCTTGTAAAAGGTGTCAGAATGTCAAGTACTGAACTAATCTGTCTGGTCCTGTGTATAAGTGTCTTTTGCCTGCCAACATTTAGCAGCTGTTTGAACTGTTCCAGCTGATTTTTCCATTAACACTACATTAATTAAAGCTGAACACAGGCATTTTAACAACACGATCATCGTTATTCACTTCACTTCCATCCTACCTTCCATGTCTCCTAACAGTCTCTCCTAAAAGGCTTGTAATTCTTCTAAGCTATCACACCTTACAGGTTTAACTTCTACTTCCTGCCTGAATTGGAGACCTCATCAGTAAAAAAAACTTTCTGCCTGACACAATCTGCTATCATTAGTACTCTGCTGTAAAAACACACGATTAAGTGAGAAAGATCTTTTGTAAACTGGAGAACATCAAATGTTCATACATCTGAAGTTACATATTTAGCTTTTCTGTTTACTTGGCCTCAGCCACACACTGCAGAGTCTGGTCTCACCTTCAGGTCTCTGTGGATGTGCTTCTTGGAGTGAATATATTCAACTCCACTAACTATTTGTTGAGCTATGCTGAGACTTTCATATCTCCTCCTGGAGTCTTGTGGAGACTCAGCGTTCTTCTCATCAATCCACACTTTAAGTGTTTTGGTGTCACACAACTCCATCTGTATATAGAGGTACTTTGCAGGTGAATTGTCTGCAGACCTAGAAAAGTAAGATCAGAAAGATTATTTAATTACACTTAACCGGGAATAAGCATTAAAACACAACATAGGTGCACAACACTCACTGAGAAGAGCTGCAACTGTTAGATGAAATATCCCATTGGTATCCTGAATCCTCCATCCAAAATGTGTAGTATCTAACGATATTGAGGTGGAGAAGATCCGATAATGTCCCCACCTCTCGAAGAGATTTCCTGATCCAAAAGAGAACAAGAAAATGAATCAGTACGCAGTACTTGTACAAATACTGTACATGCTATGCATACTGGAACTGTACATCGGTATACTCACTCTTCGCGGCGGACAATCTTTACAGCGTAAAACCTCTCCAGCAGTTTATGTCTTACTTTGAAAACACAACCAAATGCTCCACTGCCAAGACACTCCATAGGATCAAAGTCTGAAGCAAACCTGTGAAGATTAATATTATTGTTTAGGCAAAAAATAAAACCTACAGAAATATGTTTGTGATTGCACATCATTTATTGAGAGAAGACTTAAAACCCTATCAATATAAACACCCCGAAAATGGATGTTCATACCTTGACTGGGTGGATGTCTCATTCGGACGACTTCCCGTATTCTTGTCTTTATCAACATGCTTGAGAATAAAAAAAGATTTAAAAGACTGAATGTCACTCTAATTAATAACTTTAATTATTTTACAAAATGAGGACATGCAATATGTCGCCCACCACCTCAACACAGCCATGGAGTACATTGTCTTTTGGTCTTACCACACTACTACTATTCTGTTGCTCTGTCCACATACAGATTCAGCAAAAAAAATAAGATTGTGTGCTTTTGTTTTAACTATCACAGTTCTTTAAGATTGTTTAGAAAAGGGCATACCTGACTCTTCTCCTTGGAAGAGCTTGATGAATCAGTAAATACTCCTGAGCCACTTGAATCCGTTGGCATGCTTTGAGACGACGTGAGAGACTCCCTAAGAGAACATAAAAAGAGGCATGAGTGTTTTCAGCATAAAGCTCTACAATCTGTTTTAATACTAGGGTCAATAAATGCCTTACAGTGAAGTTGGCGTAGACATCGTGGTCGGTACATCATCTTCAGGTGCAAATGGACTTAAGGGCATCTACAATTCACAAAAAAAGTGTTTTTTTTACATATGACACGTGCTCCAAATAAAACTGCTGAAAAATGATGGTAGGTAACATGAATTATTTGTCATATAAAACCTTTTATTTTTGTTATGTTTAACCACAAATATAAAACCAAGCTGAACAATAATGCAGTATTTCTCTTACTATACTGCTACTAGTCTGCTGTAGTCTTCACAACATCACATGGTGAGTGTAGATTTTTGCTTTAACTATTAAAATATATTTTACCTGAACTTCAGAAGTGTTTGATGGAGTGGTTACCATCTCTGAGGCACCTGTGTCCACTGGCATACTTTGTGACGGTGATTCTGGGGACTCCCTGGGGGAACAAAATAAGAGACATGAGGACAGTTTGCAAGTATTTAAGTTTATGGTCTGCTCTCCTACTAATGACAATAAGTGCCTTACAATGATGTTGATGGCATCGACAACGTAGGTGATGCACCATCTACGGACACTGTTGATCTGATGGACACCTTCAATGAAAAAAAAAAAATGTGTTTGTCTTGTTAGAGATACTTCAGTGAAACTGTTCCACTCAAAAGCCCGGGGTTGTCTTTTGTCTTGATGATAAAATAATAAGAAAAAGAACAACATACGTAAAATAACTGTAGATTGTTAGCTGTACCCGCTAAACTGCCAAATTGAGAAAATATTTAATGATATAAATTTGAGCATAAAACATCAAATACCTTGCTGTCCCAGTCTGACTGTTCTTGAAGAGCATACCAGGCCAACTGAGCTGCATTTTGTTGGGCTTCCTTGACAGTCTTACCCTCAGCCTCAGGATATTCCTTATTGTTGATCACTAATTTGTAGAAAAATCTGTGTTGAAAGGAAGTTCAGATAATTGCATTAACATTTTAATGCTGTTTATAACTGAAAATCAATCAAGGGTTATCATAGAGTCTACGTACTGTTTATTCAGGTCACAGAGGTTCAGGTTTATACTCACTGAGGGTTGGTTGGTGGACCACATCTCCTCACTTCAATGTATGAATGGTAGCAATTTGTTCTCCGGCAGTAGTGGTCTACAAGTCCGATGAAATTTGTCGCTCTTTGCCTACGTTTGTTGCTGTGTAGCTGTGAGTTAAGACCCAGGTTTCTTATGCTGTTACTGTAACAAAGAAGTTACATTTCACACTAATGAAGACATGACAATTAAATGATGCATTGCTGTCATGATAAACTCACCAGAGATCGGAAACACTTTGTTGAGTTGATGTTTGACTGTAATCTGTGGTCTAGAAAATGTTAAAAAGTAGAATTTTGAGATGGTTGATACAGTGGACTATGGCCTGCTGAATATGCACTGCATGCGACAGTATGCAGTTACCATGATTAAGCCAGAAGAGACTGGTGTGTGTGTCACTTACTTCTGTAGTTTTACTGCTACTTATCATATCGTATACAAGCTTGGCTGCTTCATTCTTAGCGTCCTTCTTTGTTTTCCCACTAACAGCTGGATACACCTCTTCACCAACCACAAAGCTACACCACCTAAGATAATAAAAACTTTTATTTAAGGTATTCATAAGTTGGAACAAAATAACTGAAAATTTAGATGCAGTTAGGAGACTTACTTAGTTGCATTATTTGGTCCAAGTCTTGTTGACTCCACAGGCCTTATATTCAACTTGTTCTTCAGACCATATTCATTGAGCCAACACATATAGTTTGTTGGTGTGAAACTTGTCTGTCAAGATAATAAAAAGTATTTTTATTTCTCATGACTTGGTGTTTTACCTTTAAATACCTACAATCCAAATAAACTACAGAATCTTACTGGGTCAACTGAGTCCTGATGTTCGTTGTCCAACAAGCATATAATGGCATTTTTTGCTGCCTCCCGCTTGGCTTCTTTCTTGGTTCTGCCCCTACCCACAGGATAGACCTTACCATCTAGGACTGCCCTCTGGATGAACCTGTAGAGGAATTGTCACATCATTAGAGAGTTAATGGGAAATTATGGTTGGGGAGTATTAAGTTACATGACTGGATCGGTATGGTAAACTGTGACCATTGGGGACACTAAGTTAGCCCTCTACTAGTATATTCATGTGCTTGTGTCATTTTCAATTATAATTGGGCCTGCATTTCATAGGCTGAAGATTTATTTATTGTCACACTACACTTCAAAGGGCAATATGGAAGAATTTTAGTTCAAAACGTTCAAAAATGTACTAGAATTTTGAAGACATGCCAGTTTTGATGTTAAAGACATTACAGAGCTACCAATTTAAGTTAGCATGCTAACCAGCTAGCTTCTAGATATTTTCTGCCTCAAGAGGTGACAGTTGGATAGTAAACATCACCATCAGTCCAGGCAGAGTCAGCTAACAAAACCGCTAGCAGCACAGTTAACCAAGCTAAGTAGCTAACAACCACTACAGCTAGCGGTTCCTCTGGTGATATCCTGCCCCCTATTTGTTTGGGGGTAATCTGACAGGTGGCAAGTCTTGCATATTGCACCTTTAAGTAGACCACATGTTTGAGGTGCTTGTGGCAGATTCTTATCATCAAATATTGCTATATGATATGATTAACGACAGAACGTGAAGAAATAATAGTTCTGACATGACGTTTATGTGTAATGTAGCACAGACATCTATTTAAGTTAGCATATAACCAAGCTAGCTCCTGTGCTAGCATCGTAAACACCATAACATGCTTAGCAATCAGAGCTCCCTAAACGGCTAACTAACGTTAAGCTACCTATTCACCTGTATTTGACAACATAGCTTCAATTATCAATTAAAGTATTCTGTCCTGTTGGTAAAAAATTACACCAAGTTATAACAAGAACCCCTCTATTGAACTTGAACCCCAATTTAGTCAGGTGACTTTACCACACTAGTAGTTGGCACTGTATGAGTTTTGTCATGACGGACGTACAACTTAAGTTTATGGATTATTCCTTTTCTATGAATGCTTCCTTGACATTTCCCTGAGCCATCCTTCCAATTTAAAGCAGCGCCATAATCACCCCTGTTACACTAGAATGGGGTACAAGGACAAGTGACAGAAAATGTCCAAATCTTTAACTCCGGGGCTACAAGGCCGCTGTTCTCATAAGGCTGCTCAGTGTCGCTCCCCACCCCATTTACAGGACCATTAGAAAAGACAACTCCCCTGACCGCTTGTCATGTCGGCCTACAACCCACAGGCAGCAGAAAACACCTCACCTTTTATCGAGATCTGGCCCAACGGAGCCGAGGTCCTCATAGTGCAGCTCACCGCGGGTTCTGTATGCATACAACTGCAGTTCAGCGACGCAGTTTGAAGTTCCCATCGTGCACTGACGCAATTTCAGCTCCAAAATACATAAAACTGCGAGAAATTAACAGTTCAAAATATCAAATAGTGTTTTTATTTCTCGTGTTGACGTCGCTCCGACTCCTTCGCGGTCCATTTCCGTCCTGTTTCCCCCTGACACGGATGAGTTTCGATTTCAAGGTTTGCGTCATTCACGTTACATCCAGTGGCGTTCACGTACAGTTTCAGGGTCGGGGGGCACCTCCGAAATGTAATAAACTATGATTCATTTTACATCCAAGTTCAAACCAGGTCTCAGTGCTATAGCTGGCTGTGGCATGGTCACAGGTGATCATAGTCCCTCAGTTGGTTTCCAGAAAAAGTCAGTTCCAAGGACCTTATTTTATTTTTCTACATTTCCTTTTAGACTGACCTGTCAGAACCATCTGAGATACATGCTGCAACACAAATATCCTGACTTCTGTCATCCATTGCAGCAGTCAGTGCAGACTCCTGGGAAAAGAGTCAAAACCTATTTCCTGGTTCACTGTCTTTATCCCATTTTACGGCCAGCATCTCCACAGAGCTCACACACACTTACCTTTGTTAACTTGTATACTGGAAATGCAGCCAAATAATCTCATCCATAGGATCCATTTATATACTCTTAGTGACACAGTTTTGTTCATTAACATATTTTTAAATCTGTAATTCCACTTTACTTACAGGTGGGTGAAACAGGTGGTGGATTTAACTGCTTCTTTTCCTGTCTGAGAGTGTAAACTTTATTAAGTTTTCCAGCAAGGTTTTTGAAGCTGTCATACTTTCAAGTCAATCACAGATTGAATATATTGTTTTCACAGAGAACAGATCACGGAAAATTCTTAAACGTTAAACATTTTTGCACACATTGCTTGGAGGTAAAGTAGCTGTCCAGCTCGATCTTGAAAGAAAATCCTCCTACATGTCACGCATGCAGGATGTCCATATCTGAACATGGTCATCTTTTGGAAATCAACAACAGAATTATAAAGCACAGGCCTTTGGCTCCTGAAGGTGACTGATTTAAATGTAAACAATGCAGATCATCAGCAGAGGATTCAGTGTCATCCAGCGCCTGCAAAAAATGTACAAATTATACAAAATAATACAGTTCATAGTTTACAGAAGACTATCACGTCCTGGTTGATGACATTTTATTTTCCGCTCATCCCATTAATTAAAAAGCAAACGGTGCAATGTGACTTCATTCTAAACTCATTTAACCATTTCCAGCATGGACTACAATACAACTCCAATTCAAAAAAAGTTGGGTCGGTGTGCTAAATAAAATCTGAATGCAATCACTGTCATCAAACAGTTTTCTCAAGTGTTCCCGTGCCAATGTAGTATTATTTTGTATACAATCATGTGTTTAACAAAGTGGTGAGCCTTTCCCCATCCTGGTTTGTAAAAGGGTGAGCCTTTCGAGGACGACCCCGTCATACCCAACTCATGGTACAAACACCTTTTACCAATGAACCTGTTCACCTGTGGAAGGTGAGAGTAGTCAGCAACTTCCCCAGTCTTTTGTTGTTCCTGTCACATCTTGTTTGACGCATGTTGCTGGGATCAAACACAGAATAAGCAGATATTTACAAAAATCTATGATGTTGATGAATTTAAACAAACTGACTATATTATTTGGTAACTGTCGAGTATAAAAGATTCTTTTTGTTTGACGGTGTCCCAACATTTTTAGAATCAGGGTTGCATTTTCAGTACCAGACAAAGTAATTACTGAGGACATGATTATTTGTTAAAAAGGAATCACGCTGCATTCCCCGATCATAAAATGCACATGTTTGTGTGTCCTTTCCCATCAATGCCACACAATGATGGTACATTTTGTCATATCAGTTCATGAACTGTTTATAAAAGTCATTCCCCTTGGATCTAAAGGCATGATGGGAGTTGATAAACATGACAAATACTCATGCTTGTGACGTGATGTGATTCTATTAGACACTGGCGCTGTCACGATGCACATTTCTAAGCGTAAGGGCACGAGTGCATTCTTCCAAGTCCATCTTTAGTTTACTTGCTTCAGGTCGTTCCTCTGGCTTGGGACACAGCATTGACTTTATAATTTGGTTCTGCAATAAAAAAGAACAACAAAAGGAGCAGCAATTGTGATATCCTTATCAGTAAATGCTGATACTGTGTTCAAGGCGCCATTCAACTCCATTTCATTTAGGCTGGCTTTACTTGAGCAACAGAGTCTTCTGTCTAATCTTCTATCTATCCTGCTTGATATTTGACCTTTTGATTAGTTTATACACATGCAGATACACATGTCATATCAACTTAGATTCACAGATGAACAAGTTATAACACTGCAAACCCTTGAATGTCTGTTTCATGTGTTTAACCTGGAAGAAAGACTGCTGCTATACCTCGAGGGGGAAATGTTGCAAAAATCCTTGAGGAGGTTTCTGGTTTCTGACATCATCCCAAATCTGTAATTCACACAGTGATAAAATGGAGGAAGAACATGTAATTGGCATGATACAAATTGATAAGCTGTCCAATAGGCCTTTGTCACATGTTTTGATAGGTCACAGTAGGAAAAACACAAGTGTAACTAATACTATCTTTAATAAATAACATTTTTGTACTACAACAACTACAAAATTGTCTTATTTTCTTGAAATTCAAAACAATTTGCTTATCTCTGAAACAAACTCAAAGCAAACCATATTTCTTAGTTAACAGTTAATGCTGACATACACCGTTCATCATGATCTCTGAACAACTCACATCTTTCCTTTCGTGGCCGGTAGGGAGGTTCCAAAGGAGTTCAAAATAAATTAACCCTGATGCAAATATGTCCACTTTTCTGTCATAAGTGTTCCTGGTCTTCTGTCATAAAACAGAAATACGATATTTACAAAAGGCACTTTAAATCTACAGCATCATCTATTTAATAATGCTGAAGACCTTTAAGTTCATCTTGCCTGCTCAGGAGCCATGTAAGACGGGGTTCCTTTGTACACTGTCCTCTCAATCAGGTTCTCAGCATCGTCGTCATTCTCAGCAGTGACCAGACCAAAGTCTCCAATCTTCACCTCCCCATCTTGACCGAACATGATGTTGGCAGGCTAAACATGGGAAAGAAATAAACAACTTTCGAACACACATTATGTTGATGTTCCGACCCCACAACTACTCAGTAGTGATTATCAAATTACTTGAGTACTCAAGTATTTATGGGGCAGACCATGGGCATCTTCAAACAAGCTTCCCGTTCAATCTCAACAACACACCGTTAACATTTCATGACTGCATCCTACATGCTTGTAGTCAAAGTACGTAAGTAATAAAGTAGTCAAAACCGCATCTGCGGTAGTTCCCACGACAACTGGTGTGTCCTAGGAGAAATTACTCAAATCATAATCGCCCATGTTCAAACTCTGCCTTCATTTTAATCTTAACAACACACCTGGATAAATTATTAATTGATTCACTACGTCTCACCTTCAGGTCTCTGTGGATGAGATTCTTGGAGTGAATGTACTCGACTCCCCTGACTATTTGCTTAGCAATTGTTAGACTTTCTTCTCTTCTCTTGGAGTCTCGCAGGGATTTCTTCACATTCTGAATATTCTTCTCATCAATCCACACTCTGAGTGTTTTGCTGTCACACAGCTCCATCTGAATATAGAGGTACTTTATCGAAGAATCACCGGTCGACCTTGATGAGTCGAAACAGAAAAACCTCAACATGACACTCCTTTACATTTAATAAAAAAAAGCATGGTTAAAGATTTTAAGAAGAAAGTATGGTACTTACTGTGAACTGCTGTCACTGTCTGTTGTACTGTCCTGTTGGTATCCTGAATCCTCCAACCAACATGTGAAGTATCGGACAATATTGCAGTGATGAAGGTCTGACAATGCTGCTACCTCTCGAAGAGATTTTCTGATCCAGAGCAGAACAAGAACATGGCTCATTTAAGAATCATTCAACTCATTTTGCACTGCATCTAAAATCTAAAAAAAAATCTAAAAAGAAAAAACCATGCAAAAAAAGATGTCCTTCTCATTTAAAGGCATACAATGCAGGATTTGTCAGTTGTCTAAACAAACTGAATCAAGCCGAACCAGCATACATGTGTACATAGAAGTGCCAAGATCGAAACCAGCAGTAGTCAAGCAAGCTAAAGAGTGAGTGAAGACTGGGAGCAACATTGTTGGGTTTTTTTTGTTTTTTTAATAGAGTGCAGACCTTGTGCTGTTATTGCCTGGTGACTACACAATGTTGTCTAAAGGGTAACACTAGAAGTCTATGTGGACAAAGACACATCCATGATAGTCTATGACAGTCTATGATACATTATTTTTAGAAAATCCTGCACAGTATACCTTAGAAAAAGGGAAACAAAATGAAACATCATTCATACTTGACTTACTCTTTGCAGCGAACAATCTTTACAGCAAAATACTTATGCAGCAGTTTTTGTTTTGCCTTGTAAACATGACCAAAGGCTCCTTTGCCGAGGCACATTATGGAGTCATATTCGGACTTAAACCTGTTGAGATTAAAACAAGTACTGCTGAGACAGAAGGGTGAGTATGCATGTATACTATAAATATACAACAGTCTTCGTAATTGTATATATATATATATATATGTGTGTATATCAAAACAAAAAGAATGCCGACAACGTTGCCAAAAATCATGACAATTTTTATAATTACATGTTCAGATTTTTCCTTACCTTGAGATTTGTGACTTGGTTGCTGGTTTCTTACTCTGAGTGTTTCCCTTATTCTTGTTATTAAAATTGATTATATCCTTAAAGAACAGAGTAAAGTAATGATACAAAGATAAAAATGTTAAAAGTAAAAACAACTATTTTAACTTGCTTGATTAAAATCTTCTTACTTTACCTCTTTGCTCCTGCAGGCATTTGGGAAATTTGCTGCAATTCTAACAAGACAAGAAACAATTGCAATCAGCACTAACACCAGGTGAAATATTTATGTCCTGTAGCTTCACAGTGGGTCTCAAAATATGGCTTACCTTATTTTGGGCTTCACATCAGGACTCTGAACCTTTGTAATAGGAAGTAGAAAAATACAGCCAATTTTATTGAAGCAGACATACAATTAAATTAAAAATAGTAATGCATTTGCTTAATTGATTTCTCTCAACTGTGAAGTTAAACATCTTGTACCAAAAATTTTAATTAAAGCAATTTAAGTTCATACAAGTTCTCCAGTTGACTGAGCGTTGCAGACTGATGAACCGTAATTGTATTTGAGGATTACATAGGAAGTAACTGACCTCATCCTTGGGAGGATTTGTTGAATCAGTGAAAACGACTGAGTCACTTGAAGCCGTTGGCACACTTTTTGATGTTGTGTTGCAGGACTCCCTTGGAGAATACAATGAGACACATTAGTAGAACATTCTCAACATCAGACTGTTCTATCTGTTGTAGTCCATGGTCAGCATCTTACTGTGTGCTTGGTGGTGAGGACAGCCCGGCTGACCCAGCATCATCAGATACTCCTGACAAGAAAGGCGCCTGAAAGCACAAAGGCGTATCCAGCTGTTACATAGTAACATGTTTTAAACTAAGTGATGCTCTCTGACATAAGGTCCAACATTAGTGTAATATCATTCACAAAACATCGATGTGATAATCAATCATTGTCATGTTTTATGATGATGAACCACAGATGCTCAAAAAACCTTGTGGTGCCACAGCTTCCACTTCTATAAAAGACTAGTTTAAACACAGGAACGCATCAACGTTATGACATACAGCTTCACATAGGAGTTGCCAGTTTGTCTAATTATGTTCACCACATCTTTAGAAGCAAAATCAATATGCACTCCATTATACATGTGTTTGCACACAAAACCATTGTAAGTTTGAAATGCAAATTACATTTAAAATGAAAAGACTGGGTAATAACTTCAATGTTCCTCTTGTTTTTAACATCAGGAGGAATAAGTGTTGATGATGTTGAGAAGTTGTTTTAAACTTGTTGTGAAGCTTGAACTGTTTTCCCTTTACCACATTAATTCTGATGTATTTGACACAAATTGTTTGTTTTGATATAGTGTTCTCAAAAAAAGCGTTGTAAAGGAAGGTAAGAAGATGCTCAGGTAAAAGGCCCAGGTAACATCAACAAACTTCGTTCGTGGATTAAAAATAATAATTTATCATAACAAAACAGTTGTTAATGTTGTTTACCTTGCAGTCCGAGTGTGACTTTTCTTGAAGGGCAGTCCAGGCCAGCTGAGCTGCATTTTGTTTAGCTTCCTTGGCACTCTTACCCTCACCCACTGCATATTCCTTGTTGTGGATCACTAATTTGTAGAAAAATCTGTGTAGCCAGGGAGGGCATTTTTAGATCATTATGTTAAGATACCTCTGTTATATCTATCAAGAGTGTTTATACAGTGTCTAGTTTCTATTCAGATTACAGTCAGCCATACTCACTGAGGGTTGTGAGGTGGCCCACATCTTTTCTCTAAGATGTAGTCATAGGAGAGCCTCGCTCTCTGACAGAACTCATTGACGCGTCCTATGAAATTTTTCTCTGTAAAATCTTCTCCTTTAGGTGTCACACTCAAGCTCTTTGTCCTATCACTGCAACACCAGGACATATCAGATTAAAATCAGACTAAACCTTTGATAATCAAACAGAATCACAACAATAACAGTGAAATGATGCGTTTGTGCTCACCAGATGTCTGACAGACTTTGACTTATTTCCTCCTTTTGTTGGCTTGATGCAACACTGTATTTCTCATCTCTAGACTTGAAAACAAAAACAGAATGATTAAGTGATTGAAGTTCAACATGCCAAACATTTGATACATTTACATTAACATTCATTCCAGTCAGGGAGAGGCATGCCAATCCTTTCCTTCCCTCTGACTTAAATTAAGAAGAAACTAATGTGTATTACTACTTACCTCTGCAACTTTAATTCACACATGCAGTAAAACAAAAAAGCAGTATAATAATCTTACGGAGTTAACAGGTTCCTCCAACAACCCTTTCAGGGCATTTTTAGCTGCGTTCTGTCTGGCTTCCTTCTTGTTCTTGCCAGCACCAGGAGGATACGCTTTACCATTCACGACCGCTCTTAGGGTAAATCTGAGAGGAAATGAAAAAAATCTTTTAGGAAAGATGACCAAAGAATGTGTCTTGATGTAGGATGCAAAATAAAGACGTGAATCTGCACACTTGATGGACATCCACAAAGGTGAAACCATTGACTGGACAGTGTTGGACTCCCCTTCAGCCCTCATCAGGATACTAAACGTGCCATTACTGATTGTATACAGTAATTTTTCACTAGTTAAGTTTTCACCTGTGTCCCTTGGCTGGTTCGTTGGTTGGTTTATCAGCAGGATTGCACAAAAACTACTAAACAGATTTGGACCCATCCTCCAACGAAACTTGGTTGGAGAATGGGTCTCAGCCCAGAACAGACCACATTAAGATTTAATGTGGATCCGGGTAAAAGGACAGTTCGAGGACAATTTTTCTCACTTGTCGTTTATGTTAATTTCTCAAGGAATGATGCTTGGATCTTTATTACAGAAATCAGATGCAATAAGGTGGCTGGTACAATTTGATGTGGACACAAATACAAATCTGGATCCAGCAGATTTCAGGATGTTGTATTTGATATCAGATATGGCTCGACTGCATTGATGGGGACTGTTTGGCCTCGACAGAAGTATATGCTCAACTGACTGCCATTCTAGTTTTACTATATGTGAACAATAATGTGGGGTGTGCATTGCTATCATATTTTCACATGAGCACTATAGAGTTGGTAGTCTTTTTTTGTACCAATATTAATACTATTCTTATAACAGGCAATTCAATCCAACAGACTGTTCAAACAATGCTTAGGTAACATTTTGAAGTTCAGCACCCTTGCTTCTACTACAGCCTGATTTGACTTGGTGTTACAAGCATACCATTTCATTTAACGGTTTCCTACTGTTCAATTTTTTCCACGGGGTTTTTCTACATATGCAGGAAACATATCAAATCGATTTTGAGGGAGCACGATGTCAACTTCTGACAATACTGTCCGTTAGTGGCTAGAAGTAACATAATGAATACACCCATTTCCTATTTTTTTTCCACGAACGTCAACCATGGGAATGTACCATCCTCCCGTCCAATATGGGTCCGTCCCAGATATATTCAAATCCCACATTCTCCTATAACTTCACATGACATAAGTCCGAGCAGAGAATTGCTGCAACTCACGTTTTAATGTGATCCGGGCCAACAGATCCAACGTCCTCAAAGCACAGCAGCGACCGTGTTCTCTGTGCATGCTCGTTCAGTTTAGCCACGTAGTTTTCCATTTCCATTTCAAATTAACCCGAAAGTCCGGATGTCAACTTAAACTACATACAACATAAGCTAACATAGTGCAAATTTAAGAATAGTGCATCCTTTTTTCTGTTTCCAGCTCGACTCAGCAGCGCCGACTTTTCCTTCAGCCTTACTGCCCGAGTGAGTTTCGTTTTCTCGGTAAACGTCATGCAACATGGCAGCCTACATGGGAGCTACATCTTGAAAATATCAAAACAGTTTGAGTCAACAGGAGCCAAGGTGGATAATTCACCGCGGATATGATACAGACGTGGGTACGGTTAACGTACAAAGAGTAAGAACAGTAAAAGTGACGTATTTGTTTTTAGCTAGCAGCTGAGCTAAGTGTTAATGTAACTTACTCTGTCAATAATTATCTTGACGGATATCAATATTTTTTTTTACCAACGTCTCCTTAAAATGCTTGTGGCGTCGGTAAAATATGTCTCTGCCTTTTCCTCACTCTGTGAAAATGGTTATTTTGCCAGCGTCCTCCAACTACAGCTCCCAAGAACTTTACGCAGCGCGCCTACTACCGCAAGGACTCACGGGAACTGGAGTTTTAAATCCCAATATTCTGGAAATCCTCAGGATACACAAATTATATGATGATGATGATGATGATGATGATGATAATATGAAATATAATGTCATCTTATATTTTCATGTAAATCAAACCCTAATCAATTTATTGTATTATTAGTATCTTAAATAAAATAATGAAGACAATATTGAGGCATAATTCTAAAAACATTTAATGAATACTAAGGTATGCAATTGCTCTTGAAACATGTCTCAAAAATCTTTGTACATCTTACGATAATATAAATATTAAACAGGTATCTGAAGTTTGCCACAAATGTTTTCAATATGTAAAGAAAAATGCAACACTGCCATCCACAAGCAACGTATAAAAACTGACATCTTTCTACAGATGGGTAGCAGATCCAAATGCCTGAACTTCTTCTCATAGCAGGTTACAAAATGCTGTCTGCACTCTTTTACACACTTAACGTTTCCTGGATCCATCATTTGTAACTCCTTCCTCACTGGGAACTACTGCACATATTTATTTTAAACAAAGTTCAGTCATGGTCTGCTGCTGTATCCCCTGGACAGTTAGAGCACAAGTCCTCTTCATCTGTAAAAAAGAAAAAGTTAATTATAATATAACTATATATTTTAAAAACGACAATAAAACTACATGCATGTCGCTATCTCTCTTACCATTATACGTGGTCCCACACCATATGCAATAAAAATGGACTCCTCTCAGATAGGATGTCAAAATTTGCAGTTTGTCAAAGGACTGAAACAGAAATGCACACATGAAATACCTATTAATTTTACTCTGGATCAATCATCACTGAATCCTACGAAATGCTACTTTATGCCAGTATGGTACCATAAACAACAGGTTTTTGCACCATAATGATGACTTATTGGTCATCACACACTTATTCGACAACAATATTGCATTGGCTTCATATGATAGGATTACACATTATATAACTTAATAAAGAAGGTAATGTAAATGCTAACAGTTAATTCCACTATCTCCTCTTCCTCCTCCTCCTTAGAATCATCTTCCTCATCATCAGTCTCTGCTTTGGGCCAGTACCAGTCTTCCCTGGGGACAGTGATGCCCTGAAAAGACAATTTAGGCAAAAGATTGTAAAAAAAAAAAAAAGATGTACTATAATGATGTAACATGAATGCAACTTGATGTAGCATTAGCACGTTGGTGCACTTATGAGCCTGTGCTATACCAATAATTCCTCTAACCTTCTGACTGTCAAGCTGTTCGCAGGCCCTCTGACTCCTTCTGAGATCCCCTTCAATCTTACGCTCCTCTCTCTCTGTCCTAACTCTTGACCTGGAATGAAGAAGCACAAGATTACAAACACAAAGACTATGAAATGTTCATATTGTAAGAAGGGACAATATTTGAGGGCATAGTGCGTATTACAGACAGCTGAAAACTTCACCTGAAATCTTCCAGAGATTTGGTCTCGTTCTGTTGTTTGGCTCGCGCTTTGTGTCGGTAATTTTCAAGTTCCTCCTCCGCTTTTCTTTTCTTCACCTCCTCCATTCCGATGCCACCTCTGTCTGAGTCATCACGTAAGGAAATGCACATGAACACTTGAAGACATCAGTTGTCATAAAATACACACAAAGAATGCATTACTTACCAGTTTTGATATTCAAAGGAATGGGCTCCACTCTCCCAGCTCCTGAAGAGACAACAGAGATGAACGTTAACACAGGCAACAAAGGAAAAGGAGAATAAAAATGACATGATTCAGGATGACTCAGGATGAAACTTGCCTTTCTTCCCCAGGCCTTGACCAGCTTTGTAACCCATTTTCTGCAGAAGTGCAAACCCTTTGTTCTCGTTGCTAATAGAGTTTTGTAAAGCTGCTTCCCTGCTCTCCTTCTCCTGCTCCTTGAAGGTCTTCTGGCGGTTCTTGACGTCCGTCTCCTTTTGCTGCATCTCCTTCTTCATCGCTTCTTTTACTCGCCTCACCATGCTGACACCTGGTTTTACATCTTGTCTGACGGACAGACACCACAGAGAAAGTTACTGAGATAAGACAACAATGATAGCCATTGTAAAAGTGGTGTCTGTAAGCTCTCTGTAAGACATATTCATAACTGACACTTTAAAGTCTGAACTTGACAGTAAGCTCTATTATGGGCTCTAGTCTGACAGTCGACACCATTAGACAAACAGTAGAAACATAAACGCTTACATTTTAGTGAGAAATGCATCAGACATGTAGTCTTCTTCCTCATCAGACATTATGACTGCGCAAAAGAAAGTAAATGTCTAAAAGAACAGTTAAAACTCTTAATTTATTATCCGGTTGTGCGTTTAGATTTGATTCACTGATGTTTGGTTCGTCCATGGATATATTCCGAGTAGCTACAAGGTACACAAAAAGTATACAGTTCCGGAGCTTCTGACAAATAAATCCGGAAATGATATTTACTTTGAATGCACCGTGGTAATTGGGGAAAAAAGAAAATACATAATGTGAAACATTTTTTTGTGAATTAACAGTACTGTCTCTACATTATTTCCTTGGTTTCACACCGGACAAAGTTTGATGCGACACCACCGATACTCGTCGTCATTCATCCAGGGTTGTCGAGACACAGGTAGGATGAACAATTTGGTTAAATATACCTCATATTTCTGGAAGGTGTTGTTACTGAGGTGTTTTGGAACAGCTAAATTATTTAAAATATGACGGTTCAAAGCTTCACGCTCGGTTTTGGACGAGAGTATGTTGCCGGACTTTAGCTTGTTCCGCAGAGGAACTAGCTAGCTTAATTTGCTAACCAGCTCGCCTATCAACAGCTGGAAGCTGGCAGCTGTCAACACAGAACAGCAGAGTATTAACGCTTCCCAGCTTTGACGTTTTAATTCGCAACGTTTCATACAACATGTATGCGCGTAATCAAAAACGCCTAAAGCAGTGACAGCTGCTATAACTGAATAATTACTAACATCTTTCGCTCAAGCAAAAAAAAAAGTCATAGCAGCTATGACTTTATCATTCACAGATGTTTGGTGTCTCAGATGCTTTTATAATGCTTTCCAGGTGATGAAAGGTTCTAATTGGATGAAAGGACGAATATCAGAGAAGAGACATCTACTGACAAGGCACACCCCTTAATATATCATTGCAGAGGTGAGGGTGTACAGCACCGTGTTTGAAGGTCCTCGTCATGGAGCTGGCCCACAGTCTGTTGCTCAATGAAGATGCATTGGCTCAGATCACTGAAGCAAAGAGGCCTGTCTTCATCTTCGAATGGCTACGCTTCTTGGATAAAGTGCTCGTGGCAGCAAATAGGGTGACTACTCAGATCGATTTCAGCATTGCTTTTCTGGGTGGGTGTCTTTAGAAGCAGCGTTATGTTATTGTGAGTTTATTTGATGGCAGGTGGATGTGAAGGAGAAGCAGAAGAAGCTGGTGGAGCAGCTGACGGGACTGATCAGCAGTGCCCCTGGACCGCCAACAAGAAAACTGCTGGCCAAGAACCTTGCTACGCTCTACAGCATCGGCGACACCTTCACTGTTTTCCAGACTCTGGATAAATGCAACGAGATCATCAAGAGCAAGGATGACACACCTGCATACCTGCCAACAAAACTGTAAGATCTCGTTTAATTGATGCATTGTGTATTCAGCTATTTTTTTGAATGCTTTCACTGTTTGATGTGATACACATTAGTACTAACATATAAGCTGTCTAGCACAGCTTTCAGTCACGATAATATACTGAAGGTCCACCTTCAACAGTATCAGCAGTTAAGCCAAATGTTAATCTGCAGAACTGACATTTTATTTAAAAGGAGGGGATTAAGTTTACATGAGCAGATTCTGTGCCGTGTTTCTTGCTGATATTAATGGAATCTAACAGCTGCAGCAGTGTTGTCCTAACATGGGTTTTTTGGTAGCTTTAAGTAACTGTTTTTTTTCCCTATACATAAAGATATGTTCGGAGCTTTGAGGTTAAATCTAGCTCATCTTGCTGGTTATTATGGTTAGATTTCATGTTATCAGTAGAAGCCAGTCACTTACAGCAGACTTGCAGTATGTAACAAATGTGAAAATATCTGAAATACAAAGAAAACCACACTTATCGCCGCTTTAAGATAATCCATTTTATTTCTTTAATGATTTGTTGTTGTTGCAAACAATAAAATATACTATAACTGTAATGCATACATGAACTTTTCCTGCAGTGCTGCAGTGGCCTGTGTTGGAGCTTTTTATGAGAAGATGGGCAGGATGCTAGGAAGCTCCTTTCCAGACACCATCAATAACCTTTTGAAGGCATTAAAGAGTGCAGAGGTATGACCTTTAAGAGGACAAAATAATGGATAACTAAAGAGATTTATTATTCAGTAATCCTCCTACTTTTACATTTACTTTGTTGATGCAGTCCCAAGGCAGAGGAGAGATCCTTCTCAGCCTGCAGAAGGTGCTTAACGGACTGGGTGGTGCTGCAGCTTCATGTCACAGAGATATCTACAAGAATGCCCGCTCTCTGCTCACTGACAGGTCCATGGCTGTACGCTGTGCAGTAGCAAAGGTTGGTCTTAGAAAAATATCTAAAGGAGCTGTGAAGGAGCAAGCACAAGTATATTAGATTTAGTAGGTGCAGCCTAAACATTATTATCATTTGTGAAGTTTCCTTGCAGTGGTATCAGATTCTGATGCAGCTCAGAACTGTTAGTACATAGTGTGATGTATTTGTGTAATGTGTTCAAACATTTTCTCCAAAAAACAAACTTCGCTCCAAAAATTAGTAGCTTGTATTTTCTGAATTTGTTAATGCCTCTTTTGTGGATTGTCAAGACTGCATTTCTTTTCTTTTCTTCTTTCTTTTTCTTCTTCATATTCTTTTAATACTTCAGCTATATTTCTAAAATAAAGACGTTCCCTGCACAAGCATAATATAAATATTTGCTAACAGGACTCCATCTTTCTTCTTCTTGCCTGATCAGTGTCTGTTGGAGCTGCAGAATGAGGCAGTTTTTATGTGGACTACAGAACTGGAGAACATGGCAACATTATGTTTCAAAGCCTTGGAAGGATCTAACTATGGTGTTCGTGTGGCAGTGGCCAAACTGCTAGGAACAGTCATGGCCACCGCCCTGATGCCCAAACAAGCAGCTGGTAGGAGAAAGAGTTGATTTGTGTAGCTTATGTTCAGCTCATTTCATGTTGAATAGATCCCTTCTTCACGATCTTGAAACTGTTTTCCTCAGTGATGCGTCAGAACGTGAAGCGGGCCACTCTGGAAGAAGTGCTGGAGCTAATGGCCACAGGCTTTCTACGCGGTGGATCTGGCTTCCTGAAGAGCGGAGGGGAGATGTTGAAGGGGGGAGGCTCTGTCAGCAGGGAGGTTCGGGTGGGCGTCACACAGGTGAGGTGAATCCTCGAACATAAGAATCCCAGCCTGCCTTGTCCTATTCAGTGTCTTAACACATGATCTTTCCCCCAACCTCCCCAGGCCTATGTGGTGTTCGTGACTACGCTTGGTGGTCAGTGGCTGGAGCGCAACTTTGCCACGTTCCTGTCCCACGTTTTGGACCTAGTGTCTCATCCACGGGCCACGCAGACCCATGTTGAGGCTGTGTACTCACGCCGCTGTGTCTCCTTCATGCTACGCGCCACCCTCGGGGGCTTACTTGGAGAGAAAGCACAAATTGCAGCCGGCAAAGAAATCTGCCAAGCCATCAGCAAGCAAATGAGGGCTGTGGGTAAGGAGGATGGGGGGGAAATATCACGGTTCAGAGCATTACAGAGTAAGTACTCATCCATTATTATCACTTTTAATTCGCCCCTTCATTCATTTTCTAAAAGTCTTGCATGGTTTGCGCTTGTGTTGCATACGGAGATGGTTTTTCATTTCGGTCTTCTTCTGTGTGCGGAGATGGCTTTCCCTCTTTCTGCTCTGCCTCTTGCTTTCTGCCTTTGCTTCTTCTGGGTCACACTCCTCTAATCTTATTTTTTTTCCACATTTTTTTCTAACCACAAGCAGCATCATAATGTCATGTAACATTATCCGTTGCCAGCTCAGTATTCGAACCACTCATGCTTGCATTACTGCATAGCCTCCATGGCCGTTTGCCTGTGAATTCACATTCTGTTATTGCATTTCAGTCCCCTAAGGAGCAGATAACATAACTCTTTCTGACTGTTGACATCTGGCTAACCCCAGCAGAAAAACTGCATGTGCCACTAAACTGACTCATCATAAGAGCAAGCCATTCCCTCCCCCCACAGCAACAAGACAAAATATTTGCGAGTTTGTTCATTGTTTAGTTTTATTGATTTCAGTTCCTCCAAATTTCCATTTTTGTTCTGCTTCACAACAACACATGGATCAAGTTTATAATCACCTTTATCTCATTCACAAAGGATGATTCTTACTCTGATTTGCTTTGCAACCCTTGAACTGATGTAAAAACGTGTCAAAAATGCGTTTTTTGGTTTGTATTGATGTTAAAATAGAAAATGAAAAAACATATGGAAGGTCGTGTCCTGGGCTCTTCATTACACTTGCTGCTTGTATGTTTTCCAACCAGCTGGATCTGTGAGACAATGGACAATTATTTCTGCTAAAAGTAATTTGGAAAACATTTCCTGGAGCCATGATTGAAGTGGGATCTCCTTGTATATGTGTTCTCTACTGTTGGTTCTCCAAATCCTTAGTTGTATGGAACAACATGACTGCCAAAGTCCAAAAAGCTGCTTTAAATCTCTTCTCAAAGTCATTTCGTTGACTTTTTCCTTTCATGTGATCTTTTTTGACTGTTGCCTCTTTAGGGCTCTGAGGATTTAAGTTCTTGATAACTGACCATCAGAAGGGCTAATCAGCTAAGTTACTTGAATTCAGATGAGGTTTGAATGTTTTCCTTTTTGGCACATTCATCCTTTAATACAGCTATCAACTATCTTTTCTGTGTGGAAAAAACAAATCTTCAGAGCTCTTTTTTGTGGCATAGCAGTGTGTTCCTCAATCTCGTAAATGATTCTATCTCTTGATGTGATTTAAGATGTGTGACAGCATTTACATGGACTAATGTGGCCAGCCAGTGAGGCTATTATAGTCTATTTTTATGTACCTTGTCAGGAGATTAAAAATAACCTTGTTTATCTGTCAAGGAGTGCCTTGTTTTTTGGAAAATCTCAGTCAAAGTTACATTTCAGCGCAGGTCACTTCATCCATTAATGCTGCACACATTCTGAATTAGTCAAACATAATCATAATTTTAAGGACTTTTGATCTTGCTAAACTTGAATGTTTTTGCGGTGTGTTCTGACAAACACATCTTGTTTGCCTGTCTCTCCTCTCTGTGTTTTTTCCAGAGGCAGTCGTGAATGACATCAGTGGAGAGAACAAGGCGGGGGCAGCTGATGTGTCTGCTAGTCAGCATGTAATGGTGTGTGCCCTAAAAGAGCTGGGCAGTCTAGTTCAGAGCTTGAGTGCCACAGCCTCACCGCTCATCCAAGAGCCTTCTATAGGTGAGACACACAGATACGAAATGGGACATTTGTTTCAGTGATTTTATGTTTCTATAAACACAAGCTGGGTTTACAAAGATGAGTGAAATATGCTTAGACAACATCCTTTGTGACTCAAGTGTATAGTGGGTTTTTTTAACATTTGACATATGTAAAGTATTATTTAGGGTTACCTATATAAATCTTACATCCACATCATTACTCCACTATATCTTATAATGGCAAATAGCTTTTTTGATACCACATTAATGTTATAAATTTTATACATGGGACCCTCAATGTTTATAGTCAAAAGGAATAACTTTGTGCTGGATTCACTCACAACTTGTTCCATGTCCTCTTCTTCAGGCCTTCTTGAAACAGTGACCTCAGTGCTGCTGCACCCAAGCATGGCAGCTCGTTTGGCGGCTGCATGGTGCTTGCGCTGCGTTGCCGTTGCACTGCCCTATCAGTTGACCCCACTGCTGGACCGCTGTGCAGAGAGAATCAACAACCTGAAGAGTTCACCTGAGGCTGTCAGCGGTTACAGCTTCGCTATGGCTGCTCTGCTGGGAGGCGTACACCAGTGTCCACTGGGTATCCCCCACTCCAAGGGCAAGGTGTGTATCCTCAAAATGTAATCTTACTGGTCCCTGTCATTTAAGTCTTGACCTTCTGTACCGGCCTCTCTGATTCCTCTATATGGATTAAAAACATTGTGAACGCTCTTTTCTTGTTGTAGTTGGTGGTGAGCATAGCTGAAGACCTCCTGCGGACAGCTGCTCAGAATAGTCGACTGTCCCTGCAGCGCACACAGGCTGGATGGCTGCTGCTGGGTGCCCTCATGACTCTGGGTGAGTACATCTCTCCTATCTCTTGGCTTTGATTTGTCGACATCTCTGTCTCACTCTCTTATACCACTGCCCAGGTCCCTCCCTCGTGCGGTATCACCTTCCCAAGATGCTGCTGCTGTGGAGGAACGTGTTCCCTCGCTCCCAGAAGGAGCTGGAGGCAGAGAAGGCCAGAGGAGACTCTTTCACCTGGCAGGTCACCCTGGAGGGCCGAGCTGGAGCACTCTGTGGTAAAGAAGCACGCCTCCCCATATGGCTGCACGTGTCCTTTAATCTTAGCATAAGTAATTCTGTTTCACTCCTGTTTCTTCTGTCTGCAGCCATGCGTAGCTTCGTGGCCCACTGTCCCGAGCTGCTTACAGAAGATGTGATCCGTCGTTTGATGACTCCCATTGAATGTGCCATGACCATGATGTCTCAGTGAGTGTGATGCTTTTAAGTAAAGACAGAGGCATGTGTTTTTTTTTGTTGCAGGATGTATGATTGTGATGTTTTGTCCTTTCGTTAGTGTCCCTGCCATCATTAAAGTCCATGGTGCTCACCTGAAAGCGAGTGCAGCGATGGTGAGGCTCAGGTTGTACGATATCCTGGCTCTGTTGCCTCCCAAGACCTACGAAGGTAACAAGGTCACTTCTGCGCTTTTTCTGTCCCTTGTCCCACAGAGGTTAAAAATCTTTATGGAAGGTGTTTTTAAAACAGTAATCTTCTTGTTTAGGGAGCTTCAATGCCCTCCTGAGGGAGCTGGTGGCAGAGTTCACTTTGACAGACAACTCGGCCAACACCACCACTTCCCTTCTGCGCTCTCTCTGTCACTATGACGACAGTGTGCTCATGGGTTCTTGGCTGCAGGAGACGGACCACAAGTCCATAGAGGATCAGGTGAGCAAAATCAACAATTATATGACTAATACAATTTTTTCTACAAAAAGAGGAAATGTGTGTGTGCTTGGTTTGGATAATCATTGTCTTTTGTAAAGTGTTTCATAGTCTATCCACATTTAAATTGGCAAAAAAGTTTTTAGCTTTAATGTATCATCTAGAAGTAAAGGTTGATTGCACATTGTAATGTAACATAACATAATAACAGTTTTTTCACAAAATCACAAAAATGAACACGTTTCCATTTCTGTCTGCTTTCATGTTCCCATTATTATCCATTATTGTTATTATTATGACTAAATGAGTGTATAAACTTGTTTTGTCCTGTGTGGTTCGTAGATGCTACTCAAAAGAAAACGGAAAGTGATCTGTTTGTCTTTGAAACAGCAGCGCCAACATTGATAACACCTCAACACTGATACTACTGTCTGATTGTACAGCTGCAGCCCAACAGTGCGTCAGGCAGCGGAGCTCTGGAACACGATCCCTCCTCCATCTACCTGCGTGTCCCGGTAGGCGAAGCCATCCCAGGGCCTCTCCCTTTGGGTGTGTCAGTCATCGATGCTTCAGTGGCGCTGTTCGGTGTGGTTTTCCCCCACGTCTCCTTCAAACACAGGTGCGACTTTTAGCTGTTGCCGTGGGAATTTTTGAAAAATGGTTTTAGAATCTCCAGCTATGTTTGTTTTGTTTGTTGGTTCAAGGTGTGTTTTTATTCACTGTTTCAAAGCTCTATGTAATGTTTTACCCGATTTTGTGTGTGATTCAGGCTGCAGATGCTTGACCATTTTGCAGAGTGCATAAAGCAGGCTAAAGGAGTTCGGCAGCAGGCAGTTCAGCTGAACATCTTTACTGCAGTGCTCAGTGCCCTTAAGGTGAGAAAACTTGTTTTATGGTCCACTCAAGGCAGTAATGTTGTAGTAGTGAAGTAGTGTCATTATTAAGGTAATACTTACCATGAAAAATACATCCTTTCTTCTCTCTTTATTGAAGGGCTTGGCTGAAAACAAGAGTACTCTGGGTCCTGAGGAGGTACGTAAATCAGCACTTGCCCTTGTGATGGGAGCGTTGGATAATCCCAACCCCATCCTGCGCTGTGCTGCTGGAGAGGCCCTGGGCAGGATGGCTCAGGTGGTGGGAGAGGCGACCTTCATTGCCAGAATGGCTCAGACCAGCTTTGACAAGTAAGAATTTTATATCTGTATCATCTGTGTTTTTTTTGTTTTGATATTTCTTTCTTTCTCTTCATTCTGTCATTTAATCTGTTAAGATAAGGGGTGACTTCATCAGTGCACCACCATTAGAATCTGTTAAAGTTTGATCTTGTTGTTGTTGCTCAGGGATTTTTTCAGGAAGATAAGTGTTTCAGTCTTTCATTGTTCTCAAAATCTTGACCTGAATCTAGCTCATCTCTCTGTCCTTGTCTTTAATCATGTGATACACATCTCCCATCCTGTTCTTTTTTCCAGACTGAAGTCGGCCCGTGATGTAGTTTCAAGGACGGGCCATTCACTGGCTCTGGGCTGTCTCCATCGATACGTTGGAGGAATTGGCTCAGGCCAGCACTTAAAGACCAGTGTCAGCATCCTGTTGGCTCTGGCCCAGGATGGGTCCTCTCATGAGGTCCAGGTACAGTGAATTACTCAGGGAGGACGGATTTTTTTTAAAATTCACTCATAATTGACTGAGAATAAGAGGGTGGAAGTCTGAGTTTGAATCTGTTTTTCTGTTCTTTCCATTTAAATTGGGCTAAATGTGTTGCTGTTTTTTCCAATTTTATTTTCATCTTGTAACATGTCTTCTTGTAACATGTCACTAATTCCAATATTCTCCCTCCATTTTGTGTCAGACATGGGCTCTGCACTCTCTGGCTCTGATTGTGGATTCTAGTGGTCCCATGTACAGAGGCTACGTGGAGCCCACACTGTCCCTGGTGCTCACCCTGCTCCTCACTGTGCCTCCATCTCATACAGAGGTGCACCAGTGTTTGGGCCGCTGCCTGGGAGCTCTTATTACTACTGTGGGACCAGAATTACAGGGTAATTGTGGTAGAAACCTCCTTACGTAACAGTGATTCTCTCCTTTGAATCATATTTCTCTAAAAAAATGTGTAAATGTACTGTATAATTTCCAGACCAGCAGGTGGCATTATAGTCCATTTTAACCCAGCACAAACTCCTGAAGTAAAAAAAATGTCTTTCCTTTTCTCTCCTCTTAATTGTTTGCTTTGCCAGGGAATGGAGCCACCATCTCCACCATCCGCTCATCCTGCCTGGTTGGTTGCGCCATAATGCAGGACCACTCCGACTCCCTCGTGCAGGCAGCTGCCATCTCATGCTTGCAGCAGCTGCACATGTTCGCTCCACGCCACGTCAACCTGTCCAGCCTAGTGCCCTGTCTCTGCGTAAGATATCATGAGTTTCAGACTACAAGTAAGGTATGTATAGGTCGTTTTAATCTTAATCATAATTTCTTACTGTGCTGTGCGATGCAGGTCCACCTGTGTAGCTCCCACCTGTTGTTGCGGCGTGCTGCTGTGGCTTGCCTGAGGCAGCTCGCTCAGAGAGAAGCTGCAGAGGTGTGTGCGTATGCCATGAGCCTGGCTAAGAGAGCAGGAGACAGCAAAGACGCCACAATCAGTGAGTATATATCAGAAACATGACTAGAGACTTTAATCAACATATCTCAGAAAGACACTGTGACTCTTACTGTGTTGACTTTGTCCCTGGTTCAGATCTGAACATCACAGAAACCGGTCTGGAGGGTGTTTTGTTTGGGATGCTGGATCGGGAGACCGATAGAAAGCTGTGTTCTGACATCCATGACACACTGGGCCACATGCTGTCGTCTCTTGCTGTGGAAAAGCTTTCACATTGGCTGAAACTCTGTAAGGATGTTTTGGCAGCAACTACAGGTAAACACAAAACCACAAAATATGGCACCTTACTATTTTGTGTCTCTAAAGAAATTAAGTCTGGGACAGAAAACAGAGTAAGTATCACACAGAAAACAATTCAAGTTCTCAGTAGCCCAATATCAGTTCATATGTTTTGTGAGTTTTATAGGCCCGCATTCACAGTATCAGTCCTTCCTGTCAAGTAAAGCAAAAACAAGCACAAACGCTGGAGCGGACAATACTTTACATGGTGGACTTAATCTGCCCTTTTCAATCCTTGTATCCTGAATGTGTTGGTCCACTCTTCCAGATGTAGGCGGAGCCGTCGTATTTGAGGTGGAGAAGGATGAGGAAGACTCTGAGAAAAAAGACGAGATGGACGACGACACCATGTTCACAGGCCTGGGTGAAGATGACAAGTCCAAGCCTTCTGTTGCCCCGCGGTGGGTGACGCGGGTGTTTGCTGCGGACTGCTTATGCCGCATCATCCTGCTGTGTGAAAACGACAAAGCACACTTTGACCTGGCAGCTGCCCGCTCTGCAAAAGCCAAGAACCCCAAAGGTACCAATCACCACACCGCCAGAACAGTTGCTCTGAGTTCATATCAAGGATTTGTGTTTTATGCCACCTGTAACTTTTTGTCAGTGCTTGAAATAAGACTGGCAACGATTAACTGATTACTTGTCAACTATTAAATTATTTGTCGATTACTTTGATTGATTCATTGGTTTTAGCAATTATTTATGAACGAAATGATCTGATTCCAGCCACGTCTTATTCCTCTATGACAGTAAACTGACTATCTTTGGGTTGTGGACAAAACAAGACATCATCTTGGGCACTGAACACTGAATTCGACATTTTATATCATTTTTGGAAATTTATAGCATAGAGAGTAATCAACAGATTAATTAATGATGAAAATAATCTGCCAACCAATATTGTAGTAGTCTAGTTTGCACAGAATATTATGGTTGCTCGAAAATTAGATTTGAACTAGTAAATATGTGTAATTTATGTATTTTTGCAGCCTCAAGACAGTTCAAAGGTCACCTGCTGAATAAAGCTAATTCACTTGGTTTAATGTCAAGATGGAAGAAAGCTAGAGATGAATAAGCCAGAGAGTATCAGAGGAGCCAGCATTTATATAAGCGCCTCAGATATGAGGAAGCGTTCTACAGGCTAGACACTAAGAGCCCAGTGTAGTGACTTTAACAGCTCTGGAAACGCTAAGCCAAATTTAGTGACTAGGATTGAATGGATCATTGGTTCTGCATGTTGGTGTGGCCAACTAATCCCTTTAAGGTGCTCTTCAGCTAAAAGCTGAATTAAAAGTGGGCCACAAGGTCAGTTTGCGGTTTTATTCGAGTGCACACTGAAAATTTAAAACTTTTTTTTTTATGTTCATCTGTATTGAATCTTCAATTCACTCTCTCTAAGAGGTTTAAAAGCAAGTTCAGAGACCTTGAAGGAGGCAACAATTAAAGCTTCTTGCTGACGCACAACCCATCATCAAAGGATTACTAAAGCAGATATTAATCAATGACTGGCAAGTGTTGAAAAGAACAGAAACCTGTTGTAAATTCTACTTTTTCTCCCCTTTCGGTTCCACCAGGAGATCTATTGGTCCTACATTTGTCTGACCTAATCCGCATGGCCTTCATGGCAGCCACAGACCACAGTAACCAGCTGAGGATGGCCGGCCTTCAGGCCCTGGAGGACATCATTAAAAAGTTTGCGTCTGTACCAGAGCCCGAGTTCCCGGGGCACGTTATCCTGGAACAGTACCAGGCCAATGTGAGTCAGAACACATCAAATCGCATTATGCTGGAAAAGTCCCAAATTAATAATGACACAGCAAATCTGAAACAAACTGAGGGAGTTAACTTTGTACCGATCATGTGTCCTCATGTAGGTCGGAGCTGCCCTCAGACCTGCGTTTTCACCTGACACGCCGTCTGACATAACCGCTAAGGCATGCCAGGTAAGACACTTTGCTTAGTTTTTGTTTGAGATGCTATCGGCACCGAACAGCGAGCTCTGTTTTTATTGTGATATTCCTGCTATTGAATAGCACTAACAGATATTTAGATGTTTTGATGATGTTGAAGGCTTTTGTAGCAATGCCACTGCAGTAACAGTTAATTACCGCTGTGCAGTGACTCATCACCCCCTTAGAAGCCAGCGGTGTCAGATTTCCTGCCTTGATGCTCTTTGACTGATGTGAAGAATGAGTGACAGTGGGAAATAACAAACATGCCTGTCAGCAGTATTCTTTAAAAAACCTGTTTCTCTTTTACATTCCCCTCCGTGTTACTAGCTCAGGGTTTTTGCCCACTGAGACTATTTCTGGTCTTTCTGAAGGCTGAACGCTTCATCCAAGGGTTTCTCTTTTTTAGAGTAGAATAATCAACTTCAAATAACAACCAAACAAACCAGATATTCACACCTTGAACTGCAGGATCACATGACATGCTCTACAGAGAAATATCATTGTAGTGTAGATAAGAAAATGTGTAACAATAAATTTGCTAAGAATATTTGCACCATTATATATTTGAAAATGTGCTAAAACAATTACTTCTCAGACTCCTGCCTTTGGCTGCCTGACTCTCGGATGCCCATTCCCCTCAGATAGATGTAATCTTATAAATGTCTGCTCCACATCTACACCCCTAACACGTCAGAGCTATTTATTAATAACTGCTTTTTGACACCCCCAGCCACTTCAATGGCAGATATAATAGCTAATCAACCTTGAACACTTTGTTATGTCATGAAGGTTTTTCTGTAGCGTCGTAAGAGAAGTCACATCTGAAAGGCCGCAGGTACTGTGACTGTTCGATTTATTTTAGCATTTGTTACCACCTACAGGTGTGCAGTACATGGATTGGTAGTGGCGTAGTCAGTGACCTCAACGATCTGCGGCGAGTTCACAACCTGCTCGTGTCGTCGCTGGACAAGGTGCAGGCTGGGAAAGGCTCATCCAGTCAGCTGTACAGTGAGAGTGCCACCACGATGGAGAAGCTGGCCGTGCTGAAGGCATGGGCCGAGGTGAGAGTGACGGCTATATTAGTTATAGTGTAAATGATGAACATAATCAATCTAACTAAACGCCCTGTCTTCTCAGGTATATGTGGTGTCGATGAAGATCAAGAAAGAGGCAGAATCTAAGCCCGCCAAACCAGCCAGAAATGCAGATGAGGATGACGATGAGGACGATATGGGTTCAGACGTCCTTCCACCCGACAGCCTCATCACTTTAGTGCAGCCAGAGCTGCCCTCGCTGAGCCGCCTGTGGCTGGCAATGCTGCGGGACTACGCTCTGCTCACTCTGCCTGCTGAGTTCTCCAGTCAGCTTCCCCCTGACGGTACAAGACAGACTCTCGTTCTGTTTCCATTGGCACATTTTCTACTTTTCTCTTGGTTGTATTGATGCCTTGAGTCTTCATATGTATGGATGTGTGTAAAGAACAATGTAGTCTTTCAGTGTTTTCTAATAGTAGATTGGAAATTGGAATAGCCAACTTCAGGCAATATTTTTTGAGTTGTTTGCCCTAGTTTAGTCCCATAAAAGATGGGATTTAATTCTCCAGAGAGCTACTCCATTCACTCTTAAACCCTTCTATAGGATTTGGACAGTTTATCATAAAATCATTAAAAAAAACCATCTCCTTGGTTACTTTCAAACAGTTGTGTTGTTCCAGCACATTGTTGATTCTGTTTTTAGGCACTTCAATCTGAATTTGTCAGTTGTTTACCATTGGGGAAAATACACATGAATATAGGATTCAGGGAAAAAAAAAAAAGATTAACTGTGAGTTTTCTTAAATTAATCTGGTGCATATGTATGAAATTCAATTAAAATCACAAGTCAAATTTGCAGTAATATTTATTTGTGTTCAGGTGGAGCGTTTTATACTCCGGAGACTATAGACACAGCAAGACTCCACTATCGCAGTTCCTGGGCACCCGTCCTGCATGCTGTGGCCCTGTGGCTGAGCAGCACTGGATTTGGAGCTGACGAAGAGAAAGAAGACGTCCCCTCAGCTCCCTCCAAGGCTCCTGCCCTCCCTCAAGGAGCCTCCGTCACCACAAAGACCTTTGAGGAATCAGTGGAGGACAGGATGCATCTAATGTTGGGTAAAGAGATGCACATCCTTTGTGGTGTAGTTTTCATGTAACTTGTTTTTATTCCTCATGAAAACATCAATAATCTGTAGTGACGTATTATAAACAGGAATCTCAAATTTACATTTGCAATGCTTTTGTCCAAAGCGACTTACAATAAGTGCATTTGTCACAAGAGAGAAACCACAACATATCGCTGTAGATGGAGTAAAAGAAATATAGAAACAAGCCCTCATCTGAGGATCGTAACTGCTATTTGTCAAAGACTCAAGTGCGTAAGTGCTAATGATACAAACATACAAGTGCATACAATTTTTCTTTTGTGGGGGGGTGGGGGTCGGGACAGTGTGATGCTATGTGGGGTCAAGGAAGTCTGAACAAATGAGTCTTGAGTCTTTTGCGGAAGATGGAGAGTGATTCTGCTGTCCTGACATTAGTCGGGAGTTCGTTCCACCACTGAGGTGCTAAAACAGAGAATAGTCGCGACTTCGCTGAGTGGGCTTTATTTGCTCTCAGCGATGGGGCTACCAGTCGGCCAGCTGACATAGATGAGCAAAGTGCTCTTGCTGGGGCATGTGGTCTGACCAGTGTTTGGAGGTAGACGGGTGCAGTTCCGCTGCTGGCCTCGAAGGCCAGCACCATCGTCTTGAATTGGATGCAGGCCGCAACAGGAAGCCAGTGGAGGTCATTGAGGAGGGGATCACATGGGAGAATTTGGGAAGATTGTAAATGAAGTGCACAGCAGCGTTCTGGATCTCCTCACCCTAACATGCCTTCACTTTTTCATAGTGACTGCTATTTTGTTTACCTTACAGCCATGGATCATCTGCCTGGCATCTGCCAACAGTGAAAGGGTGGTGCCGGATAGAAAAAGACAATAGCATGAACACACCCTAAGTGCATTTCTGTGTTCTGTCTCTCAGGTGTCAGTATAGAGTTTCTTTGCTTCCCTCGGCCTGAGGAGCCCATTGAACATGTGATGTCCTGCCTGCAGGCCCTGTTCACTCTGCTAGCATCTCCATGTGCTAAAATCCACATCGCACAGGACCAGGTAAAGACACAAGTGAAAAAATTACATTTGTAAGGAAGAAAGTATCTTATTTAAACATATAACCTGATTTATCCATTGATTTTCTACATTGATAATCACCTCACTGACTGCTGTGGGCCAATCCACAAATAGTATTATGTTTAGTGATGGCAGAGGCTGATGTTTATCTGTTGTGTCACATCAATTTTGTACTGGCACATTCATGAGGTACTGGTGCATCTCTGCCATCTGTTTGTAAGACTATCTAAGTACTGAAAACTCATGGAATGAATAGTTTATATTGGGCCACTCATAATAGGTACATTTCTGTAACATTTTAGATTAAATATAGATAAAATATCAAAACTATAGCTGCAATTTGTATCTGCATTTTGGGAAACAATATTAAATCATCTCATTGTTTTTATTTTGGAAGCAGTTTTGTAATTTCCGGTAAATTGCAAGGGTCTGACTTCCAGTGGGTGACTTTGTTGACATACTTTTACAAAGTATCAAACAAGAAACAGTGGCTGTTTGGATGGCATTTGTGATTTACACCTTTCAGCAGCCTTTTTAGTGGTTTAGTTAAAGTGTGATGTTTACTAGTGACTGATCTCCACCTGAGTGCAAATATCTGGAAAACACGACAGGACCACGTGATATTTACTGACTTTACAAGTCGACAAACACCGCTGCAGTGCTTCATTAAACAACTGACTGCCACAAAATGGTTGATGGGATACTGAAAGGAAACATAGGGTGTGCTCTACAAATCCACAAAAAAGAAGGTTGTGTTTCTGTGCTCTATTTGGAGGAGCAATTGAAATGGGACAGGCCTTTGCCAGCCCCATGACGCGAGTCCAGCCCCTTAAATTAGGCCACAGCATTTGTCTACATGCTCTGTGTGTGTGGCAATTTTATCTTATGTCAATAGCAATTTTCTGTTCTTTTAATTGCAAAAAAAATACTATATACTAAAAAGCATGAAATTTAATTGAACGTTTTTGTTGAATTAGATAAGATACATGTTTGGTATTTCACTGTGGCTTAACTGTTGCTGTTATTTTCTCTTGTAGCTGTTGGCAGTAGAGCTCTTGAACGTGCTCCACAGACTGCTGCTGACCAGGGACCCTCCTGCTGTCCAGCTCCAGGTCAGTGCTGTTGTACAGGAGACCATCAGGGCTGCACAGGACCATCTGCAGCAACAGAGGACCAGCAAGGGTCAGGAACTAACACATCCTACAGGCTCAGCCTTGCTTACATTACGTTACGTTACACTAGATTAACTTATTTCAATTTTGTGGCTATGTGAGTGATCAAGGTCACTGTTATTTTGTTCAGGCAAAGAGGAAGAAGGCGAGAAAGACTGCCAGACCAGCCTCGGGGAAGGAGGAGACACAGGGGAGCTTGTCCCTGGCAAGTCTCTGGTGTTCGCAGCCATGGAGTTGCTCGTGTTCATCTTGGTGCGCCACTTACCACAGCTCAACACACGTGTGAAGGAGTCGCCCAGCCATGTGCCACTCCGGCCTCAGCGACTACCCGAAGAAAGCGCTCGCCTGGTGGCCAACACAGTTTCCATCCTGGCGGAACTGCCCTCGCTCTGTTCTCCTGCTGGTGAGGCCTGGGGCAAACTGTAACAACACACACACACACATACACACACACACACACACACACACACACACACACACACACATAAACACGAACACATATAAATGCAAATCTTTCAACCTTCTGTTCCAACTTCAATGTTTTATTCATAATTATTATAGCCTGTATGACCTGCATTGTTCAGGTTTGTGTATGCTAATGATCTTATATGCATTAGAGAGAGATTAGGTATGAATATAATTAGCATGGTGGGGCAGAGAATGAAATGATGGCCTTTTTCACACACCCCTATCTACCTTTACAGCAAGCATGACCATCCTACCTACGGTGCTCTTCCTAATCACGGGGGTGCTGAGGGAAACTGCAGTTAAGACTGCTGACAACTTGGTGCCCTTGCCCGTGTCAGCTGCCCTGCAGGGCATCAAGACCATCATCACCTCTCCTCTGGCCCGGGTGGAGAGCATGCAGGCACAGTGGACTGGCCTTGTGAGGAGCAGCCTGGCATCTGTACTCGAGCACTCACAGCCAGGTAAGCAAAGTATTTTGACATATTAGCATGACCGAGTATGACATGATGATGTCCTGACAGTATCCATGCTTGTTTGTGTCTGTAGATGAGTCCAGGCCTGACATGGATGAGGTCAGTATGTTGACCACGATCACCCTCTTCCTGCTGTCTGCCAGCAATGAACTCGTTGGGGTAACCGTCCTGCAGAAGGGGTGCATGGACCGCTTCCGAAATGCCCTCAACTCCAGTGATCCTTGGGTAAGCACACATGTATATAAACACACCTGACACCTGGACAAAATTCTAACACCCCATCAATAGGTGTATTAGAATGGACGTGAGTATTTTCATTGTTGTTGCCACAGGTTCAGGCTCGGTGTTACCAGCTGCTGTTGTCAGTGTTTCAGCACTCCAGCCGTGCCCTGTCCACTCCCTACATCCATGCTCTGGCTCCACTCATGGTGGAGAAGCTGAAAGCAGTGGAGCGCAGTCGGCCAGGGACTGCTGCCGAGCTGCAGGCTGTGCAGGAGGGCATCAGGGTCCTGGAGAATCTGGTCGGGATGGGTGAAGAGCAGAACCGTAAGTATACCTCTGCCTAATGGGCTGCTGAAGTACCGTATTTGTTCCATTAAAGTGTTTAGCTCCATTAAAGCAGGTCACTTAGCTCAGTGCCTCTGAACGTGCGCTGTCAGAGATCAGAGCAAGGGAGCATTAGAAGCTAAATTTAGAATTCCTGCACTAGTTTACTGTCAGTTTTACAATTGATCTCTGCATTATGCTGCACAGCATTATATATTCTGTATTATTTATTCATATTTATACATTTTGTATTGTTTTATTCTCAATTATGCTTCTTTATTTGTAGTAATGCAAACTGCATCCACTGACGAAAATGTGCTGTAAAAACGATTGATTTAATGTTTTTGTAATAAGTAGTAATAATATTAAGTATAGTAACTAGTTTTGCTGTTAGTGATCAGCTGTTTTTAATGTTTGATTGTTTTTATGTGCTCAATAGGGGTGCAGCTGCTGGCTCTACTCGTACCAACTCTCATCTCCTACCTTTTGGATGAAAATGCCATCTCCTCTGCCCCCCAAGTCTCCAAAGGCCTGCACGATTTTGCCCTTCAGAACTTAATGCGGATTGGCCCCCTATACCCAGCTGCCTTCAAGACAGTAATTGGTGCAGCACCTGAGCTTAAAATCCGTTTGGAATCTGCTATTCGGGCCAACCAGGCCAGCAGCCGAGCCAAAGCTGCAGCCAGGCAAGCTCAGCCAACTGTGCAAGCTGCACCAACCATCAAACTGAAGACGAGCTTCTTCTGAACTCTCCAAAAATGCACTGTACACTCTCGCAGCCTAACTTAATGTTGTCTTTTTGGTCTGTTTTGTTTTCTGTCAGCAGAATGGTACCACATGTCATGTCTATGTCAGCTAGAGTTTCTTAAGTGTATTTATTTATTCTACACCTCATCTTTGTTTTTGATGGATGAGAACTCTTCTTGAAGTCAAAGAGGCGATTATGTAAATATTATTGAAAAGCCTTTGAATGTTCACTTTACAAAAAGCTCACTTTAAAATCTGTAGTAAGGTTTGATTGTGTGAATGTATCATTTCCAGACCTGATGCACATCCATAAAGGGATACAATTTACACCTCTTTTTTCAGTAGGTTCTTTTTTCTCTGATTTTGTCGTTTTTGTCTGGTCGTCATCCCTCACCATCCAAATGTTATCTGTACTGTGCCATTTTCTGTGATTTTGCATCATCATGAATGTGGCAGTTATTTTATTCTTTAATATTCCCATAATGCAGTTTTGTTTAATGAAGCTGGTCTAGTCAATGGCCTAAGAGTCTTCTGATTGTTACTGATGAGTGTTTATACTTTTGTTCAGTTTTCTTTCTTTTTTTGCTTTTAAATTAGGCGGTAAACTATTCCTATTACATGTTCTTTAACATAGCTGATAATTTATGTTTGATCATCATTTTGAGCCCATAATTAGATTTTATTAGAACCCTTTAAATATTAAATGCATTAAGCTTGATGTTTCAAAAATGTTTCAGGCAGAAATTGTCATTTTAATAAAGACACTTGATTGGTCTGCTGATAAATGGGGGACCTTGTTAACAAGCACATCATTTAATCTACCTATGTACAGCATATCATGCTGATTGTTGTGCTGCTCAGAGATGAAATCTGATTCATATCTATTTGTTTTAGCTACATGAAAATTTGATTTTCAGCCACCATCATTAAGTGGCAGATTTGTGGAAATGGCCCTATGTAATGTTCCACCCTGATCTCTTTGAAATGTGAATAAAGTTGCTTCGACCTCTTTTTGCTATTTTCTGTATTTACTTAGACATTTTTCAGTCCTTATGGGGAATAAATACTGATTCTGGATCTGTAAACAGAGTATTCAACTGATTTTATCCTTCGGGTAACATAAACAAGGGGAGTCTGGATGAACGAATCGAGCGCCCCCAGCCAACACGCTGTGGGCGTGACCGTTGGTGCTGACGTCAGTCAATGACAGCTAGCTGTCAGAAAGTGAGTTCATTCCCTCTAGCCGAGGAGACAGAGCGCAGTCGTTAGGTCTTTACCCTTCCGTTGGTATTAGCGCCTGAAATCAGCGAGACAGCGGGCAGAGCTCTCCACCGAGCCCGGCCATGGACGAACAGGCGGGGCCCGGTGTCTTCTTCAACAACAACAACAACTCTGTTTTAGCCGGCGGAGGGAAAGGACCTCTGCCTGATGGCGACGCTGGGGAGGCGGCTAGGGCGCAGTACAGTATCCCGGGGATCTTGCACTTCCTGCAGCACGAATGGGCCCGTTTCGAAGTAGAGAGGGCACAATGGGAGGTGGAGCGGGCCGAATTACAGGTGAGAAACACCACCTTTTATGTATACACGACCACATATCGGTGGCACGACCGGGGCAGAGCGCTGCTCCTCTCTAGTAACTCGCGTCGAGTTTGTGTTTGATTGTTCTTGTTACAAGGCTAGCATGTTAGCTTTAGCTCAGGAGCTAAAGCATCTGCAGCGCCCCCCTGACCCGACTGCACGACGACTGTTTGCGACCTATTTACTGTGACTTAAACCTCTAAACTTTCTTGCTGCCATTAGGGGGTGAACGACATGCTTTTGAGTGTAGGCTTTTAGGATAATTTGTCGAATTATACGACCAAGTGATAGCTACATTTAGTTAGCAAAGAGCAAAAACATTGTGTAGAAACCCAGCCCGCTACCTGTCTGCTTGTCTACTTACAGCTAATTGTATAGCACCCCGCCTTGATCTTTATTGCATTTTATTTCTAAACCCGTAAAAATTAAGTAGAGGGGACGTGACTAGAAGTATTTTGCTCTTTTGAGAGCTGTTGTGTTGACAGACAGGCAGCACATAACAAACAACAGACTGTGGAGTTGGTATGTATGTTTTTGAATCTTACATTATGAGCTAAGCTGCCATGTCACTGCCACTCCTAAGAGAAAATCAAAAATGCTGTGTTGCATCTGTCTTGGAAAAAGGTCACAGAGCTTTCAGTTGTTCTAATTTATTGGTCCACCATTTTGATAGTATATCTGACCCCTATCTCATTGTCAAACCAGTCATTTATTTGGCTATTTGTCAGATGTGTGCAGGCAGTAGGTTTCCCAGTGTAAGGAGAAACCTGACTAGGAGGTTGATGTTTAAATTAATACCTTTTAAATACCCTTGTTTTGTTGTGGTTTCTAGTCCAAGTTGAACTTTCTCTCCATCAAGTTTAATTTTTTCCAATTTTTTTCCCATGTTTGATGGCACTGCGTGGTAGTGCAAAATGAGTCAACTTACTGTATATATTCAAGTGAAGAAGTTAATCACTTGGGCTGGGTTGGGTTTTATCAGCTGGCAAGAATAGTGTGTATTATATTCAAAACCCTATCACAGGAATGTGTGTGGCTTCAGCTGATCCTAATTTAAGATATATACGCTGATTGTCAGCTGACATGATCGAGTCTTCTTACCTATGAGTGTCTATAGTTGGGAAATAGACTTCAGACATCATGTGCCAGACCATATTTGTGTCCAGGATTTTAGCATGAATATTTGGTAGAAAATAATATGTTCTGTCCATCATTTTGACCTATTTGTGAGGCTATAGTTGTTAGATCACACATAAAAGAGCCAACACTGACTTATAGGGGTCTGATTGCCGGCAACTCTATGGACAGACTGACCTCAGCTAACAAAGAGACGAGAGGGAGACCCTGGCATTGTTTTTAGACCGGTGACGTATCCCCTGCTCAGTGTAGTAGGGTTTTGACTCATCTGGCCCTGTGTATTAAGCTTCCTGTCTGCTGTCATGAAGCAAGCTTATCAGCGAAGCAGCAGCAACTGCGGCAAAGCACAGTGAGGTTGCTAAATGGCTTGCTGGGTGGTTTGTTTGTGGCGGGCAAAACAGTGCGCGCTCAATTTGAGTTCTTGTTTTTGTTGCACCTGACCCGAATGTGAGGCTGTGTCTGTGTCTCTATGTCTTAAGCATAATTTGACATGCAGTGGACTATATACAACTTCAGGCTTTCTCGCAGTTGTGCCAAAATCCCTGTAACACAGCTTGAATCTCAATAGATGTTTCAAGAATGAAATATCAACTATGACATTCTACTCTCTTTTAATATCCTTCTGTGTCAGTGCTGCACTGTACCGAAGCAATAATGATGACTAATGATGAAGGATTGAAAAGCTTTGAAAATCCACATGGTATGTAACCTTGTTGTGTCCTTGAGGGATGTGTCTAGCTGTACATACTGAAAATATTTACTACATTCCCCCATAGAAGTTACTCAGAATAAACTTCCTGAATGGGCCATAGTGAGGAAGAAAAGATAGAAAGTAATTTAACAACATAAATACATTCATGAATAATGAAAAGTTCATGTGGCAAAGAGCCTTAATGGAAGATCCCGACACTGCACCTAGCTTATCATCGTGTCCACACTTGCATTTGAATCATAGTCTCAACAGACATTTTATCTTGTTATCATATCTGACATGTTTTAAAAAGGTTACATCCATAGTTTCAGATGAAGACCCCCTTAAGATGAAGTGAATATGCTCTTCCCAGGATTTTTTTGTCTTGTCGGTTGTGTTGTAGATGATGAATGGAAGACAGTTGAAGCTGTGTCCTCTGTTGGCTGTCTGGAAGGAAGGCGAACCCCAGGCCTTGTAGGAATGTCGTCCAGCCAGCCTGTTAGGTCATGCTCAGAGCCACTCCCCTCCTCTGGAGCAGCACACAAACTGTACTGTACATGGCCGACTCGTCCTCCTGCTGCTGTATCGTTTCTGTGCAATGCACAGGCGGCTGTCATTCATGATTAGACTGCAGTTGAATGGTCATTGATAGTCAATTGATTGACTTGGTCATGTTGATTTGCTCAGATAGGTTACAGCTCTAGTCTGCCTGTAGTGTGTTATCTCACTAATGAACGTGACAATTAATTGATGTATTGACTGATCTACAAAATGTCATACAATGGAGGAAAAGTCCATCACATTTTCAAAGGTGACATCTGATATTGTCTTGTTTTGTCTGACCAACAGTTAACAGTGTGATAAAACAGAAACAAAGGAAAAATATTTAAAGATGTAATGCTATGTTCCACCTAGACCTTTGTTGAGTTGTGTACTTACATTATCCCAGATGTTTCCAACAATTATCAAACTAAGAGAAATCTGTAAGTTTTTATTGAAGCTAACAATGCGTTTTATTTTGGTGCCTGTCGATGCTGCTATATCCTCTTTAGATCATCGATGCTATAACTGTCGAGGAAACACTACATGATCTGTCAAAGAGTGAAAAAGGGAAGTCTGAGAAAGTGACTAAACATATTGTGAAAAAAACTTTAATACATGACCTCATCCATGAACATCGTTCTCTGAGTCACATCAGATAGATTTTCATTGGCAGTGATGTTTGTTAAACAAAGCAGACAACAACTCCCATGACCCCACGCTGCTTCTCAATGTCAGCAAATGACCTGTTTTGTTGTTGATTTGATTGACAGAGTCACAGTAACAGAAATTTAATTGATTACATGGATATTGAAATAGTTGTTGATGAATTTTGATCTGATTTACCATCCAGTCGTTTCAGCTTTAATTAAGCGATTATCAAAATGATCTTTGATTCATTTTTCATTGAACGCCTGAACAGTTATATGGCTTATCATTTGAGCTCTTTATTTTGGCACCGAAACAGGATTGTGGGTGAACCCAATTTGAGTGGGTTTCAAGTTAGATTAGAAGCACACATGAGGGAAGTTTATTTATTTTTAATTATCACTGTACACACAGCATGCTGCCACTGACTTTAAAGCAGTGTTTAGTTGGGCAGAGTGGTTAGTCATGTGTAATCATGTGGCAGTTATCTTTGGAACTGCATTGTGTTTATATTATGTTGTCCAAATGATTTCAAAACTTAATCAAAGAAGAAAATTAGTTTTTGCCTTTCATGTTTGCAGACATTTATGGGCTCAGATACACCAAGAACCTCAAGTGTCAAAGGCTGACTGTTGTGTTGCTTCACATTGTATGTGTCTCGCCCACAGCTGCAGTTGAACACATCGCAGAGATTACAGCCAACATCTTTTTTTTTCCATTACTGTTTTGCTTAGCTGAACAGCCAATCAGAGTGATTTTTGTCACTGACGTGCTCTGCTGGGGAGTCAACATCCTTGGTAAGATGAAGGGCTGCCGACAATGTCCAACTAGTGGCGGCAATGCAGGACCAACTGCAAAAACCAATGCCACAGATGCTCAGTGGTGGTCCTGATGGTCAGTCAGTGCCCTATGTTGTAATCCATAACAGTGGATGCTTATATACTTATAATATACTTATTTGCACACCATTACCAAATCTAATGTTTATCTATATGAAAAAATACCTTCTTATTGATATTGTTTCATTTCTTTAATTGACATCAACGTGCTGTACTGATCAGTACAGAGTTTTGACTTGAGCTCCGCCCTGAACAGGCCAGGCAATGCTACAGTGTGCTTCCTCAGCCCTCCAGTTATGGGGAAATCCCTGCTCCATAGGGTATCTCCTTGCCAGAAGTATCTGTCAGCAGCCATAATTTGACACCAGGAGAAGGTTGAAGGTGACTCGGGGTGTAAGGTGGCTCTCTGTGGGTGCACACTGAAACATGGACCCACTCATCTACATTCGGTAGAAGTTTGGCTTGTATTTCTAAAGGAGAAGCTTTTAACATTAGCAAGATTATTTTGTGGCTGGTGCTTTTTCGCTCTTTTCGATTACTTATCTCCATGTCTGAGAAGACCACAGCGAACTGTGGAGCAGCCTAGTATTAGCCTGTCTCAGTTGGATGACTTATTACTGTGATCTCATGTTTACTTTTACAAATGGTGAAGCCATGGGCATATTTAGCTCAATGGTGAGGCAATTAGAAGAACTGAACCATGTACAAACATACACATATACGCATATACCGTGGCATTCAGAAATGGGTGTCACCGTCATTCCTCAGGCGAAACTACGTCCACCCCCAAGCTGCAGTTATTTTTATTTGCCCTCTCAGTATGTGCCACAGAGTGGGAAAGTACAAAAAAAACAGAGTAAGTGCTTCCTCACGAGCAATATATGTACTCTTCTCTCAGTGTTGTTGCAGATACAAACAATTGTCAAAAAATAGCAGTTCACAAAGGAACTAATGCTACACAAGAGTTCACAGCCTCTGTCACATAACCAGGGTATCGACCACAAATTAAACTCCATCATCAGTCATATGTTTCAAACGGATTGTGGTAAGACTTACCAGAAGCACCACAAAAGCAGTCATTGCTGTGTCTATCAAACACGCACAGTACAGATAATTGTAAGTAGTTTAAAAGGGTTTGTGTGTTTCCTGTGAGGGAGCCTGAAGGGACCCTTGTTTATTAAAGCCTGCTCGTCCGAGCTTTGCTCTACTGTCCCTGTTGGACTCACACCAGAGCCTTTCACCATGCTGTAAAGCTGCCGTGCCGGCCTGCTAATTCCCTTCTCCTTCCTCCATTCACACTTACAGCCTTCATCTGTCTGCGTGGGATTGAGGGACAGCTGCCTGCTTGTGCCTCAAAGTTGCCGACCTCCCCCAGTTTTACAGTAAATGTGAGGTAGTCAGTTTGTCAGAGTTGTAAATTGGTTCACTCACTAGACCAAATGGTGAAAATAATAATCATGGTTCGCCAGTTTCTGATGGAACAGCAGTGTTTTCCAGCTTCAAAGTTAATGGTGTAAGAGGTATTTTTTGTCATAATTCTGCATATGTTATGTATACATGTAGATGCAGATTATAGGTATACTGGGCAACTTGGGTGTTTGTGAATTTGCTAGTTGATTCGTATTCACGCCTTTTCTTTTGTAGTGACAGGATACAGCTTTTCTTGTCATCTGCATAAACCATATACAAATGCAAGATAAAGTGATTATTGTTCTACATTGTATTTGGCAATTTCTCTTGTGTTATAATTCCAGCGCACCCGTTACTTTTACAGCAGCGTACTTATACCCCGCCTAGGAGCCCTTACTCTCTGCTAGGCTGTGGCATGTTTCTTACAGCTCACTGAATTGTATTTCGAGTTCAAAGAAATCTACTGTTAAAAGACAAGTTTATTCTGAAAAGCGCAGTAAATCCATTAAGTATACATATTAAATAACTGTGATTTCAATAATCTGGGTGCAACGTTTTATTTTTCTTTGTTGACCAGCATTGGCCAAAGTTAAATCATTTTACTATGCACTTTTTGCATCATATAACTACACCACCCCAGTGACCCAGAGGTTTAAGTTGCCAACCGTAAAGCCTGATGTTTCCGATTCAACTCTGGCCACCTTTTATTTGGTTCTGGCTCTTCTGATGTATGCAAGTAACTATACTGATGTGAATCACATTATGCCAGAAATCTGTTCAGACCCACAATTTGCAAGCCTTTGTGAAATTATGTTCTCAAATTTCAAATCTTCTTGGCTCTTAGGTGCCTTTTTATTCCCTGGACTTTGAAGCTGTTGTAAACGTTTTTAGCATGGTTCTGCCGGGACCACACCTCACAATCACACGACCTGTTTGCCAGAGAAAATGCTGATGTTGAAAATGTAGCTCTTTGCCTGCATGCAAGTATGTGAGAGTGTGCATGTGCGCCATGAGCCTTATGTAATATTAATGCAGCAACATGGGACGCGGCACCCTCGTCCTCAAGATGCCCAACATGCTGCCTTTGTTTGCACCCCCCTGTAAGGTAGCACTGCAGTGGCAACTTGATGTGAGCTGTGTGACGGCAAAGTGTAAAATGAGGCTCAAGTGGAAACTCGTGATGAGGTGGAGTAAAGGTTTACAGATGAGAGAAGACATATGTATGACTGAACAATCTATGGCCTTACAAGGATCATCTGTTGTTTTATGGGTACTGTACATAGACCAGCTCAACCCATATAACTGAGCAGAAATCTTTATTAAATCCCAGTTTGAGCAGCTCACTGTCTCACCCCGACCCTCAGAGCAATCCTCACTCTGTGCAGGGTGGATCGATGTGCATTTGAAGGAGTGAGCTCGAGCCACAACCACAGATACTCAGTATTTCACAATGTAACTCACTGCTTCTGTGGCACAGAAGGAGCAAAACGGAGCAGCAGATTAAGCTAAGCAGTTTGTTTGATACCCGCACCCAGACAGCCAGTCCTATGATTCTGTAATAGGTGTGTATACAGTCAGTATGTTGGCTTCTCACAGAGGACTTTTGAAGGGGGTGAAGAGACAGCTGGATGTGAAACCGGAGCTCATACTTACAGAGCTTCATTGAAGAGGGTAAAATGATCTAACGTAGAAATCAGTCAGCAATCAGTCATCGTAGTAACAAATCAGTTCATAAATTTGAGTGGATGAAATCAAACTGTGAGACTATGAATTTATCTGCATCGTCCCCGGATGTAGATAATGTTACTAATTATTAAGCATCTCTTCTTCATGGCATTATCAGATTCTTATGATTTTTTGCATCAAATGCGCTGATAAAGATGATCTGATGTGTGAGCTATTTCATCTGCAGGACTGGCCAGTAATATCTGTAAACGGGGTCTTTAAATGTTATTAAAGCATTGAATTTATGTCCCAAAAATGTACTATATCATTTGTTTCTCGCTGTTGGCTGTAATTTTTGTTATGTTATGAACTACCCCTACTACCATTGGAAACCCACTCTATCTATATCTATATCTATAAATAAAATATAAATGATTGTTTATTCCACTGGAACTTACAGAGTAAGATTTGTGATATTATTATGTATTTTAAGGCCATCTAATCCCCATTGGTTTTCCATTATACTTGTTTACTTCGACCCTTATGACTGAAACAAATGTCACTCAGTGTGGCATTAGAAATGGCCTAAAAAGTTATAGATTTCCCTGTGAATGCTGCATTTATTGTCCACTACTACCAATATAACCTCCAGTCCAAAAACCTACCAGGGTAACTAGGTCTAAAAGAGAAGGGACAATCCTATGAGATTGGCTTAATAACCTTTATTTTGTTGTATTAAAAGATTAATCAGTTGGGCTAGGCTTTTAAAACAAATACAATTTAACATTCAAAGTTTACACAACAACAATAACACTTTCAGGACAGAAAAGGGAAAAGGTTTATCTGTGGTGAACCGCTTTAGCCACGATACAGTCCCCAGCGCTTCTATCTTGCTTCAGTTGTTTTGCTGCCTTTTTTTCCCCTCTCTAGCTACTGGTGTAATGGCATGTGTGGAATGTACTTGGCCAGTCATCAGGTCGGCCATCGTGGTGCTCATTGGTTTGCGGTAACTGTGAGAGTAAACCCGGTGTTGGCTGACAGAAAGGTTGTTTGCATTGTAAATGTGGGATTTACACCAGCCCCCTTTTCCTGGTTCTGCTCTGACCAGCATGTGTGACCATTTTGTTTGTGTGTAAGCCCTGAGGTTGTGTGAGTATCCGCTGAATTTCTTTTACAAATGGAGTGAGCTCAGCCTTGCCGCTCAGATGGACGGGAAAATTTCACAGTGTTCACTCTGTCTAAATTAAATGGCCTCTTTGTGTTGTCGATGCCTTTGGCGATGACATAGAACAAGTCTGGAAGAAAACATGTCTGGAATTCACAAATTCTTCAAAACACACAATACAGCCCAACTTTGTCATTATCTTGCTTGAGCAGTGACAGTAAATTAAGAAATAAGATGTGTTTTTTGCTCAGATTTTAAACAGGTTGAGCAACAACCACATTAGACTAACCTAATTTACATCTGCCTAAATCCTGCTGGAAAAATTGTATTCCTAACCTATAATTGAAAATAACGCCATTTTATATTTGAGTATCCGTTTGTTTGTGCAGTTTTCTGCAGATGTGTCTGAAATTGTGAGTAAGTTGGACTGAAAGCTGCAGTCATTCCATTTTTCCTTTGGTAATCATTTGATTAGTAGTCAAAAGTTGACACCAAAACTAGACTGGCCTCTATTTAAAAGCAGAAGTATTGTGACCAATTTTCTAACCTAAGCTGACCAGCATTAAGCCAGTGGCTGGTGTTTATTTTCCACCCTAGCTGATAGACTATCTCCTCTACCTCCTTTTCCTGTCTCTGAAAAGCCCCACACTCTAGGATGGATGCCCCATGCTACATGTCTCTTAGATGGACAGACTGAGGAGCCCTTATCCAATAGGCCAATAATGCAGGCAGTGTGAGGCCGGGAATTAAATGCTTCCTGTGTCTCTTTATGGCCCGAGTTGACTCATTGCATTCCTCCCAAGGTTAATGTTTGATGGGGGAGAGATGGCGAGCCAGAGATTCACAGAGCTGCACTCTTCTCTATCTCTGGCACCGCAAGACGCCAGGGGTCCCAGGGCCAGCGCTCCATTTGAACGAGGAAGTGAACGTTCGCTCGTTATATCAATCAAGGCAGATGTACAGTTACATCCAAAGTGAAAAATGAGTCACCCTCCCTTTTTTTGCCATATGAGGTAACATATTGAGATATTGAGTCTGTCTACAATCTATCAAGCTGCTCTTCTGTGACTCTGCTTTGGCTCTTACAGTTGAAATAAGTGTGTTTTCTCTGTTGAAGAAGTTGCTTTTCCTGGTTCAATTCCAGCCAGCACCACTTGTAGACCCGGAGTCAACGTAGGGGTGGCCATCTTCCTTGACTGGTTGGGGCAGGGGTTATGCTATAAGCAATTATAAGTCATTAAAAGGACCTTAACATAAAGAGTTACCAGTCTCTGCTATTAGTCTCATGAGGTTTTTGTAGGATCTCTAAGGCAGCCACATGTGATGCAGCTTCAATGCCCCGAGGCAGTGGTCCTAACTGATATTTGGACTGGAGCCACTTTAGCCAGAGTAAGTTATTTTTGGGAGCCGAGCAGTCTGGCCCAATCCAAACACTAATAATTTTCCATATGCAATATTTTCCTAATGCCTTATTTGTGCCTCTTCTATGAGCCTCCCCTCCCACCCAACGAAGACAGCACACAGTGATCCCTGCTTTACCGACTGTAAGCAAGTTGTCATCTAGAATACTGTTTCCCTCCTGTCATATCGTAAATATTTTCAATCCAGCTCCTGGGACAAATATTTGTCACCAGGTACAAAATCAATGCCTTACTCACTCTTCCGTGACTCCTTTTCCTTCTCTCATCATTGTCTGCTCTGCTTCATGTTGCTGTCACTGAGCTTATAAATGGGGCCCTTTTTGTGAAGATACCACATATTTGGAGAACCATATTTGGAGCTACCTTTCTTTTCTCGTCTTTGTGTTTTTCATGCTCACAGATCCTGGCTCAGGGACTTGGAAAGTCAGATGCATACTAAACGTTCTTAACATCATTGTCAATCCAGAATGCATTAGTATGGATCCAGGGGAGGTAGATGCACATAAGACGTGCTGAATAAGGAATCTGAAACTGCGGAGATGTAATAAGTAGAGTGATGTATATGCTGTGCTGATCCACCTTTCAGGAGCATCAGTTGCTGGCATCAGACTGCAATCAGGCGACTGTTGCTAATTCTGTACTGTTAACGCTGTCTGACTGAGAACTAGTACCTTAAATCCTTACGGCACTAGAGCTCAAGCAGGCAGGTAGTAAGCAGTTCCTCCGCTGAGAACTGTGGACGCTAAGAAATGCTGTTATTATTAATACGAGGCAGATTGAAGTGCTGTCATGACTCATTGTTGCAGGCAGCAGCAGCAGCAGCACTACTTGCTCTCCGTGTGAAACTGTGATCCAGCCCACTCAAACTCGCACCATCCTCTGCATGTAGAGTGAATTGCAGGGAATCCAGTCGATATTCATTCCTTTCTAAGATGTTTGGAGTTTGCGTTTTGACGTTTGACAGGAGCAGCTCGGTTCGTGGTGCTTGGATCTACCATCTTACCGTTTTTCAGATTATGTTATCTGTAATTCTAAACAAGATTCAGACGCTGCACTCCAGTCATTCTGCCACTACAGCGTGACACCAAAATGAACCTTGTATGCTGATTGATTTGCTGGCGCTTCTCAACAACTGAGAGTCCAAAGAAAGCATTATTTTGATCAAGTGCTGATGGAATAAACGGCACATTCCTCTTTTCTGTACACAGCACAGCCTCGAGCAGCCTCTACAGTCGTTTGTCTTCACCTTGCTGTAACCCCTAAGATACTATACAGATTATGTTGTGTTTGGTTTCTGTTTCTCTGCTCCTCAGACCATAGTTTATAAGATACGATTCACTCTTAAGGAATGATATAAAGCTTTAAGCAGATAAATAAAAATCATTTCATTTTTATTGCACAACTTACAAATGTATGAAAATAAATGATTCACAACTAACTAATCAGTGATCTCTCTTGAGCACCGACCACATTATATCAACATTTTGAGTTAGTAATACTGCTTTGCAAAGTCAGCAATACTAACTTTTTGTTGACAATAATTGGGTTAAGAGAATCCGATTTTCTGAAAACACACAACAGTAATTCCTCTCAACAGGATTAAGGTTCATGCTAGCTGGAGTGTAGTTACAGTTAGCCTTACCTAAATTGACCTGTTTCCAGTAATTAGAATTAGATCAATTTTGATGCCACAGCCTCTTAGTAATGGAGTTTGTAATACCACATAAACAAGGCAGTAGCAAAGTGTAGTCATAATGGGAAAATAGCGACTAGGGGTGGGTGGAAGACATGGATTGAATCACTTACGAATTGCAATCTAGGATTCTGAATCGATTCACAAACATAAGAAAGAACAAACAAAAGACTGTCGATAACAGTGTTATCTTGAAGGAATTACAAAACAGATTACAATGGTTTTATGAATACAGAAAAAACAACTTGTGTTTCTATAGAAAAAACATGTAACCAGTGATGTTGGTCAGTAAATTACATCTTCAGTACATTATTTTCATAGAGGACTGTAAGAACATTCTAAGTGAATGCATTACATTTAAATCATTAGCTTTAAAAATAACTTGAGCTGCATACACTCAATCACCATCTGTCACTTTTTTCTGTTCAACACAAAGCCTCATTTATAAAACTAACTTACCCTCAGTTTTGCTCATAAGTATGTCTAATGTAGAAACTGTAGCAGTAGTTATTTATAAAACCTTCACTTGGCAATGGTCTTAATTGTGCGACTACAACAGAAGGGATTTTCCTGTTGGTCATTGCACTTTGGGACAGGCATGCATCAGTCTGTGGTGAACTTAGTGTGAGCTTTATGAACAACATGCAGCAGTGACACACTCTGTTGGAGCATTTCAATGAATAGTCGCTGAATAATGCGTGTTGCCAAGCTTCACTCTCACTTGCCTCTACCAAGTTTGATTTTATCTTTTGCGTAATGGCTATTTCTAACTAAACCCTCATTTTTTTCTGCCATTATGTAAGAGGCAATCAGAACACAGGTGCTGTCAATTGAAGTTAATTTGGGCTTTATAGATTGCGGTTGCGTAAATTACACATGGGATTCTTAGAACCTTCTTCAATAAGGTTTTTTATTCTCAGCATATTTAATGAATCAAACCTAGACAGACTATCAGAAATAATTAAGTTAATGTACAAATCAGAGAACATTTTCATAAATGAGGCCCCAGTCACTGCGTCACTAGTTAACTGTAAGTGAATCAATGGGTTGGCCCAAAGTGCACTGGAGTAAGAGACAGTATATCATGCCTCTCATTCTGTTTATTCAGTCGATAACCATTGTGAATCTAAAATTGACCCTGAATCAAATTGTGAATCTGAATCGAATCATGATTACCAAAGATTATCACCCCTAATAGTAATGGCAGATAACGCAGTCCTGCTGAAAGCTACTAGCCTGGCGTCGATGCCCCTTTAAGTAGCAAGGTAGGGGAGGATTTTATCAGTCTTGATTTATTTTATTTTTTTCCCTTTTGTAAAGCAGAATGCTTTTGTGATGGTGTATATGATGATTACAATCACACAGCGTCTGATCCTGCTGTAAGAATCACCTTTAGTCAATGTGATCTTCTCTGTCTGATTTATTTGCCGCAGCCTGTGAACTGCATGCCTCACTGTGAGCTAGCTTTCACCACTCTCATTACAAGTGAGCGTGTGCACAAGCGCATGCATGTATGTGTGTGTGGTACCCACCAATGTAATGTAATGTAATGTAGTGCTGACTCAGACGGAGTGCGTCAACAGCTGCTGCCTGTTCCAGAAGAGACACAGTGGTGTGCAGAGGGAAGGGATTTTGGGAGGGGGGGGATGCGTGTGTGGGAGAGTGAATAGGTTAGATTAAAATAGAATGGCACAGAATGATTGGCTTTTTACTTCCCATCATGCATTTTGATTTGACATCATCCTATTTCAGTCTTGTCAGAAGTAGTTGTTCTCAGATGTTCTCTCATGAAAGTTGTCTTTGAAATCAAGTCTTTGTTACTAGTTAGCTCATGTCTAAGATGCCAAAACAGCGGAAACATTCACTCTATTTATAAAGGCAGATACTGTAAATCTCCTCCCTATTTTAAAATTGGACCTGACAATCCTATTTTTTGTGTTTTCAGGCCCAAATCGCCTTCCTGCAGGGGGAGAGGAAGGGCCAGGAAAACTTGAAGAAAGACCTTGTGAGGAGGATCAAAATGCTGGAGTACGCGCTGAAGCAAGAGAGGTGAGTGCCTTACCTCCCACTGCTGCTTCAGCCCACCCACAACACACACAAATACCTCTGCTAGTCTACAACAACTGCAGTGATTCCATGTTTTGTGCGCTCCTAAAAATAAATTCCTCGCTCTGAGAGATACAGAGAAGGGGAGAACATGGCTGTGTGAGATTCTCATTCTGCTTCACCTGCACAAAGCTAACACACTCTGCACATTGGATAATGTAAAAAAAAAAAAATACAAAAAGGTTGCTTGCCTTTTTTAGAAAAAAAGTCCCTGCTTCCTCTTGTTTATATTCTACACGTACAAGTCTGATGTCTCAGCTGGTGTCAGCAGAAGCCGTAACAGTGTGAGCGTGCCAGAGAGATTCTCCCCCGAGTCCAGCTGGTGTGATGTCTCTGGACAAGAGCATGTGTTGGCATGAAGACTTTGTTTGCTGTCGGATGCTGATGACTCTGCATCGTCCTCAGTAGAAGGACGGGATGCGAAAGGAGGAGAGAAGAATTCTCGCTCCACCTGAGATGAGCTCACTGCCGCGTCTTTCTCCAGTAATCCAGAAGAATTGTATTGTTGTCATTCTCCTGTGCATTAGCCCGTCACCATCATACAGAAGGTCCCTGTGGTAGCAGCAGCGATACACTTTGCATTTCCCTCCCTCTTTGACGCATGGCTGCACGCTGTAACAGAAGTATATTTGTGATTTCAACACGTTAATGTGTCTTTAAGCCATGAAGCATGTCATTCAGACAGACTCTGAAGCAGTAGCCCTGGAGAAAACAACAAATGATGGGAACATTTAAAGCATTTATGACGAGCTCAGTGACAACTTAGTAATAGGATATTTCAGTTTATTGCAAGTTGGCTCTGAATTTGAGAGTTTTGGCCACAATTCCAAGAGATAATAACACATTCTCACTAAGGTTATTGCTGAGAACAGGGAAAGAAGAATGGTATGGTAAAATCATTACTCACAGTCTGTTATAAACATCTATTACAGGATTCAGACTGATATCCAGGTCCAACTTTGACCCTCTCTACTTACCATAGCTGTGTTTATACACAGTTTCCCTGTGTAATGAGGGATTATCGTGAACATTTCAGGCGCATTCCCTGTCAGTTTAACCTCTAAATCAAGTGCTTTTCTTGTTTACAACCTTGTGTGAAAGCTTGTGTTTCTTGCCCTGTCAGATTTAGGCTGCACTAAAAGAGAATTATCGTTGGATGGATTTGACTGATCTTGTGCAGTTAAGATGTAATTCTGTCTCTGTTTTAGCCAAGAGGTCAAATCATTGTCTCCTACAGCAATAACAACACAGGAAATACTGAACTGCTCTGTGGTGTACAGTAGAAGACGCTGGTTGTGACAACTACAAGCTGAGAATGGGTGAAATTCTATGAATGCTAAATGAGACAAAGTCCTCCCTGGAAAAGTAAAGGTTAAGGAAGGAAAGAAAGAAGAAAACTTGGATGAGAAACAAAATGAGACCACTGGCTGCCGGTGTTGTAATTTGAGCTTTGAGCTGGGAGATGGTCCAGGCTAATGAGAGCCCTAACATAACTATGTTAGACAGGTGTCATAATAAGTTAGTTAGGTCATTCCTTCAGTCAGCTAGGGGGTGAGATACATTTTGTTAGGGAACATCATTATTGGGTTTGTTTGGCATGGAATCCTCTGTCTGTTTGTAGTGTATATTTATCTACTTTGCTCCTGTGAGATCACCACAGACTCTGCCTCAGGAACAACACTTAACCCAGGATTACTACCACTTTCCCCGGTTGCTAAGCAACAGGTCATGTCTTAGAGGGTACCTGAAAGCAATATCAGAAATGGCTTTCTGAATGTAGGATGTACCCAATTTAGAATGAATTTGATTTGGATGGGGGTTGCTTCCTCTGGATCACAGGGGGCTGTGGTGTGATGTGGTGGGTGCTGCATGAACTAAAAGGTGTGAGAGCTCGCCTTGTATTGAGTTACATCTGAGATGGATGCGTGCAGTCACTGGAAGAAACTGAAATCTCAGCAGTGCAAAAGCTGGAAAGGCCACACATTGTCACATATCAGTATCGGAAATGCTTTTAATACTGCATTAGCAGATTGTTATCGCTGATACTGATTAGATAGCTGATAATTTTAACTTTAATCAACTTTCAAAAATACATTTCCAAGCGAGTTTATGCACATCAGAGGGTAAGAAATGCTACGATCTTGTGAACAAAGATGGATAATTTGATATTCCATGGCTTAGATTTTTTGTATCACAGTCCGTGGATCTGATCAATATTTTGCACCATTATGTGACGTTTTATGGACCAAACAACTACAGAGTTGTTTTGACCATTAATGTAATTGTTAGCTGCAGTCCTTATTTCTATATCATCATACATGGCGCTTTAAAAACATATTCCTTTAATGGTGTAATATTGATTTTAACAATACTAACCTTCAGCCATTTATCCAAGTGACTCTGTCTAACAAGCTAACATGTTTGTGAGAAGTAGAGCAAGTTGCTTTTGGGATGACTTTCAAAGCTTATGCAGATGCCACGCATAATGAGTTTTTTAAATAGCTTCCTCGCAGACCTTTTTGATCAGCCCTGTTTTTTTTCTCCTTCTTTTTCCTCTTTACTTGCAGAGCAAAGTACCACAAGTTAAAATATGGGACGGAGTTAAATCAAGGCGACATGAAGCCTCCAAGCTATGACTCTGGTAAGTGTATGGCGGCTCAAACAGCCAACTCCACCTCCTCATACTAAATCACTGTGATTGTTGTGTTCACATACCTCGAGTGACAGGACTGGTACGCATGTGAAGGCTGCACTCATGTTGAATCTTGTTGACCTCGATAGTTTTGTTCACAGGGTCCTTTCCTGAATACTGAAACAGTGGTGCTGTTGTTAGGGATGTACTGAACTGTACAAGAGTCAGTGAATAACAAACAGTCAAATTTCTGTAAAATAGTGTATATATGATATTTAGTTAGAAAGAAAGTTAAGTGTAGAACAATCGTTCCTTTGCTTTGATTTCTGATGAAGACACACTATAAAGGATGGGTTCACTCAGACTACAAAAAAGAAATGGTATCACTTTCCTCTGCCGGTATGAAGTCATGCACCCTTGGAGCCTCATTCTTGCATTGGACATATTTTGTCTCCAGCCAGAGATAATTAAACTTGTGTTGCTCAAACATTAAAAAAAATCTACAAGAAAATATGAGAAACAGTTTTGCAGTTATTCTATTTAACACATTTAACACAAGCTGTAAAAAGTTTATTTGTAGATAATACCTACAGTGAAAGCTGCTGACAGTTGATTATGTTAATTTATCAGGATGAAAAAAATGATTATCCAGTCAACTTTAAATCATTTTAAAAGCAAAATTTGTAGTGAAATTGCCAAAGAAACACCTATTTTCTGTCTCATATCTGCTAAATATTTTGGGGGTTTTATCAATTTAAGCATACTATCTTAGAGTTTAGGAAATTTTGATTAGCATTTTTCTACATTTTCTGAGTTGTTTCCACGAATGCTCATTTTGAATACTGTGATAATGCACCATGAATGCATATATCTGTCTTTAAGAGTTAGAAATATTGGAAATTTGACCATCCATAATTCAATGACAGTTAGGGGTGTCACGATTTTCCAAATCCACGATTCAATTTGCCTTCAGTTACATTTTTTTAGGTCAGACTGCCATGCTATTGTTAGATTTTTATGCCCTGACGTTTTTTTTGGTTTTTTTTTTTAAGCCATGATGCCCCTGATTACACAGTTAAAGACGTGTACTTGAATGCACCATAAAGTCCCTTTGAGTGGTCCTCAGCACAGACAGACAGCAGAGGAGAGAAACGGAGATAAATCCACTGAGATAAATCCACGGAGATAGATGATGCCAAAAGGTTGCAAAGACAATCAGTGGAGTTTTTATTAAATGTCTTTCCGTACAAATGGTCAGTGTGGCAGAGAGTTACGAGATTGCCTAACGGAAATTATGCCTACTCTCGCCGAAATGTCAACGACAGGGAAATGAGCCACATTTAAACCATATTCATCTCCCATCGCTGAATAACCTTCATCCAATTCGCTTGTTTATCTTCCCGCGCACAGGATAGGTGTCTGGAAGTAGAGCTGCAGGCTGCGAGCAAGCTGTGTCCTGTGTTTTTGAAGTGTTTTTCTTTTCCTTTGATTTTAAAATGGAATCATGACAACTGTACCTGCTGATTGTGCCATGCAATTGAAAAGCTCCAGGACAGCAACTAAATCTGTGTTGTAGTGAGGTTTTTCAATAACTGAATGGGGTTTCGAGCACACTGCTACTCATCAGAGGTCAAGAAACCAAGAAAGAAAAAGTCAAATCAAATTCTCTTCGTGGCTAATTGTCACCAGAGGTAAAAATAAGAAAAAAGCTCCTTCCAACTCCTGAAGCTTACACCAATTAATCTAAAAAGTTGCTCTCACCTTTCGATTGCAGCACCTTATTTTAACATGCTTTCTTTTTTCTATCAATGCACTACAGGTTTCTCGTCATCGTAGTTTAATTGGCCTCTCATGTTCAAGTCCTCTGCCATCATTAAGTCAGATTGCAACATTTCCTCTCCTCTCCTCATCTCTATTCATGAGGGCCGTTCAAAGCGCCCGAGCCCTTGAAGCGTTGATGAATGAGGGGACATGAAGGAGAGAGGTGTTAGGTGGAGGGGATGGTGTTGGGGGCAGCCGAGGGGTGGGAAGTGTTGCTCGTATGGTGGTGCACCTGCCCGCTCCTCACCCTGCTGAATTAGGCATGACCCACTTTTTGAGGCGCCCTCGTCTGTCTGCCCCGCCAAATCAACCCCTTCACACACACCCGATCTAAATCTTATTAACACGTCTCTCTGCTCCACACAAAATTCCCAGCTGACTCGTTTGCTAAGTTCTGACGTCGTTGAATATCAAAGTGAGCTTTGAATCTCATCATGTGTTTTGTTTGAGCTGTAGACAGCCATGAACAGTGTGTGTTGTTCTGGATGCTGCAAGCACAGACACATGTCGCGGCTCTTCCTAGTATGTCATGGGACATGGTTGACGCAGCAACCAGCCATTTTGAAGGTGGTGGAATGCGTCATTAAATACAAATGTGTTGTTGTAAAATCAAAGAACAAGCTGTCACTGATGAGTTTTAAATCTCTTCTCTGTTTCTACAACGAGAGCTGTTGTGCACACAGTTTTAATAATGCAGTGAATACTTACTGGGATGAAAATCTTTGGATTGAGGCTAGTTATTAAAGTTGCACATGTTGACAAATAATTACTCTGGTCTACATCCAACCAGGAGCTACAATAAAAGGGGTGTAAATGCTGATAGAGTGTTTTGTAATTTTTACAATAAAAGTTTGGTTAAACGGGCACAGTTTTAAAGAGAAACCCCTCATGTATTTAACTCTAACCCACTGTTGACCCACTAAAAGCAGCTAAGCGCTGGATGTGTCTAGTTGCCGGGATGCTGTGATACAGGAATGTTCTGGTCGTGTTTACAGAGTGGAAATAATGTCAGTGGCCGCGCTGTTTGCGGAGCCCTAATTTGTGTCCTCCACTTCTCCTCCAGATGAGGCCAACGAGAACGAGTCTTCTGGATCGCTCAATAATCAGCTGTCCTGGAAACAAGGCCGTCAGCTCCTCAGACAGTAAGTACACATCTTTTAGTCATTCTGTGTCATTTTCAACCCAGAAAGCAAATGCACTGCACTAAAATTAACTGTATTGAAGGTTCACAGGCTTCTAGTTTCATATCTCAGTAATAGTATTGTCACTAGTACTCAGACTAACAGCTTTTATGAAGTACTCTACTGTGCCAAGTGCTACAGTCCAAGAAAATGGTGGGGAAGAGCTCCCTCACATGGGCAGATGCAGTCATTACCTGCTCTTTGTTTCGCTTCGTTTTCTCTGGTGCACCCAGCTGGCTCTGGAAAGTTTGCTTATCATATCATCCTGCTCTCCAGTCAGTCCGTGTAAATAAACCGGGCTCCCAGACGCCATCAGGCAGCCTCACGCATCATCTGCCCCAACATGCTGGCTCATGAGGCAGCCAATTTATTCTTGACTCTGTGTCAGGGGACAGATCAATAATGTGCTAAGACAGCCCTCCCCTTCACTCGGTCGACCGCTCAAACTGCTCGAGCTTCTTCTGCATCCCGACAGGGAGGTGTAACATCTGATGAGTAGCTCATCTCGCCTCACAGAGCTAATACCATCAACTAGACCAGACTGCCAGAAGACCTGTCACTTTTGACAGCAGCTAGTACTCGACTCTCACACTTCTCTGATCATATGGGAGTCCTTGCAGCAAATGAACTTATTGTAAGCTCTAGACCTCATTTGGTCACATCGATTATATGTCATGTCCATGTCGCGTACTTGTGCTTGTGCATGTGCAACAGTACCATGCCAAAGCACACCTCTTCCAACCATGCCACCCTTAATGTTCTTTTGCAGCATTAAAGACTCATTATTACATATGTTTGTTTTCTTTTCACAGTAAATTGCATTTTTTGAGTTGGACCAAATGCAACCAGGTTTAAGTTTGTTTATGATTTTCCAGGTACCTGCAGGAGGTGGGCTACACAGACACCATCCTGGATGTAAAGTCCCAGCGGGTCAGAGCACTGCTAGGACTAGCCGGAGACGGTGCTGGGAGGACGGGTGAACGGACCAGTGCTGAGCCTTTGGTCAATGGGACTGACACGTCGGCAAAGGGCATGGGCACCAGAGGGTAAGTCGTCTCCTCTAAAGCATCAAATCGATAATAAAATAAAAAAATTCAGTGCATGTAACACTGTGCTTACAATTTGCCTGACAATACTGAACAGTATCAAATTTGTGCTTTGAATGTTGATATGAACTATGATAAGAATTGGTTTCTGCATCATTTAATCATTGGTTTCTGCTGTGTGGAGAAACTGGCCTTTTCCTCAGACTGCAGTCTGATCAATATATAAAATTCTGTGAAAAAAATACTATATACTCTCTAGAATGTAAGACATGTTTGTTTAAGTGAAAAATCCTGCTTTTGTGCACCAATACAAAGAAAATATCAACAAAAATGAAGTTAAAAAAGACAGATTGAAGCAGTGTAGATGCAATATATTAAACTATTTTTGTTCTGTTTTGTAAGTGATGCTGTAACATGATATGCTGACATCATAGAGGAATCAAGAAACCCACACACAACTTGTGAACTGTTATAGCAGTTACACATAGTTTGTGATGGCAGTTAACACATTGTCTGTGTATTAATGCATCATTGTTCCTCAACAGGAAAGCTGAGCTCTCTGAAACCAGCGCTGTACTTGAGGCTTTCAAGTTTATTGAGAATGCTGCCGCTGAGTTCAGTGATGAAGATGAGGAAGAGGACAGCGAGGGAAGGGACAGGACTAATGTGGAATCCAGGACGGTAAGAAACCCTCACCTTCTGCACTTACAAAACGATAATAGAAGATGCTGCTGTACTACTAAGTACTGCCCTCAATACTTATCCCTTAGATCCTGAGGAAGAAGCCCTCATCGTCAACGACATTGCCTGCCAGTATGGACACCAGTGAGGACCCTGACACAGAGGAGGCACTGAAGGGCTTTGACTTCCTGTCCAGCCCTGATGAGATGGACACCACGCCGGAGTCCAGAGGCAATGGGGATGGCACAGATTGGGGTGAGTCATGGATTTCAAATCAAAATGTTGTATTTTCTCTTGCACAATGATGAGTTTGTTTCATGAATCTACAAATGCAACATGCAAGTTACAGATGCACGGAGAATATGGCTAATTATTTTATTCTTTAATCTTGTGATTTGTTTTTATATGACTTTTAATAGTTTGCAGACTGTTCATGGAATACTTGTCATTCATATATCATGCTGTGGTCATAAATCATGATGTTTAGAGTTTGTCTGTTTAACCCATAGTTGTGTGATCTCTTCCACTGTGTGTTCCCATAGCCAGTCTGTGACCACAATGTGTCTTCCACTCCTGTGTGTCGTCAAATCAGCCCGATTCCCTTAGAGTCTCACCATTCTTTTGAGTAAATCCAGAAAAAAACTGGGCTTGATGTCATGCTGAGGTGTCTCTTTGTATTTGAACGTGGGTGTGATTCATACAATAATTTCATTATCACAGTCAGGATTTTATGAGTAGACTTGTCATGACTCAAGAATCCAAATGTTCAAATGAAAGAATATCCCACATGGCATTAACATCCCTCCCACTACTCTCACATCTTCCAATAGAAAATTAAAAAGATTAAACGGCATGGCTTTTAATGCTGCTCCCAGTTGTAGTGAGTGTAATTTCGCTGAGGTGGGAAAAAAAAATCTCAGGCCCCACAGGCCTACTGCTCTCCTGGACGATCGAGAAATCTCCAGAAGAGTCCGAGAGAGGTCTCAGCACCTCCAGGGCAGTTTCTCAACAGCCTCTCGGTCTGGTTTTGTTCCCCCTGTGTAGAGAAGGACGAGCAAGGTCCCATTTCTGAGGCCTGGGATGTGGACCCGGGCCTGATAACCAAACTCAAGGAGCAGTACAAAAAGGAGCGCAAGGGGAAAAAGGGGGTGAAGAGTAAGTCCTGTCAGGCGTTGCTGCCTCCCTCCTCCTCTTCCTCCTCTCTCTGTAGAGCCTGACTTCCAAAAAAGAGCCTTGAATCAATAAACAGTTTTTTCTCTTTGCTGTTTTTTCTCATCTCCTTCTTCAACTGCTCCTCTTTATGCCTTCTACTTGCTCTGTCCTTTTGTCTATCATTTCATACCAATTGTCTCGAATCTGTCACTTTTTATTGTCCTACCCCAACAACCTGTAGTGCTTGATGCATGTTTTTTTCTGTCCTGTTTAAATGTTTTAATTTATATTCACACTATTATCTCATCCAGTCTGTCAGATATCAGATTAATAAGACAGTTGGACATAATGATGCGTCTGTCTGTGTCCCGTCTGGGTCTCCACAGTCGTCTGTTTCAGTCAAAACAACATAATTATCACCGTCTTCATCCTCATCTGTCAGTCATGTTGATACTACAGTGATAAGTCATTTTGCTGCTTTTGTAAATTGATGGCAATTAAAAGCTTTTTCAGTGACTCGGTGAAGTGACTCAGCTGAATAGTACTGCTCTCAGAATAACAGCCCACTTTGGATGTAACCTCATTGAGCCGCTGAGAGCTCTTAGATTTTTACATGTACGATGCCAAAGCTCCGCGGATCTGCTGCTCGTTTTTTTTCTTTTTTAAACTAAAGCTTTCGTCTCACTTTCTTCTTCATTTGATTGCATCACTGTTCACACTTGGCTGTCTATTTTTGTTCATTGCACCGTGTCGGTGAGTTATCGCTCGTGTGGGTGTGTAGAGAAAATCAGCAAGAGATCTGTTAGGGATTTCTTTCTTTGAGGGATTTTTTGCCTTGTAGTTGTACCATTGGTATACTTCCTTTCATTGTACCAGGGTTACAATTTTATCCTTAGGGCCCACATTTGTTCAAATGATTGTAATCAAAAAAAAAAACAACCCTCCATAATTGGCTCCCTAAAGGATTCTGTGTGAGACCTTAGAAAATGCTGCTGTATGCAGAGCTGTAATGATAAGTTAATAAAAAGAATAGTCAGTTGAAAGGAAATTGCTCACCAACTTCTTTGATAATTTGATTAATGATTTCAATCACATGTCAAGCAAAAATATCAAGTATTAGCTGGTTCCAGCTTCTTCAATGTAAGAATGCGTTGTTTATGATAGTAAAAGAAGAGTCTTTGGGTTTTGGACTGTTGGCTGGACAAAATAAGCATTTTGAAGACATCACTTTGCATTTTAGGTAATTATCATGACTTTAGTTATTAGGGTTTATGGACTAATGAAATGCAAAATAATGGTCAGGTGAATGACTATTGAAAATGGTGGTTAGTGGAGCCCTTGCTGTATGTTACATTACTCTCTTCACACAGCTTACACCAAGATGAACGTGCCTCAACTTCTTTTCCACTTTTCTAATTTCTCTAACAAACTCTGGTGCTGACTTGCCTTCATTTTCTTCACTCTTCTTTTGCACACTATATTAATTTATTTTCTTCCCTTTCAGTGCTGCCGTCCTTCCATATTCATTCTTTGTTCTCTTTTTAAGCTTCTACTCATTTTGTTTTTTTTAAATGAAAAGATTTGTTTTCTTATTTTTTGCCACTTTTTTCCCTTCCGTTCTCCATCACTGTTTGTCTGTTTGCTAAAACCTCTGACCTGCATCGTTAAACAGGGCCAAACCGGTCCAAGCTGCAGGACATGCTGGCCAACCTGAGAGATGCAGAGGACTTGTCCCACATGCAACCTCCATCCACGCCCCAGTCCCGACCCAACGCGGTCCGGTTCAACGAGCATGATGGGAACCGACCAGATGAAGGTGCTCGAGCAAAAATACCAGTAGATTTTAGCTGTGACCTTTATGTTAGAATGACTTGAATTTGTTTTATCTTTTTGTGAACGGTGGTTGTATATCTATCTATATGTCCACAGTTGAGGCACTGACATTCCCACCCACCTCAGGGAAGTCATTCATTATGGGCACAGACGAGGCCATGGAGAGCGAGCTGGGCCTGGGGGAGCTCGCGGGACTCACCGTGGCCAATGAGGCCGACAGTCTGGCATATGATGTAAGTATGAAGAGACAGAATGGAATTTAAAGGAATGGGATCGTTTCACTGGAGAAAAACTGTTTCTGTTCATGTTGTTTTTTAAGCCTTATGAAAAAGATTCATCCCAGCCTCTTCCTCTAATCTGCAGCAAATCAAGAGAGTCGCATCACACACTGAAAACATACCATTTGTCTCTCAAACAGTTATTTTTATAGACTGTCAGGTAAGCTGCTTTGAAAGTGTAGTAATGAAAGATAGGTTGTAGCATGCTGTTTAAAGCTAGGCTGATTGTAGTGTGATGGTTCCTGGTTGGTCTACAAAAAAAGTGGTTAGAGGATGGTTATTTATAAAACAGAAAGAATGCAGAAAAAATGCATTCAAATGAGTCCTAGTGCACCAGAGAGGACTCATGCACAATTTGATTCAATTATTACTTGCCTGTCAACGATTCAAATGCATATTGATTCAATGTGTGGCACCTGACTTAAATTCCACCTTTATTAAGAAAGTAATTTCAAAAATCAGACTCCAACAGTCTACAATATAAAAAGTTGCATCTTTTCAATACTAGCATCTGTGTGACCCACCACAGTACATAAACAAAACATAAATACATGTGCAGTGCAGTGCATGTTTGCTGTAATCTACAAAGGTTTAGTGTTTTCATAATGCAGCTGGTGGTTAACATGGTTAGTAATTGCTGTGAGAGAGATTTCATACACAGCATGGGTCTCACCGGATTGTGCTTTCCAGCAGTTTCATGAAATCAGAAATATGCCCACATGTGTGCTTTCAAAATGCTACTACTATTATTGATATCTGCCTCCTTCCTCTATACCTCCTTAGGCTACTACTTATCCCTCTATTGACTACACGAGAGCAACTTCGCGACCTAACTTTAGCTAAACAGTGAACATGAGCATCAAACACTTGTTTATTCTCTTTCTCTGCATCAAGCAGAATCTTAATGTCTTCATCGTGATGCATCTTATTATCAAGACATTTCTACCACTGACAACCTCATACACATACTGATTTACCATACATAGCTCATAGCTCATACAATGATTTGATACTATATTTTTTATCCATCAATATAATTTAACTGCAGCTGACCTTTGGAGTTCATAATAAACATGTTAAGTGTGTGTTGAGTACTGATTAGATGTCCTCTCCTCAGATTGGCAACAACAAGGATGCCATGAGAAAAACATGGAACCCCAAATTCACTCTGCGGAGCCATTTTGATGGGATACGAGCTCTGGCTTTTCACCCTGTTGAGCCCGTCCTTGTCACTGCTTCAGAGGACCACACCCTCAAGATGTGGAACCTGCAAAAGACTGCTCCTGCCAAAAAGTAAGTACAGCACACCCACACACAAGTCAAATGCCTCTAAAACACTATTCCAGTACAGCATGTACCAAATTACCATCGATTCCTATGTTTCTGAGCCAAAATGAGCAGCTTTAAATATGTTGTTGTATTGATTGGCTGTTAGAGACACCAGCACTCAGACAGCAGTGTGTTTGCTTCAGTCACTTTGTACCTGAGGCAGCAGACTGAGCGTCAGCAGAAAGAAAAGATCTGTTGTTGATTAGTCCCATAAGGAGGACGCTGCACTGTCACACGATTCAGCTACAGGAAACTGTCCCCATGTGACAATGAACTGACAACACTCGTCACAGCTCTGCGGCCCACACACAGTCTGTAGTAATGTGATGTTGTTATTTTTAGAGGCTGAAGTCATTTCAGAGTTGAGGGTATAACTAATGGATCGCTGGTATCCCAGCAAATTGTAAATACATTTAGAGCTTTGTACAATTCAAAGCCCATCATTTTTTAACCTAATAATCAACACATTGAGTTGGCTCTACTGTTTAATATTGTTTGTAACAGCACTGATTATATTGTTTGTCCACAGGAGTGCTGCTTTAGATGTGGAACCGATCTACACTTTCAGGGCTCACAGGTAAAAACAAAGCATATGAGGAAAAAGTGTTTTAGTTTTAATGTTAAATCGACTAGTCGTTTTAATAACTCATCACTGTTTGATCCAGAGGGGCTGTGCTGAGCGTGGTAATGAGCAGCACAGGGGAGCAGTGTTTCAGTGGAGGGGTTGATGGGACTATCCAGTGCTGGAACACCCCCAACCCCAACATCGACCCCTACGACTCCTACGGTAACAGCATCGTGCGTTTTTGTTTGAATTTGTAGATTTTCAGATCGAGTCATGGTACCTGACTTGTGTTTTTTGTGTTGCAGACCCGTCGATGCTGCGTGGAGCAATGTGCGGACACACCGACTCAGTTTGGGGTTTGGTGTACAGCAGTGCGCACCAGCGCCTCCTCTCCTGCTCCGCAGACGGCACCGTCAGACTGTGGGACGCCAACACCACCTCACCTGCCCTCGCTGTATTCAACGAAGACAAAAGTACTGACTTGAAAATTGTATCATGGCCTTTTCTCAAAGTAGTGCTGGAATTAAATTGTCATTTTAACATACGTGTATCTGTCTTTTTGTGTACAAGAGCTAGGAGTTCCTTCTTCAGTAGACCTGGTGTGCAGTGAACCGGCCCACCTCGTCACATCCTTTACAAACGGGCAGATTGGCCTCTTCAACATGGAGACCCGCCAGCTGGTCCTCAGCCTGGAGTCCAGTTTGGAGCCAGGTAAGAACTGAAAAGAAGAATTTATACTTCTTCATCCAGAGCTAATATGAAATGGGTAAGGGAGAAAGTAGTTTGCATGTATTTCAATTACCAAAGAGCTAATCAAGTAGAATGGTTGCTACAACAATATGCCCAGAACCTTTCAAATTACCAAAAGATATAACTGAAGCGTCACCAGCCTTTTTTTTTTTTTTTTTTTTTTTGAGATTTATGTCACTCAGACCTCTTTTCTAAAGTAAATTTGCCATCAAAGTCCTCTGAAATGGACAGTTTATATGTTTTTGCAGATCAAATTACACCAATATTAGTGTAATCCTAGATCCCAGGGATTGTTTTTGTTTTTCTCTTTAAGTTAAATGTTGTTACTGTTTCTTTGGTCATTGGTGTTTCTTATCCATATGGGATTCCTTGAAAGTCATACAAAAAGCTGAATCAGAGAATGAGGATGTGTTTAATTACTAAATCAAAGGATAACGCTTGATGAATTCAGTCACAATATCGAAATCTGTTACGCGCTTCCTGAAAATGTGGCTCTTGAGTAACATCTAGTGGCAGCAGCTGGAATGTAAAACCATTAGCAGACATTGTCTCAACCACAATCTGCAGTGTTTTTCTGTTAACTACCTCTGTATTAAGATTTGATCTACAAATTCCAAATTTACTGCCTCATACATCATTGACACAGTACTTCATGGATAAAACTTAGTGGTACATATGATAATATTGTGTATGTGTTTAAGCTGTGCAGAATGCATGTCTAAGTACTTGTGTTGCTATCAAGTACAAACAGAGTCGGCTTAGGTGTTGCGAGATTATTTAAAAAGTCAAAGATGACATTCTTTTCTTTTTTGGAGATTAACATCTTCCTGAATTGTATGAATACAAAAGGATGTTTGCAGACATTAAGAAAGAGTTGGGAAGAAAAGAGGCATACACAAGTAAAAAACTAGTTATAAACTAATAAAGGCTGGGTTATGTTGAAATGAAACCTAATGAGCAAAAGCATTGGTGTGTCAAATTAAACATTAATAATGTCCGCACACAACATATAATAATTCCACTTTTTTGCAAATGAATTTAAAGTCACGTTGACTGTCCATTGGTGTAAATTCCCTTTCCTGCCATGACGTATCTATTCTTGTCTGTTGTTAACCAGGCACCCCCTGTCAGATCAACAAGGTCCTCAGTCACCCGACTCTGCCCATCACCATCACTGCTCAGGAGGACCGACACATCAAGTTCTTTGACAACAACAGCGGGAAGCTGATTCACTCCATGGTGGCTCACCTGGATGCTGTCACAAGCTTAGCTGTAGACCCTAATGGACTTTATCTCATGTCAGGCAGTAAGTACTTCTTAACCACTGTCTGCCCTTTTTACATCAGCTCATTGACAGTTTGTTTGCCTCAGACCCAATCTGACCGTGACTGAGCTGGTGCAATGTGTAGACAGGCTGCAACAAACAATTATTTAATTATTGAGTAATCTCCTTATTAATTGTTAGCAGCCCAAAACTGAAAGACTTATGTAAAACAAAAATGTAAAACTATAATAGCTTACTTTAAGTCTCAGATGTCAAAGTTTTCCCCAGACATCACAGTTGTTACTTATTGTACTTTCTTTGGAAATCACAGTGACTCGTCTTCTCCTCTGCAGGTCATGACTGCTCTATCCGTCTGTGGAACCTGGAGAGTAAAACCTGCATCCAGGAGTTCACGGCCCACAGAAAGAAGTTCGAGGAGTCGATCCACGATGTGGCGTTTCATCCGTCTAAATGCTACATTGCCAGCGCTGGGGCAGATGCTCTCGCCAAAGTGTTCGTATGACGCGGAGCTGCGTCTCTCCCTGCAGCCCCGCTCTGTGACTCAACCTCCCATGATCGGGGACCAATAGAGACACGGGAGGGGAAGGACCTTCAGGCACGGGTCTAATCCCACCTCTCACAGCCCACCAGTTTCAAGTCGGACTGGTAGACTATGTAGCCGCTAGCCTGAAACGGGCCTTGACTCTCCATAGAAAGGGTCGGCAGGGAGGGCAGTCAGGAGAACTGCTCTCTAGTCCCCCATCTACCATCCAGGCAGGCCTGGGTGTGACGGGTCACAGTGCCACCCTCCCCCAGACAGACATAAACTTAACCTCCTTAGCTAGGAGGCTCAGGACAAGTGTTACAGAGTGTTTGGAGTGGAGAAATGAGGTTTCAAGCCAGTCTTCTGCCCCTGTGACTTCACGCTCATCCCAAATCCCTCTGGCCCTTGACCTTCACCTCTCAGACAAACCGGGTCCGGGCCCTTTACTCCAAGTCAGGTTTTGTGTTGTGTTGTTCCAGAAACGTGGGGTACTGAAGGCTCACTGGAGCTGTCGTGGAAGCCTCTCACTTCTTCTTCTTCTTCTCTGCTTCCCAGACTGACTCTGCTTGCTGGCCTGCCTTTATTTTTCCTTTTTAAAAACACGTATTGACAAATGTGCCTTTGCTTTAAAAAGGTCTTGAAAAATGTTATTTTAACAAGCTTGTTTCGGGGAACAGGGAGGGAGGGGGAGGGGTGGAGAAACTGAGCTGGTTGTCACAATGTTGTTGATTTTAACATTGGATGTAAAATTACAAATGCTTATAATAAACAAAATATATATTCAGTCTTAAAATTTACTGTGCAGCGTGAGTTTGAGTGCTCCTTTTTGAAAAGTGTGGTTGGGGAATCAATTTTGTGCATTTCAGGGCTGGTAGAGTGATACAGATCATTAAATATAATGCCTGTCCGTTAGATTCAAGTTATTGTACACTTCAGAAGTAAGACTACAAGCATAAGTGTCCAAAGTAAACCATCTTGGTTATATAATTAAAATTCAAACTTGGTTCTAGATGTCCATTTTAGGAATAACTAACTGATTTTGGCCAGTTTGCTCTTGTTTGAATTGAATGGCTTGTATTGTATGTAGTTTTCCCCAATTGTGTGGACATGCTCGACTACAATGTGATGTATCATGTCCAGATATTTACAGTAGTCCAGTGTTTAGCAGTAGGACTGTTTGAAATAATGAGTTTAATCATCCAACACTGAGGGGAAGAGGAGCATCCTGCAAATTCCAGTTTACTGTAAACTGTGATCCTGGGTTTGGGGGGAAAAAAAAAGAAAACAAAAAAAAAGCAAATCAATCAAGATGTTGTACATGTAGAGTACAGCTTCAGATGAGCCATTTTCTCAGTCACTGGTTTGTATATGAAAGTATGTTCAAAATAAAACCTGCTGTAAAATCTTAACCAGGCTCTGATGTCGGTCATTTGACAAACGTGAACACTGTTTGCACTCGCACCTTGAATTCAGGGAATTGAGGGTTTTGTTCACACTTTGGTTGATTATCAGCATTAAAAGGTATGCCATATTGGCTTTTAGCAGTTCCTGTTCCACATGCAGCCATGCATGTACACACAACTATTACTGGACTACTGTGATACAGAAGAAAACTTAAAAACATGACGATTCTAGGGCAAGTTCTGTAGTTCAAAGAAGTGTCTTGTTTCCTGATTTTTCAAGCAGATTCATGGACAGTAATTCTCCATGGACATATCGTTGTGAAGATAATTATACCTCTGGTAAGTGGAAGTCATACTGCATCTAAAAATATGTGCATCACATCAGAGTGTTGATATTTGCCTGAGTTAAGTGTGATGTCGACAGTAATTGGGACAGTTGGATCACCAAAAGGATAAGCAGAAGCCGTCCACTTTAAGTTGTCTTCCTTTTCTTTATTTTATTAAAAATTGCAGGAAAAAAATATTGATCAATTTATCTGGACATTATTAGCGAAAGGCTTTTAATATGCATATGTACAAACAGGACATAACAGGGAGAAAATCATAAATAAGCTTTCAACAAAACAGACACGCCTGCACTGTTAGAAGCAACCTCACTAGTAGAAAAACAAGAGCGATCGTGAGACGAGCTGCTTTCATTCGCTCGTCTCTAAGAAACACAAGCTCCTTCTTGCTTCTCACACAAGTCCACCTCTTTGTTCCAGCGTTGCTGATTGGCCTTTCAGGTCCACTTGCTGGTTGCTCATGAGCCTCATTTCGACTACCACTCAAAGTCAGCACCATAGAGGAACTTTAACAATGTCCTACTATCAAATCTCTCCTATTAGGAAGATCAAAATGCACCGATTCTAAGAGAACTGTACAAAAAAAGCACCATATTATTAGGTTTATGAAATATGTTAAGCCATAAGAGGAAGTGCTAGGCATGCTTTAAATCTACATTTCTCAAACTCTGTAAAGGTTTTATAAATCGGACTTAAGGGCTTTACTGATGATAAATCATTTACTAATGCTTTATATTAAGAACAACTTTTGGGTTTCCAAGTTGTGAAAAATCCCTTTGTCTCCTCCACATTTTATGTTCTTCAGCATTTTCCCAGATGTTAAGAGGTAAAACAGTGCGCTGGAATATTTTGCACGATGCACGATCATGCCTGAGGAGGGCTAACACCATCCAGGGGGGTCTTTCACAACCTGGCAACACAAATGTTGCCCTGATCAATGGTTCATAACTTATCTAAAGGCATCAGTAAACAATATATGGACATTAAAGGAACATTTCACCCAAAAACGAAGACTCAGACATTATCTAATCACCCCCGATGCCGATAGAAAGTCAGTTGAAGTCTCGTAGTTCATTAAACACTTCTGAAGCTTCACACCGAAACGTGTTGCAGCATTCTCCTCAACAACTTAAGGAGACTGGGGAATAATGTTGTAGGCTGGCTCCATACAGCTCATCTGGTGTAGACCATGTCTCCAGAAGATCCTAAACTGAAATCCTGAGGTGACGTTATTCACACCCTTGATGTGCGGCTGAGCTCGTGCAACCTCTTCAGATTGGGTTCCAGATAACACTGTTAATTTAGCATCTAAACTTAAGATTACGGCTTATAGAAGTTTTAAATAACATTTTTTCAATTCAAAATGGGATCTCAGGACCCCGTTTTCATTTAATGAAGGCTGCAGCACTGTTTTACTGTGAACCTGCAAAAATGTTTTGTTGATGACGAAACTTCCCACAGCTTTCCAGCAGCATGAGGTTGAGTAGATAATGAATTTTCATTTTTGGGAGAGCTGTTCCTTTAATAAAACCCTTAGTGACAGCTCATAAAGCCTGTATTAGTGCCATTGCTAAAGATTGGGGATACTCTTTTTTTCTTTCTTTATGGCACCGACGGAGAAGAACTGGCACAACAGTAAGCACTGAGATGTTATCACATCACTGTGTATGCAAACCTTTAAACCATTAGCGGCGTCTGTATTCTGGGGACCGAATGCTGTTTCACTTAAAGATTTGTTTTGTCCAAACCCACAATCCTCACCTAAATTCAAACCCCCTCCCTGTTCAAACATGGGGCACTGCAGCCAATCCAGCACCGCCATCTGGGCAACAGAGTGAGCACATTTACAATCAGTGTTCTGTTAAGACGGCCCAGGATCACCTCCACCCATCAGTCCGTCCTCAGTTTCGGGGCTGGGAGTTGAACTCTTGGCAGATGTTTTGGATGATCTTGGGCACAAACTTGTAAAGGTTGTCGAACTCGTCCACGAAGAAAGAGTGCTCTTTGTCGGGGTCTGTGGCGATGTACTCCAGCTCGTCCTGGGCAGCCCAGGCAATGCCGATGGAGTAGGCGATCACACCTAGATCACAAGAGGGGACAGCGGATTACACACCTCACGTAAGTTTGTCACATCAAACACTGCATGACACCTTACTGTGGAGGAAGCAACTTTGTGTATAATAATATTAAGTACACTTTGAACTTGGAAATGCCACTTTGATTTAAAAATTTTAGTGCACCTGGTTCCCAGAACAAAATAAAACGCCTCCATCTTAAAGGAACAGATCACCCTAAATCATCTCTCTCATAGAAAAAATGGTTCAATGACTGAATTTATTTTCCAAACCTTTAACTGTTAAGGATCTCAAGTAATCTAATTTTTATTGTATTTAATGCTTTAAAAAAGCTAAAGCATAGTCACTGCTTAGCATGACCATATCTGCCTAAAATCTCCTCATTTTTCAGATTTTGTCAAGGTTGACCTCTGACCTTGGCTCTGGACGGCCAGTGCAGGTACCCTGACGTCGTCGTAGGAGCGCCCATCCGTGATGACGATCATGATCTTGCGCTTGTTGGGTTTGGATTTGCTGAAGAGCTGATCTGCGGCGAAGGTGATGGCGGCACCGGTGCTGGTCCCGCCACTCCAGTAGTTGATGCGTTTGATGGCGTTGAGCAGCTCGCCTTTGTTGTTGTACTGGCCGAAGCCGAACTCCAGCCTCTGCTCGTAGGTGTACTGCACGGCCCCGACCCGTGTGTCCGTGTCGGAGATCTCAAACTCTCGCGTGACGTTGGCCACAAACTCCAGCACAGTGCGGAAGTTGCCGGTTCCCACGCTGCTGGACCCATCAATGACAAAGGCGATGTCGTTAGCGTTGAGGCAGGTTTTGCTGCACAACAGGCGGTCTGTGTCACACACCCTCTTCACCAGGGGCTGCACGGCCTTCCTCAGAGCAAACCAGCTGTTCACAGGCAGAGAGTAGAAGCCATTTGTCCGACACACAGCCTGTGGAGGGAAGGACACACTTTGTTTTTTCTTTTCATGACGTTTTATTTACCAGACAGCTTGAGATATGACAGGAAACGGGATGAGAGAGCCGTGGGATGACACACAGCAAATGGCTGCAGGTCAGACTAGAAATCGGGGCCGCTGCAGCGAGGACAAGGCCTCTGCACATTGGTCCCAGATGTGTTTTAAACTGCTCTGATGGAGGAACCAACACATTGTTGTGATGATACTCCACCTTGTCAACAAAGTTGGTCTCAACCAGGTTCGCTTTCTCGCTCTCGTCAGGGCCCTCGATGGTGACGAAGAATATGTTGATGCCGGACTCCCGAGCGAGCCGAGACGCCTCCTCCACCTTGTCTGTGGGCCAGCCGTCCACCAGCACCACAGCCACGTTGGGAGCTCCTCCACGGTTACCATTGGCATCACTGAAGTACTGCCTGTTGATGTAGGTCAGGGCCTTTCCTGTCAGGGCACCAGGGGGCGCCAGGGAGAAGGTTATAAAGATGCTACAGTCCACTAAATCCAAGTCTGTGGCTGCGACGCAGGAATGCATTTAGATAAAGATAGTCGAGGGAGTAGAACCAAAGCTCTTACTCAACAGATGAACAAAAATACAAACTGACTGTCGGATAAGAAATACAACAAAAACACACATGGAAAAAATTTGCGTTTGAAAGTGCTCATTATGCACATCCAACAGAGGGCCACATAAAAACGTCACACTGCAGCTTGTGCACTTTGTACCTCTCTATATTAAGTGCATTTAACTGTATATCATAACAAAAATAGTGACATCCTATCATTTAATCTGTCAAAGTCTTGCTGGTGGTCTAAATGATGGCAGCACAGGAGAGGCTCTGTTGGGGACTACAGAGGGTTTTTACAACCACTTACGCTTTGTCTGATTAGAGAGCGCTTCTGGGCAAACGCAAACAACACTATTTGTACGTGAATGCAAAATTTAGCATGTCATAAAGACACATGTGGCGGTGGATGCATGCTGACGCACCAACCGGAGCGGAAAAAAACAGCACTTGCCTTCAGAAAGCTGACCCCCACGGGCTGGTAAAACCAAATGCTTTTTGGTTAGAGCACAGGAAAAACACGGCTTACGGAAAGAAGACTGTAATTTAGCAAACAGTGTCTCGCAGCAAATTTAGATTTAATACCATCCTTGCATGTGAAAATGTGCCTGGGCAGTAAACCATGCGATAATTGCAGCCGTTTCACTTTCACACTTGCGTTTGTAGGCATTTACTGTAGCTGGTCGCTGACAGCGGGTCACTCACCCACATTGGAGAGGCCTCCCTTCTGCACGATCTTATCCACGGCCGACTTCACCTCTCTGGAGTTGGTGTACGACTTCAGACTGAGCTCTGTCACGGGGTCATCCCTTCGGACAAAACAACCGCATTATGTTTTCTCATCTAAAAATGGTGCACAGTCACTTAAGTGAGGTTCAGTGAGGTTACCCGTATTGGATGATGCCCATCATGGGTCCGGCCACACCCACGTTGATGGCCTGAGCCACGTCAGACAGGAAGTCCTTCTGGATTTTAAAGCGCCTCTTCCCGATGCTCCAGCTCCCGTCCATCAGGAAGGCCAGGTCCACCTTACAGTCTGCAACAACGGGACGAGCTGAGAAACACCCAATGTAAACATGACCGTCGTCGTTTACAGAGCAAAATCTACAAGGCCCCTTTAATACTCACCACAGGTTTCAGCGCAGCACATTAAAAAAAAGAAAAGTCTGCACCAGTTTTCACCAGGATTCGGCCATATTTAATAATCTGACGGATACAGTAATGAAATGTAAGTTCTACTCTTAGTGGCTTTAAAGAAGTATGAGGGGCTTACTGGGGTCTCCCTGTGACACGGGCTCCGGTGCTCTGGGTACAGGTTCCTGTTCTCTCACGTTAAAGCCTGAAAATCCAGAAACACACACAATCAAAGCAGAATTTCACTATTCTGCTGAAATCTACTCTTTAAGCCTTAAATTTAATGAGGACACTTTCATGCATTTCTGAGAGTTGTCTGTGTCCTATAATAATCCTCGACAAACGCACTCTAAAATTAAAAGTATGCCTTTCCACCATCTGGGGCAATTCAATCACATTGTGTGTTGTCATGGAAATACATCGCCCTAGATTTTTTTTTTTTTTATTTTATTTTCTTACCACGAAGCAAACCACTTTTGTGGAATCAACATGAAAGTTTGGTTAAAAAAAATTCCACAGAGCACGGCGCATGTGCAGCTGTCCGCTTTCCATAGATCCCAAACCCTAGCCAGCATTTGTTGTGGCAAAAACAACGCCAAACAGGAACTGATTTTACCCTCCAGAAAACCCATGCCATTTGACTTTAGACTCTGAAGCCCTGCAATTACAGGCTGAGCAGAAACACAGATGCCTTTTCCCTGGGTAACCTTGGTTTGGTTCGTACTTACAGTCAGAGCTGAGGACTTACTGGCAAAGCGACTCGTTTGGAGGGCAGTGCAAGCTATCTCACCTGATTCATAAAGATTTACTTCGGGCTTCCAGGTGTCCACCGGCTCCACTGCATGGATGATATCATAGAGGCTCAGCATTAGCACATCTCTACTACAGAGCAGCAAGCTACTAATATCATCCATCATTATGGCTGCACACAAAACAAGCTTTCTTCTTCTTAAATGGGAAATGTGATTTTTTTTTCTTCAGCTTTGCTCATAATTCAGAAAGTTAAAGCAGCATGTAGTGAATAGCAGAGGCAAAAGACAGAACACTGGTCTGAGTGAAGTTTGCAGTGAAATGTGTTGTGTCCAATCTGATGTCTCACAGCAGGACACAAAGAGGTGTTTGTATCCATGGTAACCACTGCTCACCTCTAGTATGGGTGGTATCCAGTGGCACTCTACGGTTGCCATCTGAGTCAGTGGAGCGAGGCACTATGAGTAAAGACATCAGTGGTGATAGACAGCGACACATGACACATTTGAAATTAATGTGAACACACCATGGCATTACAGCCTGCTGCTCCGGCTCCATGTTTCACTGGTGTTGTGTTGGCGGTGCCTCTGTGGTGCGCGCTGGAAACGGCTCAGCCACTCGCCTCTTAAAACCATGTCCCTTCTACTTAGATTTTTGGTGGCTCGGCCGTGTCGTCAAACAAGTGGAACCATGGCCTGTAATCTGAGAGTGCCCTTTTTCTGTCTTGTCAGTGGGCCATGTTGTAACTGGTTTGCATTTTTTTTGTGTGATGGCTGTGACTAAAAACCAATTCAAATGTGAAATCCTTTCTTGAACATTTTTCGGGGGAAAACAATTATGGCCTATTTGCCTTCTTCTTGCTGAGGGATAGATGAGAAGATTGACATCGCTCATCTAACTGAGCTTGAACCAGGAGGTGATTAGCCTAGCTTAGCATCAAGAACCAGAAGCAGGGGGGAGCTGCTAGCGTGGATCGTCCTCTAGAGGCTCTGTTTTTCAGTGTTTGCATGTCTGACAGAACAGATATGTTTTCATTTCAATCAGTGCAGCTGTTGCAGTTCGGCGCTTTGAGCCCCCGTCTTATGTGTAATTTTATGCTTAAACTCCATTTCATACTGCAGTGATTGTGTGTTTGGCCCTGTCAAAACACACAGAATGACGTATGTCATAATGACATATAATGACCAACACCCGATGCTGTACCCCTTCACATATTGTGTGTAGACATAACCTAGACTCAAGACTATGTAAGCGCTGCTGAAGCTTCTCGACTAACTTGCTGCTTTCACTGTGCAGCCTGAGCACATGCTGTGTAAAGCTCATTAATAAACTTGTTATTAGCTTGTTAATACCTTGTCTCTTTTGTTAAATTTGCACAAAAATTGAAATGTACAAGCTAACTTTTACTACTTTCCCCATTTCCAATCTTTGTGCTAAGCTAAGCTAAGTGGTTGTTGGCTATAGCTTCATGTTGATACAAGACCAACGTGAGAGTAAATTGTCATTTAACTCAGTAAGAATGCACATGAGAGCATTTTTCGAAACTGTTGGACTATTCCTTTAAGTGTCACAAGCATTATGTTCCTTTTACTGCTTATAATGATTTTAATGTGATTTAAGGCATACTTTTCATGTAAGTGATTGAATAAGGCAGCGTTTATGTAGGACGGTGATACGCCAGGGAAATCTCACCTCAGACGTCAAAGTGACACAGTCCCCTTTCATTTAAAAACTAAATTAAACAAGAAACAAACCCAAGTATGTCTGTGTCAGAAAATAAAACGGGAACATGTGCGTGTGGTCATGTCTGGGAATTTTTGCGTTGCTGAGAGAAAACAGGTTTTTTGACATAAACAGAATCACAGTCCGTCCATATGCAAACATTAAACCTGAACCCCAAGACTTGTTAGTTTCCCAATGAATAAAATAGATACTTACGGTATGGTCCATAGTTATAAAACCAGCGCTCATATTCTGAGATATCAGGCCTGTGATCCCAAGCTAGAGGAGGATGTTTTGAAACCCATTAGTATTCCCACAACGAACTTCAGAGGGACAAGCACGCATTTCCACGGTTGCGATTGGTCGCAGGTTCTTCTCGGCGACCAATCCCAGACCGGCGGAAATGTCGGCGGTGCTCAGTATCATCACCTCACACACGTGCACACACAATAGACCTGCCCTACGCTCTTCTCTCGCACACTTCACAGGAATCTCTCATATGGCAGGCAGATGGCATGTACACACAACATCCTGAGAGACACATTGCATGTACTCACAGATGGAGACAATTCAACACATGCATGGTCAGCAGATACTCATCTGTATCAGTCACACGAGCATGCTGTGTTTGTGCATGCGACATAGTGTGATACGAGGTGTGGCGACCTGGCGCTGTGAAGAAGGCCAGCGCACACCGAGCTGTCGTGTTGTGTTGCCTTTCGAGGGGAGTCTGACTTACCTGTAACCTCAGAGGTGTCCGTCTCACTCCACGTGTATCCCGAGTCCGGAGCTGCGTAACTAACATCTGAATGTACGGCAGAGAAGGTGGAGGCATTAGCAACTACAGAGCTTACATTTAAGGCTCATTTATGCTCAACGTTGGTTGTGGATGGATCCTTCTATCACTCTGCGTTCGTTCCATCCATATTTCTGTTATTCAGTTTCCTGAAAGCTTACAGATGCAGACCAATGGAGCGCTGGTCTGTATCTGGATGGTGGCGAAGCAAAGGCCAAGGTCTGTGCGAGACCGATTTGACCCCAACGTTTTGAGATGGAGATATTCATTTTTTTACATGAATGGAGCATAAATGAGCCTTTAGGGTGCTTCATGTTGCCTTAAACTAACGACATTCCCATAAGCCATTTTGTATTTAGTGCTAATTAGCAAATTTTACCATGCTAACACGGTAAACTAAGATGGCAAACATGGTAAAGACTACACTTGCACTATGTTAGCATTGTCTTTGTGCACCATGGATGTATTACAAGAAGGATTTCCTCTGAATACATCCATCTTTGTAAACGTGGTAGCTAATGTTAGCATTTAGCTTGAAGCATAGCTGCTAGCATGGCTGTAAACTCGTCCGGTTTTGACAGACTTAAAGTAGAGGCTTAAGGAACAAAATTGAAATTCAGTCATTTTCTAGTCACACCCATGCCGTTGTAAAGTCAAGAGAAGTTTTATAGTCTCCAAAACACTGATGACTTGACTTGATGTAAAATGTTAACAAACTGAAAACAAAAACATAAAATCAACCTGCTAAGCTCCACCGGGTTTTGATGGTGTAAATAACAACCCTTTTCTGAATTAATTTGGGATCTTAGGACTTTCTGAGACTTTGATTTTGTCAGATGATGACCATGTTATAATTTATTTTTTGTTATTTTCTTCCTGTTTTCAGACAAGTCCCAGACGTTGATCACTAAAGATCACGCTATGAGATGGAACAAACTCTAATTAAACTGTTTGTGTTTATACAGTGATTGAGAATTCAGAAAAACAATACTTTGTTTATGGGGCCACAAAGTTGCCATTGGACTACCAAATTAAAAGTTCAAAATCCAACACCTACCTCATCATATTACAAACACTGCGCCCATGCAATTATCTTTTTCTAATCTCTGGTAAATTTGAACATTACAGAAAATAACTTGCATTTAAATTAGAATATGTTCATGAATCGCGAAAGAGAGATGGTCCGTGTTGTACCTGCTGGTTGTCGAGCTCCAGGAAACCAATCAGGGCGAGGAAAGTTAGGGGGGGCCCAGTCCCTTCTGGGAAAAGCTGTGCAGGAGAAGATTAGAAAGCTGTGTTCAGCACAAGCGTCGAGGAGGAGCATACTTGTGACCTCCACTAAACCTGTAGCCACGTTATTAGTGGGGTATGCACAAGATGTTCAGCCTCGAGTCAGACACCGAACATACAGTAGTCACTCAGACAGACAGTGACTGAGTGGCTGGAGGTAGTTTTAGAGAAGTCTCGCTTGTTTTACCTGCAGGGTAGAGAGGCAGAGGAAGCACAGCTTTCTGAGAATGTGCTCTCACCTTTCTGTCCTCCACCTTTTCCTCTTGGCATTACAGACCTTTAACTTATAACGTGGAAAAAAACAATCTGGCAATTTAATCGCCATGAATCGAACTCTGATTGAACAGTAGAAGCCCAAACAGCTGAGCAAAACCATAACAGCGCATTACATCTGTCTAAACTGACTGAGTCGTGACAACACACTTCAGTTAACCCCTCCCTGTGGTGGACGGGTAGCTTACACAAACACACAGCCCGGGCTCTGAGGTTCCCATCCAGTTGCAGCTAGTGAGCAGGGCCTTTGTTGACCAGGACGGGCTGGGAGAGCCCAGTCAGCGGCTCAGCGAAGCGTGGGAGTATTATTTTAAAGTTGGTGTCAAACCAGGGACAGTGTAGATAGTAGGACGTAGAGATTAGCCCTATGTGCTGCTGGTCAAAAGGCCCAGCACTATACAGCAGACAGTAGTGTTGTTTTTTTCTGAAGAAACAGGTGCTTTAAAAGGATTGGGTTTAACTCTCCCGATCACTGCCACTTCAGTGATCACCGCGGCCACAAGGTCAGAGCTGGATCGGGGATGCTGATCCTCACCTTCGGCTGGAGCTCATTCTGCAATTTGTCAGTAGGAGACGTAACGTTTCTCTGAAAGTCACAAAACAAGTTTGATTGCGTTTTCACACCAGCACAGACACTCTCTTTTACAGAGGGTTGTCACGAAACTCATCACAAATGCGAGGCTTAACCGGATCGTGACACTTCCAGAGAGCTGAGCAATAAATCGGAACATCTGTTTGGGGCAGTGGAGTGGCAAAGCGACCGTGGAGGAAACCCTTCAACTCATAAATCAGAGTTCAAAACTCCAACGTCGGCAAGCATCCAACCTGCTGGAGTGTCCTTGAGAAAAAGACACAGAATCCCTGCTGGCTCTAGGGGCGTTGCAGTGTATGTGATCCTGACCTCTGACCTCCCACCTCAAGCATAAAGAATTTCCCTAAGGCGATCAATAAAGTATAACTGTATTTTTCACAAGCTGCCAATGGGAAACGCTGCTCTCTGCACTGGTCTGATGCTTCACACACTTAAGCCCCAGCAAAAACATCGCGTTTCAGGAATCATATCATCAGATCAGCCGTCATTTAAACAGATATAGTTCTGTCTAATTTTAGGAAGCTATGGTTTCGCATTCCACAGAAGCAAAAAACAGAAGCGCCTTCCTCGGCGAGCCAAACCTAGCCTGGTTTGCGAGGCGAGAGCTTTCTATTCTTGACAGGCTGCAGAGTGGACCCAGATCCTGCTGCGCTGTGGACTGGGTCACGCAGGGCGGCTCTGTGGGAGCAGCACCGGGCCACTTGGTGCTGCTGCTTTCATCCCCCTCTCCCTCGCTGCGAACATTTACAAGGGAGGCACCGAGGCCCGACCAGATGGGAATCTGTCATAAGATGTTATTAGAGCACTGACAGAGCGCGTTTCTCATCGTGGTCTTATCTTAAGGAGGACGTTGAGAGTCGGCTGCTGTCTCTCAGAAGAGTGGCGATACGGCACAAGATGAATCCTAGACGCTGATATCGCATCGTCGCTCATCTCTGAGGCCCGTCTACATACTCACGGCTCATTTTGTGAGGTCGGGTACGGTGAAAGACGTAATTGTACCTCTGCCCGCCGTTTACAGAGGATGGCCAGGCGTTGAACCACAGCATCCACAGAGGGTAAACATTAGTGCTGCTTTATAAAACATTTCAACCAGGGTTTTACTGCCCTAGTTTCCCCCCCGTTTGATCAGATCAGTCTCTCCTTCTCGGCGTCAGCGAGAGTGCCTGCTGGTATAGTTCGACGGCTCCCGCTTAAGATCTGGAGATACTTACCGGGGTTGGACTGGCTCATGGTCGGAGTCCGCTCGGGTGGGGCCGGCTGAACCCTGTTCAAAGCTGTTTGTAGCAATGAGAAACAGGCAGATAGGGTAAGAGGGAGAAAAAAAAGGGAAAAGAGAGGGAGGCAGAGGAGAGGAGAGCTTCAGGTTGGGGGTTCCATCCACAAATGCAGCGCAGCTGTTTAGCTTTAGGAGAAGCTGAAGTGGTTTTTGTGCGCAGCATGATATCAAATACAAAAGGATATCTGCTGGGCATATTAATAGGCCTTAACTTGGCTTCATTTGCCTCTTTTCATCTCGCAAGAATGAAAACATGAATAGGAGGACGTGCCCGATGACAGAGAACAGCGGTTATCGTGAAAGGAATGTTAGCCGAGATGCTTGATGGAGTGGATTAGCGGCGACCCTGGGGTGGAGATCACAGGGGCTTATGGGTGCGGATACGAGGGTCAGACTTACAGCAGTCTCCTGGATTCTTGTTCCAACAGAGTCCCCATGACCCACATTCCCTGTCTGTCCCACCATGTCTACCAGGTTGTTACTCTGATTTGTGTGTGTGTGCGTTGGTGATGAGGCTGACCTGGGCCAACTGGAGAGGATGGCGGCCTCCTGATAGCCGACCCTGCCTCGGGCCTGCGCAGACCTGGGACGAAGATTTATAGACAAACGTGTGAGACAACGTCAAATAATATTCAGCTGTCTATCTGAGCTGGCAGGTAAGAGGTCAGTATTACCTATTGTATGGTGACCTCAACAAATTCCACAATAAAACAAGGCGTTCATTTTGTAATGGAGAGAGTGTAAATGATACCAGCTGCAGGCTCTTGTTAAAGACTCACTCTCAGTGAGGTATTACAGCAAATACAAGGGAAGAGGTCAATAAATACTCGCTACTGTAAAACAGAGTTAACGTAGCAGAATCTCGTGAGTCAGGTGATGGTATTTTACTTGAAAGACAACAGAACAGATGTCGGGCTTCTACAGAATAATCTGGTCCGGCCCTGTGTTAGCAGACTAGTAAAAAGGGTTTTATAGCAGCTGTGCACATAAAGAGCAGAAATACCATGCAGAGTTTGTGTATCAGTACAAAAGAAAGGTAGAGATACGGGCAGATGTTCAGACAATCTCTTTGAAATGCAAGAATGAAAAAAAAACAGACAGATGGACGATTGTGGCTTGGTTTACCTGCACTGGCACGCTGTGGGTATCTATTCGGATGGGCACCCCCTCTGAATACTTTGAAGAAATGCCACGGTTTAGTTCAGCTTGAATCAGGACTTTATAAGAGCTGCAGAATCAGTGAGAGTGTTGACATACCTTGGCTGAAGCCTTTTCCTTGACCACTCTGTGCCTTCCCTATACCAATATCGAGAGTAAGAGAGTGTGGGCACATTTTGACAAAAATGTGGATGCAAATTTTGAATCAAATTTTGAATCTTGTAAAAACCAACAGCCCGAGTCATGGCTTTACTGTTTTAAGTTGTTGGCTTAAAAGGAAGTGATTCCACTAATGAAGGCAAAGGTTGTGCCGTCGATAAAGACAATCCTGCTTTAAAGGTCCAATTTGTAAGACTTGGGGTGGCGCCCCAAAGGATCAGTATTTCATGATTTAAGAATAAGACTCAAACATCAACTTCCTTACAAATTGGACCTTGATAAATATGACCACTTTTAAAGGAGACCTATTGTGCTTTATTTTATTTTTTTTTTATTTCTCCCTCAGTGTTTTATACATGTTCTTTTGCATGTAAAAAGAACTTGAAAGTTAAAAACCATGTCACACATTAGCTTAATTTACTCCTTACGGCTAAAGTGGCAACTAAGAATTTATTTAGCAGAAAGCTGCTCTGTTGTCTTTAGCACTGCTGGCTCAGGCCTGTGCAAGCTGACCAATCAGAGCAGACTGGATATTCCATGGAGCAGGCGGCCTTAAAGAGACAGGTGCTAAAGGTACTGGACAGAATGAGAAAAACCAGTGTGTCTTTTGAGCATTAACACATGTAACCCTATTCAAGTAGTAACCCCAACCTAAAGTTATGATCCTGAAAAATGAGCACAATATGTCTCCTTTAATACACAACACACATAATGAATCCTGGTGCACCCTTTATATAAACTCATGCTTCTGCACATCCCAGTGTAAAGCAACACCCCTGCACCACCTCATGCCACCCCAAACCCCCCTCCCAGAAAACCAAAATCACCCCAGTGTTGACTTCTGTTTGCTCTGCTCCACTTACTTGAACTTGCGGCTGCCACAGAGGCAAGGTATGGGTGACTGTTGCCTAGATAGAAGAAAGACAAATGGGGGTGGCCAATACGGAGAGGGGAGAGAGTAATGTTACAGAAAAATGAAGGAGAGAGATTCGGTCGGGTGGTTGTCTGGCACACAGCCCATCTCCTGTACGCACATACCTTGAGATACTGCAGCATTGTCTGCTCGCTGTAGCCACATTTCTATCCAAAACAGGGCAGATGACTCAGTGATTGCCGCCTGATAATGTTTTTTTTCATTTAATAAGAGTGATGAACGGTCTGGTGATCAAGTGTACAGTCGAGCCAGTCATCCGGTCGAATGACTGAGCCGCACTGTAACTCTCATCAGAGAGCCGCCGCAATTTGTCATGATTGCAGTTGTGACTTGTAATTAGCAGCTGCAATCATTCGTCTTCATCACTGAGCGTCACACAAATGAAAGCTTGTTCTGGCAAACAGGAATTCTAGTTACAAGCCGCTAATGTTAGTGAGACGTCAGCGAGGCGGCACGATGGCTGCAGTGGATCTATTGTGTGGATCGGTATTACTGGATCATTAACGGCATCCTGAATACACAATCCTCCACGTAACATACATGGATCCATTGACTGAGAAGAAGGACCGTATGCATGTATGTATTCAAGAATGAGTTATGTTTGATTCACCTGCATCCCTGACTTTGTGGACCGCAGCTCGAGCTTTGGTGGTAGTGGGCGGTGGTGGAGGTGTAGTGGTGGTGGTGGTGGGAGCCGGTGTGGTGGTGGTGGTGGTGGGTTCAGGTGTTGTGGTAGTGGTGGGTTCAGGCGTTGTTGTCATAGGAAGCGCTGTGGTGGCCGCAGGGGGTTTGGCCTCCTTTTGACCTGAAGGGAGACGACAGATGAAGGTGTACAAGACGGATGGATGGAGGGGAAGAGTGTCTACAGTAACAACTGTGTAGTAATGCATTCTTGACATTCTTCACCAGACTAAAGCGCTCAGACTCCTCGTGAGCGAAGTTAGACGTGCTGGAGTCAAGCGCAGGGACGTCTGTTTAGTAATCTCTGGTCCCCAGAGTGCACCGATGTGGTGAATTGTGGGCCAAAACATGTCGAGAGGTTTGGGTTAAAGCTAAATGTAATTCACTAAAGCATCCTGCTCTCACCAGTTGTCTTCACGTAGGTCGGTCTTGAAGGGACATAGTCCAGAGTGGACGGGTAGATCACTCCTTTCTTGGGCTTCCCCACTGAAACACAATGGAGCCAGCTGTCAGTTGGAGGGCCAAGTCTAAAGCCATGTGTGTTTAACATCGTTTACTTCGTCACTGATACCTGAGACAACAAACGACTCCCTCCACTTAGGCAGAGACAGGGAGCGCACTCCGTTTGAGTTGCTGCCTTTGTAGATGTTCTGGCCGGCCATCTTCCTCACGATCACCTTCCCTCCCGTGTTGGTGATGATGCCGCTGTGGACACAACATTTGAAATCAAATATAACAGGTAAAAGGCAACTCTGAGTGCCATGCTGATTCCATTTGACATTTGTCAGTCCTCTGTTAACCTGTGGATGGCTGCGTTGCAGATGCTGGAGATGGAGGCGAACACGCCTGTCCCGTAGACCTGCTGCTTTGTCTCCTTGCAGTGCGCGGGACATTTAACTATGAACTCTGGGAGATTGATCTTTCCTGCCCTGACGTCACACTCGATGGCTGGAACGACTGTGGAGGAAAGAAGAAGAAGAATAGCGAGATGGTTCAGATTCTTAAATGTGAGTATTTGTTGCTTTCCTTTGCGTTATGCAGTAGCCAGCTGGTTCTGTTTAAGTTGGTCAGATAAAACAAGCAATTTGATCACAGCTAGAGCTGCAACTATTAATGTGTTGGTTGTCAGCTGGGGTTAGAGAAAGTAATGAGCGGAACAATTGATAATGATGATAATTGTTAGTTAAGACTAACTAAGACCAGGGAAGGGAAATTCACTTTTCAGCCACTAACGTCTAGAAAGCTTTTGGCCAGCAAATGCAGAAAGTGTCTCTTTCATCATAAGACATCTAATCTCAGCATAAGCTTTATGTCTCCGTTTACAGCCTATATAAACACTGACAGCTTTACGTGATGAAGTGATTTGGAAATTCAACATTGTTCTGCGACTGCAGTGGAGTCTATACCACAGTGACTGACAGATTACAGGCTTGCCGGCGATGATGTCTACCTTGCTTTGGCTTCTTGTTCTTTGATCCGTTAGGCTTGGCCCCGCAAGCACAGGACAGGAGGAGCGCTGTGGGTGAGGCAGAGGGCGTTTCACATAATAGCAGACAAAGTAACACAATCATCAGGGTGTTTACTGTACACGCAAGACCTCTGTGACAAAGGGTGGCGAGAATGTAAAGGAGATTGATTCTGAAGGAGACAAGGCCCAGAGGATGATGTATTTTGAAGCAGCGTGTTCCTGCAGGGAGACGGACAGACTTGGGGAGGAGGGGGTCAGGCTCACCGAGGCAGATGGTAGTGAGCGATGTTCCGTTCATGATGGGTGGTGTGCTGGTTCAGCAGGTCAGCCAGATGTCCTTGTGTAACCTCCTAACCCTAGAGAGAGGAGAGGAGCAGAATCTCACTGTCTCGCCCCCTGAAACCCATTTCCTGTTTCCTGAAAGCGACTTTGGACACTTTGCTCAATGCTTCTAAATGTGACGTATGCTGTAGCATCAGCTGTTAACAAGACAAAGTCGACTTTGTGCCACTGAGAAAGACTTTTTCAGATAAATAGGAGAGAAAGTGTGGAGCTCTTCCAGCCACTGCAAAACTCATGTGGCCACTGAAACATTTTAAACCAGGACTGTAACTCAAGTTCTTCGCAACTTTTTTTTTCTCTTCAGGATCGTATATCCCCTCAATTCAACGGATTACTAAACTCTAAAAAGTATTTCCCAATCAGGAGCCCCGCTGTGAACATCTGGACTCTGAGACGAATCTTTACGTACGAGTCGCCCGTCTATCTATGGAGCCAGACTCAATTAGAGAGCACCCACACACGTAATTTAATGTGTAGGGAACGGGGACCTGTGTTCAATCAGATTGTTTGTTTGACACCGACAACCACTTCAAGGTGGATCCCCGTTTGAAACACAGTCTGTTTACACTAGACAGGGAAAATGCCTTTCTGCCTCTGTCATTCGCATCCAATTTATACCCATGTAAAGACATAAATCAGAGTCTTGAAGCCTGTGTTAACAAGAACAGAAGCCAGGCCGCCGAGACGTCATTCCAGACACTGCAGCTCCTGCTGTAGTAATGATAGCACCGCTGATAACTACTGCATCACAGTCTGGGCCAGAGATCTGCTCCAGTCCTGCTCCGCGCCGAGCCAGTGGGATGGAGCTCCTGACTGTGGAGGTGACGACTGAAGCCTCGCTGTTAACGGAGGAATGCTGCACCGCCCACGATGGCGGTGGATGTCACTGCCACCACACACCGGCAGGTTCAGCCCGATCATGTGATCATACAGCGACCTCCCAGGCAGGGTCGGGTGTGATGCAGTTCAGACTGTTACGATGGGTTTGTAACCAGAAGAGTAAGGAGGAGAGTAAACCCAGGAGAGTAACAGCCCCTTTTCCTCGATACAGCTACCGTGCCCTTGAGCAAGGCCTTCAGACTCTAGCAGCGCCAGTGAGCTGCTGAGTGTCCAGCAGATCAGGCTATAGTTGTGCTGAGCCATTGTCAGGTTTGAATGTGTGTAAATATGTTGAGAGAGTTCCTTAAAAAAAAGAGCCCAGTCTTCCTCCCTGGATAACAAAGAGCACAGCGATAAAGAATTGGCTTTATTGTGTTTTTAACTTCATTGACTGTAACTGCGTGAGAGCAAAGTTACACATACCAGAGTTTAATCGTCACGTAACATCATTCAGTCATTCAGCAGAACACAAAGCGGGACGTGGAATTTCACACCCTCTCCAAATTAAAATCATCTGTCTGGCAAACAATCACAGAAACAGACTCATTAAAGGAAATCCACTTATTTGCTTTGTTGATGAGAGTTATATGACAAAATGACTGAAAACACTTTTGTCTGATGATATATTGTGTCATTTGTGTACATGATTATGAGCTGTGCCTCAGGGAGGGAACCTTTTTTTTTAATGATTTTGTTTGTCAAGCATGGCAGAATATTTTCTTCAAGACTGAGCTGCAAAACAACGCGTAATTTTGTGACAAATTGAAATGTCTGACTGCTGCAACCATAACTTTTGGTGTCTTGACGTCCGACGCGAGTTGGGCACTTTGTGAATGACACAAAAAATAAAAGAAATCAATCATGCATGCCAATTATGAAGCTAGGCCTAGTAACTGTTTAGCGTGGCTTAGCACAATGACTGTTTGAGGGTAACAAAACCTGCCTACCAGCACCTTGTTAGCTCACTAATTAACACATTGCATTCTTTGATCTGATTATAAAAACAAAGGGTAAAACAGCAGTTTGTGTTGGGAGGGAGGTTATGTGCACTGTATCAGTTGGCGGGATGCAGTGACCTGCTGCAGCCTCCGCAGGTTGTCTGGTAACCTCACCGTGACGACGAGACCCCAGGAATTCACTGTTTCTCGCCAAGAAATAGTTTGGCTCATAACCCCACAAAATACCACCACATGTTTCATGACACTTTAGTTTTTAAACGGATTAAACTGACTTTTTCCCACCAGCTTTAAAGGCTTCCAGCAGTCAGATTTTCTTTAAACCTTTGACATCGCCAGACTAGCTGTTTGCCTGTTACCAGTGTTTTTGCTAATCTACAATGATTCCTATGTATTGTACAGATAATATTTATATTTCCATCTAATGTAACAAGAAAGCGGATGACAACAAGAGTGGATGAATGAAATATTTTAACTTTCATTCATGCCATTTTTAGGGGAGATATAACAACAAGGAAACAAATGTGAGTCTGAGTTTGTCTGTAATTTACAGTGATCATTGTTTAATTGACAGTAAAGCCTAACATTGAAAATCAGAGGGGATTCCTTAAGATAAAATCCTCCCAGTGGAGGGAACCCCTGTTCTCAACCACAGCATCATGCGCTGGATCTTCACTCTGGTATTAAGCATCACACTCCTGCCAGGCTGTTTGTAAGGAAGTGTGTACGAGCTGCTCCTTTGTTTACCAAACCGTTTCAGGATGAACACGCTGCGAATAGAGCATATCACGTCAAGGTAAAAATAAATCGAGATCCAGTTGGCAGTGGCAGGACTTTCCCTAATCCGGCTCCGCATTTTTATCTGACATTCATGAGCACTGACATGATTTTTCCACCGCGTTGTGCTTTGACAGGCAGGCAGGTAGATCACGGCTGTACAGTCAAGACTACAATTTTATCCTCGCGGGGGAAGAAAGCCGAGGCTGGGAGGACAAGCTGGGACAGATACGCACATCTACAGTGCAGGAGACAGACCTGCAGCGCAGGAGAGGTGAGTCAGCGCGCTTCACTGGGTAATGCAAACTACAAAACTGATCTGTCATACACCTGCGAGGAAGTCTAAACCGCGAATACCGTGTTCCCCCATGTACAGCAGAGCCTCTTCTATCGTAAGGAAGCCTTCCTTTACGGACTCCAGTGAGGAAACATGCCAAAAAAAAGACAACAATTTGAGACATCTTAATTTGTGTTCTCCGTGTGAGCCTCTAAATGCCCCCTTCTCCAACCAATGAAAATGGGGCAAATGATATCCTTTGACAACACTTTGGGGAGTTTCCTCTCCAGTAGATAATAGATCCTGAGGGGACTTACGGAGACACAATCTCACACACACACACACACACCGAACCGAAGGACCGAAATAAACAAGCAGCAAAGGAGATCTGTGTTAACTTATCACGTGTTTTGGAGGAGACTCACCACCCACAGCCACCATAAATCAAAAACAAGGAGGGTCAGACACCGGTGATGAAGTGTAGATAAAGCATGGGTTGTACCCAGGGCGCAGTTTACAGCTGGCCTCTTTATTTTTTAACCAAACTGAGTATCTCGTTCCTGCAGGGCGGGGACACAAATCAAACAAACTGTCAACATTCTGACAATTAACTTTGAGAAACTGCATGACAAAAGTAAGCAAAGCGACTTTCACGTCTACTGCAGGAGATGATAGGATCTACGTAGGGGCCCCCTGAAGCCAGCAACTCAGACATGTCACAGAGCTCGAGGAATTCAAGCGCAAATCAGTTTGGGGTGTAACATTCTCCATGCCATGTGTATTACTTTAACGAAATAACGTGAGGCACAGCTTCTTTTCTTCCTCCATTTCGGCTCCTGCAGGCAAACACCAGAGATCCGACTGTGCAGGATGTACTGTACATCACACCTGGCAGGAGTGTCACTGGTATGTGGTGGCTGTAATGCAAACAGGATGCACAGTAGCTGTCTGTGCCTATTTAAAAAGCCAGCACACACACACACAAAAAAAAAAAACACGGGCAGACCACACACACCTGTGATGGGTGCACCATAGGGTTTGAAAGAAGTTACTGATAACACACTTTTCTATCAGTAATAGTGATCTTTAGAGCCGTGCAGCTTCACGCCAAAACACAAGGACTGTATTTCAATCTGCCTCCGCTTCAGCAGCACCCACATTCCTGGTCTGGACTGGCCCGTTGAGGGTAACTGAGGCTTATTTGAGTATCATGACCAGCCTTGAACTCACAGTGTTTCTGTGCGATGGCTTGCTTGTAGTGAGGCGGTATTTACACACAGCCATTGTGTGTGTGTGTGTGTGTGTGTGTGTGTGTGTGTGTGTGTGTGTGTGTGTGTGTGTGAGAGAGAGAGAGAGAGAGAGCGAGAGAGAGAGAGTGTGCCAGGGAGTGTTAAATCCCCACATTCAGGTGTCAGAAATGTACTGTAAGCATGTGAGATGTGCCAAGTGTTGTAGCAACAAGCCAACTGAAGAATCACCGGAGAGATTAGACAACACAGGGAAGCCAACATGTCTCTACAGGGTCAGTTCTGTAGCCTTTCGGGGCTGCTGCCGCCGCTGCTAGGACAGTATTTGTTTATCAAAGCACAGAACTGCCTGAATTACTTTAATTCTTGGCACCGGCGTCGGTGCAAGCCAGAGCCTGCAGCCTGCTGCTGGACATATTGAGGAGAGACCACCTGTGCTTAATCAGCCTCCTGCGAAACCATACAGACTGAGTACACAAAGAAATGTCAAACACAGTGTACAAGCCAAAGAATTCACCTCTCAGGTTTGCTTATTGTTGTTCTGACAAAAGAGGCACTTCAAAATAAGGGCTGATGGCAAACCTGGTCGAAATGTAACAAAATAAAAGCTGGATCATTTGTGCACAGGAGACAGTATGAATGATGATGACATGGCGGAATGAATTCAGCTGAAAAAGTCACTTGAGGAAAAGCGGAGCGTTTACCAGAAAAACAGGAAAAATCAACAGAAAGCAAAACAAACACTGAACTCAGGCAGCGGTGCGCTTATTTGGGCAGAAAGTCAAATCTCACAAGCTCAGCTGAAATGAAGCAGATGTTTAAACTGGAAAGGGAACAAGTTAATAAAAAGTGAAATACATAAATAAATAAATAAATAAAGAAATCATGTGCTGCTGGTTAGCAGAAGTGCTGAACTTCGCTTAGACGCAATGGACTTATATTACGCGCAATTACGCGTAAGAGCTCATTCACGCCACGCAGCAGCAGAGTCACAAAATCGCCTCTTCATGTGTGGAAGCTGAGGCGGCTCTGTTCTCAAAGTTCCCCATCTCCGTACAGCATCGAAGGTGAACCTACCTGAGAAGATGAAACAGTCCTCCGTAGAAATAAAGTAATTCCCTGCGCAGCTCTCGCCCCAAAGTCCTTACTCTCTCATTGAAAAGCGAGCGGAGCGTGTGTGCGAGCGCTGAACTGTTCCACCTGGACCTTTTACTCCTGCATGATCGGAGCGCTCATTAAAAGTGGAGAGCGGGACGGGGCCAGAGTTTCCCCTCTTTGCCCGTCCCACTTCAGGCACTTGAGCGCTTCACCCAGGCAGAAGGAGATCTGTAACCCGCGGCCATCAGGAGAGGATGCGGAGATCTGGCAAGCATCCTTATGTTTTTTGTGCTGTTTATTTTTTTTAAATGTTTTTATTTTTTTTAGAACAGAAGAATATATTAGTCATAGTTCTGACATGCCCAAGGAGAGGATTTGTTTTGTTTTCCCGCTGGCATCTTCTCTGTAAGGGAGGAAAACCGAGCTGACTGATTATCTTCCCTCATCTCGTCATCCGACTGAGAATTTAAGAGCAAACACCAGGGCGACCCCTCCTCCTCCGACAAATAAACCAAACAGCACCTCTTTGAGAAACAGACACTTCGAGTCACATCTCACTTTATGGTGTGTCTGTGTGTGTGTGTGTGTGTGTGTGTGCGTGTCTGCTGTTGTGGCCCACAGTACATGCGCGCCCCCACGGCTCCTCACAAACACAGTCCTATGTCAACTCCCAACTCCTCCAACAAGGAGAGACTGTGTTGGTTTATGCAGATTGGCACGCACGCCGCTGCTATTATGCACTACACGGATGGTTATGCTGACGCTGATTGCCATTTTGATTTAGAGGTCTTAAGGGCTGCTGTAAAAGAGCTCATTGTGCGTGTGATTATGGTGTTTGCAGAAACCACCACCTCGGGAACCTTTTTTTTTTTTTTTCTTTTTCTTTTTTAAACCTTCCAGGCTCAAGTAGATAATTGCACATTGATATAGTGAAAAAGGTGCAATTTCAGGGCTGCTCATTTCTCTTTCAGCGGGGACATTAGTGTGTGAAACTTGTGCTAATTCACCACACCCATGAACCAGCTCTCTGTACAAGTGGAGCCACCCTGTCATCCTCTCATGAAAGCCATTGCTCACACCTGAGTTTGGTTGACTGACATGGTGATGCCTCAGTGGAAGGGGGGATGTGAAGTGGCATATTTCTGAGTGCAGTCTGGTGGTCTGGACAAGAGATCTGATGGCATGAGGGCCCCCGGGGTCAGCGTAGGGAACTGTCAGTGCGTTGTGCCATCGGATGCTTTAGTTGAGGACAGTCGAGTGATTCCAGATGTTATCGTGCATCTCTTTGCCTGGCTACTTTACAGACTGCGGATTTCATCAGCTGGACATATTATGAGCGGATTCAGGCCAGTCTGTTATGGATGCACCACGCTGTAGTTTGCTGTTTGATACTTCTGTGAACACACTGTGAGCATTCCTGCAACACATTATAATGCAGCTACAGCACTGTTTGATCTTAGTTATAACCACTCGTGAATATTCATTGTGTGCTATAGCAAACATAATGACTCATTTTAACCCCGAGGTCTATAATATCTATGTAAGACATACGTACCATGAGTTGTAGTTTTTCTATAGAAATATAAATATGAAATGCTTATATTTAGTAAGGTAAGATAAACACATACATATTTTCATAACTGAATAAACAGACACTTTTAAAGACATTTTGTTTTAATCAGTTTATTCAGTCATTTTTCTCTCAGATTAATATTTCCTCCCCAAAACTAAATATAGCACCTTTAAACATATCATAAATATCCACAATGCCTTACAACAACATTCACATATCATAGAGCATATTTGTTTAAAAAAAATAGAGACTGGAAATGAACAGGCTTCAAATCCCACCTAAGATTCAGAAAATAATTTATTCACATTTTCGACAGCAGTTCGTCAGAGCCTGTCACACCAGTACTCTGATGTTTCAATGTGGGAGGGCAGGTTAATGTGGAACACCTCCTGCGTGTCGAGTGGAGGAGTCTGAGGAGGGCTGTTGACCCCTGAGTCACTGTCAGGATGGGCTTGGTTCAGCTCTCCTGCGGCGTATTTTGCCACCAGCTCCTGCTCAGGAAGTGATGCAGGTGGGGGTGTGGCCTCCGCCTTGGGTTTGATGTTTTTAAAATGCTGCAGACGCACCACTTCCTTGCGCTCCCGGGCGCACGGCAGCAGCACAGACACGTCCTTGCGAAACTTGGAGCTCATGCCGAAGTAGATGAGCGGGTTGTAGAAGCTGGCAGACTTGGCAAAGAGGCGGGTGATGATGCTGGTTGTGCTTGGCACGTGAAAGCCCCAGGCTGACCACATAGATACCACTGCATATGGCGACCAGGCCAAGATGAAAGCCGTGCAGATCACAATGGAAATCTGGAGCGAAACATGAGGTAACAATTGTCAGGAGTGAAATAACGTGAGAGGAGGTTTATTACAGAGCGTGCACTTTCAAGTAGAGCTTTATAGAGTCTCATTTTACATCTCAAATCAAGTCTTTTCCAATAAAAAACCTCAGAAACAACCTTTTTGTCTTTTTGCCTACCCTCGTGACATCTCTCTCCACCTTCCTCTGACGGATGGTGAGGAAGCCATCAGCTGACATGGCGTTGGTGTTTTTCACTGTGTTGATGATGGAGACGTAGGCAGAGAGCATGATCATCACAGGGATGAAAAAGCAGAAGATGAGGATAGAGATGATGTAGGACTTGTGGATGGTGGAGTAATTGGCTTTGGACCAGTCCACCTCACAGGTGCCATAACCTCGATCTGAAGAACATAAGACACAGAGTTCAGATCGAGGCTTTCAAGATACACGTTCATGTCGGGTTAGTGTCTGAGAACAGACCTGTGTAGCTGCCCCAGCCCAGCAGCGGAGCGCCGGACCAAAACATCGCCCCAGTCCAAATGCAGATGAGTGCTATGGCGATGGTGTTCATGCTGATACAGTAGGCTGCAAAAAAACAGGAAAATGTAACATGAATAAAACATAATATTCCCTAGTTATGGAACAGACTGTTCGAAGTGTGAAAAGGTTAAATGTTATGACTTTGGCACGTACAGGACAGAAAAAGTGAGAGGCTTGTAAAGATGCAGCATTCTTGACTTGTTATGAATGTGACATTTATTGAACAATGAGGTCTTTTCTTATATCAACAGCCTTTGCAAACATCAGCAGCTGAAAAGGACCTCTGTTGACCAAGTACACGTAGCTTTGTACCCAGGGGGAAAAAGAAAATCAATCAGGATGCCCTACTTTAGAAGCACTCACATACAGTATCTTAAGTCAATATACCGTTCGATGTTGAAGTACAGCCGATGTTGTGAGAGAGGACTGGCAGAGTACAGTGCAACTGTTGCTATTGGTTTCTTAGCTTTGTTAGGTAGCATCACCTTATATTGATGGTTTGAATCCTGCACATGTTTTGTTGACACTGTTCACAAACATGAGGTTTCCACGGTAAATTCTGACGGTAAACTACTGTAATATGGTTTTGTAATGCATGATGGGTAATTATTTGGGAGATTACACTAAGCTGCTGTGAATTTAAATCTATTCTAAAGCATTCTAAAGCAACGAAAAGTAAAAAAAAGGGTACATTACTAGGAAATACTATACTAAAGGTACAGTGTCATACACTAGTTGAGCAATATTATATTTTAGTTTTACAACAAGATACACATAATAACATCCCAAGAGGCTAACAACATGCTAACATGCTAATGGGTATACAGTTGATGGGCTAAAACGCTGGCAGGCTAACATGTTAACAAACAATAGGGTTGGGCTGCCAAAAAACACGCTACATTGCTGTATCTGTATATCACATATATTCAACATATGTTGAATTTGAAAAATTACAACAACCAGATGTTTATAACAGTATGATAATGTGATATTACATCAAGATTCTGTGTAATCCTGTCTGGGTTACTGTAGAAACACATATATACTGCTGTGATTTTGTTTTGTTTTTGTTCCTGATTTTGTTCAGATCAGCATCTGTTGCCATGCATGGGAGTTGCAGCTTTACTCAGGAACATGATACAGTTGACAACATCCCACACGTACCACCGATGTTCAAAGTTAAACCACCAATGTAAAAAAATGCATAGGTTTATATTGCTTGAATTTTATGATCAACCACAAACACAGTTAAAACCCTTGCCTCATGCTGACAACAGAGGCAAGGCCTAATTTCCGTATAATCAAGACATTCTTCAGCATCAGTCACACTCGAAAATAGAAAATGTCACCTCAAATAAACTTAATGACATGTTGGCGTAATGTAACTGAGATTGTTGGAGAAAAGTGGTGGTAATTTCCATAGCTGGAGTTGGTAATAAGGTTTCATTAGCACCGAAAAAACCCACTTTTCTGTCAGATAAAAACTGCTGGAATGCGAGGCAAGCAGAGACTCTGTATTCTTCCTGTTCTCTCAGCTCAGGGGGGTTAAAACTGACCTTTGTTTGGGTGGCATCCCTTGATGTATCTGGTGACACTGATCACAGTCAAGGTGTTGATGCTTGCAAGGCCAAAGAGTAAGGTGAAGAAACCGTCTACCTGGAAGAAAACAAAGCGAGTGGGTTGATCATGACATCACATCTTTAAAATGTCTTTGAGTCGTCATTGGCGCCTCAGGGCGTAGATCCATTGCCAGCCTAATTGTTCCAGACCTTTGTCTGCTGAATTTGTTTTCCTTTAAACTTTATCAGATAGAGACGCTGCATCTGAGGAGCTGTTCCTGCCTCACTTGCCAATATGCTTCAGACCCAAGGCAGTTCTTCTGATGTGGACTGCAGGCTCTTTAACTTGCAGGATCAGCATTGGGAAATTAAAACGGAAACGGTTCATTAAAACGGTTGAAAGATTTAACTTGATTTTCACAAAAATCTGGTGGAGAAAATGTTCTGTGACTGCCAAATGAATTAAACTGGGAAGCGTTTTAGCATTCAGTCTATTGTTTGGGCAGATGATCTTTTAATCACCGCTCTTGTTAAAGGGAATTATGCTGCCGTGTTTCAGTCTGGCTCCGACTGCGCGACACCCGGCTCCCTGCTGGGCGACTTCCAAATGACATGGATCAGTTAAGGTCTCTGCACCGATTACTTTCGTGATCTTCCTTAACCCTAATCCTATTACTGTCAGTCATCACGTTTTCTTTCGCCCTCATATTCAGCAGGTTACTGGACAGTAAGTCTAGACCAGGATGATTTTAATTCAGCACTGGTCTACTCTACATTTTCTGCGCCTGTAAGATTTATAATCAGGTGTAGAAAGACAATGGCTTCTTGAAATTGATCCCAACAGCTCATCAGTGTTTCACCTCTGCCTCTGTCTTCATTAAAATAAAAGATGTTTTGAATTTTGGATCATAAATGAGCATTTAGATTCATTAACTGTGCTTTGACAATCCTTTCTCTGCATTCCCATTTGCAACATCAAAGGTCTCCATAAGGCTCCATAATATTCAATGATTTCCTGTTCCATAAGGTGCAAAACACAGAGATCTGGCCCAGCTCGCGACTGTTCATGTCCCATCATGTTCCATGCAGTAATCTGCTAATGCTTCTCACATGCCTGTCTCCTTCACCCTCCTGTTTCCTCCCCTCTATTTCTGTCACTTCTTACTTTTCCCTGATTTACTCCTGATGCTGCCTCTCTGAGCCCACCTGCCTCTGGGGAAGGTGACATGAGAGGGGCGTACTGCTATCCCAATATTTCTCCACCTGAAAACCTGAGATTGGATGTCTGAGAGATTAGGTCATCTCAGTGGCTGCACCGGAGCCTGAGAGCAGCCGACCTCTGTTTACTGCTCAGATTTTTGGGGTTTACGCTTGTGAAACTGAAAGTGTTCTGGTTACACCGGCTTGTTTTCGTTCACTCGCTGCAGCACGGATATCACGATTTCCACCACAGCTAGCCTTGAGCAAGAAAAATACTCTGGATGAATTCCAAGCTCAAGTATGACAACTATTTCATTTCAAGCTAAGGCTGTGGGGGGAGAAAAACATAGGAATGAACTGTACATCTCACGCAGCAACTCATCTTTTAATTGAATGTGAATTACTCGTCAATATTTAGCAACATAAAAGTGTGCTGTGCGTGGTTAAATAATGCAACAACTGTCCTCCCGGCAGCTCTTATTTGTTTCCGGTTTGGTTGTTGACAGGTGCCACGCTGCTGGAAGAGTTTCCCCCATTTAAAGGCCTCCACAGTGGTAATCTTATTACAGATTTAACCTCCAGCCTACATGGCTACTAGCATAATCCCCTGCACGTACACACACACTCACACGCATACTCACTTTACTGTAAGACTTCCAAAGATTCCTTTAATGTACTTCATTAATTGGGATTGCCGAAGAGAACAGATGCATACATGTTTTTTTTTTTTTTTTTTTTAGAACTGCACGGTCATCACATCAAGGTTGTTTTAAACATGTCTGGGATTCAAGTTATTGCTAACGTAGCAAATTGTTATACAACTATGATCTGGTGGGGAATTTGACAGGATGTAAACAATAGTATTAATATGAAAAACAAATGACTCCTTTAAATGTTACGCTTACATCACATATTGTCTTCTTGTGGCTTTTACCTGGCATGTCCAGATCCATGTGATCAAATACCCATCATCTTTGAAGATATTAAATATTTCTAGGATCCCTCTGGAGTAGCCGAATACGGAGATGCTGGCATCCGAGATGGCTAGATTTAAAGTGAGGATATCTGTTGCCTGAAGCGAGGCCCGCTGTCTGTACAGGACAAACATCACTAAACTGTTTCCAAACCAGGACAGCCATCCTGCAAAAAGAAAAACATACAGTTTAGTCAGTAAATATCCTATCAACCACATATTGCTTTGGTATAGTATAGTACATTATACTATAGTTTAGTGTAGTGTGTAGGAAGAACAGAATACAGTAAAGTTGTGTTTACTATAGTATAGTACAGGAGAGGAGAGGAGAAAAGTGTCCAGTTAAATGTGGCAAAGTAAAACACATGACTTTAAATTTAAGTAGAAAATAGTCGTGTAGTGTTGCATATCATATTACAGCATAGTAAAGGAGCAGTGCAGTAGCATAGCAGCAGCATAGCATAGTGTAATCTAGTGTAGTATGGCATAGCAGTGTGGTCTCACACAGTGTTGTAGAGTATAATATAGTTTACAGTAGCATTTTATAGCAGAGTGTCGTATACTATAGAAAAGTATAGTATAGTACTCTACAGCATGGGATGGTATAGTATAGTGTTGTATAGTATAGTATAGTATAGTATAGTATAGTATAGTATAGTATAGTATTTAGTAGTAATAAAGTATAGAGTAAACTAAAATAGACTGGGTATAGTGCATAACAGTAGTACAATAGAGTGGAGTATAGTAGAGTTCAGTGTAATAGAACACAGTAGAGTTGTGTGGTAGAGCAGAGAGGATGACAGTGTGTAGAGTCGTCGTAGTCCAAAGTAGAGCAGAACAAAGTGTTATAATGAGAGTTGCATCACACTGTTCCTAATTCCTGACCTCTATCAGTGTGTTGGCTGCGAAAACTACTAAGTAAAACTTAATTACAGCAGAACAGAGACTAGCAGGCAGAATAGGGGGAAGTGTTGAGATATGTTAGTAGTGTCCCCATTTTTTTTTATGGCTCTCTGTGTTTCACAAAAGGTCCTTCGACTGCATCAGATGACATGGACCAACAGACAAACAGCGCACAGTGACACACACTGCCTGTGTCAGTGGTGGACTGGCCTTTGGAAACAAGAGCAACAACAGTAGTTGACACTCAAGCAATGCGTGACTCTTTCGAGTTGGTGTCCAGCCAAAGGCATTTCAAGGACAAAACTTTTTTTTTTTTTTTTTTTTTTTACTTCTTCCACTAGTGAGTAATGGAAGTAAGAATAAGTTTGAAACTAAGTCAGACAAATTGAAAACACTGTCAGTAGTTCATATGTGGCATTTCACAGACAACAATCAGGGGTGTTTGTCTATACAATGAACAACAGTTTATTGGGAGGACTGTTCTCGGTAAAATACGCTCCTACAACGAAGATGCCCTACTACAGTATTTCTACCCACAAGCATACAAAATACACAAAACAAACTTTACACTGCAAATAATATTACATCGGAGGATGTGATGGCTGACTTACCCAGCACTAACAGGTAGACTCCAATAATGGTCTCTCCTTGTTCAGACAGAGGTGGGTCTGTATGCAGGGTGCTGAGGTTATTGTTCCTCCATGGTATATTCACTACCTTCATAGGAAAGGCCTTTAGTGTTATTTCCATGGCCTGAGTTTCTAATCCACGGCATTGAATCCTGGCTGTCCTCTACAGTAGCTCTGCTCCCTTCTGCGTTCAGTAGACACTACTGTGATGCACCAGTGGGGATGACTGGGATGAGTTGATGTTAAATCCAGCTTAGATGCAGTCACTAATACCTCACCACTCACTGTCCAAATGATTTCACCTGTAATCCTATTTATTTCTTAACAACTAAGCAGATGGAGATTTTGGGTTAAAATCCTAGCCAACAGGGAAATGTCCAGTCAGCTGTGGTGCACTAATGGAAATCATGTCGGAGGGGTTTCATTTAGCTTCAACTAATTAGCCTGATAGTCCTTAAGCGTATCTCACACGGGCGCCTCAGCAGAGTCAGACCTACACCAACAGTGAGCTATATATCAAAAAACAACCTGCCTCCTCGGCTATCGCTGTTATTTGTCTGTCATTTTCTTTCCCCACCTGTGGTTTTCCAAGAATATTTAATGTGAATGCAGTCCTGTTTAGCAGCCAGCGAGGAAGTTGGATGTCGAACTGTTCCACCAAGAAATCAACGCAGCAAATTAATTAAAGTTAGAGCCTACAGTATTCAATTTGCAGCCAGACCCATTTATAACATTCGGAGGATCTTAAAGTAAAGTGAAAACATTAACAAGTCATTCTGTCCAACTAAATCGTTCATCAGTTATTTGTGTTATCTGCTTTAGCTTAGCTAATAGTTGTCCACTGAAGCTACAACAAGCAACAGTTAACTTCTAGCTTAGCACAAAGACTCACAAAGAGGGGAAAACAGCTAGCCTAGCTTTGCCTGAAAAAAGAATTAGCTCACCAGCAACTGCTGCATCTGTGTTATGACTCGACAGAGTCACTGAGATAACCTGTTGCTCCCCATAAACTATGACACTTTTACACGGAACAAAGATTTAATAGAGTGATGCAGGAATGAGTCCTATAACCTAGAAATAATTTATCATTTTTGCACTTCCTGTTCCGTCCTCTCAAAGTAATATATATTTTTTAAATGTATGTGTTTTTGGTTCTGAAATGAGGTCTGTGGTTAACACAAGTTTAAGAGATTTTTATCTTTTGTTCTACAATATAGATATGCCAGTAACTACCCAACATTTAGTGTTAATGTATCTCTAATAAGGTGGTCGCCAACAACTGACTACATGAGACTACAGACAGGTGCAAACTCAGTGTAGTTCGTTTTTACCCTAACGTTACTTTTTTACTTCTGTTATCATTAACTTGTGTTCGCCACATACCTTATAGTCGTCACTGGTTCCAAAATACTATTTCAGAAGTTCTGTAGGCTTTTTGTTGAGGGAACCAGAACAATGCTAACCTCCAGGTTAGCCTACAATAATACATCATCCCTGCAGCTCTCTATTAGTGAATTTTTCAGGCACTGGCAGGAAGATTTAGTTTTTTGTTTAAAAAAAGCCAGGCTAGCTGTTTCCACACTTCGTGCTAGCCTAAGCTTACAGGCTGCTGGCTGTAGCTTCATGTTTAATGCATGAACAAGATCTGTTGCATTATCAACATCCTCATCTAACTCACTGAAACAAAGCCCATAAGCTTATTCTGCAAAATGTCTCTCCCAAACCTCAGTAATACTTTTTCGCTCAAGCACAGGCCCTACAGAACAACATGGGGAAACGTCTTGTCGCTTTCGATTGTCTAAACATGGAGGCATTGTGTAACAGTGTTGTTGAACCAGATGTACTGTATAGGGTCTGGCAACAATCTACGTCATCCTTACCATTCAAAAACATCCCTTTGTACTGTCTGCACCCAGGACTATGAACCCTCCATTCCTCTCCAGAGACATGTTCCAGTTTCCACTAATCACTTCCATTTACAAAAGGTTATGACTTTAGTCCTGCCATTGGGACCGTACCTCGCTTAATGTAAAGCACATTTGTCAAAATGTACACTGAGGCCAGGGCTATAAAATCAAGTATAATTCAGTTTGTGTGTGTTCACTGACAAATTGACTGTGCTCTGATGTCATTGTGAGAGTATTTGGCACAGTGTGAGTGTGTGGAACCCTCCCACATGATTTATAGTATTACAGTCCGAGACAAGCAGTTTATAAGAGGAGACTTTGGGGGCTTCGCTAACACATGCTGGTCCAATTTTATCGATTGAAATCCTTTTGTTAAGTCTAAACTTAGAACTGCGCCACATCTCCCCTCCTCCACCCTTCTCCTCTTCACAGTGAGCGTCTCTGTGGCAAACACCTACCGAAGGGGTAACCTGACCCCGCCCCCCCCCCGGTCTGTGTTTATGTCACAGTGTGCACCTTGTTTCCCTCCTCTGGCCGCCACAGAGCAGCTCTGCTGGCCCTCAGGATGTGGAGGGAAAGGCTGCTGCTGCTGCTGCTGCCAGATGCCTCGGCGCTTCCGAGTCCTCCTCATCAAACCCTTTCTTTGAGCCACTGAAAGCCGGTCCGGAGAGAGTGACGGAGCTGAGGAGAAATTGAACCTCTGACCCCAACTGTCACCCGTCCAGCAGCAAACACTGAGTCCAGTCATCACTCGTTCCTGCCTTCACCCAGAGACACCGCACGACACAGCTTCAGCCCTGCAGTGATCCCTGTGTATGCAATTCAGAGAGGGACAGGCCTCAGTCTTTCTAGTTATAGTGGATACTGTGAGCATCGTGCATGTCCAGTAGTCAATAGGTGCAATATGTAAGAATTGAAAACGTTCAACGATAAACAACGCTTAGCGAAAGCATGTTGTGTAAACACCAACTGTCTGGCTGGCTGCATGGCTAACTGAGCTAACAAGCTCATAAAGTAATTAACAGAATACAATTGACAACAGTTAGCTTCTCTGGTGATATGCCGACCCTATTTCCCTGGAGTTCAACAGGTGGCCAGTTCTTACATGTTGCATCTATAGGGTGCTTGTCTTTCTTTTGCACAACAGTTGTTATTGTTTCTAATGGAAAGTCCTGTATTTGATAAATGATCTTCCCAACCCACGGTATTTAGGAATGCCGTCGTCTTACAGTGAAAGTGCGAGGATCAGACCGTCTGACGGCAAGCGAGCAGCGCTGGTCGTGCCTTTGCAGTGGAGAGCAGCTGCCACTGAGATTACACTGCTGCTAAGCTAACAGGTCAAAGGTCAGCGAGGAACCTGGATTCAGCAGGAAGCGTGTGACGGTCAACAGCAGACGTGAGACAAGTGTGCGAGCAATGAGTTCATAGCCGTCCAGATCTTTACACACCTTTACACGTTTCTACATTGCTAATGTGGGCGCAAAGCAGAGTGACAAACACTGCAACACTGTACAATACTCAGGTGTTAGCACGTTACAGGAAGACATCAAGATTAGCGCCACTCTCGCCCGTATGCTTTGGCACGTGTGTGACGCTTGGCGATCACAGTGCAGCCACAGTAGGCCACTGTATCATTAGGGCTTATGATGATTACTCTCCCTCTCTCTGTGTAGAGCGAAGCCCGAGATGTGAGGTTAAAAGCTCACAAATTTCCAAATGGAAAATCACAGACACAGATACTATTATGAAGGTGTGTGTTAAAGGCTACGAGCTGTCTGAGGGCAACAAAGCCTCTCTTCACAGAGGACATTCACCAGGTCAAGAGACCAATACAGGATCGGCTTAAAAAGGTCTCCACACTTTCTCTCCCCCTGTCACTAGACGAGAGACACAGGGACTGCTTGTATGAAGGCTCCACACAGTACGGAGGTAAATGGCTTGCCTGTCATTTTTTGGGTCAATCTGTGCATGATATTGGGAGAGTATGTCCCTCACAGCAGTACATTTTATAAATAAACGTCCTTTTAGCTCATGCCTATTTAAGGAAACATGATTTTGACCGACGTGGCCTGCAGTTGTCAAAAGGGAATCTGTGACAACGTTTTCTCGAAGAGGTTCATCAAAATCTGGCCTTCTTTTATTTGTTGCCTCTATAATGGCTGGTGGACTTAACAGAGCAGATGACTTGATGTAAAACATGTTTTTAAAAGAATGAAAAATAAGATCTTTTTGCCTCCCTTTAGAAAAAATTGTTTTGAAACTGCTGATGGTTGCAACCACACAGCACGCGCTGTAGCTCAGCTACCAAGGCACGCAAGACGGCTTATTTAAAGCAACATCCAGCTGGCTAACAGGTGAAGATGGCATAGGTCCAGTAACAAAACCCTATAAACCACTTCTGCCTGCCCACAGCATGTTCACACCTCCTTCTCAAAGGAATTGAATCTCTTAGGAGTAATATTAGTCCATAGAAGTGGGCCCATTTGTCAATATTTCACCAAAAGGACAACTTTTGATGTATACCACACATGAAGATGCTCATGAAAACTCTTCTTGAAGTTTTATATCTCTTTGAGTTACTGGGTCCACTGATATAATTTGAGTTATCAGTATGAGACTTTATATGTGAGGTAAGACCCAGACAGTATGATAACCCCTCTCCAGAGATTCATGGTATATCTCTGAGATTTGTGAAATGCTCCTCGTAAGTCAAAGGTTTCGTAAATTCCTCAGTAAAGCTCACAGCTAATGCAGTGATTTTACCACAGGTACAAAGACCGGACTGTTTTTCCTCTTCCTTCTGCACCAAAACAGTTTTCTGCTCTGACGAGGCAAGCCTCCAGCAGCAGTAGATGTTACTCCTTAATATAATTACTTAAAAACGTTTAAAAAAGTGCATTGTAGTACAGAGCTCTGTTCAACCTCAGCACTGGAAATGAATACTTTGTATAACTGGTCTTATCTGCAACTATTAAACTATGCTATATGTAGGAGAAAGGGGCTGCACTTTTCTGAAAATACTTTTTGCATAATACCCCATAATAAACCCCATAGGTAAAGAATAGATGAATGGTTCAGTATGCATTTTTATAGCAAGTGAACAAAGGCTCTGTGTTGAGCCTAACGAGCGATGTGGATTGGTTTTGTGGCTCAAGAACTTTGGCCCCGAACCACATGCAAACATTTATTTGGGCACCGGGTCCAGTTTGCAATTTCTCCTCCAGAGTCTGTTTGTTCAAGCAGGTAACTTATGTAAGTAGGTCTCATTGAGGATTGAATACACGCCATTCCCGAAGGGGTCCGCACGTCAGTTTTCGACATGAGGGTATATTTTGCCAAAGTGAGGACGAGGAAATGTAAAGCCGCAAAAAAACCCCACTCTGCATCCTGTTTAGGAATGGAAACAATCAGACGCAGAAAACATGAATCACTTCCAACTGAGAACGAATGCTGAGATCAGACACAATGTTGTGAGTGGACACAGGGCCTTTGGGACAGTAACGGGCATTGGCCAATTGATCGTTTTATCCGTGTAGCATACAATAGTGGACGACAACTGACACAGTATTTGAGGCATATGACAAAAAGATTAGTATGTATGACGGATTCCACAGTGTGTTCAAAGTGTTAACCAGCTGGTCCACAGAGCCCTCAGCATTTGAGTATCTCAAGGTCACACATAGAACAAATGATGGGAGTGTGGACCTGGTATGTTTGTAATTTCACTGTTAGAAGAGTCACTGCCACACAGTGTCAGGTGTCTCAGTCTTTCTTCAGTTAACGTGAGGGAAATTTTGAGCACGAATGTATTTCGGACACTTAATAAGTGAAAACATTTCACTGAATTTGTCGGGGTCATAGCTGAGGTAAACCAGGGTGTTGTCTGCATATAAATGCCCCGCTTGGCACAGTGGGGAGTAGAGTACGGTTAGCTCTTTGCATCAGCCTCCTCGGTCTGGATGAAAGGTTTGTGCTCTGACCCTAGACCCTGGATACTCTCCTCTGGCCTTCTGGGGATTTAGGAGATTAGTGACCTAGCTCTTCTGCGGAACTACAGCTGCAGAAACCTGACAAACTGACAATGTATCACGCTACTGATCTCTAAAGATATCTCGAGGGAAGCCCACCTGTCCCCCAGCCCACTGTGTTGTTGCAATGTGGTGCCTCTGTCGATGGTGGAAAGACACAAACAAGTTTTAAACTGTCAGTCAGGATCAAAGTCACATCAGACAAGCGTTTCAAATCTCCCTAAAAATCTGTGACCCCGTTAACACCATCGATTTTCTCGGCTGTCCTGAAGCCCCGTCAAGGTCTTTGAGCTGACCCGTGTGTGACAGGAGGTTATAGGGCCGCACCATTATCCTCTCCCTCTGCAAAAACTTGTCATCTCTAAAGATGACACTCTTGCTACAACTGATGACCCATAACACACGCTGGTTTGAGACCAATTAAGCAGAAACAGAATTACTTTTAAACTGACCTGCTGACTGCTGGGTGTATGTGGCCCCTTCAAGGCCTCTTTAAAGCCTTTGGTTATCAATTACTGAACTTCATAGAAGACGAATCACCCGTGCTCATGCTATCATGAAGTCTACAGTTCGATGAGAGGTTAAGCTACAGCCTGTTGCCACTAGCCCAGCATGTATATAAGACTGGAAACAGGGAAACACCAAGCCTGGCTACATCCAAAGACAAGCAGGCAACCAACGTGGATTCCAGGAAGTGACTGCCTGAGCCAAGAAGCCCCATGTTAAACTAGAGCATGTAGTTTTCAAACGGTAAACTACATGTGAAGCAGTGAGTCTATGAGGTACTGGCATGTAGACTTTTTAAAAAATCTTCTGACAAAATTTACCACAGAGACACGAGAATGGTATTGATCTTCTCAAGGAGCTTTTGACAAAAAATGAAAAGGTGCATGAATCAGTGATTCAGAGACTGGAAATTTTTAAGTATTCTGTCTACCTGACTGCCAATCAAAACATGCAAGCTACGAGGCCACTGATGTGTTGCATCATGGAATAAACAACACATTTGAATTTCTGTTTATTGATCACACACAGATCCACTGATCCTTGCAGAGAAAATAGGTTATTGCAGTGACACACTTATACAAATACAAAGCAGTGACACCTAAGCATAAATGATCCCGACCAGAGGACACACTGAGTCTAATCAAAATTCTAAAAGAATGGATGAAACTATACACTGTCAGGTATAATCACTGAAGTTCAAAATGTACAAATGTGTTGAAACATGCACATATTTTTTGTGGGCTGCTGTGCAAACTATCACATTAAATGAACTTGAGAAGGTTTAACCTTCCAGATCTTGGTCTCACTTGAAAGGAAGCGCTCTCCTGACCACCTGGACAACATAGCAGGCAGTTTGTGTAGTGACTCACTTAAGCGTTCAACGCCCAGCTGAGGAACACCTGGCAGGGTCTGGGCTTCTACTTAAAATACCAGCCACACGGTATTGTACGTTAGCGGCGTCTGTCTCTGATAGAACAGATGAGCCAACAGACTGTATAGATGCTGCTTCTCATCTCCACAGTCTCCAGTTACAATCTGCCCGACTATTTTTCACTGCAGTCTGTTTTGCGGAACCCAGTTAAAATCCACACGCCTCATTAATCAGTAAACCAACACCACGTGACAATGTGGGCAGCGAGGCAGGATACAGTAAAGCCACTCTTCCGTTGAGTGGCATATGTCCCATAAATGATTCCACCATCAGCCCAGTTGTTAATCAGGTGACGGTTAATCTCTTCCTCACGGCCAACATGACACAGTTAAAGAGGCATGCCAACAGCTAGAGCCTGGGTACTGAATATCCTCATTATCTCACAACACAACCACAACAAGACACATTTCACTCTCCTTTCAGGCTTATTAATGCTTTTACAAAATGTTTAAATAAACCTCTTAAGAAGCTTTGTGGCTGCCAGGCTCGAATGGCTCTGCAGCACGATGCCAGCTAACAGAAGTTCCACTGGGCATATTGCAGAGGTCGATTCACACTTTAATTACACAGTGATTTACACAGGATGCTGCGATGGTGCCCATTAAACTTTATAAGCCTTGATGCTGTGCTACTCTATGATATATCAAAATCACCATCTAAACATTTAATAATTACTGCGGTCATTTACAAGCCCAGGTTTTTCTTCCTGCTCCACGAGGAAGTCAAAATCACATTAAAAGTAGCATCCAGATGCAGCTTTTCCTGTGACTCAGCCCCTCATACGTTTATCCTCATTAATTATGATGTGCAGGCAAAGTTGAGTTTGCAGTACATTTTGTTTTCTGTGCCTCTAATTTTTTTTTCCCTCAGGGAAACATTGTGAAAGATGATGTGATTTGCAAAACAACATCTCCGAGTGACCCAGCTCACTGCCCCCTTCCCCCAGCAGACACCTCATGGTCTGCGGATAAGGAGACCACTGTTTTACAGGTCATGTGACAGAGGTCAAGGTCTGCTCCTTGACCAAGTGCTACTAGACAACAAGTTCAGTTCCCAGGCCAAGCATTAAGCACATGGCAGCCATTCCTGGTCATACAAACCACAAGTCTTCTTTTCACAAACCAATGTTGCCAAAAATATAGATGTTTACATGAAAAAGTCAAGGATTTAGAGGCTGAAGGAATAATCACAATCAGTCAAAGTCATCTCACAGTACCACAAAGTAAAGATGCACCAAATACCACAATATGTGTGATGTGTGTGTGGTGCTGTGAGACACTGTGAGATGCTGTAGGACACGGAGAGATGAAAGGGCTCCAGGCCTGTTCCTGGGCGTCTGGCCAAGACAGTCGGCTTTGAAACATCCTTATGAAACTAAACCTCTCTGTAGGCTTATTTCAACAGGATATCTTTGATAGATTCCGATGTCCTGCACAAACCAACACTAATGTGTTATCAAATGCTTAAGAACACAGTACACGATAGGTATAACCTCCGGTGATCAGATTGGAAGTGACTTCTATCCACAATGTTAAAAGTTTTGAGCTTCTATGGAGATTTTTATTTTACTCTCCTGGTTCACATGTGTTTTATTGGACTGAGGTTACATTACAAGTAGTATTTCACACCCATAAATACCCTTTCTTTTGATGTTTTATTCTAATCACTGAAGGAAGCTCACAGTGTGCATGCCAACATGTTCAGATCTGCAGTGTGACTCTACAAACTGCTCCAGTCCTTTTCAGTTCTATAGCTAATGCCAACACAGGAATTTGTTTTTCTCAATACCTGCCAAAGCAAATCATATCCAAAAGCCCTGCACTTAATTGCTTTAATCTCTGCACATACCTTTACCACTACTAACAAAAGAGTGTTGCAGCTGTGTGTGCTTTTTGATCCTGATTTTAAAGACTTATAAAGACATTAGCAAGATGCTTAGGATATCATTTTATAAAGAGGAAGTGTTCTGCCAGTAAATTCAGGCACTTTGTGGAGATTGGTCCACTGCTTGGTTCTGTCTGAGGCACATCAACCAATGATTTCGGTAATCCACTTGCTTTTTCTCTTGCACCGTTATGAGGTTGACCTTCTTGGTACATAGTAAAGGCTCAGTATTTATGTAACTGTCATTTTATTGCACATGCTTAAACAAAAAAATATACGTTTAAGTCCCTTTATGCTACACAACAGTGTTGAGGATGAGTTCAGGAGTCTAACAGCCTGAGGAGGTTCACCAGCAGGGTGAACAGATGTAGTGGGTATGTCTGGGTGTTGTCTTTTAGTGTCCTTTGGGCTCCGTTCTCAAGGTCCCTATAGCATAAAGATGAATGAATTTGGTGATCCTCGGACTTTTAAACTTTGGTTTTAAACTGACCACTGCCACAGTATCAGTTCAGATAGTATCAGTCACCTTCTTAGTTCACCTTCTAAGATTAGTCTCATCTTGCCTTTGAGTCGTTTAAGTGGACGTAATTAGACGAAGATGAAAACTATAGACCAGCCATGACACCTGTCAACATGTTGACCTTGCAGCCCATTAGTACTCATTAGTCATTACAGCATTATTACAGACAGTTAGCACTCAGCGCTAATGTGTCGGAACACATTCATCTTTAAACCTGGCCTTCATTTTTAGCTCAACTAAACACTTGTAAAGGTTTGTGACTTCATCAAATGCATATGAGCCAGTGGCGTTAAGTCTGGGGGCCAACCCCCTTGCTCGGACAACGGCCATCTTCAAACTTGGCCTTCATTTTGATCTCACCAACTTACCAGTAAATTTTCATGACTGTATCTTGCACGGCTGTGACAGACAGATATTCAAACACCTGGCAAAATACTCAAAACTGCTTCTCTAGTAGTTCCCGCTGTAAAAGGCGTCTCCAGGACCATATTTTACCATGATTGCACCCACACGGACAAACTCACAGGGTGAAGACATGACCAGCAGACAATGTCACAGCTGGTAATCAAGGACTCTTTGCACTCTCCTGTGGGAGTTTGTGAAAAGTGCAGCTGAAGTTCACTATCACTGTCAGTCAAAGTGACTAAACATATAACTATCCCACTCATAACATGATAGATGATCATCATCAGATCACCTTTTTATATATGAAATATTTTTAATCGTGGATTCTGAGGGTAGGGCTTATACAAACCAAGTAAAGGGAGATGGGAATGGATGGGTTGTCTAATTGCTGCATACTGAACCTGACCTGGGTCAGAGGTGGAGCTAAACGCTCCTGTCCTCACATGAATGACCCGAGGGGAGGGCAACAAAGAGATAAAAAGGGGCGGACAAGGGGAGTGGGAAAAGCAGAGTGATAGACAGACAAAGCATTACGGTGGTGAAAATACTCAGTCCTCACTGCACTTTCACTTTTCATCAAGTGTTTTGGCTGCACACGAGCTGAAGGAATGCACCGCGGGGCAGCCTGCAGCTCACCTTGACAGTGCACCGCTCCCCTCAGCATCGTCTGCCGGCCCCTCCCTCCTCGTGTTAAACCCCACGTCTCAACATGTCCATCTCAGTCCAATGCCAACACCTATCCTGAGCATCATCCGAGGAGAATATTTGTCCACGCTGTTCTCCTCAACTGACTATGGAGTCTTACTCAGCTTAACTGTGATGTTTTGTCAGGGGGCCATCTGGATGCGAGAGAGAAAACAGTACTTTTAAGGGATGAGTTGACAAGCCGCACTGACTGATGTCTTGTCCAATACATCTGCACTGTTTCCATGAGGGGTTTTTTATCCCGATCACCTCACAGAGGTTACTGAGATTAATGGCTTTGCGGGTCATGTGCGGACATGACAGAGAGTTCGCTCGACTCCGTCCACCCTGGTCTTTGTGGCTGCAGGCTCCAGTGAAAGAGAAAATACATCAACGCAGTTAAGTTGGTTAACTTCAAGGCATGTAGACATGGATAAATTCACAAGGTTTTTCAAAAACACATATCCAAATACCCTGTGGCTTGTCCCCTCACAGCTGAATTGGGTGGCAGATCAATCATCTGTGTAAAAATGCTAAAACATTTTTAAAATTTTGCTTTTCCACAAGCTGTTTTCCTTCGACACCCAGTAAAAAGGTGCTAGCTTCCCAAATTAGACAGTGAGGTTGTCAGACTAGCTATTACTGACCTTACCACAGACCTATCACTGGGCCCAGAGTGAAAACTTAACAGACACACAGTCAGGTGGTTACTGTAAACTCTTTCCACGAAAACAAATCAGGGCAGCAAAACTAACATCTCCTCTGGGTTCCTCAAGAGTCAAAAGTCTGTTTTGAACTGAGAGAAGAAGCCAATTCACAAACATTACTTGGTAAGTTATTTAATTGTCATATGCCTTGAAGAGACAGGAGCCAAACCAGAGCGTTTCAGACAGAGGGGGAACACGGTGCTGCAGTACTGGACAGTATGAGGAAGCTGATGTTTCTGTGAGCATTAAAGCATTTAAACCTATTTTAGTAACCCAAAATTAAATGATGAACCCAAAACTGGATGTAATTTGTCTCCTTTTACTCAACAGACTTTAAGTGTAAAAACAACCTGTTGGGGTTTTAAAGGGGGTTAAGTATCTGCTGGTTGGTAATTTTTAGGCTAAACTGTCCTAGAGCAAAACATGTTTTCACACCTCGGTTTTTACGGATTAAACAAATGCGATTTAACGTGTTTATTCGTAAGCCGATTTTGTCACCTTTGGACGGAGCCAGGACAGCAGTTTTCCCCCGTTTCTCAAGTCTTTACTGTACAGAGTATCATCAATGTTCTCCACTAAATGTCCCACAATGTTTAAATACTCCTTTAAACAGTGTATCTCCACATAACCCAGATAGCTCAGTTTTCTAATGCTATGGCATAAACCTTTGGCAGACCTGACATAAATAAGCTTATGTTCACATATGAATATACTGTATATACATATCTGTATTCCAACACCCCATTTATTCCCCCCTCACACACACACACAACGACTCACACATCATAGATAAACAGCAAGCAAAATATAACTAAATTTGCTAATAAAAGACAGACGTTGCCATTGGATATAAGATTAGACTTGGCTCGTGGCCTCCCCTGGGAGACAAAGATAACACTCCCAGGCTGCATGAAGTTATGAATTGGGTGTGCAGGCCAGAGGAACAGTAGCAGCCAGTGCTGGAGGAGTAGACAGACTCAGCCCTGAAGGCTTTCCACTGTGTAAACCTTAACACATCTTTACACCGAGGGTGTTAAAAAGGTCCAAATCCCAAATTTTGAAGGAAATCCCTCTCCACCAGCTCAACAATTTGCAATCCGGCTTTTCTTTAAAGATATCCGAGCTCAGGGTCACCTCTCTCCAACAGCACACAGTCAGTGAGATGTCTTCAGCGTGTAACGAACGACTGTATGGCAGAACAAATGACAAATGATGCCAGTTTTACAATAAATACCTCCACAGACTCAAAAAGGAAATCCCAGCACTTGCACTCACTATAACAAAACCCTCCCATCCACCCACTGTTTTCATAATGGGCCACTTGAAGAAACACTCACAGACTGTTTGCTCAGTCAGTCAGAGGTCCTCGCTGTGTTGACTATTATTCTACTCTCTACAGGGTGGGCTATTTCAGTGGAGGTATCAAATGATCACCTATTCTGTTTTCCCTCGAGTGGATGTCGTGGTCGAAGCATCAATGAGCCACTGTGGAGGTGCGGGCCTCTGACACGCAACCAAAAAGGGAAGCTGTCAATCATCTGCGAGGTTTTAAACCGCCTCAGTAATGCTCTGTTTTCTGACAGCTTGAAAATTTAAAGCACGTCGTGTACACTTGATAGCTGCTCGCAACTGTAATTACAGGTTATTTTAAAGGTAATTACTTGTAAGAACGTTGATATGAGGTGATAATCCTACCACCTGAAGGCATTTATTTTACATCCAGACAGCTGAGAGGTGTGGAGATAACATGACTAAGTGGTCTGTCGTACAGGACATTTGTTTCCTGTGCAGGATGCTCTCGGTGAAGGGTAAACAGAGGAATAAGGTGATGACTAAACCCTCACCCCTAACGCGCTCCATTCCTGTCTGGCATCATGAAAGAAGCTCTTCAGCTGTGATAAGTTGGAAAAAAAACACTCCACCATCCAACATCTCTCCCCCGAGGAAAAGAGAGGAGTCATAGGTGTGGCTTCAGCTCTGGGAATGTTTTTCTCACTCTTCACTCTTTTTTTATAAAAAAAAAAAAAAAGCAGAGTGAAAATAAAACTCAGGGGACCACCTTTATTAATTGCAGAAAATATTTGCATTTGCAGTCTGTAAAGATCTGCAGGAGCAGATGATGCAGCTTGCCGGGGGCCGCGCAAACCACAGGCAACACCACTGGCTGACCATAGGAAGGGCCTTAGGGACCGAGGTGGGATTTAAGTCAGATTTTTCTGTTCAAGAGTTTGGAGCGCACTGAAATACAGGCTGACCACAAGCATTTACTGAGCCGGAATCAGCCGTGCCAGGCTGCTGGTGACTTGCATCCGAGCTGAGTCTCCCGCCTGATGATTAGACAGTAACTGGATATGAAGTCCTGACCGCAGAGCTGCATAATCTAAACTCCTCTTATCAACACTGTGACAGTTTCTCTGCAACGGCATGCATGTGCACGAACACATGAAGGCTCCTACAAGTGTAACTATCAGACAAACCCCAAACTGCAACCTCAATCCATCCATACATCCATCACTCCAACTGAATGTCAACACAGCAGAACATGAACTTTATTTTTCATTAATAGCAGTTAACTGCATTCCACACATCTGTGGCTTCAGGCTAAATATCAGCTCAGATGCAGCTGGATTCACAGACAGGAATTGTGCAAAAGGTAAAAACAGAACAGCAGCACCATCTACCTACACATGTGAAGCACACAGAGAAGCTTCACCCACTGAAACTTCAGTGTCTGTCCCAGAACATAGATTAAGAATTAGAACTATAAAGGTGCGATATGTAAGAATCCGCTATCTGTCAAATGCATACTCCAATCAAATAGTGGGCAGCACATCACCAGAACTGCTGCCCTCAGCTAGTTAGCTTGAATTTTGATTTGAGTTAATATTTGCATGTTTCCAACTAAATGTTTTACATGTTGCTCCTTTAAAGGTCCCATTTGTAAGAAGGATAATTTTTGAGTCTCATTCCCAACAAATACTGGTGCTTGGGGAATGTAGGTTGGGTCAGTTACCCCAAATTGTGTCATGCTTTTGAGATGATATAATGAGCATCTTGTGTGCATCATTACAGACTTTGAGGACAACCCCAAGAGATATATAAAAATTGCGGTTGATAATTCGATTTTGTGGAAAAAAACAACACGTTTGCTGAGAGGATGTGTTTGAAGCAAGAAGAAATCAAAGCTGGATTGACTTGGCTGTATTTATTGGTACATGAGGAGAATGGAGAGCTGTCATAGTTCTGCTCAACTCAACTAAATGTCAACAACTGTCTGAACAAAAAACAAAAGGAGTTGTGCGACGTAACAATTCATTAGGTCTCCAACTTTCAAAAGCAATACAAGTATCTGTCTCTACAAACTATGAGAACCAATTGAAAAACTGTATCATACAAAAGAAACCCAATATGGCAAATCCTCTCCCAATCAATATCACTCCTGCATCTGTACAAGTACAGCACTTGGTGATCAATACCATCAACACTGTCAACTAATGCCATGTGCAAAACAATCGATTTCAGTGATGTTATGTCAGGATTTAAGGAAACTTGCTGCCCCCTTGAGGCAAATCACTTGTAAGAAAGATCACTTGTAATTTTGTCAAATATTTTCAAGAATAAATAATCAAGTTTCAGGTAGCAATTGTTACAGTAAAGTAATAATACAGTAAAGTAAACTCATAGTAAATTTTGCTGGAAAGCCTTCCCATAAAACAGGAAAAGTAGCAATAAGAACTCCGAATGTTATCATGTTTGTACATTATTGCTTCACCAACTTACAGAGGGTGTGTCCCAGGTTTTTGACTTCATTTGTGCTGATGACATTGTGTACCCGTAGTTTAAAACCAATTAATCAAGTGTAGCTTTACTTTCACACCCTTTACTTTTTTTTTCTTTTTTACAAGTGAAAATGAACTGCTGAGTTCAGAAAGCCGTTGTGTCGCCATAATCTTTGTTCCATTTGGTATACATATTAAGAGTCGTTGGGTTAACGCTGGGCTTAATGCGCTTCAGGGATTCCTCAAAGTCTTTCATCTTGATGTTACGCATCTGTGAATACAGAGAGAAGATCATAACTATACAGAAAAATACTGTTACATAATGGTAGTTAACGAGGGTCTCAGAAAAATGTTAATGATCGTTTTAAATCAAAATTCAACCAAGTTTAAGGCTGATTTTTGGACGAATCATCTTTCATTCATTCTAGCATTGTGCTGAGTCTTAAAGTTTGTAACATACGCCGATCAGCCACAAGATTAAAACCACCTGCTTTATATACTGCAAGTTAATCTTGTGCCGCCAGATCAGCTCCGATCCATCACAGAAAGGACATAAGACTCCTGGCGGTGTCCTGTGGTGTCTGGCCTTGGGATGTTGGCAGTGCATCATTTGGGTTCTGTGGATTTGGAGGGTGAGGACTGCATGGATCCTGCCATCAGTTTGTTTACTTGGTGTACAACGGTGTTTGGTTGGGTGGTGCATGTTAAGTGGCATCCACATAAATGCCAGGACCCGAGGTGTCCCTGGAGAACACTGCACTGTACAGGATGATCAATGTTCTTCATCGGTTAGTGGCTTTAATGTTGTGGCTGATTGGTGTATGCATATGCCGTCCAGTATAGAGTTGTTAATTTTAATGTAGGAATATTGTTTTTAGACAGAGTTATGTTAATAAGCGCAAAGTGTAAAGTTAAAGACAGACAAAAAGAAATGATAACATAGATAATGGCCATTCCATGCCAACTCACGCAGAAGCCAGAATGATTCTCAGTTCATGTCATGTCCTGTCCTGTTCTGTGTATTTGTATCAAACTCACGGGATCCTTAGCTGTAGATATACACTTATACTACACAGAACCAAAGTTTGGTTTCACAAAAGAGAAAACCAGTCGAGGTATGAATTCTAAAAATTGAAAGATTATTCATTTTGGTAAAAAATGATATATTGTGGTTCATTAGATTATTGTTTTGCAACAACTATTTGATTAAATAGACATTGCAGAGGATCCTTTCTTTCAACCCAAAACCATGAAAAATAAACGATTGTTGAGTTTTGGAATCACAAAAAATATTACATTAAGCTGTGAGGGCCAAACTTTTGGAAGGATTGGATTACAGCTATATGATTCTGCAGGTTCAAATAAGTTGACAAAACAAGTTTTAACATGAATTGTGTCAAGACAATCTGAGACAGGAACATAAGGGCCTGGGTGAGCTGGCATGGAATGACCTATATGTCAAATCTGATAAAATGTTTGTAGCAACCGAAGATGTCCCGCATTAAAATGCTACAGTAATGACTCCTAAGGCCTAATATTCACTGTAGTGAATTTAAGACATTTCAAGACTTTTTAAGAATAAATTATCTGGTATCAGGAGTACTTCAACAGCATTACCTCACTTGCAGCCATACTTCGGACTTGGTCTGGTCCCAACTCTGTGTGAGGGAGAATTTTCACATGATGAAAGAAGCCAGTTCAGCTCACGGTGGCTGTTAAAGCATACACAGACTAAAGGATAATGTGAGAAAGTCGTCTTACCTCTGATCGGCCCGAGCGCTGCATCTTTGGCTAACGACGTGAGATCACTTCCGGAATATCCTGCAGTCGCTCTGTCAAGTTGCATATCCAAGAATTAATGCAAGCGCACACCAAAGCTGAAAAATAGTACGGCGTGGAAATACTTACTTAGCAAGTGTTGACAGCTCATTTTTGCTCAGTGGATTCCCTTGCTTTTCCAAAAGATTCTTCAGCAGTGTGAATCTTGTCTGGAGGGAAAAGAGTTACACCGGGTGACTAAATAATCTTGAAAGAGCAAACAAGTTCACTGATCATAGTAATGAGCTACGATAATGATTCCATGATAAATACCTCTGCATCTGGCAACGCCACGTACACCCTTTTAGCAAAGCGTCTGTAAGAATAATGCAACAGAAGAGTTTTAGTGAGCTTGTTCAAGAAGAGAAAATGATTGTGCAGAACGTTGAGCTGTCTCGTGTACCTCAGGACTGCTTCATCAAGCTCCTGAGGCCGGTTGGTCGCACCCATTACAAGCACCCTATCATCCCCTCCTGACTGCACCTGAAACAAAGAAGCGCTGCTGTGAAAATAACACCAGGGAGGCAACAGTGACTCAAACACTGAAGCTGCTCCACGATTGAATTTCAGAGGCCGCAGAGCGACAGCTGCAGCTGCTCTTACCCCGTCAAACTCGATGAGGAACTCGGTTTTTAATCGCCGAGAGGCATCGTGTTCTCCCTCCCTCCTTTCACACAGCAAGCTGTCAACCTCATCTGAATGTGAAATAAGACCAAAATGAAAATTTTTTGGAGGTATAAAACTTGGTGTTCGGGGTACATTTGGCCCATTAATAATTGAGTAATACCAACCAATAAAGATGACAGAGGGCTGTAATTCTCTGGCAACTGCAAACAGTGCTCGCACAAGCTTCTCGCCCTCTCCCACCTGTGATGGTGGAGAGAAGAAAGATTACACTGAATTTACAGTACTGTTTGGAGCTACTCCAGAAAAATAATAGCACTAAAAGGTTTTTTCTTACATATTTAGAGGTCAAACTAGCAGCGCTGATGTTAAAGAACGTGGCATTTGACTCTGCTGCGACTGCTTTCGCCTTGAGAGAGGAAATAAAGGCTGTGATGACACTGATGGCTATCAGGAGTTGTATGCAAATCTGAACAAATCTGTTGGACAGAACACTTCACTCACCAGCATTGTTTTCCCATTTCCAGGCGGTCCAAATAAAAGCAAGCCACGTGCCGGAGCTCTGAGGCCAGTGAAGAGCTGGACAACAAAATATGGGGAAGGTGTTCAATGCAAATCCGAAAAAGGTGAAATATAGTGAGCGGAGACAAAATGTTCGGAAGTGATAACCTCTGGTCTTAAGGCAGGGAGGATGACGATCTCTTGGAGTGCTTGCTTGGCCAGTGTCTGTCCCGCAATGTCTTCAAAGGATACAGATGCTCCACTGCAGTGAACACAGACAGCGATTTTAACTGCAGTACGATACACAACATGCAGTACACCTAAGCCTACATAGACTGAGTAAAAGTGGGACAGATGAAGTTCAGTGCTGAGGGCAGACCACGTGAAGTTGAAGGCTGATGCAAAAGGATGTGTTTTATGTGTGCTTTTGAAAGAGTCGTCTGAGCTAGCCTCTCAAATTTGGGTTGGAAGACGACTGGAAGAGAGTCTTGCTAAGAGAAAGCACATGAGGAGAAACTAGGTGGTGCAAGGATGTGTAATATTCTATAAGTAAAAAGTAAAATCTTGTGGTCAGATACAGCATGTACAGGGAGCGAATGTAGTGAAATAAGGACAGGGGTATTCTGTTTACAGTTTCTAGATTCAGTTAGTATGCTAGCAGCACTGTTTTGTACAAGTTGAGGTTACTTTTACATACCTGTCAACAATTTCATTCAGAATCAGGGTGGCCAGCTTGCTGTCCACGTTCTTGAAGTTTTTCATGTCTCTCTTTGGGGGCTGTTTCACAGCTGCAGGTCTCCCATTCTGAGCTTTCCCCGCCCGTGGGGCCAACTTCACAGGAGAGACAATATCCAGAAAGCATTACACACTTCATCAAGAGTAAAAGATCAACTGGACAACTGAATCTAATGAAGAAATCACCTTTGTATCAGTGGGTCTTGATGGGGGTCTGACAGCAGTGGAAGGCCTGATGTTGCTGGACACCCCTCGCGCTGCAGGCTGACTTTTAGGCACAGGCTTTGGTTGTGGAAGCACATGACTCGGGCTGCTCTTGGGATCACTGCGCCTCTTAGACGCCAGCGTCGCCTCTGCGAAACAAGAGCAGTATTGATCTCCAGCATCAGCTTGGATGGCACAATATTGTCTGTTACAACCAGCAGACTAGACCCCACTTACCTAAAAGAGAAAGCCTATCTCTTGCCATGGTGAGATTGCTGACCATTTTATCCTGAAGTCTCTTGGCTCGGTCATATTGATCCCCTGCACACACAACATGGAGTATATGGATCAATCATGTGTACATGGCACACACAGTGAGCTACATCTGGACGCATGTTTGCATGTTACCTTGTCCCGTGAGCTCTACAGCTATTCCCCTTTCAAGCTCAGCAATCCCTTTCTTGTACCACTGGACAGCCTGTTCCTTGTCTCCTGCCACCGCACAGAGGAGAGGAGAGGAGAGGAGAGGGTGTTTGTTATTAAAGCTGTCAGGTCACATGCTACAACACACTAGCTAGCAACTCCTAAACACAACACACAAACCTGTATCATCTTCATCGATCCTTAATGCCTTCGATATGTACTCAAACGCCTGCTTGTGGTAGTTTTTAATAACTTCGCCGCTGTCTTTGCTCCTGCCTGCGTTCATTTTTGCCGACATGACAGTCACGTCTGTCTCCTTGTTGTCAGTTTTAACTCGGAGTTAGCCACTTTCTGAAGAGCTCACGGTCAAAGTTAGCATTTAAATCGCATTTATTGCCGGCTCAATCTCAAACATGTAGTCTGTAAAACGAATTTTTGGCCACATATGTCATAGTAAAATTTGGGAGTCTCATCACAACACAAACATCTCCACCACCGCTAGCTTCCGCTTTCCCGTGTGTACTCTGGATAACAGTCCCCGCCCTCGCGTTCCGCTCCGCTGTCAAAACCAAAACGGCCTCCGGTTCAACCGTCACAATAAAAGCATATTTTCTACACATCAAATTCCTTTTTTTCCTGCACAAAAGTCGTTCAAAACGTGTTAAAGACATGTTGTAATACGAACAATTATGTCAGTCACAGGATTTTTTTAAATGCTACTCCAGAACAATATGAAGCGAGACCTCGGGTTAATTCAATGTAAGCATTTATTATTTTGTTCCTCCTGTCAAGGTTGTATAAACTACTTTACACTTAAGTCATTTGTGTCTCTGAGTCTTCTTCAGCTCTCCTGAATGGTCCTCAACAATATGGATGAGCATAAGGAAGGGGACGCAGCAGAGCAAAAGGCAGCATAGGGGGCAGGGAAGGGAGCAAATTAGAATTCAGGACAATGAACTGCATGACCTTGTCATGTCCACTCCATCCCATAGTGGGGTGGTGTGAGCTGCTGGACTAAAGTATTAGGATGTAAGCATCCCTCTCTTTCATTGCCAGCATACCCATCCTCTCTCACACCTTCTCTATTAGCTGCATGAAGCTCAAGCTCAGCCTGCTGAAGACCATCCACATCCTCAGGGGGAACTGGGTCATCGGGAGACATATCAGGACCAGGGTGTACATTATTCAACTGCCAGGAAATGCCACTTGAGGTAGGAAAAAATTACATTCTGCAATTCCACAAAACTGACTTAAACATGAGGCTTAAAGACCTAATTAATCGTTGCTGACCATGATAACTTCTGGTGCATTAGCCTAGGTCTAAGGATAGCCCTGGGCTAAGAATGTACAGTGTGAAAAGCCCTAACAAAGGTGTTCTCAGAAAAACAAGCCCTTAGGAGGGACTTTGCATTTTTCATGTTCAGCAGTTGTTTCATCTGAATGCAGAAAACAAGGGTTTGGTTTAGTTTCAAAATATGTGAATGAAACCCTGAAATAGAGTCTGGTTATTCAACACTAAGTAATTTTTTTCTTTTTCCTTTTTAAGATAATAGCAGATAGTGCATTTCCGCTGTGAGATGAATTTGGTTAACCTCATAGTCCTGCTTCATCTGTCACACTGTACCCGCTCACCTGACGGGCAATGTCATTTCATAATCAAACAATCATTTCATGAGCGGCTACGCCTTCCTGGGTTTTTCAACGAATCACTTCACGCTGGCTGATCAAGAAACCAATGAGAAGTCTTTGACGTCACGATGATGTCCATTCAGAAACGCCCCTTACCTGGCTCTACAGACAAATCAGTAATCCTTCGATTCGGCTCTGACAGCTCTTTGCGTCTTACTTCCCGTCTGACAGTTAAATACTGGCACATGAAAAAGATTTTATATTTTGTGCCTTTCATAATTTGCATGACATTGCAGCCGTCGGACTGTCTATCAAACTGACGTTAGCTGCTTTCTCCGGCTAACTTATTAACCGGTAGCAACACAACGTCCAGCTGACGGAACACTGAGCTTGTTAGCTACCTAGCTAGCCCAGCTGTCTCTCCAGTCGAGCTGCCCTTTGTCTTTACAAGCAAGACAGCTAGCAGGCGTTGTTACTTCTCTGAGCTAGCTGACACCGGCTTCTGCAAATTCACTTTTTTCGCCTGACAAGAGCTAAGCAAACCAAGATAGGCAGCTTGGGATCCAAAATGTCGAACCGAGTGGTGTGCAGAGAAGCAAGTCACGCCGGGAGCTGGTACTCTGCCTCGGGTAACTGTCAACAGAGCCCCGTCTGTGTTAGCACACTGTGTTAGCACACTGTATGCTAGCTGGCTGTTGTTTTTTACCACCTCATGGCTGTGTGTTTTATTGTATATGTTTGCTTTTCGTTTTCAAGCCTTCTTTATAGTGATATCAGAAACTGACGAATGCATGCCTTGTCATAGCAGACGGTGACAGCTAACGTTAGTGCTGTAACGTTGACGAGAATCCAGCTGATGAAAAGTCGGCTAAGCCTGAGCTAACATGTAGCTTTCATTGACCCCCCCCCCAATCTCTGTTATCCCATTTGGTGCATGGCTGGTTTCGAGCTTATTCAGCACTTCCAGCTCGGCTGGTCGAGGGAAATGTTTCAGAACAGACTGACATCTGCTTCTCAGCATTTTCTAACGAGATATCAGAGCTACCAATTTAACAATCGCTAACTTGGCTGTTATTGCTGAACTTCCTGGCCTAGCTGCTATCTGGGGGCTAGACTAAACATTTTTCCTAAACAACCTGCCAGCAACTATTTACACATAAATCGCTAGTATTATTGTGGCCCTGTTGTTCCCCAACTCTGACTTGCTGAATAACATAACCATACTCTGTGCCATGAAACAAAGGACTGGGCAGGGCTGAAAATTGGAAGGTTCATGTTGCACCCCTTCCCCCATTACACCAGCTAACCGCTAGTTTGTTGTTTTTAAACCCAGCAAGCCCGTCTGTCTGGCTGGCCCTACTGCATTGTGAGCACTAACCATTTCCGACAGAACATATCGCGATACAGTAGTTAAATGCGACAGGAACACCAACGTTGTTTATGTTGAATATTGCAGAGAATATGTTCATGAGCTGTATGTGAAGCTAACGTCAGTCTGTCCCGATTCCTTTGTTTGTTTTTCACAAAATACACTATACCTTTTTTGGGTTTTTCCTGCAGAATAATCCATGCATGTCAGTGTGTGTTTGATGTTGACATGATGTCAGCACCTCTGGACAGATGTAAAATGAACGACTGTCTGCAGATTTGAATATCATTGCAGGCACAATAAGCATGTTTATTTATAATTGATCTTATTGTTTCCACCAAGGGTTGGCTCTAGATTGATGACTGACTACTGAAAGGCCCATCTTGTCAAATACCACAAATGAAATATGGGGTGGTTATATTGAATCTCATTCTAGTTTATCTCAATTTCCTGCTTATGCTAACTCCTCATCTACAAACCTATATTAACCACTGTTGCCCCACTTGGACTTCAGACCTTCTTTGGGCATTGTCGTCGTGACATATTGGTATAAATCACATTGTACTTTGTGATCTTTAATGTGTTTTTCAAATGCAATATAACATTTGTATTGATGATCAGACAGATAATTCACATTTTTTACTGTTATTTGTTGCTGTGTCATTCTTAGTCATGTAAGGAAGCATAGATGGAGCATTAGGAGTCGGCAGCTTCCCCTTAATCCAGTGATCTGAGATAATTTTCTTCTGTTTTCTACTCTTTCAGGATCCCAGCTGAATGCACAGCTAGAAGACTGGCTGTCCAAAGCACAGTCCACGATCAGACCTGCTAGAGCCATCATAGCGCCGTAAGCACATGTTGACAATCTGAACGAGTCAAAAGGTATTTTTGATGCAGTGTGATTCTAATATGACATGCTTTTGCTTGCAGGCATGCTGGCTATACCTACTGTGGTGCTTGTGCAGCACATGCCTACAAGCAGGTTGATCCCTCTGTTACGTAAGTCATTCAGTATTCCATGTCTATTCAGGAAAATGTTTTGTCAGATTGTTTCTTATCTTCATTTTCCCCCCACAGAGTGTGCAGAGGTTAGTTGGATCATAGCCTTTTGTGAACAGAGTGAGTGATACCATGCTCTGTTGCTCTTCAGTCGTAGGGTGTTCATCCTGGGACCTTCACACCATGTGCCCCTCTCCCGCTGTGCCCTGTCACCTGCAGAAATCTATAGAACACCTCTCTATGATCTGAGAATCGACCAGAAGGGTATTAACCATTTTCACTCATGATGATGCAATTTATTGCCTATTTTCCGTGTGTGTGTGTGTGTTTGAGGCTTGATCTAACGTGTTAACAAATGCTGACTGGTTAATTATTTAGGGTATTTAAGGGTTATCTGAGGGATTACTCTAGCAGTTACAGGGTTAACTGTAGAAAGTAGTGCATTTTTAATGCCAAAAACCGAATGAGACAAACACCATTTTCTCAGTCACTCTTGATCATTGCACTTAAAAAATGTTGTGTAAAGAGCACAGAGCTATGTTTAAACCGTTTTCACAATGATTGTAATAGTCTGGCTGAGCAGAGCTTCAACATGCCGACCTTAAGCAGTCTTGGGAGGTGATACACTTTTAATCATCCTCCAGGGACCAGACAGTTCCCTGACTCTTTTAGATAAAGGCTTTGATGATGAGGTTTTGTTCAGCTAGATTCCCAGTATAAATTAGTGTGTAGCTTCAATGGTGCGACATGGACATGGTTCAGAAAATGAAGTGAATCTCACCTCTGTTTTACAGTTTATGCTGACCTCTGGAAAACTGGGTTGTTTGAGCGGATGAGTCTGCAGACAGATGAAGATGAGCACAGTATTGAAATGCACTTGCCTTACACTGCTAAAGCCATGGAGAGGTAATACACGTAGGAGTGGCAGTCATTGAACTAAAGGGTCAACACTGTACACTTGTGGGCACATTCTCTGAAGGTCTGCAAGCGCTGAAAGCTGTCCAAAACCAATCTATCCATTTGACAAGGGCCCTCAAGGAGACTTGGTCCCATAATTAATTTCAATAAAAACGTGATATTGCACTTTTTCCAACTGAAGACTGAGGAACAAAAAGAAGGAAACAAAGAAGCAAAACAACAATCCTGAACTGAAGTCCACACATTCAGAGTTTGGACATTTGGATTTAGACTCAGTATTGTAGAATAGAATAGAATATACTTTATTGTCCCTTGGGGGAAAGTTGTCATGGACTCAAAGTGTGTAGTGCAGAGAAGTAGCTGCCCTTACAGATGATAGATGCACATAAAATACATGTAACAGCTCAAGGCGTACACATAGGCTACATACACACTCATGATGACACATCCAATAAAAGATTAAAGCAAATTAAAAACAAAACAAAGAGAACACCAGGTTATTGCACACTTCCCAGGCCTTAGCATACAGATCTATTTAAAATTTTGATGGCGGTGGGTACGAAAGAGTATTCAAAATGTCTCAATTTGCATTTGGGGATTCTGTAGCAAAAATAATGACAGAGCGATCTCTTGTATTTGAGAATGATCTTCTTTCTGGTCGAAAAATTCATTTCTGACTATTGTAAAACTTGATAGGGAAATGTCAAACATTTGCTGGCTCCAGCTTTTATTTCTCAAATTATTACAGTAAATGAAAAGTTAAAAGTCTTTGCGTCAGCTGACCATTGGTTGGACAGAAGAAGCAATTTCAAGAAGTCACCTTGTGGGCTGGAAAATAGTGATTATTTTGTTCAATGTTTTTACATTTCATAGATTAAATGATCATTGTGGAAATAATCAGCAGATTAATCATTCATGAAAGTAATCCTTAGTTTCAGCCCCACTGTTGCTAGTAGTGAAAAACTTCACTGGGAGCCAAAATCTTGACAAAACCAGGAAACAGTGTGAGAACTACTTAAGTTTTGTTCATTCTTTTCATTGCCCTTCTATACATTTTGAATACCAGGCTCACACTGGTGCAGGGACACATGGAATGTGTTATAATCATAATTGATATTGCCTTCTGTTAGGTTGGGAGGAGTCAGTTTCTTGGTCCATACAAGTTTAACCTAAGACCCTGCAGTAGTCCGACAAGAACCATTAGTAACGTAAGTGTTGCCTGCAGGCCAGGATATAAAGGTGAAACTCACCAATGACAGCTTACTATTCAGTAGGCTGGAGGTTTCCCATTAGTTTTTACTGACAGACGCACAATAAGACACAATTATTGCCGATGTTATTTCCATCCATGTCTATTGTACAGACTTAAGATGATGATGATGAGTTGCAGTAATTAAATTGAAGTTGTTAATTCAGTGATGTGATGTTGCAGCCACAAGGACGAGTTTAGCATCGTGCCCGTGCTGGTGGGAGCCCTGAGTGAGTCGAAGGAACAGGAATACGGGAAGCTGCTCAGCAAGTACTTGGCGGACCCTTCCAACCTTTTCATTATCTCGTCTGACTTCTGCCACTGGGGTAGGTACAGACAAATAAAATCAATGAAAATTACATTCTGCCATTAGGAGTAATGTTTATAACATGAGGATAATTTGAACTAACCATCATTACTTTGCCACGATTGTGTGCAGCTTTGTACTGATGTGCGTTTGTCTATTTAAGGTCAACGTTTCCGCTACACATACTATGATGAATCTCAAGGGGAGATCTACAGGTCTATTGAGCATCTTGATAAAATGGTAACTAAATATATTCACCAGATATATTTGATCTGATATGAGATCCCTTGTGGAGAAAAATGAGTGAAGAATAAGTGTTTAATGATCACCAGTCACATCACCAGCTGTTAAGGAAATCAAGAACATGAGTCACAATGAGTCGGACCCATAATGCATATATGAATAATACCATGAGTATCTCAAGTGCTCTTAACGTGAATCTTTTATGTACTCGTCAGAAATACACAATGCCTCAGGAAGTTGAAGTACAGCAGGGCAGAGAGGCTAGTGATATAGATTTTTCTTTTTTACCCTGTGACCATGTAGCTTGTTTTCTTGAACAGACAGCATTCAGGAGTTACTGCTATTTTAAGATAAGATGATAAACAAAAACAAATATAATAAATAAAATAACAGAGCACACATCAAGCTGTAGTAGAAGCAGCAGAAGAAGTAATTAGCCCCATCATACATATTATGGCATGAAAGAACAAGTCAGAAACAGAAGTGTTAATGTAAAAAAAAAACAATGCTTTGCTTTCAGGATAGTTTGAAAAACATGCGAAGACACAAGGGCACATTAAAGTTTTCTGACATTATGTTTCTCTGCTTGCAAAGGGGATGGGCATTATAGAACAGCTGGATCCCATGTCTTTCACCAACTACTTGAAGAAGTACCGCAACACCATCTGTGGGCGTCACCCGATTGGAGTGCTGCTAAATGTAGGTACCACAGAAGAAGAGCATCACTTGGGGCTGGATGTATAAATGATGTGTACGTGCAAAAAACACAAGTATGCCTTTTCCCAGACAAACTGTCAACTTTATAAAGGAAGAAAGTGCATACCTCCATACAACATTTACGAACTTGATTTAAAATTATTGTGAGTGAATTTGATCATAACTCTTTTTATTTTTACTTACTTGTTCATGATGTTTTAACTTGATCCTGAATGATGGCACACTTTGTTTCAGTATGAGCTCTACAGATAATTTATTGGTCAAACCTCTGACATTTGATAATAAGTGAGATGTTTCCACGATGACAGTTCACAGCTACATGTACAGACACTATAATATCCAATAACGGTCATGTGTAATGTCAGCTGTTCTGGTGCTGTGGGAGAATCTAGCTCATGCGACACAATCAGTTCTGCAAACAGAAGATGTTTCTACATCCATTTATGGATAATTGTGGAAACAAGACTTGTGCACGTGCGCCATTTCCACAAAGATTGATATTTTGTGTGTACTCCAGATGCAGTTTAAGTGGTGAATCTACACAGAGCTTTATGCATCCGGCCCCTGCTGTATCGGCATATAACATTCTGTTGATATGCTGAATAAATAATTGAATAATTGTTGTATAATATACCTCCTGTTCCTCAATGGGACACTGTGTGTGTGTGTCTGTGTGTATAAACAGTCTTGGCATGCCGCATGGTGTGAATCAATGACTAAGTGGATGTTACTGTTTTACAGGCTGTGGCTGAGCTGAGGAAGTCTGGTTTAGAAATGAACTTCTCTTTCCTGAACTACGCCCAGTCGAGTGAGTGCAGGAACTGGCAGGACAGCTCTGTGAGTTACGCTGCCGGGGCACTCATCGTTCATTGAGGTCGACTTTTACGGGGCCCACTGCAGCGCCGTCACCCTGCCCTTACTATCTATCGCCATAACCAGACCTAGACACCCTCCCCCTCCCCCTCAACCCCCCCAGTTACGCCCACTATTTGCAGGAAGGACCTAGACACTCAAAGCCAATACAGTCTTCTCTCTGTCTCTCTCTTTCTCTTAGCTCTCCTCCACCTTTCTCCACCCTCCTCTCAGTTTGAAGTGTGTCTCGGAGCTTTTGGTTGAAACATTTTGTTTGAAGTGCAGTTTTGAGATTAAGTAGGAGAAAATGGTTCGAGGAGATAGGTGGGAAGAGCGCGTACTAGTTTGGCTTGGAGTAAGCTTATTTGGGTTTATGCAAGGACTGTAGTTGTCCTCTTAGTTCCTCTTTGTTTTTCCTGACAGACCAACGGATTTGAGTTGTAAAAATGCAAAAGGAATGAAAATAAAAGTGCAGAGCTTAAAGGAGAATACTGAGATGTTGCCGGAAAATGAAATGAGTGTTTTGACTGACTACTTCAAGCTACATGCGACTTTGAAAACAGTGTCATAGGTAGTTACTACCATTGCTCAACATATGTTGTAGTTGCTAACAAAGGGCTGCACCCAACAACGTTCACTAACCCCTACTGTACAAAACCAAAAACTTTATTACTCTGAGTTTATTAAATATTATCTTTTATTCACATTTTATTCCTTTTATTTCTCCCTTTTGTTAGTAGTTTTATTAGATGTGATGGTATTTACTCAAGTAGTGCGCAGAGTTGAACAAAAGCAGTGTTGACAGTTAAGCTCTGAAGCCATCAGCATGGTTCGCCCAATAAATTAGTGTGTGCAGCAACACTGCCCCCAGATACCATTAATATTCTTGTAGCATTACAGATGTGTTTTGCAAAGGCCAGCCTACCCTTACAGAGATGTAATCAAAGCTGGATATTGTCGAAATTACTCCCAATGCTGAAACCTCTAGTCTTTGTTTACACTGCCACCTTGAATCGGTAGTTGTTGAAATGTCTGTGTTGGATACTCGAGCAAAGGTTTTCTTGTTTTTGCGAGGCTATGGAAAACATCCTCTGTTACAAATTCAGTTCTGTAAGAGCGGCAATGCTTTTGTTTTTGCCTGAACAAAGCAGCAACATGGTAAAGACTATGGTGGTCTTGTTAAATTGTAGGAACTGTGATTATGTCTGTTAACTAGTTAGTGATTTACATTTTTGAGTTTAAGAGATGGTTCATCCCCAAAACCAAAAATAGACATTTCTCACCTACCTTCTATTTTTCCATCTGGAGATGACTTCATTCTCTTGAATATGATGGAACTAGATGGTACTCAGCTTGCGGTGCTCAAAGTGCCATCATTCATTGCCATCATTTAATATTTCCGCTTCAAATCGAGAATATGTCTGATAAAAAGTTTAAATGCCACTGGCAAAGAGGCAGAGGAAAAATTACATAGAAACTGCACTAAATGGTTGAAATTACGGATACTACAGCAACAGGCTCAAAGGACTTTCCCTTTCTTTGTCAGTTTCTCATCACATGCACTTATCTTAACAGTGCAGGACACACCACAAAAACTAGGGCCACTGACGACCTGATGTGTCAGAGCCCTTCGATAGCCAGCCTCTCATCCATGAGTAATTGCACGCTTCCTTCTGCATGGTAAGACAGTTAACAGGTATATTTCCGTTGAAAGACAATAGTTCCCAGCTTGTTGTTTTGAGCACAGCAAGCTGAGTGACATCGAGATGGATAAATAGCACAACAGGTTTTTGACTTTGGGGTGAACTGTCCCTTTAAGAATGTCAGTAGTTATTGAGAAGACTTAAGTCTTCATCCTTGTTTGAAGGTTTGCGTTCCAGTTTTGTTGCTTCTCTGTGTTTAAGAATTCACTTCAAACCTCTGATACAGTAGCTATAACAAGTAATAATAGATGGTCTGAGTTTTAAGATTAGCACAACGTTGCTAAAAGGATTAAGAATCTCCCCAGAAAAGTGACAGTGTTGCTCTCTGCTGTATTGTATTGGATCTGATTCTGTAAAGAAGGAATATATGTGTGTTATGAAATGTCGAGCATGAGAATTGCAGTTGTTAAGAAAAACAAATATAGTGTTTTTAGTGTAATCTAGTCCTGCTGCCTGAAATAGTCCAATTTTCATAGATTAACAAACACATCCCAAAGCTGAATGCAAAAACCTGATGATTCATAGCGACAGTACAGACCTTCAGTGACAATATGATATTGGCAGCACACAATGTCTGTCGTTTGGTATTTGAAATTTTATGGACTGGCTTTTTCCCACTGAAGTCAAGTGTTCCCACCTAAACGATGCAGTCCTCTAACATCCCTCTTGACACCGTAAGAGGCGTCGCACATAGCATTGAGCTAACAATGTCTGATTGATTGAACCAAGTGGGCACAGACTGACATTAATTTAAGGGAAACCAGAAAAGCATGACACACTGTGCTATTGTGCCTTTTATCACTGTTGCACATATATACATTTGAAGCGTAATCTCACTTTTAGTCTTATTTTAGAATGTGTTCTTTCCATTTGTATTAATGTACCCTCTCCCCCGCCCAGTGCCCAACAGTGTCTCCAGCTCACCCAGCACTCCAGGAGTGTGTCCCCCCCCTCCACCTCATCTGTTGGTCTAAAATGGCACCAACTGTTATTCCTTTCTCCAGCAGGGAGTGGTGTTCTGTTTTCTCCACCTCACCTCATTCCTGTAGAGAGACAAAGGCTGAACCTCAACACTGTTCATTTTTCTGTTTATGGATCTTTGTTTGTCTTTTAGAAATTGTTTTTGTATTCTTCTTTTTCTTGCTTAGAAAATAGGAACTTAAACGTCACCGAAATCTAAAATATACTACTTAACTGCTCCCTAAATGGAGTTATTTTTATCTCAGGTTCCACTGACAAAGCATCCCAAAAGGCTCTTCAGATGAGGCCATGGATTCATGTTACAAAACAAGTAAAATGTACTGAAAAGCATGTCTGCTCTGGTGTCTTGTTCTTCAGGTATTTACAATCACACTGAAAACTACTGACTTGGTATGTGCATTTCATTCGTATGTATTCCTCCACAGTTTGAGTGGATTAGCTGCCTCATTTATTTTTTAGCACTGCAACAGATCAAGTGCAATGTATTTGGTTGGAAGCTGCAGATTTTAACCCAGTTAACCTGTACTGTAAAAAAAACAACAGCAACAAAAAAAAAAACACCCGGAAGTCATACTTCTGGTAAATATATTTTGCTAAAATGATTATTACAGTGTTGTAAGTCACCCATTCGGTTAGTACTTGAGTTAAATCTTATGTACATTTACGATCAGATGCTTCCAGTATCAAAAGTCCAAGTAAAAGCCAATTAAGTGTAAATATAAATGTATATTTTATTGTGTACACATTAAATAGAAATATAAACACATATTTTGTTATTTACAAATTAAATATAAATATAAATGTATATTTGATTATTGACAAACAAAATTTCAGTATAAATGTATGTTTTTATTTACATGTATGTATACTACAGAATTATCTGCCTGACCATAAATTAGATATGATAATTAGCATTTTTCTGACTTATATAAATCACTGTTTTGTTTTTTATTTATCCAATTGCCATTAGATATAAAACAATAGGAAATGTGCTGCTTTGGCTCTGATGCAGCAATCGTAATCTGTTACTAACAAGTTACAAACCTATCAAACAAATTTAGTATATTGTAAAAAGTACTATATTTGACCCCATAAAAAATACCTCAAAATGTACATGAGAACATGCACTTAGTTTCATTCCATCATATATAGATTTAATAAATCTCTTCTCTGTTTATCTAGTGTGTTAGCAGTGACAACATAAAGTCATGTCACCAGCAGAGGGAGCCAAGTGGTTGAACAATGAAAACATACTTCACAATTCCTTTATTTCATGACTTTTAAAGATAATACTGTATATGATTTGTTTATACACCAGTTTATTAGGTCCACTAAACTAAAACTCATGCAATCTTTCCACGGTCCTTTAATTAATTGTACCCTCATGATGGCATTATTCAGACTGTGGTGTGTGGTTTTACCTAAGTTCGTCCAAATAGATGATGATAATCATAGAATCACCAGTTTCTTTCATTGTCAGTATGTGCTATACAGTGCGACAGCAACATAAACTACATCCTGACCAGTCTGATCAGTGCCTCATAAGAACACTTAATATAATTACCACCATTAATGAATTGTAAATTAAATGAAATGATTAATAAACAAGTATGAAACATGAACCACGAAATGATTAATACACTTTTTAATGTAAATGTTAATAAGTACTGTGCCAGTATCTTTAAACATTTTTTGAATGGCCATTATCAAGGTGCAACTGATGCCTGATACCTTCACAATCGCTTAAGAAATAGTTTATAACGTGTTTAAGTTTTAACAGTAGAATAACTGTGAACCAAATTTACATTAACCATAAATTTGACATTTTTTAGTGACAAGAAACAAGAAACACAATAACAGAATGGGAAATTTTTAAATGAATGTATCCGAAAGACAGAACCAGTTCAGTTTTCATGTTATGTATAATCTCAGCACAAGAAACACAGAATCTCCCAGTTACAAAAATCAGATTATTACAGACACTACCAGGCAGTATTCAGCTGCAGTTAGTGTTGCCAGTAAGACATGTTGGGGCTCAGATCAGGAAGAACAGGTTACAGTTCTGATGATCTACAGTCACGCTTTTGGCCAAGGTATGATATTGCCTCATTCCTCCTTTACCCTTGAAGATTGATATCAGTAGGCTGAAAGTTTATATCTCAGATAATATTTACTTTAATACTATACTCTAGTTATTATTTAAAAGTAGACTGGATGGTACATTTGACACCACAACTGAGGGAATTTAAAAAAAAAAGTCTCAATGGACGGGCAGAGGACGTTTCATAAGCAAGGGAACCCGGGTTGACCTCAGACTGACACAAATGTATGTATAGCAGCTGACTTCATGGTGATTGTAATATTACACGCAATTCTGGTCACTGCTATTGTAGTTCTTGGGAAATCCAGCAGTTTAATATCAGTGTGTATATTAGGTGCAAAGGATAACCCCAACCTAACACCAGCAATGTTTGTTCCCACACTGAAAAGGGGGGCACTCTCATATTTCAGCAGGCTGACACACACACACACACACACACACACACACACACACACACCTCGCTCTCTCTCTTTATTTTGGGAGGAGTCAGAGAGGCTGTTTATATCCATTTAACTTCATACAAATACTTACTATCAGTTTTGTAAAAGGAAAGGATCTCTGCAACACTCGCCGACCCTGTGTCTCAGAATTCGACATGCACTGCTATGGGGACCTGGTCAGCTATCTCAGCTGTGGGATGATCCTGACGGGACTCGGACACTTGGTCCATCACAGGAAGACACAGCCTTCCTATGGCCGCCACATGGGACCCTCTCCTCTGGCTCGGATGGTGCCAGCCAGAGTCGGCTGGTTCCTGCAGGAGATGCCGGCTTTCCTGATCCCCGTACTATTAATGCTCACCTCGCACAAAGGCTCCAGTATGGGGAAGTACCTGCTGCTTGGGACCTTTTGCATGCACTACTTCCAAAGGTAACAGTAGTGACTGAAACCTGGTTTGGGCCATTTAATGTGTATGTGACGTGAAGTGTGAAAAATGCGATTAGTTTTTCTGGAGTTGTGTGTTGGAAAGTACCCAGCCTGACAACCTGAATACAAGCAACCACATAAGGTTTGCCCATAAACAGGGAAGCTTTTTCACATTTAATGAATGTACAGTAGTTTGGTGAGGTTTAGACTTTTTTTCTCATATTTACTCATGATATTTTCTCATACCTGAAGTATTGTATCAAACACTTCTCATATTGACGTATTTTGTTGTATTTACCATACATTTACTCTTGTTTATGCACAGTGTGAACATCAAAAGTGTATGTACAGTGTATGGCTACTCTAAATTAATGCATTCATAATGGATCTAGTTGCATTCTTCATAGCAGAATATTTTCTTTCCATATTGGTTTATTATTACATTTACCCAGAAGTTAAACTTTTAAGCAAGTGTTGCACTTTATATTAGAGAACACAAATGAGCACTAATAAGCCCTTACTTTGTATAAAAATCGACAAAATTTAAATAGTATGGTCTTTATTAGACAGTTAACAAACACCATTATACTATTAAGAGCTGGGATTGGCTTCAGCTGCAACACCCCGTGACCCCATGGAAAGGGATAAGCGGTTACGGACAATGACATGACATGACATTATACTAATAAGACGTAACAAGCCGAATTTTATTTCATATTGGACAGAACATGATGTGCTATTGGACAGTGAAGATGGTGTCTTGTAGCCAGGATGTTCTCCAGAGTCCTGTGGGGTTCATTGGTAGGCTACTAAATGCCTATATAGCCACATGTATCCTCCTTTGCCTCTCACTAGACTTTCTTAGATGTTAGATGGTGACCAATTATAAGAAAATTTTACTGCAAAATACTGCCTAGTTTTCTGCCTCTAGGGAGGAAATAAAGAGCCATCTCTGTTCTTTGTCCTGCCTTGATGGGCATGGCACGAAGTTCGGTTTGCGATGTATTAGTTTACAAACAGTGTTTGTCAACTGTTAAAGACCATATTTTTTCCAGTTGTTGTCTAATTTGACAAAAAGTACAGCTTATTACTCTCACAGTGTCCTCTAAAATAAAGTGTGACCCCAATTCAGGCACTGCTTAAGAGACCTAGGCCATGGTCCAATGAAGCCCTGCTCCAAGTACTGCCTTGATCCTCACACTAGGCATCACTATCAGGTTAAAAGTTTGTCCTAACTCCTTTAATGCTTTTCCCTCACTTGAGAGACAAAGATTAGCAAGTCCTAGATGAGGGGATAAAAAGGATGAGGTCCAGAGACGTCTCTGTCTTTAGATCAAAATGATCAACCAAGTTTTATTTACTAAGCTCAAAACAAGCGTACAGAAACTCAATACTTGGCGTTACATGAGTCATATCAGACATCATGTGTGCTGAGACGCATGTGAGCAAACTGCCAGTGTCACAAAGTGGAGACGCCTTTTGCGTCACAGACATGTTTCGGCTATTTCTGACTTGAACATGTTGTCTGCTTCGGATAGGCAGCACAGCCATCCTCTCATGTGCCACAGTTCCTCAAACTTGAGTGAGTAAGAGATGCTAGTGTCTCAGTTCACATTAGTTCTCCTTTTTGTTGTCGGGGAAGAGGCCAGAGGTCGAGCTGCACTCTTGACCTCTGGTTTTACAGCACTAATGATTGCAACCTACAATTTTTGCATTTTTGGCACAGAAAACAGCAAACACGTGTTATTTTGTTATCATCACATTGCTATTTTCAATATATTCAGCTAGTTGGTATGTGAAAGCAGGAGCCAAATTACCCATTTTCAGATGAAGACACTGAAAAGGAGCTTAGGAAAAGAGATCCCCTGCTGCTACAATCTGAAGGCCAAAAAACTGAGGAATGCCTCGGTGACCACCCATGAAGAATGAGGCTTAATGGCACCTTTTTTTTTGCCTGGACTTAAATGTCTAAAAGCATTTGTTCAAAATCTCTTGTAAAACATGTCATTTACATGTACCAGCATGGATTAAATGCACTACTGACCCCCTTTCTCGTTGCACCTGCTGCATCTGCTATTTCTTCGGAAACCACAGGACGTTCGTCTATTCACTGCTGACCAGAGGAAAGCCTGTCCCGCTGGCTGTGATGGTGGCTGCAGGTTTCTTCTGCTGTCTGAATGGCTTCCTGCAGGGACATTACCTGCTGCACTGTGCCCAGTTTGATGATGAGTGGTCAGCTGACTATCGCTATAAAACTGGTGGGAACAGTGTTCATTCCTTGCTTTGAAATCTTGAAAACACATTATTAAAATATAAAAAGCCTCATGAATTGTATGATTTTATATCTAAATCACAGATTGTGAAACATTTCAAATGTTTGACCATTTCTCTAGGTTTGTTTCTGTTTTATACCGGCATGGCCATCAATATACATAGTGACTATATTCTACGTAACTTGAGGAAACCAGGGGAAGTAGTTTACAAGATTCCCACAGGTAAGAAAAGGAGATCACACTTAAATAACCTCTTATTCACTCTGCTTGTTGTCCACTGTCCACTCCACTGTCTTCTTAATCTCCCACTACAGGAGGTCTGTTTGAATATGTGTCTGGTGCCAACTACTTAGGAGAGATAGTGGAGTGGTTCGGCTATGCTGTAGCCACCTGGTCCCTTCCGGCGCTCTCGTTCGCTTTGTTTAGCCTGTGTTTCATCGGACCAAGAGCTTATTACCATCACAGGTGCCCAAGACATTAATGAAAACGCAAACCAGCCCTGACACAGAACATGAATTTACCCACATCATCATATGAATGATTTTTATGAATAACAGTTTTTATCTCCTGCTCCTGTTTCAGTTTCTACCGAGAAAAATTCAAGGACTATCCCAAGTTACGCAAGGCTTTGATTCCATTCATCTTCTGAGAGGAGAAGCTCCCGGCTGTCATCTTGTGAGGGCCAACAATGATTGAACCGACAGGAGAAGACAAGCAGAGGAATCTGCATTCCTGTTGTTGCATTTTCAAACAGAAGTAACCCTCATGTCACTCACAAGAATCCATTTGATTTTGCCTGCAGTCATTACTATATTGTGCTGTACAAAACCGTTTAACGGATTATTTGTTCAAGTCATTTAATATAAGCTGCTGTGGAAGAAACGTGCAAAAGGCACTGATAAACCCAGTGCCCAAAGGGAAAAACATATTTCTTCTGATAAGATCCAAGTTCACTTTTTTATGCAAGTAATTTATCCAGATTGACAGCTAAATAACTTATATGTAACAAATAACACAGCTCATTATACTGCATGTCACCAAACACAAACCACTGCGTATGATTATGAACAAGAAGGCACTTCTAGGAGAACATTAAATTGCCTGAGGTTAGTCTTTGTATTTGCATGTGTTTCAGGTAGTTTCCTAGAATATCAGCAGGTTGAGACTGGCAACATTGTTGGTGTAAGATAATGTAATGGAACAAAAAAAACAATAACAAAAAAGGGTGGGAATTTGGTATCGGTCATACAGGTTTGTCTTCTTACTTCCAGCCGAATTCTTCCAGTGCCAGGAAGGAAAATAATATTCACACTTGTGTTTTCATTAGTGCACAATCACTTGAAACTAAGTATTGTTGTGTTTAAGTAACCTTAGAACAAGCCGTTTATATCTACAGAGGGAGCGAGTCCTTTTCCACGGAGTTGGCCCAGTTTCTACAGTAGCCCAGAATGGACAAAGAGAACGCCGACTCTAGAGAGGGCCTTTCACATTTTTTCCCCCCACATTTTTACGAGCCACTGTAGTTGAGTGTAAGACGAGGTTGTGGGTTCCAATCTGTACTCCCCAACCCTGTAAACACGCTTTAATGTGTCAGATTGCTGGAATTACCCTTTAACGACTTAACAAAGTGGTAAATCACAATACAACAACAGGACAGAGGCAAGACATTCCCTCTGACTGACACCAGACCAAATTCAATCAAGTTTCACTTGAGACAATACTAACATCTAGTGTCTGAACTTAATATTACAGTTGAAAATTAAAAACTGAATAAATTCCTCACTGAGTTCCACACTGAATAACAGATCTGCTCTACTAGTTCATGTCTTGAATAACATATTGCACATCTAGGGCAAGATTCGCAGTTTCTACAGCGACTTGCAATGCATTGACTTTAGCAGTGAAGGAGTCGAGCACATGTGGCTGCACAGCGGTGTCTCTGGCCAGTGGTGCAGGTGAGAGCTGTGTGTAATTAGTGTGTAGATAAGTCCACTTCTTATCTGGAATACTTTCCACCAGTCCGCAGCCACAGGGGCCCAAATTGTGCTCCATATGTTCTTTCATGACATCTGCAGGGAGAGTCCAGTGGTGAGCGTGAGTCAGGTCGATTAAAGAATTCCCACCGTCGTGCTCCAGCGCTGTGGCCACAGACTCCAGAGAGCGGCAGAATCCCTCTACGCCAAGAAGGTAGTCAGTCTGTGAGCACCCTAGCGCTGATACTGCCTCTGTGACTTCTTTCATGGTCTAAAAATATGGTATAATGAAGACATGGTTAAATGAGAATGCTGTGGAGATAAGTGGAATCAATAATACTAGACTGGTTTAAGACTGAACAGTGACTCTGACCTTGTGTCTGATATAAGCAGCTAAGTGGGTCTCAGTACACCCACCACCGAGTAAGGCGGATGGTTCCCTCAGGGTGAGCCTCAGCACATGCTCTGTCTTCTGGCACACCACCTTCAACAGACAAAAACCAACACATCAGTTCATCTGTCATTCTCATCTCATGTCATCTGATGTTGGAATCCATTTCATGGATGGATGCTTTTATCAAAAGTGCTGTAGAAGAGTTGAGTCTCTCCCACCGGCTTTGCTTGTGAAACACTCTACTAGTCGAGCTTTATGGGGCCATTTATTATTAATCATATTTACAGAAAGAAGTGAAACCCCAGGAGCCAAAACTACGGTCTCAACACACGCCTCACTTCCTCTTACCTTCAGCTCACTTAACATTGTCTCGTTCCTGTGACAGAGGATCATCGTACAGCTCGCCGACTCCCCAGGAGGCTGTAAATGCAGCATTGTCTTGGATCCAAACTGCCTAATAGTGAGATCCCTTACCTCACCATAGGCCTGGGGTGGGATTGCGGTGTGTAGTGTGGCCACAGGCTGGGCACCTGTTGGTTAAGTGGACAGAAATTAAAGATACGCAAAACTGGACAGTGCACTGTACATATGTACTTTCATGATTTCACATCTGAAAGAATGCAAACATTACAAAGATCACATTTACACACATTCCAGTATTCTGTCCCCAGGAATCCCCAATTCCCCTGCATAAATTATTAAAGGGTCACTCTGTGAATTTACACACACACAAAAAAATAGTACAAAGCCTTTTGGCTTAAGAGGAAGCAGCATGTAATCTAATAAAGGAAAGTGTTTTGAAAAGAAAGAAGAATGCATGTAATCAAGGCAATACCTCTGGTTCTGCTGTGACGATTTTGAGTTTTTGTTTTTAAACTGTCCGTAATGCGTCCAACAGATTTTCAGACACAGGTGTTTACCTACATTACCCACAATGCAACTGAGCCACTGAGTGACATCACTGGCAGAAATATATTAGATTACACGCAGGTTCCTTTCTAGACAAAAAAAGGTTTTAGGCTACTTTTTTCACATGTGCAGTAGCACTCCTCAACACCTGTAACACACCTCATTGTGTCAATTTGGTCTACCCAGGATTAAAACATGTAGAGGCCTACCTGTCAGCTGAGTAAGTGGCTCCATTAGAGTGATTCCCAGTCGCTCTATCACTATGATACCACGACTCCTCAGGTATTGCTGTAAAACTGGGTGGATCACCTTCTGGCATACAAAGAGCTTCACCTCATCTTTAACCACTTGTTTGCCGAGCTCCAGGAGCTGATCTAAGATCTGTGAATCTGTGTCTACATCTGGGTGCACCTCAATTCTCCCGTCTCCTAGTTCAGAAAGATCCCCAGCAAGAGATGCACTAAACAACACCATGCGCAATGGGTCTGAATGCAGGCACTCTATATTGTTGAGGTGAAAGACATCAGGCGTGTCCACTAGTAGACCTGGAAACACTGAGGAGCTCAGCACCGAGTGACCTTCAACAGAGACAATCACTGTTTTGCCAAGGGTGACAGTAGTTCCTGGGCTGTTACAGGGAACTGTCAGCAGAAAAGCCTGGACAGCCAACCTGCTGATGTGAAGTGTCTCCTGCTCTGTTAGCACACACGCCGGTTTACTAGAGATGCTGCTGCGAGCTAATTTGATCAAGTTCTGGCTGCTGCAGAAATCCAGCTTCACTCTAACACCACAGTCCTCTTGTCGTAGGTAACTAGTACACAAATCCAGCAAGTGCTTGTTCACTTTGATGACCACACTTCCTCTGAGACCAGACTGCTTTGCTCGCTCAATGATAGACAAACAGAGAATAGCAGCAAACAAACCACAGTCACTGAAACGAGAGACGTGATTGAAAATGGAGGTTTTGATCAAATTGATGAAAGGATGTGAGGAGGAGACAGCTGACAGGAGAACTGAGGAGGTTGAGGTAGTTACAACGCGCCCTCCAATGTTGTTGTGGACCTGTTTTAGTCTTCCTCTCGGACCAAAGCAAGACGTCAGGAGCTGACGAAGCAAATAAAGCTTGTTACAAATATCAGTGTTGTCCAGTGGTTGATCCGTACAAAGAGATGGAGATTTCTTGGCGAGCCGAGACATCATTGAATCAACACTTTCTGACAGCACTGGCACAGCAGATTCACCGGAAGATCATTGTCGACAAGAAAACGTTACAGTAGTTGCTTCGTATAACTTTTAGTAGTGAGTTTACTCTCTAAATGACGAAAAAGAGACGACTACAGTGTCCTTTAAGCTATTTTAGTTATTTGATAGAAAACGCCAACTTCCTGCATCCATGTTAAGCGCCTTTACTTGCCACGACTCGGGTAGTGACACTTACAGCAGTGCCTGACCAGAAAATAAACAAAAAACTTGATACAACTTCAACCATAGTACATTAATGCAATCAGAATAAAGTTAAGTTAATGTCATACTCGCTATTATCCGATTAAAGATCATATTTAGACACATGTCCATAACATTTAACGTGGACGTTGATACAGGCTTCTTCAATATGCGGGTCGTTGCCATGACAGCGGTCACCGCGTTGGGTCCTTGCCGGGTCCTACTCGATTAACAGTCGCATTCTTTTGGACGTTTTTAGAAATTGTTACTGTAACGACACATATTCATTCAGTACTTAATGTCCCGTTGAAAAACAAAGATGGCCATTTAATTTTTATTTTATTTATTTATTTATTTTTAATTTTTACCTTGCTTAGTATTTCCGTGATGTGTTTTTTTGGCAAGAGTCATCCGCTGAAACCTTTTGCCGTCCTCGGACTACAAACCAAGCGGTTGTGACGTCATCTCCTGAAGCCTCCCTTTCAAAACTGTTGGCGGTATGAAATTTGTTGTCAATTTTAAGGTTCTTACCCAGCGTAATATTGACCGAATGTTACTCTAAGACTTCTGCAGTGTTATTGTTGTTGTTTCTTAGAACTGGCCATTCGTCTTGTGAGCCCAGCTGCTCTCATTAAATGAACCGAGAAGTTAACCTAATGAGTAACAAGCTAGATAAACTCTAATTAGATATAACGACGAAAATGATTTAGCTGCATTTTAATTGGCCATATTTATTTAGTCTATATATTCACAGTCTGAATATATTAAAACGAGCTCTATGGATATGACGTTATCACAAAATTTTACCAATCTGTGTTAGCTCGGTTAGACTCGTTTACCATCCATGTCGGTTAACGTCAGGATTTACATTATTTTGATTAAGACAGCCTTTCAAAAGCTCTGTCAGCAATTATTATTATTATTATTATTATTATTATTATTATTATTATTATTATTATTATTATTATCAAGTATGAACATACAAAATTATTAGACAGTGTATGTTTTAGGCAACTGTGTGTAATCCATGATTGTGCACTACTTCCAGGTGAAACAAGCTGACTGCTGTGTTCACTACAATGGCTCCTCAAAAAATTGTTATTAAGGTAAGTGAAAATCAATTAGTACACAGAGCCTACTGCAGTGTTGTATTAAAGAAATATACTGAGTTATAGGGTATTATAGTTTTCCCCAATTTCCCCCATGGAGATAAATAGGCTCAACAGTAGTTTTGTGAGCCTACTGTTGAATAAGGCCTGGGATAAACATACATATAGAAAATAACACAAAAAATATGATACTGAGTGTTGTGTTCAACCCCACATTCAACATTTTAAAGAGTGTTGGAGTATGCAAATTTTAGATTTTTTAAGTATGTTTGCTGGGAACCTTCCTAAGCAAACTTAATTTAATTCTGTACCTATATTCTGTTGCATAAACCGATTAAGCCAAGAAGTTATAACCCATTTTTTTGCTAAGTTCATATGTTGCCATAAAAGCTTGTAACAAAGCAAGATGGTCTAATCACACAAGACTGGTACCAAAATTAAAAGATGCTTGTCCAGGCATCTTCACAAATACATTCTTTTGTATCTTTTGAACATGTACATATGGCATGTGCTGTAAAATCTATTGTTTTCAAGCAAAATAGCTTTTGGGTGCATTTCACTGACCACAAAGCCTCATAATTACTTTAAACAAAATGTTTCCCCACACAAAATGCACACTAGATACTAAAGAAGACGATGAATCTGCATTTGATTAAAGCTTCTCAGCTTTTGTCAGTGTTCATGATAAACAACTATGTTTGTGTTATTGCCAAACAGTAGAACTTCGACAGTCAAGTGGCTTAAGTGGCTAGAGTTATTATGGTCTATACCAAACCACTGTAAAGCTGTTGTTCAGAAGTGTAAAATATGCAGTGCAGGAATGTGCTGTGCGCTTTCTTCTCACAATTTACTTTATTCATTTTTGTTTTAAAACATCTTCTTTACTCAGTTTTGTCCTCAGTAACAAATTCTTTGGCCACTAGGGGGAAGTACAGGTACATGTTTCGACTGTCCTGCCTCCACATTCTGATGTTATTATTCATCCCTCAGAACACTTTATTCAGAGTTTCTGGTCACCTTTTGCAAATCTCATCTGACTGCCTCCCCGAGAGCCTTTTGTTAATCGGCACGGCCATACAGAGCAGAGGAAACTCATTCTATTAAAAAGCCAAGCTGGTTCATCCTCGGTCTGATGCTCTGTCAGGAATAATGCGCATCAGATGTTTTTGTTAAGTGCAAGAAAAGCCACTGCTTTCTCTTTTGTTGATGTTTCATTTATTGAGAGTTTTTGGACGAGGGCCGCAGACATTTGCACTGATCTCTCACATCCTCCGTAATGCTATGTGTGCCTAGTTGACCAGATATTGCATTCGCTCCCTTTATTTGTTTCATATGCATGCCTGCATACAGGCAACCCCACCACCAACCCCCTCAGTTGGTTGTGGGAGAGTAAAACCCTGGAGGTTCACGGAAGGTTCCTTCCCACTGGGCACATAATGATACTGTTGTGTTACTCTGCCTGAGAAAATGCACACAGCCTCTACCATGCTTAACCAGATAACCACAAACAAGTATGTTAGATGGGATCAGACCAAACAATAGCATTCAAGGCACTAGTCTGGGCTCCTCTTTCGCAAAACAAAACACCACTGCCACCATGTTTTTTAATGAATGAATTGACTTCTCAGAATGTTGTAGAACAAAAATCTGAAAAAGACATAGTTTCCATAAAGGCAGTGTTGGAAACTCTGCACAGAGAGCAAGGATTATTGGAGCAATTATGAGTTATGTTCCTGGATTCACCATGCTATGTTTAGCAGGGCTGTTCAACAGTTTGTTTTATGATTCTTTCTCCTAAGATTTTTTCAAAGCAGCTCCCTCCCTGCTCTGTGGAACTGCAGGAGGTTCTGGTATGCTCCTTCTCAAATAGGCTTAGACTATATAGTGACCTGCCACTTCTCAGGAGCCTGCAGGCTAAAACACTGATCCGCTGAAGCGCTTGCTGTCTGCCAGGACATTACTGCTGCAGAGCCCTGCAATCTGCCTTCTATTAGCAATATGCACTGCTGACTTTCTAATGTAGTCGGTTGAGACAGAGTTTTTTAAGAACAAAGATTGAGGTATCACAGAGCAGTTTAATGTCAGAGGTTTATGTGCTGTTTAGTGTTGTTGTCACTTTATAGATGAGCTCATATCAGACCACACATCTAGCCTCTGTACAAAGTCGTTGCGATTTGATTAGAAACATTTTGACACTTTCCAACTTGGGGAATCTTTCACAAGAAGGTGACAAGCGCCCCCTTTCATCTCAGGACTGCTCCACATTTCTGTGCAGAATTCACATTTCCTAATGAGGCCAAACACTACTCAGCCTGCTATTTTTCTCTATCTACCAATTTCTCAAGGATGTGTCTGCCTTAGTTTTGTTTGCCGAGTGTTACCTAGAGATATTCCTGTCTGTTCTTGCTGCTTGAATTCCACTCTTGGGTTGTGTCTCTTTTTATCATCAAATAAAGAGGCCTCAGGTGTGCTAACATTCACTTGAATGAAGGGAGCTTTGCAAACAAAACACTTCCGCACCGTATCTGTAAATAACATTCGCTGCAGTAATAATCATGTCTCAAGCTTCACTGCTTGGTATGTGGCGGTTAGAAGAATTGGAAAAGAGCGTTTGTCTTTTATTTTTTTAAAGGGGAAACCCAGGTGACTCACAGCACAGAAAGAGCTGGGAATGAGGCAAATAAAGCCTGAGAGCAAGGTTGTCACACCCACAGATCTAAAGGGCTCCCCTGGGTTCTTTGCAGAGTTGCAGAAAGAGAGAGAGAGAAAGTCAGAAAAAGAGAGAGACAAAGGGAGAGTGGGAGAGATGCAAGTTTTATTGAGTGAGACCGCATCTGCTGCCCCTTCTCTCCCAGTGTAAACATCTGCGGCTGGTTAGTGTTAGCCTCTGAGCTAAGTGCAGTCCGAGAAGGTCTGGTTCTTATACGGCGCGATAGCGATGGCAAAGGGCAGCGAGGTGGGGAGGCGGGTGAAGCTGCTTGAGGAGTTTGGGCCCTGTGCCCAACTTAGAGCAGCACAGGCGGGAGGATGGAGAGCCGGGTCTGGGAGAGAGATAAGGGAAGGTAAAGAGTGTTTTGGGAACTGAGAGTGATATTGACCAGAGCCCTGAAGACTAGAAAGGGAAAGGAGCCGCCAGCGGACTTGAGTCAGGATTTGTTTATTTACAGACAGAAAATATCATGGAATTTTCTCATGTTGTGCTGCTGACTGCGCGGGCAGCCTGAGACTCAGATGTTTCTAATGTTTTTGTCTCTGTTAACCCTTTTTTTCCTGCAGGTCATGGATATCAGATTGGTGGTGGGGAGAATTAGGATAGAGAAGTTGAGCTTAGCCTGCAGGAAGACTCGGTCCTATTCATTCACTGTGTGACAGCACACAAAAGATGGCACAATAAAGGATTTGGTATTAAGTAGCACTCCTTGCAGCCTCTCATTCAGCATTCAGCCTCTGTTCATAACTCTAAAAAGCCTGTGCAAGACAGAGGACAAAGCCGTGCTGGCCCACTTTAGTATGTATGAAAAGAATAACTTCCTCTGGAACTTGGCCTTTTATCAAACCTTTCTGTCCAACAACAGCGACAGTTGCTCAGAATATTGTCTTAAATTTGTCAAAGCACACAAAGTATACAAAATGGGATAGCTCATGAATTTGATAAATGGATATGTCAGATTAATTAATCCTTAAGGTTCCTCGTCATGATATTGTAGAGCTGGTGTTACCACCACCGCATGGTAGTATTTGCAGAGAGGACTGTTTTGAAGTTGTTTATCAAGGCTTTTGTTTTGGCATACTGGATTTTAGGTGGATCTGCTCAAAGTCTGTATTACTGCATCTACAAAGTATCAGGCTGCTTGCAGAGATCTCACAAAACAAGGGCCATAGCTGGGCTTTAAAGGGGATACATGGAGGTCATAGTTCATGACAGAGTTCAGCCAAGAGATCTACAGGTCACTCTTTGTGCCGGGAGTTGACAAATTTAGACCACATGATGTGATTGTAGTCAGAGCTTTTGTGTAAAATTAGATCCTACTGCTTTTTTGTCTTATCTGCCACACTCAACACAAATGTCCTTTGTAAAAGCTCTGATAGGTGCACCTGAACAGACAAGCCTTGACTCAGAAATTGACACTTTAGTGGGAAATGTGCACCTCCACCAAACTTTTTGCTAAGCAAAATAATTGTTTTCCTATCAGTGTGACTGCATTAGTTTGCATTCCTCACAAAATTCCCCATTTCTGAGAAGCCCAGGGAATCACATGCTGTTTTTGTGTGAGCGGCAGACCAATGTTTATCATTAATGTCCAGTTCCCAGTTGAGCCTTGTCTGCTGCTCTAATGTGATAAAAGGAAGTTAGTCTAAGGCTCGCTAGATGTCTGGCTTTCAGCCCAAAACACAGACTCAATCAGAGGCGCAGAAAACCACTTTAGGGGATTCCCCCTGCTGTATGTCTCCATAAGGGCCCAGCTACTCCCTGTATGACTCTCTTCATTCCAGGATATTGATCAAGTTAACCTTGTGTTGCTATTAAGGGTATTAGCTTGTTTTATTTTGAGACATGTACCCATGAAGAATAATCTTGTGGTCCCTGTCAGGATTTGCATGCAAAGGACAGAATATTAGGAACGCCTGTCATCATGAAGCAGTCCATTGCCACACAACCATTAACTATGACATCAAAACTTAGCGTGGAGGTGAGAAATTTACGTGTACGTGTAGTAGGGATGGAAATCTCTTGGCACCTCATGATTGAATTCAATTACAATTCAACGGACTGTAATGCATTTATAAAATTATATTTTATGCATCTTGAATCATCAAAATGTTTGATTTCTCAACATTAGTTTGACCACTTGCTGCTTTTCAAACATATTTGTCATGATTTATAATCAAGATAAAAAGACGTAATTACGTCTGTTATCTTTGCTCCTACTCAGTGATCCTCACCAGAACTCAAGAAGTAGCCAAGCTTAAAACGTAACCCAGATGCACATGAATTATGTCTCATACATTTCACCATCCACTTGGTTCGACCATGAGGACTGTACCAGAGGCAGACCAACACACAACACGTCCTGCATATTGGCTGATGCACACATTAGCAGCAATCCCTCAAATGTGGTTATTAAACACTTGTGATGTAAATATATAACAAAGGCAGAATTTTTTTCCACCTTAACAGTAAACTTAACTTTCTAAAATGACTGAACCAGTAAACTTCATGGGAAATCAAATAATTATGAATGACCCCAACCATCCTTTTCTGCATTGTAATGTCTTAAAAAAATAAAATGTCATATGGTTATGGTTATGTTTATGTTGGCTGGACCTCCTGTCTGAACTAACAGTCAACTTCGAGCACAACAAATCTGACATTTAAAGGGGTTCTGACTAACTTCCAGGTCAGCTTCGAGCACAACACATAAGTTACACAGAGCCCCTTTTAAATGTCCGATTATTGGCTTTTCTGCATCAAAACATAATCTTTCAACAGAGAATCATGCATGAGAATCGATTCCCCCAGACCCCCAGACCCCCAAACCTTTTCCTATATCCAGTGTTTAATATCTAAGTCAGAGAATAAATTCAGGATACCAAAACATGTCCAGCATGCATCAAGCCCAACCCCATTGAAACCACTGTGGGGCTCATCGACCAGTCCGTCTCGGCGTTTTGATTGACAAGGCCTGACCCTCTGTTGCTAGGCTTTCCCACACACTGGTAATTGTTGGAGGCAGTGAGCTGAGGCCACCAGTCATCCGTGGACCGCTGTGAGACAAAAGGGCAGAGGACAGAGAGAATACTGATCTGCAGGGATGAGTTTATACTGACAAGCAACGAGCACACATTTCATACATGAGGGGCTCTGTTTTGCTCTGTTCTGGTCCATGGCATTCTTGTCTTTGTGAAAGCGTGTTTTGTTCATATTTTTGCAAAGTTTGTACAGAGAATTTTCTGTTTGTGGTCATCACATCTTGATGTTTGGACTCTGTTGGAAACTGTCCCGTTTTTCACATATGTCAAAATGTGTAATATGAGTCAGAGGATCACAGATGAATACATTGCAGTCATTAGAGACTTAGAAAGTCATTAATTTTGCATTAGTTTCCGTCACACTGAGGCATCGACGTATTTAAATGCAAGTTGGCACACATTAGGGCTTGACATGTCCTGCAGAAGAACAGCGCTAGCTGTGACTAAATTGATCGACATTCACTGAGCTGTCATATGGGGGCGCCCTCTCCCCCAGTTAACCAACAGGAAATCAGCTTGACATCAGTAATTATTTGCAGAAAGACAATGAGAAGAAAATTCTCTCTTACGGATAAAAGAAGAATATTTGTCAGCTTTATTTGCTCAGAGCCAGTGTTTAGTCTTTTAGTGTGACTTGATGAAAGGTTCCCTGCCCAACTTCAGTTTTATAACTGTGAATAAAACTTTCTCGGTCTCATTCTTTGACAAAGGAGCAAACTGAATTCCTTTTCAAACAAGAGGAGGAGACAACTGGAGAGAGTTTGGAGCTGGGAAGTGTAAGCTTGTGTCTAGAATTAGGACTAAAGCAGCGAGGGCCTTCCCCTACACACCCCTCTAATCATTCTCTCGCGTCACATCCTTCGAGTCTGGGTTGTAGAGTTTAGTCATTCTGTCTGCAATACTGCAGCTCAGGGGACGAGGCTGGCTCAAAACAAAGCTTTCAGTGTGCATAAGTACTCTAAATGAATAATCTCCTCTGTTTTTTTTACACACTCTTTTCCAGTTCTGTGCCTGGTTTTGTCTTCATGTGTCTTTGCTGCCCACGTTCAGTTCAGTGCTTTTTGCTGCATTATCATTTCAGGTTTTTAGGGCACTGCTTGTTGCTCCACTGTGTCATGCTGTGGGTGGTCTCAGTCCATCCATTACTTCCTTGTCCAGGGGAGAGGCGAAGTTCACACGAGACCCACATCCATTTGCTCTGTGCAGCGGGCAGCTTTTGCACTCAAGTGTAAACCATAATCAGGCTGGCCTGAGAAAGATGTAACAGCAACTTAACCAGCCGCGGCATTTCTGGCCTCCCTGTCCCCTTGTAGCTTATTGTCACTGACACGATGACGTGGTGCTTGAGGAATCCACTCTGCAGCCCCCTTCTCAGCTCTCTGCAACACTCAAAAGTTATAGTGCAGAAACATGCTTTAGTGTAGATCTGTAGGGTTTTATCACCACTCTGATCCGAAGTAGGATAATCCTCATTTATGTGGTACATCTTTAGACTTTTCTGAGGAGCTTGTGGGACCTGATGCACTGACTGCATTGCAACACTTGTAGAACAAGAAAATAGTTTTTCCGCTGAGATAGGTGAAATTTGAGGAGTCAGAGAGGGCCTTACTTTTTTGTAAAGAGAGATTGGTAGAGAGATGGCTAGACAGAGAAACAGGAGGGAAGGGACTGTCGAGAGAGGCCTGGGGTGATGTTTGAGGACACGGGGGGTCGTTGTGGTTTGTCTCGCTGTCAATCACCCACACTTTGATTTCCTTTGTTGTCTGAGAGCTCAATGCCCCTTAGCAACCTGTGGCTGTCCTTCCTCTTTGTGTTACAGTGTGGGAACTTTGCCGTGCTGGTGGATCTCCACGTTCTGCCCCTGGGCGGCCGAGAGGACGCCAGCTGGTTTACTACGGACCACATCGAGGTACAGAAGGGCGTGGGTGTGAATAAGTGTGTGAGTGAATATATGGCTTGTGTTCTGCTGGGGGCCTTTTCAAATGACAGCAGCAGCGTGGAATCTGAAATGACTTTGAGCCTTCCGTCTTTTCTTTTCAGGGGTTTTCATTGTTGTTCACTGTTCTCATCACTCCACCCAGCCACTTGTGGAGTTGCTTTACTTGCCTTTTACTTGAGACTACTTTTCCGGTGTTCATCATCATGTTGCTGTATTGACATTAGGGCACCTTTTTTTAGTGAGCATCCTTTATTTGGGAAAAACAGATTGTTGGGCGAACATAGATTGATAGTGGTCTGGTTCTGGTTGGGTTCTGCAGGGGTACCCCTCATCTCCCTGACATTGTTTAGTTTGGAATCCAAAGTACATCCGATTGTGGGGGATACAGTGAGCAAGCAAAGCCAAGCTTTTAGCAGTGGTGGCAGGCTTACGTTTTTGGAATGACTGGGAAGATGCATGCTCCCCCTTGTTGCAATTCAAAATCAGTCAGGAGTTTAATGTCGGACTGCACGTTACAAAGCTAGACAACTTTTTTTCAAGTCATTTGTAAGGATATTCACATATATCCCAACTTATGGTTCACCTAATAATGGAAATTGATCACAAACAACTTATTAACAATGTAAGATTTTATCATGTATCATGGAAATCCATCTCTAACTGAGATACCTACACACTCTTTGCAGGACGTCACAGCCCTAGTTCGAGATTCCGTGGACCAGAGGGTTAAGCAGTACTCCGAGTCCCTCCACAATAGAAGACAGCCCATACAGAAGAAGGACCTGGCACCTGCTTCAGCCTTTTTTGTGAAAGGTAATACACCATCATCGTGAGCAAATGTGGCTCAGGAGTTAGAGTGGGTTCTCCACTAACAGGAAGGTTGGTGGTTCGATCCCTGCTCTCCTTGGGCAAGATACTGAACCCCAAATTGCTTCCGGTATCTGTTCCATCGATGTGTAAGTGTGGGAATGAATGATAATTGCTCCAGTTCCACCAGTGAATGAATGTGAGCGGTCTTGTATTGTGAAGCACTTGAGTGACTGATAGGACTAGAAAAGCTCTACATAAATGCAGTCCATTTACCATCTTGTAACCTTTATTGTGTCTAACTTATTCACCTGTTTACTTAGAGCATTAGTTCAAATGTTTATTTGGTAATCAGTACAAGTCATATTTATTATGTTTTGAATTCACCGTTGCTCATTCCTCTGGAATGTAGTCAACTCAGTCTTCCCTTTCTTCGACTTAGGTGTGTCTATCATCAGCTCTTGAATTATTACAATTGTTTACCTTGGCAATGAACTGAAAACCATTATGTATCTACTTACAGTAGAGTCTACTGAGTAGACAGTTCAGAGGTATGGCTGTGAGCATGGAGGTGGGCCACTGAGCTCTGAGGAGGAAGATGGGAACAGAGTTTCAAAACAGTCTTATTTCATGGCTACCTTTTTAAGGAGAGTGTGGGAAGAAAGACAACAGAACTAGTTGGGACATGGTGGCTCTCTACGCCCAGGGTGTGACCTGTAGGCAAGAGCTGATAGGCAATTTTGCATTGTGTTGAAGTGTTTGACTTGGCACAAAATGTAGTTAAAGTGCCTAATTTTTAGTACCCTCCTTTGGTGTGTGCAGTGTTGGCACACCTGTGTATCTTTGCATGGAGTTCACTGGATAACACCAGAAGCAGTTGACCTGACACACATAAACACACATCCACAGAGAGAAAAATCCATAAATTATAATCCAATGTGAAGATGCCACTTCAATTCATTTCACCCCTGTTTATCCAACGTGAGAACATTCCTCCAGCCACCCACGCACATGCCTTTGAAGCGCTGTAAGTGTAGCTTCAGAAGAACCCCCAGCTGCGTGTTGTGAGGCAGACAGGTTTGTCACAGGTAGCAGTTAAGGGCAGTTAAACTGGGCTCACTCAGCAGGGCAGGCCTGACTGTGAGAGTGGGATTACAGGGCAGTCGGCCCCATAAAGTTTCTCCTGTGGCTGCAGCACTGCCTCTCACGCGACTACCCTCCACTTTAGTGTCCTTGTCCACTAAAACTGTGTCCATATACACATGAACACAGTCAACTTTTGTCATTTTCTTGATAAACACACAGTCTCCATAAGCAGGCAAACGGGTTGCAGGCATGTACCACAGGCACTCATGCACGACAGAGCCAGTGCGAATCAGAAAGAGCGACAGTGTGTTGGAGAGATATATCCTCCCCTTGGGCTAGGTGTGAACAGGCTGACAGTGTAAAGTTACTGAAAAGCCTGTCTCATATTGCCCATGACAGACTGAGGAGAGACAGACATCTCTAATGATGGAGATCACAGACTGAGGCTCCACACACACACACACACACTTACATGCACAAATTCGCTCCACTGTGCGAACAAGGGGACTATCAGTATTTCAGCAGGGAAATATGCATGTAAAAATGATTAGGCTCCTTGCAGCTTTGCCAAAAAGAATGTAACCAGTGGAACATGACTCCACACCATATCGGAGAATTTTCCCCTCTCGCGGAACATGAAAAGGTATTGCGGCCTAAAACAGGCCTACACAGCTCATGTGCTCTAGTCTTATTAAAGGTCTTAAGTGAGCGTAATGACATTCTTGGTCTTTTCATTGTCCCATGTGAGGGAGGCAGCAGAGCAGTAAAGGTGGAGATTGTGACTGTGAGAAGTAAGCAGGCAGGCAGGAGCCATAAAAAGGGGAGGACAGACTATAGGCTTAGGGAGGGAAGCCCAGCAAGTCTCAGGGCGGGTATTAAGTATAGGGGTCGTCTATTCTGCAAGCAGGTCAAATGCTAACCTGCTAATCCTCGCAGGACTTTCAGACTGTCCGTAGCGGCGGGTGGAAGCGTGTATTTGTTTCAGCAGAAGACCTATTTGCATCCGTGTGTGTCTCGTTATGTTATTTGAGAGCAGATAGCCTGGAGTGAGTCATGTGTATGTGCTAGAACACGTGCACATTGTTGCATGTAGAGAAAGGTGTCAGGCGAGGGTAGCAGAACTGATGTTGGGGCCAATGTGGTGCTATGTGTGGGATGGTATGGGGGGGGGGGGGTGTCTTGTATGAGGCGGTGTTTGAGCTGGTGCCAGTGTGAAATCACAGGGGCTTCCGCCAACAGACAGCAGTAAGAACAGCGTAACAGCCTCAGCTGTTGGCACTTCAAATGAGCCATCAACAGCTTTTAACATTCCAAGGTCCTTCAGTGCAAGTGTTAGATCAGAGTTATCTCTATGGGTTATTGTATTTATATATGTTTGCTGTGTTGGGTATGTTTTGCACCAAGTGAACATGTCAAAGAGGGGATTATCCCATGTCATCTGCCAACATAAATCCAAGGTATTTCTTCCGATCTCAACTGCAGAGGCCAATTTCCAACTGTCAACCCCAGGCCCCCCCCTTCATTTTTTTTTTACCCAGGCTACTTGAGACTTCATGATTAGCTCATAGTGATGTGATTTATTTATGTTTTTAGAGAGATGAACAGAGGGAACTTTTCCCACCAAACATCTTGGCTCCGGACAAGCAGAATGGACATGCTAGACTTTAGAAGCCCAGGGAACGAGGAGCTTGGGAGAGGACTCTCGCATTCTCCCTGGTAGACCGTGTTGAACACACCCACATTTCTCAGAGTAATTACAGATTGAAAATGAGTGGATAATGGATTCTCTGTGCTTTGAGGAATAGTTTTTTTGTCATTTGATATGATATTTGAGGAAGGGAGCCAGTGGTTATGGTCTGTGTGACAGCAAAAGTGTCGCAGTTGTCTTCATGAGATGCCACTGAAATGCAAAAACCTGTTCATTTCAGACATGAACCTCTTTGACAACACAACATGATGTACAGATTTCCCAAGTGACTGTTTGCCAGGAACAATACATATCTGCTTTTTGCATTTCATTAGATTTGTTTACTTGTTTAAACTGCTGATTGTGTGCCCTCTTGATTTTCATTTGCTTTTGCTCTAGTATTGTTTTACCTCAAGGGGATACTGATGTTGCACTCCATAATGGTGTATATATTTGTGTGTATGAGTGGATTGTAAATTGAGATGGCCCATTTTACACGGATTTAGTTAACATGCCATTTCAAACTGCCAAAGCACATTACCAGATGTCTTACGCCTACTGTTAGCATCGATACAGCCACACTGATCTCTCCCTGTGAGGCAGAGCTCTGGTATGCTTTAGCCCACTGTTTGAGAGTCTTCCTACCAGTCAGAGGAGTTCCAGGAGCCCTGGCAGAGTGGTACCTAGAGTCCCTTTCAGCCCATGGCAGAGCTGGTTCCTTCTTCCTCTCCCTGCACAGGTGCCAGGGCTTAGGGGGAGGGAACACCTGCCAGCCTGTTTCCCCATGGCCACGGCAGGCTGGAGAGGCATTTTCCCAGGCTCCCCAGATGAATGGTCACTAATAGCCGTGGGAGAGGGCTTTGCGAGTGCTGCACAGTGTACCACTGACTCCTCTTGGCAGCCCTATGAAGGGGGCTTAAGGCAGCCTGGCCACGGCCATTGCAGGAAAAGCACAAGTGTTGCTGGATAGCTTTACTTTTGGAGAATGTGTTTACGAATGACCATCTCCCTCCCAGTGAAGAATGCGGAGGATGTGTAGAGACCGAATGGGAGATGGTTAATTTTTGCTCTGCCCTGTCATAGATTTAGCTTTGTTTGGCTTCTCTAAAGGCTTGCAGCCTCAGGCTAAAACAGTTCTTTCAAAATGAGACTTTCTCTGTAAAAAATGCACAGTCATATAAACCATTGCATGTGTGTGGGGTGTCTATTTTTGAGGGCCTGAATGCGTGCCAACCTTTCAGTCTCCCACTGTGACACTTCACAGCACTTTTCTGAAGCACAGAAACATTTTTGTAGTGACATCCTGCATTAACCCACCTTGTTTCTTCTCAGTGCTACCACAGCTATTACTATTTATATGAGTGGCTGCTATGTGGGGACTGGTCTGTAAATAGAGAGGCATGCCTGTGGCAGAGTTACCTGCCCTGCTCTGTGTTACTGGGCGTGAGGCAGGCTGGGATTAAGTCGAGGGGGAAACGGAGACCTGTGACAGGAACAAAGGAATTCCAATGCCCAGGCTGGAAATGGATCCTGATCAGAGTAGCCACTCCAGCCAGCCTTCCCCTTTCCTCTCTCCCCACTCCCCCTCCCTCCCCTGGCCCCTGCTGGGCAACCCCCTTCCCCCTGGTGCTTTGTGGTGTTGCTGTGGCTCTTTAAATCCTTCCTGAAAGCCCCTGGCCTTACTCAGCAGCAACACATAGGACAGTCTGACTCCACTGTTAACCCACCCCCCTATTATTGCACACATACCCACACACACACTTTCATTCTTTTTCTTTTTTTGTCCTTTGTTATGTATTTTTCACATTTATCCTCTCCTCTCCTCTCCTCTCCTCTCCTCTCCTCTCCTCTCCTCTCCTCTCCTCTCCTCTCCTCTCCTCTCCTCTCCTCTCTTCGCCTCTCCTCCCCCTGCCACCCTGCCCTCCATGTCAGCTTTTCTCTGCACTCCTCATGTCGTCTCTTTAAGTTTTCTCACTTTCTCTCCTTCTCCTTTCTCCGCAGGGTCAGCTGCAGTCTCTTAGGACACAACCGCAATCCCCGCCATAGCTGTCACACCACACTCTTTTCCCATATAATTAGGGCCTGAGCCTGAGCCTGAGCACGGATCACATTCATGTGACTGTTCCCCTTTACCACAATCTGGTCTGGGAGATGGCACACACTCTCTTGAACTCATGCTAAGTGTTCAGCCTGACCAGAATGCCTTGTTTTAGGAATTACTGAGGATGTCCTTATTTTTCTCTGCTCTTTGCCTCAATTTTTAAAGAAGTGGGCCCGTGTCATGTGTACTTTTGAGCTCTGGGTTTTCTTGTGGACCAGTGTCGAAAGGTGTGTCTTGGTCAACAAATTTTTCAGTTTATTTTGAAAGTATTGCATCAGAAAATGTTGCTAGAATGTTACAACAATAAAAAATCACTGTCCTCAATTTCACAAAAATGTTTTTACGCTTGGATTTTACCTTTGCCAGAAGCTGCATCAACCATGCACATGGCAGATCAAGCCAAGCAGGAAGACAGACACAGGAACAGTGTGGAGCACCTGGTCAGTTTTCAAAAAAAAATTCCTATTATGCAGACTATCAATCTACAGCACAACAAAGTCGGGAATAGACACACATTTATAACAGACAAAAAAAGAAACATTTAACTATGTAGCCTAACCACTTGTGTCTAAAGCAAAAATAAAAAAGCCAAGGAAAAATTATGAATCAGAGAAAGAAGCAGCTTTTGCTGTAAGCATCATAGCAGATTCCTCCTTCCTTCCTATCCATTTACCTCAGTTGATTCTTTTGTCAAAAGCTCAAGCCAGTGGTTTTGTCTCTTCTTCCTCAGGGTTTATTTGTGTTCGGTGACAAACAACTGGTTTTGTTTAAAGTTTCACCACTTCTACTTCTTCTACTATTTATTACAAACGGTACAGCCTTTTTGACAGTTTTGGACAAAACAAAGCTATTATTTATTTTACTAATTCCAAAAAAGCTGATGGAAAAGTGCCAAATGAAAATGTTCCTTTTACATTTCTTTTTTTTCTTCAAAGTCTGCTTCAAATTTGCTAGATTAGCTGGAATTAGATGGGAAAATTACTATTTTAGCTGTGTGCCAAACTTGCCCTGCCTTGACGGGAAAGCCCACCTTACCATTCCCTTAACAGCAGCAGCGCAGTTTATTTGCAGATGCTTTCCAGGTTATTTGGTTAGGTTTGCATAAGGTCAGCATGTTACTACATAAAAAAAGAGAACTTCTGTCAATTTTAACATATCATTTTTTTTTTGTTTTGGCCTAACAGCCTGTTATCATCAGTCACTGGTAGAAAAACCTAAAAAGCCACGTGTGACATGGTTCATATATTTGGGTCCATAAACACAGGGTAGCAGATTTGCAGAGGGCAGCAGACACAGCCTGTCTCCAACGAGACCCTGGTCTAAGTTTTAAAATACCAGCACAGTGCATAACTCAAGTCCACAAACTTCTCTGCAGAACATTAATCCAAAGAAGCTTAACGCAGAATAAGCAGTTTGCATTGTCCTCATTCTGAATGCTCTTTTAATATAAACAGTGGCAGTGCTTAGAGAGATTTAGGGGCCTCTTGGGCTAATTAAGCGATAATGATGATTAAATATGACATTTTATATTGTGACTTTCCCTCATCAGATTACATTTCTGAGAGCTAGATTTTTTCTCCCATGATAATTGTTCTGTGCTCCAAAATGCTCCCCACCACTTTAGTCACATGCTGCATTATGGGTTGGCCTGAGCTACCATGCTGCGGCGTATTTTGTAACTGCGATGAAGGGGTCACCCAAATGTTAAATTGAACACTCATGTGCAAATATTGTTTCAGGTGGACGTTGTGCAGGATGATAAGGCACAGTGCTCCGCTACGGCCGTAGTTACAGTTACACACAGAGAGTGATGTCCTTCCAGGAAAAGCCCCCACTTACATATGGGTAACTTCCTCATGCTCTCTCATCCTTCACCACTCCACCCCTCTTTCTCGCTCTAAGCCTCAACTCTCCACCCACACTCGAGGACAGAGGGAGGGGGTCCACATCAAAGCAGAGATGTCAAAAGAGCAGGATTCTCAGGCACTGATGTCTGACTGTCCTGCTGATTCAACTCCTGTTCATAAAGGGGTTGCGTGGGAATTGCAGCTCTCCTGACATACAGACACTACATTAACATGCACACTAGAAACGTGGTTAATGGGAGAAATCGGGTTACGGCAGGAAATCGGAGAATGCATTTACATGCACTGCAATAACCAAGTTACTGTAAAACCTGCGTTTACATGCAGCTGGTGGGTAATCAGATTTCACTCCCACCCGGTGCCATGTTTTTGAAGCAGTGCTGGCATAATTTAGGTGTATTAATGATATATAAAACTGCAACCTGGACAATGTTTGGTGGAAACATTGGACTAACTGACTGAGAGGCCACTCACTTTTTCCGTCTTTTGCACATGAGGCTGATTTTTTTTAAATGGATCTTTTATTCAGCTGTGGAAACTCCTTTATTTAGATTTATTTAATTCCATTTTATTTTTGGTCAGGTTTTCGATTTAATTACTTTGCATGCAAGGATGCAGCACCACTAGTTATGATCTTACCCTCCATCTGTTGGGACCGATACCATGAGGGCTGTGCCATATGACTGAAATCTCATCCCGATAAAGGTCATTTAATTTCAAGATTGTGATAAATATCTTGAGGCCATTTTCTGTAAATTCAGTGCATAAATAATTTATAGAAAACAAATGACCACATGGAGAGACTTTTTGTTGTGCGCTCTTGACTGTACTTTTGTGGCTCCCATGTGTAGCCTCTTTACTGTTTGACATGATTCTTGCATAGGTGGTAAAAGAGGTAAGCTATGTTTGAGTCCATTGTTGAAACCTGTCTGCAGCATAACTTTGCAAAGTACTGTTTTCTGGTCAGTGTCAGACCTCTCACACCAAAACTATTTAGATATAAGATCATTATTAGGCTATTATGGATTCCAAAGAAGTTCTCAGAAAACCTGCCCTATTCCTACTGTGATTGGTTGGCTTTGTTGGTTGCGGTCTCTGTGCTTTACACAAACTGTCTCCTGTCTCACACGGTAGCTCTGCTGCATTTTTTGAGCTGTAGCTTTGCGGGTAAACACACTGATCTCTTTGCCCTCAGTTCTAGCTCTACCTATGAGCCTAGAGACACTGCAGTTGCGACAGTCAAATTGTGTTTACCAGTGGGGCACCTAAAGCTTAGAATCCACTTGCAAAGATAGATCATAAAATTAAATGACTGAAGTATTTCCATCGTTGTATAACATACAGTGTATAAAAGCTATAATGACACCTCCCTGTCAGAAGTATCATCATATGTTTTTATCTAAAACATTGTGTTAGAAATCCTGCTCAGACATCCTGCACAGACAAAATAAAATTGTTTTCTTTCAGCGGAAGTCTTGCCATGTAGAATGGGATATCTCATGAATTTAACCCAGATAATGCAAACCCGGTTACTGGGATCTTTTTGTATTTCATTAAAGAAATCAGGTAACCTGAGCAGCTTAGAAAACCAGGTGCATATAAATACACCAAAGAGCATTTTGACCCACTGCTGTCAACCTATTGCATGACCAGGACCTGTTACGAAGTCCAGAAAAGCCTTCATATCAGAGCAGAAATTCTTATGGATTCCTTTGGAAGGAGTCACGACAGCATGGGCTGCCAGGAATGCAGATGGTGAGAAGTAGGCTATGTTTTCTATAGCTGTTTTAATGATCTCCTCAGGATATGACTGAAGTTAATGAAGTCTATTCCATGGGGGCTTACCTTTGACCCAGGTCTGAATGCTTCTCACCCCTGTCTGTTCCATTTTACAGTCCCAGTCACTCTGGATGCCTTTTGGTTTGTTGACTTTTCTTTCCTCTCATTGTTTTCCCAGGAAGCGGTGAAAGCTGCAGGGATGTGTGTGTGTGTGTGTGTGTGTGTGTGTGTGTGTGTGTGTCTTAAGTACAGTATTCTAGCCTTGGCACCAGCCATGTGGAGTCTGTCTTTTTTCTGCAGTAGTTCTGCGGTATGTAACAAGATGGTCGAAGACTCTTCATACAAGCGGTTACAATATTATCTACCGCATTTCTGAAAACATGGCGTGCTGGCTTGTTTACTGTTTTATTTGACCTGTCATAATATTGTTGTGCATTGGGTTTCAAAACAATTAAGCAAGACCATCTTTTTCTGAAGGAACTAAGAATGAAATCCTTTAAAGTCTCGACTCTGCAGATTTGGGTATTGCACCACTGTGGGCCACAGTTGCCACAGAAAGGGGCCACTCATTCCCAGAGGAGGCACTAGCAAACTGTTTGTGAGAGAGAAACATGAATGTAAGCTTAGCACGAGAGAACCCGGGCAGAGGGCCAAGAGCAACTCTGCGCTGTGCAGGACGTTATGAAGTTGGAGCAACAGCTGATGTCTCGGGCCACGGCGTTGCACTGGTTCCCAACTCTGTGTCCAGACGTCCCTGTCAAGCTTGTCCTGGGAATTGGCAAGCTCAACCCACCAGGGAAAGCAATAAGAATAGTTGTAGAGCTAGACATGAGGCTAAAGAGTCTAACAAACTAAATCAAAGCTTCTAAAAACATAGAAAGCCATGAATGTGCAGTGAAAGATGCTTGCTTCCTGGTCCCTCCTGAACCCAGAATGGGAAGAGAAAACAGAGATATAGATCTGCATTCCTCTCCTGGTAGACATCCAGACTGAATGATGGATGATCACTGCTTTGCTATTTAGAGAATAACAGAATTTCACATTTTTTTTTTCCAATAAAGGAATGCTGTTTTTGTTAACTACAAACATGCTCAACATACCATACAATGCTAAATGCATTTTCTTCTTTGGCACAAATAAAACACTTTTATTTAAAGTGCATTTGATCCACCAGTATTACTACGTACTTTTATGTACACCAAGTATTGAAAAGACAGGCTTCCAAGGACCCCAAATCTAAAAACAATTCAGTGAAGGACAACAAGATGACCACCCATACAGTGCAGTCCATAAGAATTTAGACAGTGACGCATGTTTTGGCTTTTGTTGTTATGAGTGGCCATGTTAACCACCTGACCTCAAACCCACATGTGTTTCACTTGCTGAAGATCGGACTAAAGCCCTAAAAGTCCCCCAAACAACCACAAACTAAAGACATTAGAGACCTAAAAGACCACCACTTGGAAAGCTACCAAGCTGATGTCTGAGGCTTATACCTTTCAGACAGTCCGCACAATACGAAGCATGTAACTTGATGAAGGTTTGTTGATTTGCTCAGTTGCATTATGGATAAAAGGCCAACAACCGTTACTGTATTTATCTACAACCGGAAGGTCACTTGGGAAGGTCACTTATGGATGACATTTCTGGTGCTTGTCCGAGCTTTCCTAAGTAACAGAGTGTCTTAATAACTAACACCAGTGGCACTTACAAGACTTAAGATTTGTTAGCTGATCATTTCTAGAACACCCCTTGAAGTCAGATTTCTGAATCAGAAAGGTGGATTTGCCTCACCAACCCAACCTCAAAATTAAACCCTAAAAAACTGCACCTCTAATTTGCTCAAGGTATCATTGTGGTTAGGAATAATGTAACTAGATTTCCCTGGACTCTTGGTTGACATAAAAGTGTCCTATAAATCCCTGTTTATCATTCAGCATACAGCTATCACATCTGCTCTCTATTGGAATGCTTGCTGCAGGACAGCGGTCCCAGTCTAAGGCTGGAATCCTGATGGTTTTATATCCTCAGCGCTAGATAAATTTGTTGGTGTCAGTCTTGGATTAAATGAAAAAATAATAAAGCTGAGTAGCATTTACTATCCTAAGAAAAGCTGACACCCTTAAGTATCTTGGGAAATACCACCTCAATGGATGATATCACACATGTAAATTTACATGTTGTTATTATAATCATGGAATTGATTAACTTTATTCTGAAACTAAATCTGAATAAGGCTTTAAACTGTCATGGTATCAACTTGCACGTAATGAATCTGATGTATAGCGAGTGTGCAGACAAGCATTGTTATTTGCTATCACGTGTCACACAATGAATCCTTATTCCTGATCCATCTCCTGTTCACTGTGCAGACTGGAGATTTGCTTCTCTTCTGCCTTCTGAGATTTTAAAGTGTTTTCACAAAGCCTAACTAAGCTCTCTAACATTGTCTAACATGTGAATTTTGCTGTAGGCTAAATTTCTACTGAGTCGCTCTTGAGGATCAGACACGTTCCCATAGGTGCTAAACTGACATGTGTTTAAGCCTGTCACCGAGGTAACAATTTCACTCGCCTTCAGAATAATATTTATTGTAATGACTTTGTATCTTAGTAACAACAGGCATCCATATGTTGAAAGCCTTAATAACTGTTTGATTTCTCACACTACTTACACTCGTACAGGACTTAGCAGTTATTTGTAAAGATTAAGTCTTAGCTGACAGATTGATCTTGGTTTTATGACTGTTTTATTAATGTATCCCTACTTGTTTTGTATATTTTTACAAATTAAAATAGTGTTTGCTAAAGTAGTGACCCTGGTTGCTAATTCAGCCACACACACACTTAGAAAAAGAAAGCACAGTTGGGGTCATTAATCACTGGCCAGAGGAATTAAGCGTATACCTGTGGCAGTTCAGTGGCGAACTCTCTCTGTAATTGCATGTCATTATCGAAAGAATCACAAGACTGCTCCTTTTTGAAGACAATAATTAGATGCCACTGAGTTGCTGCTGAGATGACATCAGCTAACAGAGCCCCCTCACACTTGTGTGTGTGCCTGCTGTTAACATGCTATCTGCTCTGTGTGTTGTGGAACATACTGGTCCTCGATGTAGGTCAACTTTTAGAGGAGACTTTTCCAAGTTTTATTGATGATTGACTGTCAGCATTGTTGCCAATGGGTGAAAACCGTCCCTCTTCTAAAATGTCAGCGTGTCAGAGACAAAGACAGGCTCGTTTTTAAGCTTGATGACGGTGCATATTTGACATTATCCAGGGAGTACTGAAAGACCCTTGAGTGCAGGAGGTCAAGATTTTCTCAAACTGCAGAAGACATGTAATCCTTAAATTGGACTTAAAATACTTAGCAGTTAGTGAGGTTTTGTCATGGCAACAGCAACATGAGATTTTGAAAAGAATAAGAAATAATAGAGGGGAAGTTGTAAAGTCAAGCATGATATAATGTTACAGTCATTGTATCAAGAAAAGGAAAAGGGTAACAAGTAGGTACCAAAAGGGTGAGCATGTTCTGTCAGCTTCCCAGCACTGTTGTCCTGTTTACAAAGAACAACTGGATAGCGTGTTAGCTGGAGCCTCGCTTTAAGTCAACAAATTCCTACCAGATTAGGCAACAGGCCACTGTTTCTGCCCAGCACATCTTACATACCATGACAAACATTCCATGACAAATAGAGCAGAGGCCCGGCCACGGTTTCCCTGCTTGTGCCAGACTGGGAGGTCACTTAGATTGAAGAGATTGAGTAGCTTCTCACAGTGTGAATGAGATAACTGGTTTTGTAAAATGCTGGTCCATAGACTGATGGAGATGAGGCTTTGTAGGAAAGTGATGTATGTAAGCATGTAGAGCCAACAGTAGAGTAATGTGTAGGAATAGGCATTGTAATGTGTGATAAGGAAATAAAGCTGCTTTGTTCCTAAAGGTTTGATCTCTAGTGCTATGCTCACCTTAAGGCCCAGCTTAATGTAGCCTGATTCTACAGTATGTAATGGAAGTGCTGTAACTCATCCTATCAAAAAAGTTTTCATATTTTGCCATACTTTGATTATCTACTTTATCTCACTGAAGAACACTAGAATACCAGAAGATATTTGATTGCCAACATTGGCTTTTTTGTGATATGGTGATACAATTTAATAATGCCAGCACACACCATCCAAAAAGACCCATCTGAAGTTGGCCACAGGTTCAAGCCCTGGAAATGGTGTCAGATGTACAATCATTTTGTATAAATTTAGGCTGTAGTCAATGAAGTTTCTAATTTACATTCATCATTTTGACATACAAAATTCAAAATCATTTGACATGTTTGTGTTATAAAGTGTTGAAAGTGTTATAAAATCCAAAAGTCAGAATTTAATGTAAAAAATATAATCTCTAAAAATGATGACAGGTGAAATATTCAGCTTCAGTCCATATTTGTCACCTTTTAGCCTATTATAAGCAAGCATATGCACAGTAAGGTAAGTAACAGAAAAGATGAGTTATATTAAAGGAAGTTGGTTAAATAAAAAAGGAATGTCATTTCATTCCAATGAATCACTTTTTTTCTCTTTAGGGTGATGGCATCATAAAATATGTTAACAAACATTTGAAGCTTTATTTAAAAACCAAAATGAAATTTTGTACAGTCCAAGCTCTGATGTCTTTCTGCTCTGTTTCACAAATAACTGGATTTCTGTTTGTTTTTGTTTTTAACAGGCAAAAGCTTCAATTTGGTCGCCAATTTTATGAAGCGACACATGAATCTCAGATGTATCGTCAAGCAGCTCCATGGAGGTACGCAAACCTGCATATTTTGATAAATCAATTCCCAGTGAAATGAATCAGAAATAGACACGTCAATGACTCAAACCCAGCCAAATTTCCCACAGAAGGAGCAAGTCATCTGTGGTCTGTATGTTGACTTTTCTCCCCCTCACTTGTTTTTATGTCCTGTCCCTACCTGCTCGGGGTGTTGTTGAGAACAGGCAGCCATTAAGTGGTTCCCTTGAGAGGCTACTGAGAGTGGGAGAGAGAAAGATTGCAAGGCTGTCCATTGCAGGCAGTGAGAATCTATCTCCATGGCCCATCTAGTGCTTGTGACCCTTGGCCACCTTTTCATGGGACCGACATGGCTCTCTTCCTGTCAGTAAAGTTAATATCTGCTCCCCTGGGGCCTGGATGTTACGGCAGCACTGACCTACTGCAGTCTGAGATGACGGCTTCTCTCAGCAGGTCCGTTACACATCAAATTAGACCCAGTCTCCTGGGGTCAAAGGTTGTGTAATTCGGTCCACTTAGTTTGCTGTACTTTGTCGTTAGGACATGAAAAAAATTCAATTAGCTATGAAACAGATGGGTAAAAGTCTTGATTCTGATTGGCTACTTGTACATTGATAAATGGCAAGTTTTGAGTCTTATTAGGAAAACCATGAGTCTAAAAATGAGATGTTAATTTAGCATAATTAATTGTCAAAATGAAGTAGTATTTTCTGATTTAGATCACTTTAATTTCAGCCATAACACAAAACAAATTACATGGTGCAAGTCTTTCTTTTCTCGATCTTTAGTTATTAGGAGGGTGAAAACTGAAAAGTTAATCTTGAGCTTGGCATTACGGGAACACCCACAAGATCATTAAAATTAAATGGTTTATTTTATTTGGTGGATAAACGTGCTTACCAAATTTCATGGTAATTGACTTGTTATTATTCTATTTAATTCATTTTGAGAATTTATCGCTAGAGGCCAAGAATTTCCACATCAAATTTTACAGTAATTACGCAAGTAGCTGTTGTCAAAAAACATCCAAACCCGTGACCGACATAATCATTCGCATTACATACTCCACATATGTATGTTAATGCAAGTGTGTGATACATGCAAAATCTGTGTGTTCACTTGCTGTGTTTATAAACCACAAATCCACACAACTGAAGCAAAACCAATGTTTTTAGAAATGACCACTGAGGAGGAATATGAGCTTTTACGGACTAAATTAAACACTTCTGTTGAACCGTAGAACAGAAAGTGGTAGGCTAAGTGGAACAAGAATGCAATTTGCAAATGCCCCTGTTCAGTTCACTTCCTCGTTAGTATTTGTGGTACGGTACAAATATATGGTACAAATTTTGAACTTCCATTGCTATGCAAGTTCTTCACATGCATACAGCTGGGTTATGTATATAACAGGCCACAGGTCAGATATTCACCAGCTTGGCTGCCCAGTTGATGTGTTGAGTGCAGTTGGATTTATTATCATGATATATTACATGTAATAATGTTGTTTTTGTAAATGATCTTTGCCTTTGAAGCCGATGAAACAGTCTGAACGCTCCCAGGAGCCATTGTTAACATAAAATTTTATAATATTTCATGCTGCTTACGCGGCTCATAAAGCTTAGCAATTATCTGTAAACTTCCATTTTCTCCCTGGTCTGAGGGATAGTAAATACTTGGTGTTTTTAGATGTAAAGTCAAACCTCTACCACAATTCCCTCTGTCCGACTTTGACTCACAATTAGAGGTGAGCCCACGTTATTAACTAGAAGCATGGTCTGTGTTGTTTCTCTGCCTTCCCTCCAGATTTGCGTGTATTTCCTGAACGCTATGTTGTGTGTGTGAGCTGTCCAGAAGACGCCTCAGCACACCATGGAAATCCGAGCCCTGCCGCGGTGAGTGCTGTTTATACTCCTCTATTTCCTCTTCCAGTCGCCTGGCAAGAAGTCCAGCACGGGTCTGTGTGTTATTATAGGGATGTGTTGCCAAATTGTGCTCTCACTTTATATATGCCAATCCTGTTTACGTGAGATATTTTGGGGGGGGTACTCAGGGGTCCAAAACAGCAGAGTCACCCCTTCTTTGATTCGTTCCTGCTCCAACATTCTGCCAATTCACCCCAGCTGTGGGTTCTTTTTGTCAAACTTAAACATGGGATTGTTGTAAACCTCAACATTAATGGGTAGTCAAAAATATAGCCAAAACTAATTTTGTGTGTTTTAGCTTTTGAGAGAGCCTGGATACTTGAAAACTCGAATTTTCAAACACTCAAGATCTGTTTTGGAAAAATGTGGCAACAACAAAAAGCAGAATGTTGTGGCATGTCATGTGCCTTGATCGATTGGACTCAGACAAAGTTGTATTCAGTGGGTATTTCCCTGTAGGAGTCCATGCGATGTACATTTTGTTCTACTCTTGCTCATGTCATAAGACCTACTACTGTAGATCCTTTTCGTCCATTCATTTTACACACAGCTATCCTTTGGTCACTGCTCATTTGATCCCAACCTCCCCAGAGTATTCTGGGAAATGGCGGTGGAGCCTCTCACCTTGGCACTCACATCAAGGACAGACATCTCTCCCATCACATCCCATGATCAGCGGCCTGCTGTTTTTCGACGGGGTTTTTGCTATTGTTTCCCTTTGAAACGGCTCTGCACTCTCCACAGTTTGGCTTCCAATGAAAGCAGTGATTGTAATATTTTTAGTGGAGCAACACAGTCGTCAGTGAAAAGTTCAGATTGTGTAACCAATTTTCCAGTTCAAGGAGGCATTGCTGTCGATTGCGTTCCTCTCCTCAGGATGTGGTTCTCTGGGCTCATACAGTACAAGTGGAGGGAATTGGAGGGTGGGAGTCTTGTGGTGGAGCTCTCACTAGCCCAACCTCGAGCGTGGTTTGTAAGGGAAAGATACCAGACAGCAAGGCTAAAGTTTTTCACATGACAAAAACAGTTATTTGTTTACGTCCCTCACCCTGATCTAATTTGTCAGAAAAGGGAGCGTTTTCAAGATAATGTTGCCAAAGTCGAACATTTTAATGAAAAAAAAAGTTTATGCTGTGAGTCACAACTGATGTAAAGCATAATAATGTTGCTGTCAAAAAATAATGGGCTCCTGTGTCAACGTTGCTCATTTGTCTTAAGAAGGGGTCTTTTATCCCACAACTCTTGACAGCACGAGCCTGCTTGTCCCAAAAGATTCCAAGTTACCCTGTATTTAGAGAGGTTTTGGGTTTGTTGTTAGGATTCAGTTTGTGTGACTTGTTGAACAAAAATCCTTAACCGCAGTGGAAATGTGGACTCATCAAATTAGCACTTCTCAAAAGGTCAGGGGGTTATGTTGTGAGGGAACTAAGGTGACATCATGGTTGGCCTTTTGTCCTGTGAAAGCCAACGTCTCTCTCCCACACTGAGAATGCTGAATGTCTCCTGCATCCCATGCACCCTTATTAGTCATATTTTCAGCTGTGGCTCGGTCCGACAAGCAGATGGTGAGATTTAGTCATTTCCAGTAGTGCAGAGGGATCAAGGATACCAATTATTTTTGGTACTTTAGTATGGTACGGTAAAACTGTCCATAACTAAAAAATCAATTTGTTTGGGTTATCATTTTCAGTCAACATTAGATCAAAGGAATATGTGTAATGTGGCAACAGGAATTATCCTCCAACGCTTTGGTTTTACAGATGCATTTTTTACTGTTTTGGTTCAGTCTCACAGCTCCCAGCAGCTCCTCCAGCTCTGACATACCTACCCACTGTACACTACCTGCCTAGCACCAAACAGAAAACAGATACATATTGTGACTTGCTCGGGAGCATACTGTAGCATCTAGCAGCAAATAGTCCTGATATTTCCCTTAGAGGTTGGTGGAGGAAACAACTGTGCTTAAAGTGAATAATGGCCTTGCTAACTCTCTAATGCCTCAGCCACAATACACGACTTTCAATCTGCCTGAAACTGCCTGATGGAATTGTGGTTTAGCAAGGACGACACAGTTACAAAAACTGAAATCTTGGGTCTATGTATTGTGACAGAAACTATAAGCTATAATTCTGCTCGCTTGATAAAGATGCTCTCTGGATTCAGAGAGCAACCAGAGATGAAAGCAGAGGGGAGAGGGAGAGGGAGAGAGGAGACTGGCAGCAGCCCACTCCTGGTTCCTCAACCCAATCTACAAGTCAACCAGATACTAACTCTATTACATATCCAGCAGACGTTGGTGTTGATTGCACACACCATAGTGAAAGAAAAAAGTTGTCTAAACAATGAAAAAACAGAGGTTAAGGGAAAATGCAAACCCTGTGTACTTTCTTACCTCCTTGACCCGGCCAATGGCTACATTAAGTCAGCTTGATTTTCTGTTTTCCAAAACTTTCAGAAATTTTAGGATTGAACCTCTACATTTCATAATTGTAAACTAATAGAAAATAAGACTTTCAGGAACTTTTTGACCACCACTGCCATGGTTTGAGCTAACTTTAACCTTTAAAGTCAAGACTGTCATAGCTGGAGTCACTGGAGTTGTTGAGTGGAGTTGGGGGCCAACTAACCTGGCCTGGTTTGTTGCATAGAACCATCTGGGACGTCATCCTTGTGAAACTGTTTGGAAATGGGCAGGCCGTAAAAAAGTAATGGGTAGGTGATTGGACAAACAATCTGTCTATGACCATCTATGGCTGCGGTCACACATGTGCAAAATCGACATCAGCCTTTCATTCACTTCCGTCCTATTGAAGCGAAGGGGCAGAACAAACATTTGCATATGATGGCGAAGCAAATGCCCATGTTGGCTTTGTGTGGAGTTCAACTGAGATGAACCTTATTCACCCCAAGTATTAACCATAATGGGGATGAATACTTATGCTATCACTTATTTCACATTGTCTATTTTTAATTAATTCACAATACTAATACAATGTGGAAATCTGTGTTCACTGTGTTTTATTTGTAAATTCTTGTTGAAAAAGCCTAATCATATTGATTATGATTATATTTATAAAAGCAATAAAAAGGGGAAAATATCCGTGGGGGTGAAAACTTATTGTAGGCACTGTATAATAACCAGCATTTTTGTTTTTAGGGGTTTTTAATTTTTTTAATATGATTCTCCCAGGACATTGTGTCTCCATACAACAGGAGGTCATACGTGTCTTGTACAGACGTTAAACTCTGGATTATGATCGTGATGATTGTTCTATGAGCAATCTTCTCATAGTCTCTGCAACCTAGATACTCAAAGCTACTGTAGATATGTCTACAGAATAGATGTCTGATGAACCAAGCCAAGGCTAAGCTAACCGTTTGTGTAAACCTCATAAGGAGGCCTTCAGTATATCTATGTTTACAGACTAAGTGTCTCTGACCTATTTTACCTCTGGCTAGAGGGGAGAGACTCTGCATCACCCCCCTTCCTATGTTGTTAAACAGATAACCATGTATGGAAGCGCTGCCTCCTGAAGCTGTAAGATATAATTTGGACGTTGGGGAAGACCCGGGAGGATTATCATGGCAACACTCTGTGCAGACAAACGTGTTGTTATTTTGCCCCTCCATGATCATCCTTTATAAACTATCTCAAAGTAAGCCATCAGTGTCTCTGAGTCTTCTTCATCTTTCCTGAACTGTCAAGCAAGCCAAAATTCCACAACAGTTGTTTTCTCACTTGTTGCCACAACTAAAGTCTCACACTGATTGGTCGAACCACTGTATTTTTAGCCACAAGGGCAAAGCTTGAAGCCTTGCAAGATGGATTTGAGCGATCACGTCATCATGCAATCTCTGTTGAGAATCAAACTGCCACGCAAGGTAAGGGGGCAACGTCAACTGTCTGATTAAAGTCTATAACAAGACAAGATTGTTTAAACCTCATACCTGATGCCCTCAATATACTAAAACCGAGAGAACTGTCTGTTGCTCTGCAGGGGTAGGGCCATTGAAATGGCTTTGTTGACATGAGACCGTGTGAAGCAAACCAAAGCCATCTCCTTTGGCAATGTTATTTTTTTCCTTGACATAAGAAGCTTCAAGTCTGTCATAAAAATTCACTCCTATTGTGAGTCAGCACCAACAGTGAGGAGGGCAGCATGGGAAGGAAGAGCGTGTGTTTAGGATTGTGGCCGTTGTTTTCTAGTCAGGCACAGAGTGGGCAGCTGAGGTGAGTGGCGTGCTGGGCCGCAGACGTTTGGATCAAAGGCAGAGCAGATGTGTTTCCAGTCCCCCCCTCTTCTGAGCTCTGGACGAGCCTGTGTGTTTACTCATGACCTCAGCGCGCCTCTGTTCTTCACAGCTCTCAACAACTAGCAGCAGTGCTTTCCCAAGCGTCCCGTATCTGCTGATCCCCTCTTCACGACGGACAAACACATAGATGTGATCTTTTTCAGTACATGATCGCGTCCGTTCATTCCATCCCGTCTAAAGCCACTTTCTTTGATTTGCACGAAGTGAGTCCAAACAGTTAACAGCTTGTCTTAATCCTTACACATGGGTGGATCTGAAAAGCCTTGTCATTGTTCAGGGATAAGAACTGTCCTCTATTTTAGACCAGTATGTGCCCATGCATGTTTGTTGACTTTGTTGCAGGGAAGATGTGGTGAGCTTAGACAAACAGGGCATGTTTCCTCTGTGGGAGCAGGGTGGGTGGAGGGTGAGAGGAGGCGGGGTGCAATTTGTGGACTAGTTTCACGAACATCTCTGCAGGAGCTACGTCTGCCCTGACAGTGAAGTACTATTGTTGTTTCTTGGTGCCAGTTTAAGGATTTTGTATACTTAGATGTGCCATCACAAAGCTCTTCAAAGGGTTTCCAGTGGAAAGAATAATTCCACTTTTAAAACTCAAATAGTTTTATGGATCCAAGCATTTCAAGTGGTATGAATCATTACGTTGTGACAGATGAGTAAATGACTGGCTTTATGCAACGGCATCTCACTGTTTTTTTTTTGTGTGTGTTAGGTAAGAACAAAGGCAGAGTAACCCCAGAACAAACAATCTGGCTCCCACTGCTGCACATCACAAGCAAATATGAGTTGATGGTTGACCTGAGCTTTCCATGCTGGCCTGTTTTCTGACTTGTCAGATGGGGTTTTTTATTTTGCTGGAAATTCTCATGTTTCAACTTCAGCTAAAGATTGCAGTGCCGCCATGATGGGCTGAGAACAGGCGCTGACCCCTTTGGCCTTCCAAATCCTTGCAAAACCCATTGGATAAACTAAAAACTGCATGGTCATCAAGCTGAAACAAAGCCTGTTGTTCTTGGTTCCTGAAAAGCTGTTTTTATACGCCAAAATTGCATTGTACAGATGGATGAGTGAATGACCATTGTACCAAGAAAGATACCATGAGAAGTTTTACCATCCTAACAAGAGCGGAGTATTTTTGGGCTACTCGCAGACTATTTTGCCACATCAGTGTGTTACTTTCAAGTGCAGCTGCATTAAAAGATAACACGCATAATCTTACTATCTGTGTTTCTACCTTATCGGAGATGTTTGTGGAGGGACTGTTCATTCCCTGTATTTTATGGAGCCTGCAGTTGGTTATCCGTTTGAAGTTGTTTCCAGGAGTCACCCAGACCGGGGGCAAGGTTTAAGAATCTTTGAGTCCTGGTATCCCTTTAAACCTAATGATTCATTCTCTCTGCTCTCCTTGCCCTTTTGCCAGGCTTATCTCTATATAATCTGACATCCAGATGTGCTGTCTTGTTGCAGCTCCCGTGGTGGAGCCATGTTGTTTTGGAGGCTCCGGGGCCGGGGAGGGCACTGTTGGTGTACTTTACATGTTGCATCACGAGAAGTGTTTTGCAGCTTTGTGTGGGGGCGAACAGACTGGCTGGCGGCGGGGGGGTTAAATCCTTGGTTGTCGAGGGAGAGGAGGTGGTGGCGGCGACGGGTTGAGGTTGTTATTTACCACCGTCCCTCCCTCCTGCTTCATGGGACACTCTCCAGCTATTTGGAGTTTGCATCATTCCGTAGAAGATTAGGCCACCTTGGTTCCCACACAGTACTCACTGTTTTAGCCACATAGTTTGTGGCAACGTCGCTAACGTTTCTCCTGCACTGCCTCTCTTGTGCTATCTCTCTCTCTCTCTCTCTCTCTCTTCTTTCTTCTTTGGTTGCTATATACAGAACGTCCCACCCCCAGACCCCTGGTGATAATAATTCCTGCACTATCTCTCTCTGTGTCTGACTTTCTATCCGTCTCTCCGCTTCTGCTTGCTATGTATATCCAACCTCTTCCTCTCTTCCTGCTCCTTCCTCTCCATCAATCTGTTCTTTCACTCTTGCGCTCTTTTGAAGTCGAGCCGACAGGCACCAAACTTTCCCAGAGAGCCTCCCATTGGCTTCATGTTGATTTTTCTTTCAAGTTCATTTTTCAAACAGCATTTATTCATATTAAACAGTTGAAAATACATATCAAGGCATTACAATGCAAATGACGGCACCCACATCTTTCTCAGAATTGTTGTTGTTGGGGTGGGTGTGTGGATGCGTAGGCAAATGCGAGTTTGCATGTGTTTCGTTGTCCTAAATCCAAGCTGTGGATATGAGAGAGCGTAAAGACTCTGAGCCTCTGCCCACACTCTAGCATGACTCCATCTCTAAACAAAGGGCGGCCTGTGGAGAACTTCCTGTGTGAGGATTCTTGCGTTTGTGGGCACGCTGGAGAGACTGTTGAGGTCAGGCGATATTACTCTGGGGGGTGCCTCTTCTTTTATTGTTCTCCCCTCCAGACGCTGTCTCTTTCTCTTATCCATTCTGTAGTATCTTGTCGCCTGTTTCTGGTCGTCTCCGCCTCTCTTCCCATTGCCCGGCCTCCTTGTTCACTCCCCCTCCCTCCGTCTGGCCTCTTTATTCCGTCCACCACACCACAGACCAGCGTGCAGTTGCTAGGTCTCAACACCCAGTTCAAAGCCACAATGCCCCAGCTTGCCCTTGCAGCTTGGGACAATTAACTTCTTCCCCCTCGTGCGTCGGGTCATATGTTGTCACTGGTATCGTGACATGTGGAAGAGGACATTAATGATTTATATTCTCCGTGTTCACAGCAACTGGTGGATGCCAGAGCTTACCACACTGGCTTTCCCCGTCTTCGAGTGCACATTGAACATTTTTACCAAGCAGTTTATGGAATTGTAATGATCTGAAAAATGGCTGATATTGGATAAACATGGTGGCCACATCCTCGAATTTTCCCTGATTTAACTTCCGACTGGTTGTGTTTTCCCACTGTAGTAGTCTCTAGAGTGGTTTTAGATGGGAGCATGGGTCTGTCAGTCAGTCAGTCAGTCGATCCACCAATTTGGTCCAAGCCAAAATATCTGTTGATTTGATGGATTGCCATGCAAGTTTGTACAGACATTCATGTATGCCTCAGGGTGGGTTGTAATAACTTTGGCAATCCCCTTTTCAACTTTTCATCTCGGGTCATCATAAGGTTAAAATTTGAATTTCTCCTTACAGCACTGCTAAGCTTTAGTATATCCTCATACAGCTGCTAACATCACCATAGACTTCACAGATACGACTACATCTTTTACATGGGACGTTGTTGTTTTACAGAAGCAGTATTGACAGTATTGACGATATATATCTTCCTACCGAATCTTCTCAAGCACCTGACAATATTCATGACCAAATAAGCTCTACGTTGATACTGACGTTGCACCAACATTGTAGGGATGACTATTGGTATCAGTCAACGTTAATGTGGATATACAGTCTGGTAAGATCCGAAAATTGCATCACTTTACTGGAATGCAGCCTGTTAAAACCAGGACAACACTTATGTCAAATAGCAATAAAGAAGATATATAATCTCACATGACGATAGAGCAGCCAGAACTACGACTACCGTGTAGGCTCAAGGCAGAAGCGTTTACTGGCCCTGTGTACAGAAAATTACTCAAATCATGGTGCTGTTCGCCTGCATGCTGCTTCTTCCTCTTAAGAAGGTATACTTCAGCTCAATCTCTAAACCCGGGTGACCACCAACATCTTTAGATGAAATTAATTTACGATAAATTGACAGGCTCTCAACCTTTTAAGTTCTGCTCAATTTACCACCGGCGTCTCTTGTTCTCTCATAAATCCAGAGTCTGTTCGAGGTCAGCCAAGGAAGAGACCTGTGATTAACCTTCATTAGTGGCCTGTTGAGGGCACATGTTGGTGAGATCCAATCTTTGGCCCGTTCCTTGTTCTGCCTCAGAGGGTTGCCTTAGTAAGTGGGTATATTGAACTTTCCACCCATAGTTAGACATTTTAGCTGAACAACTACAAATGTGAGTTTTATAGAAGCTCTGGTTTCTGGTGGCTTATGTAGAAAAGGTTTGACATTCATACATGGAACCATACTGTTGCAAAAATAGTCAGTGAGAGTGAAGAGAGATTGTCTGCATTTAAACCAGTGAAAGTGCTCCTACGTTCTACTTCCACTTGTTTTTATTTCACCTTCTGTTCTCTGTTCTCTGACACCTTCTGTTCTCACATGTTTCCTCTGCCTTGCTTCATCATATTATTAATGATGCCATTTTAATCGCTGTTTTAACATGTCAGCATGCTTTCACCATTTTGCAATTCTGCCTCAAGCTGCAAGCGTCAGTCCAACCCTCAGACAACAGAGGCTATGAAAGAACACGTCACACCATGACAAGCCGGTGATTATTTTCTGAAGGCTTTGAGGTGGTTGCTTTTGACAGCATTAAGTTGGGGACTAATTCTTTGTACCAGCTGGGGTGTTACTAAGCGTCTCCAAAGGCATTATAGAACACATTCCTCTTGTACTGTGTCATAGTTCAAATAGTAAGGAGACAACACTTTCAGGAGAATCAGATGATAAATGTATGTGAACTTTTATCTGTCACACTGAGTTAGTCTTTTAATTGCATTCATTATATTATCATTTTCACAGCAGACAAGAAAATGTTTTTTTTTTTTTTTAGCGCCAGATGATGACAGCAGACCGCTCTGAAGCCAAACCTTTCCAGGGGATGCCAGGAATAATATTTTTTGTTTACACCGATTCTGTTTGTCCTCTCTAGACTGAGCTGAGCGAACAAAGCCGATCGGAATATTTTTCCAGAGTGGGAGAAACCCAAGAGCCTTTAAACAGCCCCACAAAAACAAAGAAGACTGTGCTTCAAAAGCTGTGAGTATGATCTAATGTAGAACTTTCCAACCCCACCAGTCAGAAAGGACACTCGAGTATCTGTTCATTTCCTCTTATCCTGCTCACTTTTTCAGAGCCAAACAAGCTAGTGTCCAGCGAGAGCGCTGTGGCTCCAGTACGGGGGAACAGCAGATTGACCAGGGAGTCTGTCCCAGAAATCAAACAGGGGAACTTGGAGCAGGAGAGTTAAAAGAGACTGGGTCTAGCTCTGGACAGCAGGCCCTCCCAGAAGCAGACCACAAGGTGCCTTTCCCCAGAGCCTTAAATGAAGCTTCAATTGTGACTACTCGAAAGCAGGGCCTGACCCCGGAGCAGCAGGCTGAGAAAAGTCCTCCAGACAGCTTCGACCCAAATCGGGCCTCAGCAGTTTTCTGCCAACATGAAATCAGTCAGGAGACCAGCAAGAGGTGCAAGCCGAGCGATGTAGGGGAAGACCCTCACCCACAGAGGGCCAAGAGGACGTGCCTTGGAAGACCTCCAGCCACAATGCAAACTCACTCCACCAAGAGCTCCACACAAACATCCAAGCATGACCCTCTTCCTCTGCCGCCCGTTCCTCCAGCCGAAGCCAAGGCAGAGTCCAAGGCTTTCCCAGTCTCCGAGTGCAAGAAAACCACACTGGAAGTAGAGCTGCTTACTCTAGGGAAACGGGCCCAGAGGCTCCCCCTCACAAGCAATAACACGGCACAGACAAACCAAAACAGGCTGGCCGCAAGTCTGAGGGGCCTATCTGTCAAGCCTGCATCCTCAGGCTCCTCTATTAGTTCCAGATCCACACTCACAGAGGAGGGGAGTGAAAATGTGCCCAGAACCTCTAGATTACGACGACTGAAGAGGTCCTGAGGGGGGAAGAGACGAGCTACAGTAAAGATGCTTGACGCCACGGAGATAGAGATGATATTGTGTCAGGCTACATGTTTACCCCATGCAGTCTCCTCAGATGACATGCATTTGTACACGTGTCACGTTTTATTACAATCCCCATTCTTTTCACATGTGCTGCACACACCCACACAGATGAAATGCTGAACATTTTATGGCAATTACACGAGCTATACACGAGCGTTTTGTCAAATACTTGAAACAGACGTTTGCCTCCACCCATAAGTAGTGGTGGTCAAGAGAGGCTCGCAAATGAAAGTCAAAAACCTTTAATTGGAGTTTAGATTTGGTTTTGTGTTAAAGATTGGGGATTTCAGACAGGCAGGAGCCATGTAGTACGTCATGGCTCTGAGTCTGAAACACTGGCTCCTACGTGTCTGAAAACTGTCCAGTTTCCCCGCTGAAGCTCTGCTGTGATTGATTGCTGTTTCCAAATTTATTTCATCACCCCATTCTCAAAAATGCACAAACGTAGTTAGATTTCATTCATATACAGTTTGCTCAGTACCTGAAATGTATCTTTAAATTTGAGGGTTTTATGCAGCTTTTATCTTGAACTTGAACCAAATGTGTGGGTGTTTTGAGCAGTATTGAAATATTAGTGGTTTTGCTTGGGAACAGCAGGACTTCTACAGTGTCACAGGTTAAAATGCGGCTGCTGTCGTCGCCCCAACGCTCGGCGGGGCTGTTCATATCACCATATTGGCCCTGGACCAGAGGGAACATGATTTTACTGATTTTATTTTACTGGAAATACATTTTATGACATAAATAAAATTTGTTTTTCCCTAGAGGAAAAAAAATAATCTCTGAATCTTTGTGGAAACATGCCAATAGGCTGATCATTTTTGCGACGCAGCCAACATGAAATGACATGTAGATCTCTGCACATTGATGTGCTCACACACAGTCACGACTCGCTGATGGTCGTGGCAAATTTTACATTTCAAGTCTGTCCAGCAACAGTGATGGTAATAAACCAGTGCTCTGTCTTTCCCATTCTCTGTCAGTATCGGAGGGTGTAACCTGAGATCAAGAGCAGAAGATTGAGACAGTATGCTGGATTAGTGACCCAACTGTTAAAAGTACTAATATGTTTGAGGTAATTCCCAAGAGGTGTTGATAATCTCTTCTCTCGTCTTTAATCCTTTTAAACTGATTCTGCAGAGAAGTAAAATCTGTTCAACTCAACAACTTCTCAGGTCTAGTTTGAAAGGTTTTAGTTAAGCCTACTGCTAAAACCAGACCGACAAGAGCAACATTGTGTGAGGATCATGAGGAGCAGGGTATTTTTGTCCCCAGGATTGACTTAATACGGGAACGGCTCGCTACAACGTAATTAGCTGTAAACACATTTGGACGGAGACCTCGCTCAAGTCTATGATGTCTCTCCAGCGGCAGTTCCCACGCCAGGCTGCATGAGAAACCTTTCATATGCTCCAACATGTTTGGCTTGATGCATCACAGACAGACTCTTCACTCGCTCTCCAGAACAAAGACAACTTTAATTCTCTTTTCATACAAAATATTTAATAAATATGACTTTCAAAAATATATTGCCAGATCAACACATAATTCTCAAGTTCATAACACAAAAGTCAAAAATAGGACAAAATGTTGCCATGATCTCAAAGGGTTAACAAATGAGATAAAACATGTTTGTCTTTAAGAGCCTCATTTTTTTAAAAAGAAACAAATGTGCACAGAAACAAAGCAGATTCTTGCCGAGCAAGGCAGTGTATTTCATCCGATTCTACAGTGTTCCCATCGCCCCCCTACTGTTCAAGTACTCGTGGTCTAGCTTATGATATTACGCTGACTAAAGCAGATGGGAATTCTGGCGTGTCATGTTGATGTGACTTGCCTTGCGAGTTGGTGGATTTTGACAGCCTTTGAAATGTGTCAATGGGTTAAACTGAAGCCGCTGAAGGATTTTTGTTCCCTTAAGTATTAAACCATTAGTGGCAAGCAATATGTCTGCCACCATGTCCATCCCTTGCAGCAGCAGCAGCCGTCATCTTTTGTTGTCCTAACCTCACTTGCCTTCAATCAAGGTCCTGGCAACAAATAATGAAATGTCAAAATGTGTGGAAAAACAAAAGAGAAACTATTTCTTTCAGGCAAAAAAGTGCCCATCCTTTGTCTTCTTTGAAATTTGGCTTTTTATAGAATGCGTTGAAAAAAAAAAAAAAAAAAATTAAGTCATTGAAAGAAATGGTAGGCTTCCACAGCTATCAAAACCTTCAAACTAGACAGAACATATAAATAAAAAGGAATGATATCTTAAGGCTCTTGATTATTAAGTTAATAAATCAAATATATACAATGATTAATAAAAAAATGTACATATCTACACTTTCTAAATCGACACATAAATTCTTCATATTGGCAGCAACTGCTGACATTGAACCCTTCCCTCCCCCTCCCCCAAAATAAAAATAAATAATAAAGTTGATCTTTTTTTCTCATTTGACAGTTGCTTAAGTCTAAAGCTGAAAAGGCACTTTCTCCAAACGGAACTAGAAAGAATTCAAACACATACTAAAAGTAATTAGCTCTAGTGTTGAACACGTCGGGTAGTTTTTAGTCATTGTACAACAATTACACCAGGAGCCCCTTCCATGTGTCCACTAAAATAAACAAATTTAAAAAAGGGAAATGAAATGCAGAGGAGGACACATTTGCAACTAGTCCTACAGTGAAATGTATACCAGTGCCTTGTGTTTCCAGCCAACCAAAGCAACTGTCACTGCCAGTGTAAGCCAGCTTGTCAAAACTTAAATTAACACGGGGAATATCTGAAAATACTGTGGGGTCACGACTGACATGACAGTTTACTAACTACACATGCCAAAGCTCCCCCGTTTCACCCACCACCGGGGTGTGAAGGCGTAAGGCTTGGTTGCACAGCAACACAGCTGTCTGCTATACAATGTAGTCCATCCTGTTTATGCTGTTTGCTGTCTCCAAGTCTCTGTTGTCCTGTTTATTAGTCCAATTAGGATTTTTGGACGTGGAGTTGGGATTGGAGATGGGCGTCTTCTCGTCCCTCTCCACCAGTGTGTATGCTGGCTGTTTGGCAAAGCGGCCCTTCTGTAAGTGCCTCTCCTTGTCGTCCTCATCCCCCTCGGGATGATTTGTCCTTATTTTGGCAATGATGGAGTTCTTGTTTTCATAGTCTTTGATGGCCACAGTGAGGCCCACGTGCTTCTCTATAGGGTTCTTGATCTGGTTCAGCTGCTCCCGCACGTTGTTGGTCGTGTTGTCCTCGGAGCCGGCGGCCGTCGTCCCGTTGTGGTTGCTCTGTTTCCGCCGTCGACGCATGCACCACAGCAAAATGCTGACAAGCACGAGCACCCAGATGACGATGAAGATGGAGCTGAGGAGTGGCACAAGGTAGTCTGATGGCAGAGAGAGGACAATCATAAATCAAAGAGAAGCCACAAATTTAAACAACACACAAAAGGTTTTATTATAGCGCTGCACCGAGGTTGCTAAATCATTAGCATGCTTTTGCCAGTGCAACCTGACCTCTGAGCCCTGAACAAGGGAGGAGGGCTGCTTCTATTTGGCTGTGGCGGCAGTCTGCTGTCACTGGGTTGATGAATGGTGGACACATGCGGGAGTCTCACTAGTCACAGTCCAGCCAGTCACAGTATGAGCCAATCTAAAGCCACGTAGCCAAGCAGCTCTGTTCTTTCCAACGTAATGCTGGCTAAGACCATTTATGAGCTCCATTACAACTGCCATGAGATGGTAGACCTGGGCATTCCCTGTTGTGTGGGAGGTCAGGAAATATTTTTCAAATGTGCGCATTTTTCTTTGGTGCTTGGCATTACCGTCATATCTAGGGCTTGGCTGTATTTCATCAGATCTTTTCAAAAAAGCAGAGCAAAACAAAAACAACAAAAAAAACATCCTCCCACCCATTTCCACACATGCAAGTGTGTGCAAGTCTGGGAAAATTCACAGGCATGGCACCAGAGTTTGGAGGCGGTTCATACCAGTTTTGCTGGGGCTTGGCACGCGCACCTCTGCGATGGCGCTGATGATAGTGTTGTTCCCATTGCGTTTGCTAATCAGGTCAATTATCCTGTCTGTGATCTCTTTAATAGGGTTCCGGTCCAGGCGATGGTCCTCGGTAGACTGGAGGGGACAAGAAGAAAGTTAGGTTTAAATTCTGTTGGTTTAGGGTCACGTTCTAGCCGGTAGAGCTTTACAGAATATCCCTCCTGATTTGGGAGAGAAAATCCCTTTCCAACAGGCAATAACACATGTACACATTAATATGTAATTAACATGCCACTTTTGTGCTTGTGATGCATTTTGATACTGGTACTGCACCTGTCTTTAAAAAGAAGAATATATAACTGAAGAACATCAATTTGCCTACAGGATCTGCTGCCTCTCACAGACCAATTATCAATAGAAAATAAATCTCTTTTAGAAATAACAATTTTTTTATGTATTTGCTCTATTTATATACTACGTCACAAACCCATATAGGGGCAAGGAAGACAATAGCTGCTAGACCACCCCGTTATACTAGTGTGAGCTTCCAAAACCGTTACTAAAGTAAAAATGTTGCTTTTAAAATTCTCGAAGTCAATGCACCTTTTTATTTTATTTATTGATTGATTTTTTTTTTTATTTTTTTTTTTTTACATAAAAACATGAGAATTTTGTAAAAACAAGATAAAAATCTGTATTTTTTCAAAATATTTTGACTTTTGTGCTAGGAAATTTTCGATGACAAGAGTTGGAAACAATCCTACACAGCCGCCACTGGAATCCAATTCTACAGAAACAAATCAATACTGATGACATGAATGTAGCCTGAATTTAATCATAAATAGCAGATTTAAGCAGAATTTGTAGGGAGAAAACCTGCATAGCATTCCAATGTTGATTTAGAACTTAAATGTCAACATGAGGTTTGAAGCTTCGAATTATTGAATTAATCAAACTCCACCAGTGTGTAAACCTTTGATCATGTTTACCTTCTGTCAGCAGATGACACAACACAACCAACCTAAATCCGCCACACAACCCATTAGAACATGTCTCAATGCTGCTAAGAATGTGTGCTGCAGGCTATAAATCAAAAGGGATTTTTATTTCTTATTGAGAGGCACACATATGGCAGACTGGGAGTGGGAGGAGGAACTTACGATGCAGACGTGGATCTCGTTGCTGGCTGAGAATGAGGGGTCACAGGTTATGGACACAGAATGCTCCAAGGAGAAATTCTTCACTACGTACAAGCGCCTCAGCTGCTTACACACATCCTCCACACTTAAGCCCTGGACGCGAAGAAGAAAAAAAAAGAGCAAATGTAAACGTGCATGGAAAAATAAGAGAGCAATCAAGGAGTAAAAAGGAAGAGCAAGGCTTGCATTGGCAGTAGGTTTAACATGCTATCTGGTTGGGATCCACCTCATTTAGATTAAAGACCGCAGGCTCATATGCTTGTCACTATCTGCTGTCATGCTTGTTAGGGAACTGGCGTGTGATGATACTATGTGGTGACAGAGTCGCCAGTGGTCCTGTTCAGCTCAAATCCATATGATCCTGAAATTAATCTTGTTGTGCGGTCGGGTTAAGAGCGGATTGGCATGAGCTGCGAATGCCTGATTCTCAAGAACACCAAAACTTGGATGCAGTCAACAAAAACAGCGAGAGAAGACAGAGATATTCCCACATTTTTTCTTCCTGGAACACGTTTGGATATGTGACTGAATTGTTCGGGAGTCTTAGACTAGGACCGATGGTTGAGCACAAATGAAAACCTGATCTTTCACACTTTGCTGCTCCCATTCATTTAAGAGTGGTGGTGAAGGAGAGGCATGAAAAACGACCCCCTAAAACCCTTTAATTCAATCTCTCCGTCCTTGCTGCCTAGGTAACTCACTTGAGACATGGTCTCCTTGTTGAAGGTGAAGGTGATGTTGGCGCAGCTGTTGTCCTGGTAACTGGAGCTGGGGTGGCATTTGGTGGGAGGCGGGGGAGGGTTGGAGCGCCAGCACTCGCCAAGAGTGAGGCAGGGCTTCACAAAGCAGTGGCCCTCTCTGATGGGGATGCAGCTCTGGCCTGAGGGACACCCGCCTCGACCTTTGGCACCGAGGTGGCACGATGTAGGACCACACCACATCTGGGGAGAAAAACACCACAGGGGAAACAGTGTTGAGATAATGTCAGTTAACTTAAAGCTGCTGTTTGTTCAAAGTTTGATTCTTGTGGCCCCTGTGAAGAAAGAAAATGATCATGCATGGCTGTAGGCACTTAGTCTTAGAGATTCATGAGTTAAATCCATAGCACAGGTATTAAAACAAAAGTAAAAGTAATGATTTTGGCACCAAATGTAATGTTTGTTTGCTCACAAGATACGTCAGAATGACCTTGTGGTTCACACTACGAGTGACAATGTTACAAAACGGTAAAGCTTGTTCACCCAGGTTGTTGCCTAGTCACCACTGAAAGTAAACATTCAAGCACGTAACGCCAAGCTTCACCGCTTTCCATGCACTTGTTGCCTGTTGATTCATCTCCGCTGGTCTGAACACATCGTTACAGTGACATTAGTATAGCCCATTTCACAGACCTGCTATTGTGGCTCTAGACTCTTGTTGAAACCTTACTTTGAATAATTTACAGCATTTTTTTCTATAAATCCTTCTCTCCAGCTGCACAGGAAATTAGCCTACATAACATAAAACTAAAAACAGCAGTATTTTGATTTAAATCAATAAGTCTGATCCAACAAGAAGTAAAAAAAAGAAAAGGACCTAGTAGTTCTGACTGAAATGTGCCTGTAGTGCTGAACACCAGTGATTCACTCCCCAGACCTGAGCAGGAGTGTAAACAGATTAGAAAAATCAAATCAGTGACACTGGTTTTACCAGTCAGGGATAATAGATGCTCTGTATAGATTGAGGCTTGTACCCTGACATGCAATGGATAGAAATCAGTCAGCTACATGAAACACACAAGTTACTGTTAGCAAAGGGACGGTAAAGCCCATACAATTGTGTTCCCATATCAGACATGTTTAACATGGTCGCCTGTACCTTACAGGTTGAGATCATTTTCATCCCACGATGCATTTAGTTCCTGAGGGGAGCAGTATCAGTGAGGCACTATTGTTCATCTGGTGGTTAGATGAGCATAAGATTGATGGCACTTCCTTAGGCCTCTACTATAAATCCTCACCCAGTGCAAGTTTGGGGAAATTCTCAACTGGCATCCGATACAGATTTCTCACAGTGGCATTGTTTGTCTTCTCAAAACAAGCTGCATCATCTTTGTTTGGAATCTGACACTCCCAAACCAACTCCACCCTGTGTGTGTGTGTGTGTGTGTGTGTGTGTGTGTGTGTGCGTGTGCATGCACTCTGTTGTTGTTATCATTTACGTTTAACCTCCCACATTCTATAACCATTTATGCTCCTTAGCTCTTCTGCCATTAGTAACAATGACATCGTGTGCTTCACAGCTGTATAGAGCAATCATAAATACTTCACCCTCTACATTGAGTACATACGCAGAGCTTGTTTTGTTCAGACATACCTTTGTGCACACCACTTTCCCATTGGAACAGTGGCAAGTGTTGCAGTCTTCGTCCCATTTGACTCCATCAGGGGTGACGTGCCCATTCACAGAGCAATGCTTTCTTGTCACTGTGTTAAACACAACCACAAGTTTAGAGATGTATCACAGAAGGTGTGTTTGTTCTGTGGATGTACCCTTTATGACCTAGTAAGGACGTGTACCTTCTTGGCAGTGGGGTCCAGTCCTGTCAGGTGGACACAGGCAGCGATATCCGTTGATCTCGTCCACGCAGGTAGAGCCAAAGGCACATGGAGAGGACTGGCACTCGTTAATATCTGTCAAAGAGGAGAGGGGCGAGAGGTAAGAAATGGCTCTCTTTGAGAATAAAGAGCACAGCCAGACAGCACACAAATATTGAGTTAAGCTTTCTGCACACAAATCTAATTCCTAGGCTAAATTCACCGAGGTCATGTGTCATTTGAACAGTGCATTCACATACACGCCAGTTAATAAAAAACAAGCAAACATGCTTTAAATCAGCCCTGGACGTCTCTGCCCCATGCAGCTTTATTAAAGGCAGCATCATTAGCAGGTATGCAGGAGCTGAAGGCTGGACTTAGCAGAACAAAGGGTTTGCAATGGGAAAGAATGTGGCCATCTGAAAGCCTTTAAGAGGGAAAACAATCTGTGTAATCAGTGTCAGAGAGCATGGCTGATTAGCTGTTGGCCTGCTAAGCCGGTTTCCCCCAGGGACAGCAGCAAGGCCCGGTGGAGTGACACCGAAATGGCTCGGCCTGGCCTGCAGCCCAATGCACAAGATAATTGGCCGGCTAGACCTTCCATTTGGATGGACTGCAGCGGTCCCGCGGCCCGGGCCTACTCTGACAGGGATCAGGGAGGAGTGGGAGGCAGGGTTAATACTCACTGATCCGACAGTCTGGACCGGCAAAGCCTGAGGCGCACTCGCAGCGGTACCAGTTATCCCCATCCACACAGGTTCCGCTGTTGTAGCTGCAGGGGAAAAAAAAGAGGAGTGAGACGCGAGTTTGAATCTGGAATACCTTCAGGCTTGTTTCACAGACGTACATCTATGCACAGTGCATCATCATTAAACCAGTTCAGACCGAAATTTTCTCACTAGTCAACATATAGTTACAATTCCTCTAAAGCATTTAAGGCAATTGTTCCTTTCACTGGACAAGTGCACATGGGTTTGGGAGTGATCTACAGTGGCGTGTGGTTAAATGATGCCTGGGAGTTCACAAAAGAGGTTTAGATGATTGCGTCCCAGGAATGACAGGGATGGGTGTAAACCTGGTCCTCCTCAGAAAACGGCGAGAGATTTAGTGAACGCCTGCAGGTGAGAAACTATGATACAGGAGGAGCAGCCTGTTGACATCTGTTTAAATCTACAGGAAATGTTTGGCGTCCACTTACCATGGGTGGGGACTGCAGTCGTTGGTATCTGAAAGGGGAAAAAAAAAGTAGAAAGGGAGGGAGACAGACAGAAAGTCGTGAGTGTGTTGTTTTCTCTCTCTCTCTCTTGTATGACTGTTTAGCACACATGACAGCAGAGCACGTCTGAGCTTGCGTGTGCAGAGGCGTGTTGCGCTTGGACGCCACACAGCCAGATTGCTCTGCCTTATTAACATCACAGAGCAAACAATAGTCGGCTCTCACCCTCAAAAAATGATCTCCAGCTCCCCCAACCACCACCGACAACACCTCCACACCCAGATTCCCACCCCGGCTGCTTCTCCCTCCCTTACAAAAGTCGGGGAATTCATGTTTTTGGAGTACATGCGTACAGGGGAGGCCAGGGAAATGGAGAACAAGCCGACATGTCACTGTTTGGACAGGAATGCAACAACGAGAGGGGAGAGGGGTGTGTGTCGGACAAGGCAGAGGGTGGAGGGGGGGAGGGGGAGGGTGGAACATCTGTCTCCACTTTCCTTAGCCCCTTTCTCCCTCCTCCTTCTTGTTCTCCTCTCATGGCCGGCAGCAGCCAGGGAGAAAGGAAAGAGATTTTTTTTTAAAATGTAGAGGAGATCAAGAGGGGATGGGGGAGTCTGATTTAATCAGATGCAGGACTTCACCTCTGCACTTGGTAGCAGAAGGTTTATCATCATTTTATAGCAATAACTGTCCACTTTTATCCCAGTTATCTGGCATTCCACTTAAAGGAGCACTTACTCTGGGTGCACGTGGGACCTTCCCAGCCTTCTTTGCAGACGCAGGTGAACGACTCTCCCGTCACCACACAGGTACCTCCATTCTCACACGGGTTTGGAAGACAACTTGAGTTTTTGGCTGAGAAAAAGAAAAGAAAAAAAGAGTATTTGCAAGGGAAGGATTATCAGTGGAATCAGAGCTTGAAAACCCTTAACAGTCACAGGAGACTGCTGTTGGTTTGGCTTTTGTCAGTGGGTTTCCGTTTTTTTCTCTGAGGGTATCTGCATTCCATGACTTTGAAGTGTATTGTCAGTGCAATCAGGGATTTTAAGCGGATATCTGTCAGCACTCACATACGAGCGAGAAATGGGCAAGGAGGCAGATGAGGAGGGAGGGAGCGTTGACAGAGTGAAGGGATAAAAACTGTTTGTGGACCTTGCAGATCTAACAGATCTGATGGATATCTGAGACCAGATGGAGCTCTCCCACAGATCAATCATTTGCGTGTGTGTAAATGTGAAAGATTAAATCAAACTGCCTGGTGCTGTGTGACTCACCTATGTTACATGTTGTACCCTCCCACCCTGGGGAACACTTGCATTGGAACGTGTCGCCCTCATCGTGGCAGGTGCCACCATTGTTGCATGTGGCCTCGTCGCACTGACTTTCACCTGTGGGGAGCATTAACATTTTTAGGTTGCTTGAGCTGTACACTCGCATGATTTTGAATAAATGCAGTATAGGCTGTTTAGAACATTGTGTAATTACATACTGCCATAAGCACATACCATGAACCTGCACAGGCAGACAACATGGGTGTGGAAACAATAAAAAGAGGGCTCTTACGGGAGTGGCACGTCTTTCCCTTCCAGCCATTCTTGCACTCGCAAAAGAAATCAGTCACCAGGTCTCGACATGTCCCTCCATTATGACAGGGGCTGGTGCTGCAGTCATCGATGTCTAGTGGAGACATCGGACAGGAGAGTGATTTATGAGCATTACAATCGTCAAACAAATGTTTATGTTGTATAAATATGTACGCATTATTGAACAGACAACATGAGCAATGTGTGGGTTTGTTTTGAGGTCACAGGACAGGAAGCTCTACTCACTGATCTCGCAATGGTCGCCCTCCCAACCGTCACGGCAGATGCACTGGTACACACTGACTTTGTCAATGCAGGTGCCTCCATTGCTGCATGGGTTACTCTCACAGTCATTGATGTCTGAAATGTAAAAAAAAAAAAAAACATGAGCTGAGACTCAGAAAGAACAACTTTTAGGAGTCCAATCTGATACATCAGCTATTATTGATAATATTCATTTTAGTTTTATCACATATTGTGTATTCGTAAATGTATGTATTGATGTGAGCAGCATTAAGGTGCTTCAACTGTCATTTTGCTGTTGATATGAGTTGTATAATAAATAAGTTGGATCTTGTATTCAGTGTTGTGGACTCTTACTCTCGTGGCAGTAGGTGCCTCTGAAGCCCTCCTGACACTCGCAGCTGAATTGACCCCCGGCCTGGCTGCGACACTGGCCATGGGGTCCGCATACATTTGATGAAATGTAGCGCTCCCCACCTGGTGTGCTGTTAGACGCCACGGCGACAGTGCAGCTGTCAATCACTGCAAAGAGTGGAGACAATTAACGGGTGAAACCACCCATGACACCAATTTTAACAAACAAACATACAAACTTGTTATAATCATTAAAATGCAGTTTGTGTCTTCCAGGCAATAAGGAAGGAAATTAGGTTGCCACCTTCTCATCAGACTTGTCTATTCACAAAGGTGTGATAGAGCCAACAAGTGACAGGGAGCAAGAGAGATGAAGAGATTAAGGACCTGATCTACAAGTCAACAGGCCCTTAGAGATCATAATCCCAGCAGGTCGAAATTCCCATACACTGAGAAAAACTATCATAAAAAAACTGAGTGATAGAAGCAACAGCGATAAGCTGTTATGCTTTCATAAGCAATTCAGAGTGATCTTTTTCACTCTGCTCTGAAATCCTTTCCTTTCCCCCTGTCTGATCATGTTAGGAGAGCTGGCTGAATTTGCTCCCCCGTAATCACTTAATTCTTGCCAAGAGCAGAGAGAATCTCACCGTCTGGTATCTGACTCCGTGGTTGGTCCACTCACTCAATTACACACACACACACGCGCGCTAAAAAATGCGCACATTCATTGAGGGGGAAAGAGAAGAGGTAGCCCACCAAGTCATTACCAAGAACACACACAGTGCTATCAGCCTTTTGCCAGATTTTCAAGGAACTCAGAGGAGGGGGAGAATCATTGGAAACGCTTTGCTGAGGAGGTAGAGGGGGGCATTCATCAAGGGAGCTCCACTCAGAAAAAAACTGCTCACCTTGGCCAAGAAACTTCAATGTATGAAACTTAAATATAGGTATTGCCCTCACGGGAATACTTTGGGCAAAGTGTTTCAGGCAAATGGTGAAGACCTGGCCTTATTCAGCATTTTACTACAGCACGCTACGCAGATCACCTTACAGAAATGTTCTGGAAAAAGACAAAGAGTGAAAAGCTTGTGGTTACTGTAGGCAGGAGACATACCTTTACATGTGGTGGTGCGACAGTGGTCTTTGAGGTGAGAGCAGTTCTTGCCCTCATAGTCTTCGGGGCAGTCGCAGTAGTAGTCTGTGGCCAGGTTGAAGCAGGGGGCTCCGTTCTGACACGGGTTTGGGGAGCAGTAATCGATATCCAGCTAGGATAGAAAGGTATTGAATAGAGAGCGGTGAACCTGATAGCTGACATAGTTTCTGCTACACTAAACAGAGCAAAACCCACAGCATCCTCCCTACAGGCTGTGCCAGGAAACAACACACGCACAGCACTTGGAGGAAGGGGGAAAAACAAGGCAGAGACATAGGAGCCGTCCTCTGAGTCTGGGCTTCAGCGCTGAGGAATGTATCCCGCTGTAGCCAGGAGCAGCTTCAACAAAGCACTCCCTTTTAAAAAGGAGGACTGTGGAACAACAGCTATTTAAGAGGGTGGGGCAGGAAAACTTTACAACGAAACCAAAGATACAGCAATGCTGGCAGAGAGGGGGCTGTGGGGAGGGCAAGGGCTTCAGATGCTAAATGATAGCAGAGAGGATGCAAGTCTGAGATAGTGGTGGGAGCCGTGTCTCACCTGGCACAGATTTCCTGAAAAGCCAGCCAGACACAGGCACTGGAAGCTGTTCACTTCGTCCTGACAGCGCCCGCCGTTCAGACACGGCGAGCTCGCACATTCGTCGATGTCCCTCTCGCAATGCTCGCCAGCGAAGCCAGGGGGGCACACACAATGATAACCGTTTACCAAGTCCTGGGAGAGAAGAACTGGGGTTAACCTTATGCAGCCACAAATTTGATTAACTGCTTTAACAGGGTGGGGTCCAAACAATAACTGTCAAACCAGAGCACAGAATGAAGAGCGAGGGGGGCTGCGACAAGTTTGAAGGAACATTATCACAGCTCTGCAATTATTTCAACACATTTTCCTGGCATGGACCCAACACAATAATGTTTATGGTAATTCAATCTAGTGTGGTCAAGAAACTTGCGTGTCCCTCCCTCAGAAACCCCTCTGAACCCACTCCCCTCAGATTTGATTTCAGAGAGGAATTCCACAACAATTCCACTGTCGGTTTGGAGAGAACAATTTACAGCAGCTATTTATATAACCGCTGTAAATGTCTCGGGCTTCGAGAAAAAAGACAATAAAACAAACAAACAAGCTGGCAAACAGAGCACCAAAACCAGATAAAGCAGGATGGTTCTTGACCCAACACGTACCTTGCAAGTTCCCCCATTCTGGCACTGGTCCTTGCAATCATTTATATCTGGGAGGGAAAACAAATCAGAGGATTAATTCTGAACAGCCTGACTAAATAGTCTGTCTTTGAAAACAAGTCTGTGCTTTATGTATCCCATGCTAGGGGCCTTTAAAAACATTGCCGGAGCTACAGAGTGCTCTGTAAGTGTTGGATAGCGCGCCTGCGGAATCAGTGCAACACGGAGTATTGAGCAATCCTGTCTGCTGCCAAGTGAAACTAGTCCTGGGATTGTTTTGAGCCACCTCTAATCACCACAGCCTTGGCCACACACAGGGCTAATAATGATACAGCAGATTCATTTACACTGCAGGAAAAAGGCTGTGCTTGTGCAACTGTTTGCTTCAAGCCTCCATATTACAGCTACAATGAACAGAGGGGAAGAAATAAAAGAGGCTGGAGCTGGACAGCTGCAGATGACAGCCTTCAACTCACTGATGTCGCAGTTCTGCCCGGTCCAACCAGGGATGCACTCGCAGAAGTATCCACCAATCAGGTTGCGGCATGAGTTGGCATTGTCACAAGGCTTGCTATCGCATTCGTTGGCATCTAGTGAAGGAGAGAGAGAGAGAGGGTGTGTGCCATTTGCATGTGCAGCTGACAGGTGTGAAGTGGTGGAAAGAAAAAAAGAGGCCAGGCGGCTCACCTATCAGACACGTCTTTCCTGTCCACTGTGAAGGACAGTGACACTTGTAGCCGTTCACCAGATCCTGGCAGGTTCCCCCGTGATTGCAGGGGTTTGGAGAGCAGTCGTCAATGTCTAAGCAGAAGAAGTCAACTCTTGTTATTCAACAAGATTTTATTCTACAAGACATTTCACGGGTGCAAGTTGAGTGCAATCTTACTGATGGTGCAGGAGGGGCCGCTCCACCCTGGCGCACACTGACATTCGTAACCTTGGCTGGTTTCTGAACAGCTCCCTCCATTGGAGCATGGATTGGACAGACAGGCATGTTCCGCTAGAATGAGAAATCATTTGTGAAAACAGGTCTCACACACACCCCAAGTGAGTCATTTTAAAGAGGAAAATCTGCCCTTTTGTCAATTTATGTGATTACAATTGAAAAATGTACCATGTTAAACAAACTTGAGCTTTATTGGTTGATAACCTGATACTAAGATTTATGTTTTTCTTTTATTGTAGCTACCATAAGTGTATTTTGCTGGGACATCTCAATGCCCAATGACTCACAAGAAAACAAATCGGATACAAAAATGCATTTCAGCTCCTGACTCTCATCCTTAGAAAACCTCACTCCTCTGTCAGCAGAGGGGGTTGACTCCTTCCCTAACCCATCACCTCCACACTCCTCCTCCTCCTCCCCTGCTCTAAAAGCCCGCTCAAAATCCCCCCATCTCACTCTCATTACCCGCCTGGCAGACCACACCACCAGGAAATCATCTTTCATGCTAAGTTGACCTGACCAACGCACCGTGACTTCCCTCTGACCCCCCCCCCCATTCTTCTTCTGAGAGGCGGCACAAGATGAGAGACTGGCGGGAGTGCAAGCAGGAGGTGGGGGCAGCGCTGCCCTGGAGTTTCTCCTTTATGGAAGAGTTAAGGATGAGTGGGTCCTAAATGAATCAAAAATGAATGATTCACTCAGGGAATAACTTGGTGGTTGGAGGTGATCAGTGGACGGCTCTTGGTATGCCCCGGGGAGGAGGGACGGGGGAGAGGATGCGGTGCTGCACCCTGGGGCCTCTCTGTGTTACAATAGCCTGACGTATCCCCCGGTCTGAGGACCTCCTGTTACGAAGGGCACAGTTTCCTGACATCTCTGCAGTTAAGCTGTCAGCACCCCGCAAGGCTCAGATTTAATGAGGAAAAAACCATCATCTCCATGGTAAGTGTTCGTAGCAGCTGAACCTTAGCTCCACACCCATCTGTCTCGAGTGCCTGAGAGGAGCAAAGGGATGACCGGCCGCTGAAGATCAAACTGGTGGATTACCTGACTTGGGGGCCACTCACGCTGGAGTGGAAACAGATTATTGCCGAGTTACCACCTCCTCTGATTACAAACTCGAGGCACCTCTGACCTTTTGTCTGTAAGCTCAGCAAGCTCAGACCGTTCCCACTTATTCCCCTTGCAAGCATTTGTGTAACATCCTATGAGATCATAACGTTTATTTTCATTTTAGGTTCCAGATGTAAACAGTCTTTTAAATAAAAAAAAGTTCTGTGAATGTTGAAGCTGCTTGCTCGATTTTTTAGCAACATAACTACACCCGCAGTACAAGGCTTTAAGGGGCAGTCACGGGTTTGGTGACTTGCAAGTCCAAGAATATAACAAAGAATGGTCAAACTCAAAGCAGAAGAGGGCAAGATATTCTGACCTTAAAAATAAATAATAATTGGTTCCCACAAGTCCCATGCCATTTCTTCATACCTGGTGACATTGTCAGAGTTATTTTCTTCTTAGACTTAGGCTCCCTATTGGGCCGCGAGTGACTTATTGTACACATCTGAACGTGATCTCTTTAATTTTTGCTAACCTTGATGTTGCTTGTGTGTTTGCATTTGTGTTGTTTATATGAGACCTACACCAACATGATACCATAATAAAAGGCAGGGTTCATGTTTTGTTTCAGTTCTGCGGTTTTATTTAAGTTATTTTCATTTTTTTTCCACATTCCAGTGTTGGAAAAACAAACTACTGTTTCCACAGGCTGAGAGGTATTCATGACAAGCAACCTGGACTTTAATCTTTACATTGGTTATGTACCCTTTAAGGCTTGCTAGCAACAACAGAAGAATTCTGTCTGCCACTCACCTCTCTCACAGTTGGCACCAGAGTAGCCCTCAGCGCACGTACATTGGTACTTGTCGGGTCCTGTGTTAATGCATGTCCCTCCGTTCAGGCATGGCTGGTGAGTGCCACAGTAGTTCAGATCTGGGAAAAGGAGCGTTTCACATGGCGTTAGTTTGTTTTCACACAACACAGGCCACCCCTACAGCGACCAAAACTGAAATCGTAGACGGGAATTAACCTTTATCGCAAAGGTGGCCGCCCCAGTTGGTGTCGCACAGGCACTGCCACGGCTCTACACAGGTGCCATGTACACAGCCGGGGTGAGGGATGCACTTGTCACAGTACTGGCCCTGCCAGCCATACAGACACCTGCAAGACACACACACAGCCATGCTATCAGCGTCAGAGGTGGCACAGACAACAGAAATCAGCCAAAATACACACACATCACACACCACAGCAACACATGCAAAACACTGAGACAAATTCACAAATCACAGTGAGGTCAGATAATCCCTGTGGTATCTGAAAATGCTAATATCTTAATCTTCTGTTTATTCCAAATTCCTTCACAAGCAGTACAGCGATAATCTGGACTTAATGAAACTACACGTTAGCATATGCAGCTTGTAACTGCACAAATGAAACAAACAAAGAGGCAGTATTCTTGCCCTCACAATTGGGCTGAGTCTTAAAAGACCACAAATGAATCTTAAGTAGCAGGGTGTTTATGCAACAGCCTTTAAACAATACTTGGGGACAGGGAAACAGAGGACTATTTAGCATTTTACCAAACAGAAAAAAACAAAACACTAAATTACAGTTCCATTGGGACCTTTAGCACAGCTAACATTAGCATGCGGCCAGACGCTCCCTTTAACAAAACCGTGCCTGTGGCTTGGCAGTAGCGACGTCGCAGCAGAGTTCAGCCCTCATCTCGACTGTTACTCTGCTGCTCATCCTGGTTCCCATGAGTCAGGAGTCAGGCTTGTGCCCTGAGGCTGAGGAGGGGAACGCAGCTTGCTGACCACTGAAATGTCCAGGTCCATAATTACACTGATAACGCTACCCCTTTTTTTCCTGGGCACCATAATTAAGACAGCAATCCAGCCCGACTGATAAGTCTGCTCTTTAAAAAGGTGGCGATACAGTGGCCGCTGTGGAGCCGAGCGACAGGAAGCATAGTGTCCCTCTGGGGGGAGCACCGCGCTGATTAGCCCCGAGAAACGGACCGACTGTAAAAATAAATGCGGTGGTTAAGTAAACCTCAGTCTGTGATTAAAGAGGCTATTCTTAAAAGTGTGCTAATCCTCTCCATGAGAAGCAGGGAAGGATTCCTCAGCAGGATCCCAAATCATTTACAGTTATTACACAGCCAAATTACTGGGGAATGTGAACTTACAGCACTGCTGATGCACATAAAGATTTCAAGCCCTGAGATTAAAACAGACCTCTTTTGAGAATCTGTATGGTTGTGGCTGTGCAGTTAATGATTTTCAAGCCAATTTTGTACAGGTGCACTATTATTACTCTACTGGCAACAATGAAAGCTGAGGGCGCCATCAGAAACTCATCTGCTAAAAGAAAATCCCACGGAGATTCTTTATCTGTGACCCGGCTGACTTAATGTTGGTGACAAAGAGACTGCTACCAATGTTGCTATGTACTGCTGTTGATTAATACTACAGCAGCCCAATGGTGGGAAACTACTCACTGACTACAACAGCAGTAGAGCTTGCTTGGAGGGTTTGTTGGCAGAGCACATATAAAACAAGTTAAACCCAGAGCTTTAAATATAGCCACACCTGTACAGACTAAAGCAATTGAACCTCCCTGTTCTGCCAGTGGCCACACAAGCACTTACAAGAAACCCGATGATGTCAAGAGCTTGGGAAAAACAACAAAGCTGCGGCACAAAATGAACAAACCCGATCGTCTCTGTGCTTGATTTGCAGCCAAATCAGACAACTAAGAAAGCAACCAGCGCCTGAACTGTGGGAAGAGTCGGGCAGCGCAGGGCCTCCTCCAGGATGAGGAGGAGATACAAGTGTTACTGCACACAATGCTCGAGCTCTGATATCCATCTGCGCCTGGCTTTTCCTCTGGCTGTGTGCATAAACAGCATTAGGAAGCCATTAGCTACACAAACAATACACTTTAAGGCTCATCCGAATGTTACACATGATTTGACTGATAACGCTTGCCTCATTAGAGGGAAACACATAGGCTACACTTCCAACATGGAGTCTTTGGCGGTGGGGCCTCTCCTGTTTCTCAGACTGGCAGCTCTGGTCCAAAGCTCCATAAGAGATTTTACAGCTCAGCCTGGGTCTCTGCTAAAGCCCGGGTACTGATAGTCTCTTGGCCAGAACAACAGGCACGTACAGGGAAAGATCCATGCCATGACAGAACCGGTGCCTGGACTCAATCCCTACATATCTGACTGATCCGCACCACATGCTTCTGGCACCAGCCTCTGTAAGAAGCAGAGGCACTCGAACAAACCATGTTTGACATTTTACATGTAAAAGTGCAGTAAAACCATCAATAACAGACTAATAAATCACAGAACTTACTTGCATCCTCCTGGCTCCTTACAAAATCCATGTTCAGTGCTGCAGCCTTGTCTACATATCGCTAGAAGAGGAAAAGGAAGAAGAAGAATCACTGCCTGGTAACTGATTCAAACTTAGCTCCATTTTTTTGCACATTTTAATTATAGCCGTAAACTAATTACTACCCTCTATGACATTTCAGTCTGCAAGAATAAACACTGCTGTCTACAAACAATCAAATTTGCCCTGCTGTACAACACAGTAAAATATTTAATAGGGAACTGACGGCTGCCCAGGCTGATTTCCTCTGGGTGAAAGTTTATTCCTGGTCATACAGGCAATGAAAAGCTTTATTTGAGAGGAAAGGAAGGGGTAAAATGCTCTGAACATGCAGAAACAAAGTCCTCCATTCAGTGTGAACCACGCAACAGACAGCGGATCAGCATGAATCACAGATTACAGTCTGGCTGCTAGCTTTAGAGGACTCATTCATAGTCATAAATACTAATCCGACTGTCTCGGGCTGCTGTCTTGATCACCATTTCCATTTAGAAGTGATGTCATACATCGCTGCATGTCTGTAGAGCTCACCTGTGTTGCAGTCAGGTCCAGACCAGCCTTCCAGACAGGTCTTGTTTCCATTGTAGTCACACGTGTAATGCCCAAAGAACTCGTCTCTGGGCCGACAGAACTTGTTGCAGCCGAAGCCGTAGTAGTGCTCGTCGCAGCTGACCCGGATCTGGTACTCGAACTGAGCCACCGGGCCGTTGTGTGTCAGCTTCTGCCAATGCGGGCTGGGGTTGATCATGCCGGAATGAGAGGCTTTCTCAATCAGCTTCCCATCTGCGCCTGTAATGTCATCACAGACCACAAAATTCTTGTAAAAAATTTAATTCAGTGTTCATCAAATGCTTAAGCCAGGGAGAGATGAGCGGAATGCAGCATCCTACATTACGTACTTTGGGGTTGCAACGTTCTTCGTGATCATACAGTGGGAACCCAAAAATGCCCCAAAAATTTAGACACAAATTGCAGAAGATCTCTCAGATAGCAGATTACATGTAATTAAAGCAACTATGTGTGCTGGAGAGGAAGAAAAGTACAAGGAGGAAATGTAGAAAAAAGGAAAAGGCTGCCTGTAATGAGCACTCCTAACTGCTTTTTTTCTCACGCTCCCTCTTCCAACTCTCCCTTCTTGGTTTTTGATTCTCAGGTTTACAGCTTGAGGATATTACTGGTCTCAGATGCTGCCCTCTGCATCTGCTCAGGCGAGGACAGAACCCGCAGCCGCCATAAATTACAGCACGAGGAGGACATCGATGCCACAGTCACTGCTGGGAAGCCTGCCAGTGTGCCATCAGCACTTTTCTCCAGCCTCTCACATACATCCTTGTATTAACAGCAGTCCAAAAAAAGACCTTGAGTACACTTGTTTTCACACAGTTACACATATCTATCTTTACTTCAGATGGTGGAGCCTATGTTGTGTATGCCTTTAATTCACACAAACCTAGACCCAGAAACAGACTTATTTTCTGATGTCAAACACGAAGAGGTCATGGCTCTGTCAAATGGGCAGGACTTGAGAGCCGAGGGCTGTGAGGACACAAAGCAAACACACTCAAAGTGAGCAAACATCCTCAGCGCCATCTCTAGACGCTATACTGAACACATACGTTAACACCACTCACACACTCGCACACAAAGTACTCGCTACTTGATATCTAAATCTTCCACCTGGGAGAGAATGAAAAATATGTCACAGCTGTTATTTACTGCGCTCACATGAGCAGAGGTGGTTGACCGCTAGGTGAATCGCTCCTCTGTGTAGTATGATGCAATGCAATGCTGTGGGGGTGGGGGGGTGGCCCACTGTCATTTATTTACTGTGCTGTGGGATGTGTATAGGGGGAGTCAGAGGGGTAGGTGCTCTGAAATCACAGTGCCTGGTAACATTTCGCAGTGGTCTGGAGTCCAGAGCTCAGCCGTGTGGCATTCCTCTACCGACTGCTGGCCTGCAGTGTCAGGAGTAGCACGTCCTCGCTACCTGCTGCCTGGCTCGAAGATAAACATAAATCACGCAAGCTTTATAAAACTTGGAAAGCTCAAGCTCAGGCACCAGAGTAATCTTGTATGGAGAAAATCGAAACTTTTGAGCTACTTTTCTCTGACTGAAGAGTGATAGAAAATGCACATTTTTCTCACTATAAAATTAAAATCAAGCTTTTAATTTAGATTAAAAGCCAGTTGGCATATAATTTTCAGTCCAGACAGCTACAACATATGAAACTATTAGAACTGTGAGCTAGCCTGGTGGAGCTCACAGGGGCTTAACCAGCATTGACTGTGTACATTCAGGGGGCTTTTCACACCAATGCCCTAATAGCTCTCTGGGGAGCGGCAAATACAGCAGAAAAGACCGAAACCTTGTTGACCTCGAATAGACCTGCATAAAAAAGCAAGGCCCTCCTCCCCTCAGCTGGAATCGCCACGCTGTCGCCAATACAACCGCCGACCAGCAGGAATCCCAGCATAGTTAACGGCTGAAACCAAACCTGGCAACCAGAATTTAGATTCAGCACGTTACCGTTGTGATCTTCCCACTTTCATGGGAAGAACAGTGAACGCCTTCAAGGAGTACGCTAAAAACTCTTCTGCTGCACATGCTCAGTCTGCAGCCTACCTGTGTGAGACTGACCTACAGGACACCGTAGCTGTGACTGCGGGCTGGTCGCAGAGGCCGGATGAACTCTGTGTTTCACGCCTCAGTGACAGTGAGACACTGTGACCCCAACCCTGGCTGGCAGCACCTGCGATCAGTCATCAGCCAAATGAAAACATTTTCATAGGGGTGCAGCCCGGCTCCCTCTGTACTCCTCCCCTCCTCAACCTCGCCACACTTCCTCCTCTCTGTCTGCACCCCCTCCCCTGGCTTCTTCCTTCTCTTCTTCTTCCACCCCGCTTCCCTGTCCTGCTCTCCCGCCTTACAGGCACCTGTCAACACACTTTTCTTAGTGCAGACACGCACGCACACCCAGTGGACCATGTGGAAGAGGGCAGGGGGTTCAGGGAGAATAAACTTCCTTTTCTGACCTTCAGCACGACTCCTCCCAGACGTTGCCCTGAGGGAGGGGGGGAAGGGGAGGAGAAGGGGGGGGGGGGGGGGGGACAGAAAAGACAGGGGAAGGCAAGATGGAGATGCCAGACAAGGACAAGCACTCACCACTGGTTTCATTGTTGAAGTCCAAGGCTTCCACTATCAAAGTGTAGGACCTCTGAGGAAGACAAGACAGAGATAAAAGTAGCGTTAGCCAAGAACAGCATCATCAAGTATTCACAGCTGTAAACAATAACATTCAATGACGGATGTGATAAATGCTACCTAAAAAATGTGCGGGAGACTCTAAAACTGTCGACTGCCTTTTGTTTATTCATTACCATGCAAACTAACTAGTACCATGTTCCCCTTTCACAAAGACTTGAAAATATTTTCTTTTCTAAATATATCGTTTTCCAGACTTTCAGTCTAAAAAACTAAAAAATCCTCTCTGGTTTCCCACAACCATCACCGGCCTTGCCAATGAAGTTTCATCTCCCTCTCATTGAGTTAGCTCCCAATGAGCACAAGAGCTGCCCACTGTTAGCTTACAACAATGGCCCTGTTGGTCTGATTAAGAGAGGATAAGCTTGCAATGGTGCAGAGGTCTCACGATTAAGATGACGGACACATGGGCAGTGGTCTGGTTTAGCTGGACACCCACCCAGCAGGAGGGTGTCTGATGCACCATAAAAAAAACAGCCAGATATAGCAGGGCTGCACAGGACAGACTCATGGGTAGGGACTTCAATAAGTCGAAGACACGGACGGTGCATTCTTCAGTGCTTGAATATGTCTTCACATCTCAGCCCCGCTCTCTTTCAAAACTGTTTTCCACGTTTATAAAATGTGGCAAGAGAAGTCAGTTGTTGATTTCCAATGTTCTGAGGAAGAGCAGCCAGCAAGAGTGGGTGAGGTTGTTTTGCAGGGTATGAGGGATGTTCAGTGTTATGCTAATGTTTCAACCTCTGTTGCTTTGTACTAAGACCTGTGAACAATCCAACTGAAGTGCTTATTAAGGACATGCTTCTTAGGAAAAGTCAACAGGGGCAGTAAAATCAAGAGACACAAAAACAATAAGTGTATGTGACAGAGAGAGAGAGACTGAGTGAGTGCTACACTCTCGAGGGCCTGTCTTGATTTCAGCACTCCCAAAAACGCTTTGTCCGATTTGGGGTCTGTAGCGCTCACACCAATATCAGCTTACACATTCATGCTGCCCTGTGCCACAGCCACGAGGGAGACAAACAATGTGTCTGCCAGCATGCACGACAGACTCAGAGAGAAAGTATGCAATTGTGAGAAAAGTGTAATCCACTTGCAGTGCTCGAGCATCCACTAGAAACACCTACTTGTTAAATTCACACACATGCCCCCCCCACCCCCCCACCAGCAGTGCGGCTCGGAGGCATTTCAGAAATTCTGCATGGCCACTGTGGCCCTTTTTTTGCTGTGATGACTTCATGGTAAACAAACCTGCTTGAAAGGAAACCCCCTGTTCGCTCTCAACAGAAAGAAAAAGGGGAATGAGTCACTCTCCTGAAGCTCTTTTTCATGGCTTCACCTTGTTTTGTCAGGCATTCTACTTTACATCTTTCCAGGAGACATGTGTCTCATCCTGTGCCAATATTTCACTGCAATCAGGGCAGCTATTATCTGAAATGCAGGGCTCATCAGCAACACGGGCTTTACGGTACATTCTGACTCACAATTGGCTGCAATCACTTGACACAGAACTTGAGTGAGTCAGTGGTAATGTGATACCTGGTCACCAACAACTACAGCTAGTTATTTCAACACTCTTTGAACAAGACTCCTCTCACTTTTCTTCCAGCATTAGGCAGTTTCATACTTTTGCATTAATGTTCACCTTTTTTAAATTTTTCCATAATATCCAACATCTTTCCAGTGTCTTCAGTCCCAACTGCACGTCCACCTGCGCTGTTGACTTATTTCATGGGTTGCAGCAAATCTACTTGAGAGTGCCACCCAAAACACATCCCACATATAGTATGACACAGTGCCATAAACGTGGTGAGCTCATTCTAAATCCGTGAAACTCAAATGCATCACTTCACACGTATGATGAACAAGTAGGTTGACCCGCCTCTCCCAAAATTTAATATTAATCATCATTGCAACAGTAAATTGACGTCATTGTGACTAATGTGGGAAGCCACAAATTAGGGAACTTGACCTTTCTGGCATTGGAATTTGTGTTTTTTTCCTACAGTAGTTCACCCTTTAGTGACCTCTCCAACAATTGGAGCATTTTTAAGGTTATCATTAATTAACAGGTGGTTACGAAAGGAGGAACGAAGGATTCCTGCAAATACACAGCAAACCTTCACGCTGTGTCCACGGTGGTTGATGGGAAAAAAATAATCATGAAATCACTTTGTGGCCTGTTGTTTAACAGGTTATTGGCTGATTCTTTAATGGCAGATAAACAAGAACACGACAACACACCCATATCTTGCACGATGTAGACTTGCCTCAACATGGAAGCTATTGGAGCACCGTGTTCATCTTCACCACACAATGATCATGATAAACCTGACAAAAGCTCACAGTATTGAAACCTTAAACGTAATGGGTAAGAACAGATACAAGTGTTTACTATTTGCCTCCTTGTCTGAAAGTCTCACTGAGCTCACATCTAGTAAACCAGAGCTGCAGGGCCACAACAATGTCATACTGGCTTGATCTAACGACTAGCCTCGCCATTATTGGCATTGTTTAGTTTCAGACCGAATAACTGCTTCCAGAAAGTGAGATACTGCCTGACTCCTCATTCACTAACACTCCATAACTCCCTGGCGGTTATCAGCTTGGAACCGTCTGCAACTGCCAGGTTCACTTTTCCCAGGCTCCCAGCTGACTCACAACTTCGCTTTGAACTGCAGAGCGTGCGCACAACACACACACACACGCAGAAACACACACAGACACACACGGCCAAGTGCAATAAGTGTGGCCATATGTCTTCTTATCTTTCCCGGCCAAGCAGACACTGTCCAACAGACAAGCAACATGAGCGATAAAGATCATTCCAGTTCGAATCACAAGAACTTGCCAAAGAACACTACTGAATCCTCTCAGTAGGGGAATTTTCCACACATACACACGCGCGCTCGCACGCGCGCACGCACACACACACACACGCACACACACACACACACACCTTATTCTGACCTTTTCTGAAAATGGGGCCACCTGATGCACCATTACAAGGAAATCTAACGATATAAAAAATAAAAGCTTGTCTCATGGAAAGCAGACAAAAGGCAAAGGTCTAAATAAACACAAGGGCTGATATATTAGGCTGGTTCAGGCCTACACTCAGCGCAGAGGAAATGTCAACAGTCCAGTCAAAGGGATGTTGACCTTCTGTATCAGTTATCCTGAGTCAATCGCTTCAATGGTATCAAGCCGAGATCTAACCAATGATTGGTACTGCAAAAGTAACACACCCTGTTTTTGCCATGAATCCCAACAACAGGCATGAAAAGACAACTCTCATTATCACCTTCAACTCTTCAACCTGGAAAGAAGAACTGGATTGTTTGCCAAGAGATTTCATTACAACAAGAGCTGGAGAAAAGGTGTTGAACAATCAGCAGCTTATTCAAAATACAATAAAAGGTATGTCAGCTCAGGAATATGACAGAGCCTCGCCCTGATGAAAGAATTTCACAGTTTGCCAGCTCAAGAAGTGACACAGCAAAGAGATTATGGATCGCTCACAAGGAAAACAAGATTGAAACACGAATCCAGGGCCAGGAACTAAAGTCACATCAAGCACTTAACCAAACAAGCAGCCTGTCTTTTGCAAGGGGTCACCAACCATTAAGGGAAACAAAAACAACCCACAGGTGATACAAATCTACTGTACTTTATGACATGTCGTCCTTCCATACGGTTTGAAACAAATCTGATAAGCTGCAAAACCATTATGCAACATCTCACTGACACAACACTGCAAGCACGCTGAAAAGGTCCTCGTTAAAGTAGAGGACAGGGTGAGGTAGAAGGAGGGAGGGGAAAAAAGGGAAAGAACGCATTTCTCTTCCCTCTTTCACTTGAGTAATTTGCACTTAACTGCCACATCAGAGCAGACTATATAAAACAAACATGTCATTACTCCCACAGCTGCCGTCAGCGTTTGCCCTCGAGGCCGAGCCTATTGTCCCGCTTCTCACCTGATCCCGCTTCTCAGACAGCTTTGACTTGTCAACACATCAATCACAGCTAAGCCAACGTGTTCCCATTCCGAGAGGAAAATCATGCAATCAAATATCTGCATAACTAAAGCTGAATTTGGCTGCCCGATCAACGAAATTAATAGGGACAGAACCCTGTTGACAAGTGAGCAGATAAGTGCTTCTAAAAGCTCGATCTAACCTCTAAAAGACTAACCCAGACCAATAAACAAACAGTCCTCTCTTTCCTTGTGTGTACCATGGGTAAATATGCTGAGGTGGCCACAGAGGCAAGGTCACACTTTGCCGGAGAGCCAACTTCATCACTGCTGAGTCTACTACAACTGCTTCCTGTTGCTTGCCCTGTGCTGGCATTACAGCTGCACTGCCTCTATTATGCTCTGTAATCCTCACTGTAGTCACTGAGGGCACACCATTGTCCCTGCTTGATACACTGTGAGGGCCCTCACTTATCTGTGGGATAAAAGCACAACGCAGACATTGGCAAATCCATAAAAACAGCGATGCGTTAGCGTTAAAGGAGCTCCAACTGACGGCATTCAGCTGGAGGCCTGGCTCTTGCCCTACCTGATCTGAGTACATGTGTGTAGCCTCATTAAGTGCAGCAGTTACTGTGGGTGGCAAGGTTAAAGCGATGAAATGCCTGGGGTCCAACCGAGCGTGACTTAAACAAAGCCCTTGGCCTGGACAAGAGGCCAACTTCATGCAGCTCACAAGAGAGGATGAAGGGGTGGGGGCTTCATGAACTCGGAGTACCCAGCAACCCAATTGCACCACACTGCCATCTGTCCACAACAGCCAATCAACTGATGAAAAGGACAAAGAGTGATATCATACCTAACCTGACGATTGTTAATGTGCACTGAAGTAAAGCGCTTGAAGTGAAGGACGAGAGAATCTAACGAGTTGCTCCTGTTCGTTCACACAAGCCTCCAAACTCCTGTTTTCTGCAATAAAGTGGATTTTAAAATCATTTATCCACAGGTGAGATCGCTTAAAATGGAAAAGCATTCTCATTCTCAAGTTTTATTGGCAAATAACCCCCAAGTTTTTGTATTCCCAAAAACATCCTCCATTGGGTGAGTTTTGAGTTTGAAGTCAGAAAATAAAAAGGAATACAGCTAGCCCAGTTCTCAGACTTGAAATGGAACCAGGTTCCATTTCAATGTCAACAAGTGCTGTTTTCAAGCAGGAATGATTTCAAACCAGTAAGATGAAACTAATCTGGCTCTGAGTGTTCATGCCAACTTGGTGCTGCCATGGCGTGAAAATAAACAGAAACCTTTGTCTTTTGAAAAAGGTGTGAGGCGCCAGTGTCTAAGTGGAGAGCAAATAAAAAATACAGACCATATCAAATTGCACACTGCCCTGCTGAGAACATTGTTTTACTGGCGATCGGATCATAGGGAAAACACAAATCAAAATTATCTGCCCTGGCCCACAGGTACCACACATTAAAAAAAAAAAAAAAAAGGACGCCATGCATGAGCTTCCAGTTCTTTCACTTATTCAGGCTGTTGGAAGCCATCGCTGCACACAATGCTTGAAATTACAACAAGAACTTCCATCGGGATTGAGGTAAAAATAGCCTTGATGTAATTGGACACACACATACCAGCGGACTGTGCCTTTCACCCATCAGGCACAGTGGAGGAGTTTGCGGGCCAAGCTGTGGGGCCAGTCAGTCTGTGTGCACAGTCCTGCTTTTTTCAACTACATCGAAACGCGCTCCAGCATGGCAAATCATATCTCTCACAGGGCTACAACACTCCCACAGGCCTGTCAGCCCCATTTATTTACTCTGCGAAGAAGAGCTGACACTTGAGGAAACCAGAAAGTGGGGTTTTTCGCTCTGAAGTTACTGTAACTGTGCAACATGAGCAGCTGCCAGGGGGGCAGGGGGGGGCGGGGGGTCTGGGAGACGGCAGCTCACCCAACTTTTCATCTCCACTTTTTTTTTTTATGTGTCGAATAAAGCCAGACATGGGAAAAAAAATTTACAGGAGGAACAATTCAAGAATGCATCGTAAAAACGTCTCTCCCAACCAGTTTGTAGTCTGTAAAAGTTTTAAAAGAGGAATAAACTAAAATGGATTTTTCTCTTGAAATGGTGATTTTAAAAAGTATTTTTGTCTAGAGGTTTTTTAACTGTGGGTCATAATTTACCCACTTTTTTTTCTCCAGATTTCCCACAGAGGTTTGCTGATCTCATGCACAGCAGCTTTAAAAGGTTATTTAGACTGATCGGACAGGTCTGAGCCTGAAGGAGAAAAATACCTGCACCTGGTTAATTGGTGCAGATAATAAGGAGACCAGGGGGTCCTTCTTTAAGAGGATAATTCGCAGAGAGAGAAACAGAAACTCGTGCTTTGTTTGTTGTGCTTTCAAACCACTTTTTCAGAGGAGTGAGAATGACCGACTGACAGTAATTGCGCAGAATTGCCCTGCAGACATTTTTTTTTTCTTTTATTTATTTGGAGAGGCGCGTCGGAAAACACACTTTTCTTTTCTTTCTTTGATTTTGTTTTGTTTTAAAGTATCCAACTCACCGGCCAGGCAAAACTGAAGGGCAAAACTATCCGGGATTTGTCATTCCTGACTGAGCTCCTGAAAGAAAAGGTATTCCCTCCGAGGACAGGCGTAGATCCCATTCCGAAGCTGCAGGGCCCTGCAGCAGAAACCCTCGACTGGTATTCCTTCAGGCAAACTTTAAAAAACGTGTCGCACTCGTCCCGCGTGCATTTTCTATCCGCCGTGGTCCGCGAGCCATCACAACACATGCCGCTGAACAGCTCTCCGTTCACATTGTGCATCGATAAGATTTGCAACTCGAATTGTCCGGATCCCTCTGACACCTGTTGAGAGGACAGAAGAAGTGAGTGCAATGGGAAAACAACACAAAACAAACTTTGACCTCAAAAAGGTGTCTGACTGAAACGCAATTTAGCAAGGTTATATGTTAAATGTTAGCATAGCCGCGCGCACACACACACAAACAGCTGAACTGATTGACCCCCTGTTTTTTTCTTTCTTTCGTCTCCCCCCCGAAGTCACCCACATACCTTGACGAGAAAGCAGAGCAAAAAGGCAGCAACGACTGAGCCCCGTCTCAGAATCATGCCTCCGGACTGCTGTTGCCTCTCGTTTAGTACTGGTCGTCTGGCCGACACACGGCACCAGAGCTCTCCTCTGGTTTAAACATGCACGAGTGGGAAACACCACTTTGATGAGCGGAGCACGACTTCCACATTCATAGAAGAACCTCTTCCTTGTAGAGTCCCCCCTCAGCCTCTTTTTCTCCGAGCTCTTCTCCTTCCTGGGTTTTAGTTTTTGTTTGTTTGTTGTTGTTTTTTTTTGCTCCTCCACTTTTGTTGCGTTAGTTAGAAGAGGAAAAGTTTTCTCACAGTTGCCATGCGGCAGCCGAGCCCACTGCTGACTGACTGACTGACTGCTGGCCCGAGCTGGAGCTGGCTGCACAAGTTCAACAGAGAGGGAGTGTCTGCGGAGCCTCCATATTCATGAGCAGGGCACAGTGAGCCCGCCCACCTCTCTCACATTATGAGGATAATTATACGCTCAAGGCTCTTTGTGGCAGCGATGATGATGCGGTGGAAAATAAGGAGTGGGGAACCGTCTCTGACCTGCAGGGCATATTGATAATCATAGGTCACGATCGACCACCACGAAACCTAAACATAAAGGATCAATTTATACCTCCTTCTATCTCCTTTCATCCTGTGTTAGCGCCATACAGCACTCACCACAGATTATGCTGTTATTATTTTTTTATTAGTATTATTTATTTTTACCTCATTCAGAATTATGTAAGCCATAAAAGGTGGGTTTTAATACTCTCGCCTACATTTGTGCCATTAAGCAGCGCACTAAATCATGTGGGTTGCAAAACCAGTATCAAGGCCTGTAGCTGTTAAATGTTAAACGTACAGTATGTCAGACATGTTTCCTTCATGTGCTGCAAGCCTTGGATGAAGAGCATTGAATTCCACAGTAGAAAAATACCATGTTTGCACATTTTTCCACCATTCAGAAATGCTTTAAAGGTGCACTTTTTTAGGCCTTAACAAACTGAATATAATCCAGTGAAATAATTAATATTATTACCACAAGAATATTGTAAATATTACAATTCTAGGTTTTAATGACTTTTCCCAATCTGCACAGTGACCCATTAATATTTGGCATTTAGGTCGAGTGTTGAATGTAAATGCTACACAACATTATCAGGAGTGCACACAACAGTGCCCCAGAGTGGCAGACTGGCAGGTTTTATGCCTGCCTGAGCTATGTCACATACTTGAAATGACTGTAGTTTATGGCCAAACAAAATGCCAGCATGCATATGAGCCTGGATGAGACCAGATCTGACCGGCATAAACACACAAAATCACAGTGACAGACAGCTGAAAGATATGACTTCCACACTACCCCACTTCGTTGAAGCGCAAATGAAGCCTGGTGTACCTCTGCAAGAAGGTAATCTGTGAACTGGATCAGTGATTACACACACACACACACACACACACACACACACACACACACACACACACACACACACACACACACATTCATATAAGAGGATGGGAACCTCCTCTGCCCCTGTGGTTAGTGATTTGTGAGGGCCAATTACACAGGTCACTCAATGGGTCACAATCAAGGAACCGCAGTTGGAAAGTGCGGCATTGCATAGAGAGAGTCCGTATCAATCAGTAACTGTGTATTGTTTCACCATCACACTTTATAGCCCTTTATGAGGGTGTCACACGTCTCTGCTGTATGTGTTTGCACCTGATAAGGACACAGCTCTGGTATTTTCTTTGGTATTTTTGTGAGAAACTGTATGAGCAACCAAGGTCGAGTTCATTGTTTTCACTGAAGCAGCAAAACAAAACAGCTTTATCTTATCTTCAGTATAGATGCAAAGATGTGCACGGTGGCTCCTGCAAATATCCTCCAGCATTTCTCTTTAAATACCTTGTTTGTTTGTAGTAGTTGTTGTAGTAGTAGGTGCACTTGCATGCAAAGCTGGGACTCTCTAAGTGTCATTTCCTCCATCTTAAATCACTGCTGTCAATATTCAGATGTCACGCTTCCTGTGGTTGAACTTCAAGATGAAAAGTACGGCTTCCTGCCAGCCCGCCGCTGAACTGATAGACATCTCAGGTTACATGCCTCACTGAAATGCTCTCTCAGGGTAATTAGGGTTAATTAGAGACGTTTTTAACCTGAGGGAGATTTTCTTTTCATTTTTTTTTTTGCCTCATGGCATGAGAGCCAAAATTGACTCAAGACACTGTGGCTAGTTTGAGGAGGGGTCCCTTCTGCCATGCCCCCATGACCTGCCCAGAGGTGATGCTTATGTTGGGGACGAGTGGTGGTGGTGGTACTCAAGTCAATGGAAAAAAAAAAAAAAGACTACGGACACAAATCCTGTTGAATTCATCTATTCATCTTGTTGTGCTTTTTCCCCCATAAAATGTGTATATAGAAAATGAACATGTTTACTCAAAATCTAAAAAGAAATGTAAAAATCAACTTCAACAAGTGTTATCTTCAAAACTGATGTCCTATGTCTATATTTCTGAAAAAAACAAAAACAAAAAACAACTACACATTGCAGAAAGGAAAAGGTTAAGAAGGATGCCTCCTCGCTTCTCTTCCACTTGACTGCCAGTCTGCCCGTCTATCATACAGCTAATAGGTATCCAAGCAGCGTGTTCACTGTTCCTTATAAGCGTGGTCTGTAGTCGTCATGGAGCACAGACAGGGTTTCTCCTCTGAGGCCATGGTGCTAATCTCCTGCAGCCTTAATGTGATTATGGTAATGATCACACAAATGACCCCTGGGCTTTGGGGGATCCGTGGTTCACACATCCTAACAGCACAGCGGCTGCACAGGCACTGTGACTCCACTGGCCCGCATACGAGACCACCAGACTGAACCAGTCCCGGTGGCCTAGCTGCCCCTGTTCTTCTGTCCTCGCCGGGCTCGGAAGAGTAGAGTGAATGACCGAATAAATTCCAGCCAGCAACAAAAGAGCTGAACGGCCATGAGAGAGATGGATATCTTTTGTTGTCTGACACTCAATGCCGTATTCCAATCCAATTACCTCAGCCTTTTGCAACCCCTCCTATCGCAGTGCATGGCATTGAAGCCTGCCTGAATTCAGACTCAGACCCCGAACAAGAATGTGGTGGATTAGGTGCCTAGTGAGCATTCCCTCCCCCCCTATCTTTCTAAAATCAGTGGTGCACTCTCCTCTAAAAAGATTTAAAACTACCAGCCCTCTGTTTAAAATTTCATCCCATTTACTTTAACGTCATTATTGTCTGGTGAGAGCTGTGATCCGTCAGCTGGGGCTGCTTGTGTGTTATCATATGTGTTTCCGCGCTCAGTTGGTTGAAAGCGAAGATCAAATACATTTGTTTATCACTGTGCAGAAGACACTAGCTGTGTGTTTTCACAGTTGTCTGTTGAACGGGGAAGTTTATCTGTGTTTACCATTAATCTGAGTTAATCACGTGGATGCACAAGATATTTTTGTGACATCACGAGTAGTTCTGATGCAAATTATGCACCAATATGCAACTTACTCAAGTTATATGTGGAGACCTGAAACCTTAAGCACTCACACACTAAGAATGGTCCATTGATGCACTTTGACGACGGTTTTCAAGTTGACAACTTGAGTCCTGCAGTTAAACTCTTGGAAATGAAAATGATCTTCATATTCATAGATTCTGGATTTTTTGGATAGTGGTGATTTGAAATGTTTTTTAAAAAGGTAATTAAACTTACTAAAATATTACCGAGAGCCGAATAGTTGTATAACTCATAAAACAAATCAAGTCAAAATCAATCAAGTGTTTTTATCACTTCTTACTCTATGACTTACCTAGATACCAGTATCAGGCCATTCATTGGGTAAAAAACATCCTTTTAAAGGTTATCTTTGGTATTTCAGAGTTAGTAATTTCCCAGAAACATTATGAAAAAATGTCAATGACTCAAGCTGCACTAAATATATATCCAATAAGCGCTCTCTTACTTTTTATGACCCTGCCATAGATGTTTAAAGATAAGAATGCCGTCTGTGCAAAGACTTTCTGCCTCCACACAAAATTATAAATGAATTCACTGATTTCACTTTGTTAAGTGATTTGGGTGAAACTGGATCATATTTTATGGTGAAAATATTTGCGTTGTCCTCCAGCTGCTTTGCCTCAGCTCCACACATAGTTGTACTTGTTGATAAAGTAACTGCTCTCTAGCAGACTCCCACTGAACGCTTACAGACGGTGGCCCTGTGCTGCCTCCGAGGACGATGGAGGCCAGCTGCAGCACCGAGGTGACTTCTGGAGTTTCTTGATGGACAGATACCAGCAGGATATAGCTTCTGTTAGCCAGTTAGCTCAGATAGCCGTGCAGCTAGCTAATTTTGCAGCAATCAACTTCTGTGACAAGTCCTTCCATATCTACACATTCGCACAAGACACATGTAAGAATCATGGAACCTTATGCTTAGTGATCCGCTGCCTTTACAGTCAAGCACCACCTTACTACCTTACCTTAGCTCCACCATGACCAGCTCCAGTAGTGCATGGAAAAACACATGGACAGAATAAACCGTTTTACTTTAAATACATAACTTTTATTTGTAAGGGAGTATTTCTTTTTGTATTGGAGTAGCATGAGTAAGTACACAATAAGTACACAAGGCAAACCAAATATTTCGGTCTAGTTGTTTTTAGACATTTTAATACAGGAATGTTATATGTTTTATCTTAAAGGGTCTGAGTGCCTCCTCCATCGCTGCTGTATGAAGATATACAGGCTATTTTGTGATCTAGTAAAGCTGTTTCAAGTGAAAACTCCACCCTTGTCACATGTGCCACTCTCTGTAACCAATGTGAATGACGAAATATAAACACAGTCACTTCAAGTTTAGAACAAATGCACAACATGGCCTAGTAAGGTCTGACTTAACTAAAGCTCAATTCTGTGATGACCTATGTATAGCCACAGTATGTAGATACGTGGTGTGAAAGAAAGAGATGTGCAAGTATAAAGTAAATTAGTGAAATTCAACGGTAAAGCCAGTGTTTGTGCACATGAGTGAAAAATGTGCGAGGTGAAGAAGGACATCTGAGGAGGAGATAAGTGGAAAGGGAGGATATCTGTGTACTTCAGCGTTCGTCCCATTTAAAAGTACCACAATGTTTACATTGTGTGTTTATGGGAGCTGCTTTTACAGAACGTGTTACAGATGGTATCAGCAATCGGCGCTCGGATAAATATTATTTTCCGCTGTTAAAGGTGGCCCGCTTTGTTAGCTTCAGCGTTTACTCGACAGGCCGTTCTGTGAGGTGATGGCGTTCTGATGTCTGACTGCGCATGTGGTGAGTACCTTGGTGCGGTTTGTGCACAGGGAGTCCAGCTGCTATGTGGAGGTTAAGTAAAAATTGGATTATAGAGGGTTAGGTTGAGAGCATGGGTTTTGATTTTCATTGGTTCAAACTGTGCCTAATTGCTGTGGTGATGCTGTGGGTGACTCATTTATGTCATGTTTATTCTAGTTGTCTTGCTTTCATTTTTTTTTCCTCCTAAAGTGGTGCTCTGCATGTCAAAGACATCGGGGAGGTACAGGGGTGTTACAACTGGATCAGAACACATGTGTCAGGTAAAGAACCTGTGACTGTCCTGAAGTCTGTGTGTGTCCTCACACATCCTTAATAGTGTTAAGGTGTTTGATCCTCTGAGGGGAGGGGAGGCCAGAGGTCAGGGACGCAAATCAGATTATCTCTGCTTAGGCTAGTATACTACTACTCACCAGTGTAGCATTTCCACCTGGTTAACAAAACCACGGCTCATACTGCTGAGCTGACCCTTGTGATCATGTGATTGAGTGATTTGTGTGTGTGTGTGTGTATGTGTGTGTGCACGCAATATGTCATAGCACAGTCGCTTCACAGTGTTTGATTAGATCTGTCCCTGCTGTGGAAAAGGCTGTCTGAGAATAAGCTGGACTGGAATGTTTACGGCTTAAATCATTAATCAATATGTGACAATGTCTCAGGTGGGAGGATGCAAGCTATTCAGGCAGGATGATTAGATCCTTTGCCCTGCATCACACCATCCAAGGTGGTCTCCCAAAACCCAGCAGGGCCTGTGTTTGTGTGCTGCCCCCGGGATCAGTGAGTCAGAACAGTGCTCTCTTCAAACAGGATATTGGCCCTCGCTTGAGGTGAGTGCGGCTAATTAACCTGAACTTCCTATCTGGAGGAGGTGACACTGATAAAACTCTTCCTCTCTTTTGTGTCTGTTTGTCGATAACATTACTCTTCGGATCACGAGGGTGGGTCGGCAGAAAGAGACAGGCAATTATTCATCTCGCTGCGAACAGAAAAGCGACCTGTAGCCTCGTTGAGAGGAACTTGATGTACATGAGCACAGTCAAAACGACATCCATTACCAGCTTCGAAGGAAAATATTGATGCTGGCAAAGTCTTGCCGTCCCTTGCACCATGACATAGCGGTTTTTCCATGACACATTTGATGATTGCTTCCAAATGGGCCTGTCAGTTTTAATATAGGCGACCCCGGCATTTCACTTTCCTCTAAAGTAAACAAAATCCACCGGCTGTGCCGCACACACACACACACGTACAGAATGTGTGATCACACACCAGGAATGAGTTTTGAGATAGAACAGGCATTCGCGAGCTGATATATGTTTTCACGTTCAATCCTCTCGCTCTTGAGTGAGCCTGAATTGATGTTGTTTTTGTAAGTCTGCAGATTGAAAGCCACAATGTTATTTCAGGACGCAACTCCACGATGTGACTTTGAAAAAGTAGAATGTGGGGTTAGGAACTATAAATATGACCAATCTGAAATTTAAGTTCAATAGAAGATGCCTGTCGGAGTGTTTCCCTCACAGTAATTCATTAAAATATCATTCAAAGCGTGCTCTGTTAATCTTATATGACAATAAACTCATTCCTTGTCATGTTTAGTGCAGGGCTTCGACCCAATGCCAACATTTAGAGAGTCAATATACTGACAAGGGAAGGACAATATTCAGTTTGTTTGTAGACGTGTGTCTGGGTGTGCTGCAGGAGAAGTGGAGCGGTCACAGAGAACATGGAGATATGTGGGAACAATGCACTTACAAGACACCTGGCAGAGCTGAATATTGGACGGGTCCACTTCACCGAAGCGTGTCAACTTCCAGTTAATGTTAAACTAATGAGCCTACTTCCATTCCCATTGTGAATGTCCAGCTAGTTTAATAGGTCTGACACACCATGTAAATCACCATGTACAAATGTAATGGTGGGACACAGTGGACTGTTGTTTTTTCTGTCTTAAGTTTCCTTTGTCCAAACTTTTCAATACTCAAAAAATACCCAACTGTCATAACTTTAAAGAAAAACTCAGCAGGCTTTCTTTTAAAACAACAACAACAAAAAAAAACTGTATAGACTAATGAAAAATTAAACCCCTACTCATTCATAATTTTTTTTTTCTTTGCACTGTTCGGGATGTTTCTGGAGAAAGAAAAAGAGTATTTCTTTAAACCTACAATAACAGATGTTTTTTTTTGGAAATTAAGAAAACAGGGAAAACGAGCTGCGAACATTTCACCTACAGTGTTGCCTATTCAAAGTAAATGCATATTAATCTGGAATTAGGTTTGGGGCTTTATCAACAGGCTGTCGATTTAAGTGAACAGACCTTACATCAATCACAGCAACGACATGTGTGACTTAGTGCAGAGTGACTCATGGTGGCCAAAAACGATCTGGCGTACCACGTTATCAGTACACAAAACTATGTTCTTGAAAACATTTTGGGGCAAATGATGACTGATTGTATCAAACCCACCCCATTTAAGATAAACGGTTTTGATTTGCTCGTCAAAAACCGGGATGGAGGGAAATCTGTCTGAATTGGAAGTGGAACACACACGTTTGCCACGTGAAATCAAATATGCACAATCATATGTATGTATGATTGTAAGCCTTTTTTCCCCATTAACTGAGAAGAAACATGCTATGAAAGCAGTGAGAGTAAACCAAAACTCAGAAAATGAGCAAACAATGTGCTGAAAGACACAAAGCTCTGTAGGGCTGAGGGGGACTTCAAAGGTGGCTGATAATCATTTATAACACCTTTCATGCAAGTAGTCACAAGATCTACTATTAGCATAAGAATATTGATTGTAACTGCTTTAAACACACTTTAAAGTAGTCATTTAATATATTCCTCAGTGTGTGTGTTTGTGTGTGTGTGTGTGTGTGTGTGTGTGTGTGTCAGCCAGAATCACTTATCAATTTAATGACTATAACATTAGTAATAATTCAATTTTAATATATGAACATTAAATACAAGCCAGTGAGGTAAAACTTCATGATAATTTATATTGTATACACAGACAGGAGTGAGCTATCAAACTGCTGAATTATGTGCAGGCTTGTCCAACATCTGACTGAGCTGACAGACTCAAACTTCATACGTCGTTAACATATCCTGTGTTCCAGACAAATCAGATATTTACGGACATTTTGTGAGGACAAAGAAAATGTCATGCTTCTGTTCCGTCTCTACAATAGGAGCCATGACACACGATCAATGGCAAACCTCAGTATGGTTAAATTTCACTATGGTTTAACAGGCATCAGGAGGTTTTATTGCCATCTCCTTTTTTTTCTTCTTGGCCATGACTCTCAAAATGCTGTGTGAAGTCGTCATAAAGCTGTCAGTAGGAGCAATATTTTCCACGCAGCATGAAGACAAATAGCATGTAGGAAAATGCATGCGTGGGTGTTGTACAGACAACATATTGTAATGTGTAATACTACAGCTTGGTTCACTGGGTTGCAGTCTGAAGGCTGTTTGTATTGTTGATGTAGAAGAAAATAACAAATAACTCTGTGGTTAGCTTATCTGGAGTATTAGATTCCTGCAATTTTCTGGCTACAGTTGCCTTCTTGTTCTTGTGAATGTTACTGGCTAGGCTGAGCCTCAATAGAATCAAAAGTTTGAGTTATTTTATTATGCATACTGCAAGTTCAATTCATGTGGTCAAAGAGTTAATATAACTCAGCTTTTAAGCTACTCATCAGCACTGTGATAACCGCCCATGACTATTTCCTTACCAGTTTTTCTTTAATTCTACATGTTTCCTGTAAATGTTGTTCATCTCTCATTTTTGTCTAGATAAAATATTACCGACTTCCTTATCCTCAAGAAATCCCCCCGTGTCTCTGCAGTTAAACATGCTGGCTACACAACTTTGTTTCCTACATCACGTGAAGAAAGGGAAATTCTGTGCACGACAGCACTGCGTCCAAGACTTGAGAAATGGGAATGTTCTGGCTCATAATTTCCATCTTCCTGCACCTCAGAGCATTCCAGTGGTTGAAGTGGAAACAAAATAGATGGGAAAAAGTTGCATTATCTGGCTGCTTATAGTGCGCACAGGTATCGTGCTCTTTGAATTTATGTTGCATTAAGCCCAGTGTGTGCGCTTGAACGTGAATCTGAAAAACGTTGCTGTTTGTTCATTTATAGCGCTGTCGAGCTCAACATCCGATCAGCTTTAAGTGTGAGAACGAGTCTTGCCTTTTGAACTGGGGTCAGAAAGACGATACCTCTACATGGTTGGCAGACTCGCAGCCCTTTGAAGACGTGTCAGTTTGCAACACACTGGCATCTCTGCCTGGTTCTGTCCTCTGTGGATAGTCCATGGTAAATGGTCCAAAACCCCAAAGTGTTCCAATTAGCAGCAATTGGAACCGAGAAAAAAATAATACAGAAGTAATGACAAGCAAAGAGAATAGTCAAAAGCAGAAATATGGCAGGGGTGCACACGGTAAGAGAACAACTCAAGCGTTTAAAGGAACAGGAACATCATCTACTAAGTTTTGCTTCACAGCATTTCAGTATTCTCCCAAATAGCCTCAGTAGCTCAGGAAAAAACAACCCAAAAAGACATGAAATGGCTCTGAATTGTATTGCTCTGTGTTGATTTGAAAAGATGTTCAAGTAAAAGCTAAAAGTAGCCCATCTCAAGTGGGTGCTCGAGCTCAACCGAGCGGCCAATCCTCTTTTCAAATCAATGTATGTTCTCCGGGCTTTCAGAGACTTGCTGACTACTCCGACAGGCTGTATGTATGTATTTTTTCTGTTGTTTTTACATCCTTATAATCTTGAGCTGCTTGGTAAAATGCTGAAACTCTGTTTTGCTTTAAGGCTCCAGAAATGTTATGTGGACTAGGAAACCTCACCTGACTTGTCATCGGCACCGGAGTGAGGAGATAATCCAGGAGGAGGAGATAGAAGAGCTAAAAGGAGGACTGTGGATCAGTGCGTGGAGGCGCTTCAGAAACCATTTATCAGACTAAATATACAGTAAGACTGTTGACAGGGCTTGGCTGCTTTGTTAACTTACAATGATGAGATATATTGCTCTTTTTAATATGTTGCACATGCTGTCATACACAGAATGTATTGTATACATAAATATGTTAGCGATGGTGAAGATGGCAGTGTAACCGGGCCTCGCTGCGTGCAGTCTGGGGCCGGCTATATGCTGGCAACAGCAGCAGACAGTGTTTTGACACGAGGCTGCCTGTCTGTCACTGGCTGAGTCGAGTCGTGCTGAAAGAGAGCGAACCGCTGGCACGTCTCACAGGATCTGTGAATCGAGCAGAAGGGGCCCAGTGTTTTCTTAATTCACTGACAGACGCAGCTAACTCTGTTTATGATGACGGCTAAACAAAAACAGTCTGGAAACCATGCACTCAAAATCTTGTTCTAATTATTTTCATTTTTGATTCTGTTTTTTTATTCTGTCCTATTAAGGATCCCTGGACGCATTTTAATGTGGTGTGCAAATCCTAGAATGTCTCATCTCCCTCACCGCATTATGCTTTATGTAAATCAAGGGAGAAAAAAGGGAGATCTTTTGTGTCAGCACATCTGACATTCCTTTGTGCTAAGTTAGAGGCTTGTCTTGTGAAATCATGCTTCACCGCTATTGTGAACATGTGGTTTGTGCACGTTCATTAAGAGGGGCTTGCGAGTGACATTGTGTTAGCTTCGAGGGTTGAAAGTGAGAGGTTGTGCTCATTAAGAGGCACTGAATGAGTCCCCCGTGTGGGTCCCAGTCTGTCAGGTCTTTAGCTATCATCCACAACAATAATGTCTGCTATGCAAAAAGTAAATTAATGATGGACAGCATGAACATTTAGTCATGGTTACCGGACGCTACGCCCAAGTTTCCCTGCCAACTCTTAAAAAAACGCTAAAAACTTCATATTAATTCTGGCTCAATTAATATGGAGTGCATTCACGTTAACCAGCAATCATTACGCTCCAGTGATCTAAAGGCCATTGTCACACAGGCACTTGAAGAAGTCTTTTGTGTAACAGAAGAATGGCAGAGTGACCCCCAGCGGTGCAGGGAGACGTTTTCTTCAGCCCCACCACCCGCTCCTCTCAGCAGCCCGGAGTAAAATTTCAGGGTCCAAGTGGCCCTGAGTGTTGGTGAGTGATAGGCGGAGAGGGGAGACCCTAAACCCAATAGCTTTGATGAGTGAAACAAAACACAGAGTCCCCCCAGACTACAGCCTGCAGGCCTGTGACTAAGCAGGCGGTCATGCTTGTATGAGGGCTGCACATATTTGTGTCCCTTTTCTTACTGTATGTGTTTAGTCTAGATGTGTGCACATTAACAACTTACTCCCAAAGCTACAAACAAGGCGAGCTTTAATATAGAGTTCGCTGTCGTCTATCAAGACAGGCTGCAGCAGCTTCGCTGATGGCATGCAGGGGACCAGACCGTCTTGACAATGACAATGATTTTGGGAGGTCAAAGGTGGATCCGCTGGGTCACAATACTCTGACCTTCTATGAAATAGGTGTATCAGCTCCATCTCCCTCTCGCACTCAGTGAGGCACTTTCAGAGGCAGCTACATCTCCTATAAAATATGTTTAAACTCCTACAGACTCTGGAAGATACATGCACACTGTACATGTCTTCATATTAAAAAATGTTTTTTTTGGATCAAGTTTCCATTTCTCGTCTAACAGTGTTTCTGTTTGTTTACTGGTTTGTTTTTGTAGCCACAAACATGGCTGGAAATTGTCCCAAGGTCTCCTCTAAAATATCCATTGTTTTCACTCACACAAACGTTTAAACTTTGACAGTTACGAATATGGAAACATGGTGTCAAAATGTTGTCAGTAGCTCATGCACCATGGATATGAATACCAGGTCATAAACATTTAATGTTCACATGATAAGACATATACGTTTTGTATAATGACAATACACTGGGAGCCTATGACACATACAAATGTGAGCACATATGTTCATAAAGACTGGTACAAAATATGATGTTGAACACAACAACAATATGTCCCAATTGTTGTTAAGTACAGACTACTGGATATTACAGAGAAAACAAACAACATGAATGTTGCAGGCTTTTCCTTTATGACAAAACAGGTGCCGTGACATCTTTTGCTGTTGCTAAGCAGCAACAGACTGCCACGATGTACTGCGTTAGAGAAAAGCTGTTCTTCTGTAAAGCCCTGAATATTCAACGGTATAGTTGATGCATTTCTTTGGCCAGTGAAATATTTGTTTACCCAACAAATGGATGTGGATAATATTTCCAATACTTTGAGGCATAAACCATGTCCTGTGGGTGTGTTTCCTATAGGTGTGGTGACCAGCAGTCAGCTGGGTTGTGGCTCTTGAGGCTAGTTGGAGTAGACTAGAGTTCACAAGCCATTAAATGCAGAAAACAGTACCAAGACAAAAAAAAAGAAGTGAAAAGAAAGAAAGGCTGAGTAAAAGATGAGCATGTCTTTGTGCTTTGGCCTCATGCTGGATGCTGATTCAAAGTTGACAGCTCATCAAGATAAGCGGGGTGGGAGGATGTTGGTGGGAGGTGTATTAAAAATAATGATAAGGGTCTTAATGACTTACAGTGAAAAGTTGAATATTTTTCATACTAAACAGTATTGCGAAATCATCCTGTTTACTCCCACACATTTTTTTCTGACTTGCTGACAAGATTTTGGTACACTCCTTGATCATTTAAATTAGCAAAGAGACACACAAAACAGCTTCCTGTGTCATGTGGCCACAGTAAACAGCCATGCACGCACAATCCTTACACAACTAACCAAAGTCAGTGTCTGTTGATGGTTTTGGTCTTTGGTGACATCATGATGTAGCGTGGGATCATGGGAATCGTTGTCTTAACTGTTAAACAACCATCATTGTGGATGATGACTCTCTCACGGAAGTTACAGAGACAAGTGACCAAACTGAATCCACCAATGCATCCAAATGATGGATGTCTCAGGTTTGAACATTGTTGGATACATGTGGGATAATGTAAGTGCAAACAAACACAACTAAATATATAATAATAGACGTTTTTAGACACTCTAATGAATACATGTTATCTTTATATCGGAAATATTGAGCTGTCAACATAAACATATAAAGACTTCCGTGTTGTGTTGATAAAAACACCTAGACAGCATTATGTTTGCAACAAAAATGCACACAGTCTATTTCTATGGCATTTCTTGAAGGCAATATCAAACAGAATTGCAACCTTTTAGGCTGTAGCTCTTTCACACGGTTGCAGTCCATATCCATTGTTATCAAATGACAACTGTTTAACTTCAAAGGTCCGACGAATCTGAATCTGTTTGAGGGTGGCTTTTGCCGTAAAAAGAAAATAATTTTCCGAGCCTTTCAACTCCACTGCACGCTCCACTTCTTCAGGATGTGAGAGAGAGAGAGAAAAAACATTGGCTGGTAGAAGGTTCCAGGTTCGTGGGATGTGTTTAAATCCGCCGCCGCTCAATCAAAGAGCAGATAGCGGCTCCGTCCCATTTTATTACCCTTTAGAAACATACCCAGAGTATTATGTTATCAAACTGGGAAAAAGGGAGGGAGCGCACAGACAGCTGAACAAAGGCAACGCAAACAGCTGTGCCAGTGCAAACAGCAGTCAGATTATTTGCGAGGGAGAAGTTAGGCAGGCCTCGCTAACATAATACTGCCATCGAATCATAACAGCCATAAAGTGCCGTTCAGCTGTGTCTGTTTGTAGATTCGGTGTTTGTATTTTGTCTGAACTTTTTTTTTTTTTTGAAGAGTTGGCAGTTGTATTAAGATGAGATATCTTTGGTATCAAACCCTGATTAGTTCCCACTCAGCTGAATGACAATGGCTTTGCCGCATGTCTGCTCCAGAGCGCTCAGAGGACGGTTCTCAGACTCGATGGTTTCTCACTTGAGGTGGCTGGCTGCAGTAGGAGGACCAGTGTTGATACAGCTGATCTCTGTTATTCCAAGTGAAATATATGGCCCTGTTTGTTTTCAGAGATAGACCCAACGCTTTGCTTCAAGTTCATATTTATCTATCGAGGGAAATATGTCAGTGCCAATCCAGCTTGCACTTCTTACACAGACTCTTCTCCTAATTATACTACTGAGGAACAGTGACCCTGTGTGCGACTTTATTACACATAGAAACATGGAAAGCGTGACTTTTCTGAATGGACAGAGATGTACATCAGGTTCTGTTCAAACGGTAACTTATCACCCCTTTCTGCACATCGTTTAACCTACGAATAGGATAAAAGAACAACACTTACATGTGATTACCTGTGAACCATGGATGATGAGAGGTGGTGGATTTTACGAGCCATGTCTCAACAGATATGCACAATGTTACACAGGCTGTTGTGAGCCTTTTATAAATGACACCCCTCCATACCCTGAAGCTGTTGAAAGAGCGCCAGAAAAGAGTGGATAGCAGTAATTTTAGAGTTACGTGCGAGAGATAATACCTCGTGGAGCTGCTGCACACCCATGTGACGGATTTCCCCTAAACATAGTTCGATTGGTATCTATCAGAGACAAACATGAAGAATGACTAAGAGCATTGTTTGATACCCTTGGCAGCAGTCAGGATTATGCTCTCTGTCGGAGGACTCTCAGCAGACTAATGTTACAACCAGAGTTAACTTTGTTAAACAGCACCGTGAGATACATTACTGATGCAACAATAACACGGTGCCATTGCTGGAAAAAAATATGTTTTCGGGACAAATTGGTCTCTGCACACAATGAGGAGGTTCGGACACTTAAGACGATATATTCAGGTTAGACTTTGCAGCATTTGGTTGAAGTAATGATATTACCTCAGTGGCGCATGAGGCAATACAGTATTCCTCTACGTCTTTGGAGGGAAGGGGAAGTCCCCATGTCTGTGTGCTGTTTGACTGGACCGGTTGTGTAATGCAGCCCTGGGATTAGGTGGAGCAGCCTCACAGCAGCAAACCCTCCCTCACACTGATCTGTCTGGACCCACACAACTGCACGGCTGGATCAGAACCACAGCTGGCCTACGTCCTTTTAACTGTGTCAAACCGTTCACATACTAGTCTCAAAGCTGGAACCTGTATGTTTTAATAAAATATATACTCATAATACATGCACAATAAACATTATTTACAATGTAGTTTCAGCTGTTGCCCAGTGTGCACTTGCCGTCTGATTTATGTTCAGTTGCTTTGCTTCATTCTAATGCAGCAGATGTGACCATGAGAAAATGTTTTGACATTAAAGCATGTAAGCACAGTGCTGGGTTTCCCACAAAATGCCAATGCAAATTAGTTCATTATGAACATCATTTTCGGGAGACAGAGTTGACGTTAACGTGCCGTGCCTCTGTGACTCTTTGTGTGTACATTTCTAACTCCCTTGTCGGCCCTAAAACGGAGCAAGTTTCACCTGTTTTATGAGCGTTTTAAATGTTGAGTAAGAAAATCTGCCAGTTAAGTTGGGAGGACAAAATGTTTGCATGTAAGTGGATGGAAACACTTCACAATAAGAGTACATTGACTGACATTAGTTAACGCAGTGACAAACATTACCTAAAAAAGTGAATTACCAGTTGCCTAATGTGTCTAGTAAGCATTTACCAGAAGTGTTCATTTATACATGACTTAATGGTTTATAAAGATGTTATTAACAATAGCTGATACATTAAAACACAGTAACAGTTAGTAACTAAGATGTTAACATGTATTTCATAAATTTCACAGGGAAGCCATGTTAATTAGCAAAAAATGTTAAATAAGTTTTAACTTGAAGCTTCAATTTTTGAGTCTCATTCCCAACTCGTCAAGTGCTGACGCTTGGTATTGTGCGTCGGGTTGACCACATTCCCAAAGAGTCAATGTCTTTCGAGTTGGGAATGAGACTCAAAAGTCAACTTTTCTTACAAATGCTTCAGAAATGCATAAGAATGCTGAATAAGCATTGCTTAACCATAACTCACCATGAATCAGTGCTCTATGTGACTCTTACATCTGAAACGATCACACAGCTATCAAACATCAGTGAAGCATTTCCAAGTGGTAATCAATTTATGACAACCATCTGTTCCCAACACGGTTCATTTGAAATGTAATAAGATGAAGAGTTTATCCAACATTAACAGAAAATGCAATTACTCTATTTAGAAAATGTAACAATGTTAGCGTTCTTTGAAAGAAATTACATAAAATTGATCAGCAATTTCACTGTTGACAAATGTTTTTTCTGGCAGACACACCACTTGCATGTTATCTGAAAATGAACATTTCAACTAAAACTGAGGGGTGAGGAGTTAACCATAAAAAGAAAAAAATATGTGTTTTTGAGTGTTAGGTTAATTGTGGTGAAGTACTGTATTCTGATGCATTAGGAAGTGTTACTCGTGAGATACAGGTTTTCAACTTTTCAATGAGAAAAAGAAAAAGTATAAATAAATTGTTGATCATAACTGAGTAATGTTTATGCACAGTGTTTGGCAAGAAGTTAAGGAACGTCTACATGAAGACCATGAAGTCTGTCCACTGATCTCAACCTTTAACAAGTCTCGATGGGAGGATGGACTAGTGAGTTGGTAGTCATTACACTTAATACATTAATATTCTTATTGTAAAGTATTATCAAATACATTTTTAAAACCATAACATGCAGAAATGTCCAAAAAATGCCTTAGGAGTGAGGGAAGACGCGTTTCACTGTGAAAGTTTGCATCTTCGAAATATTAGCAGAAAAGTCAACTTGCAAAAACAAAGACCTTCACTCTCATGTCCTTTCACTGGAGCAACACCAGAGGTCTTCAATGGTGGATTTTTTTGGCCAGTGAAATATTTCTTTACCCAACAAATGGATGTAGATAATATTTTCAATACTTTGAGGCATAAACCATGTCCTGTGGGTGTGTTTCCTATAGGTGTGGTGACCAGCAGTCAGCTGGACTGTGGCTACTGAGGCTCGTGGCCGCAGCGTGGGAAATCTTAGCAGAGTAACACATGCGGAAAGCAGTGTGTCGCAAAAGAAACGAGCAAAGATTGACGTTTCCTTACCTCAGCCCCATGGTGAATGTTAATTCAAAGTTGACAGCTTATCAAGATAAGTGGTGTTTTGGTGTGGGAAGGGGGAGGTGAAGAGCTAACGATAACAACGATAAGGATCTTGGACATTCTCATGTCTTACTAAGCAGTCTGGCCTGTCATTCTGTTTCCTATGAATAAAAGTACTTTTGCTATCATAGATTTTGTACACTACTTTACATGAATTGGTAATTTAAAACACAAAGAACAGCTGCCCAGCTCTTCTTACTGTATTCATGTCCAGAGACATTTTTATGGACTGAATTTCACTCCTCACAGAATGTGCCCGGGCCTCGCCATATCAAATCTAATATGATGCGGAGCACTAATTTGATTAGAATGAATTACAGCGCCTCATTGCATCAAAGCATCAGAATATATCAGTGGCAGAAAAACAACTCACTGTGTAATATGTCAGCATTAAATCATTGGACAGATGTTGAGGGTGGTAGTTTAAAGGCACAGTTAAAACATGATTAATGCTGGGATGTGACAGAATCAGAATTAATGAGCAATCCAATCATATAAGTGGTTTTAAACAAACTGCCAGAGACAGAAAACACCCTTCATTTAGTGTTGAAAGACAGCAGCAAATATGTGACAGCCCCCTCCCTCCTTAGCCATCTGCGTAGCTATCTTGCAACATCGCAATGGAAAACTAATCAAACTGTAATTTACAAATGCATAATTGTGTATACAAAGAGCTGCATTTGCCTAATTAAAAAAGAAACAATGATTAGTCTGTGAGACTAAGTAGTGGTTAGGAGTACTATGACTATGCATGCATCTTGATGAAACACTTCATTATTTGATTGTATGTACTGCACCACTGGGACTCATCACATCCTTTTTTTGTGATTCTGAAGGAGGTATGGGCCGCTCCGCTAGCTCTGCACCAATCAGCTGCATGTAGCATGGTGGAAATTGGCTGTATATTATCAAAAGATTACAATCTAAGCAGTGCGGTGTGTGCATGTAATTCATGCCATATCCTGTGAGGGCCTGGGGTTAAACAGGCAGACTTAAGCTACATGAATGAGACTTCAATCACTTTGAGGCCCCGGCAGGATAAAGAGGAACTTTCGCTGCTGCCAGCAGTCTATCATGAATGACATTAGTTTAGATGGATACGGAGCGGCGATTATTGAGAAAATGTGTTACAGTCTGTGGGGTTTTAAAGTTTGGGAGGTGTTTTTGATTAAGAAATCACATTTTAGGTTTGAGATTTTAGTAGTGGCAAGATGAATTTAACAGGCATCGGTGAGAGCGGAGGGGTGAAGATTGGGGTGATGGATCGGGTGTGTGTGTGTGTGGCACGCAGCTGGTTTGTGTGCTTCCTCTGAGGCGGCAGTGGCAGCCTCTCTGGGGTGTCTACGGTTTAGCGTCCTTGGAAAAGCTCAGATGGGCTTTCACACTCAGGTCCAGGCTTCAGTCCCAGCATGCAGCCGTGTGGAGTGACAGATTGAAACGTTGACGGAAGTGTTTAACCCCTGCCACCCCTCCAATTAGCCAACTTGTGCCTCATTTCCTAAAAGATCTTGAGAACATATTTATTGCAGAGCGGCTGTGTTTGGGCATGAGAGAGTGAGATCTTCCTGTCCTGACCAAGGTTCAGTCAAAGCGTTCAGTTGCCAGTTTGGTTTGGCAAAGGAAGACATATTTTTAATTTTCAAGTTTGAGTTAATAAAGATAAGTCAGACTAAAGCATGTACAGCCTGAACAAAAAGTGGTTGAACCAAGGAGCTCCACTGAGTATCTACTGGCAGCTAGAGATGGTATCTATGGGTGCGATTTAGGTGTGACAGCCAGTGAGAGGCTGCCAAAGCATCAGTTATACCATTTTAATTGGGAAGAAACTGGCTCCATTGGTGGGAGCGCTCTCCTACTGGTGATCTGATTTAAGGTTTAAGGTTTAAGCTCAACTGTGATAGATGGTGATAGAGAGATGGTTCATCCAATCACCTGCCAACCAAAACTATACAGACACACTAATATAAGGGCACAAAATCTACAGAAATTTCACACATGCACCGTCTTTCTTCTTGGTCTTGCACAAACTACATCTTTCACCCGATCTCAGTGCTGCCACTGACAACAGTAAGGAGGAAACGCAGTGGTGTTCAGGGATAATGACCCTTTTCTCTACAGGTTTTCCAAACTCTTAAAGGCTCCCAAGCTGCCAATCAGCACCTGATTAACACCAAAGGCCTCCCCTTTCCCTTCCCTGCTTTCATCTCTACAGTGATCTACCCTTTCGGTGAAATGGAGACTGTGGACTTGTCAAAACCGAGTCTGTGGACAGTCTGCGTCTTGTTATTAGCACCTCAACAGATTTTACCAAAGCCAAGAAGGAATAAAACTTGGACGTGCTCAGTCGTTTTTTTTTTTTTTTCTCTGCTCCTCAAAGCTTATAGCGGCAAGGAAATGATCATAATGCTTCATCATAACCCCATTGTGGTTCTTTTGAAAAATGTTCAAACCAGCTCTTAAAATGGTTATTTTCTTGAACCTCTCTACCTACTCAACATGATTGCTTTGAACTTGAATGTCAGAAAAGGAGAAATTCAATCTGACCCACTCAAATGCTTTTCACTGACAACTGAAGAAAATCCTCCCAGGTTAACGATAGGTCAGCTCTGAATGGGGGACTTAGGCCTATAGATTTACCGAGTCCCGAGAGAGGGGCTATCTGATGGTCCATCTGGTTAGCAAGTATAATGGGACTGGGTCACAGGTGAGCCACAGATGGTTGATGTAAGTGTATCAGTGTGTCTAGATCTTAATGGCCCCAGTGATTCACAAACTACTGTTGGAGGGCCCTAGGGTTATATTTCAATGAAATGGGCAGCTTACAGTATTGTCTTTTTTTATTTTCACATGGACCTCACATCCTTTAAAATTGAACCAGAGTTGCTACTAATTTTGACTTACACTCGACCTTACACACTTGTGCAGGAAGAGCACCGAACCTATAAAATCGGAATTGAAAGGATATACAATAAGGTACAAAATATACTAAATAAAACTCTGACATTCAACCCAAAATAGAAGGTGATTTGAGCTTCTTGGCTCTCTGATGTCTGAGATATTAATTTTGTATTTTTAATTACCATTGACAGAAAAAAAAGTCAAAATCTGTGTGATTCTTTCTCCGAAGCTGCATTTAAAGGCTGAAAAACAGCCACTACATCCACAACATAGATCTATCATAGAACTAGACACCGAGCCCAAAGACAGAACCTATTCAGTCCATTGAGAAGTGCCCGCCTGGCACATGAGCCAAAAAAAGTTTCTATCTTCCAGGTTAATGTCCTGGTTGTGCGGCCCACTGAATATGTGCAGTAGAGTTACAGCTGGCCCCACTCTGCCCATATATGTTACATTGTGATGACATCACAGATATTGAAATAGTTTTCCATAGCTCAAGAAAAGTTTCACAAATATAAAACCTCCATGGATCAAAAATGTATAATTAAAGGAGTCATAATTGGATTAATTTGCAGCTCAAGGTCAACAGACATCTCTTTTATTATGGTTTTAACCCCCTGCTGCAATATTGCAAATGGCCACTGCTAAAACTTGGAGGCATGGCTCCTTGGTGCCACTGTATCCAACAGTATAACTCAAGAAGAGCAGCAGCCGGATGGTCAGAAGGGACCACAACAGCTGAAGAGGGTGGCGTGTATACTAGGGATTCTACCCTCGGTGGAGAAGCTGGAAAATGTAATCCCACAATGTGGTCTGCATCGTTGTGACGTGCAAATACATTTCTGGGGAGGTGCACATCAGTCAAGCTTAGGCTATAGCTCAGGCTACAGCATAGGGCACGCATCCATGCAGAAGTTACGATATAGATACGGGGTAGATACAAAGCAGAGCATATATACAGCTAAAGGTTGTAGCAGCAACCGTGTTTGTATTATATTGAGCAATGATGTGTTTTATTCCAACGTTTTCATCTGTCAGAAGCAGAATTGGTAAGTTACATCATCTCTCTTTAGACTAAGAAACATAACATCAGCGCTACAATGGCCAAACTTCAGTGGTTTGGTATTAAATGCAGGTTTGTTTATGCAGCTTGATACTTCCACGCTGACTTCAAAAGTTAAAAACAGAAGGTTTTGACAGACATCATGTTCTTTCTGCTGTCTGGATTGTAGTATTTCCATATGTGGCGTCTACTTCATAAAAACCTCTTCAAAGTATGTGCACCGATGTAGGAAGAGGCAGAAAAGAACACACACAAACAGTGATATTCCTGATGACAGGGCACTTTCTGCAGGCCGGCCACAATCGGGTCACACATTAGGGGCGTGTTCATTTGAGTCCAGCGCAACAACACTTGCATATAGTATTTTATTACTGAGGCATCGCCATAGGACATTCAGGGGGGATTTGGGGTGTGCGTTCAGCAAAACACAACCACTTATTAAAGTCTAGACGCAACATAAAACCATCAGAAGTCCTGGAGTAAGCACTAGCAGACTTGCATGGACAGAACTGTCAGTGTCTGCTCAACCACGCTGGTTTTGTGCCGATGTCTGTGCAGTGTTAGGAGAGACTCAATGCACGGATTGTCATGTATAATGACAGAGAAAAATGAATGAATACAGTAGTAGGAAAACAAGAGCAGAAATAAAACATAGGTCATTGTCTTCTCCACCAGTTTCCAATATGAATTGTTAGGATTTAAGACAAAAAAAACATCTGGTAATAGAAGTCTGCAGCATGCAAACACTGAAGCCAATTTTTCAGCCATATTTGAAGTTGAAAGTAAAAAAAAAAAAAAAAGGTGCAGTTTTCTTGAGGATTACCCCTGTTGACCTGTCATATTTACAACAGATTTTTTTTTAAGTGATGGTTTCCTTCGCAGCAGAGCCAAGGCATTCCACAAAAACCAGAGGTCTCCCACCTGCAGCACAGTAAAGATATCCAAACAAGATTTACAAGCTCTCAGACTGCATTCTGGGGGCTGAATCTGCATGTAGAAGGAAATAAACCTGCTGGCAGCACCGAAGGGAGTGAGAAACCTTTGGCTTTTTAACAATTTCCTGTCCTACCATCTCCTACAGGTAAGAACAAGAACAAGAAGCGCTATATCCTGCACACAACGGATTCTCTCATGAAGCGAGACCCGTGAGTTTAAACATGTCATCGTAATATCATTAGAATTAGACAGGAAGAACCGAGAACTTATTTTGGAGTCTCAGCTGAGAGATGCAGTCATTCATTTGTAAGTGGCTTATACAACCAAAACACTTAGGTGTCCTTGCTGGTGATGCAACCTACAGAGTGGCCTTAGAAAAGAACAAAGGGATCATACTAACAGGCAAATTGCATCTGAAGATGAATCCTGTCATTTTGCACCATGACTCTGCGACCTTTAACAAAAGAGAGAAGAAACTTTGAGGGCTGCTTGGCCCAGCCTTGGTCAGTATCTTGACATTCAAAGAAAAATCGTGAGCACTTTTGGAATGAAAGCATTTCTCTAATCTTTTAGCGAGACATTGAGATAGAGAACATAGCAAGGTGAAAGGAATGGGGCTGCCTGTGTCTGTGCACAGGAACAGGTCTCAGGAGTCCGGAGGTCTGGCCCACTCTTCAAATGGCACAGTGTTTGTTGGGGAATGTGCAATTATGGAGGCCAGGCCTTTGATCCAGGTTTTCCATCAGGGCTAAATTGTCCTCACATTGAGCGCTGCAGTGTATCCTTGGGCACTCCTTTATATTCTGCTGCTCTTTCATGTGCACCCCTCTGGAACTCAAAGCATCCCCTCTTGAAAAGTGAGCTTTGGCCTGTCCATGCTCCAGTGCAGGACGAAAAGGGGAAAAAGGAGAAGCCAGTGTCTGTGTGCGTGAGTGTGTCTACGTGTGTGTGAGTGTGTGAGTGTGTGAGTGTGTGTGTATAAATGACCATACAGTATAGAACAAGTCATCTTGTCTTGAAGTTTGCTTGTGTAAGAGTTGTGCGGTAAACCAGGATATGGAAGTGCTGGTGTATATGGACGTGTCTGGATGGGTTGAATTTCATATTGCATGTGTTTAGGAAGTGTTTGTGACAGGAAGTTTGTGTGCCTGCACTTGCGTGTGTCTGAGTCTGCAATTGTGATTCTTTCCACATGCTCCCATGTGTTATCTGTCCTCCTCATAATAACTACCACCTCTGTCAGATTAACCAGAGGGAAGAGGGACTTTCTTTTTTTCTTGCCTGCTTTCTTGCTTTCGTCCAAAAATATCCTTCACATGCTTCAAGTGCTGAGTTCATGTGAGGAATACCCGGAAGCAGATTAATGGCTCATGGTCACCTCAGATCATTAGATGGGTTCCCTAAAAAAAAGATAATGGAGATAATGTTCTGTCCCCTCTGTGTGTCTCTGTGGCTTAATCATCCGACATGACACTACAAGTAAGGCTCTAGAATAATCGACCGCAAAGTGAGACCAGATGTTTTATAGCGAAGTAAAATAACAGTGTCCATAGAAGTGTTTCACTGGAATGTTTTATCTAAAGCCTTCATGTGAGTTTTCAGAGTGCCAAGTGCTGCACACTTTCAGTTGTAATCAAAATCATGTACAGTCTGAACTTGTTGTAACTGTGCGTACGTTCTCTGAAGTCTACATGCATCTGAGGAGGGATAAAAAAAATCATTTCTTCTGCAAGTCAAGTCATGAAACTTTTTTTCAGTTTTATTCAAGTGTTCCCGAAAGAGATGGAGCACTGATGTGTTACATCATTTCCACACAAAAGCAGTTCAGATGCATTGATTTAGTCTTTGAGGAAACTGTCTGGCCAAAAGTAATAACTCTATAGATGTTAAACCTAAATGTGTCCTTTTTCCAGACGTGCTTCATCATCATTGCAGCAAGAGCAATGAATTAAAGAAATCATCCAACTTCAGAGGTTTTTTTGTTACAAACTTGGACTATTGGATGGATCTATAGGAATGGCAACATCAGTCCAGAGCCATAAGATTTTGTACAAACGATCATTGTCCCTAATGGATGAATGCTTTGGACTTTTATAATCCCCTAACTTTTCCTCTAGTCCCACCCTAAGTTCGACATTTCCGGTTTTCAGTACAACAGCATTAACCTCTGCTACACTTTGTGTTTGGTACTAATTCTTAGCACGGTAACAGGCTAAAATAACATGGTGGTAAACATTATACCTGATGCCAGAATGTCTGTAGATTCTTTATGGTGTGTCTTCATTACTTTGTTTTTTGAATAAGAAAAAAAATGCTGAACAGTGAGGCTATACGTAGCCTCCCTGCGGCACCTGTTTGTCTGTTGCATTACATAGTGTCATTACCTACGTTCTTATTGTGGATCAAAGCTTTACCTTTAATTATTTTAAAGCAAGAATGTCCCTTGCGAATAGAAAAGGGCTCCGAACATCATAAATGACAAGCTAAAGCTTGTGAATCACTATGTTAGGTGTGTCAATGTATATGGCTGCGAGGTCCAAACATGACATGCTTCTACTTGTCATGGACATAAAACTTTTATGCCGCCGTTCATATTGCTTACCTCTGCAATTTTGAAGCTGAAGACACTGTGTGCCATAGGTTCAGCTTCTTGGTTAGTCATCATAGTTCCTACTAATCACAAAGTCACCCCCACACTGTTGTCTATCATACATTTACTCATCTAATGGTTCTTTGCGAGCTTTAGAGATGAGAACAGAGTGATAAAAGGTATCTAGAAATGTAAAGTAGGGGATAAAGGTTTAACAAAAAGACCTGTGCAGGAACGCTCAACAGGAGGTTCTGTGAAATTACAAGGTTTCATGTTTCATCTACTTCCTGTGGTTAAGGTAATAGCTTAATCCCACAGCCCCCCACACAGTATCAGCCCTCTGCACCCCGACCTCGAGCAGTTCAACTGCTCTCGGAGTTTGGGAGACCTCAGCTGTTGAGCGGTGTTGAGCCGCTGTGTTAAATAGCTGCAGGAATGTGTTTTAAGTGGTCTCCGCGTTTTGGATGAGGCGAAGCCAGGCTCCGCACTTAAAAACCCCCTCTTCCCTCTCCGCTGGCGAGGGGCCAGACTCTGCTGCAGGGTGGTGGGTCCCCTCTGAAGGTGATGGTGTGAGAGTGTGTGTGCGCCTTACGAGCTTGTTGGTGGGGGCGAGCCTTCGTTAGCGGCTCCCACTGCGGTGGGGAGAGCTCTGACGTGATGTCTCCCGTCTCTGAGACTTCAGAGCCTTTGCGCTAGTGTTCGCTGTCACTCAACTCCAAAATAAACATGTATCTTCTGTGCACCCAGGGACCACGGGTAACCTGCACCATGTCTCCGAATATCCACTTGGCCTTTTAATAGACTTTTACTGTGCTTCATCCACTGCCAGCGGCTCATTTCACTCTCCAGTTCTGCAGCAGAGGAGTCGAGACAGAGAGCTTAGCGTTTCATCTCTCGGGGGAATAAGCCACTATGAGTATTAAATAACAAATGAACTGGACATCTCTTTGTCACACAAACTCCAGATGACTGTGAGACAGCCTCATCTTGTTTGGATTTACTGGAGCAGCCGCACAGACCAAAAGAGATCCTCGATCCCTTTGCTGTTGTGCTGAAGGTTTCAGGAAGCGTGAGTGGAAAGAGATATTTCAATCCTATGAGACGCATTCCCCCCTGATAAAAATGTACTACCACAGACAAAGGGAGGCGCTTGGTAGAATTAGATGGGACTGGGACTGGTGCCGATGAGAGGTTGGCCGGCTGCCCCGGAAAGCCACACATGGGTGTATTTAATTGCCAGACAGACCAGAATAATTCCTCCATAATCTGAATTTATACAGTCACTTGAGTGGGGCCATAACATGCTGACAGTGTGTGCTGGGTATCAAGACTGAGTGCCTGGTGCACATCAGTAGAGGCGGAGAAAGCGAGAGGCGGATAATGCGGGTATTGTCAAGTCGAAGGGCCCCGTTACTGTACCAGTAATGGCCATGAACAAGCGCTCCCCTCAGAGCCGACCTTCCACGTCTCCGTCAGACAGCGACAGGGAGACATAAAAACGGCCCTCGGCCCTTGACAGAGCACGCTTGTCTGGAGACAGCTTTTCAACCCAGTTATCTCATGAAACGCAGACGTGCGAGGGCCTCTGCGTGCCCTGTAGAGCCGGCGGTAGGAGGGAGAGCTGGCCTTGCTTCCTCTCAAGGGTCTTCGGAGTGGCACATTCATTAGAGACCTCCTGTCATGAAAGGAGGATAGACAAGCGTGTGCGGGTGATTTCTTAGTGCATGTTTGGGTGTGTGTGTGTGTGTCTGTCGAGGTGCCAACATCTTCACTGAATGATAGATACTTCCAGTAAGGTCAACACTTCCCCCTTCCCTCCAAGCGTCCCTGTGTTTTGCCTTGACCCCCTCCAAGAGGTCGCCTTGCCTTGTTGCATCTGTCCCACTCTGGAGACACTCAAGGAGAGCGAGTGCATTTTGAAAGGCAGAGTGCAAGGCTGGGGCTTCTTCTCCAGTTGTAGATCTTTCATGCCTGCGTAGCTCCGTCCTTGAAGGGCCTTGAAGGATTATTCTGTGTGGTCCAAACTCTGCTGACGGCACGTCTGTCAGTGCAACGCTTCCTCTCGGCTCCTTGAAGTGCATCGAGATGAGACTCTTTTGGGGCAAAACTTGAAAACAATTTCAAACCAGAGCTTGGCTGAAGGCATGTGTTACTCATTTAGATTGAGTGATATTCAGTGATAGTCAAAATCCCACCTGCTGGCACTTCCTGAAATCCTGGAAGACTTCTTTGAGGGCTTTAGAGATATTCTTACTTCCTTTAAAACTTCGCTTATTTGCATAAAGAGCTGCAGGAGGACATTTCTATTTAACAGTAAACACAATTATTTCATCAATCCCAGTATAGTTTGTTATGAGTTTCATTCCCTTTCTGCAAGCTGAAGGGCAGGCAAAACATCTTGAATATTGCGTAGATTACTCAGATTATATTTCTTTGCATGCTTTTAACTCCCTGACTTGCTTTCGTCCTATTTTCTCTGGCCAAAAAACAATTTTGTTTGATTTTGCTTGCCATCTACCCAAATCTAATTTCACTGAGAATAGGTTGTCTTACTCAGAAAAGCTTAGAATTTTGAATCTGTGGGTAAATCTTGTCATCTGGAAAGTACATAATCGAGGTCCATCTGCAGGTCCATCTGCTATCTACATCCAGCCCATGCACGACATTAGATATTATCTTCCGGATGAGGTGGATGTGTTTCGGGCTCGGAAGCAATCTGATGATTTTTTGACTTATTGAATGTATTCTCTCCTTGACCGGGGGGTATGTTTTCATCCATCCCTCTTCTTTCCGTGTGATGAAGGGTTCGGCCCCGAGTGTGCAGTAACAAGTTTTCATAGCCAAAGGCGATGCACGGTACCTACAGTGAGACGTAGCTGCTGTTTGCCCCAACACCGGCTATTCTGCAGTCTGAACGTTTAAGTGAAGGTGAAGGACAAACAAGCGTCTGTAAACCTCCCCCCTCAGCACTAATCTGTCCCCAGAGTATCACTCGTAATTAGAGTTTACTACCTCAGCTGGCCCATCAGTAACATAATCCCATCCACAATCACGACTAATTGAAGGTGGGTGACCAGGAGTGACTCTGAAGCTCAGCTTTTCCAATGGAAATTCATTTATCCCACCATCAAGCAGTTGAATAATAAGAAACACAACACTTCCCAGTTCCATAACAAATTCAATTGCAAGCTGTCCAACCAAAAACTCCAGTGACACAACTCTGCAAACATCAAACACCCTTGATATTCTTATTATTCGATTATTGTGGTTAGCCATGAAATTGCAAACCGTAACACAGAAATGTTCCAGGCTTGCACAGCTACATGATGAATGTGGCTGACACATACAATAGCTTAGCTCTTGGAAACTTCCATGCAACATGGAGCAGAAATTTGAGGCCTCAGTTGTGAAGCGATGGGCTGGACGCTGCAGAGGAACCCCCTGCTTGGAAGCAATTAAGGCTGAGGAGATGCACTCTAAATCATCTGTCTGTGGACTGCGACAAAAGAGAAATGGACTCGGAGCTAGCAACGGTAGCTTTTTCGGTGCAGGGACTCTAGCCTCTGCAGAAACTTTATTTCTTAAGCTAATAATAACACAGAGTTTTTCTTTCCTGTGTTTGGGCTGTGCCATAAGGCTGTGTGTAGTCCGTGTGAGTCAGCAGAACTATTAATGTCGCTAGACGGTACCAGGATTTAAAAAATACAGAATGCAAATCTGATCCAACGTGAGACTAATAGCCTCCCTTTGATTTGTTGAAGTCCAACGAAGCCGAGACATGAAACGACAGCGCGTTAAGGGAAGAAGTAACACATAAAGGATCGTGGAATGTTTTAATTACAATAATTTAGATGAGGAATTACATGTGGCTACTGCACTCAGGGTGAAATGTATTGTATGCACTCCAGTGCAAGGCTGTCATTAGCGAATGTGTGGGAGGACCTTCACAGCACGCCGCTGACCTCACACTGTAATCAAATGGATCCATAGGTTAATAAATATTCACTGCCTCGGAGCAAAACAAAGGCGGTTCGCAAACTTGTAAAGCTGCCTCGGAATCCTTGCTTTATCATTATGGAGACTGTTTGTTTTTTTTACTGCTGTGATAGTTGTTCCACAGTGTTTTACAGCCCCGATTGTGTCGTATGTGGCAGTGTCAAAGTTTAAAATCGGTCACAGGATGCCGGGCTGTGAGAAAATCTGCGTATGAGCGAACTCTTGAAAGCAAAGCAGGGTACTGCGGTTCACAAAACTACATATTGTGATAGAGATTGAGAGAATGAGGACACGAGCGAGGAAATGGGAAAGAGGAGGGGAGAGTTCAGCAGTGAGGGAGTTAGTGGGGAGGGCAGAGGGAGGGATAAAAGCAGGAGGCCCAGACAGGCTAGAACAAGAAAGCAAAGAAAAATATCTAATTGGAATCAAGTGTCCTGACAGAGTGCGTGGGCGACTGAATTCCGCAAAGCGTGCTGCTTTTCCACTTGCAAAAAAAAAAAAAAAGAAGAAGTACAAGAGTGTAAGAGAGAAAGGAGGGAAAAAAAATAATTGAAAATCCCCTTACATTTGAGTAATTTTATTTCTGGGCGGGTTTGGGTAAGATAGAAGGGTGTGGAGGTCGGCCACAGCAGCATTTCCATTTCAAACTCCTTTTTTTGCTAACAGGCGTTAGTAGTGTCTAATGCCTGTGTGGTTGGCTTTCAGACAGAGGAAATGCGACCCGATGACAAAACTGAAACCGCTAATTAAATTTCCAAATTCTAATGAATCCTAATTGCTAATGAGCACAGGGAGTGTGTGTTTCTCTGTGTGTCTAGAGGTGTGTTCCTGTGAGGAAGGATGGAAGGGGTCAAAGGGCGCTGCTGCATTTTAAGGGGTCAGTTTCTCAGACTGTTCTCTGATTCTTTACTTACTGCTGCTCATGTGGACAGAAGCTGAGCAGGCTTGATTTGCAGGGTTATTTCTCAAAACATATCTTTGGATTAATCTGATAACTGCATTCCAAAATTGGAATCTGGACTGTTAACAACCTACCAGCACCTCTAAAACTCACAAATTGTCTTGTTAGTTTCAATCTATGCAGAAGCCTTCGTTTAATGATGACATGTTGAAGAGTCCTGGTGTCTTCATCAAGAGGTTGCCAGACAGCCTGCAGAGACTGTACATTTGCCAAGAAACGATCTGGCACATAACCCCCCTGTAACAGTCCAATGTGTCATTTTTACACTTTGGTTTCTGAATGGATAACAAAAGAAACAAGACGTGCTAATTACTGAGCTTGTGTGGTGATGCTAAGCTGCTACCTGTTTGGATAAAGGGAGGCTTGCTGTTTTAGTCTTTTTTCCAGTCTTCACGCTCGGCTAAGCTTAGCGTAGCAACTTTATAGCTATCATACAGACATTTGTTTTGTATGCATACAGTCAATAGTCACTGCTGAGTGTATGATTCTTCGCAGCACATTCACAAGTCTCCACACATTAACTCAAGTTATTTTACAATGGATCAAGGTTTTAAGCTGCAGTAAAGAGATTTTATATCCGTAAAATAGGGACGGTTTCTTCTCTGTTTGTTGACCTTTCCTTGTCCAAGGTGAAGCTTGTGGTTTGTATCCAAGTCCTGGAGAGGGACTCGGGGCCCCGGCCGACACTCCGACTGACCACCAGGCAGAACCACAGGATACAGCTTTACACATGACATATCGCAAAGGAAGCTGGCCAGATTTGAGCACGATATGCACGTCAGTGTTTTTCTTTTCTTTTTCTTTTTTTCTGGGTCTCTGTTATAACTGATGAAAATCAATCCGTGGATGTTTTCCCATCACGCCGTACCGTACTGTTGTTCCTGCTGTGTGGGCTTCCCCTTCAGTGTCCGCTGGTGGAGCACCGTGGTTCTCTGGTTTAGGAATGAAGACACAATACTCTCTCTCTTTGTCTCTCACTCTGTGTCTCTTGTTCTCTCAAACACAAAGCTCCTTGAGAGGGAGGTTTGTGTTCTACTTTGGTGGCTCGCCGCCCCCCCCCCCCCCCCGAATAACACATGTACTACAGATGAGTGTGGAGCGAGAGAGGGTGGGTGGGACTTTATAATATTGTGTACCCCCCAAAGCAATATGAGGCCACCCGGGCAAACGCAAACCACACAATGACGTAAACTGACGGGGAAAGTGTTTAGGCTCCAGGTTAGGTGAGACTATTACGGGCTTTTCATAAGCTGTATCAAGATTCAAGAAATGATGCAGAAAATCAGCATCTGTCTTTGACTTCTATATTTACAATATAATGTGTGAAGTGTAGCATAATGACAGCTCAACTGTATTCTCTGGTTGTGCTGTGTTTTAATTAGTCCCCCTTCTGATTTGGGCCTCAGCTGCTGTAATTAGTGGTTAGGAGCAGAGCAGAGACGTTGTTAGTTCGAAGTGACGTTGGCGCAGTAGGAGTTATGTCTGTAACCATAAAGCATTCCAAACAAATAGGGCTCAGAGTGACTTTTTTCCCACATATTTCTTAAATGGAACACCAGGTTTTGCCCCTCCACATACATCCCGCCACCTGTGACAGAGGGGAGCGATTCGGGACCACTTTGAGAGTGTAATTGAAAACCTAAGGCTCTCTCTGTGGTGGACACGCTATTTGAGGCTCACAGGGCACAGAGGGAAACTTAACTCCAGTTATTGTTCGCTGTATAACCATAATCAAGGGAACACCCTTTCTCACTATAAAGTCAAAAATAGTGGTATGAAGTGAGAGTCCTCCTAGAATGCATTGTGTGCAGTATAGAGTTATTTGTGGACCTCGTGGTTAGTCTGTAAAACGAAAACAGAATGGAAACGTATTAGAGAAGCTCTGTGGGGCCACTTGTGCTCCAGCTGCAGACAGGAGGACATTTTTCACTGGAGACGGTGTTGCCGTTTGCATTGTTCTGCCGCGCAGCGCCGCTTTACATTCAACTCTAGCCGCGAGGCAGGGTGTACCTCCCATTCTGTCAAAGAATTTCAGCCGAACACTCTCATCCTGACGCACCCCTTAAAGCATAAACATCAAGAGATTCCGGGCTGATAACTAGACAGTCTTTCTCTGCAAGGCCATCCTTCACAGGTCATTCATCCTGTTCAGTCAGAGGTCGAAGCAAAGCCTTTGGAGGCTGCCTGTAGGTCATGCAATTTTAGAAATCTAAACATGAGCTGACTGGGAGAGTAAAGAAAAATGCTTAACTAATCACTTTTGGTCAAATGTTTAACAGCACCAAAATCACGTACAATTGGTATTATACTGTACACGTTAAGAGTTACTCTTGATTTTAGTCTTTTGACACCAGAGATTTTGTCTCATAAGCGAAAACCAATGTCATTTTACGTACTGACCTACAGTATTCATGAAATGTTTGTATGGTTGCTACCTTTGTCCCCTGAACAACTGTCTTAGCATGTGTTCCCAGTTATAGACTGAAACACACAAATGAAAAGCCCTTATGGACGTACAATGAGTCATAACAAGTCAACAATGACTTTTGGTTTCACATGGGACAGAAACAGTGGCCCCCTTAGGTGAAAGTAATGTGTTGAACCTTCTTGATATTTAGACTATGTCACACTTTGAAAGTTGTGTTATTTGTGTGCAGATTGAAGCAACTAGTCTAGCTCAACTGTGTGTCACAGACTTAAAATGACTTCATGCAACATTGCCTATGTTGTGATAACACGCCATTGACCAGCTAAAGTTATTCGCCCACCAAGTTGCCAAAGTAGAATTATATACATGTGGGCTGATCATTAAAGATAAAAATGGTGGATGTATCCTGACAATATCTTTGTCTCCAACATCGTAAATAGTGACTTTTACCCTGATCCTTCTTCTATGGTAGGCCATTCTCAATTGTATTGATCTATTATTACCTTTGTTGCATAAAAATCACTTTTTTATAGAAGTTATAGCCTGCCTAGCACCTGTCTGATACCTCTTTTTGTGTCATACAATATAGTGACTTTTTGGGTCAGTTGCATGAGAATTGACATTAAATATGTGGAGGAAATGGTAAATACGTATATGTGAAATATGAAAGGTTGCTCAGCTAGCAGTTATTCAAAAAGTCTTGACTATGTGGTTATAGCATCAGTGCTGCATGTTTAAAACTTAATAGCAGACCTATTGCACAGCCTGATGTGTTTTATGAAACATAGACACAGATATGGTATGTTGTCACAGCCTGACCACGTGGAAGCTCATCTATATCTTTATGAACAGAAAAAGGCTGTTCCGAAGCTTTTTAAACCAACCCCTCAACATTTAACACAACTCTGTCCAAGCGTATTAAACGGTCATGCATCACCTCTTGCAAAGTGTTAACCAGGCTGTACTCATCATGCCATGGCACATAAACAAGTATAATGTTTGTTTTCTGACCTCTGAGGAGAGCTCACGGTGTCTGTTACTGTAACTAATGGCAGAGAACTTTCGCTGCCTTGCCCCTAACCCTCACCAGATGGGACTTCTGAACGTCGGTTCGGAAAAGTTAAAAATAGTCCGCAAAGTAACACTTCATCTATCATTCTCAGGCCCGTGGCAACCAGCTGAAAGAGAACAAACCACGTCACTTTTTCTCAACAACGAAGGAGATGCTGGAAGAGCTCTGACATTTACAGAGATGTTGTTTTCTTTTTTGTGGAGCAAAGAAAAGAAACTCTTCAAACTCTTAATTCAGACCATCCCTCTTTTACAATGTCAGACTTGAGCATGTAGAAACATAGAGGCGTTTGTTCCAGCACACTGTAGCGGACTAATTCATTAAATCCAACTTGGAACAGGGATTATTTTTCTTTGCTGTTAACACTAACAGCTTGTAGGGTACGGCACAGCTGCCAAGCTGATTATATTTAAGTAACTGTTAAATTACATGATATTCTAAAGGGGAAAATGAACATTTTTATCCTCAACTTTGCTTGTAAGATGACTCAAGCAGAGAGCCGTGCACTCAGAGGTTTCACAGAGACTCTGTTTTAACTCAGGTGTGATGGTGAAATGTGCCTTGGGCCCAGAAGTGTGCTATTTTTTTTAACAGTGTGCATGTCATGACATATTTTTGGTACTTGGCTGGTTGGTTGTACATGCAAAATGGCTGTTGCAGGTGTGTGTGTGTGTGTGTGTGTGTGTGTGTGTGTGTGTGTGTGTGTGTGTGTGTGTGTGTGTGTGTGTGTGGTGTGTGTGTTTCACTTGTGGCTGTGTTTTAACGCATTATCTTGCGAAAGAAAACGGGAGAGGAGAGGAGGGAGGAAGAGAAAAAAGGAAGTGAGAGAGGAAAAGCGAGAGTCGGATCGAGCTCAACACGGTTCGCCACAGATGGTTATTGTTTAGAATTCCAGGGTCATGATCTCATGCTGCGCTCTCCCTCTATCTCACAGACCCTGTAGGCTATGAATTAATCAAACGAAACACAAGCCTTGATATTGTAAGTACTCTCCTATCAGATTACCGACTACAGCCCCTGTCAACAGAAATCGGATTACTTTAGCAATAGGCAGAGACACTTGTGATTACAGTTGTAGCCAGCAGCGCTTTGGAGAAGAAGGCCGGCCCCGCCAAAGCTCAGGAACTAATCTTTTATGCATCGGAGGACATCTGCAAGCATCTCACCTCCAGTCTGAGGTAGACTTCCTTTCTCTCTCTTTCTACTGTGTTTACTTTGCTGTTAACCAGGGGGGGATATCCTGTCGCTGCACGCTTTCTTTCTTCTTTCTCTGTCCTCCCGGCCAATCCCAGTCGCGGGCGCGCTGAGGATGTCAGCAGGAGAAGCCTCTGATAGATAACGTCCCAAAAAAGCCTCTTTGTTTGCACAAGGCGACCAGTGAAGAAAAGCCTTTGATGGGATGAAGTGTCCCCGCCCATGTCGCCCACCGCCTCACACCTCCCATTATCTCCATCTCCTCCTCCCTGTGTGTGATCCCGACGCAGGACTGAAGCATTTAGTTGCTGTCAGTCAGCGGAAGAGGACGTAGAGATGCTGTCTTGGCTGACTGCTGGCAAACGAGCCACGGAGGCCCCATTACTTTCCCTGCTTGTCAGGAAGGAGTTAACCCCAGGGGGGGAGGCCAAACATTAGGCTCAATGGTAACTGAGTGTGTAATTAATGCCGCAATGTGTCCAGTCCCCAGGACCTTCTCAACCTTGGGACCCGTTCTCAGACTCTAGAAGAGAGGGAGAGGTCAGCAGGAGAAGAGGGGGGCATCCGGGCCCCCCTTATGCCACTGCATCTGTCCAGAGAGGGGATATAGTCTCCGCCGGGGCCTCAGGCGAATGACCCTTGTCAGCCACAAAGTTATGGGAGACAACAGATTAATCTCCGATGACGGATGTGTGGAAGGAGAGGGCATTTCATAGTCCCATGATTTACACTGACTTCTTCCTAAAACTATTGATGTATGACAGAAATTTCCTGACCACTGCATAATTGACCCAATTAAATCACTCTGGTAATTGTTTTCTTGGTGTTGCTTGTGAAACTATTTTCAAATTCCAGCTGCTGTATTATTTTTTTGCCAGTGTTTCTGCAAGAGAAAAGCTTTTTTTTTTTTTTAAGAGAAGGTCTGGTTACAGTATGAATGATAGATCCACATAAATATTTTGGCACAATAGCTGAGGGTAACAAATCACTTTGGCTCTATCTCTCTAGATTTTTGAGATTAAAATATCAGACTGCAACAACAATCAGGATTAATGTTTCTCTTTTTTGGTAGGGAGGCTGCTATAAAACTGTTTCTGCTGCATATCCATTTACACATCAGACAAATTGTTAGTTTTATCTGACTTGGCCAGTTTGATGGAGTTGATAGGTTCGGACATGTTTCTGTCTGTTATGGCTGAAACTGTCCAGTTACATCAAATTACCAGAAGACAGCAAACCGGGGAGGAGAGCGTGCAGGCTGCTGGTGGGCATTATGTGGTTTTGGGTGGTGTCTGTCCAGCTGGTTCTGGGTTCAAATGTCCTGTTGACGAATGCCCAAACGACTAAGGCTGATCTTATCATGGCTCATATTTTGTTTGGCGTCTTGCGCGGATTCCTAACCTTCTTGCTCGTTCATTTTCCTTCTTGCTCGTTCATTTTTTGGTCCAAATTCTACTTTTAAGGCCAGGCGAGCTGCTCCCGAGGTAAGTTCCGCCTCATGGAGACTGTGAGAGCATTTCAGAGTTGTATAAATAAATATGGACAGACATTCATAGTTACACTTGATCTGGGAAATATTGCTGTCCGCCATGTCATTCCGTATTTGTTTCCGATGCTGGTAACTGGTGATTAAGTGCATTTTTGGCCCTGACCGAGATCAGCCAGCCAGTAAACAATAGTGTGATTGGTTGCTTCGTCAGAGGAGTAAACAAATAACACGCTTTAGAAAGAGACTTGAGCCAGAAAGGAAACTGGCAAACATGAACACAAGTCTTGAAGTCAAATGGCCTCCTATGTAGCTCTCCCCACCAGGAATCTTGATGACCAAAAGCCATCTAACTCTCTTGTCAATGGTGGTGAGAGCCGCTCCACCACATGTGAGCATTCCTGGGGCACCACGGCCTCGCCACAAGCTCATATTTATCGTGTGTGGTTGAAACGCCACAGAGGAGCCCACAGCCAACACATAGCTCAAGGAACACACACACACACACACACACACGCTGTACACTGTCTGGCCTCGCTCTGCCGCGTCTGTCCGGTTTATCTCCTCTGTAATGTAGACAGAAACAGCAATACTGTCAATGTCAGCAGCCCAACTCCTGTAAAACGAAGTCTGCAAAGCCTTCTGGCAGCCATGAAGGCACAACATGAGCAGCCTCCCATCAAGGTGCTGTGACCTGCCAGGGTAATTACTGCTCCTCTAAGTCTTTTGTATTTTTAATTAACCCAAAGTTAATGGAGTTTAATCACTAACACCGAAAAAAGTTCCCTGTACTTGTGTGTTATGTGAGATATAACGACTGTCAGATAGGTTGTCTCTGACACACACAGGCTATTAGCAGCCAGTAAGAAGTGCGGGGAGTCCTTCCTCTGGGCCCTTTGATTGTGGACTGTCTTAGTAGTTTTAGTGGTGCTTGGCTATTATCATCCTCCAAGGTAACATGCAATGGTGCTTTTATGTCTTCTCTGAACTTTGGACCCAGCTGGATGTGTTTAGAACTGTTATAATGTAACAGAGGTTCAAAAGATTTCACTACCTTCCATTTAGCTCTCCTGCTGACACTGTTGGGCCACTTTAATATGCTTCCACACAGGGTCTGGATCTCATCAGGGCCATATGAGGGAATGGGGAAAGGTGGGTGGGTTGACAGGGGGGCTGGCTTTACAGGGAGAATCAATGTGATAAAGTAGGGATCCATTAGCCGCAGTGGTGGTGAAGCCTGACAGATGCAACCGGCTTGTGGGCTGATTAGCACAAGTCGGGAGGGCGATGTTACATGAGGGGTGTCATGTTGTGGTAATTGCTCTCAAATGTGGCGCAATCCTTTGTTTATCCTCAATCCTTTGCTTTTAAGGTGTGATATTTGAGGGACTGTAGCATTTGGAGCTGTTTGAATCAAAAGCCACACTTTTTCAGTTTCAAGATACCTCACAGACCACCGACTCTACCGCGGCAGAGTGTCAGCCCAGGCATGAGTACAGAGTATTTTCCTAGGCCATGGCGTCACTTTCCCCTGGCCTCTCTGGAGAGTGTGGTGGGACGCTGTAAAACTTTACTGAGGGGAGTAGTGCGACATGGGAGTGTCTCACCTCCATTAAAGTCCTTGCCAGGGTGCTGTGGCATTTAAACACTCATAAATAAATAACGGTGAGATCTACAAACCCTCAACATGGAGTTCCCCGGCTCTGAGGGGGAGCAGCACGGGGGACCGCAAGGGGCACGACAGAGGGGGAAGGGTCAGCGGAGGCGTACTGGTCCGATACCAAACTGAATGACTCCCAGAAAAAAAAAAAGTTTACAGTAACCACTAATACCCACTGGCCCTCTGTAGTCGCACAGTGACTCCGCCAAGCCTCTGCTCCCTGGGAGAACGAGGCCACCAATATAGTCATCGTAACCAGGGTGTTTTTCTTACTCTTGTTTTACAGGCGAGGGGTTAAGTCACCAGCATCTGGAGGCCCATGCTGCAATTGAGGGGAGGTCAGCGCAGGAGCAGGCTTTTTCAATACTGTGAAAGAAATTGCTGAACCAAATAGAAATGTTGGAGGGGGTGTGGGCGGCTTGCACAATGTAAATTTCAGTCAGGTGTGACATTAGTAGCCTATACCCCCACTCTTGGCAGTCTGAGTTTGTGCCTGTTGTTAGGAAAGTGATGAGTGTGTGGTGGGGAGCCGCGGATTAATCTGCTGGCAGGACTGACATAGAGAGTGAGAGGGAGGATTGGGAGAGAGTGGCAGAGAGCTGTTAGCAGCAAAGCAGGCTGACATCACCAGAGCTGATACAATCAAAGTCCTGGTTGTAAATGAGCCCTCCCGTCCAGAGCGCAGGGGCTGGGCTATGTCAGCCTCCTGAGGTAATGCACACCGCTGTGAGTCCTGCTTGCTCGGCACGGGGAGGATTTGGAGGGATTTTTGGGAGGGCCTTTCGATGCGGTGTCCCTCATGTGTCCGGACAGACAGCGCTGGTGAAGTGAGATTGATCTGCGGTCGGAGCCAAGCCCGACAGTGAGCAGAATGAAGAATGAAGACAAACGGAGGTCCCTGCAACGGCCAATGATCTTCAGCGGTTGCAAAGAGAGAGCGAACAGGACAAGAGCTAGAGCATAGTGTGTTTACCCAGGTGTGTGCTGTAGCTCGCCAGCTGCTGTGGAACAATATTGAAAGCAGACCGAAAGCTAAGCTGTATGTACAAACCTGAGCGAGAAGAGCGTGTCCTTTGCAGAAATGGCTTGGTTTATTATTTTCTGAAGGCAAATCAAGGCTGGGCTCTCCCTCAGAAACATGCTTTCCCCACAACTCATGCTCCACATTCCCGTACTCCTACCTTTTCTTATCTCAGTTAGGGAAATGTTTCGCCTTAGAGATGATTTAGATATGTATGTTATGAAAGGAATTACAGTAAATTGGGTCTGACTGCACATAACTGATCATGGGCTGCCTGCGACGTGCTCACAAGAAAGGCATAAATGAGTTGTAATCTCTATCAGCCCAGGCAGTTTGGACCCTCATTTAAAAAAAAAAAAAAAAAAAAAAAATGGTGTTATACTTTTCTACAGAACAAGCACTTAGACTTAAATCTGCTGAATAGGACCAGAAAAGCAGAGGTGGTTTTGCAGAAAGCTTTCTGGCTCGCCTACTTAGTGTATATCTGTAACACTGTGGATTCATATTCCCAACCCCAAATTTTCACTCTGCATGAGAGAAGTATTGCAACAGCTATTGGCAAAACAGCCCGACTACAAGCTCTTTTTTTTCACTTCACTGTATGAAAGTATTAGTACAGTAGGCATGCCAGGAAAAGTAAATCCGCCAGAGCCCTGTGCATGCACATACGAGCATGTGCACGTACATCTGCACCCTTATGGGTGTGTGTGTGTGTGTGTGTGTGTGTGTGTGCAGACAGAGACAAAATCAATCTCATCAATTCAGTGGGGTATTTCCAGAAAGCCCACTGCTTCTAATTACAATAGACCTTGCAGTCATTGTCTATTTTCTCTTTTCTTTCATTCGCCTGCCGTCAGCTTCATATGGTTGTAGTTTACATTAATTCATATGTGGTCCACATTTGTGTTTGTAACCTCAGTAGTTTAATCGCGGGCCCAATCACAACAGAAAGGTATGTTCCGGATGCTTCTAGAAGCCACACCGTCCCTGCCCTCTGGATATGGTGAACTAGTTATATACTCACATGCCTATGCAATAACAGCGGTGCTCAGTGCAGCACGGCATAATCACCATCACCTCTTGCCAGAATGCGCATGCACACACACACACACACACACACACACACACACACACACACACACACACACACACGCGCGCGCGCACACACACACACACACACAACCACATTCACACACTAACGGTCTTTACATGTAAGTAAAACACAGGCGTAACTTATTTATGTCAAAGAAAACAATGAACAGAATCCTTTTTGCATTGAAGCAGGTTTGTGAGATGCACACATGCTATGCTTTCTGCATTCAAAGGAACCTACACATTGAAAACAACCTTGAGCACAGTCAGTTTGCGTTTTTAAGCATTTTATACAAGTATATAGCGTGTGGTTCTCATAGTATGTCCTCCATATCCCTGTAAACACTATGTGAGGTCCCGCCGTCTTTGTTCTACTGTATGTCTGTCAGTGTGTTCTGTTAAACTCTGTATACTGTCCATCTGCCTCTCTGCACTAATGGCGCCAAGACAAATTCCTGCACATTTATTTTTCTTGGCGATTAGAGTGTCTTTGCTCCTTTATTCAGAAAGTGGTAGTCATTTGCCTCGGAGGCCAAAAATGGAATTAATCCTCTGGCCAACAATTGAATTTGACAATGAAAAGAAAATGCAATATCTCTATGATTGCTGGGATTGTGTGGAGTCAGATCATTTTATTGCTCTCCTAATGAGGGCCAATCAGGGCGGTAATGAATGTTACTGGAGCTGGTGCGATGCCACATGCTGCAAATGTGACAAATTGGCTCTTGTAGTCTGTGCGGTTTTCCACAGAGATGATCCGACGTGACATTTGAGAGGGTATTCCTCCTTTTGGCAGGGACTGTGGAAGATAATGACTGCCATATTACATCAACATCGTGCCATGCCAACTCCTAAACTGATGACAAATCCCATGATGCAAAGCTGTAATGCACTTCCCGTCAATGGCTGTCATACAGCTCTCAATAATGTTTATTTCTCAAGTTGATAGTTAGACAACGATTGTATTTTAAAGTGCAGTGGGGGGGGCTACAGGGGGATTATAGAGACATTATGATATATTTCATGTCTCTTTAATTTGTCTTTATGAAAACAAGTATCAGTCTAAATATGTCAGTCCCTTAAATCTCCTATGACACTGTCTGCATCAACTTACCTCACGTGTGGTCCAAACTGAAGATGAAATTGTTGGTAATAAGAGGTCAAAAAGATTTATTCGACTAGATGGAGTTCCAAGTTCTTTCTCGGAGAATTTGTATTTTGCTGTAGAGTTTTGAGTATGAATGTATAAAATATGGACAGAACTTCGGCGTATAAAAACTGTAGCCAACGTGGAAGTGCCAAAAGAGTGCATTCTCTTTAATGACCAGCAGGGGGGCAATTTCACGGGCTTCTGATTGTATGTGAGCTTATGAGAAAATGACCCTACTTGTCACTTGATTTATAACCTCAGTAAACAGTTTTCTAATTAGTTTATGGTCTCAGTCTCTCGTTTCAAGTCTTCTTCAATACAGCATGATGTTAATTTAGTAAATGACGGGCCTTACAGGATAAGCTTGAGGGTGTAGCTACTTTATGGCTGACAAGTCGTTCCCACGACATGTCCTTGTGTCCTCAGTCACATCCATTTCAGAATGTCCTCCTCAGCTCCTACCACACGTTCAAATATGGTCACTTCTGGCTCCAAAAAAACATGGTGATAGCTGTTGTGCAAAACTCAAGGCTGCAAGATGGTAGTCCACACCAATGGGCGACTTCTCGGTGGGCCTACACTTGGTCTTCATTGGGCACTTCAGGCAGGCAGAGAAGTGTCCATACCACGAACTAGGATAATATTTATGATAAACATATCTTTCGTAGCCCCCATTTTATGATTTAGTAATTGTCAAGTATTGTCTAATTAAAATGTTGCCAGTAAATTCTTAATTGTCAATCGCAAAATGGATATGCATCCTGATCTTTTTTGACATTTCCCTTGGTTTGCAGGAACTGGTTTGAAAAGCTCACGCTTAGAGGCAGAAATATTATTCTTAAGCCCTTTTTCTAGACAGAACTCAAGCATAAAAATGTTTTTTGTTTTGTTTTGTTTATTTGGCTTTATTTGTGTACAGCAACTGTATGGCTGTAATGCTCGTAAACAGAAGCCATATTGAAGAGGGTTTATTTGAGGTCTTCTTCCACCCCACAAGAACTATTTTCTGCAAAAAGAAAATTATTCTATTTACTTGAACACAGTAATCATCCTTGTGCCCTTGTTGGACTCCTCCTGGAAACTATCTCTCGATCAGCATGTTGCCTCCATCGTGAGCCAGACCACCATATGTTGTTTACTATTGTTCAAGCAAAAATATCTCTCAAACTCTGGTGAGTTGTTAAATAGTTATCCAAGCTTCTCAAGAGTGAGTAAAACTCAGAAAAGCAAATCCCTTTTCACTTAATGCCTGCCCTTTATTTTATTGGATATTACACTAGATTGTCAGGTGTGGGTGGGCTTGGCCATTCTTCAGCCTATTAGCTTCAAGCCACAGGCTCCCACCTTGCCAGTTTATAAGTCACAGCCAGCCAAGACAAGGTGGTGGTCTAGATTTCCAGAAATCAAAGACGATTGTTGCAAATGGTGTTCATCACTTCCTTTCTGCATCCAAGGAAAGCATTCTGGAGGTGGTAGGAGATTATTCTACCAGACGCTAGTGTAATGTAGTATGTTTGACTTTACCTATCCATCTGGAAAACATTACACAACACAAGGTACACACTGTCATGGCAACATGGGCAACATGGTCCCGGGAATGGATCATCAAGGTCGAAGCTCAAAGAAAACAACTGATGTCACTCAAAGTGTGGAACGGAGATGCCTGTTGCACTTTGCCAGGTCCATTTTAGATTAGTGAGAGGATCAACACTTGTGCACATGCTCACGCACAGAAAATGCAAGAAAGTTCTGGCAACGCCGCATTCAGCGACCACTGACTCTCTTAGCTCAGTGGCTGTGGTGAGCGGACTCCCTGCTGGGTGCTGTTGGGAAGGGGCCACTCTGTGGTTAATTAGCGGGCAGTGATTTGGCCCCAAGAGGGCCAGTTCGGCCCACCAGTGAGCTCACTTCCCCTCGTCTTCACACTCACATGCACGGCCGCTCCCCAGCTATGAGTCAGCCTGCAGAGAGTGAGAGAGCGAGAGCGAGAGACAGGAAGTCATTTTACCCGCATCGGGCCCATCTCCAGTCTCATCGCCTGCCAACTCCGAGTAGTGTGATTACAGGCGAAACTGATTAAAACAAAACAACTTAGCCTCATACTACCCCCCCCAACTACACCACACATATACAGCACACATGGACTGTGACACACACACACACACTCACACACACACAGTCAGGAGAAACAGGATGTTAGCAGGATCCTGGACGTGATCTTTTTAGACTCTAATGGCATCCTGATGGAACACAGGTGCCTCCTGAGAGTTGCACTTACACTGAATACACATGAGATGACTCAGTACCCCCTTTCCTGGTTTAATCATTTAATGATTATTATGTCTTTAGGTATTTCCTCATGCTCATGCTTTGGTACCGCTCAGGAGCTTCGGTCTGGTTTCTTACAGACGGAGTTAAAAGACTTGATAATAAAGTGATGAGAAAGCAGGTCTCCGTGGCAGCCACATAAACATGCCTCTGACTTTTAAAGGATTTTCCCTGAGACATCGGATGCAGGTGCTCTGCAGAGATCAAAGAGGCCGGGTAAAACCTACTTAGTTTGAGAACTCCAAGAGGGCTGATTTATTCAGCCAGTCCCACTGTAAAAATGCCCTGTAGTTTGGTTGAGAACCTCCAGCTAATGATGTTGTATTCCTTCAGAACAGTAAAACAAGATGATGCATTTTCTTTCACTGTAATGGAAAAGAATATTCCCATGGGGAATCTTCTGGTCAGCTGTGTTGGGTTTCTAATTTTTAATGGCTGAGTATGGAATGCACTGTAATGTTGGGCGTCAGATCTGATACCTTGTTGTCTTACATTTTCTTGCAAAAAACACAGTGCATCCGGGCACACATGGCTTTAATTATGGGTGATGTGGGACTTGGAGCATGCATCAAGACACTACATTACCTATCATTGCCATGTGCTCAAGACTGGGAATTGTGCGTGTTGGAAAGTAAATGGAATGCACACGATGAACGCAAAAATGTTGCACACTTCTTTTTTCATTATGTCTCCAATGACCCTGCCACACAAGCTACATTATGTTGTTTTTAATACGGCATTTTAGCTTACACCATAGAGCGGAGCATTGGGTCAGAAATGGAGCATTTCCAGCATGGAGTGAACATGTGCTGTTCGCTCATCAAATCCACCGAACATGCGAGTCCAACCCAAGGCAGTGAACCAGTGAGGGTGAGGAAACCATCCGGCAAACAAATAAGGCTTTCACTGTAGAGCAGCACCATTGCCATGGGAACTGTGTGTTTTACTGCGCAAATCAAACATAATAAGTATAATAAAGTGGGCTAATACAAGTGTGCAGCACTGGAGTAGAGCAGAGTGCATCAGAGTAGGGCAGAGGGGAGTCAAGGAGAGCCAAAAGGAGTTTGGGTTTAACTACAAAGACATAATAAGTTCACGCAAGTTAAGGGGTTCTCCATGTTGACACGGCAAAAAAAAACCCCCAAAACTCTTCGGCAGGTAACATGAACGCCAGGCTTGTTACACAGTTCATCTATGTTGTAATCCTGAGTCGTCTTCCTCTAAAACCTTCCAACTAATGTTGCATGAGAAGTTAAAACGCATGACGTCAGCGCTACAAATCAAAAGGACCTTAAAAGAGATTAATCACACACTATGATCATCTGTCATGCAGTCCCATCCCTTGGGTGATAGTGCCATGCCAGCAGTGACTACTGGTTTTGGCAAAAGTTGATGCAATAATTCTTGGCCTGTTACTACATGTTTGATTTTCCACTGAATCAGTGGATTTATTGTCTTGTGCATCACTGGCAGCAGGATAGCAGCACAGCCATGTGGCGATTGGAATGTGTAGGTTCAAGCCGTGGTGGCGTATGACCAGGGCACCGACACTGTAGCAGTCACAGGCGTTTATTGCCATGTATTTTCCCTACATTGTGATGTCCTCATGCCTGCTTTTTTTTCCATTTCTTCATGTTTTTGAGAAAATGCTTATTCACAAGCTTCAAGTTTAAAGCGAACATTGAGAGGTCCTTGAAATATCCCAAACACTGTTCCTCATTCTCTGCAAAAGAAAAACCATCTCCTCGCAATGTTGAGCAGCTTTTTGAACTAGGATTTATCCTCTTGGTATGTTTATGCCAAGTGCTTGGAGTTGGCTTCCGTGTGCACAGTTCCCGCATGAGCATCTGTCAAAGTGGCCATAAATAACATTTATTCAGTGCTGAAACAGATTCTCCTCCTGGAGGCCTCTAGCAGGAGATAAATGCCTCACACAAGCTTTGAAGCAGTGGCATGTACAAATGCAAATATGAACAAACGCGTATGAGAGTATGCACACACGGACCTTTACTTTCACCTGTGTGAACCCCGCCCAACGCTGCTCACCTCATTTCCCTCAGTGTGCTCACAAATCTAGATACACCCTTCTTCACATATCTGCGTTGTGGTGACGATGGAGCTGGACAGATTCCAGACACTCCTTCAACAATGCTTGATATTGTACTCAGCACTACTATAGGGTGCAGTGGAAGGCATGAGGATCACAGACCTAAACACTGCAAACATAAATGAGATCAGTCCCTATGGAAGACGTACACATAGTAATTATGGAGCTTCAGGATCACAGCTTCGGCTTTGTTCACTTGTCATGGTGTTTTAAGGCTGAAATCCTCAAGATTGGGAGCTGTGTCTTCTGACGATGCCTCCTCACCTCAAACACCACCCAGTCCCATATCACGTCAGCATACCACATGTAATGGTCACCGCAGGGATGAGTGGATTTTCTGCCTGGTTTGTCCCCAATGCAGCCTCCTGTAACTGCCCGTGTCCCTGCTGAGTGAATGTTTCACAGACATCCTCGTGGGGAGTTGACACAGAGCTCGTACCACAACGCAAACTGTTTTACAACCCAGGGGCGAACGAGAGGTGAGGCTCCTCTGAGAGGAACCGGGGTAAACAGGGGACACAAAGCAGCAGCTAGCAGTGTAAATACAGAGAGGGCTTGCAGGATCATTACCTGCAAGGATTAAACGTCTTGTTTTGACACGTACAATACATACCCCAGAAAGGAATACAGCACACATGAGGGCAGTGTTGAAGGCTGGAGTGATTGAGCACCTCCATACTTTGTACAGTCACCTGAGCATACATGCAGGAGCCATCTATTAACTGTCTTTTGTCTGTCTTGTACTCAGGACGGTTCTGTGTAACAACACAAATTGAGAGCGGATGCAGGTTTGTCTTCTGACTGCATTCATAAACCATGAAAACAAATGTGCCGACGCTGATCATGCAACACAACCAAAAGGTAAGTGAGCTACTAAATGGACCTTAAAGTGAGATTGTCAACTGCTGATTGAAGGGGAAAAAATATGTGACCAACATACTCTGCAGCAGGTAGATAATCCTGAATCTACAGCATTGTACATCACTGTGGAGGTGAGCGTGGTCGGGGCGCGGGTGCAGGGGAGAGAGAGGTGGAGAGCGCTCAGGTGAGCAGAGCCAGGTGAGTGACTGACGAAGCTGGCGCCCAGTTATTAATCACTAACTCGCTTTAAATGCAGGAGCGTGCTGGACCTCTGACGGAGGAGGCATGAGAGACGCCCTGGAGAGCAGAGAGAGATGCCACATTCGATCCCCGTGTCTGCATTATTGTGTTTGGGGGGGTGTTCAGCAAATAAAAGAGGCCTAAACCCCGGTACTGTGTCAAACGTCTACACATACCATAATGTATTTTCACTATGCCATGACCATACATACATCCATACTGCATGTATGCACATGTGTAGCTGTTTCTTTACCAAGTTCACCAAGTCACATTGCTGTAAACGTGTACTTGGCAAATGAAAACGATTCTGGTTCTGCCTCTAATGGACTGGACTTATTATGTTTTGTCACCAGATCATTGTAAGCCAGTTATGTTAACTTCACAACTCTGAGAATAAGAATAAAGGGGAGTTTATGGCCTGTTGACTAGCAGCCTAAAATGGGACATAATGACAAACACTCGAGTTGTGAAGCTCAGACCCAGAGGATGTACGGCCTAATAGCCAAGGAGACTGGGCTTGGCTACAGCCACTAATTTGTACTATATTGGTCATTACTGAGAGACAGCAGCCAGCTGTGGTGTACTGCTGCTTATCTGGAGGTAATGAGAGGTAACATGGGTGTAATGTGGTTCCATGCGCACATATTTGTCTCTCCATCCAGAATGTCTCTTGACTCTCCCTCTCTCTCCTTTCTCCCACTGTCAAATAAATCCTCTGTGGCTGTTTTGAAAAATCCCTCCACCTTTTTTTTTTTTTCTTTTCTCAACCAAGCATTCTTTCTCCTAGTCCTCATTAAACTCGCAAGAAAGAAGGTGCATTTAGTGTGAGCTCAGGGGCCCCCCCGGCTCAGTTGTGGCGAGGGAGCTGAAACAGTTAATTGAGGGAGGTCTCACCAAGTGAGAGAAGACACCCACCTTCAACATACACATACACACACACACACACACACACACACACACAGATCACAGACAAATGTTTTTCGGGTGATGTCAAAGGCGGCAGATGAACAGAGCATGTCTGGCGGAGCAGCGGGACTCCTGATGGGACTCAGGTGATGGAGGGGAGAGGGAGAGAGGAATAGCCCAAGGAGACATGGCGCTTGTCTGGCCTGTTTCCCGGCCTCCCGTGTTGGAGCATGAAAAGGAGCAGGTCGTTTACACCCCAGTGAAAAAAGCCACCATAGCCACAGCAGCACCTGGATGTTATTTGGGCTAATGGACTCGGGGCTTACTCAATAGTAATCAACTTGGGGGGGCTTGTCGCTTTGTTTCATGCGCCACCTTGCTCCCACACTCTCCTTCTTTGTCTTACAGCTTTTTTTTTTCCCTCCCCTCCCTCCTACCTGCTCCCACTGGCTCTCTCCCTGTCCTTATCTCTCCCCACCCTCTCTCCTTTCCCCCTCTCCTGTGTTTATTTTATTTTGCTGAGAGCCGTGTTATGACAAAGACTTCACTCCCCGGATGTATGCAGTCAGTGCTTGTGTCATGCCCTTATGAGGTATGGGGGCCCTCGCAAGCTCTGCCAGCCCCACCCGACCGGCCCTTCCCAGGCGGAGAGGGCCGGGAGGAGGGGCTCGAGGAGGGTGGAGAGGGTGACTCCTGCCCACACCCTGTCCTATCCTGCCTGGTGTTGACGGAAACACACACACACACACACACACACACACACACACACACACACACACACACTGACACACGCACACACAAACAGATAGAGGATGGCTTGATTCACCCTGCAAGATTCCTTTTTTTTTTCTCTTTTGTTCTCATGGACAGTTGAAAATGCTGACATGAGACTTCCTGTCACAGTCCATTTTCCTGTCTCACTGCTATTACCTCATTCATAGCTTCAGAACTTCAGAACGGGCCAGGATTGTTTACCATCCATCACAAAGTCCTGGAGGGCTGAAACCTTTAGCTGAAGTCATGTAAGGCCCGATAGCCGCATGGTATAGTTTATCTTGCCGCAGACCCATTTATCCTCCTGCTGGCTCTTTTCATTCAGATCACCAGAGGGCCGCTTTTGAGTGAGAAAGCATGCCTTGGCCGTGGAGTGTTTTCTATTATGCCATTTCACTCTCGGTGCCTATCTCTTTCATCCTCCTCGGCAAAAAATGACAAACACATTTCTTTGTTCGGCGAGAAATTCACTTCATTTGTCATATCATGTAAGAATCTCTCACCCCGGGACAAAGAGCAGAGCTGAGGGGGATTACTGGTCTTTGCAACTCGTGAATGGCTTCATGTGGAAAGTTGGGGTGAAATCTGTGCCGTAATAATATTTTGCCTCTCACGTCTCCGTCGCTTTACTGGCGAGACAGCTGGTCGACCGTCAAAACCGAAGATGCCACCCAAAGACATACCACTTAACATGGCCTCTGCAGAGAGCTGTTTAAGAGCAAAGAAATAGGACTGTGCATGAAAAATAAACCCGGTATGATAAAAGTTGTCAAATGTGTTTCCATCCGTCTCATCTTCGCTCCCTCTCGCTTGAATGTGAAAAAGCCCTCAGCAAAATGTTACATTTCATCATTTTTCCATTCTTTAATTTTCACCACAAAGCCTGACATGTTTTAAGAGGTGCAACCTAATATTGCCTGAACTCCAGGACCTACCACAAAGATCTCTGGGTAAATGGGAGGGAAGGAAGTGCACAGACAGGAGGACGGGCGTGGATGGAAAAGTGCGCAGTAACTTGGCTGCAGCACACCCTTAAGTAACAACACATGGCAGTGGAGGAATTCCACATTCACGGACACTCTACATGAGCAAGGATGGGAAAGGCTGTCCGGGCTGCACACCGACCGGTTCCGAATGGGAAACTGATAAGGCTCTGCCATACCTAATTCCTTTCCATGTTCTCATCCTGGGTAGGCATCACAATGGGCATGATTCATGGGGGTAATTCCGCCAGCTACTGACTTGGCTCCTGCCTGCATTTGGGAAGAATGTGACCTCACAATACGTCTCTTTCAGGCCCATCCCTGTCTGACTTCGACCAGCCTCTCCTTGAAGCCCTCTTCTGTTAGAGACTGCAGACGGAGGACAAGGGAATGCAGCAGGAAGGCAAGGAAGAGAGGCTAAGTTGAGGAGGGAAAAAAAAAAATCCTGCAAACACCCTCCTCCTTCCCCATCTTCTCTCATCCGACTTCACTCTCTCCCTCCCGGCCGTCTAACTAAATGATGTGCAGTGAGGAGGGGAACTTAAAACAATGAACTTGAAAGTCAACCACCATGACGACCGCAGAGACGAGCCCTGATTGCACGGGGGGAAGTTGTAGGTGTGATGCCTGTTTCATGTTTCCGTATATCAGCCAGTAGAACGACCACAAGTCGAGCCTAAGCGATGATCTGAACAAGAACACGTGATGCAAAAAACTGTGTTTTGTAACACGAGAGCCCTGAAGCCCTCTCTATCTAGCGCTTAAACAAACTGCAATCATCGTGGGTAATTATTTAGCTGTATTAGGCCATTTGAAGCTCGGTTAATTCCTGGTTGCATTCCATCATTCACAGACACAAAGGCTCTTGTCTTTATCTGCAGTCAGTGCTGAAATATAAATTACACCATGGAGTGCTCAGGCAAGAAAGTAAGCTTACAATGGATGGAACATAAAAGTGTATAATCACAATCACTGCCAATAGGGAGTTAAGAAAACATGTGGTCTACAAAGGCCTTAAAAAATGATACAGATATGATAATATTCTATAATAATAGCCTCAAGCAGTGCATTTTTTCAATTTTAAACAAGATTAATGGAGCAATGAAAGACTTTTTATCCTTTAAAGTAGAATATATGTAATTTACAAGCTCATCAGGCATAACCCAAGTCATCAAGGGTTCTTTCTTGGACCCAAAATCAGTTTTTCTACCTCTTAAAAAGTTCAGAGAAAAATAGAATAATGCCTCGGTGGTTCAATAAATTTCTGTTTTATTCAAGCAATTCACCTCTGCCCCATTTAAGTTCGCTACAGAGTAAAACGGCTCCACAGACCTGCCCCATCATCAAATGCTGAACACACATGATCATAAACACGTTACAGCCTGGCAGCTGGCACGCGCACCCTCACACCGCACACATAAAAAGGGCGTTGACACGTACACGTTCGTAAGCAGAGGTGGTTTTGTCGTGTCACCCTCCTCAACATCCTGCAGCAGTCGGCCTCATAGGAGGAGAAAATATGGTGTGATGTCACCTCTGGCATGGACCGGTGTCTGAAAACTTTTCATGCGCCGCCCAAGCGAATGGGAGGCAGACATTACTCAGAATAAGAGTGGAGACTATCTGTTCTCCACAGTTAAAGCTGGTATTTGTTAGCGTGGACCGCTGCCAGAGTCGGGCCACTGTCTGTTGACTGCAGTTCAACACAATGCAGATCCGATCGTTCAGACTCCACAAAACATCCTCAGTATGTCGCTCTGCCACTCACAAGTCTTCCCCTGTCACTCCTGCTGGCAGGGTCAGGCTGCACCACCAGCACCACTGGCACTGTTAAAGCGGCCCGACGGCACCGTCTGCAAACCACCAAGTGGGGTTAGTCATAATAGAGCTTCATCTGGCCATCAATCTTCATGCTCTCCCCCTGTTAGCAGCACGGACCGCGTCTTGTGTTGCAGTTAAAAGCCTTGGCACCGCTCTACCAGGCCTGTGATAAATTGATTGCTCTATGAAGCCTGTGGAGAATGTTTGGAGATCCCGATCCATCCTCGCTGTTTGTCTCTGTGCATTAGCAGTGAATGAGCGGATTCCTGAGCCCTGACTCATAAGCTCACTGGGCAAGCACCTTTCAAATGAAATTCAGCAAGAAACAGTCGACTGGAAATGTAAATTGCAGACCTATTTTGAATGCGGGATATCTTTTACCAAAGGTCTGAGTGAAAAACAAAAGCCAGAGGCATTTTTTGGGCAAGTGATGTGTCAGCGTTTTAAAGAAATAGACCATTGAAGGATTAATAAAGTAACAGATTTTTGGGCTATTTATCAAACGCATGCACTCCCTGCTTTTCATCACCAGGAGAGGCGAGGGAGAACACCCACCCAAGTCCGTTCTCTTGTTTCTGAAATCAGTTTTATTCTGATTACTGTTCCCACACTGAGCACATTTTTTTTTCATTTGGCAATAATATATCCAAGTCTGTCTCATACAAAGTTCCAGTAAAGTACTGGAATAACCTGTCAGACACTGTTTGTAATTTTCATCATCACACAGGCAGCTACCCTCAGGGACATTTCCATCTTCTTTTACAAAAACATTGCCAGTATATTTGCAATGTATGTATTCAACAAGACTGCCACACAGGTAATGTTTTGTTGAGATCTAAATCAAAACATGCATTCAGTAAATAAAAAAACAATTAAAAGAATTATGAATAATGAAAGCAGACAGAAAATGAGACAAATCAAATACGTCATCAGGAGAGTATTGTGATTGGCCTTTGGTCAGACGGACATAGCCCTTAGCTCACTCGTTCCAGTGTTACTGCTACTGAGGAATTTCCCCTCGAATGTTACGAAGTCTTAAGGGTCGTCCACACCAAGAAATACAACTGTAACGGTAACTATAAATGAATCGTTTTTTGAAAATCCCTCTAACTCTGAGACCACCCCACAACTAGAATGACAGGAGCAAGCAATATCATTGGGATGCTTCCAAAGTGACCTGGTGAACAACAGAAACACTGACAGCCGATCAGAACACGCCAGGAATTACAGGGCCATCAATCAGCTTGATTTTGGGGACACTTTGCTACAAAATATTGTTGAGGGAGTGCTTATAATATTGGCTTCCAGGTGTAGCCGGCCTCTTTTAGGTAAGCTAATTGATGGCATTTGGGAGTAATGTATATATGGCCTACTTAAAGTCTTTAATTTTGTGTTTATGTGTGCTTTAACAGCTGAATTTTAAACCAACAGTATCCCCATTAGCCTAGATAAATATCACAGTTCACTGTTCCATGCATGCCTTCAAATCAAGATCAGATATCATTGTTATCTCACCCGTCCTTATTGCTGTGTCAACATTACCATTCCAGCTGACAGCTCTGCTGAACTGTGAAGTCAAATAACCCAGCGGAAGACTGCTCATGAGAAAGTACACTGATCCTGTGGGCAAGACAGAGTTGACACTCAGCTTTATCCATTCACTGCTTCTATTCTGGTGCGGCGTCTAGACGTAAAAACATTTTACTAGGAACCAAAAGCCACAACTGGGCTCGGCAAAGCTGGGCTTGACTTAAGCCGGCCAGAAAACACCGAACTACATGCGGCGATAAAGCAATTGTCTGCCGTCGGTTTCCTGCCAAGCACCTTGCAGGGTGTATATTCCAGCTCCACCGATAATATATAGATGATGAAGTCATGTGTTTGCCTCCTATAATGTCGCTGTGCTGGGGGAAAGATTGTCTGCAGTCATAAAATGTTTATATTAGTGTCTTTTATGGGATGTTCCTTGTAGACATAATTGTTCGCAGTATCATAAAAAACAAGGCCGACAAAGTGCAAATTAAGAGGTTTGTGGGGGTACTGACCACCTATTTTCCACACTCCAAGTCACAACATCTGTAAACAAAGTCAAAGTGTTCAGCCATCAACACACACCCATGAGTGTGACCACAGATGAGGTCATTCCAGGGTAATGAACATTTGGAGCGGAGGAACAAAAGCTGCGCATTCAATTAAAAATGGCGTTGCTTATTAATTTGATTTCACTTTTGTCCCCTTCAAATTTATTATTGGCACATTAAGTTAAATTTGCCAAGACTCCCAAGAATAACCAAATTATAGTGATTTAACTTCAAATTGTAGTTTTTATGAAATGCCCGCAATGTTGCATAACATGTTTCAAACAGACATGTGAGGGATTTTTCGGTTAAAGAAAAAAAAAAAAACAGATTTACACTATTTAAAGCTAAACCCACAGTGATGATGAAATTGTCTGGGTGCTTTTTTCAGCAGCTTTAGTGAATCATCAGTACGATTACGGCTGATGCATCACTTCCCTTTTGGGGCTTCCTCCGCTTCCTGCAGCTGCTGAGTGAATCTCAAACGTCAGCATCCTCTGATCTTCAGCTGCACACTTCCCCAAATATGTGTGCATTCATAAAGTGGCACCATTCATGCCTGGTATGGGCCATGATGGATGGAGAAAAAGGGGAAGTCAGGGCCTCAGTAAGCCTCAGACAAGCGGTTAATTTGAAGCATACTATGTAATCCAGTTTCTCCATTTGTACCATTCCTTGCATCGAGAAATCTAATCTAGCTTTTATAGATAGATCGATCAAGGTGGCAGTGTGATGTGGCCAGGAGGAGGCTACGGCAGGCTTCTGGCTCTGCCTTACAATGGTCATATGGAAGCAAAACACTTTTGCGCTTAGACAGATGACTGACGACATATTAAAGCCTGAACAAGTATAAAACAGTTTGTTTTAAGCATACTAATTGCTCAAATTGGATATTTTCTTATGTGCACTATTGATCAAATCTGTAAATAAAGACAAACACTGTGTCCGAAATCACATACAGCAGTGCTACATACCCACAGTGAAACTTTATACGTAGTACTTGATAGATAATTATACCAGAGTAGAGATGCATTTCACATACAATTGGTTTCATACCATGTTTCTAAGATGCTAGAAAACGTCTGTGTCAATGTTTTTCAGGCACTGTGAGGCTGTACTTGGGCAAAGCAATGCCTTGAGCTGAATGCTAACATCGGCATGCTAACATGCTCACAGTCACAATGCCAACATGATGATGATGATGATGATGATGATATCAAAAAGTCAGAAAAGTAACAGTGGAACCCCTGATGGCCCCAAAATAAAGGATGAGACATCATGAAATTGTTACCAAAAGTGTTAACTTAAAATAAAAATTCAAGGTCTCACCAGTGAACAGGACACATCATTTGGATCTAAAATCAAAATTGCTCGGAGTTTTTTGTTTTACAGTAACTATTAGGGCCACCCATTGTTATTGTCCAAACTCAGGACCTAATAATTAAACAAAGTCTTTGCAGGTCTAATGCTGTACTCAACATTAAACACAGTATGACTGATTCATTTCCTGCACAAATTCTGCTTTCATCTGATCTTAAGGAAACATATCGGTGTGAGCACTCTGACTCAGCACAACAATGAGTGCTGAAAAGCCTGGCCTGATAAAAAAAGGACTAAATTAAGCCAGAAGAGTCTGCAGGAAGAAAGGACCTCCTTCACTGTTGCCGCTGATGATTGATATGATAGCCAAGCCCATTCAAACTGCAAATTTTACACATGATTGAGGCTCTATTGGATGTAATGAAATGGCCTTCCTGAATATTGCACTTGAGTGACTGTGTGACCACCGGCACAATAGCTGCTATTATAGTTTTGGGCCCTCAACCCATTTTTCATTGTACCAGGTCCACCGTGTTATTATTGCAGAACTCGGAGTGAACCCGCGGCTTTGGTTTCTTGCTGTTACGGATGTGACCGTTCTCTCCACCGGGAGCAATTCACAGAGTGTTAATTGACCACCGCAATCACTCAGCAGATTTATGGAAAGTCTGAGGGGTCACAGGAGACTTCCAGGGGAGGCCGTCCAGGGAGCGGGGCTGGCCCCAGAGCTGCGGCTGGGGAATTTCTGGCCTTTGTAACAACACTACAGGTTCATAAACTCTGTCTTCCTACAATGACCTCAGAAGAAATATAGATTATATAGAAAAGTGATATTTAAATCCGCCATAGAGGGAAATGAAATCATCTTGTGGGTGCCCTCATGTGAGGTTTATTAACTTGGAAGCGCACTCTAATAATTCCACGGCACTGGGCGTGATGGAGAAATCTGAAAAACAAACACCACTCTTATAAAACCTCATTTATTATCTTCAAATACAGGCATGACCCAGATGTGTATGCTTCACTGAGGGGCGGGCTGGTGACACAGACTGGGCGTGGGCTCGGGGGTCCATCTGGCCGACTATAATCAGCTTTAAACAACAGACCTACAGACAGCAAAATGATACGAAGCGCGTGTGTAAAAACAAAACATCAACTGTTAGCATCTAGCTGTCTTTATTCATTTTGCTGGTTACATCCAATGTGCAAATAGGATACAGTGGAAGGACTGGCCTTTGGGTCTGATGTGATGAGACAATGATAACGGTTTTCATCATTGTTTATCCTCCAGTGCAGTGTGTCAGCATGTTGAAGTATTAGTTTGAACGCATGTGCATGTGGCCTGCATCTGGACACTCTTAATACTGTTTAATCCCTTCCTGTCAGCGAGCCAGGCTTGTCCTCATGCCAACGCACTATCTATCCTGTGTCACTTATCTTCTAACACAGAAAGTGAGGGTGGAACAATGTCTTCGGTTTGACTGTGCACTGTAATGGAATGGTGAAGATCTAGGACCTTTTAAGGTAAGAGGGAAACCATCTTTTTTTAATCCTTGAGATATGGAATTGTTGACACTGGATATGTGTAGAGTGCTATGAAAATAGGAGCCAAAACAATGCAGCGCTCAAGAGAGAGGGGGTAAAGGCAGTGCACTGCTCCTTACAATAAGTAACAAACACTACCATTTTGGATTTATTGGATCGTTTTTCTGTGGACAGAATGGTTAGGAAATTGCTCCTACGGTTTAACATGAAGCTGTTGAGAATAATTGCCTCGGGCATGCCAACAATTTTACAGTGATTATGTGATAAGCTGTATCATTTCTTTTGATGAAATGAGTAGCTGCATCTCTGTGAGCTAACTGCCCAGACCTGATGATTTACAAGGGCTATAAGTCTGTGTTTTGCTGCATGGAGCCCGCGTGGTGCATGGAGCCTGAATGCCATGCTTGCTTACGCCGAAAACGCTGCACTAATGGGTTTGTGTTACATTGCTAAATCAACTCGGGCTGTGAAGCGACTCCCAGCAAACCTTTATGATCCATTAACCACCAGGCATGATTTTGCCAGGGTGCCTGTGCCAGCTGGCAGAAACCGTCAGGCCTGTATCATGAGCAGCCTCCGCCAGCGATAGCTTTACTGAGGTCTGCAGAATTCCCCCCGTTCTCTCAAAACTGATTACATACATGTTGTTTTCTCATTAGCCGAGGCTCCTCGTGGCCCTGTCCTGTGGAAATGGCTGATGGAATGAAGGTGAACACAGTGTGTGCAATATGTTAGACTTGATGTCTGCAGACAGCTCGGGAAGAGAGACAAGTCTGTGGAGTGGTTTGAGTTTGGGTGGAGACAGCAGCATTTACTGTAGAACTGCAGACAAATATGCATGGACCCCACCCTAGGCTAGTGATCAACTCCTCTGTCATCAGTGTCTTTATCACGCAGACAGAGATTGATATCCAAGGATCGGATTCCTCGGGATTCCTTTTTTGCGAAAGAAAGTCCCATTTTTCAGACATTTGGAAACCTGGAGGATTTCTGTAGCGCTGTTTGACGGTTTTATTGTGTTATTCATGAAATCTGGCAGCGCCCCGCAATATCTACACACAGAAAAAAGCTCCGAGCTGCCTTTCCTTTTCGGCAGTTGTCGGCGCATGGCTTATTTCTGAAGATGCATAATTAAATTTTTATGCCTTTTGTCGCGACCTCGCAGTTATGAGGCTGTTGCTGTTAAATATTGCAATCATGTTTGCCAAGCTTTTCTCCTGAGTGCACTCACATCTAAGCTCCTCGTGGATGACAAATGTTGCATGGCTCATGTTTAATGAGTGAGCGCAGACAACTGAACTTCAAACGGTATGTGTGCAGAGAACTACAAATAAACAGGATTTTCTTTACGTTGTAATTTATAATCATTTGGATTACACGTAATCCCGTTTCATGTCATTCACTTTCCCCCGATCCTGCTATTTCCTCTGAAGTGAATGTGATCTACCTACACACCCATGGTCTTTCAAACTGCATTTGTTTTATGACCCTGTAGTCGGACGGATGAGGGGGAATTCCGAGTAGATTTTTATCAGATTAAAAACACCAGTGAGCCAGTATGAAGGCTGTTAAATCCACATGTGTATCCATTGAGCAGTTGCTTTATTTGGGTCATAGGTACATGATAGGAAAATCAGCAATGTCCTCCTCCTCTAGAATGTGGCACTTTCACTCAGTGGGAGATACCAGGAGCAGGCGAGGAGCAGAGGGTCGTGGTAGACATGAGCAATAGAAAGAAAGGGAGTTACAACAATAGTTCAAAGCCTCTCGGTTTGTATTTGATCCATTGTCCCCGCTGGTCTTTAGAGACCACCACCAACAAGGCATCGTCTTACTCAGGTTGACAGGGTTTGTATAGCTGAGATGCCCTGTGAGATTAGGTTCAGGTGAAGCCCACGGTCAGAGGAGAGAGGGAGGAATGGTATTTCGTCAATGTTTGAGGCAGTTTCTGTGAGAGCAGGACACAGTTTGGTGAGACTTCACTTGTCTAAATGATAGATTTTGAGGTTTATCTGCAGCAGAAGTTGTAATTACGCACATTGTTTTGTTACACAGTGAAAAAAAGAACCCCAGCGTGTAATGTAAAAAGCCGCCCAGAAAGCCAGATAAGCAAATGTTTTTTTTCTTTATCTGATAGGGATTGTAAATCCCTCCTCGAGGATTATCACAATGGCCCATTTTATTCCTCACCAGATTTCCCTCCTGTGTAATTACCATTTGCCTCTATCTCTCTCTCTCAGTGGCAAAATTGATGGGTGGAATATCTTGAGAAATATGTGAGTAAAAGCCAAAGAGGGAAACATCTCGGAGGCGCACCGCAATGAATGGGAATTTGGAGGATGCTAATTAAACAATGTCATGATTTACTGCCAGTAACAAAACATTTACTGTTTCGATGCTAAAGGCTTGGCTTCCTGGAAAATGTATCATTTGGTCACAGCTCTGTTAACTTCTTCACCTCAGTTCGAGTTTAGAAAGTCAAGACCTCCAATATTTTACAGCTTGTGTCTGTGGACCTACGTATGTTTATTTAAGCAAAAACCATGAGATTATAGCCTCTAGATGTGCTTTTGACCTTTCACAATTAACCTTTATCCTTAGGCTGTGTTTGGATGTCAAAAAACAATTCAAGGTAAGAAAATCAAACAGAAAATCAAACAGCACCCATAAAAGGCCAGTTTAAGCAGTCCATTACAAGCTATCAAGACAGATTCATTATCTTTAACAACTTTGAGCTCGTTACCATTGGTAAAACCTTTGTCTAGGTCACATATTTAAACTGAATAGACTTCCTAGAAAGCCTCTCTGCATCAACATGTAGAACCCCAGCTTCAGAACGCGGGCTTTTGGCCGGTTCATGAATGCACAGGACAGAGATGTTATCTGGCCTTAGGGAGGATGTTTGGGGAGTGGGAGTGGGAGGGCTATGGGCCCTCAGTGTGCTAATGCAGCTAACAGCCAGGAAGGCAAAGTGTTGACTCTGCAGATTTAAGCCTGCTACTGATGGCTACGGGGCTAAATACTGACCCCATGGACTAATAAAGAAAATCACCTCAGGCACGAGCCGCAGGGGTCAGAGGTAACGGCATGGCTGGGAAAAACACAGGCCGTGGCTTTCGATCACTGCGCTGCCTAATTGAAATGACAGTTGAAGACCGGTGGGGGTAACAGTGTTTATTTACGTCTTTGTTACGCAGTGAGCAAGCACAAAGATATGCCTGGCCCGGCCAGGGATGACATCGCTCCCGTATGCTGTCTGGCTCCGGGATCTCTGCACTAGTACAATAAGGACTTCCTGTCTGCCATCAGATTCCCCTGCATTCCACCCAGGGCCGGGATGAGGCGAGGGGGCTGCTGTAGACAGGGTTTTGTGAAAGGCTATGAGTCCTAATCAAACTGACAATATGGACCTGTTCCCTTTTTTTGACCCCCAAGCTGACCCCTCAGTCTGAGCTGCCGTCTGTCAGGGGGCTGGAACAGGCTGTGAGCCTCACTGAGGCTGTAGTGAGGCTTTGGTTTCCTGCACTTAAACAGATGTTTAGAGGTGGTCAACACCCTGTTTCACAGTGCTGATACAAGCTAATTTTATAAAGACTATGGAGCTATCTGTGTTGCAGATTTGTTACTGTGCGGCTAATAATGCTTTAGTACAACATGATGATAAAAGAACAATTAAAACAGATGTGCCCAAACTTAAAGGAAAATATGACTAGCTGGGGCGCCGTTTAGCTCAGTTGAGCGGGTGTACAGAGGCTTTGTCCTCGCAGCAGCAGCCTTGGGTTCGAGTCTTTCTTTCCTGTCATATCTCCAGCTGTTCTATCAATAAAAGCCAAAGGCCAAAAATAAAAGAAAAATACGACTGGATATTTGAATATTCAGTTTATAGGCAATATCTCATTCTTTCATATCTTTTCACATTTGCATTTTAATTGACATTCAAACAAATATGTTGCTTCAAGGAAAGACATTTGTTGTCAGGACACTACTATGTGGATATATATACTTATATACATCTTCTAAAACTATTATTCATTTATTACTTTCTCAAGTGCCAAGCAAACTTCTGGGTACCACTGAGAATGTGCTCCTTCTAGTTTCCTAATGACCCAAAAGTATGTCTCTGATACAACAAACAGTGGAATATAAGATGGCGGAACTGAGCAAGAGGCTTAACCCCATATTGCTCTCAGTAACAATGTGGGAAAACAGAGAAAAAGGACAAAAAAAGAGGAAAGAACAGCAAATAATGGAAAATGATACCTACAGTAGCAGATATACTGTGATCATAAGTTCTGTTGAATACACATATACCATACTACCCTTGTGTAAAAAAGAAAACCCTGATGTTGCTATTTGAAGACATGGGGGAAGACAGTATTCAGGCTCTCCTGTTTCAGTGGGGTCAAGGTGAGAGAGCAGCCTTCAGCAACCTGAGTACTAAAACAGCCTGCTGCTGTCTAGCGTGACTAGACATGCAGCATTAATGGCCTCCTGAGAGGACCTTCAGCACAGGAGGAAAAAACCACAAATACTCCCCTCTCACACCCCAGCAGCACGGAGGACAGAGAAGATTATACGTCTGCGACAGCAACACGGGGGCACTTGATTTGAAGGGTTATAGACTGATATTAGGAAAGTGGTCTACTGGTCTACTCATCCTCAAAGTACCTTTGTAAGCCCAGTACCCCAGTAGATCACTGGGTCAGATGCTCCATGCTTACACTATAGCACTATCTTCAATAAGTTAAAGGGAAATTATAAGAGGTAATTGAAAGTAATCTTGAAATCTTCCCCTGAAATGGGAGAACCCTTAAAGACCCTCATACATCATCAGTAGCCGTCAGTGGCTTTCATATAAACAGCTGGATTGGACATTTCCAGTGTCTTCAGCTGTTGTGATTTCTACTGTCTCTCTTTTATCAAAATGCTGTTTGCCATTTAATTGATGGAGACAGAAAAGCAAGGACACTACCAATTTATTTTTATTTTTATTTATTTATCAATCAAGTCATCAAATGAAAAAAAAAAAGAGCATTGCTTTATTACCTAGTCCTTGCCTGCACTGGTATTGGAGGAGCGGAGTTCATTTAAATTTAGGAGTGTCGTGTGTCATCAAAGAGGTAGCTGGATAGTTAGCTACCAAGACATCAGCTAACTGGAAGTGTCATGCTTTGTATTCATAAAAAGACCAAATTACACTGACACAACAAGGAGTCACAAACCTCAGTTTTGGAGGACCATGCTGCCCTAAGACTTCACCCTAACCCTCTATCTCAACGAGAACTGGGATATCCTAGCCCTGAATGTTTGAAACAGAGCTTTCGGGTTAAGTGGTAGGGGCAAGGGGTGTATTGGAATTGGGCCTAAGTGTATGCAATACACATGGCTGCTGATACAAAAGATAAACCTGGATGTGATGAGTTAAGGGAATTTGTAAATGAAGAAACCGTAGGACAATACATGGATAGTAATTTCCTGTGCGAAAAGACAGGAATGTAATTTCTACAAATAGGGCCATTACGAGGAACAGCACTTTGTGTCATGCAAATTCCGATCACGGCAAGAGGACGAATAAGCCTGAGGTCATTTCAAAAGTCTATTCAGTGCAGGAAATGAGCGACTATTGTGTTGCCTTTTTCTAATTTACTGCCGAGAAGGTTCGGGTTTCTGTCCACACTTCATTCTGTGAAATTAAAGTATCACTGCCCCGCTTCCTCAAATGTTGGCGATCTGCATGAACATTGGCGGTTGTCACAGGTGACTAATAAGCATACAGTACATTTGATCCCATTGTGTTTCCAGGTTTTTGTTGAAGCCATTCTCGGTGCTGAGTGATATTATGTGTGAGACTGCGCGCTCAAAGGTGGCCTTTGTGCCATCCTGCGTCAGCACGGCCAGACCATCGTAAATAGATTTCAGTGAGTGATGGAGCGGGGAGAGAGGAATGAAGTGTGTGTGTGAGCACCTTTCTTATTCCAGTCACTTATCAAATACAGATTTTCTCAAGGCTTTTTTTTTGTTTTTTTGTTCCACTCTTGAATGGGCTTCCCTCATTCTGAGATATACAAAGAGACTCATGCAGACACTGCTACTAGTGGGCGCTTTGTTGAATATTTATACCCATAGCACGTAACACCAATCGGACAAGTCGGTAGAGTGAAGCGGATGAACAGGCTCAAACGTCCTCTGTGACATGGCACATTTATTTTTAGCTCTGCTCCGATAAGCCCTACATGTGAACAAAACAGTTGCTCCTCTCTCATGCTGTTGCACACGCCCATATTTAATACAGTCATTTATGCTGAGGTCATGAAAATCACCTGCACAGCACGAATATAAGTTATTTGAATCGTCTTGTCACAACCACTGCTTTGCCCTAATTAAGGGCACAGATTTAAAGTCTTTTTTTTCTAAAGGTGGCTGTCAAATACTTAAGCCTTTTCCTTCATCCCTGACATCTGCAAACACCAATCTATGGACATATGGCAGTGCAGATTTATCACCAAATGTTGACATTAATGAGCTATGATCCACAATAAGTATTAAATTAGAGACCAGTGCAGGGGCTGCTGTTTATTTGTCAGCCACTGTTTTTGTACTTAAAGTTTTGGCCTCGCGTTAAAGACAAAGGGAGCTGTGTTGTAAAACAGCTGCGGTATGAACGACTGGAGCTCACTTTAAAGTCTTTTAGATAACTCGTCTGTCAGAACCCTCTGAATCTTTCTTTACTCCTTCATCAATAAACATTTTAGGATTCCTCACTGGTCCAATTTGTTTTATTCATGGCCATTTCAGAAAAAGTAAACACATTCCCTTCTCATCCATCCGTGGCATGAATTTAACAAGAAATCTAGTCTGCGCTCCCTCAAATGGGTCACTGCTTTTCCAGAAGATCAGATTTATGCACCCTTAAATGGAGGTAATTTATTTGTGTTAAAAAACTTGGTCGTCTTTCAAATATGGTTCTCACTCTGCTCCCATAGTGGCAGCCAGCAGACAAACTCAGACTTGCCTCCAAGTCTTTGTCTTCATAAATTTCTCCCATGAACTGTATAAACTTCAAATTAGTCATCTCATGACCCAATCAAAAACAATCACAAACCCTCATACCTTGTAAATGGTTGAAGGGTATTTCCAGTCCTTTAGATCGCGATCCCTAGCATGACTGAGGAAAATTTCTCCTGACCGACCTACATGCTGACATCTATAAATGTTAGTCAACCATGTCAATACTTGCTTAACTTGAAATGATATGCAGTAAAGGGAGTTAAAGAACATTAAACATATTTCCTGTATGCACAAAAGAAATCACTCTCTCCCCCAAGAATCAAACTGACAAAATGCGAGCGGACAAAGCAAATCTTTTATGGAAAGGGGATGGTGTCAGAAGGCATTTACATAAAATATTCTGATGCCTTGGACCGCTCTGTCATTCCTGTAATGCCTCTGACCTGTTGGCAAGCTTCACCTCCTAGTGCTAACACTTCAATGAAAACCTCATGAGGCCACGGTAAATTTGTCCCAAAGAAAAGATGTCCATGAAGAGTGCTGATCGCGGTGAGGCCCGTGACTATTGTTGCCATCTGCTCTCTATTTCGTCCTGCGAAGAAGATAATTGAATCTGAAATCACTTTTCTCTCTCTGTTTCAGAGTGAGGGTCGTGTCTGTCACTGAAGTCTCCACCACAATGGTTTGAAGCCCTTGTTTGTGTTCTTTATAGAGCTATTTCCCCCTGGTTGTGCCTTGCAACATCTGTCCCTAACCCTCCAGATCAATATGGACCATCTAATCACCCGCCACACTTAATTAAAACCCCATCACTGCCTTTATGAGAGGCATCAAAGGGCACCATACGCAAAGGGGGTCATGCAGATAAGACTTCACTGGCGTGCTTTGCAGGGCTTTTGCACAATAGAGGTTTGCTCAAAATCTTTAAGCTGGTTTGGTGAAAATAGGTCAGTGTTGGCAGCTGTGGGTGATGTGTCCCAGGCCTGGCCTGTGGTCCAGCATGCTGCTCGCCATATTTAACACCCTTTGTGCCATCCTATCGGCACTAATCTGCCCTTTCACTGAGTGTTAAAATTAATTTGCAGTGATTTCTATGAGGGCACAGGCATCGTTAGGAAACCTCAAAGGGGCTACAAAATGGACAAGTTGCCAATAGTCGGCCTTTGTCCTTGGTTTGCCCCTTTCTAAATACCCATGACAGCAGCTTTGAAATGCCTGCCTGATGAGGCTCAGATGCTCTGGCTGGGGACATCACAGTGACCATATTTGTCTGGCTGTGAAAAACATCTCATGACAAAGACAAACCCAGAGCAGCAAACAATACCACGGACCGGATTCCAAAACTGCCCGAGTCAGAGTCCAGGCCACATTGCTCGGCGATGTATCATGATAATCCACGTTGGCTCCGAAAATTACAGATAAAACTTAATTTGATTTCGCTTTATTTCCTCAAAGCTATCGCAACAGCGCAGGTCCCAGTGGAGGACATCAGTGAGAGGAGATAACCGTATCACTTCAGAGAGCTTGGCATCTGCACAAAACGGCGTTCCCATGGGAAAATTGTAGACTCAACTGTTTAGTCGAAGCTTTCCAGTGGTGCTCATAATGCCATTAATTGTGTGCAGGGAGAGTTAGAGAAAGGGCTAGCCACGGAGAGCCCCGGAGGAAGCCACATCTTGTAAAGCAGGTTTGTGCGAGCTTGTTGCAGTCTGCTTTGCTGCACGGTGCCTGGGCTGTTGTATCCCCGCTTTCTGGCACATATCTTCTTTCATTTATTCTTTCTTTATTTAACCTTTCTCTCTGTGTTTATCTCTTTCACTCTCTCCCCCTCACACATAAACTGTCTTTTTCTGTCTTGCCCCCCCCCCAACCATAAAACAAGAGGGGAGTCTTAATGACACAAACATTTCTGACGTCTGCAGGAGTGTGGGCCCCTTTTTTTCCCTGTCAGCATCGCTCTCACTCTATAAAAAAAAAGATAAAGCTATAAACTAAGAGAAGAGAGACGGAAGAGTTAGAGATGCAGGGGAAAGAGAGAGCAAAAGGAATAAAAAGTGAGAGGAGGGCACTTGTGGGTGGGTCTGCTGGGAGAGTTCCTCTCATCAAATTAAACTTCAATCACTGTCAAAGTCATACTCAGATTCCAGCGAGCCAATCAGCCAATCTAAGACAAATGATTTTGTTTGAGCTTTGCTGCCACACTGGGCGTGGGAACAGCCTAGATTCTCGTAAAAAAAAAGGAAAAAAAAAAAAAAAAAGAGCCTGTAAATTATTTCCCTCCTGCTTCAAAGTCCCGAACAACAGAAAAAGGTTTGTGTTTATGTGCGGTGTTTCTGTGTCGTCTCTGAGCCCGCTGGTCTTGGCTGGTTTCTGCAGTGCACGCGCGAGTGTAAACAGTATTCGTGATCTACTGCTTTCCGCTCATGTGCAACAGTCAGGGAGACAAAATACAAAAGGATGCCGTCTCTCATTCTCGTGGATAAATAAAACTCTTCAAGGGTCATTTAAACCAGGGGGGTCCTGTTGCGTTATGCTTTTCTCCAGGCGGCGTTTTGATCAAAGCCGTTTGCAGGACTTCTTTCCTCTCCCCCACCCCTACACGCCACCCTCCCAGCCTCCCACATCCCGCACTCCAACCCCCCCAAACCCACGTCTGCCTTGCTGCTGCTAATCATTGGTGGTCTCCTGACTGCCAACAGTAATTGATTAGGGAGCACAGGACTGGTGGGTGAGGGGAGGATGGAGGGGAAAGTTCAACCCAGAAGTTCCTCAAGGTCACTGCCCTTTCCCCACCCGCCCCCCCGCCGAACTCCTTTTCTCATGCTATTAGGTATCAGCCACGGGGGAAACTGCAAATATTTGGCACACTTGGTCCGACTTCCAAGAGCATCGGTGGCGGTGAGCACAAACAGGAAGACCTGTGTAAGCGAAAAATGGACACATCTGTTTGAGAGAAACTCGCCGGTGAAAAGGCTCGATACGTGACGTGTTGACTTATCTGTTGAATCGGGAACTCAACATCCTCGGTTGAGTGTGCTTATTTTTGTAGACCCCCCCCCTCTTGCTGCTCTAAGAATGCCGCCGTGTTGTTTGGATCTCTGCAGTTGCTCAACATCCTTGACGACATAAAGAGGGCTCTGACTGTTATTCCGAAGTAATAACCCTCCCCGATTCCTCCTCATTTCACAGGAAGAAGTGACATTCCTTGCCTCTGGAAAGTGACTCATGCTTGCTGTCTTGTTTAGTAAATGCAATTACAGGCTGGTTGAAGCATTCTCCTTTTCTGTGAATTAGAGCAAGGAGAGCCTCACCCCCCCCCCTTTTTTTTTTGAGAGTGTGTGTGTGTGTGTGCCTTCTCTGGCGAGTTCTCTGTGTGGCCAAACAGGGTCATGTTCACCACAGAGTCCACCGCTGACTATGGACCCAGAGTCTTGATGCCTATGGAAACATGACTGTCACGGGAAATGTTCAACATGTTTAACTGTGCTACAACTGAGCAAGAGGTGAGGGTGTTTCAGAGAGGAGCCCTCCCAGAGCTGAGGGCTGGTGTTGATGTTGGCTGCACGGCCGTCTGGGGGCTGTCCAGAATCTACCACTCACTGGTAGGGAGACCAGTAAAAACACTCTCCGAGCATGCTCAGACACTCGTGGACCTATGTCCGGGCATGTAGGCTAACTCACCAAGCGCAACGAGGTCCGGTGACGTGATGAGCACGCGGAGAAAGTCAAACAAACCCAAGAGGCTACCTTAAAGACAAACAATTAGAATAGTTCAGAATCGATATTGTCACTTGGAGAGCGGAGGCTGGTGGGTTCCCATGTCTCTCTCAGTCATCTCTCCCACAAACGGCCCCAGGCGATGGCAGCTGTGAGGCATTCATCTTTGTCTGCTCTGTCACTTACACTGTTGCTCAACATTCATCATAAGGAACTAATTTTTCATAAATGTGCCAGTACGGTCGCAGATTTTCAGCTAATTTCAAACATGTCCCATATAAAGGAGACGGAACATTGATCCTACATATATCTTTTCGTTCCCCCCACCGCTTATGTATATTCAAGCAACATGTAAAAAGGATTACGACCAAACTTGATATTCTTGCAAATACCAGATCAAGATATCATGAAAGCTGGCCTCACTCGGCTGCGAATGAAAAGCACTTGTGTGGTTTAACTTTATCCAGACTTGTGAATACCGGAGGAGGTCTTTCTAAGAAGTGGTGGGTTCTGCTTTATGTCCTGTTGGTGCCGTGCGGCTGCTCTCTACTGCCCCCCTTTGTCGGCCACGCGGTATCGTCCAGGATTATGTCACAGAACCCTTCTTTAAAAATTCCCCTTCTAACAATGTTGCACAATGCTCCAACAGAGCCCAATTTACATGCGTACAATTGTTTGTTTTTTTCTCTTGAAATTTTAGTTAAATAAAATGTGTTGCAGCTGTGGAGAGCTCTATATAATGCAGGTCCCCTTCACGCGTATTGTAGCTCTCAGCTTGACACAAACCTGAGCTTAAACTGACCCCAGATAGTTTCTTATCTGCTGCTAATTCTCAGATATCTTCAGCTTGGATCACCTTTTCTCACAGCAGCAGCCATCATGTGGGTCTCTGAGTTGCGTGGGGATAAAAGCACTCCGCTGCAAATAGCCTTCAGCCCTGCACTAAGTCTGTCAAAAGTCAGGTGGCCCCCCACTGAAATCACCTCGAGGTGCTGTAATTTTGTGCCTAGCAACAAAGTCTCTGTAGAATTTTACAACCTGAGAAGCTCGGGGTATCTCGACAAATAGACTGAAGTACTTTTACGCATATCTGCTGCCAGTGTGCAGAAATTATACTACTGCACGCCAACAAATTGTTTAGTCTAATTTGAGAATAGTTACTGTGTCTGAGGTCAGCTTTTATTTGGGAGAAAATAGTCAGCGTTGTTAAAACCCCAATTAAGGCAACCTTTGTGGTAGATTTTAATTTAAACATAGAGCCGAGTTTTCCATATGAATGTGGGTGATACAACGGATTGGCGCTTACTTTTAATGCCTGAGGAAAGATATGAAAATAACTTTTAAGCCCTAGGAAGTTAATCTGGATCCAATAAACAGTAGCAGGTAAACATCCTTGGATAACCGAAAAGTTATGGCAGAGTTAAAGACACGAACAGTAGCAGCTTCCTTTCACTCCAAACAGACGCTGCAAGGTGAGAGGTGGATTCTGCCGGAGGAGTAATTACTCCCATCATTCTACTGTCGCTTCATGGGCGTGAGAAACCACGGATATCATCTTTTCATGCAAGCCCTCGATGTGGGTGGTGAGGTAAAATGGTTTTAAGCTGAAGCTGGATGACTTATCATGTAGCAGAGGGCAGGACTGGGCCTGTGGAATGAAGGAAATGTCATCTGATGCCATAGGGGTTGTATGAGCCAAGCATCCGCCAGCCCATATTCTCACCTGTTTCCAAACTCGCCCGAAAGTCTCTGACAGATGACCCGCAGAGAAATCGGACACTGACTTGTAATAATGCAATCGCGTGCACGCTCATGTGAGGATGCGCGCTGAAACTCACACGCAATCGCTGTTAATTCATAGAAATGCATGACTGATTTTATCTTTTTTAGGTCCACATTGCGTGTACCTTGAGCCTTTGGATCTGCCTTAATCCTCTGTCTCATGGATTTGACAAGGTGCTGGAGACATTCCTCAGAGATAATGGTCCATATTGACATGACGAGCATCGCGCAGTTGCTGCGCATTTGCCCGCTGCGCATCCACGTCGTGAATCTCTTGTTTTGCCACACCCCAAATGCAGCGAGACTGGGTTCATGTGGAAGCCATCTGAGTACAGCGAACTCATTTACATGTTCCAGAAATCAGATTTAGATGATCTGAGTTTTGTGAGATGGCACGTTGTCCTGCTGAAAGTAGCCATTAAAAGATTGACTAAACCCTGGATATAAAGGAACAGACATAGTTAGCAACAATACTTGAATACACTGTGGCGTTTAAACAATGCTAAATAGGTACTAAGGGGCAAAAAGTATGCCAAGAAAATATCCTCCACACCACAACCAGCATGAATACCCATATTCTGACCCTGTGATTTGAATGTCCCTGCAGAAATCGAGGCTCATTCGACAAGAAAATGTTTTTCAAATCTTCCACTGTCCAACTTTGGTGAGCCCGTGCCAGTTGTGGCCTCAGTTTCCCGCTCTTAGCTGACAGGAGTGGCACCCAGCGTGTAATTCTGCTTCAGTGTTTGACATGTTGTGCGTTCAGAGATGCTACCTTGTTGAAAGATGTGGTTATTTGTTGCCTTTCTATCAGCTCAGTAGATGGTTACACTGGAGATGGGTGCGATGGAGAAGTGAAAATCCTGGCAGATCAACAGCTTATGAAAAACACTCCAACTAGGCAGTCAGACAGCCACATGTGTGCCATGTTCAGGTTCACTTAATTCAACTTTCTCTCCAATTGTGAAACAGATCATCTTGACCTTGTGTACATGGCTAAATGCACTGAGATGTGTGCATTGATGAAATGTTAACCAGGTAAATCTAATAAAGTATAGTAGGGTGTATATTTCTTGGTATTATCTATATTATATATAGCCTGTGCAAAGATTTTATTATGGCAGGATACTGCTGTCTTACTAGGAGCCTTTTTAAAAGAGAGCTGTATCTACAATGACGCTGCTTTACATATCAAAGCGCTGCATTCATTTCAAGTATTCACCTGACCTGAAGAGCATGAATTGGTCCATTTATTTCTCTCCTAAGCAACACATGTTGCAGATGAGGTTTTGTGTTGTGTGCAGATGCTGTGGCGTCTCTCACAGGGTAGTGTTATATCTCAGAGATGTGGATCTTCTGTCCGTGGAGGATTATCTGAAGAATGGTGTGTTTCGCAGTATAGCCAGAGAATAGTCCGGCAGCCGCTACGATGGCGAGCGCAAAGGAGGGAAGACAGCGGCCTCGATGGAGAAAGAGCACTCGGCGTCTTTCACGGAGGCTGTTCTGCTGCTCATGTTTGCGAGGGGAGGAGAAGGATTCTCTGCAGGGACAGGAAGGGAAGCTTTATAGGGGCCCTCAGCATCCACACTTGGATCAGCGGGGATCAGATGAGATGAAGGCTATCCAGATTACAGTGGAGGATCTGGGCATAGTTAACAGCAGCTTCAGCCTGTTCGAGGAGGACCTCCTGACCCCGGGGACCGGCATGGCCCGCTCAGCCAGCTCCGTGTGTGCCTGCACCCGGGCCCTGAAGAAGAAACGACTGAAGCCTCTGTCTTCTCTCCCTATACAGCCCCAGGCCAAAATGGCTGGCTCTTGTTCCAGTGGCGAAGATGACGAAGAAGAGGAGGAAGACACGTTACTGTTTGGGAGTGGCACCAACAGCACGGCAGCTTCGGGAAGCCTCCTGACACAACCTGTCATTAATCTGATCCCACCCACTCCCTCTGATGTGGCCGACGATGATCAGTTCTTTGACATTAATTCAGAGGAGAGCGTGGCGCACACATCCGGCAGTGACGGAAGCTTTGCTGCCGGCGGCCAGGATAGTTACAAAGAGAAGACAGAGAGGGTGGAGACAGAGCAGTCACCAGAGGAATTCACAGTGGCTGAGAGTAAGGTCAGCGCTGACGGTGCTGCAACTGAGGCGGGCCAAAGTGATCAGTTGGGAGAAGATAAAGAGCCCATGCCAAGCACAGTGGGGGATACAGAGAAAACAAAACCAAGGCTTTTACGTAGCACCTACCAGGTGGCTCCTCTTCCTGAGTGCCCTCAGAAAAGTGAGTCCAATCGCAATGACATCTCCAGTGTTGATTCATTAAAGCGATACTGATATTTTGGTAAAAAAAAAAAAAAAAAAAACCAACCCTAACCCCCACAAAGGGACAGACGAGAAAATTGATGCGGAACTATTTTCTGTGTGTTCAATGCAGAGAGACGCTTAGCAAAAACTCTGGAAGCAGCTAGCTGAGCTGTGTCACAAGTGCCTGCCAAAAACTCTAGAAGCTCTCCTGTTGACCGGTTGTGCATGTTAACTCTTGTAGAAATATATTTTGATTTGAATAGAAATAAAAAGGGACAATTTGAATTATTGTAACACCTGTGCCAGCCTACACTGACAACTGAAAAATGTGTGCTCTTTGGCTGCAAACACTTCTTTGAGTTGAGAATGTCCAAAAACGTTGGAGTGCTTTCCTAAAATTCAGCCGGTGTCTTGTCTCGGTGTCTATCTGTCACAGGGATCTTCAACACCGGAATAAATCTCATGGCATTTACTGAGCACAACCTGGGTGAGTTTCCTTAAGGTAAACTTGCAAAAGTAATTGTATTTAAGTCCTCCTGTTTCCATTTACGCGAGCTGTAGGTGAGAGCCAAATGACCCCCAGATGATGGCTCGTTCCGTCCAGCTGCTGAGCTCATGTGTTGCCTCTTCGTTTTGATCTCGCTTCCCCATTCAGATGAAATTGCGGTCATTATGTGACATGGCTACAGTACCTCGAACGCCTCCTTTGGGAGTTGCAGAAGTTCCCCTTTGTCGGAATCTCTTTTTAGCCATTGTGTGTGTATTCCCAGTGCGTGGCTTGGCAGGCGGTTCCCAGGTTTTGGGTTCCTGTGACTCAGCATTGCTCTCCTCCCTCGGTCGTCTCTCAAAGAGCTTAATTTCTTTTCAGACCAGGGGAGGACAATAATACTGGACACGATAAGCATCACTTTTGCCTATCCGTTACATAAATGTGCTGAAAAGTTTCGACTCTGAGGCTTTGCTTTGTCATTAACCCTGTGCGTGTCTGCGTGTGAATGCTTGTCAAACTTTGTCACACACCAAACTTACATTGCTCAATTTGCGTCTGTGTTTGCATGCGTGTGTGTGTGCGCAATGTGTGTGCCTGTGCTAACCAGTCAGGGGTGAGGGAACTCGCTCATGCTTTGACTTGTCCCGACTAAACCGAGTCAGACCAGGAATGATGTCCATCTCTCTGTTCCTGCCGATTTCACTGTTTAAGGCAACGCCAGGCTGTGTCCCTGAGCCTGCCCAAAATGTCCTGTCATTTGTTTTGATTGGGCTTTTCCTGGAAGACACAGGCTGTGTGAAGACTGAACGTGGCTGTGGAAGGGTGGGTGTGCTGCTACCCTCCATTAGCATTCTCAGACAGACAGCTCTCCATTTTGTGTCCCTTCTCCCATGCAATGGTGAGGAGGAGTCACAGTGGGAGACTGGAAGTGATTTTCTCAGGATTTCAGACAGGCACTGTTGTGTCTGAGGTCAGCCTGAGGAGTGTGCTCCTACATGTCTTCACATTCAGCCAGGACTCATCTCTACTCTCACCTGGCTCATCTATTCAAGACAGTTGTGTTTTGAATGTGCTTAGACGTAGACCAGACTTTATGATCCTCTGCAGAGTGACTCACAGGCCAGCCAGGTGATGAAGAGAGTGCCAGCTCGCTGCCCCCCTCTTTGTACTCCACTGTCTCCGCAGGATCCAGACAAGATTCCACTGCTGACACACATAAACCAATTACACTGTCTTATCTGATTCTGACTCCATCTAAACTCCCGTCCATGTCAAACCAGCCTTTCAATAACAGGCCCCTGAAATGAAAAACATGTGTTTAAGAAATTAGGCAGTTTTTTTTTTTTGGTGGGTAAACTATTTGAAAAGACTACTGTTCTTTGAACAGCAAGGAGGGCTTCTTGACGCTTCAATCAGTAAAAAGTACCAAAGTTGAAGTACCGCGGGCTTCAAACATTCCAGCATCTATCACTAACACATCACAGTGTTGTGTTGCCTGAGAAAGCCGGGGTCTCGCTCTGATGCCATATTCTCAGCCTCATTCGTCTTGCTTGTTATGATAGCATAAAAAAAGATATCTGCTTGCTGACCAAGTGACGTTTGGAAAATGTAAGAATATGGGCTTTCTGTGGGAAAGAGCTTGGGTTGTCAGAGAAGTATGTCATCAACCAGACGGACATTAGTGTGTCTAACGGGTTACCAGGCAACCCGATCGAGCTGTGTCCAGTATCAGCACCAGTTAATGCACTGCAAACAGACCTGGTGACCTGCGCGCCAGAAAAAGGCTGAGAAGGCCTGGAGGCACGAGAATAGAGGCGCTTAAAAGAGTTGAGAATAAGGACTTGATTAAATAGCTGGTCTCTAAGTGACCAACGAAAACAGGAATAACCGGGATTAATTCCGATCAATTTATTGACTTACTCTATCTGTCACTATGCAGATGACCTGGGCAACAGAGGTGTGAGCTGCTCTGACACGCTGAAAGCTCATCTGCCTCCTCATGCCACCAACATGGACACAGTCACTCACCAGCGGGTACAGTATGAAGACCAGGCAGTGAACATTTTCCCTGAAAGCTTTTCTCACGGCCTCCTCACACTGTAAATCACACGGTCTATATATGGCCAGCAAGGCTCACACATGCACCTTTAATGTATTTAGAGGTATCTGCGGAGAGTCACTACACATTCCTGGCAGACACGTGCTTTACCTGATTTAGACCCATGAACCTGAAAATACTATCCTGCTGGTAACTGATTAGGACTGCTGAACTGAAACCTGTGTTACAGAGGCCGATAACTCGCTCCTGCAGCGTTGGGGACACACCGAACAGGAGCGCTACTTTCCACGCTTTAACTCAACCCTCACACCACCAGGATGAGGAGGGCTCGCCACGACGACGTGTAACCGTGGGTGAGTCTAGCGCCGCAACATCACAGAGCTTTTTTTTTTCTCTAGATGATACTATTGTTACGGCTCATGTGTAATACAAACTGTTTTTCATGCCTTTCCTGCAGCATCATATATGCCTCAGTCTAAGGATCAGAATGGAAACTTCCCTGAGAAGGTACTGTAAACCATCAAAGCAGGGCCTTCAGGGTGGCATCAGCACGCAGCCCAGAGCTGCTGCAATTACAGAATATGCTCTGTTTATATTTCCCAGCTCCCCTTGATCTGTCAAAGCAATGACTCCGCAAATAGTCTCAGGATTTTAGTCTTTGTGTCCAGGATTTGCCAAGCAAGATTGCTCGTATCCTTAGCGATCCACGTGTTAGCTGCAACACAAAACGGAAAGATTTTTGTTTTGCTTTTTTCCGAAGGCAAATTGCTGACTGCCAGTTTTTCACTTTTCTTTGGTACTCCATCTATCAAATCTGAGTAACATACGCAAACATGTATATTGAGCAGCCAAATGAATTGCTGAAACTATGGATTTATTTATGAGGTTTTGGGTTAATTATCTGTCCAATAAAGTTTTTACTGACAAGTCTATCTGTTTTTTAACAGTGAAAATCCTTCTACAATGCAAACCTTTTACCTCTTTGTGTCTAATTAGTCCACAGTTACATTGTAAAGCCTCTATTTGCAGAGGCGAACATTTAAGTTTTCTTTCCCAGGAACACCATAAACAGACAATCTAAGACCAAGGAAACGATTACATGGAAACCTGTGTTTAGGGTTCCCGTCTGAGCCAAACATCTCTTTGTCCTTTTTTAAACATTTGTTGACACTAAAACACACACATGTGTTTATGTGTTGTAACATGGATATGCAACACACTCATACTCACTCCGAGCGAATCAGTGACACAGACAATGATGAAGCCTAACCAGTCTAACCAGGTTTTGACTTGATTGCCTTTGTTTTGCCACGCATTAAATGGGTTTTCACATGCAGCAGTTTGAATCATCTCTGTGCGTCATCGTGTCCCCGCTCTCTTTGCAATTCCCACAATTTGCTCCTTAAAAGGACTTAGAGAATTAAAAAAAACAAAAAAAAACACATTTACAGTGAGTCATATCACAAAACAATGACTTAAAGTACAGTATATCGCTTGTGTGTCCAGTACTATGAGATCATGCTGAAGGACATGCACAGGTAGAATGTAATATAGGCAGCAGGTATTTAAACTCTCCATCTCCCTCACCCCAGGACACGGACAAGCAAGTGGCCAAATCTCTCAGGGAGCTGGACACAGAGGAAGTCTGCCACTGGTTTACGAGTATTGGACTACAGAAATGTCTCCCTTCCATCAGAGGTAAAACACATTCGTCCTCCGTCTGTCTCCTCTCCCAGCCCGGCGGCTGCATAAAAAACGCTGATGTTGCTAGTTTATCTTAATCACAGACCAAATCCAAACAGTTGTTCTATGGAAGGCAATGAGTTAGGAGGAAAAGGAGATGAGGATAATATTAAATTAAACCTGACACCGCCACTGCATAAATACATTTCAACCGCAAAGTTCAATGGTGTCATGCAGTGATAAACGTCTCATACAGTCAATGCTTATGGTCCAGTTCCAGCATGATGGATTTCTGCTAATATTTTATAACACACTCCCTCAATAATAATTCTATTAGGTTTAGAAATAATTTAATTTTGTGGCAATAAGGACATATAGTAACATAAGTCACTTTAAAATTGCGCAAAGTTTACAAACTGAGATCATTTTGTGAAGTTGCTAATAGCATCAAGTTTTAACTGTATAAGGATGTAAAACTAACAGCAGTTACATTTTAAATTTCAGATTATTTCCACTTATATATGAAAATAACAAAAGCAAATGTGTGTATACATATGTATCGTATAGGTATATATGCACACGTATATATAGTTCTCAGTTACTCAGTTATGCAAACACTCACCCAAAAAAAACTTTTGTATGTTTATCAGATCTTTTTCTAATGTTTGTTGTGGGTTATGGATTCTTGGCTGTGGCGCATTTCTTGGTTTCATAAAGAATGTCGTGTATGACTAAATGTTTCCTTTACAGAAGCAAAACTGTGTGGAGCAGACATCGCCTCAGTGGATGTGAACACTCTGGACATCCTTCACATCGCAACACTGGGAGAGAGGGAGCAGCTACTGTCGGCCATTTATAATGAGCTGCACCCTCCCACCAGCAGTACCAAAAGAATTGACTCCCTGCTTGGTACGCCTTTATCATCATACAACAAATACACATTTGCATGGGCAGTTGGCAAAAAACAGGTCTAGGGGATGTGCACTGATGTGTCTTTTTACTCCAGAATCTTTAGGCAATAATAACGTTGAGACATTCACTGCGACACTGGCATCAATGAGCAAGTCGAAGTCTTCTCCGCACGTGGGCTGCCTGAGCATGAATCGACGTTCCCTGAAACTCAGGTACATACACGCATATGCACAGCAAAAGACAAAAAAAAAACGAGCTTTATGTTGATCTCTTGGCCTTCCTCCACAACAGAAACAACAGCCAAATCTCCACTGGACAGAGGAGTCCTCAGATGATAGAGATTACTATCAATGGTGAGTTGCTGAATTGGTTTAAAAGATCGATTTGTAAGATTTGGCCTTCATTTAAACATTTTCAACAGAATGTGAGGAAACAGTGTTGATGTTATGTCAAAGAGGTCTATGTGCTGTGTCGCTGAGATAATGACTAAAGTTAGCATAAGCATGTTAACCTGCTAGTCTCGCCCTGTCTCATCCCGTAGTATTACTTTGCACCATAAGAGGCGATAGACTGATGAGTATGAGTATGATGAGTATAGCTCCTCATAGCTTCAGCTGAGCTGTATGTCAGCAGCCAGTTTGCTATGTTTCACAAGCTTTCTTAGCTTTTGTGCAATAAACTCACAAAATAAACTCACGAAATGTCAACCAAAAGGAAACAGTCTTACATTTATTTTCCTCACCAAACAGAAAAAAATGAATTCTCACTTAATTCAAACTCTACATCAACAAAATCAAACTCTTTCCACAATCAGACCTCTGGTTTGGTCGAAATAAATTCTCAATTCACAGAGTAAGAAGTGAAAATATTGTGGCTCTAGGTCTCAGTCCAGAAAAACTCTCAGGCCTCTGGCTCCACAGCTGACTGAGCCATGAGATAATTAGCGGTTGTCAATTAGTCCTGTGGTATGCTGCTTTTTGGAGCTACCTTAGAATTCTGTCCATATTTTATGTGAATGTGGTGGTTGATTTGTTAGTCATAATGGACACTGATGTGAGAATAAATCAGGCCATATTACTTATGATTGTTGTGTCATGTGTTGCAGCGTCAGAGCGGATAGTTCATCTCAGAACCCCAAAGGAAACCACGGTGGGAAAAATCATGGACTCGTGCATCAAGATGCTGGGAATGACAGAGGATAGGAGTCTCTTCATACTGAAAGAAACGCAAGGTGCACAGAACATGATGTATCATGTAGTGTTTATCACAATTAGAAAAACATATATTTATATATTTGTTAATTTACCGTACATGTGCTTCGATTTGAAGAGTCAACAGAGGAGCTTCCCCCAGATCAGCAGATTGGGAGTCTGCTGACATCGACGTCGGAGAACAGACAATTGGAGCTGCATTTGTGCAAAACAGTAACACTGATCTTTTTGTAGACATTTATTTGGAAGGCACGGATTAAAACCCGTTTTAATCTGTATGTAACATTTAAGACCATACCCTCCGTTCGCTTTTGCATCATAGGAGAAGTCAACAGGGACGTCTTCTAAAAATAATCCAGAGGTCAGCTCTGATGAGAGCGTCAATAAAAATGTCCAGGTGAACCAGCCAGCTAAAGAAGAGAGGATCAGGGAGCTAAACCAACAGGTGGACTCACTACAAAATGTCATCCTTCAGGTCAATATCTCTCTTATCCACAGCTATAAATACATAACAGTTTGTTTTTTCTCTCAACATAACTGTGATGAATTTATTAACAAAAAAAATGTGTTAACCACTCAAAATGGATCTTTTGATTGCTAAAGGTCCAGGAGCTCCACCACGGCCTGGTAGCATTTTGCTCAGAGTTAAAGAACATGGATGGAGACGTGAATGCAGACAGGCTTGGCTCTGCTGAGCTGAAACAGAGGCTGGAGCTGGTTAAAAGCCAGCTGAACGACAAGAGGCAGAGCCTGCAGGCCCTCAGAGACAATATCAACAACTCTGCTGCTCACAAGAAGAAGTAGGTGGACTGTCTCTGTTAATTAGCAGCTTGTTCAAAAAACTAAAAGAAATCACCCTCAAAAGGCATAAAACACAGAAAATGTACTGTGAATACGAGCAACTACTTTCTTGTTGTTTGTCTCATGTAACCCAGCTGTTTTAGTGCCATCTACCCAATATACTATATGTAATGGTAATTGTGTACCTAAAAAGTGAGGAGGGGTAGAAAGAGTTACTCTAATCAATAAGTGAATACGTGACTCATAGCAGCTAGTAATTCAAGGGTTTGTGGTTTCTGTTTAATCAAATTTAATTACTACAGATCTCAACAATGTCCAGTCCAGCAGGAGGTTAATTGCAGAGATATGTCGACTCCACTTGGTCGTGAAAGTAAAAATTCTTAAGCATTGCTACTTAAAGGAAAATAAAACAAAATCCCTAAAAAAGCCATGTATTACTCTTTAACTTGTAAAATTCACATTCAATCTGAGAGGTCCTGTGTGTGGCAGTTAGTGGCATCTAGTGGTGAGGTTGCAGATTACATCCAACTGAGTACCACTCAACTTACTCTCCCCCCTGGGATGGCAGCTGAAAAGTGCCGAAAAACCCATAAAAGGCTCTGTCTGGAGCCGGTGTTTTGTTTGTCCTTTCTGGGCTACTGTACATACATGGCAGTGCAGCTTGGCGGGCTCTGTGGAAAAGGCCCTGCTCCCTCTGTAGATATAAAAGTGTCATTCTAAGGCAACACAAATCCAACAATTCTTAGTTTACACACTTGTGAAAAGAATTATGAATTGATCGCTCTAATTCTACCTTCTAAATCCTACACAGAGGACCTTCCAATTACGACTGCACTGCATATTTCATAAGCCATGTATGCATACGTGTGTGACCTTTTCTGTATTGTGCTCCCTTGTGATTCAGGCAGTTGGATGTTCGTCTCTTGGAAAAGATGAAGCTGAACTGCCAAGTGTTTAAGGAGGAGATTTCCATGGTGCACCTCAACCGACAGGTGACTCACCTCCAGAACGCTTTGCAAGAAAGCTACGTCAAGGTACTATTGATCAAATGGAGATTACTAACCGCCTTCATGGATAATTGCCAATACTGCAGAATTTCAAGGGTTTGGAACTTGGTCAGCGGACGTTAATCAAGAGCATGTGAAACACAGTTACGCCAGTATGTGGGAATACATGGTCTGAGTCAGAGAATGTTTTGATTGCTAAAAATAAACAATGAGAAACTGAGATTTGCACCAAAACAAAGTTAGTTATCGAGAAAAGCACGAGTGGTATGGGATACTGAAATCAAACTTCTGCAGGAGAGAGAACAGAGTCAAATTTGGTGTTTTCTCCCCCGAAGTCTTAAACCATGTCTGAACAGCTTGTACCATATATGCAGGTTAACGGGCCTTTTCCTCACTAATGAAAGCCACATTGTGAAGATCACCAAGAGGATAGATTAATCTACAGAGCACGTGAAGTTCACATATTCATTTAATTGTCCAACAGTAGAATTAACACACGCTGGGAAAGGTGTTAACAGCTTCCTGATGTGGCAGACCATTAGCTGACACCATTATGTCCATCATGTTTGATCTTGTCTTCACTGTTCTTCTGAGTGACAACACAATGGCCCTTTCAGTCGACTCTGTTTCGTTAAGCTGTGCAGTTGGTCCTGTCTTGAGAGTGGATATACGAGGCTGAGAGAAGTCCTTTGGATGAACGTGCACTTTTTCAGAGAAAATGATGTTTAGCGCTGACATCCGAGAGCCTGTGACCATACCAACAATGGAATGTGTGTGACAAAAGCCACTGGGAGAGTGCAATGGAGAAATGGGCCAGCAAGTGTAAAACTATCTGCATCTATCCCCGGAGGAGCCCACTTCTTTTTTAATGTGGCTCTTTTATCCTGTTGGAGAAGCCCTAACGAGGTGCCATGAAAGGACACACGCGGCTTCGGCTTTGAAAGGTGCCCCGTGTCACGTTGCCGCCCTGGGGCCACGCTTTTTTAGGTGCTGAGTTTGTGGGAAAAGCAGCAGCGCTAATGTTTATCATATGACCTAATCAGAGTTAACACACAGGTCAGAGCTGAGGAGCAGCCTGGGAAACTGATGGAGCTGCTGCTCTAATAAGGAGCAGACTGCCCTGTGTTTGGTCTTGTAGGCTGCCCCGCATTACAGACAATAAGGAAATATTTCATCATCGGCAGTCTAATCTCCAGGATCTATTGCAACCAGAGAGCATCAATAACGCAGCCGAGAGGGAAGGAGAAAGAGAAACAGAGCGGGGGGGGAACGGAGGGAGGAGGGGAAGGACAACAAATGGCGGAAATGATTTTAAATAAGCAACTCAAAGACTTCAGACAGACTATTAAGGAGGGGAAATTGGAAGAATTATTGTTTCGTCCACTCTTTAGTCTCGCATGTTTGTTGAGGATGGATTGAGTTGTGAGAAAAAAAACAAAACCCGCCACCTCTTTTCCACGTCAGGTTAAGAAATAGATCGGATGCCTCCACTTTTGAGACACGATACAAGTTGCAGTTTATCATTGCGGTCAGACTGTCTCCCATTACTCTGTCCTCCATTATCCTCCTCAAGGTTGACTGGTGTTGGACCAGCCATGGCGTCAGAACAACAGCACTGCGTTCAGAACTACTAACACCCGTCATTATAGAGGAAACGCAATCCCCTCTGCTTAGCATGTTGTCTGGCCTGTCGGAGAATCATTTCTCACACTGGATGAAAACCTTTCACAGATCCTGCTGCAGCTTCCTACGATTGGGGCAAATTACCGTTTTTAATGAAATGTGAAACTAAGTTTGACTTTTTTTTTTTTCAGTAAGTAAAGTAAAGGTGAACTGTTATTTCCTGCTCGCGTGACATGTACAACCTTGAGTAGCAGTGTTTTAATTGCCCACTAACAGTCTACTGGTTGTGTCTGGTGTGTAGATGGGATATGTGCCCTGGCCCAGGTAGGTTCAGATTTGATCACATCTTGTGGATAAACAAGAAGAATATGAAGACAATATTCCTTGGGCTCTTGGCATGTGTCCAACATCTTAGCAAACTAAAAGGGAAAATGATGCACATTAGAGGGTGGTTTTCAAGGGGCTTCAGCTGTGTTTCCGTGAATATATCCTGTCTGGCTCACTTGTCTGAGGAGAGAGAGGCCTTAGCTTTGACCCCTGACCCGGGCAAGGCGGCATCTATTGCTGCAAGGCATTCACATGCCATTGGGGGGGAGGGGGGAGTATGCCAAGAGGCTGGATAAAGGAACATTGGAATTCGGTGGTCAGACTCACAAGTTTTTTTTTCTGATCCCTGCAAGCTACTTGTGGCGTGATCTTTTCTAAAGCTAATCATTACATCTTGGTGGTCTTCTGTCTTTGACGCAGCCTCAGACTTATCTCTAGGGGACTTCCACGTGGTGGTATCTATAATCTTCAAGGCTATTTTCCAAGAAATTAAGCCAAAGTTTTATTTAAGGAAAACAACAACTAGTTAGTTCAGAAGCTGAAACAGACATTTGAAGAGTTTCAAAGTTGTTTTGACTTCTTTTAAAGAATCTCCAGAAAAGATTGCACTTGGTTGGTTTTAATTCTCTTGAGCACTCTGTGCCCTTGCATTTATAAGTGTGTGTTACTGCCGTTTCTGCATTCAGGAGAAAGCTCGAAAAAGGACTTTGGACGTCGGCAGCCTGAGCCAGCTCGTGTCCCTGCAGTCCCCGGCCATGCTGCTGGTCGTACAGGAGAGCCGAGACCCTGATGGTCATTACGGCTTCATGTGTCGCTACAAAGACGGTAGCGGACTAGTGGTGGCCAAGGTAGACAACTCTCAACTCTGTGTGAATGACAGGTAAGACTCAAACACATGCCAAAGATTTTCAAACCAAATCATTTATCCAGACTTAATGGCAATTACTTGATTAGTGTTCACAAGAGGCCACCTAGTCAGTGAGAGCAGTATTCATCCCATGCGTTTCTCTCATCGCTCTTATTGCTCTATGCTTTGAAACCCATCAGATATTAGCTCCAGAACAAGCAAACAGTGTATTGTAACATTTGGATGCAGAATAAAGTGAAAAAGGAGCAGATAAAGAGCTTATAATTAAGCAATTACTGCAGTGTAACAAGTACATACTTAGATACACAGCGCTCTCAAATTTAATGGGTAATCACGCACAAATTGCAGATGACATGCCTCTTTGAGACAACCCTGCCAGAGAGAGACGAGTCTGCATGACAGCGCAGAGGCAGAACCACAGAAGCTGAGAAGAGTCTTTGAGCTTCACTGTGTGTGTTCACTTATCGCAGCATCTGTGCCAATGCTCTTTACACAGCTAATGAAAAAACACAAAGGGTTGCTATTTCCCTGTCAGTTCTATCCAGCTGGCTATAAATAAAAACTAATGAAGGGAATTTTTAATGAGCTCTGCGCAAAGGTGATGGTTTTAATATTTCATGCTCTGTGATTTGTGAATTCTTTGATATTATTTGTTGCTTGTTATGTGAGCACTGAATAGGCCCGGCCTTTACCTGAGGGGGAATCCTCACAAATAAACTATTAATTTTATATTTTGAAAGACTTGGGAGAGAGTTTCCCTGTCTGCTTTTCGGTTATAAAGTTTAAGTTCAGTATGTTCTTTATATTATTTGACTTGATCGATTACTTTGTCTGTTTCATGTGTTGTATTTGTGTGTGTGTGTGCGTGTGTGTGTGTGTGTGTGTGTGTGTGTCATTGGCCTTATAGACTGGTGGAGGTGAACGGCGTATCAGTGGTCAACTCCACACAGGAAGAACTGACTGACATCCTCCTGCAGGGACCAAGTGCTCAAATTGTTGTCCTTCGCCAGCCCCCGCCCATCCTCACCTCCCAGCAGCGCCCCCTGCTCCCGCAGCACACGGCCCGCCCTGATCCCATTCAAACGATCTGCCCAGAGAGGGATGTGGTCACCATGGAAACCCCTCCATGTCGCAGGGTGATGGCCATCTGATGTCAGGAGATTAAGACAGAGAGAGAGAGAGAGAGAGAGAGACAGAGACAGAGAGTGGTGATGAGGATGGATATAAGTGTTTCTACTATATTAATGTCTGTCTATAGGATGACCCATAATGTGAAATGCCAATGCCATCTCTCATTAGTTATTTACCTCCATCTGTCAAACTGTAATTATAAAAATGTTCTTCATAGACTGCTGCCAAATGCCTTTTTGTTAGGAATGTCAGATTGTGATGTGTTTTTGTGTTTTTAAATGTCACCACATGTGCATAACTTTGTTCTTGGTAGATAGTAGACGTATACACCATATTGTTTTAATGTATGTAGGCAGAACAATGCCTATGAGAAACATATTTCTGGACCAAAAAACCACAAAGGCTACTTTCATTTCTTTTTTTCCCCTTCCTGTTTTACATCATATTTGTGTTGTGAGGGGAAAATGAAAAGTAAAAAAAAAGGAAAGGAAAGGTTGAGAGGCTGATAGAGCTTTGCTCCACTTGATACATGATAAGCATTTCTTTTTTAGCATCCAACCGAGTATATCGTTAAGGTACAACAATATGAGCCTGATTAAGGCTCGGGATGCTTCAACTTTTTAAAGTACAGATAGAACCTAGATAGAGTCAAACAATTTCAAACTACAGTGACGTAGTGTAAAGACACGCCTGAAAGCTTTGAACCCTATCTGTCTCTCCATGCAGATTAGACACTAAGATGGTCGGGAACACTGATGAGAGCAGAACATGTCTTAAAAAATAAGTCACGTCTCCCCTTTGTATGCTGTAATGTAATCCACTGTGCTGTAGGAATAAACCCTTGGGCCCGGAAATGCCTCATTTCTCAGCCCTGTTCTCCCTCCTTAAGTGGCAGTGGATCATGCAAGTCTGACAGAAAGACAGCACAAACACTACCAAACCATGACCCAGACCCCTGGGGTCCAAAGAGCCTGAGAGGAGAAGTGATGAGACCAGTTTGGCCTGTCAGCTAATGAGAAAGGTCACAGGTCAGCCGCCAATACAGTTGCGCATTAATGGTTTTGAAATCAAAGGCAAATGAGTTCCATATAATCCCGATGATGAGAGGGATGGTATTTTCTGGTTGCCAAACAGACCCACAGGGAGGGAGGAGTATGATACAGGCAGGCTGGAGATTTGAGAGACTTAGTCGCAGACGTGGGAAATTGAAGTCAAGTGCCACAACATGTTAATTTACCCACTGACAGAGACGAACCATAATGATATACCTCAGGATACAAAACAATATAGACAGAAGTGATCCAAAACCACAAAACAGTGCAATGGCAGGGTGTAGGAGATCTTGATCTTCAGAGCGACAGAGATACACAGAAGAGAGAAAAACCTGACAATGATGATGATACTAATAGTCAAAATAACCATACAGCGGGGACCAAGGTCAATCCGGTCTCATCTTTCATGCAGCAGAGAGAAGCAGGCGGAGAAATTCATAGCTCAGTAGAGTAAAGCCACACAGAGTGAGAAGGCAGAGGAGAGAATGTGTCATGGCTGTCTTTATGGAAATAAATTAACACTGGAGAAAATGAGACAAAATCCTATAAACACTGCCGCTGGCAGGAGTAGAAAGACACCGTGGGATTCCCAGTGACCAACACACCCCAGAACACACACTCGCAGGCTTTGATACTCCAGCTATAAACCACTTGCAAGTTGTCAATCTGAAACGCAGAAGAAATCCATCTGGGTGAGTAATTGAAGTGACACCATGAAACCTTCAAAACTTTTCAAACGAGGCAGCCAAGTCGAGAGGATGAACCGCAGGACCCAAAACTCTACCGTGCGCTTGTCGGAAACCATCTGCAGTGAGTTTGAACTGTACAGTGGCCTCCCTCTTACACTGCCGCGGCGCCTCAGGTTGACCCGGGCTGTACCTGACACGTAGTGGCACAGAGCAACCTACGCTGCATCTGGTTTGCCTTAGCAGCCCCCTCGGCAAAGCTGCATCCAGCACTCGCTGATAAGCTCTGAGGCCAGCTCCGGTGTGGCTGGATTTCTCTCTTTGGCCCAGCGAGCCCCGGCTTCTCACTCCTCGATCCCCCCCCCCCCCCACTCCCACCTCCTTCAACTCTCTAACCACCCCATGACATTTAAGGGTGCCTGGCATCCGTTTGAAGTGGGAGAGGGGGCATTAGCTCTGGTTTCCTGCCCAAATCCCACACAAGCCAATAAAATGCATGCAGGTCTGAAGCCAACCAAAGGAATTCCTGTCCACTAAGCATTAAACAAACAAGTTAGGTCTTTTAGTCATATATTATACTGCATATAAATGATTAATGCTCGATCATAAACCCTAGTATCTTCCTGTTTTTATAATAATCCCTCTGCATGTTTGCTACTGTCTCCTTGCTCCACGAGACTCTAAATGAGTATTACCCAGGTTGTTAGTTAGATGCTGATCTTAAAATAATCCTTATTAATATATACATATAGTCGGATTTTATGTAGCGCTGTGCTGTAAACCTTTATAGTTAGCACAGCCCCACACCTTCTAGCCTCTTACATTTCAGTAATCACTCAGCGGCAGCAAAAGCCAGGAAGGTCAGACTCAAATCCCAGGGGCTTCTGATTTCATTTTGCCGAGGTGGAAATGGGACTTCTGCCTCTTCCTCTGGCAAATCTCACACTAAGTAGCTGCACAAGGCACTTGAGAAAGTCCCCCAAGATATTTATGTGCTCACCCTCTCCTGGTCAACAGTGCTGTGTTATTTGACCTTTGTCCCTGCTACACGCTCAGCCAGTCCGGACAAGCTGGGGTCGTACTGCCATCTACTGTCTGTCTCACAAACTTCACACCATTGGCTTAAATTTGTGCAGGGATGTAACGCCTCTCGGGGGCTGATTGTGAAGTGATTGTGATTACATCCTGTCATTCTTACAGAGCAAGCAACGTGTACAATTATCTTCCATGTTTGGTTGAATTGGAAAAAAAAAAAAAAATAGCGCATGCTTCGAACTGTAATCAGTCATGTAATCCTGTTGCATATTTAACAGATTCATTTGCAAAACAACATCTTTTTTTTGTGCAGGTGCTGGGTCCAAAAACTGCAACTGTGATTTCTGTCTCCCCTAAACACTCTTTAAATGTTTTATCTTTAAACCGCTTTTTTTAACACAAGGAAATATATATTTAAATTATCTGATTATTATGAGTTCATTCAATTTTTGGGTCTCATGTGTTTCTATATTTGTTTGTGTCATCATCGTCATTTAGAAACCGTATCTGATAAATGAATAAATGTGTTTAAAATATCGAACACCCATTGAGTCATACAGTGCAATGAAACAAGCAATCAGCATTTTTTTCAAGTTGTATTTATCGTTAGTGATGCCTCTAATAGTAACAGTCATTTTGTATTAGGACCGCTGCAGTCCTGTTGTTCATATCATTATATGAATTTTGCCCCAACCCATGGCTGATATGCAAATGCGAGCCGGACTATTTTTCATCCAGCAGGTTATTTACCATGTCACACAGTCAGATTAAAAATAAAATAGGGAGCTCATGTGTGATTGATGACTCCGCCTGGAGGTTAACCTGGGTTTAACTACCACAAATGAATGCGTACAGGCTGCATCTGACATAAGGCTACACTTCAAAAGCTGCTGAGAGACATCTGAACGCTCTCCACACTGCTCAATTAAAAGGCTAATGAAAAGACCATTAGGATTAAGTCTAAGGTGTGCTACGGATAAGCAAGCAATTCAGAAAGGTCAGCATAAGGTATTAGTCATTTTCCAATCCATTCTCTCAGAAGTATAGAGAGCATAATGGCCCGTGTCTCTGTCCAATAAAAGGTTTAATTAAAGCAAGATGAAAACGGCGATTAGAAAAAATCATTGCGGAACACAATCAGCAAAGAGTGGCTGGGATATTCTGAATCGTGTGGAAGAAGTGTAGCGCAGACTACAAAGGGAGAAAAATGTATAACACAGAGGGAGAATCCAAATGAAAATATTAGGTGGGATAATGCCTCAAAAGGTTTTAAAGCCTCTGACGATCCCTTGGCTTTTCTCGTTTTTTTTGCTGGCTGGTAGTGGGTTATTTGAATAACAACAACAACAAAAAAAAAAAAACAACTTCCCACACTCTGAACAACAAGTAGTTCATTTATAAACCTTCAGGCATTTTTTTGGCACTGGGAACTGTTCTGGCATTACTTCTGTGCTGGGAGGAGTAGGCTTGTCTTGGAAGGAGGTGGAGAGGCCACTACAGAGAAAGCACATAAAGGAAAATCAGATTGTCTGCTGGGGTATTTAGTGCAATCAGTAGATTTCAGGCTCTGGACAAATAAATGAACAAATACGAGAACTATGCAAGTCTACACAGTGACCTATGCTGTGCAGAAACACAGCAGAGCTCTTTGATTTGGTGCAGCAGACGCCTTCAGAAAGCCCTTCTAACCACACAGTTCTCTCCCATGAACCGCCTGCCATTACACTCTAGATGGCAGTAGAAGTCTCAGTATTGTCGCCGTCAAAGAAACACTGAAAGCTCTTGAAAGTCAGTGTCGGTGGAACCCAACACTTGCAGAAGAGGATGCTTCACGAGCATCCACATTTGAGAGACTGCCAGGCGAATCCTCGGCTCGGGCTGATTATTTGCTCCTCGATGGTTTGGAAAGTAGGGCAAGTCACCGCTAATTCCGCTTTAATAAAGGTTCGAGACCAGCAGCAGACGTCAAATGCATCATGTAGAAGGAAACACAGGAGCAACATGCAAATGCCGGATAGTTCCATGTTTGAGGGAACTAAGAAGGGTTGACAATGTCACATGCAGTCTCAAGGCTCTAAATTGTCTTGAGAGCAGGTTAGAGATCATTTCGTTTCAAGACCACATTCAGTAACATGGACATAATCCCAAGACTGCGGCTCTAGCTAACAGCAGTAGACGGGTGGCTGTCACGAAAGAAATCTAGGTGCCTGTTGCTTTCGAACGCTTGAGGCACGAAACAATAAATAAAACCATAACTTGCTGCTTTAACGTGGAAATAGATTTTTTTTTTTCTTTTTTATCAAGCAAAGGTTGTTTCAGACTGATATCACAACTCATTTTACCCCCACAGCGCACACCGCGGCGCCCGCTTTCTCTCAGATGTCATTATGTATAGTCACGCTGACAGACAAACACACGCTTAAACAAACAATGTGAAGAAGCAGGTTACATTTGACTGCAACGCACGCGGCGCATACACACAGGCGCGCCGCACACTAAGTCGCAAACACACACGGACACAAATAAAAGGGTTTATGGGGAGTGGCTGATGGCAAGTGAACAGGCCAGAGGAGATGGAAGAAGCACACCGGGGGGAATGATGAGAGGAAATGATGCGCATGATGAGTGCTGAATGGTTGGCCAGTGGGACAGACCCTGTCAGACTGTCTGCTAAAGAGGTGGAAGACAGAGAGAAAGAGAGAGAGAGAGAGAGAGAGAGAGAGAGAGATGGCAGCATAGAGGACAAGAAAGCCAACGAGAGCGTGAGAGAGCAGGAGAAAAATGATGATCGATGTCAAAATACTATTACCCTTTGACAACCAAGGTTTTCCCTGTCTTGTGCTTCATGAACGCTGCACTATCCCTGTGATTGTGCCACGTCTCTGCCATGCAGCTATAGTCAACCAGTGGATGATCACTGACTTGAAGGGCTCAGATAGAAAAAGCGGGCAAGCAGCATGTTTTATTCAGCTCGTATTACATAAATTCTGTGTTGCAGAGTATTTTCTGTAGCCCAGAAATGTCTAGGGCTCCCGGTGCTGTATTGAGCGTCGTTTGCTCCTCTTGTCTTCAAGCTTTTCATCTGCAGAGCGGGCCCTTCACACAGAAACAATGATGACCCAGTTCTGAGTTTGTCTCTGTCTTACAGCCAGTTCTCTTCTGTCCTAATCATAGTCCCTCAGCTCCGAGAGCTGCCGCACCACCAAGACGGGGGGGGAGAGAGAGAGAGAGACAGAGAGAGAGAGAGAGAGAGAGAGAGAGAGACACAGAGAGAGAGAGAGAGGGAGGAGAAGACAAGGAGAGATAAAAAAGACAGAGCGAGGCGGATAGAAAGTCTGTATGAGCGGGAGGAGAGAGAGCTAATCTCCGAAGAGGCTGGAGAGAGAGGATGACAAAATATAAGGATGGATGGATGGATCTGTTCGGAGATGGAAATAGAGAGAGAGAGAGAGAGAGAGAGAGAGAGAGAGAGAGAGAGAGAAAGACACAGAAGGTTAAACCACAGCACCTTCTCTGATTCCCTCCCCATGGAGCGCACATCTAAAGACAGGATTGATTCCATGACAGGCTGCAGAAGAAGGGAAATGGAGGCCTGATGCACCGCGCTCCTTCATCTGCACAGATGTCTCTGGGGATACAGGAAATCAGGTCATTCTGTTCATCATCAGGTGTGACTATACATTTGCTAGCAGGGTTGAGGAACCCTGTTGCGCTTATGTAATATCTGTGGTAGGACCATGCATTTCCAGAAGCAAACCTGAATATCAAATAAGCACATCAAACTACGCACTCGGATCGGTATGAGTGAAAATAGAAATGAAGATGTTGGAGTCCCATGAAAGGTTGAAGCATCAAAACCGAATGAAACCCACTGATTGAAATCAATGGATTAAGGCTTTTCTTGGAAGCAACTGGTGAAAAAAAACTCATCTTCAGTGAGCTAATTTCACAGTTTTGTATCTTGATAATCTGCTCAGATGGATGACATACTGTAGTAGGTTTTTTTGCTAATTTCACTGACATTTCATGGGTTTATTTCAAAGAAGCCTGTGAGGAGCAGAATAATATGGCGTCACACGGGAACACAGAGTTCTAACCATCTGTGTTAAAATGCTGGAATGTGTTTGGCAAAAGAAAAGACAAAAATCAACATAGCCAATTCCCAATTTGTGTCTCAGAACTTCAGAGTCAAAACATGTTTGTAAAGTAACAGTATTCTAGGCTGGTGTGCTTGGTTTTAGTGTTAAAGGAGGAGTTCCACATTTTAGGAAATACTCTTAGTTTCTTTCTAGTCCAGACTTCGTTGAGAAGACTGATACCACTCTCACACCTGCTACCCAGCTAGCCTAGTTCTGTTCAGACCTAAAATCAATCAACCAAGTACACTAATTAAAAGTACTGTTTGTAATTTCTGTCGCAGTTAAAACAATGCAAACAAAAGATGTAGTTTGACGACAGAGTGACATAATGTGGGATCATGGGAGTTGATATTTTCATTGTTAAACAGCCACATTGCAAATGAAAATGTATCCGACATGACTCAGACAGAAATGTTCACAGACGAGATGATGGATGAAGTTTTATTCAAGTAAGGACACCGACTACCAGCCGCCTCTGATATTTCCACTTAAGTTATAGTAGCAGGCAATCAAAAGAAATTCTCCATTAAATTAAGTAATACAGACTTTTTTCTGTTTTTTTTTCTCTCTCAACAAACAACTAACTTAACAAACATATTCACACTGCCAGTAGCCTTGTGTAATTAGCTACCTCTGTAAGCAGTGGCCAACATGAGCATCAACAGCTGTTTACATCGCAGTCTAGAGAAATGTTGCGAAATCAGCATCAAACTACATCCCTTGGCTCGCCAAGAGGTGGAAAGCAATGCCGATGTTAACTCTTGTTTTACTTCTATTTCTATCACTTGTTGTCTTTGCCACAGAATGTGGTTTCTTGCCAGGAAGCGGATGGTTAGTATACACCCTCAGGCAGCGCTTCTTCAGGTTCCAAGTGATATTACACAACTGGACGGGCTGAGGCTAGCTGGTTAGCACACAAACCTCAGCAGTACCCTCTGCAACACAGACACAGACATCTAAAACTCACTGAAACCATTTCTTAGCTTTCCGTTGATAATTTCAGCCCCTTTTTTTAATGTCACCAACTGAAATTATGGCATTTAGCTACTTTATGGCTGCAGTCAGGTTTGGGTTAGACATGTTCCACAGCAGAGTGGGTGATGGCTAACGTCAATCAGTGAAAAGTCTTCGTCATAGAAAGATACTGGCTGTGTACATGCTTGTTCGCTACACACGTGTGAAATCATGCGCACAATATGTGCAGAATCTGGGGGAGGAAATTCCAGGTTAACCTCTGTAAAAAGCAATGGCGCTCTGTGACAGTGGCTTCATGCTGATGTCACTCAGGTCTACTGTCGGTGATGCAAATGGACAGTAGAGTAAACACTGGACAAATTGTGCATCCAGCAGGAAAACGTCTCCCCTCTCCCAGACACCCTTGTCACTGGGGTTGGTGCCAGCTGGGGACTGTGGGGATGGATTTGACCTTGTCTGTTTCCCCATATCTGGCACAGAACCTGCTGAAAGGGTGAAATTAGATGACACAAAATGTGGTTTATTGGGCAAAAAGATAAAAATGTGATTGACTCAATTCTGAGTATGCCCTTTTTTTTTTTTACACAAAGCCCTCTATCGACAGTAAATGTGATGGAAACAGACGGGATGGGTAAAGTAGATGTGAACCGTACACTGCCTCATTGTGTCCTGTGTGTCTGGGGGAGGGGGAGGCGTGAATGAGATACAGTCAGCGGTCAAGGGTGCCAAAGCTAGAGATGCACAGAGTTGGCACGGTGCTGGCAAAGAGCTGGTGGGTGGGGGTGGGGGGGACTCTTCACCCTGGCAGTGTCTGCCTATCAGAGCACAGGGACCACATCTCAATGACTCCTAAGCTGCCTGTATTATGCTAAGACATGTATCCTTGAGGGAGCATGGCTTGGAGTTGAAAGTCACACAAGGACGGAGATTTTTTAGCAGGGCCGACAAGAAGATACCAGCTACCAGGCCAAGATGACATGCAGCGCTGCATTTGTTTGAATAGCTATGCTTGTGAAGGTTGACTTTGTGTAACCTAATTAACAAAGCAATAATACATTATACTTTTTGTCATGATGCAGTGAATTTGCTACAAATGTATGATTTACGAGTGCAAACACAGAATTGACAGTCTTTAGATGCGCGCTTTAACGGGCTCATAAATGTCGGCATCTGTGCTATGTTTGTGTTTGCGTTATCTGGGAGTTTAACGGCATGCGTTTCGATTTCTGCCGTGTGATATATGTCTCCGACACGAAGAGATGAATTACACCCTCAGCTCATTTCCTCCTCCTTGCCAACCTTTACACAAGGTGACCTTGCATGTAACATGATTTACAACTGAATGACATGTTTGCTGTTCACGCGGCTGCCAAGGCACATCAACAGTGCTACTGTTGTGACACATTGCTCAGCCGGTCTGTAGCACTAAACGATACAATTCAATACGCCGGGAATTGTCTTCGCTTCCATATGCCTTCCATCTGCTTTGCTTGCACTGATCCTTTCTTTCTGCGATGAGACTGCAAACAGTTATGGCATGTATGAGTGGATAAACAAAGAGCAGATGTCATTTCAGTGTGATCAACAGCCTCCAACTCATCTTCCTGTAAACTGGGAGCTGGACCGCCGCAGAAAAGAACAACTGAATTTGGATTCAGTGCTTAGCTGGAAACATAGGCCCCCTAATGATACCTGCCATTTGTTTACTGCCACAACACCAATAGTTCCTGCGTAAGCTGCAACCGCTGAGCCTTAAACTGGACCTCCTCAACTTCTCTTGCGGTCTGAATCAATGGCGGTATTGGCCACATCTCGTCATCCTGTCCCCGTGCTCCACCAACCAGAGGCTGATGATGTGAAATATTGATTTGCATGTCCACCCATATCACCACGCCTCGGCTTTTGCTGTCAAGTTCATTTAGGAGAAGCCTTTTTAATGGCCCTTTGATGCCAAACGTGTGGCAGTAGCCAGACCAGAGGAGCAGGAGGAGGGGGAAGAAGTCCCCCAGGGTAGAAACACAAAGCGCATGAGAAAAAGAGAGAAAAAAAAAAAAACACAAGCAAGAATGCATAATGTTGTAGAGATCCACATAATATATTACCGGGTTTAGAATACACTGTCGTCTTCAGTGGTGTAAGAAGCCTCACACAAATACTGCGTGCAGGGCACAAACCTGCAGTTATTCATGCAAAGGGAATAAGTTGCTCGGTGCATCAAATGAGCTCGTACACTGTATTTCCCAATTAGTCATTTCAGCATGGATACACTCTTCTGCTTCATATAAACAGCCAACAGCCTTGCCTGAACTTAGACACGCACACACACAGACAGACATACACGCATAAATGGATACACACAGGCGCATAAGTACAGAGGGTAGGAAATGCTGGTTTATGAGTCGTTTCAGAGACAGGCTGGCCTTTGCAGAAAATGCGAGGTAAAAGGTTACCTTCCCGTTACAGAGTGAGGGTCAGTGTTACGCCCTTGGTTCAGTGGTCTATGGACAGATTTCGGGGCCGAAAACGAATGCCACACAGGACCATGTGAGAGATAACAAGGTGACCTTTTCATGTAGAGGATCTACATGACAAATTGATGGTAATGCCTCGACTCAAAACCCCTTTCCTCTTCTCCCAAACAGCCGGGGTTTTTCAGTTCCATCGTCTGAACAGGAACGACCGCTGCAGCTCAGGCTCAACAGCTCCAGCCTGTGAGAGTTTCACACAAATCACTCGCTGTTGATAGTTGATGGGTTTGTTTTTCTCTCCCTCTCAGTGAATTTTAGAGGCTGCGTCAGTCAGACAGCGACAGTTCATCATGAATCGAGAGAAAACCGGTGGCCTTTATTCTGGCTGCCATGGTCCCTGACATCGGCTGAAAGGCAGAGTGAAGAAGAAATCTACTAAGACAACAGAGGGGGGGTAGGAGGGAGGAGTATATAGAGATGGGTAGTAAAAAAAAGACACAGACAGACATGGTCTAGGGACAGAATGAAGGAGAAAGGCCACATCACTGTCAGTATGACAAAGACTCCAAAAACCACCTTGCATCAATGTCCCAGCATTTGAAAAAGTATGCCGCTGCATGAAAGTCAAGGCGTTCCCTCTGCTTTCCTGGAGTGCACAGAGAGAGGTGAGTCACAATATACACTTGAACCGGGAGAGGCCAATTCAAACACAGCCATGCTTCGTCAGATAGAACAGGCAGCATTGTGGGATAGAATTATTGTGGCTCGCGGAGAATAGGAGGGAATGAGTAAGATGGGACCGGTTTCCATTACGCTCTCCTCGAGAAATCCAAAGTCTTATTGTCATGATGCCATGAGTTCATCCTGTGTCCCACTTCTGAAGATTTGCATCATCCCCCCTAAACCCCCGTTTACTTATTTATTTGCATGGAAAATATAGGTCACGCATTCATACAGACCATACATTTTTAATAGTTATGCAGCTTTAATTCAAATGTCTGCAAGCAGCCCCTGTGAGTCTATCTGCCACAGACGCTGAGTATGAAATAAGCACAAACAACACACACAAAGGGCAGTGGTGCGATGTGTCTTTTCAAAAGCCTGAGGTATTTAGAAATACCCCCCTGCTAATACGTCTGCATTATTTAAAAACATTGGCTTCTCAAAGCATCATGATATTCAAGGTGAAGAGAGGACAGAATCCATTGCTTCTAACTGTGGCTGATTAACAAACCCAGGGTTCTTGGTCACATGGCAGACATGTTGCTCTGTGTGAGTCACGACAGATGACAACATCAGGCAAAAGTTCAACAGAATATAAAAAATGTCTGTGCAGCTGCATCCTAAAACCCTGGCAATGACGCAGTGATCACCTTTGATGAGAAGACGTGTTCATATCTAACGCACACACTTTTGGGACACAACCACAGATTATCTGGCCAGTGTTTGTGTTGATCAGTCTAGTTTCGATTCCAGGAAGCATAAGGGAGCCCAGGGGCTCTAACTGGCCTTTTCCCTCCCTCACCATGCTCTATCACTTCCACTCGTCCGTCTATCACTGAAGAGAAATGGAGAAAGGGCACTTTGTCTGCATCGTCAGTAGCAGTCACTGCCACTGTGATTATATGAGTCCAGCATGGATGCTCAGTTAGATAAGCACCCTGACACTGACAAGCTAAAGAAACAAAAGAAAATCGATAGATGGTGTGGAGAACATGTTAGCTCTGGATGTGACACAAATTTTCATTTGGTTATTAAATCCTAAAAGTCACGAACACATCCTCAGGCAAGGGGGTCCGCTCACATTGTCTATGACTGGATATGTAATTACATTTTAACAAGATATTTGCTGGAGAAGCAGCTGCCTCATGAACATACATGTTCACATATACAGACTGCATAGAACTAGATGTAAGACACTTTTGTTTATTCTGTGGGACGCTGGTCTCTGATTGATAAATTGCTTGGCCAGCTAAGGCATTTGATGACTGCTGGACCAATCACCACAATCCACACTCCAATTTTTCCAACATTTTCACCCACACACGAACATGACGCTCTTGGACTGATACTGATCTTTTGCTAGCTACTTTGTAAAGCATATTTGTCACTCTGTAGAGATGTCATTATTGCTGCTGATGTTCCTACTGACCCTTGACCCTGTCACATTCCCATACTGTCCCCACACTGCCCCCACTGTCCACGTGCATATTCTCCTTATGTACACGTAGCATTCAAACAGTAGCAGTAGGGGATGCGGCCATCATGGTCATGCAAGCGCTAAGCAAGGATGACTTCGGCCAATCTCAAGCATGCGCTTGATATATGCTGGGACAAATGCATAAACCATTTTCATGAGGAATTTCAGATATGTTATCAGTTAAGTGTGCAGTACCAGAGCAGTATTCAGTGTAAAAAAAAAAAGAAACATTTTAAACAGTGCATTTTAAATCCATTCAAGTTTCATTAGACTGACATCTGAACCCTTTTGTCTAAGAATTACGGAACGTTGTCTCGAGTTTTAAACAAGGTTTCCTTTGGGAGGCAACTAAGTGAAAACTGTTTCGTGGATGATGTAACAGATGAAACCACAGTGAGAGGGAGACGCTGAGAACTATTTGATTCTTCATTTATTCATTTTCTCAGATCAGCAGTTCGCCAAATGACACTGCATTTCAATTACCACCCTCTCCCCTTACGGTTAAAACCCATTGCTTTTAAATGTCTGCCAAATTACACAGATCTTTTTGCTGCTTTTGATGTCAACTGACTTGATTTGCATTTGATTTAAACCTTCAGTGTTTCTATTCTAGTCATTACTGATTATATTATACTTACAATGCATGCAGACTTTGAAGTCAGATGTAATAAATAGTTATAATATATAGTGTTTACATTCACAATTCAGCAGGTTCTTTCACATCTTTATGCAGTGAAGGCATAGCCACTTCTTTTAGACAACCATCATCCAACTGTTGTGAAAATGCTCCAAATGAAATGTAAGCGGTTAGTTATGCTTGATAAGAGAAAGATAGACAAGTTCCTCAGCTGAGCGGAGCCGTAGTATTATATCTTGAATGCATTAAAGTGACAAAATCAATAAATGTCTGCACTGTCAGCCTACCAGACCGGAAAAACACATTTTTTATTTCACGCTCTGTCTAAAAATGAAATTGCCAAGAGAACAGAATTTAACCATGGTTAAGTTAAGACATTAGAAATGGTTACTTTCACCCTGCGGCCACGCTCTCTGCCCACCAATCCTCTGATTACAGCCTGCAGCTTGGGTCCAGGAATATGATCACAAAACATCAGAATTGCAAATGATTACTTAGGCCCTGTGAATTCCCACCATAATAAATTATAATTTCATCATACAGTATGGGTAAGCATTTACAGTATCCGGTATGTTCTCTAAATATTTCTGGAACAGTAACACATTTTAGTGTCAATAGGGTGCAAATATGCCTTAAATAGAGCTAACCTACCATATTTGTGACATGATGAAATGTTAACCTCATCCATCCCACAGTATTTTTGACAGCATTTGTCCTTTTTCCATGAATGGCACAGAAATGATGTCTTTCTGCTGCATCTTATCCCAACACCAGGACACAATACATGGTTTAAGTTATCCATGATAACTAATTCCTGTATTCCTTTTATTCACAGCTATATGTTGAGCTTAATGCTAACATATGTACTAGGAACTGGGTTAAACTGGAAAAGAACTTTTATTAATCACGTGTTGTCCAAGCACATTGAAAGGCAAAAGTGTTTACAGCTGTTCTAGGCAGTCACACTCAAAGATGGGATGGAGAACTGCCTGTCATGCCTGCCAAACACTGAAACTTTGGATGACCCTTCTCATTTTTTGCAGCCACCAAATGCAAGGGTGAGGCCATGGATACATCACATTTACATGAATATGCATCACTCCAAAACTAACCCTGACCCCAAATATGTTCTCAGTTATGGAGGACTGGACCTGCCTGAATCAAAAACAAATGATAAATGGCTCATTAATTACCAAAAAAAATAACTTTTTATTTCTGTATTTATCTCTGTATCATTTTCTCTTCGTATTTTCCGCACTAATTATTTTCAGAAACTCATGTCTTTCAATATATTTTTCTTCATGAATTTTTGCTCTAAATTGAAGATGATGCCCTGGCCCACATTCATGGTTCTGGAGACACCTACTTTTAATCTTATTTTTATCCTTCTTATTCTTGGCTCAACTCAAAAGATATTGACATAATCAGGTAGATTTTCTTTTCTTTTGTTTTCCTGCATTGCCCTGACAGCATGACTGCCCAGTGCACGCAGAGCAGCTCTTAAAAAAGCAAAATCAGGTTCAGCCAGCTGGGTTCACCTTTTACCGGCTTACAGTATAATGTAATTCTATCATCAGTAATCGGGAGCATCTGCAGCAGAGGCGTCAGGAGGAGGGGAGAGAGCGATTGCACCGATGACACACAACACTGATGCATTGTTGAGTCAGTGCTCTGATTAGGTGTGCTCTCTGTCTCAAAGTCGAACAGAGTGTCATCATGTACAAGTCATTCACTGGAGAAGCTTCTTTTAAATGCCTTGCCACAAAGAGCTTTCAACTGTCACACGAGACCGGAAGAGTAAGAAGGGTGAACTAGAGAAAAGGTGTTGTCTGTGTGCGTTTCGAAATGCCGAATTCAAAAACATGAAAAAAGGGAGAAATTAAAATCTGTGTAAATGTAATGATTTTGATTTCATCCTGGCCTTAATACAACGTCAGTATGTTAAAATATTTTATCAAATGTTTATAGTCATCTTTTTCTGAGCTGATCTATATCAGACGATGCTTTTGAAATGAAGTATGAAATACATTGTCCACTGATTCCACATGTTGTGGTCTTATACCTGGCTGTGACATCAGCATCATTATGGATTATTCCCACATTTCAAATGTATACATTTATACATCATGATTACAGATCTTATTCCATGACAATACTGGGAAAGATAATGATGTATTACTTCATTTGGTGAATTTTGCATGTGTGGGAGCACACGTGGCACCATGTGTGAGGCAAGTGCATATATGTTTTCATCTCAGTGAGCGCTGCAGTAAAACAGCGGAGCTGACAAGCGCAACATCGGCCCTTGGTGGCACATCAGGGACAGCTGGATGTTGTCAGGCAGCCATAACGCTGATGGAAATGGGCTGATTGCAGCTCTCGGGCCCCTCCCTCATATAAATCAGCTTCACAGCACTCAGGGGTGGAATACAGCAGCGACAGGCTGCACCACACCTACTGTACAGTACAAGAAACCCTGTGGCAAACAGTATGTGCAAATGTTTGTTTTACTCTACTGGCAGATGGATGTGAGTTACTGCATCAAAGTAGTTTCAGTGGTGTCATAAAAATAGTGATTCAAATACTAAATTGACCCTAAAATACTCTTCTGATTTATGGTTTTACATTTCTTTAAACACTTAAAACATATTCTATAATCAAACCATTATATTCTAATCCTCTCTGATTCCTGTACTGCATAAATTAGAGATTAAACCACAGGTAGGTTATTTTTTCACAAGATGAGGACCCTTTAAATCAGAAAAAGACATGGTAAGCTTATCCTGAAGGATTTAATCTATGACATCAAAAGTAACAAAGTCTTCCTTTAACGTGACAACGATGTTCTTCTCTTATAATAACCATGCACAGTCTTTTCTCTGGGCATGTTGGATATGAGCTGCCAGGCATTTACACCACCCACATGGGCCGCACCACTGTCAGACAAATCTGAAATTAGACAGCAAAGCTGTAGCATGCAGCTCCAAGAGCAATATCATTCTAATTAGTCAGCTTTGGCTCCTCATCTGACAGAAATGAAGATGTGAAAGGTCTGAATAGACTGTTTGGCCCCATGGTGGCACTGGATTTGATTGACAAATCACACATGAGAATATGAAGGTTGTGCTTCAGGGTAATATCACTTGTTATCTGGAGTACCTAAATCTCTTTCGGAGTCAGGAGCATTAAATTGTGTTTTAATGTGCAACAGAGCACATACCTCAGTGAGATGCATACAGCATGAGCAAACAGATCCAAACTATTTAATATTTCAGGCCAGGTAAAGAAGATGGTGAAAAGAGCTTTGCATTTGTGTTGATCTCACTTTCAATCGCACCACAAAAAAAGAGTGTAATTAAAACAAGCCATAATCCATCATTCACTGCTGACCTTTTAACAAAGTTTACTCAAATTAATTGTGCTAAGAAATTACCAGATGCCCAGGGGCTTAGCGCACACAACAAGGAAGAAAAACTATAGAATGTGTCACTTGGTGATCTAATTGGCACTGTTCACGTGTTTGATTTGCGTGCATGCAAAGGTTAGTCTCAGACTGTTCAGAGTGACATCCCTGCCTCTATTGTTCAGGCTACCGGGGTCAGATAACAGTATGCAGATTGGGGCAGTGTCATGAGAATATCATGACACCAGAAAAACTGCAGCCTATCATTACATTTACCTGACAGGGGCTTCTTATTGCTGTCCAAACTGCCTGCTATCTTTCAGACACAAAGGTAGAATCAGCACTGACCTCTAGATTTTCATGACCTTACAAATGACTTTTGGTGCCTGAACCCAACCACTACAGAGGTGGTAGTTCAGAACACATTTGATCTCATATGTCACATGATGTCATTTGGATCTTTCTTGTAAGGATTATATGAATTTTGAAAAGTAGTGACAAAAGATGTCTTTGTGAAATTCTGGAAGGCAATGACAAATGACCTATTTTAGCAATAAGTCTGGAGGAGTTGTTGGGAGACGTTCTCCATCTGGGCAGTCGGCCCTCAGGACTGTCTAAGTGTTTCTAATCCTCCTTCCAGTCCTTCACCAACTGCTCTGCTTACAGTAATTCCACTTTTTACTCTGCATTACGCTGCCATTATGACTGACAGCATACTCTTCTTTTTTAAGTTATTTTAAATTCGAAAAACAAACTGGGACTGGTGTGACATTGCTTCTTGTCAGTGTGTCCTTTTGTGAAACTGTCACATACAGCGAGCTACACAAGGACAAGTCCTTCTCTCTCAGGTAGCCATAAACTGTCAACGTCAGAAACAACAAACCGCAGGCTGTCTTAAAGATAACACCGTCGGTGTCTGGATGGACGGACAAATCAGCACTTTACAATCAACCACAGCAATCTCTGCAGCAGGTTTAGAGCTTCACTTGTCCAAACCCAGTGAAAATAAACCACTGGACAGCTGGCAAAGAAATATGTTTGATGAAAAGATCCCACAAACCACAAAACAAACAGAACCATGGAACATCAAATAAATTAATCTTTATTTATATATATATATAGTCAATTTGTATTGCAACAAATTGAAATGGAATGCAATCATTCTAAAAAGGTGCTAACACGTTATCCTGATTAGTGTCATTTTTGTTTGTGACGCTGATAATATAATTGGAAAAGGTCACATCTTGCTCCCATGGGGCTGGGTGTGGCTTTGCAGAAATCATGAGAAATTAGTGGTGAGAAGGTTAAACCATCCACTCCAATCTCAGCAGTCCGTAATTAGTGTGAATGAATAAATCTAGGTGGTCGTGCCATACACTAGATTCAAATTGCTGTGAAATATTTAAATGTTAATGCAGTGTCAGAGATTAAACCGAGGGAAGGAGAAGGGAGGAGGTCTCGGGGTAGAAAAGGATTAAGAATGAGCTTTGAAGGGCTTTTCCCATGTGCTCCACAGAACCATATCTCACTTTTTTGCTTTTTTCCTCAGCTTTCTATAGGGACTGTTTTCACTCAGTTCAGAAAACCCAATCTCCTCTCTGACCTTCTCCTGCCCAGCAGTTTCTGTTGATTAACACTCACAAACACACACACACACACACACACACACACACACACACACACACACACACACACACACACACACACAATTTCATGTTGCAATATGTAACATTGGGGTCCCCTGACAGGAGCCACATTGCAACAACCTACATCATCTGAACTAAATCCAGTGTCTTAAAGATATAATGTGGAACATTTCTGCATTGTCTGCATTGTCAACTGAACCTTTGTTATACATTTCTTACAATGTTCAAATCCAGAGAAATTTCATTCAAGGTTCCAGAAGGTTTCATTTTGCTTTTCCTATATGTTGTGGTAGAGAGTCAGAATGTGCGGAATGAAGTTGGCAAACATCGCTAAACGTAATGTGAACAAAACTGTATACATCAACATCCTAAAACATTAACTGTTTAGTTGTCTTCAGTCAGCCTAATAAAATTTAGATATGTGCTTTTTTTTTTACTTTAACAGTATGTTTAGTTACTGTTCTCTCTCCTTTTCTTTGTATGAATTGATATGATCCAGGCCGTTGAGCACATCATTACTGTTATCCCACTGCTATTCTCCTGCTTTATTAAGACAGTAAGGAGACGTCCCCTCCTCCCTTGACAAAAGGACCCTCATTACAAACTATCTCTATATCTATTTTCCATCTGTCTGCTCTCTCTCCCTCCCTTTCCCTCTTTGTTTTCCCCGTGCCTGTATGTGCCTGGTCAGCACTTTGCTCCTCTGGGGCTCCTTTGGCGCAGCTTGAACACATAAGGAGTTTGTTTAGATGCTCATATGCATATCTATCACAATCCAAGACAGGACGAGTCCTACGCTAATATGCTTTTAAAAAATGTATAAGCTGAAAATACAGTAAGATGTGCTTTATGACAGGACTTCTTGTGTAAACACAGCAGCTCTCGCATCTGCACGAGATGCAGCAGACACGATGTTACCGTAAATCACATCACAGGAGGAACCATATGGTCAGCCCTTCCAGACTCCCGCCAGCATGGAAACAGCTTCGTCAACACCTTGCTTTACATATTTTAGTTAAGCAGAGGGTGGTACTCTACTGTACTGCAGGGACAGGCAACCATGTGCAGTGCGCGCTCCGAGCTCCTGAAGATCACTATCATTTTATATGAAAAGCACCTGCTGTCTGGTTGACTCCATGCTAATCAGTGAACTCATCTGCTGTGATGTTTGGTCGGCAAGAGACCCTGCAGGATTTAAACCCTGTTACTGCCTGAAAACACATTACGTGTGTCATCTGAGTGATGCTGCAGGTGAGGGACTAGATGTTTGAGAAACCTGAAGCTGATCAGTTGAGATCCTAGACATCGATGGCAGTCGACCAGTAAAAATGTCTGTAAAAACGTTTTTTGTTTTTTTTTTGGCTGATGATTGACACAAATCAACCTGCTACATGCATATTTTACCAGCATTTGGTTTTGCCAATTTTGTGTTCTGGATGTGTCTGTGTGAGAAAAAAAAAAAAAAAAAAACATATGCAAATTTGGCTTACATGCAGGAAGATTATGATGGGGTTTTCAGTGTTTGCACTGAAAAGATGAAAACAAGCACATTTGTTAAACTAGGTTAGTGTAACCACGCAGGCAGAGTGATTGCACTTGATTAAAACAAATATTTTAGAGAGAGAGTTCCCTCTGTCCTTGTCTGAAATCAAAACATATGTCAACAGAACATGAAGTATTTCCACTGCAGAGCTCTGTTAAGGCCTCACTGATCCAAGGCAGATAAGCTGTGTCCAGACTCAATTAGTATTGCAGGACAATCAATTTTGGGTTATGTTAGTTAGTACAATCCACATCAGTGATTTTAATAAACAATATGGGCTCATAAAGTAGCACTTTATTGCCCTCATAAATTAATGAAAAAGCAAATACTTCGAGTCACACTCCTAGGCAGGTCTACTGCCAAAAGTGTTTTGGTGAATCTATGAATCACATATTGATCTGGATGGGAGCATCACAGGGAGGATAAGAGACATCCTTGTAACCACATGTCATTATGTCATAATCACAAATAATAAGGATTTTCACAGCACTGAACTCACTGAAAAGTTTTTTGTTCACCATTCAGGCTTTCTATGCTACAGCACTGCTGCTTCTGAATAGAGAGCATCTCTGTCAGAATGTACACTCAAAACAGTATTGGAGTGTATATGGGCTTTCCCCAGATACAGTCTGTCAGTGGATCACAACACAGAAACTGTGAAGGAGTTGTGATCAGAGGGGCAACACGTGATAGCTGTGGAGTTACAAGAGGCAGAACAGCTGGTGGGTCAGTTATCTTTCCTAGCAAAAGGCTCAAACACTACCTGACTGAATCAGAACATAAAGTCTTCACTTCACAAATATAACGCCTGTGATGATTTGGACTTGTCAGAGGTGCTTTTTGCAGAGGCTGGGCACGGCTTCCCTGCATGTCTGGAGCTCCCGCCTCTCACACTCCTGCAGCTCATTTAATCATCAGTGCCAGCTTGAATACTCCGGTGATCTCTCCACTCGCTGTTTCCACAAGCTCACGCTACTTCATGTGACTTTTTGCTCTTGTGTAACTTTGCCTACCCTCATGACTAATTTGTGTATCTCCTCGTCATTCTCCGAGCTCCAGCTCCACAGCCACCCTGCCGCTCAGCCTCCTGCATCTCTGCCACCAGGCAAGATCCCTCCGTGATCCTCCACATCTCACTCATATGTGACTCCACCTAAGCCTCAGCTTCCCAATATCGTGAGCCCGACCACTCCATCCACAGAGCCACAGACCTGAGCCTGAGCCTTCCTCCACTACCCATTAACCTGAGCAATCGAAATCAATTCCTTTTAACCTTTCCCCTGTCTTGGTGTTCGCTTTTGGGTCCAACACACGCCTGCCTACAAACTGTATCAACACCAGCTTGAACAAAGATGTGAACACTGATCATCTTGTGACTGGATCGCTGGATTCACTTTTCAAATCTATGCTTCGATACTATACTGTTTATGGTACCAGTATCAACTCAGTAAAATGTGTCAATACCTGTACTCATGATGAGGGGAAATCCTCATTGGGTATCTGGCCATGGTTTATTCAGTCATGTTCTGTACATAGTTCTCATCATAAACATTGATCTGATTTTTCTAATAAATACACAATCTAGCATCTTCTGATCAACTTTAAATCAATTTCAGGTTAAACTGACAGTTTCCAGTATAAGCCCCACTCACTCTGAGTAGAGATAGATATACAGATCATTTAGATGATTGAACAGAAACAGATAATGGTGCACTTCCTCGTGCCTAATTCACTCATGTTACACCCACACTGTCATATACAGTAGCATGTTAAGCACATGAATATTTTTTTTTCTGCCCTGTTGTTTCTCTCCCGATTCACTTTCATCAGCTCTGGCAGCTTTAATATAGATTTAAAAGCCTACTCCAGGAAGGGGGATGCGATTAGCTTCTCTAAATTAACTATATACATTATAGATATTGCTTATCTGTACATTCAAGTGATAGCAATGTTTATCTGCATGGTCCCTGTTAATTGAAAATATCAATATTAATAAATAAAGATGAATCCCCACAAAATAATGTAATTAGCTAATTACATGCTACTTTTCTTTGAAAAATTAGCTACATAAGGATAACTGGCTAGTTAGCTAGATATGCAAATGGTTGTAGCTAGAGAAGTCATGACATCAGAGGCCAAACTAATTCCTGATAGAAATCTATAAAAACAAAAATGCTAGCGATCAAATCTATTTAAGTTTGTTTACTGTGTGTTTTGTCTCTTTCTGGTAAATAAATTACCCTCGGGAGAACTTCAAAAAATGTGTCCAGAAAGACAGAGTTAACAATGAATTCCTTACACTCATGCACTTTTTCATTTCTAAAGGGATAAACACAAAGAACCCAAACAGGATTTACAGGCCTGTAATGCCCAAATAAAGAAGTTTAGCTGCCAATGTGCAGTTCTGGGGGAATGGCAAAATGGGCAGTTTTTTCAAGTCATGAACTTTGTGGCGCCTGAACACGGTATTCATTATAAATCATCAAGAAAAACGGTTCTATGACATAGTTTGGTTACAGTGCCACATAGCTGGACCCTCCCAGGTTTTCTAATTGCCAATGGAAAATGTTGTAATCGCTCAGCATTATTGAGGTGAAACACCAATTACTCATTACGCATACACAAAGAAAGAACAGGCTTTGATGATCACTCCCACGTTAGATAATTTTTACACTAACCCCTCTAACACCAAAGAACTGTGATTCCTTCAGGGGGGCACTAAACTACGCTCAATAAATAAACCGAATTAACCACAGGGAGGAATGAGAAACGCATCGGCAAAGAGCACCTCATGCAGTGCGCAAATCATTTAATCACACTAAAAATAATGGCTATCAGGTTTTACATGACAGTAGAGAGAGGGTGATGAGTGAGCGATGGCAGAAAGTGTGTGGGAGTTGGCATGTGAGCATGTGGTGGGCCGGGGTTATAAGGTCTTCGCTACACTGTCATTACCGTGTCCACGCAGTCAGCAGCATGCACACACACAGCTGCAAAATAGATAGATTAGATACCGCATTTGTGGTGGAAGTGTGCCTATGTTAAGATGGTTGCTCTTGTGCATGTGATCCAATGAAGTTCTAGGTTTCTGCAGCCCTCCTACGGTCGTTCGTTTTTCTGTGCTCTCCAGGCAAGTAAAATTACCCCCATACATCTTCTGACTGTGACACATTGATTGTGAGCCACGGGAGAGGCTATCATCTCGTCTGCGGTGTTGTTGTCTCCTCTGGTCAGTTAGAATGTGTTAGGCCATTTGTTGGACAAGCTATTGTTAAAAATTCATGATGTTTTCTCCTAATTAAATGTTTATCCAAACTTCTTATTTAAATTCTAGCAAGCCGATTACACAGCTGAGACTGACAAATGCTCAGACAATTGGCTAAATTTACATTGTGATGGACAAGCAGAAAAGAGAGACGGAGAGAAAGTGCAGTGTCAGAAAGAGTTTGGATAAACCACAAGTTTCAAGTCACACACTCATGCACACAACAAACACTCACACTGTTCTGGAGTGTGAGTGCCGGCTCTCTCCTCGAGCCCGCTGACTAACAGTTCTCTTTTTCAGGAGTTCTAAGCATCGTCTCTGGGCAGATGCCATCACTTCCGCCCCTTCCACCTGTCAGGTGCCCTTGCCTGCTTTAATGGTGGCGGTGGAGAGGGCAGGCGGCTGGCTGGGGGGGCGGGGGTGGACACTGGACGCAATTCTGGATCCTGTCCCTGCCTCTGTGTGCCAGGCCTGCATCACAGTTCATTTCCCAGTCTCCTCTCTCCTCTGCTGTGCTCAGCCAAGCCTCTCAGCAGGTGTCTCTCTGCAGAAGAGTTCTGCCATAACACAAGGCTGCAGCTTGCTGCGCTCGGACTCAGAATCACAAGCAGTGGTCTCCACCATATAACTAATGACCTCAGTATTTCCAGAGTTTTGGAGGAAACTGCCTTCGATCTTCCTACCAAACTCCACTGAGATTGCACCTCCGTTTCCCCCCTCTTTTAAGGACTTAAAAATAAAAAATAAAATAAACATGTTCAATATTGATACATTTTGAATAAACAGTGAACACCGAGTTGTGTAGCAAGACACTGGCTTCATGCCTCTGCAGACTGAAGCTGGGCCTTCATGGGGAAGCAGACATAAACAAAATGGACCTCAGCCTGATGCAACAACTTGCTGTAGCAACGCATTGCAGTCAACAAGGGTTTTCTACTCTTGAGGTGCTGGAGGTGATATTTTCTGTCAACAGTAGTATGCTAGCTAATGTTAGCCTCAAGGGCTAGAATGTGTAGCATTGCTCCAGGATGCCCCTCTCATTAGTTTTTTGTGGTCCGACTCTAACAGTACCAATGTAATAATCCAGATTTTACATAAAAGTATCAAACATACTTGATATTATCAGGGTGGCCCTGATGAGTCTATGAGCAGTCCGGGAGGCTTAAAACAGGATCTGTAAACCCCTTACATTACAAGATAATCTGTGCCGAACAGCATGTTTTGAACGGGCACTGCACTGGTTTACATCAGCCTTAAAATAGGATGTGTAAGCTTTTTGGACACAATAATGACTTCATGGAAACAGACCACATAAACTGATAAAAACTACGATATGCTGGGGGGGAACAACCGCAGAAATACAGAGTAACATTTTAGGTGCCTGACTACATCTACTTTTTCAACGTTTTTCTGGTTTGCATGTATTCCACATCGGCTGCAGTTACCCCTTAAAAGATGAAGGCATCCCAGTATAACAACTTTGAAGATAAAGGTGGTGCACTGAATAGTGTCATCAAGAAGCAATCAACAAAGGCACAGCTGGACTTCGGCTGCTTTTTAACTTCACCGTTTGAAGTTAATACACGGGGGCTGGAGCGGTGCCGAGCACCAGAGAAATGTTTAAACTGTGTACTTGCACCAGAAAATAAAATGGAAATCTAATATTGCAGTACTATAATGTCAGTTTTGGTGCTATTTACAATATTGTAAAAGAAAGACCTTTGAGATGTGTTGAGAACTATCTTGAAATGGTTTGTATAAATGTGTTTCTTTCTAAATTATTGTGTTATTAACGGACTTTCTCGCGGATTGCCGCACTACTATCGCTGTGCTAATGTTTTTCCTGTTCTGTGAAAATGTGTGATTATGTGATGACAAAGTGTGAGACAAAGGTGATGTTGACGCTGTGACAACACCATCATTACTTCCTCCTCTCACTCCTACCTCTAAATGTGTGAATAACACGATTGCATTTTCTGCTGATGAATGGGGAGAAAATGCAATTAAAGAAAGCAGGAAAGCCATTCAGCGTGATGTATAATGACATCCTATTTATCATATAGGCTGCTGGAGCCCGATGCCAGATAAATCACAAAACTGTTGGTTTAACATGTGTATTCTGTCACCGGTTATCACGGTTGCTTCTTAAAACATTACAATTTTAATGTGGCAGTTAGTAATGATGCTGTGTTGCTGTGGAAGAAAAGAACACATTTATATCTAAATGAAGGTGTCTTGTTAGTGTTAAGATGCAGAATTGTAGTGGGACTTTTCCTTTAATTTCATCGTTGTTTTTATGCCCGTGTATACTACACTCCTGTCCTGCTGTTGCTAGTGGATGTGGTAACCAAGGTAACATCTCTAGTGGCCTGCAATTTGAGAGTATGGTGCCCTGTAATGTTGGCTCCATGTTACCATAGAAAATGTTCGGTGCATGCTGTATAAGGGCGCTTAGTGGGCTGACGCTCCTCAGCGGAGCAAACACTAAGGCAGTTAATTAGGGTTTATGGAAAAATCAATACTGTGACAGTGGTTCAAGGAAGACATTTTCAATTAAATGTATTCACCTCATCCTGCTCTTTTTGTCAGCTGGATTTTCACTCACATAAATATGAGATGATATAATTTGTAAATGAACTGCCATTAAGTGACAGTGCTATTACACACAATAGCAGCAGTAATATTACAAAAGCGCCATTAAATAAACGAAATAAAACACCCAATAATTATTACATCCGTTATGACAGCATTTCGTAACATAAACTTCAACCCATCACCACGAAATAGCTAAATCATGCCAGCACTTTAAATAGAATACCCCACTGTGCACAGGCCTAAGTAGACAAGAAGAGCAAGGGAACCGTATGCATTATACATTGTGCATTACATTTACAGCCCGGTGTACTCTCCTGAAGAGATGACTTAACAAGAAAGCTTGAGCACAAGCACATCGTCTTGCTTGGAATTGGAAGATATTGGCTTTTCAGAAGAAAGGCCAGCAGTTTTGCAAACCTACAACGCAATATAACTAGACGTCAAATCTAAAATGTTTAAAGATATGGGTATTTAGGCACAATGCAAATATATCAATATCCTTAAATGTTTTAGATTCATTTAGCATTTAAGTGCTACCCAATTATAGCCTTGGGCGGGCTGCCCAGGTATATTAACGGCCCAAAATATCTGGTGACCCATTCTAGCCTTTTCACGTTTATTTTTGTATCCATCCAAGAGAACAACACCATCTGCTATTGATTAACAAGTGGACAACCTGCCCCCACTCAGCCCCTCAAGTCTACTGATATGTGCACGTGTTCAGCAGAGAAAAACAGAGAGAGAAGAGAGAAATGATTGATGGTATTATATCCGTCCTGTAAAAGCACAGATTGGAATGCAACCTCTCTTACTCAATGCAAGCCTATTGTCCAGCTGTCTCCTACGATATTGGAAATGCGCCCAGTTGCTGAGATGTTTTTAGGCTTTAAACAAAGTCAACAAAGCAGACACATAATGAGAGAAAGAAACAGAAAGGCCAGTGTGTGTTGATTAAGTGGACAATTGAAACAACACTATGAAGGCAAACTTTAGAAAAACCCCTTTCAAAGATCCAGTTTGTGGGAAAGTTGTTTCATTTCCAACTCCTCAAGCACTGACGATTGGTCAGTGCCATCCCAAAGCATCTGTATTTGACAAGTTAGGCATGACAATCAAAAATCAACTTGGAAATCATTTAAGGTCCTATAAAAGTTTTTAAACATCATGTTGTTTCAATAATGATCTTGATGCACACACACTGGTTTGCTTTACCTTTATGTTTGTAGCACGTATGCTCCATTACAAAATTCTAATAGCATTAGAATGATTGGTCATTTTTGTTCATTACTGTTTTGTCTATACTAAAACATATGTGAACTATATAGTAAATATTGCTTAGAGGTCTGTGCAAAGCAGTAAAGACCAATGAATTGCAAATTCAAACTGTTTGTATACATTTCTGAAAGGCTCAAGGACGGCTGTCAGAAGATGCATGAGTTAAGCAAATTCTGCTCTTAAAAAGAGCCTGTGCTGTACATTTGCATTGCCCTTTTAAATTATAACACAGAGTCTAAATTTATCAATGTACACACTGAATGTAGTGGCTTCAGGTAAAGCAAACAGAGGAAGTAAAACTGTAGATGAATATATCATTGTTATGGGGCATGGCTGTCACTTTAATTGAGACGTTGACTATTGCATATTCAAGTATGTGCTGCACTCGGCTGCATTAGCCAATCATGAAGGCAGTGCGCTGCCATTGGCTGAGCTGCGGAGAGAGCCGTGCACTGTGCTGTGAGGGGCAGGCGGAGGGGGGCTCCCTATCTCCTCTGCGCTCTCCCATTCAACCTCTGTAGTCAGCAGAACGAGTGGCTGAGCAGAGCAGCACAGCATCCACGGCTACAGCATCCTGCAGATGACTCTGCTCCACAGAGGAGAGGGAGGGGGAAAAAAAAGAACAAGTGCTGCCAGAGAGAAAAGGATAGAGCCACGGATGAAGAGAGACTGAAACGGGAGGAAAAGCACAGGAGTAAGAGTGGGAAATGAGAGGAGTAAACACCGCTGCCTGCCTGAGGACCACTGCAGCTGTACTAAATCTGGGGCTGTCAGGCCAACCCTCAGCAAAGCAGTGAGTGAGAGAAGCGAGGGAACAGACGGGGAAAAGGTTTGAGAGCTGATCACATCACTCTGGACTAGCAGGGATGGGAACCCCGGGAGCTTTTCTGGCAGCAGATCAAACTTCACACAGAAAAAGTGCCTTCGGTTCCCCAGTCTGAACCTGACCCATAAGAGGAGTGAGGAAAACAGCCAAAACAAGAGAGTTCCCCTGCTGGTTCCTGAAAGGTGAGACCTCATACGGCAACTGTGACGACTGCACTGCTGAGTACAGCCCAGCTGCTGTCCTCTTCCCAAGTCCCCCCTCGGTCCTCCCTCACACCTGCCTGCTCCCGGTGAATGTCTTCTCTGCATGCGCTCCCACTGCTCGGCAGTTGAACACACTCATGGTCGATGCCAAGGGAAGGAACATGAAATGTCTGACTTTCTTCTTAATGCTTCCTGAGTCAGTGAAAAGCAAGTCCAGTAAGAGCTCCAAGAAAGGGAATGCCAGTGGCAGCTCCAAGCTGCCCCCAGTCTGTTATGAGATAATCACTCTGAGGAGCAAGAAGAAGAAGAAGATGGCAGCAGACATTTTTCCCACCAAAAAGCCGGCATCCACCACCACAGTGCAACAGTACCAGCAGCAGAACCTAAACAATAACAACACCATACAGAACTGCAATTGGCAAGGACTCTACTCCACTATAAGAGAAAGGTAGGAACAGACAGCATTTCTTTTTTTCTCTGAACAGGGAACCTATTCTGCTGTCAAAACAGTTTTCATTAACATTATATGTAGGGAGAGATGAATTTGGCATTTTAACTTGAGAATGTCAAAAAGTTAAGTATGAAAGAAAATGTGTGTTCCACTACATTTGAATTTCCTGTTTTCTGAACAGAATCTCCCTTAAATCTAAAATGTATCACAAAACATTTATATATGTAATCACTCTTGTATTTTTAGGTTTTTTTGCGTGTTTGTGTGAGTGTGTGTGTGTGTGTGTGTGTGTGTGTGTGTGTGTGTGTGTGTGTGTGTGGGTGTGGGAGTGGGTGCGAGTGTGGGTGGGTGTTCCCTGTGCCCTGCCCTCAATCTGCTGGGGGGTATCTCTGTTTACACCCTCTCCTGCTCCTGCAGGCTTTGCCGCTCTGACATAACAGAGGGCGGACAGGCACCGGGTGCGTTTGATATGCACAACAGGCAGAGGCTGCTCCGTGCTAAAAGCAAAATATTTACCTTGGCCTATCAGTAAAAGACCCCAGCTGTCCGGAGCAAAATGCGTGCTTTCCGACCTGGCTTTGTTGTCTCTCCAGAACATCATGGGGCTGTTTACCCACCCCTGTGACATGTTCCACTACTCAATAATATATGAACACAGCTTTATTGTTGGTCCCATTCTTTCACAGTGGGGATTTTCCATTCACTTCACTGTCTTGTTTGCCTTAATGTCCTGTCGACATAAAGAGCTGAAAAATGAGTTTTGAAAATGTTTCTGTGTTTAAGAGTGCTGTGAAAGACTTTCAAATCAATAAAAGGTCTTAAATATTGCCTGAAACCATTGGGACATTTGACATAATCATAAAACTCTTGCCTTTAGAGTTGCAGAGAAAATAAACATAAATGTATTTACTTTTTTTTGGCTTTAACTTCAGCTAAATTGGCCATTGATTGGTAGTTTTATTATTCATTTACATAATAGGTCTATGTGCATATATTCCTCTTTAATCTGATGCAAATATCTCCATGTTGAGCTTCTTCTTCTCTTCTCAAGAAAATGAACAGAATATAACATACAAAATAAATGTCCTCCTTTTGTTTCTTTCCCTTTCTAGAAATTCAGTAATGTTCAACAATGAGCTGATGGCAGATGTTCACTTTGTGGTGGGTCAGACTGGGAGGACCCAGCGGCTGCCGGGACACAGGGTAAGAAATCTCATCAACCAGTAAGATCACGGCAGCAAGGAGGAAATTAACAAACCGGCAATCAGGCCCACTGTTGTTCATATCATATCAGCATAAAAATAATCTTCCTCACTGCCAGCTGTAATAGAACTAAAATCCTTTGTGCTCGGCTCTCACTTCCGCACCATGTGTCTTTTTCGAGACAGTCCTCAATTATTTATGTAAATGAGGCTGAAGGATGGAGGCACAGAGTGAGCGAAGGAGGAAGGGATATCCTCTTCAGCAGTCATCTCACACAGAATGGATCGCCTTTGTCTCTGCTTTAGCTCAGTTTTCTCACAGACAGCTCTGCAATTATGCAACTTTAAATCAAACACATCCAACAGCACACAATTTCAATGATAAGGCCTATAGAATAACATGCATTCAACTCTGCATTTCACTTCCAGGAAACACTTTTCTGCTCATTTACTTCATTATATTTTTTAATTTTGGAAAGACAGAACAATGACTACTATAAATGACTATAATTGGGCCCATATTAACTTGACTTCTTTGTAAATTCACTCCCTGACCTCTTTTCAAGATGTTCACATAAATGATTGATTGAGGTTTATAGTTGCCTAGACTATGTGCCTCATCTTAGAGCACATCATTCCCTCTACTCTTTTTGAATATGATTATACCAGTCACATTAAATCTGCTAAGTGATTTTGCAGCCCTTACTTTGGCCCGACTATCCACTCCAGAGCTACCCTGTCAGATGAGCACGGCCTGGGTCATCTTTTTTGTTCTTTCTATGGGACTCAAATGTATTATCTGTGATTGGTAGCTGCAGTGCACTTTGTGCATTTGTAGAAAGCAGTTATGGAAGAACATTGTGGATGACTTGACTGCACTTTATGCTGAGACATTATGCCAATGGGATATAATGACGCTCAGGGCAGCAATCTTTATTGTGTTCTTTTGGCAGGAGTTCAGACATGCGTCATGATTTAATTTACAAAGTTATATCCTTAGTGGATGGAGGATGCAGCGGGGAGCTAATAGCAGTAATTTATGTGAACATCTGTAAAATACAAAATGGGTCAAGAGGTGGGACCAATCTTATTCCAATATGCTGTATTTATATACTCGTCTCTAAATCCACATAAAAAAAACAACAACAATCCAAACTGGAAACAGAAACATGGATTTCAGTGTGTAGCGATAACAACAACAGTATTGTTTTTATAAACCCTTATTTGCACGGTTTATTTTAGACAGGGTTCACAGCAATTTACTTGCCCGTGTGCCTTTTTTGAGAGAATTTATACCACCCACAGACCCACCTACTCATACTTGTGCTGCACACACAGACATAAAACATGAATGCACTTGTAGTGTAATTACAGAATTCATAACATTGTATACAGTGCCTATTACTGAAATAATTAGTCACATTGTGTTGCATCTGATTTCATCAGTGAGTTCAGATAACTCATTAATTTGAGTAAATTGAACTTAAGCTGCTCTCTGTTCAGTTGTGTTATTAGGATTTCCTGTTTTTCTATTGTTTTGTTTTTTATCAGAGGCAATCCTGCTCATTAGAAATCTGCCTCCCTGTCCTCGGGGGAAATGGCAAACTGGCTGAGAACTGCTCATTATGTGAGAAACTCAACAGGTTCAATCCCTCCAGTGATTAGAATGGAGGCACTGTTCAAAAGTCATATATAGATGTGCTCTTTTGTAAAAAAGTAAGACCTACATGCGAATGAATTGCATTAAGTACAGTTCCCACTTCAAGTAATCTTTCTCCTCTCCTGAATGTTACTACATGTCATGTGGCTTCAAGTGAAATCACAGAGAAACTCTAGCATGTTTTCATTTCTCTGTTCACTCTGTCACTGTGTTTTCTCTTCTGCTTCCAACAGTATGTCTTGGCTGTGGGCAGCTCAGTGTTCCACGCCATGTTTTATGGTGAACTGGCTGAGAACAAGGATGAAATCCATATTCCAGATGTGGAACCGGCAGCGTTTCTGGCAATGTTGAAGTAAGGATTCTCCTCTTTCTGAACTCTATAACATAGAGCATTTACCTCAGCTGGCCCCAGTTTGTCATCTTATGATACCACAGTTTCAATAAATAATATCATCTTTAGCAGCTATTTCAATTTGATGTATGGTGGAGCAGATATCTGGCACCTGTTTAGTTCTAAGCTTGCCAAACAAATGAAATGGCAGTTTTTTTCCTCTATCTTTTAGTAGAATCTGTATCTATTAATTTCATGTCATTATTTTTTCTTCACGCTGAATCACTTCTTTTCAACCTCCTGCTGCTCTATCACTTTCTCAGTTTCATTTTCTGTGTCCTTGTAAGAGATCTAGAGTTGGTGATGGACTGTACTGTAGGAAGAATACTACTGTGTTGTTTGATTATTCTGCACAGTGATTTCATTCTGTTTAGATTGCTGTTTAATTGTTTTCAGACATGATTTTGACTGATGTAGCGATGCTGTTGCTTACAGAGCAACAAATCATATCAGTAAGCTCTTAACCACAACCAACTAAAATGTCAAAAGAAAAGACTTTTGTTATATTTATCATGCCATATGGTCTGATTTTGCAGTATAATTATCATCTAAACAAAAATGTCTATTTGCATTTAAATTCTGTGGCGCTCAATCTGTTGTCTGTTAACCAAGAATGACCAATTTTTTTGTCGACAGGTACATTTACTGTGACGAGATTGACCTGTGTGCTGACACAGTGTTGGCAACTCTTTATGCTGCCAAGAAGTACATTGTCCCTCACCTGGCTCGTGCCTGCGTCAACTTCCTGGAGACCAGCCTGAGTGCCAAGAATGCCTGTGTGTTACTCTCCCAGAGCTGCCTGTTCGAGGAGCCAGAGCTGACACAGCGCTGCTGGGAGGTGATTGATGCCCAGGCCGAGCTGGCGCTACGCTCGGAGGGCTTCTGCGACATCGACTCCCAGACCCTGGAGAGTATCCTACAGCGAGAGACACTCAATGCTAAAGAGATAGTGGTATTTGAGGCAGCACTAAACTGGGCTGAAGCTGAGTGCCAAAGACAGGAGCTCACCTCGTCAACTGATAACAAGCGTAAGGTTTTGGGCAAGGCCATGTTCCTGATACGTATCCCCACGATGGCTCTGGATGATTTTGCCAACGGAGCAGCCCAGTCGGGTGTGTTGACACTGACTGAGACCAATGACATTTTCCTGTGGTACACAGCAGCAAAGAAACCTGATCTGGAGTTTGTCAGCCAGCCTAGGAAGGGCCTGACACCCCAGCGCTGCCACAGATTTCAGTCCTGTGCCTACCGAAGCAATCAGTGGCGCTATCGGGGCCGCTGTGACAGTATACAGTTTGCAGTGGATAAAAGAGTTTTCATTGCTGGTTTTGGACTGTATGGATCTAGCTGTGGCTCAGCAGAGTACAGTGCCAAGATTGAGTTGAAACGTCAAGGTGTGCTTCTGGGACAAAATCTCAGTAAATATTTCTCCGACGGTTCCAGCAACACCTTTCCTGTTTGGTTCGAGTATCCAGTCCAGATCGAGCCTGATACCTTCTACACTGCCAGTGTGGTTCTGGATGGAAACGAGCTGAGCTACTTTGGACAAGAAGGGATGACAGAGGTGCAGTGTGGGAAAGTGACATTTCAGTTCCAGTGCTCCTCGGACAGCACTAACGGCACAGGGGTGCAGGGGGGACAGATTCCTGAGCTCATCTTCTACGCTTGACAACCCCTGTACATACATTCAACAGATTTCAGTGCACTTATGGAAAATGGAAAAATATCACTCTGTGCATAGTGTCACTTTCTGTTATTTATTTTCATCACTATTGTTAAAAAAATCTCAGACCTGTGAAGGGGTCTTGTGTGGTTTTCATTTCAGTGATTGGTCCATTTGAGTAGGACCAGATATATGTTTCAAGATGTTGAATCGTCCAAATACACGGATGAAAAAAAGTCCTAAAGATAAAAAAAATATCTTGCACTAAACGTGCATGTACATATAAATATATGTAAATTCCAAAATGTATATGATGCCACGACTGTGGCCAATGCTGCCCACAAAGATATCTTATATGATGAATATGCTACAGTATGTTTATTATTTCTATGCTTGCATAGAATGCACATATATAGCAGCAATACTTCACATTCTATATTCTGAAACAAGCATTTCATGCCATGACTCAGTCTGGACCATCAGCATTATAAATGAAGTGAAAAAGGCTGTGTGATACCTAATACCAACCTAAAATTTCATGAGGCATCTGTATTTGAGTGGTTTTAATTGAATCTGCAGCTTTTTGATACTTCAAATCTAGTAACCGGGTACTTAGAGAGGGCTTGAGGGGTCTTAGATTAGAGAGCACTAGATATAATGAGACACATAAGCCCTACAGTATCTCTCTGTAGCATGTTGCTCTGCACCTACACTCATCTCAGTCACTCCAGTGGGGATTCATTTAGATCAGTCTCATTATGTTAACAGTAAAACTTTACTTAAAGTTGTCACCATTCACCACTGCGTGGTAGAGTGAAATATTTCTTTGGTTTTCTATGTAAATCTGTCTGCATTGCAGCACTTAAAGCATGGGCAGAACTGTTCCATTTCATCTACAGTGTACTACTAATTGTTCTAGCGCCTTTGTTTTGTTTACAGCAAAAAGATCAATGATTGATTCAGTGTTAGAAGCTGTTTATCTTATGGACTTTTACTTCTCTTTGTTAAAAAAAAAAAAAACTCTGTACACACTGAACTGCTGAGCACTCCCTCCCAATGTGATCATACAGTATCAGTACCTGCAGAAGCATACTGTTTATGCTACAGAATTGCACTGATGTGGGTTTGTAATTGAAATGGTCTATTTGTTTTATTTGTTCTTTTTAATGAGGCAGATTTTTTATGTCTTTTTTTTTTAATTTACAGTGCTTCTTATTTTTTTGTTTGTGGCATAGGATAAACATCCACAGGCTCGTCCGCTGATGACAACGGAGCGACAAACTGGCATTCATGTCCTGTGTTTACGTGCTACAGTGCTGGGAGACCAACGAATGTGTATGATTGTTGATGATGCAAATAAACAAAACAAGTGGTACATATCGGTTGCACAGCCCATCTGTGAAAGCGATAACACTACATTCCTTGCCTGAAATTAGGAGATGGGGACAGATGATGCCCTTCAGCACTGCAGTGGTTTACAATGCCAAGGAGAGCTGTCTGCAGATTGATGATCTCTATCTTCATGCCACTTACTCACCTCACTTTTTGTTTGTCAAACTCTGTACTGCATCCCACTGAGCTCCACAACACAGTACCGTGCTTTCCTTGATATGAATTTTGATAAGTATGGCTTTTTGATGTGCCATCACTTCGCAGACATGAAGATCAGGACTGAAAACATATGTAATTTAATCACACTGACCAAACTGATTTGACACCAACGAGTAATGCCTTGTCATTCAGAGACAAGACATCATGCCCAGAGACAACTACTGTAAGTGAACTGTGTGCTGCTTGTGAGCATCCAGCATAGCTAACCTGTATCTGCTCACAGGTGAGTCCCTTCACCACATCATCAGCTGAGAGGGTCCCGGTGCATCCTCTTAAGTCATCCCTTTTCATGTTGCTTACTTGCTAGTCCAATACTGCATAAATATTCAAACATTTTCTTTGTTTAAGTTGAGCAATCCAGGCTGAATAAAGTGAGCAAAGTAAAACAGTTTCTCTAGCTGCTTCCAGGTCTTTGAAGAGCTTCCTCCTTTGAAGGTAATAATGTGTAATTTCATTTTCGTTTTGCTATAAAGTTGCTTCATTCAGGAACCGCTATCAAAGTCCAAGATATTTAGACTGGTATCAGCATTTTTTCTTTTTAACAATATCCAGCCCTAGTGATGACCACACGGCATGCAATACTGGATTTTTACGGGTTGCACTCACAAAGAATGTCTCCTTGACATGGCCATCACATGTTTTCAAGTATCAAGAGATAAAGGGAGAATGATATTTCCTCCTTAAACGTCTGAAAAAAACACGTAAAATGATGAATTCCCAGCATACCACACTGGCTGTTTTGACTCAAGGTCAATCTCAATGTGTCTGTCTGCTGATAGAAAAAGACAGAAATCGATGAGAGGATTTCTACTCTGGTTCATATCTTCGTCTTAGAAACACTTTTTTGAAGTGCTTCACTTGTGTTTAAGATGAAGTTGAAATTCCAATCACAGATACAGTTGCTCAAGCACTGGCAAAACAAAGGATTAATAAAGACACTGCATGGATTTTTTTTTTTTCAGTTTACTTTCTTTACCTGCCTGATTTGCTGTAAAAGTTAAAAAATAAGATGAGTCATTTACTAAATCTCGAGACAAATTATATCTCTGTCATGAACTGTATGTTCATAATACCTCTGGGGAGCTTATGGCGGGTACTTGATTACCAAGGCATTCAATAATGCTGAGACCAACTTTGACATCGCCAATGAGCATGAAGCCCTTGATGAATTGAACTCAATATGTTGGGGGACTCTGCGCTTCAGCACAATTTTTCATGATTGTGGCACTAATGTTGTAAGCAAGATCATTAATTGCACTGGAGGCAGCAGGGGACTAGAATGTGCCAGGAGTCAGGAGCAGGCGTGCTTTCATCAGACACAGAGAAACACACCTATTTCCATTTTGCTAACTGATCTATGGTGGCAAATTTACAATTAAGGTTCAGTATAGATGCATCACCATGTAAAAGAAACCACACGCACCTGGGAAGGAAACACAGAAATCCCTTTTTCAAAATTTCTTTTTGTCCCAGAACAATTACTACTCAAGCGTATCGACCTGACATTTTTCTGGTGTTGGTTACATTCGGCTCATGAGGCAGGACTGCTGCCAGAGGCTACCAGCTCACTGCCAGAACAGTGGTGGGAACAACTCTGTTCTTCACGGAGCACATTACCAAAAACTACTTCAGTCAGCAGCTGTGTTGACATTTCTAATCACTTGTTCTTACAGAGCAGATATTACTCTTCCAAAACCTTTTAAGATATAAATCTCTCATTGACTCATTATGTGATTACCAAAATGAAAACAAAGCATTTCTTATTTTATCAGAGGTGACAATAATTGCGGCTTAATTCTGTGAATTAAAAGCAATTAAATCCTACAGGGCTAAGAATAAAACGCGTGGTTAGGCATCTAATTGTAATTAGTTTGTCAGAAACGGGAACGCAGGTGAGCCTGTGTATTCCTGGTAAGGAAGTCAGTGTGGTGATGCAGTATTTTCTTCAAATATTCAAAACTAATGATAAATATCTAACACGGTTTCTCAGGATTGCTCACTAACTTATACAGTGCTGGCATCCTGTTTGATTTTACCACTGAAATATTCATGTATTATTCAAAGTATTTACAGCATTACATCTGTTTATCAGAGGATAGAAGAGGATCACATGTATTATTCGTCATTAATCATAAATGTGACTGGGAATTCTGTATATGACATAGACAGGCTTGGGGGAAGGGAAAAGGGAAAAAGAGTTGGTGCATACTGACACAGACTGGGTACATATTGCCCAGGAAAGTCTCGCTGAGGGTTTAATTACTGTTCAATACGAATTAAGGATGAAAAGATTCAGTCTGACATGAGGGAGGACTGTGGATTACCACTGATCAACATTCTTAATGCTGTGTAAGATTGATTACACCGAGTCTAGATAAGTCTGTGAACGGAACCAAAAGGCCCCTCAGTATCTAAGAGGGATGGTGTTGTTTCCTTACTCTATAGTAAACATGCACAAATCACACAACAGACTACTGGGCATATCAATGCAGTGCCAGACAAAAATGTCCACCCCGGAGACAAAAATACCAAACAAGGGAAAAGAAAACAGTGAGAGTTACCATGTTCTGTTGCATTACCGTATCAAACATTGGTCTGTTTACTGCAGGCAATCACACTTCCACCCCTGAACATCCTGATAATTTCCATCCGAGCAAAATGTCAATGAATTAATAATGGCCGAAGAGAGCGGGGAAACACAGCTGTGGGTTTAAAGAATTCATCAAAGAAAATAATTTAAAAATATGTTTTTTAATTCCACATATCTCAAATGAAATCTCAAAGCCCCTCCCTTGAAACCATGGCCATGTTTTCCCCGAAGGTACACATATATCCAAACCAGATTGTTCAATGCAACGCCGCGGTACAGACTATATTGGTGCAATCTAAGTGCAAAAACTGCCCGGTAAGTGTGATTAGAGCATCTGGCAAGGGCTGCTGAAGGTTACAATGAATCGCTGTAATCCTGACAGATGTGAGGGTGTCTGTGCCCCCCACTACCTTCATTGCACTTACCTCTAGCCAGTCAAGAAAGGAGCCAGGCAGAGGGTGAGAGGAGAATGACAGAGGTAAGGGGAAAGCATGGTCTAACTAACATTCAGGTGAAGCAGTCACTCCCTTGATAATTACCCCATAGATTATCAGTAGACAGTCTAAGTTGCAATTAATCACATGTGGGAATGGCAAAAGGTTGCGAAGTTCATACGCAGGGCGCAGGTGGAGGCAAGGAGAAGACGGGGGTCTGACTGATGACAGCCAGCTGTGCTTCTTTGTCATCCATATCCCCATCCGTGTGGTGCTAAAGACCTGCACAATGTATGGGATATTATTCTCAATAAGCTCCTATCTCAGAGCCGTTGCCTCCAGCCGCACGCGGTCGGATTGCACTGTTGTATCGAGCATGCGATTGTGTGTCTCATTTATCTATTTATTTATTCATTGGTACCAGGCACAGCTAAATCGTTTCAACAGGCCGGGCCATTGAAAGGCCAGCTTTTATGTTAGATTAGCCTGTTTATAGCGATGTTGCTCAGATCCAGATGGATCAATATGGCTGGGATTTCTGGAGGTAAGCGCTCCGTGTATCAGGTGAATTATGATTGCTGAAAAGAGTGGAAAATGCGCTTCTGGTGGACAATGGGAGCTGCGGAGCCTATTCAAAGCAGCCAAAAATACAGACAACATAGTGATGGAGCATCGGGCACACACTGAAAGTAAATTTTATTACCTTCGAATAGTGCAGAGGTAAATACCCTGTTTACATAATTGTGTGTTTGTCCTCCGAAATAAGATCCCAGAAGGTATATGAATACTGCACTCAGGCGAAAGGTAGCTCCTTCACGCGCTCGGGAAGCTGAATTTGTTGGTGATGCATTATGCTAATCAAGCTATTTATTCCCACAACTATGGTCTCGTATACCTGTCACCCGCAGCCATTACGGCAAGGCTTGATCAAAACCTTGAATGTTGGCAGCTTCCCACCGAGTGAGGTGATGAGGGCTGAGCATGCTACTTTTTGTGTGTGCTCGGGTGCCTCTATTCATACTGAAGCATGTCCTCTAAGGCAGCTCCGTGGCTTTGATAGTATGGAGTGAGAGGGCCCTTCTCTCCCCAGGGTCTGATATAATGAGAGTGAGCTTACTACACATGATCTGCGGCTCTCTCGAATAAGATACTTGAAACGGCTCGAGCCTGAAACAGTACAACAAACAGCGCTGATTCATTTGTACACATGCTCCGGCTCTCCCTCTCCGTCTCTCTGCGAGCTGTACGCGGGGGGGGCTAATGTGTTTTAATGTGTGATAGAGAGTGATACGGAGATGAGAAAGAGCACAGAGAGCCACGGGTGTCTGGCTTTGTAAGCACCCATTCAGAGCACGAACACGGGAAATCTGGCTTTTCTGGTTTAATTATTTCCTGTAAGCACAAAGAGAATGTGAAGTGACAGATTTTAAATGATTACATTCACGATTTGCATTTGTACTGGCGTGAATAGAAATGTACTGTATGGCTATTACCAGAATAATGCTTTAACTGTGCCATTTCACTTATTCCATCGTTATCTGCTGTGGGATCTTATCACTTGGAAAGCGGGAGTCTGGTAATCAACAGAGACATTATAGGCAACAAGGTATTCCTTTTGTCAAACAAATTAGAAATATCAGCTAGACCGTGTGTCAGCACAATTGAACAGTGGCACACGTCCCTGAATACACATTTCCACCAGCAAATATATTTGCTGAATGCTCATATTTCTCCCTATTTAACCTTAAAGTGACCGAACATTTTCCCACCCTGGCGATTTCTGTCTGAGTTATTGCGAGGAGTGTAATAACATTTATAGTTGAGTGATACTTCGCCCCGAGTTCTTTGACATCTGGCTGAGTTCTACCAGCCTGCTTTTGTGGCCTAATTTAACAAGTGGAGCGCTTTCTCTCCTGTTTCTCTGCCCTTTTTTTCTATGTCCTGCATACCACAGGGAAAACCAGTTACTGCATCTTAAAGTCCACGCGACTGGCAACGTTCAAAACTGGCATTACCTCTGCGATTCTGTGCAGAAGCCGGTGGCGCAAAATTCATTATTGTAACTTTGTGGCGGAGTTTCGATGTTCAATCAAAGATGGGTTGAGAGTAATTCACCTGCATCCACCGCGGCCCCCATAATCTTTGTGATACGTCTACATAAACATCCCTGCAGCTGCACGATCCCAGCCTAATTGTCACGCTGGTGATGAATCTGATGTTGGTGGAGCAAAGAATCTTTTCTCATCTTACCATTAACTGAGATAATTAGCTGCAGCTGCCTCAACCGTCAGAAGAAAACGCCACATTCAAAGTTGCTCTAAAGCTTCAGAAGTTATCTCTCTGTGCTGCATAAGATAAAGAAAAATATCAGTTAGTGAAGGTTCAAATACGCACGAACATCAAATTGCTGCACTTTAGCAGTAAACTGTAAGACAGGTATCTTGTCTAAGTGGCAGGTGAGGGCGAGAATTCAATGTCCCGTACCTTTAATATAATTCCAGAGATTTACAGGGGCTGCCATCAGTGTTCATCTGACCCAACTAAAACTCTTTCCGCCTGTGCTTTTTTTGAGCCGAGCCCCGGACTATTCCCTCACTGCCCTCAATAATGGCCTCAATTTTAAGCTTTACTGTGCTTTACCTTCCCCTTATTTTCGCCTCCCTTTGAGATACCAAAGCGTTTCTCGCTCTGAGCTGCTGGAAATAATCACAGGACATGAGATGAATAAAAGAGCTCCGTTTTGAGGAAGTTTTTTTTTTCCTGGTCTGACTTTGTGTGTGTTTTATTCTCTCGCTCGCATCATACGTGCCTTGTACAGAAGAAAGCCAGGTGGCAGCTATGATAAATGCGGCCGCTTATACTGCAGTTCCTATGAAAATAATGAAATAACTGGTGAACAATAGATGAAGAAAGCATCGGACCAGTATTTGAAGCACTCATCCCAGACAAACCCAGTATCTGTGTGATTGTGAGTAATGTGTATTTTTACAGGCAGGTAATCACACATGTACGCAGGCATGGGATGACCATTATGTATTCAGGAAGGTGGATTGTACACCTAATGGTTTTGGGGGGGGCACTTTACATGACGGCCAGTGCTGAACCTCTGTTATGTAGTCATGTTTGTAAACCACAGCGCAAAAGAGAGATTTACATTTTCTCTGAGTTAATAAACAGTTGAAAGCAACAAACAGAGAATGAAGCAGGTTGTGCCTTTGGGATTCTCCGACAGATGAAGGGGAAGTGGAAGATCTTGGCCGCCCGAAGGCAACAACAAGTCAAAAGAGAGACATTCGTAACAACAAAGTGTTCTAATAGTGCATCTAATTCCAGAACAATTTCGTTAGCTATCAATTATTATGTTGTCACCCAAGGCAGCCTGAAAACAAGCAGAGGAAGAGCCACACATTCATATGCATTGACTGCTAAAATACCACTGTTTGCAATTCTTGCAGAATTAGCATATGTGCGTAAAAGGTGGAACAGTAGGACGAAGTTAAATATGCTCAAAATGTGCAAGGTCAGGAAATGTGCATTGATACTGTAAGCAAGGTACAATGTGAATAATTAATATATTTCATCAAGTAGCACTGGGTTTACTGAGTATGCACAGTCTGTAGTTCACACTCTCACTTTGACATGCACAGAATTTGCTGTTTACTGGGAAGCTGAATGGGTCTGAATACAGCTTTGACTGCTCTGAACAGCCCCCTCATCATCTCCCCTCCCATGCCTTTACTGCGTAAAAAAGGCACATGGAATATAAAAAGGCCAAGTGCGTCAGCTCACCAGGATTGGAGTGGAGGGGATTTTCCCCCAGTGTGCAGTGCTGCACCTCCAGCAGCACATATAACCACGGGGAGTAGGAGGGGCAGCTGGAATTTCATTTCTCAATGATGAAATTCTTTTCATCATGCCTCCTTTGCATAACAAAGGTGCATAAAATGCATTATATATGGCAAAGTGTAACCGCGAACCACCACAAGAAGGCTTTCCAACGCAGTCCTCTATGTCCAGGAATAGAAGCAAACTCTTCGGCACTATATTCTCCTTTGCCTCTGAGAGGTTAAAAATATCACCACCCACCACCATCTCAACATGACAAGTGTGCACAAGTCACAATTCATGCATTTAATGAGATTAAGGTGCTCATGTAATTTCAAAAGTAATTGATCCATTGACAACAAGGGTTGAATACAGTCCAGATGTTATTCATACCTATTTGCTATATCATTAACGTCTCATGAACTAATGACTTGTTTCCTTGGACCTCACACAGAGTTCAGTCAGGCACAGAGAAGGAGCTGTAGATTTGTTTCATTAGAGGTCTATTATGCTGATAAAAGGGATGGGATGAGAAGAAGGGCCATTACAGCTGCGGATCCATGCCTGGTGTCAGGATAATTTAATCGAGCCACTAAAGACAAAGAGGCGGCCTGAGGGAAGCCTCTCAATAACAGGCCTGACTGCAGATGACAAGTGGCACAGTAACCTGTGATTGAAGGCACAGACAGGAGGCTTTAGGGCAGCCTCACCCTGTGCAAACGACAAGGCTCGGAGGATTAAAGAGCTCAAAGACACAGAACGTGTTTTTTATGGATAACTATAAATGAGAAATAAATTACGTTACAAATCTGCTTTTGAGAAATGTAGGAAGGTAACACACATTCATTATTACCACTGAAATCCACACGTGCAGTGTCACAGCTTCCGAACAATGAGCAGAGACAATTTGTTTAGATGATAAACATTGAGGACATGGGAGCGAGAACATAAGTGTGAAGGTTTCACTCAGCTCTTGATAAACGAGATATTTCACTTTCTCTGTGCCATATTGGATTTGTCTACAGCTGAGCCAACTGTGATCAATAGCTACAGATGTTTCTCTGTCTAGGTGTGAGTCATTACTATTTAGATCAAGCCGATGTCTCTGCCAGAATTGGCAAGCAGCTGATGAAGCAACAAAAGTTCAAGGTTTTTGTGCCAAGGCCTTGATTATGAAGTTAGACTCATGTGACATGGCAAAAAACGTTACAATTAGAAATGCAGACCAGACCAGACGAGCCTTGGCGGGACCTCAAAGATGCTCAGCCAATCACGTGGCTTCTAAACGTGTTTTCACTAATCATACTTGACATCAATCAATACAACATGGGTAGGAAGGGTATCTCCAGTGTTTTGAACCATGTTGCTGCCAGGAGCTAATGCGGCAGTCTAGTCTGAGACTCTTTCAAGTGGGTTGCACTTTCATATGTGCACTGAAGATTTTAACTGATGTACCCTCATGTAATTGATGTGGCCTACCATGTGTCCAGTGTGGATTCAATGAAATATCATCTTATTAGTGCAGTTAGCTGATTATCTCAACTAACTTGATAAATGTCTTGTGCCCTTGTTTGTAAGGTGAGGTACTCAATAATGCATAAACACACCCACCTCCACAGTCACCTCCACCAACAAGGAAGATGGATCGTAGACCTACAGTACATTATATTCAAGTTTATCTTAATGTGTCCAAAGGTTACACTTCCACTTATCTGGATCCCTGTTAACTGATCATTCCATTCTCTTAGAAGCTGTAGCTGATTGGTTGAGCATTCGGTGGGGTTCCCTTCAAGGCAGGTACGGTCTTTCGGTGTTTTCAGTTTTGTTTTCTGTTTTTTGTTCAGTTTCAGTGTCAGAAATTCCAAATAGTAAGTCTTAAAAACGAGTTAAATCTTTGCAAGGAGTGTGATGAATTTGATGAAGTTTCACAACCGTGAAGACACAGATTTGCAACATTGAAAAGGTGAATTGGTGAGAGTAAATTAAATTTTTTCGAAAATTCAAATCTTTTTTAATTTCAAGTTTAAAGGTGCACTATGTACTTTAGGAGATGACATCTAAAATAACAAATAGTCTTCATTTTCATGACTGAATAAACAAAACAAAAAAGCTGACCTTAAAAGATTTGACTATTTGGATTTGGCGGACCCTGCCACCTCTGTAGCTATAGACGGTGTTCTTGGGATCTTATTTCAGCTTGTTTATCCAGTTATGAAAAAGATGTATGTTTCTGAGTATGTGTTATTACCTCATCAATATTACAAAAACCTAAATTCTGAGACTGAATTTCCTCTCCAAAGTCACATATTGCCCATTTTTTTGTGTTTTTTTTGTTTTTGTTTTAATACACTTGAACTTAGTTTCAACCTTTTCAAATCTTAGTTTTAGTGTTTTGATTTTTGATGTAATATAGCCTTCAAACTCAATGAGCTCTGCAGCAACACACATCTAGACAGGAGGAAGGTCGACTGATCTTAAAAATCACCGGCCGGTATCAGGAATGAATGTGGACACAGGCAGACGCATTACATAAATTATGCTTAAGCAGTGCTCTCTGAGTCATTCAGATATTCAATACAGCACTTCAGGACCTCAAGAAGATTTGCAGGATTAGAGGTTGTAAGCCAGGCCAGCTCAATATATTGATCGCCCCCTTCACTGAGAGCTGCATTCAATTTCCCAACAATTAGATCCACCTGAAGGTTAATATGGTGCTTTGTTAATCTGTGTGTTGTTGTGTTGTCTAAAACTAACTCTCTCTCTGTCTCTGTCTCTCTCTCTCTCTCTCTCTCTCTCTCTCTCTCTCTCTCTCTCTCTCTCTGTCTTCACTGCATATGTTGGTGCAACTCTGCCCATCTGATTGGCTAAAAGGGTCAAATCTTTGGCAAGGCACTATCCATACTGATTTTATGGAGGTCATTTAGTAATTAGTAATGCTACGATATTAATGCATAAGAGGAGTGGCCACCTCTCAGCGTGAGGTAAGTACTTTAGATTAGTTCTTGGCAACATTACTGGCCCCAAGTAAATTAGGTTGGTCCCTGCTATGACCTTGTAACCACACTAACTCCTCCCATGACCGCAGTATGTTTTTAATAGGTCTGCCTATTATCCCCACTGGCAATTTTGTTTCCATCCATCCCCGCTCACTGATTTCATATTCTGAGGATGTTGCAGGACTCATGGCTGTGTGAGAATGAAATTTCTCTCATGGGATCTGGGGGTTATTTCTCTGGTGTGGGATACATTGGGCTCCAAGAAGTAGAAATGACAGCAACATTACATGGTTGAAATGAAACCCCCATAATGTTGTCCATTTTTATTCATAAGATGCCATGCCTCTCGTTAGCTTTCCGCGCGCGAATGCAGAGCGGTGGAGGGGATTTTGTAGCAATAGATCAGGGACAACTGTGAATTATGGGGTCAACAGAAACCCAAAGTGTGAGTGCATCTGTGCACATGAAATGATACAAGGCTCACATGTTTCCATTTTATACTACTACAGCCACAGTCAGTCCAATGAATTCATACATCCTAATCTCTGTTGAGAGTGAGCGGCAGAGCGAGGAAGGGGCTGATACTGACCAACCAGGAAGGAGGAGATTAACTGCAAAGGTTTCTGCTGCCGTCTGCTATTTTAGGGATAAACTAATGGCAAGCTGAAAAGGGAAACAATGACTCCAGATCTGGAGTAAAAGTAGCTGAAGCGCAGATAAGAAAAGAGAGCCTTTCACTCAGTACCTTTCCAGGTGAAAATGTAAGATAATGCTTTTAGTTCCTGTCACTCCATAATTCTTGCTCCAAATGCATTATTGTCATTAGGCCAAGCGCACCAAACTTTTCCATCAAAGAGCCCTTTTCCAGGACCAAGAGAGTTTAATAATTGGCTGTTTTAAAACGTTTTTTTTTTTTTTTTTTTTTTTTGGGGGGGGGGGAGCGAAAAGGTTTCACACAGTAGCTGTGCAGAGGCCACAGTCATCTAGAGTCTAGTCTCCACGCTCGCTATGCAGACTGGATAATAATGAAGGCTTGATGGGAAATCTTGCGTAATAACTATCAATTTCTTGTTCTTAAAAGCCCCGGCTTTACTTTCACTGGCTATTTGCACTCTCTCGCTATGCCCGAAAATGCACCTTCAGTGGTCAACTGTTTTGAACGGCCTCATACCTCGCTTATGACAGTAGCGCTTACTCATACGGCCAGTATTCATGATTTTTTTTTTTTTCACCTAGAACAACGTTAACCTCCACTCCAATCAGTGTGAGAGGCTGACAGTAATTCCAAATCACTAGTCCACTCTCCCTGTCAGGTTTCAGTCATTTTCACCTTCACCATCCTCCCCTCGGCACCGGTGCATTGTCACCTCTGCTACAGCTGATTCTGCAAAACTGAGAAATGAGATGGATTGCGCTGGTGGTTTTACTGTGTGTGTGTTTGTGTGTATGCGTGCATGTGATATAGTCCATAATGTGTGTATATTGCAGTGGATGTTACAAACCTAGATGTCTCTAATCGGTCAATAGTTCAATAAGATTGATAATACTGCTTTGCCATTTACAGACCGCTGTCCTCGCTAATGACTGACAATCCATGAGGCAGCCAATGACTCACACAATGAAGGGTAAACCCTGCATGAATGTATGACATCAATATGTTCCCTGGAGGCAACTGATTCACGCCAAATCCTGCGTTAGCTGACTTCACATCACCATTTTTAAGGAAGGTGATTACATGAGGCTCGCCCTGTGGAATAGTATCTACTGTAGCATGTTTGTCCACGTAAATCAGGACATCACAAGGACAGGGCCAAACAAAAGTCACTGTGAAGCAGGACTAGGTAATATTTCATATATATTGTCTTAGATTTCAAGTATGTTTATGTTGTATGTACCCTTTACCCAGTTGGTCAGTACTGATGATAATCCATCAATATTGTCACAACATTGATACCAAGGTATATAGCCGAAAATTATGTGATACTTGGTTTTGCCACAATCACAATATAGCCTTAAATTACATACATTTTACAGCAGAAGCATAAATGTGAAACATCCCCCGCCTTCAATTTTACTCTGTCCTGTAAAACTGCTAATTCAAACCATTAATTCAAACTCACACTGCTCCCAGAATCCTTCCATTTTCTCTTCTCCCCACACACCCTTCTACTTCCCCCCCCTGGTGGCGGATGGAAAAGCAGTTGGGGGTATTGCCTCGGTAATTGGAGAAACCTTCTGAAACATGCAGATGAAACAGGGTGAGAGATGGAAAGGGGAGAGGAGTGAAAGTGGAAGAGGAAAACGGACCAGATTCCTAATTATCCACCCGCTCTCTCCTATTCCTTCTGTCTTGCTCTGACGGGGTTAGAGTCGTACAGCCGAGGCTCCTTCTACTTCTCGTGCTGGCCCCGGCGTAATTAGGCGGAGTGTACGGGGCTGAACAGGGATTGATGATCACATAAAGGCCTGAGAGTGGAGGGGGTTCAGAGGAAAGCTAGGGGCTTTGATGAGAGGGTTAAGAGCACTGTCAGCACTTTCACTCTTACACATGTTACAACATAACACCCCGTCAGCTGACACACAAGCTGCCTTTCAAGAAACTTGGACACACGAATGCAAATATAACGTGTACCCAAAACTGTTTCGGAAACACTGAATGCATTTTTGCATGAGGAGACCTTAAGGTAATACATGGCCAGTGTAGTTCAGTGCATTTTCAAAATGGGGGTGAAAGAACAGGTAGCCGCAAAAAGCACATGTGAAATAATATTGCTCCTTTGCGGTGAAAGAGAGCCAATTTCAATGAGGTGACATTCATTTCCTTTCAGGTGGTGAGAGGAGCATGAGATAGGCTGTCTGCTTTTTAATATATCAAACAGTGTCAGAGCCCTCGGTAGCACACAGCGCGGGCACATACGCTGTAGTCGACTACATTTTTCAAAGCACCACACAGAAATTGTTGCTATTTGCATAAACATACAGTACAATGTGGATAAATATCACATTGCTTGTGAGATGACTGTCTCGCTGCGACTGTGTTTGCGTGCCTGCCTCAATGTGTACAAACTCCACTCATGCATGTGTGAGTGGATGTTAAAATCGGGATGTAAATTTCCCTTTTGCCGTTTCAGACAACCAGCGGTTGTAGCTACAATCCACAGTGAGTCAGGATGCAATTTTTACTTTTGATTGTGCATAACAGTAGAGATGCTACATTGAACTGTGGGCATAACTTCCCTGAATAAGGACATCACTGCATCTATGTGCGCAGTGTTCCAGAGGGTGAAAATGTATAGCACAAGACCGCTATATATATTCTCCCATTCAAGCAGTATGATATCACATTGTTTTTTGCTCGACAAGTTGAAACACGGTTCTCTTTTATCTGCAGATGTCACCTGTCTATATTCTGCCCTATTTTTTATTGTAATGTCTATTCCAGTGTCTCTTCTGCTGCAGATGTTTTGACAGCCACATTCTGGTTTATTTTTTCTCCAGGCAATTTCGTCTTTAATAAACATACACACCTCTTTGCAAAGGCTAATTCCCGTTGAAATGGGAATGCTGAGCATTCTTCCCCTTGGTTAAGCCACCTACCGCAGCAAAAGAAGACTCAGCGCTACCCTTCTTGCAGGGCGCCGGGCTGCTCTTATCGCCCCACCACGAGGCCGTAGAGGGGTAATAGGATTGAGGCTCACAGAGAAAGTGCCGTGCTAACCAAGCTGGGGAGGGCTGAGGCACAAGTGTGAAGGGCCTCTGCGGCTGTCCAGCATCATGAAAGCAGAGAGGAGCAGGCGGGGAGGATGTGCTCTCCTCGCTCCATAAATAACCCTGCTAAATTGCAGGCTTTGGAGGGTCAGTGGGACACTGGTCTGCCAGTGTATATCTGGAGGCCTGGATATAACCTGTAATCCTGCAGCCCAGAAAACGAACAGCACAGCAGTTACGGTAAATGTCTTTTCTGCAAAATGGATGCCTGGGTGTTTATGAGCTTGGAGAGAGCGGGACAGAGAAAGAAAGAGGAGAGAGTGAGAGAGAGTTGAGGCAGGATGGGGGTGATTTTATAGTTTGCAGTCAGTGTCTGAGTGGTAGACTCCTTCCTTGGCTGGCTGGGTCCCAGCAGCAGCACAGCATTCACTTTGTACTCAGAGGAGGAAGATGAAAGCAGCACTGGGTCAAATAGGGATTGGGAGGGGGCTTTGGGGGGAGGCAGATGCAGAGGGGCTTTATTTGATAGACAAGTCGGATCGCTTTGGTTTCACATGCCGGCTGGATGTGACTGTTACCATTCAGCGAGAACTCTTGGGGTTAAGCAAGCATTCAAAGATTAAATAGTGACTTTAAAAGTTGCGCTGATTCTCTGCGATGATTTGAAAGCAGAATGCTGGAGCGCCAAGTGAAACGATGTTTTTCCACGTGCCCCTCTACGGGGCGTTCAGTGCTGCGGGGGAAACAAATCCACCTGTCGGCAGTTAGGTGAGTGGGTGTGTATTTTAGTTAGATCAACACTCATGGGAAGGGCAGTAAAAGGCACTGTAGGTGGTAGAGGACTGAGCTGGCCAGCCCTGTTGTTTTGATAGAATATACGTGGCCTGCAGCAGTGAGTGGCAGAAAGAGGGCTATAGTGAAGATTTAGGGTTATTATTGAGAGGCAGGCACAGTGTAACACTCTGAGATGCACACGGGCATGGCCTTGATATCAGTATCAGATTGGTGAGATAGGAGGCATCCCCTCCAGGACTCATTACTTTATCGGGGAGGACCATAAAGCATACAACAGGTACAGACAGCATGAAGCATGGCAAGAAATATAGTCTACCATAAAATTAAAGCCACGACACATTGAACATTTTAGAACAATTGCTGCTAAAAATCCTATTTTTTCATTCATGAAGACATTGGGATGACTGGATGTGATTGGTAAATTGGCAACAAGCAAGCACGTTTTTTGATTATGTTAAAGTGCCCTCTCATCTGCATGCCCTATTACACCATAAGCTGTTGCATTGCCTGTCTTGTTTAGTTTGACTGATGGTACTGTTCACTGCACCGAGTCCCATTAGGATGGTTTCATTCGTTTCGCACACGCTGGATGGTGACAAGCCCACAAGCCGATGCTAAGAATCATCATTGCTGTCTGGCTATTCCCGACTTTGGATATAGGGTCTTTTTGTTTTTTCTGGACACAACAAATCTCTGTTGCAAAGTGGCTGAATAAACAGGATTTAGAGAGGCAGGGGAGAATGCTTAACAGTTCGTCACTGAGAGCTAAAGAGTTCAAAAGTATGGGTGACCAGGTTTGCAAAAATGCAGAAGTAGCTGGAAGCCACAGCAGTGAAAGATCACGGGGATCTGCACTCAGCCTCTGCACAAGAGAAATTCAGCTTTGTCAGGAACATTTTCATCAGATCAACATTTTTCGGTGAGCAGATATTCTCACTGATGACTGACACATTCAGTACCTTCAGAGATGTCTGTCAACCGAACACTGTATGCTACGTGTACCACTTTAAAGTGACTGAATCCCAAATCCAAAGCTACTGATCTTGGTGATCATCTTGACTTGTAGGTGTCTGTCTTTTTATTCTTACATCTAAGGACACACAGGTTGATCTAACTGCAGACCTATGGCCTATACAAACTAGAGTTACTATCTTTCCCTCTAAGTAAAAAAATCCAGGTGAAATCTGACCTAGTGGACCGGCCATATCACACCTGCCACCACTATGACAGGGCTCATTACCTTTTGACAACTGCTTGCTCACCATAACCCTCTGATCTGACTGCTTTCTCAATGCTGAGTCTTACATTTTGACCAACAGTATTACAGACTGTTAAAGCACCTGCTGTCCTTCTTCACATCTGATCCAGTGAACTTTAGTGTTACAGGACATTTTTTTTTAACCGCTGGGTTTGTTTCCATCTTTAATTTGACTAAATCTAAAATATTTTCATAAAATCTATCTTTAAAAAACAGTCCCTTTATTGTTACTGTGAATACTAAAACATTATTTTGAAAACAATTATCATCCTACATTGCTTTATTTTCTTTTGCTCTGCAAAATGCACAATTCATATACATTTGTAATGTTAATTGCATATGCATGATACAATTTCATTTTTCATAATTTAAAAAAGGCAACACCATTTTATTATCAAAAACCAGAGCTGTGCATCAAGCTGGAATCAATCTCAAAATGCACATGCATGAAATTATAGAAGCATTTATGGCTAAATGAGATTGCCAATGCCATGTGTGTCACGGCTGCGGTTTTCCTCTATTAGCTGTATTCTAATTTATTTCTTGACAGGCTTGATGAGATAAAGTGAGGAGTGGTATAGATGGCTGTCAGGAGGAGACACGGTCTTTCTTCTGGTCGCCTTTATGGTGGCTATCAGGTCTTCTGATCTGGCTGAGAGCATGCCTGCCACACCGAGAGGGTCAACAGCCCTCACACTGTGACAAACACGCTTTTGTTCTGTGACTGACACCGATTCACCACACATACAGCTGCTGTTAAGTGTATAAATGTCTTAATGGGGAAAAAAGCTTTCCCCTTCTGGGATTGATATAAAAAAAAACACACAAAAAGCAAGCTGAAAAGGAAATGCATTATATATGAGGTAAACTACGAGATCATTATCAATGTGACAATGGTAGAGGAGGTAATAATAAAAGAAACACCGGTGTGTCTTGGTGACACTGATTCAGATGCAGCCTGAGAGCTTTTATCTAACACACATGACAGGGTGTCCAATACAGAGTAAGCAGACTGACAAGCCTCATGTATTTTATATGTCATACCAAAAATCTGCACTGCTTCTGGTGAGCAGAAGTAGAAGAAGTCACGAATCAAAAACTAAGCCTACAAAACCAGCATTTCTGTTTATTTGTATATTTTTGGATGCTGAAATACTAAATCCGCTGTCATGTGTTTGGTACTATAGCAGGATGCATTTGAATATTCAAATGTACTAAAGTTTTGCTGAATGAAATTTCCATGTGTAAATTCTCTATTTTTAGCACATCTTGCAGGAATCTGTGGTCACTTGACAACCTGAGGTGTTTTTCTCTTGTCATCAAAGAATTCAACTTTCTGAACTTCACTTCTCTCATATAATGTATGGATAACAATCTCTCTTTTCATTCACATGAATGTCTCCCAACTCGTCACATGAAAGGCTGTTACCTCTTCGTCTTCTAAAGTTTCTACTGTTTAATGTCTGAATGATGCACTGGTCTGATCCATGAGGTTGCAGTATGGCTTTGATGTCCCTTTTACAGTCGGCTATTTCCGATTGTGATGTTCTTCTTGATATATTGCATCTTATATTCATTTTCGTCCTCCTCCTACTAGCTTTCTTTTCTTGTCTGTGCCTGTGATTCTCATTCCTTATGTGCAAGAAGTAGACACCCTGTACTTTGTCACTGGGTGAGCTTATGCTTCAAGACACACAATCCTGTTAGGAATTGGCACGGCTACGTCCATTTGATGCCAGTCAAAATATTACAGTCTGTTCGCTGATATAATGAGCAATGGCCATAATGCCGCTCATAATGAGGCTTGTTTGTACATCTACCTGGTGTAGAATGTTTTGGAACGACGCCACATTGGTTAAATACCCAAATCTGTCACCATGCGCGTGTGTGTATATGTGTGTGCCTGCATGTGTATGCGTTTGTTGTTCCTGTTTGAACCGCAGCAGCAAGGCGCGGATGCTACCGTGTCAAAGTGATGGGCTTTACTAATATGAGCCAACAGTCTGATCAGGATTCAGCAGGTGTTCGGCGTAGAGGAGACTGACGTCTGCTTGGGACCATCCATCAGAGCTAAATGGCAGATGGTCCTCTCTGTGGCCAGGCAGGAAGTGCACTAACACAATCGCTGGATAAACACAGGGAGCACTCTACCTGCTGATAATCCACTTACGTACAGACAAAGCTGCTTTAATCTGCCCGCTCCTTCCCTGCACACCCCCACGCCACACGACAAGGCCAGGCTTCAAGCTGGAGAATAACCATTGATCCACTGCACACATGTACACAGGCTGAGCACCAACAGGGCGTGTTATAATGAATCCCTAATCACTCTCATATTTGACAGGGGGATCACGGATAATAAACACAAACAATAAAATACAATCGGACAATTGCAACTCTGTTTTTTCTTGCTGTTAAATTAATCATATCCATGCAAAATCTATGTAACAATCTGACTGAAATGATAGCAGAGCCAGATTATATCAGTATTGACCAAAGAAAGATGATTGAAAGAGTATGTGCACAGGAAGCAATCAGGTACGACACATGAATGAATGAATAAATGAATAAACTCTGATTTAACTGTCCATCTGCTGTAAAGGCAAGCACTAGACCCATATGATGAAGATCAGATGGGAAAGGTTCTGCCTTATAACACAAAGGCTGTTTTTGTGCCAATATGCAACCTTTATGTATGAGCAACCATCAAGTAGCTACTTGGCTTGTGCTCAAATGGAACAGACATACATAATGAAAAACCTTTACTATCATATCCTCAGACTCTGAGATCAGCGTGAAGCATAACTGAACAAAAACTCAAATAACGTAAGTTCAGTTTTTACAATCACAGTAAAAGAATCTCAGTTGTGTTGAATACTTCCCTGTACATTTTAGAAAGAGTAAAGATGTTTTGTGCTTTATATGCAATATAAAACTATAACTGTTTATAAAAAGTATTTTTGTGACATAATTTTTTCCGTTCTTTTCTTTTAACGTTGTTTTACATCGCATTCATTCAGTCAAGAAACTCTCTTTGGTGTTTTGGAGAGACTTTTTCAACATCACTCTCATTTTAACATTGCATTATTTTCTGGGTTGCCCTGGAAGCTTCTGACCCATTTACTTAGGCTGGCCCTTGTGCCCTGGGTTCGATTTCAATCCGCAGTTGTTTGAATCTCTTCTACCCACTTTCCCGTCTTTCTACAGCTATTATAGTGAGCAGTGTTTATTTCAAAGTGTTCTGATTTGTGTTTAAATCAGCTTTGTAATTCAGCTTGCTACCATGTAAATTATCCCAATAATTTATCTTTATCTTCCTTTGACAATAATGAAATAATACTCCAGAAAAAAAGAAAATGCCTTGTCCACATAAAAAAAAAAGTCAATTTGATACACTGCCATTATAAGAGCAGCCTGCTGTACTGTAATGTACTATGGTAAGTGCATGTAACAGCATGACCTTCACTATTTCAAGAGACTGAAAAGAGTAAAGCCTGCAGCTTTATAGACCATTTTTAAGTCATCTTTGAAGCACAAAGCATGTAAAAAAAAATTTTTAAAAAACACTAAATAAGATAAAATAAGATTATTACTTTTTCTCCTTTGAAGTGTACTGATTCGCATTTGGATCCCAGATGCTTATTATGAAAGCCGGACATGGAGCTGGATGAGGTGTATCAAGCCAGGGCCTAGAAACCCAATCGGGAGTCAATACATATGAAGACGTATTTTTAGTTAGATCTTTTGCCAGGCTGTTTCTGATCAGTGGGATTCATTAAACAACACAAACTCACTGAGGCTGAGGATGTTATGTTTATCATTCTGGCATCAGAGAGGTCGGCAGCGCTGAAACTCTGCCCACATCAAAACCGATTGATGGCAGGTTTCACTCTTCCTGCAGAGCTGTTCTTTATTATGAACTCATCTGTTTAACAGTTTGAATAATGAGTTGTCCTCTTTTCCCAACGCGTGAGCGCTGGAGCTCTACGGGGAGGAGGTGTCAGAGCGTAATAAGAGGGAGAGAAGGAATGAACAATTAGTGTGGAGAGGTGGAGTGGTGGAACAGTTCCACGTCGAGGCAGAGGCGAAGAGGGGGGAGGGAGCCATGAAAGAGGCCAGGTGCAATATCGCATCCTTCCTGTCAGAGAGCTTAAAAGGAGAGCAGAGGAAGAGCGTTTAGCTCCGAGGGACGCATGTGGAATGCTGACCACAGGTTGGAAGAATCGACTATTCAGAGTGCATCTCTTCCATGTGCCCTGTTGGGTCGGGGAGGTATCTGCCAAGTAAAAACTGTTGCCAACATCTTCTGAGGTGCTTGGAATACCGACAAGGAAAATCAGGTCTGGAGGATGAGAGCTGACCTTGATCGCAACAACTGTGATGCTCCGCTGAGACTGCATGCTAGTTAAAAGAAGCACGAGACACCATGAGTCTGCCACAGTTTTCTTTTTGTATTTCATGATATCGTGAGGATTTTCAGTTTTAAGGGCACATTTTTCTCCCTTTAGCTGTAAATGAGGTAAACGAAAATAAAAACATCTTTGAGATAAATAAATGATGCATGCAATAGTTGTCTGTGCGACTGATGCTGCTTTATTTGACCCGTATTTAATAAAAATCAATAAAAATTACATTTCTAGTGCGTCAGCAGATATGCTATATATCGTTTTTATGTACTTACTGGGAATTGCAAGTGCTGCTATGTTCTCCTACTGTATGTCTCTGCTCCTACTTCCTGCCAAGCTTCACATGCAGCTCAGTCTTTCATTGCCAGACCTACATTCACACACAACATGTGCCTCCCTGAGGGAAATATTTTGTGTTATTTTGTACATAACATGAAACATAAATGAGATATTTCCATGAAATATTCAAGGAAAGAAAATATCAATGTTGCTTGGAATATCTTTAAAACAGACACCAGATACTAATATTTGTGACAGCACAGGAAGATAAGAGAGGAGGCTGTAAGGTAATAGAATATAACAGGCATGGATAAAAGGCTTTCCACAGCTGTCCAGCTGTGATGTGTCCTCATTCGGCTCCTGCCTTATGATTGGTATTAGGGGGGCCTCTATGTATATGGTTGTGTGTTCACATCAAATTGTTCGCTATCGAACATCATTTGGTATTCACTGTGGTTTATACATTTCAAATCAACAATTAATTTATTTCTGTCACATAAATTAAAAAACACTTTGACTGTTGATCAGGACCTCTGACCAACTCATTCTTTAAGACAGTTCCCATAAAAACAGCACTTTACTGGCAGACATGTTAAATCTCTCCATCCACTCTCCAATGGCCCTGACTCCAAGCAAAGGCTCAAACTTAATGGTCTTATAATTTCTTATTGCCTGTCTCTGTGATTGGCCTTAAGTGCTGCCCAATCTCTTTTCTTTGGTGATTACTATGGGAACTTGTCAGACTGGTTAATTGGTTCTATTAGTAGACTTTTTTCTTGAAAGGGCTTTCTATTTTTCCCAAGGGCAGCAGGTGTCGAAAGAACATTGCTGCAGCCTCTTGATGTTACAAGGACCTCTCCAAATGACACTCATTAAGGCAATTCAAATATCAGGACCCTTGCATAATTATGTGCTATTAAAGAACTCAAACAAGTTTGAGATTGGTTTACAAAGCCAGAGTTGTGCTCACTGCCACCGTGAAGTTTTAATGGTTCTCTCAAACTGGGAAAAGATTTAACTTGGCCCTCTAATGACAAAGGAGCATTCCTGCCTTTTCAATCATCAGAGTGCTTTAAAATGTCAGTGGAATCTTTTGTTTATGACCACAGGATGTCGTATCTCGGTCTAAATTTCTTGAAGCCGACCAAAGTCCCTGCTGAGAATTCTTGATGTCTGTCTATCATCGATTAGGAGGTTTGTTAACGACATGCACTAACATGTCAATTCTCGGTTGAGATAAGTCCAAGGTTCAATAACCACCCGCTGCTCTCATAGCCAGAGTGTCTTTTTACTTATCACAAGTATGCAAAGCATTGTGTTTCAGGCTTCATTGACATTTTTGTTCCAAAGTCAATATCAGCCACTTACTCGCCCAGTCACAAGAACAGAACGGGTCTAGTGGGTAAAAAAGATTTTTTTGAAAAGCAAGGACACAACGCTCTTTAAAAGTTTTGTCTTTCAAGGTAGCTGAACAGTTCCTGTCATTTCTTAAAAACGTTTTCTTTCCTGACAATCTCAGGCGAAAGATAAAAAAATACTGGTACTTACTATAAAGGAAAGGTCACTTTCACGGCACTCAACAAATGCAGAAATAACCACATATGAACAGATTAGTGTTGCCAAGTGAGAAACTGTACCAAGTAAAAATGCTGCTTGTCCTCAAACACTTTACAACCAGTTCACCAGTAGGAACTCACAAGGCAGAGGACATGTTTTTGTATAAGACACTGAAGGACGTTGACTCTGGCCTTAATGTATCTCATTAGACTACTATTTTGGACACCTAATGCACTGTTTGTGACGCCTCCAGGCAGTCCTGCGTGTTACTGAAGGTCTTTCTCCTCACACTGATTTGAGGGTTCATCCTACTGAAAACTTTTTGTGAGGGTGGATGAACTGTGCCCTTATTAATACTCTGAGCAGGCCTTACAGACTAACGACTACCTTAACTTGAGGTTGGACAAAATCAAAGCCAGGCTTTTTTGACAGTCAGCTTCTGGTTTTGAGGAAAGCCTCTTGGATCTAAATCTTTAAGAGTGCTTTTGTCTGAGAAAGTAGGACATCGTTTGGACATGATGAGTAAAAGAGCAGATGTGTAGAGTCCAATTACGCAGTTGTAGAGACTGAGAGAAAGGAAGAAAGGGCGCTTTGTTTCCTTGGCAGGTGGAGTAGATATATTTTTGCACTAAATGTTGCCTCAGTGGTGCATAGTATTAGTAAGTATTCAAGTCTTATCAAAATCATTAACAAACACGGTCCACTACTAAAAAGAAAATTTAACTGCACTGTCAATCAAAAACAGCTTGTGTTTGTTGATATAGTGGTCCTGCTGTGAATAGCAAATATGTACAACTCAAGTGCCACTTGGAACTGTATTTAATGTGCGGCAAAACATAAGAGACTTTTTTTTTTTCCAGCAGCAATTGAGGTGTCCGCCGATGCTCTTTAGGGCTCCCTAATGAATAAATGGCCAGGCAAATGCCGGCTGACTTCAGAACATGCTGCTAGCCGGCTCCAGAGTTAAAAAGCCCAAAGTGAGATTAATAACTGCTGCTGAGGGGGATGATATTCTTTGTTTCTGTTAATTTATGGTCTCTTTACGACCAAGAACCAAAATCACGCCTCTCATATACTGTAGGTGCTCTGCCACTAATCATCAACAGCTCCTTGGGCGCCTCTTTAGCAAATGCTCGCAAGATGAGTTGTACAGAAACAAGATATCAAGGCTAATGCGCTGTTGCTTCCATGAAAATGGAGGTGCTCGAAGCTGTTTCTCTTTAGCTGTCTACAGTATAGCATTGTTTGTTTCACCTAATCTGGACTAACACAAGGTAAGAACTAGGAAATGTTACAGTGTGATAGAGAGTCGAAGGCAGCTTAGTATGACTGAAAAGAGTTGTGTATGTGCACCAGCCTGGCAGGGGGAAAGACAGCTATTAGTCAGGAGCCCTAGCATAGGATCAAAGTGAACAGCAGCTCCTCTTAGCCAGGTCCGATCGGGGAACAGGACAGTCAAGCGTAGCTCTCCCTGCAGTCTGTTCATGACTCATGGTATAGTGAATATTTCATGGCAGGCGTCACGGAGCTGACAGTAGTTCTGGCCACAGGGCAGCTATAATAGACAGAAGAAAGTGTGTGTAGAGTGGGTGTTGGGTTGGGGGGGGCATTAGCATTCATAGGAATGAGTATGTACTGTATATGGACACACGTGCACAGCATATAAAGTGTTCAACATTCAACTATCGAACACAATAAACACAATCTCAGACAAGTTTCTTTCCTGGCATCATAAGGCAACTGAGATGCTGAGCTGTGACTTACCAGATATCCAAATATTCCCCTGTAGCCCTATTAAGAAGCCTCTCTTAAAAACACTCCCCCTCTTCGTGAAGGCAGAGCATGAGGTAGTATAACACAACAGATATGCCATATTTATCTGGTTAATAAGGTGCCCGGTTATGTATTATTTCATTGTCACCCACACTGTTTCCTTTTTGTTTAACACAGTGCTTACATAACTGCACCGCATTAAGCCAAACCATTAAATGCATTGTTGGTCTTCCAATAGTTTTAGAGGGCAGCATTCAGCATCGACTGCTCTGTGACAGGCTCTCTTGAGAGGCCAAATCATGTAGTCTTATTATAGAGGAGACAAATCAAGTGTACCCAAACCCTCCCCTCCAGCCCTACTTTCTCAAGGTTATTTTCAAAGATAGCTCATGTCTTGCTACAGTATGTGGGTTGGGCCTTAAGTAAGCCCCGCCACTAGAGACATGGTGTTGCCCTATGCAGGAGAAGTAAGGGGCCTTCAGAGGCCACAGAGGGACAGGGTTGTAACTAATTTAAACCCCTGGGAGGCCAGCACGAGCCCTGGCTTTTGCCCTGGTGGGATACAGTCAGACCACTTGAGCCCTGGGTGTGTTGTGCTTCACACATCACAAAGGCACTGTCGACTCGTGTGTTAGCATTATAGCACTTAAACGTAATGAGATTTTAGGCTCGCTGCATCATGAAGTACGACCGCCTTGAGAAACCCTCGAGATAGTGGTGGCCTTGTTCTGCCTAGGAGCACAAAACAGACTTACATCATATCAGAATCGCCACATTCCACAGTGAAATATGATTATGGACTCCAGAGGGGCATGTTCCTTCTGTCAGTGATATTGTAGCTGTCCCACAGCATATCTCTCAACTGCCTCCACTTCCGCTTGCGGGAAGGAGTGCCACTTTTACAGCTCTCTGAATTCAAAGAGAGGAATCTCTGAAAAACATCCCACCCACTCCGATAAGGATGTTCTTATTTACTCAATTCAGGAGTGAACATCAGCAATATCTTTTAATAAAAAGAGTCATATTCTTGATTTCCAATTTTATCGCACTGTGGACGTGAAAGGGAGCTGACTGCTGCAGCACTGTACAGTATCCCTTTTAGTGGGAAGCCAGGTATTACTAATATTGATTTGTTTTATTTCATAGTGCAGTATAATGAGCTACCTTCAGTCAAGATCTGTCACCATACATTAGTATCTGACCACACCAAATGAAAGCCATGCTGACTTTGAGGCACTGTAAATGCCTCGGCTAGATGACTATATGCAGACAAGCTGGAAAAGAGACAGCCTATCTCCGCTTCTTTATCTCAAGACATCAAGATCTACTGTTTATTCTGCTCCATATGTACATGTATGAAGAGCTATTTTAAGAGAAAACAGAGATAAAGCCTAGCACCTGAGGGTAAGATCCAAGAGAGATGTCCTGTTTCTAACATATCACAACTTTCGCTGTGGGACTGCGCCTGACTTCAGTCCAGTTTGAACATCCATCATCTGAACACGTCATATGCAATACTGCTGCAATGTTGACACAAGATGCGCTGTTATGATTCCATAAAACAAGGTGGTATATCGAAAGGTTGTTTGCAGAAGCTTTATACTACTACTTAAAATGAAATCATTCAAATGGATTAATAATTAATATGTCATAAAAAGTTGACCTATTTTTTTTTATATCTGAGTGCGGGGGATAAGTCAAGGAGTCTCACAGCCTGGGGAAAAATGCTGCCCAGTAGTCTGGTCAGACAGCGACGGATACTTCTGTTTTTGTTTTGTTTTTTGGCGTGGGTGCTGCCTTTAGTGACTGGATTTCTTGGTAAAAGACTCAGGTCGGATTTTCTGCAACAGTCCAAACAATACAACGTAACGCATATTCTGTGTGCCTCGTTTTGGTGCTTTGCTTTGCTCCACTAACAAAGAGCAACAGGACAAATGGTGTCTGCTAAAATAAACTAATAACCTGCTTCCACAGGTTCCACAGAGCCCCTTTAATTTTTTCTTACAAAATAAAGCCATTTCTGGCCTTTTCATGCCAAGGTAGTGATGGCCGTGACAAGTTCTCTCTGATGTCGATTCCCAGAAACCTAATACTGCACACCTGCTCCAACTCAACACTACTGGAGCAGGGTTGTGTATCCTTGCCTCTTTTTTCCCCAAAATAAAGAATCAACTGCTTCTTTTTGGTGTTGAGTCATAGGTTGTTCTCTGGACAACACCCTGCAAGACTGCATCATGGGATTTCTTTCCAATATGAAGTGGCGATGGTGGTGTTTGTCTCCGTGTCTGGGGTTGCAGTCCTGACTCTATGCTTTAAACAAGTTATTCATTTATTAAACATTAGATTCTTTCTCTCCAGTGAGTCGACATCATTTTCCTTTCCTTTGTCAAGACACAATTTCATGAAAGACTTGAGTGACGCAGGTTTATAGTTGTAAAAGGTAAAGGACCAAATAAGTGTTGCCTAGAAAAAAGTGCATACATCAGCAAGTCGTCAAATTTGACTTTTTGCCAGTATTTTGAAGAGAAGAAACCTCTTCAAAAAGGTGTAAACACATGAAAACAGATGGTTCCCAAAATGTGGAGGACATCCTCAGTGCATGTGTTATATAACCCTTACATAAAGAAAAAAAAACTATGCAGCATCTAGATTACAGCAGGGCAGCCCTTCACATCGGCCAATCTTGCCTGAGGCTGAGATCAGGAAACATCCAGATGGCAAGTTTTTCTCCCTATCTCTTCCTTTTTTTCTCTCTGCTTCTCCTTGTTAGACTCTTGACTGTTGCTCAGATAGTACTTGGTCTGTCTTAATAATAATGCCACATGAACAATTATAATGCCACTGTGAGCTAAAATGTCTCTGTTGCAAGAAAACAAACAGGATCACAAACGGCAGAGGCTAAAACTGAAAGATATGATTGTGCAACTACCCATTGCTTCTCATACTTCTCATACTTAACATCTCATGCTTCTCATACTTTCTCTGTACACTCCCTTCATGTTTGTATCTGCAGGTGCATACACCATGCTTGCATCCAAATTGATTCAACAGACCACTGATATTCTTGTACCAAAATTAACTAAACTGAGTGATTCACACAAACTGGAAGAAGTGCTGATGAAAGGACACATGCAGCGTATCTAATGGCAGCTCAGTGGATGATAGTGGTGCGTGTAGTACACCTGTGCTGGGCCATGCAGCAGATGTGCTGGCCTCTTCACATGTATGCACTAAGCAGGAGTAAAGAATCGTCATCCAGGCAGGTAATTGGCTGCTGTTTACACTGCTGTTGGCACACCCCTCCTCCCCGGCTTGACACATCTGTAGTGTTCATTAGAGCTGAGGAGCTCTGTGCTCCACTGTGTTATCAAATCTGGCCTCTCAGGCTGTTCGCTTTGCAAGTTCCAGTTCAAGTCGCCAGATCGGTGCTCCATGTTGGGCAAATCAAAATTTTAAGTTAAATAGTCCTAGAAAAGCATTAAGATTGTATTTAAGTTGTGATTTAGACCATGATAAATGCAAGATTTGCGTTGAACCTTTTCAGAGATAGGTGATTTTTTTTTTTTACATATAATGATGTTTTGGTCTAAAGCCACACAGAAGGCCACACCAGAAGACAGCAGAGAAGTAGAACAAGATGTAGGAAAAACAAAGCGTTCATAAAATGGAAAATGGGTTTATACAGGCAGACCATGGAGAGGCAGGGAAGAGCAGTTCATAGAGGAAGGTTTACCCCAGGTACTTCATCGCCAGATGGAGAGACAGCTGAATCAAGTCCAGGGAAATAGACTCGTCATCAGCTCCAGCCTCAAAATCTTCATTAAAACCCTAACCAAAGTGAGACAGACAAAGTGAAGGAGAAGGGTACATAAAAAACCCTCACAAAAGCTCGTGAATGGGCAAATCCAAATTCAAAGGATTCAAAATTCACAGCAGAGTGATTTTACTCTGAGATCCAACGCTTAACAGATTATATCAGAGTTACATGCATGCCAACCTTTGTATTAATTACTTATTTCAGAAAATATCAATTATACAACCACAGTCTATGTGTGTGCAGTAATTCGAGGGGACAAGCATGAGTGCTCTTTATTATCTTCATTATGGAAGTTAGAATATTATTCAGTGAATGCATCCTGTAATGAATTACAGTATGTATATCATATCATTAGAGGAATTTGTCACACTACATTCCCTCTGGCCTCTCCGGCTTAAGCAACGCCATCTGCATTCTCACAGAGATGGCAGTAATTTGCTTATTAGGAGAGTCAGAGGGGTTTGTTTTAATCATATTACATTTGTACACTGAGCAACTTCAATGTCTGTTGTGTTGTGTGTCATAGTCTGAGTCTTCATCATATTGCTATTTATTTTTTATTTGTGGCTAAATATCAAATGATTTCTTGACTTGGCTTTGTAGAGCAGTGTTTTGAGCCTCCTGTTCCCAGGCAGCTCACTGGGATTATCTTTTACCATGAAGGTGATGTAAAGGTATGTAACACAGATGAGCACTATCAAATATATTATGGCCTCTATACAGTTAACTACAGTGTAACTAAAACGTAGAAACAAAATGGAAATAACATTTCATGAGATGCAAAACAGATCTGTAACTATAAAGTTGTTACCACTGAGTGGGCATAGCAACTAATGAGGCGAGGATAGTTAAACTTTCTTATTTGTCTGCATGGTTAAATGTCTGTAACAGAGTTTCTGGATAAATGCTGCACTCTGGCATGCATTTGAAATCACCATTACATTGCATGTGGTTACAGTCCACATAATGCAGATTAAGTGACTGGATATATTTGGACTCACAGTCCTTCAACGCAGCCATTAACATGTAGCTACATTCTGTCTGATATATTCAACTGAAATACATTTACACCACATCACGATACATTTGGTGCACTCTTTCTTCTCTCACATGTAATCCTTTACCACTGACAGAAACTACTTTGTCTTGTGTGCATCCCCTTCATATGTACATGTATCTTCTGTACTTTATTAGTATCTAAACTACCCGGTGGGATCTTATTATCAATGTATTTTCAGTGTCATTACACTTGAAGCTGTGTTTCTGCTGTCCTAAATTACAAACTGACCACTCATTAGTTTTAAATGTAGACCATGTAGTTTTAATTGGAAGGAAACACGTCTTTGCTGTGAACAAACATGCTTCATAGTACTTTCAGTGTGCACATTTTTAATCAGTGGATTAAAAATGCCCACCTAAGACAGGCAACACCGGCTTGGACATGCCTCATTATGTATTATACTCTGGTTACTTGGCCCACAACACGTCCCCATATTTTTCCCGTCTCTTTTCTACCTCTTTCCAATTTAAGCAAAATTCTATGCAACAGGCCACTGGGAAATTATTTCAATTGTGGCTGTGGGAGCACAACAATGGACTGTAATAACACATGACCTGCAGGGTGTGAGGTTACACGAACTGTGTGTTTTCTGTGTGTGTGTGTGTGTGTGAGCGAGCGATGTGGAGGTTTGATTATTAACAGTCATGGTTTTGTCCACATTTCATATTTTGCACTGTGTGCATCTTGTAGGTCTAACAAACATGTTGAACACACTCCCAACCTGAAATAGTTTTTTTCTTTTATTGCTGCATTGCTACTTTTAAAGCACATGACATGCAAAAAATGTTGTTTGTTAGTGCTACTTGGCCCCTGAACAGAAACCAGAATAGGCTACTACAGATGCCAGAATATTGTTTCTTTCCTACCAATGTCTGTATTCACATTAATGCAAACATCTCTAACACTAGATCACCTAGTGTAGTTTCAAATGCAACTAAACATGCTACAGCCATATGACATGACTGTGTATTTTCACCACATCAATAGATTTCTGGAGCCACATTTGATACCAGCCTGTAGCTCCCAACAAATTAGCCCGTAACTAGTGTGTGTGGGATAGCTGGAGAGGAGACATTAAATAGCGTCCCTGAAAGTTGCTCCATGTCTGGCCCCATCACTGCTATTTCACGGCCTGGACAGCCCCACTCAGGGACCTCTCACTCCTTCTATTGCCTTCCTGATTGTCATGGGAGATTAGCTGACCTTAGGACCTGAGAGGAGCTAGTATTACTCACCTTGACCATGTCGCCTCTGCTCTGCAGGTTTCCAATCAGAACTGGCGCCAAGCTCCCCATTCCCCAGCAACCACACTTGGAGGTCACCGTTCTCTGAAACATCTGCTTGTGACAAATAGCTGCTGGAGGGCTGGCCCATGAAGACGAGATGAGAGGGTCTACGTGATGGAGACAGGGAGAAAAATGTACAGTGTGTGAATGGGACAGGCCTACAGGGTGGAAGGCCCCCAGGCAGGAGAACTATCCTGCAGGCAGCCCCTGTGCAAAGCACTAAAGAGAGGAGAAATTGCCATAATTGTAGAATATCACACAGAGCAGTCCTCGCAGACAGACTCAAAGTAAGATGTAAAACACAGGATGCTACTAAAGTTGTGCTCTTCTTCAACTGCTTTAATCATCAATTATTAATTTTATTTTGGGGATTTAGGCACTGAACGTTCTTATACGCAGCAAACAGGCCTCTGATTTTAAGAACACCAACAAGCGTTGAGTATCTGTTCTACGGCCAGACCTCCTGACTCCTGGCTCTTTGATCATGCATGCAGCACATGCGCACTCTTTCTTGTATTTGTATATTCTTGTATAGTCCTTTCTGCTTACCATCTTAGAGTATGTCTTACCTTCAGTTCACCTCAAAACTTTCAGAAAAGACACTTACAGAAGGAGGCAAAAAGAGAGGGAGCAGAGACGGCGGGGAGTGCGCCCAAAGATGTTTAAAACATGAGGGGGTTTTGTTGCCTGTGATTTGCTCACAGCCATAATTAAATTCGTAATTAGCGAGCCCTGTGGAAGAAATACATGAAGATTGAATTCAATTTAGAACTCTAACTCATTTGGCCAACAGTAAAGTAGAAGAGAGAGGGGAAGAGGCAGAGCAGAGGTAAGAGGCAAACCCAGCGGCAACAAATGAATATATTGTTTTAACATTAACTCGTATTAATGCAACTCCAGCAAATACATCCGTAGCTGCTGTATCCTGGTGAAGATCAGAGTGAACCACTGCTTCCTCTATCCACACCAGCCTGAAGAGGGTTGGATGGAAGACAGGATGTCATTATTTATTCTGTATGCCCTTGCACCCATGGATTGTATGAACTGAAGATATGACATGTCATTAAAGTGCTGAACGGATGGACTACTGCTGTGCACCAGGCCTGTGCTGATGTACCTGGGCATGAACTTCATACATAGAGGACATGGTGAAGTTAGCTTTATTAGAAAACTAACTTTAGGCAAAAAAAAAGCAGGGGTCTGAAAAAAGTGCTGCACTTAAAATTCATTCATCACATCTCCCCTGTCACACGCATCTTATGATCCAGATCATCTCTCTCCTTCACCTTCGGAGTTACCCATGCCGGGCCGGACCAGGAAACCATCAAGCCCTATACCTACCCACAGGCTGGCCTGATAACTTCAACTCATTGAAGTGGGAAATAGAGAATCCATTTTTTAATATGTCTGCTGAGGTCTTTAGTCATGCCTGGCCTCTCCCTGTGCCTCTCTGGCCTACTCCAGAACAGCTGTGACATAGCTGTGAGGCTCCGAGGAGGAGTGTGGATTTGCCGCAGCCCTTTGATGTGTCAGCAGTGCGTTGGCGGCACACCTCTGTGCAATATTGAAATGTGATGCAATGACGATAGGTAGGGTGAAGAACTGCCAGGGGCTAATTGAATATGCTCTGCCCCGCACGGTACTCCTTGCCTCTAGGTCCTCAATTCAACCCTTGAAATTGCAGATGTGTTGTGTGTTTTTGTAAGTGTGGGTGGATCCGGGTGTGAGAGGGTGTGTGTGTGTGTGTGTGTGTGTGTGTGTGTGTGTGTGTGTGTGTGTGTGTGTGTGAGAGTGCTCTCGTACAGATGTGTTCAATTGTGCTTTAAAGTGTGTTTTATACATGTGCGGAGTTCAAGCGCAGTGATCAAAACAACAACTCCAAGTGTTCTTTTGGCCTGTTTCTCTTAAAATAAACCAATGTATAAAAATAGAAACATTTATTTTGAAAAATCCTCACTCCAGTCAGAATGCCTGACTCCATGAACTGATGGTGAGCTAGAGGGTCAACTCCCAGGTGATCCAGCGAATGTGGAGGCGAGCTGACAAATGTGCTCGTGGTCTGACCTTCGCGGCTGGGCACTGCAGAGCTCTGCTGATCTGGAAGTATGCAGCCGGCATCCTGGGAGAACGGAGGCCTCATGGCCGGTGGAGTGGAGCTGAGAGTGAGGGGGATGATTGTGCAGTCAGATCAGCTCTGCGGAGGCGAGGGTTTAGAGGCTTTAACGTGTACGCAGCACATGTAATCCCCGAGCCCCAGGGTAGGACTGTGTGCCAGTAGGATACTCAGCAGCGCTACCATTCAGACGAGGATTGAGAAAAGATATTTTATCATAAATATATTCATTTGTTCAGTTCTTCATATTCAAGCATGCACTGGTCTTCCTCTTGGTCTCCACAAAGTCCAACAGACACTGGCTTCTGATCTTTATCTTTTAGCTTTATCATAAAATACCCCTGAGGCACAGTGTATCTGCTGCATCTCTACCTACAGTATGAGCGCGTCTGCTTTGATTCGTCAAACAAAATCAGAGGATTTAATGACTGTGTGTGGATAACATGCAACTGTGCGACCACAGTCATCATCTAATCAACTCATCAGTCATACTATTTGAAATATCAGGGGTATTGGATTACCAATTCTCCATTTCCTCGACAAAACCTGGAAACTGATTTTTCAAAACAAGAAGCCTAGGACATTGTGCTTATTGAAGTTTACTGCGTTCTCTGCTCTCCGCCTCCTCTTTCTCTTGTCTCTACCCTTCCTTTCCCTTGGTTCACACCTCCCAAAGGGAGGGTGAGGAAACCACGCATCAGCACTGTGCAGGAAAAAAGCAGGAGGGAAAAAAGGCTCTTTGCAGGAAAATTGCTGTCTTGTAATACGAACACAGCAAGAATTAGTCATTTTTTGTGCAGACAAAAAAGACAAATCTGTTACTTAGTGCCCTTGTTAAAACTCGGTACTATGAATTATTAGGGTAAAGTTATAGCATGGGTACCCATATAACAACTTTGTTACTTTGATGTTGAGATAAATGCAATGCAATTATCATTACATTCTGCACACAGACAAAAGAAATTGTAAGTTCTTAAAATCCAGCATATGAGAAAACTGATTGTATGAGTGTACTTGTAAAACTCTAAAACCTTTTCAGCTACTATTAAGACATAATTCAGCCATCCACCCTGCATTTTCATTTTTTTTCACCTTGTAGTGTAAAGTGGGATTTGGAGATGCCTGATAGCAACTACTGTAAGAGTGCTGCTTGAAATCCAAGGAATTTAACCTTCCTAAGTATGATTAATCATTGTGTGCAATTGCTAATTTCCTTTTCAAAGTAGCATTACTTCTCTGCCTGGAATCAATCAATCCTCATTTTATATCCTTGAATTAATTTTCCTCTTTTCTTACTAAGCAGCTGCTTCATGGCATACTGTGAGCATGCGTGCAACAGTTGATGTAACTCATAATTTATGCAATCAGATACACACATGACAACTGAGAGGATCTTGATCTTCTAAGAGGTCTTCAGAGGAAATCAGTCTCATAAGTGTGAAAAAAAGAGGAAATGACTCTGATCTGATCAGAGACAATTCACGTGTGTTACTGATGGTTTATTATCATTTTGCATCCATAAGTCACACTGTCATTTTGAAGAAAATAGTTCTGAACAAGTACTGTAATCGCATATTGATATGCATGAAAAAATCAACAGTCAAATTAAATCCAATTATTAGATTAAAGGCAATGTGTAATCAGGATCTCACACATTGGTGGAGATTCTTAAAGGCAGCGTGTGATGTGTGTGTGTTCAAGCAGCTCAAAGGAGACGAGGGCAGCTGTTTAGCCATTGGAAAATTGCACCCCATAATGTCTTACAAGTGGCTAACTGCGCAAGGATAAAATGAAATTTGAATCCCTCTCAAGCATCTCCGTGTCATGCTGCCAAAGAGGAAGCGTTCAGGGCATTCATTGTTTTTCTGCTATTGCAGCAACTGATACTCATTTCGACAATAACAGGAGCTCTTCTTTTCTAAAATCTGCGTGTTTCGTGTGAAGCACCTGTCAGCCAGGAGACTGCCTTCAGACAAGCTTATTCATTCCATCAGCCATCTACAACATTTCTCTGAGCGCTTGACTTGTGTGCCGCCGCCAGCTTGACATGCTGCAGGGAGTCCATGATATCCCCCTCCATTAGGAACCCGACTTGAACATGGGGAGCAGCTCTGTGATGACATGTAGAGCAGATTGATAGCTCTGTGCTACTTTTACATACAATTTTCTGCTGGTTTGAGGGGGTTAATTATATCTAGGTCACTGTTTTTTTGATGAGATCTAAGTATGTGTACCAACCAACACAAGCAGCAGAAAAAAATGGTGCATATAAGCAAGAACACAAACACAAAAAAGCATTTGCATGTACGCGTGCATGCGCAGACAACACACACACGCACAAACATATGCACACACACACACACACACACACATGCACACACACACACACATTCAAACACACACACTGCATAGTGAATCAACAAATACTATATTCAGAAGCCTCCAGAGCAACTAAGCCACTGGATGGATGCCTGGAAACTGGGTCATCTACAGCCTTAAATGCAGTCTTCTTTTTTTTTTTTTTTCAAATTCCAAGTAATTCTTTTAATCTTCAACATCTTGCATTTGCATTTGCTTTAGATGCTGGAGAATATGTTGAGCTGTGTAACAAGAAAAGACTGTCTCAGACTACAGTCTGTGCAGAACTGGTGGCCATGCCTCACAACAGCATCACACTGGGGCAAAGAACATTCTGACCCGGCAAAATCAGATCAAAATGTTATTATTAAACGGTGCAGCTAAAGTACACAATGAGAAAGACATCCAGTGGAAAATAAAGAGCATCTTTTGAGAGATAAATCTGCATCTTCCTCCATTTACTGCATCTACAAAATATTCTACAAGGCAGCAAAAAAATGTTAAATGTAAGTTTTTTTGATACTGTATGTTATTTGTTGCGAAGTAATTATTTCTTCACACCTCAAACAGACATTTCCATGTACTTTCGCTTAAAAAAAGAAAAGAGAGCAATCAGAGGTGACATCAGTGATAAAACCCCCTCCTGGTGTGGCCTTCTAAAATCCATCCCCCCTCCATGGTCACCTAATTAGGTCACTCTCAGTGGGAGGTTTCAATATAACCCTTTGTACATATGTATGTTAAAGGTCCGGTGTGTTGGACTTAGGGGGATCTACTGGTAGAAATGGGATGAAGCATTCATAATGTTTTCTTTACTGTATAATGGGGGTGTAAGTAACAAAAAAGTAAAGTAACAAAAAATCCCTAATGCATAAAGCTAAGCTTCTTTTCCTTCAGCTCCACCAAGTTAAGACATTAGAACTTTATTAAATTGCATTTAAAAAGACAATGAAACAAAGGAACAGTTAGCCAATAAACAGTGTAAGATTAAATGTCTTCATAAAAGAGGCTATGAATCTCATGTACCTCATTTTAATGAGCAGACACTTTTAGCAGATCTCACATATTCACACATTTCTGTGAAACAACACAACACGCAATCCTGTGTGGTCCTGCTGCTATACGATAAAACCACATATTTTTGTCACTATGTTCCAGCACTAATATCACCAAGATAAATCCAAGTTCACTTCTCATGCTTGGCAAATAAATTCATATGCTGATCAAGGGAAGTCAGTTATTTTAGGTTCACTTGAGTAATTCTTAAAGAACGTCTCTCTAGTCGCGAGTGAGTAATTTTTAGACACAGGAGTAATGACTACAGAGATCTGTCCTTTAGGGTAGGAAGACACATTGTTCTGGACTTTACCTGATCAAAACAGAAACCATCTATAAAACCTGCACTGATAAGAGACGCCTTCACGTATCAAATTCTGTGAGAGGACCATCCTAAACTAAAAATACATCAATTCTGACGTTGCTGAATTAAAAGAAAGGCTGTTTGTAAACTCTAAAAGGAGGATTTAGAAACACCACAGTCAATAGTGCAGTTTGTCTCAAGTCCAACAAAAAAACATTACCATTAGTAAATTAGGTAATTACTTCAAGCACTAGCCCTTATGAATATTCTGAAACAATAGACTGAGTCAGGAGCTTCCTATACTTGGAAATCTAAAGTTAGCCAAGAGCCAACTTGAAGTGCATTCTCAATATATAGTACAGGCCGAGTATGCCAAGGAGCACATTTACAAACTCTGTGAAAGTGCTTCACTGGCATGAACGCCGGAGGAGGATAATTGGGAGTGCAGACAAATCATTTTGTAGCCTTTAACCACAGTTTGGTCCAGCGAAAACAAACTGTAAGCATGATTCAGCCATTAGAGAGGTGCAGCCGTACACTTGCTTTTCTCTCACAGAAACATCTTGGCACTTAACTTTGCAATGCCCATTTCCCCAAATGCTGATCGCCAACTTCATCAGCTGGAACATCATTATGCAGATACTGTTCTGAATTCCTATCTGCAATTTTCAGACGCACCCTGGAGTGTTGCATTATTAGGCTGCTGCTCTGATTTATTCTCACTGATGCTGTAGATCAATCTAAATGATGCCTTTCATTTCATGGGTTGTTTGGAATGATGCATGTTAACGTTCTTTAATTGAGATGTTCAGCCCCTCCCCAGTGTCCCCTCCTGACATTTACGGGGGGTTCCGATGAAAAAGAGAATTTGCATATCAAACACTGGTTAAACCATTCTCCCGGGAATTACTTTTTTCCCCATATAGCACAATTATTTTCTCTGTTGTTTGTTTATCTGTTATTTTCTGCATCATGATTATTTGATTACTTGAAAATGAATGTGTCAGGAATGTTTACAGCGCAGGGGTGAGTGACGAGAGGAGTTACAAGGATCTGAGGGCTGCTGTTTTTAAGTTCACAAAGCAATGTAATACACATGTTGGGATAAGGTGCATACCTGAGACCAATGTTAAGAGTAAGAATTTAAAATCTACATCATAATACAAACAAAACACTTAATAAAGTCAATAGTAAAACTCAGTGTCTCAACACCTGCATGAACATGTCCTGGTTGGATTAGAACTACACAAAGTCATTTCTCTTACAGTAAGAATACCCCATCACATGTAGCAACATCCCCCTCTCTTCTCCCATTGCCACCACTAGCCTTCATAAATAATTAAAGATTTAATCTGTGATATTTCCAAAGGTCAGAGGCACAACAAAAAGAGAGAAATGCCAGTCCTTCCGATGCAGGAGCACGTGCGGTAATCACTCCACAGCGGGTTTATGTTTTCACCTGAAAGCTCTATCAAGTGGGCCACCAGATATGAGGATATGTGTGGAGGGGGGGTGGGGCGTGAGGGGCGTGAGGGGTGTGAGGGGGGTGGAGTGGAGTGAGGACGCAGAGGTGGCAAGGCCACCACAACCAAACAATGTTGAATCCGCCGTTGTCAAAAAGACACCTCATGAATGTTTCATCCTTTTGTCTGGAAGTGGGAGTGATGTCTGAGGGAGGCGTGTCTCTGAGACCTGAGTCACTTGACTCGGTGACAACCCGCGAAGGGCGGCCCCACTTAGCTCAGCTGCTTGTTTGGAGGGAGAGGCCACGCGTTCAAGCATAAATGTCGGGCTTCATGCATTAAATGGATGTGGTCCCTGATGGATTCCTTCTCCTGATGCATTATCAATGAGACCCGCTCTCTGCATCATAGCCCTAGCCCCGACCGAAAAAGGCTCCATCATCTATTTCCCCCTTCAGTGCGTCTCTAAACTAAGAAGCGGTGGAAATATAAAGATACGCCTCAAGGTTACAGTGAGGCATCAGTGAAGTGGTTAAGGTTCTTGTATGTTTTGTAAGCTGAAAGAAACGAATAATTTTTATTTGTGCTCAGGCAACAATGGCCTGGCCTTTAGTGATATCCATCACATTCAATATGAAGTATAACCGCTTTTACTTTTTTCCTTTTAAGTCTGTCCTCGTCTAATGGTGTGAGTGAGGATAAAAGACAGATGTATGTCCTCTGTATGTCTTCCTTATTAGGATGGAGGCATTTAACTGAGAAGTGATGGAGCGCAACAAATAACTTTTCATAGGGACCAAATAAACAAAGTAATGCATTAATGGCTTTCCAATAACAGGATGTAAACTGTGTACTACTGATTAAAGTTGCAGCTGACCTTCCAAATTGCATTCTCTTTATTGTTTCCCTTTCTTTAGTTGACACACATTATGCTTAAACTGCAAAACTGTCAAACTGAGTCGCCATATTTGGGCTAAATACATATGTATGAGTTCTAAAGATTTTATTAAAATCATATCTATTTGCTGTCCACTCTGTTGGTGCAGCTGACTCATCTGCTTGTTCTCTCCCTCAGATAACAGCTGAGAGCTGACAAGGTTTTATCTCGTCATGCCGCCCTCGCAGTGAAATGTAAGACTTCACTAGAGTAAAAGTTTCCCTATGCTTCCTTGGCATTGAAGGTAACTTTAGTTTCCCTCTTTTTCTCTCGGACCTGCATTTCATGACACACTTGACTAGTATTCCCTTTGTTCTGTCTCCCCCGTAAGGATGGAGGAGTGGGATGCTGTCAGACAGATATGAGGAGCTGATTGTGTTTGTCTTGCAAACAGAGAGTACAAGACATTGATTTAATGTTGCTTGTACCTTTATAGTCAGACATGGCATCAACAAAGCAGTGGAGGTTTTGCTTTAAGGATATTATATATAAGGTAAGTGTTATCTGCATTAGTGTCCATCTGCCAAACCAGCACTTCTCCTCCACTCATTGTCTCACACTTTCATATGCAGTCTCAGCTCCATCTCAAACCAAATTATATTTCCCACATTATCATTTCTTTCTTCAAACTGCTTCCTGCTATTGTCTCCTTTCTAACTTATATCAAGGTGCTTTGAGACTGGAAAGACAAGGGGGAATGTGAGGGGATACATGTTGTGGGCCAGACAGCAAAAAAAGATATTGTCGCCTTGACACCTCACCATGACACCTAACCAGCAGTACTTCCTGTTGTTCTTCTCATACCAGAGTCCTGCTCTTGTTCTCTGCTTTGTCCTCACCCTCACTTTCTTGCTCTGTCTGAGCTTGTTGTTTGTCATTCTAACTATCTGGTTTACAATCTTGTGTTCTTGATTGATATCTGAGGGCAATAATTAATAGAGTATGGGTGACAGTGCCTGTAAGAACAGGCGATCCAATGTGAAGAGATAAAATGTGAGATTAATATGTGAGTGTGAGAGAGACAAGGCAAATGTGCAAATTTGTGTGCACGTGTGGCCGTGTGCATAATTACATGCCTCCCTTATCTGATACTCAGGTCTGAGGGGTGTTTACTTGTCAAAGCTTGTGTCTGGTGTCCTTTGTTTGTAGCACCCACTGTTTTTAACCTCCACTCTGCCTTTGAGTTAGTATGTTTCTGTCAGGCAGCAAACCCAGCTTGGCAGGCCCAAAACAGCCAGCCTTTCCATTAAACATTCATGAACTGCAGTGCAGTGGCACCAATGCAGAAAGGTCACTCAAGAATGATCGGTTTAGTCGGCTATTGCTCTGCGCATCAACATGCCTGCCCATAATAAATAAAAACGTTCCCCACAGGCCCGCACCTGAGAGCTCGTTCCTCTCATAATAGAAAAAGAAAATCCCATTGTTGCATGTTGTGGCTCCTGAATATGGTATTGAAGCAAATGATGTCACACCCCAGAATATAAGGCACTCAGTCCAATCCAACACCTGAGTCTTTGAATGATGAGGCCACTGACTGTACCATTAAAGGGGCAGTTCACTCAAAACATAGAAGACCTCTTGTTTTTCTCACATGCTGAACGTGATCTGCCTGTCTGGATAGATTTGGTGAGATTTGAGTGCTGCTCACTCCAGTTTCAAAAGAATCAGTTGTATTTGTTTTGCAGCAAAGCCAAAAAACATGCATTTATACATGTTAAAACCAGTGTCTTTTTCCAAATGAAAAGATAAAAAAAACAAAAAAAACAATCATAAATAAATAAATGTTTATGTTTCTGCTCAGTAGTAGTTCTCAATTAAAAGATTACATTGAGGTCTGTGGAGGACCACATCATTGTACTCAAAAAAATAAATACATGTGACTTTTTCAAATTTAACCCTTTGGTGCTTTGAACAACATTGCTTATTAAATTGGAGTGAAGTATTTTTTTATGTTACCAGACTTCTCAGAGTCACATTATGTTCTGCGAATGATGGTGAATAATGGCTACAGACAATTAATGAACTGAAAGACAGAATGTCCTGTGTGTGTACTTCTCCCATCTACAGCTCTTAGCTGGCTGCTTCTTTGCCCACACATCTTCACCTGCAAGACTTACTGGGTTAAATGTATTACAAGGAGTTTTTACCGGTTATGAAACAACCTCTTAATACTTGAGCCTTTATATGACCTACATAAGTAAATACGATTACCAGTGAGAGGATTGGGTATATGTCTATATAGTTATTCTTAATGTCTGTCGTGTGCTCCTTGAAGTAATAATCATAACATTAAAACTATTTATCATGGCTGATTGGTGAGGATGACTGTGAGTATTCTGTATTCTGTAGTTTGCTGGGACAGCAGCAGATATGTCTGTATTGTCAAATGGCAGCAGAACAACTGTCATATAGCAAGAACATCTTGTTTTGATCTTGCTATCAAACCTATATCTTGCTGTAGGCTCATCATCATTAAGAGATTGTAATACAAATGTTAATATCCCTTTTAGATGTTGATAACCTTGAGATTTTTCAACAAAAACAGCTATTAGCAAACTAGGTGTGAAAAGCACTAAAACTACGTTAACGTGTTTCGTGTCCCCATACCATCAGCTCATGCTTTTTAATCTTGCATAGCTACAAATAGATACCAAAAGCAAAATGTAAGATCTTCATTAAAGGTGGTGGTAGTGCTTATATACCTTTTGTCCACAGGGGCCGCCAGAATCAAATAACATTTAAAAGTTTCTTGTAGATGCTATAAGTAACGATTTAAGCACAAATGACATTGAGTCTGCATTCAAATTTCGTCTTTGCATCTTCTCCAAAAACAATTCAAGTACAGTTTTCTTAAATACACTGTAGTGGTTCTTGAACAATAGACTGTTTAAACAGTTTAAACAACTGTTATTCACTTTGCATAGTGTCACTGCAGCATTAACCTTATCTTTTTACCTTTAGCAGTAGGTTGTTTAAAGCACACAGATGTGACTGAGGCCATTAGAGAGTAATCGCAGGGGATCTGATTCAATGGACTGGGAAGGGCTGCTTGAAGGGCCAGCAAAACAAATCACATTACACCTCAATTAACACCCAGGAGGACTCTGGAGCCCAGTTTCATTCTCAGCAATAAAACTCTCTGTCTCTCTAACACACCGCCTGCATGCAAATAATGTACCTACTGTATATCTGATGAGAGCAGGAGCAAAGACACTACAGAGGAGAGTCACATTTATTGTACGTGTAACATCGAGGCTTCAGCTGAGCTAGTTACAGTACAGAACTGCAGCATCTCTCTCTGACCCCACTCGTCTCACTTGGTTAATTATGATATGCTGCATCTGGCTTAGAGGGCAGCGACTTGATGAGTCCACCCCGTGGAGCGGCCGGTGTCCCCATCACAAGACAAGGACAGTCCCGCAGAGCACCCACTGTACAGCTCAGGGCCAATTACCCACCTGCTGCATGACTGCAGCTCAGGGGTGTCACTTCATGCTAATACTGGTCACATAATTGCTGCTGTTTTCCCAGTTAGAGGGTTATGGAAATGAGATCTTAGCAGATTTTAAAAGCCACTCAAATTACAACATATAACTAGTCGGCTTTGTTCGGATCGTTATATTCAAGAGCAGGAATTACTGAGAAGAGACACAACCAACTACTAATATCAAACAGCCATTAAAAGAAAGCCTGGGATTTTTTGGTACTTTATTAACATGGCAAATTAAGCGTAATTATACCTATTCAAACTTCTCCATTAGTTATTTGCAATCAGTGTTTAATTAGTCTGAGAGAAAAATAATTTATTGTGCAAAATTAAATCATGCATGTTGTTACTGAACTCAGCCTCTTAATGTGACTGCAATTAACAAGTGAAAACGCTCCACTGTTGGAGTCTAGAGAAGACTACCACTAAGTAAAACAGTAGGAGGAGCACTTACAATTTCATTACCTGCTTCGTTATCACTGTCACTATCTCTCTTTCACGCTGGGTAGGCAGTGCGCTGGAAAACTGTGTCTCCCGTTTATTTTCACGGTCGATTCCTCAGGCTGCACCCCGCTCTCCTCCTCTTTGCCATCAGTTCCCTCAGGATGTCAAATGCAGGCTTTTGAAAGAGAGTAACACATCAAGGTCAAAGAAATATTACAGATGCTGGAAGGCTAAGACCTATACTCTATTATGATCATTACAATCCATGACATTGCAAAGACTAAGAGAGAGACAAACTGTAGGTGGTGCCAAAAAGGGAACTGGATTTCAGTTTAAGGCTTAGTCTCACTGGGTTCCACTCTGAAATTGCCTTGCAAATTAAATGTACAGATGTTCAATAATTAAAGCAGAACGCTTTGTGCTCAGCGGTACAGTGTGGTCCCAATCCTATCAGTACAAGCGGAATGTCCCAAAAAGATGTTTTGAGTGGAAACTCATCCTTTATTTCTCTGCCCTCTGACTCCAGTGACTAATCATTCAGCTGCATGCTTCAGCTGGCTTTTGCCTCCAAACATATTAGTGAAGATGATGATGAGTGACAGAGACTTTTACATCTCGCCCCAATTAGCGAGCCACCCTTTTTTCCCCCTCAACATTCGCTATAGGAGGAGGGTTGACACATGCCCATCAGTCACTTACCTCTCGTAACCCTCCCCCCTTGCCTCCAGACCCACGGGCCTGTTGCCACCAGTGTAACAGCCAGCCGCCATCAATGTCCCTTTTTTTCCCTTTTCAACTGCACACTGAGACGCAGCACAGAGAAATGAATAGAATGGGAGACTCTCCACATGCGGAAGTCCAATCAGTGCTCTTCAATACAGGAAAATCTTTTATTCATCAGGTAAATTAATTCATCTGTCTTAGGACTGAATAGGTGGGAAAACTTTTGAACTTGACAGGTTCGAATTTTTTGTGGTTTCCTGCCTAAACAATAAAATAGTGAGCAACAGGCTGAAAACATTCTTGTCACTGGCATGAAAATAGTAAACACCAGTATATCAGCACAAGAGGTATCAGTGCACAATATTGGTTATCAACAGCTTCAGCAACAAAACATGTTTGGAGCAATCTGGTGAACCCCCCATAGTGATGGTAACATGAGCAGACACACTGCAGGAATGCAATTTCTCCCATCTGAGCACAAAACAGGTCGTTACTCAACAAAATGGTTAGGTTTTAGCACCTCGGCTTTTAGCACCAAATCAGAGGCAAGATTTTGAAAAATACCACCTAATGGTGTGAGTTTGTTCCCTGCAGCTGTGACACGAACCACACTGTATACTACTGAGAAGGAATGTGATCCGAGTGAGATGAATGTTGAGTTTCTTTCTAAGTGCTGCTGAAATTCAGAGCAGTAGAGAAACCATGTTTAACCCATTAAAACTGTTGACTTATTCTAATAGCAACGGGGCTAATGTCCACTGTGTTTGTGTTTTGTTTTGTTTTGTTTTTTTAAAAAAAGGACATGCCAGACATTTAAGAAATACATAAATGCATCCATTTGTTCTATTGATCTCAGTTTCATAGAGGGGAAAGTGAAGCATTAACTTGCTTCTTTGCTCTGGGAGTTTCCTGTATCGACTCGTTCTTTTCGGAAATTCACAAGTTGAAAGTCCATAGATTAGCAGAGGCCTCAAAGAACAAAACAGCTTTTAATTTCATGCCATGCAAATTTAAAACACAGGTCTATTAGACATTCTGCTGCTTTTGAAGGGACAGATTTTGCTTGTGATAGCTTAGTCATTGAGTAGATACAAGCTTCCTTCTGTTCAGTGATATTGCTGGTGGCTCTAGTTTGGTAAAAAAGAAAATATTTCCTCCAAAAACACTGCTCATTAAAAGTTCTGTGGATTGTCTTGGCCATCATTTGTGTAAGGAAATATTGCTGGTGAGTTACTCAAATGCATCTTTGACATTTTGACATCCATAAGCTGAATGCCATTTAATTCCATTAAGGCAAACATCTTTACAGTCCATATCTCCAAAACTCAGCAACTCACACTAAAACCATCTAGATTATTAAATAGTGCAACATGTAAATGTTTGATTTTGGGGAGAACTGTCCCTTTAAAAGAAATGAGAAGAGCAGATGTGATTAGCCTTTACTGAGACCTGCAGTCTTCATCCTACTGACAATACATTTATCCTCTTCAAGCCTCTTCGCCACATTTCACAGGTTGCAATAATTACTTGGTTGCAAGCTCGCACCCCTAGTTTGCACTAGCCATTTCATCTGCACCCAGTTTTAGGAAACTAAGAGGCATGGGTGTCAGGCTCTCACCAGGTGTTGCCTCACACAAGCCAGGATAAAACCTGCAGTGCAGTGACAAGGAGTCAAAGCTGTGCATGGCTTATACGGCTTATTAACATTCCTCTCCAGCTGAAGCTGGAAGAATAACAAATACTGAATGTGACTTTTAAATACAGTAACTGTGATATTCCCATTTGACGACCGGCAGTGTGTTGTAAATGAGTGGAACAGCAGTGTGTCGTAATATGGATTGATACCCTCATAATAACTGTGCTCGACTAAGCAGGCTTTCAAAAAAAAAAAGAAGCCCCTTCAGCTATCTCTCTCTCTCTCTTTTTATTTAATGCAAATGTGATTGCACAGCAGACCAGCTCAAAGCACAACTGGTCCCACATTTCTTGTGGACTGACACGCTTGTATGCCCGGTTGTGAAAGAGTGTACATAATGGGTTTTAATTTTAATCATTTAATCAATCAATTTTTTATCATTGTTTAGTATTTTTGCATATTGTGCACATTTTACGTCAATGTTTGAATCTACTTTTCCATGAAAACACAACAGTGGTGCGTTCCAAAATGAACAGCCATCTTCAAAGCACTTCCACTGAAGAAGTCTGATTATTTCATCCTAGTTTCAGAAGCTGTGCACTGATCTGAAAAGTGTTTAATTTGCATTTCGACAACAACATGAAAACAAATGAATATTTCAAACTAAAGGCACTGAGACAATCAGCACCTTTTATCATCAGCCCCTCTCAGCATACAACAAAGTTTGATGATTTTTTTTTTTTTTACATCTCAGTCTAATTAATGTCCTTCACAAAGACTGTTTTTATAATAAAGGACATACAAAGCCCTAAACACCCCTGTAACAATTACTTGAAACTTACACCACAAAAATCATTTCAATCAATTGGTCTTTTACATCAAATCAAGTTTGGACACTTGAGGGGAAACGTCCTTATGCTTTGTTCTCTATTAAACTATGTTCCTATTTCTTACTTCCAAAATTATTCTATCTATAACTGTGTGTTTTGGTTTTTTACGAGCCATGCCTTCCTTGCAAAAGAAACACTGATCAAACTAATTGTAATATATTTACAGTACCTGCTCTCACACAACACATGCAAAAAGTGCAATGCTGAACATCTGAGTTATAACTAACACCTCCCCCCACATATCCTCATTTATTCCTTTTCTTGACAGTGAACTCCATTCTTTTACAGCAAAAAAATTGCCATCTGCGCCATCTCATCTACCGGTATGTCCACAAGACAACATCGTTCTCCACCCTATCCTGAACACGGCAACCTCCCATCTATCCTCCCAGACACATTTGCCCAGTGTGACAATGACTTCAGAACGGCCCAGCGTGGGAGGAGAGACCATCCGTTAAAATCAGCCCACGTCTGTCCATTCATCAACCAACCCGCAGAGGGGCTCGCCTCCAGGAGTCCCTGCCTTTTCCTGGCTGTCCAGCTACCTATCTGGATGGCTGACTGACGACATCGAGTAGATTTAGTGCGGAGTCTCAGCGGGCTTGGTCAGGACAATCCTGGCAGATAGGAAACAGTAATTACAGCTGGTAGGGGGAAGGCTCACTGGGAGTCTGGAGCCTTGCTGAGATTCGATGCCACAAGGCCAATAGATTCCTGGGTACCTGGAACAAATGGCTGCTTCGGTTGTCAGAGAGGAAAAAGGAACTACAGATTTGGGCAAATGTGACTTCTGAGGAGGTGATTTACTGGTTTAGCTGTCTCCTCAGTGACATAATTCTACCCAGATGGCAATATTAAGACTTTGAGTTCACATTCTGACTTATGTATGAGCTATTCAACATTAATAACGCTTCAGCAGTGCCCATTTTACTTCCACAGACTACACTAATAAACTCAGCTATCTATATTATTTCTGCAGCATATATATATTTCAAATTCTCTCATGGTATTAACATTCTGCTTTCAGGAACAGCACATTAAGGTGATGTTTATAGACCGAGGAGGGAATGACTCAGTTGGGAAAAAGTGGTCATATAAATGCAGGACATACCCTTAGAAGATATTTCTTCTAGCCTTGTAGTGACTCATTCACCATATCTCCAGGACTTAATTAGGGTCAACACAGACAATAAAGTGCCAACCTGACCCACAGAGACACAGAGATTTACAGCAGGGTCCACACAGCCTCTGGTGATGTCTGCAGCATCATCCGTTTCTAAAATCTTCTTGCTTCATCTTTATTTTCCACCATCTCCCCGTTTCAGCCGACAACTCTGTCATTCTCCTTCTCTGTCATTCCGCCGCTCCCTCTTACTTTAACCTTTCAAGCCACAATCTCGCGTTCTCCCACTCTCTCTATAAATATCTGTCTCTGAGTCTGTCTCTTTTCCCCCCTCTCCTGCTTGCTTCTGAAGAGAACGGGGGGAATCTTCCATCCCCTGTGGATGTGAACACCCACTCGAGGTTAGGAGTACTGCAGTTTGCAGGAGCTAACAGAACAGGGCTTTGACTGTCATATAAGACTAATTGAAGACATCCGTACAGTCCACAGCATTAATAGCCCCTGCTGTCAAACGCAAACTGACTTATCTGGTTGAATTTTACGTTCTATAAGATAACACAGCGAAACCCAAGTTTTATATCCTATTCAGCTGAGTGGAAAACACACTCTGTATTTTTTACACTGACAAAGCAAAAATACAACAATGCAGGCCTTTTTTGCATCAACCTTTTATGATTTTCTCATAGCTCTTGGTGGTCCAAATGGACTGAGTGCTTTGCAGAACTATACATAGCCAGGCTTTCAACTCTCTCTCCTGGCTGTGACTCAAACAAACACGCCAGTGTATCACAACACATAATATCACGCTTCTGCCATTCCAGCATCTTAATGTAAGGAATCTGAGCTCACTGGGTTTGTAAGTCTCATGTGGTAAGAATGTCTGCAAAAGGGCTTAAACATAAAATGTTAATGCAAGATAGCACAGCAGATACAAAATTCAATATTCCTTTTTTTAATGTTTTTTTTCCTTAATGCTGTCTGATGTGGGTATTAAAATGAGGTCAGCCAGGCCTGACGAAGAAATTACATGATTTAATGGCACCCCGGGGGAAGTTTAAATATAGCTCTGCATTACAACTGGCCTCCTACAGTACAGCATGACATGAGTTCATCCATAAACACTTAAATCCTGGATGGGTTTGGTTATGAGGAGCATCACAGTGAGCAAATATGATGTGTCAGCACAGACGTGTACATCTGCTAATGCACATATTTGCTTATAATCAATGATTTCACTCTAGAGAAATTATGAGTGTAGGACATGGCGATAGAGCTGTGAGTGTGTGTGAGATTGTGGGGTGAGGTGCTGTCCCCTGCACCGCCACTAGGTGGAGGGACAATCCCTGAGTCTTGAAGGCTAGTCATCCAAAAACATTTAATCTGTGAGCATTCTAGACTCTATAAGTGTTTCATGAACACTAAAATTCAATAAACATCTAAACAGAGAGCTAAACCCATGAGGCATGTAAAAAGAAAAACAAATTATTAGGCGAGTTGGCAAGATTGTCAGTATATAATTGTAATGAAACATGCAAGAAAATCAAATATGGATTAGTATTCCTCATGTACTCAAGGAAAGCCCATTTTGCATGACATTCACATGAAAGCAGTGTCGATGGAGATGTCCCACTGGGCGCTCAGGGCAGCTAATTCCCCATATACACTGTTTCACCATCCATTTCCATTCAAGGTAGGAAATTTCTTTCATGGAAGGCTTCAAAATGATTTTCTCCATCTCATCTTTAAAAGGGAAAACTGCATCTAATAGTCTTGAATGCAGAGGAGAGAAGCCAGGCTGAGAAATACAAGGATCAATCATGTCAGGAAATTAAAACATCAATCAATATCAAACAGGAAGCAAGGAAATGAAGTTCAATCCTCAGTCGCACCAAAAACATTAAAGATGCTTGCTGAAGTGTAATAGTGAAAATTTCCCTGCAGAGCTGAGCCTAATTTTGTAATCGTCCTCAAAGACTGATCAACTTTAGTTAAACTCAACGGCAGTGTGTTCAACTGCAAGACAAAGTATGACTCAAAGGTCAGAGCGAGAAACTTCAAATTGCAAATTATAATTGCTTAAATGTGCAAACTGATTAGAAGAATTAACACACAAATCAAAAACATTTGTGTTGTCAAAATGAACAGTGCTACCCGGAATGACATAGCTAATGAAGCCTGACAGATGTAGGTTACATCTGGTCCCACTGGTAGAAAGCAATCCTGGAGTGAAGGCTGGGAGGCACCAGCCACTGTGACAGCTCCATTCAAGACCCCAAGCTGAGCTGAGGGGAGGTGAGCGCAGAGGATACCTTTAATTTACTAAGACTGCTGTATGCTCCCCTCCATTCAATCATTCTCTCTGTAACAGCTGGATGCAGGCAGACTAATCCGGATTCACGATAGGTCCTTTTTCTCTCTGCCTCGCTCAAAGTGCAACATCCCTGAGCTCCTCTGTCAGCCTTCCTAGTTTACCCTCTTGCAAATGTCGGCCTCCGTTTGCCCCCTTCCTGACAAAGAGTCTTGAGTTATTAGACGACACTAACCCTCATCAGTTAGTGTGAAGTGAGGGCAGCTCTGAAGTGATAGAAGATGACACGTGTCATCCCACAGGGACTCAGTGTTTGCAGCCAAAACATCACACAATGCATTCAAGGAGAGCCTGATTCTACCAGCTTTGCAATTCAAATGAAGACTTAAGAACTTATGACATCTGTCAAATAGAGAGCGCAATTTCCGACTGTTGTGGGTTGAGAAAGGAGGAAATGATGTCTTTCAGAGAATGGTTATGACGGATAGGGTGTCATACCTACAGTACTGTGATAAATGATTTGTGATTAAGAGACATGACAGGCTCTACAATGTCCCATATCGCAGTTCTTTAATCAAATATGACCCCTATTAAAAACATACAAGGGCTGCAACTATCATTTTCATTGTCAGTTAATCTATTAATATTGATGAATAAATTGTTTGTTTGGCCTATAAAATGTGAAAATGGTTTAAAAAAATGTTGATCAGTGTTTCCTAAAGCCAAGGACAACATCCTCAAATGTCTAGCTTTGTCCCCAACCCAAAGATATTCAGTTTGCTATCACAGAGGAGTGAAAGACTCCATTCACATTTAGGAGGCTAGACTCAAAGAACTTTGAATTTTATTTCTTGAAAAATTACACAAACCCATTAACTGATTATCAGAACAGTTGGCAGTTAATTTAACAGGCAGCTAATCAAAGAATTGATTATTGCAGCTCTAAAACACACACCAGCAGCAGAATAGCTCAATAGAAGTAATCAGTACAGTGAATAGGAGACACTATCATCCAAACATTTCCCAATCATCACGGCAAAATGTCCAGACATGCACTTGCATTCCAAGCTCCAAGTTCCCCTCAGCATTATCACTTGGTCTGTCTGCATGTGCTTGTGCATGCCCACCCAGACACGAGCTCTTCAAAATAGCAACAGGTCAACGTCGATATGTAAACAGAAAAGCCTCACTTCACTTACTGTCACAATACCAGGCATATTCCAATTTACTGTGCACCCTCAAACTAAGTGAACCACAAGACCACTGTGTGTAGGCGTTGACCTTTTACTAACAATCTCTTTGTGTTTACCCTGAAGGAGAAAATATGAACAATGCAGGCAGACACAGGATTGTCAACAGACTGGCTTTAGGAGTAAGTTTACAGGGCTACTTTAGATCTGACCTGCGTCTGTAACCATGTGTCTGATTTACGACTCTTCAGTAAATAATCAACTAGAAAGACCAACTGCAGTGACTTCAGATTGCAGCACAATTTCCTGCTCTGAAACTGGAGCGTCTCGGCACTCTGCAAAAAACCTGCTGCAGGGGGTGTAACATGTATCATTAGGCAGAGCTGGACTGTTTAACAATACTGCTGTTAGTCGTAACCCAAAGTACAATCCATTTATGGTCAATAAAAAGTTGTTATACTCACAGTACTTGTAAGACAGCAGTCCAGCAGAGTGAACACGAGTTCAAGCCCCCTCGATGGCGAGCTGTCCTGTGGAGTCTCTGGGTCAGACAGAGCCCTGCCAGTCACCCTGCCCTCTGACCTGCGTCTGCATGGAGACACATGCACATTACACCACTGGAACATAATCATACAGCTCATTTGCATGAAACAGGAAACATGAAAACAAACCTAGTGCAATAGGTTGTACTAAAATTTTTGCTACAGCCTTATCAGCATAAGGTACTTTAAGTAACAACTGATGCAGTATTTGTTATGCAGCAAAACGGCGCCTATGGTTTCTATATTTGCATATATATTTGCATTTTATTACAGTAGGTGGCTGAGTTGGAGGGGACTAATTTTAAGTACATACAAAGAACAAGGTACAATAAGTGGAAATACTCAGGTAGGGTACAGTAATCACACTGTAAGGTACATCTACTTAGTTGCTTTCCACTACTCAGAAGTTATGATAAAACTGCACTCTTCAACAATATTTTACGAGTCAAAGTAGACAGTATGACATGTTCAGCTGAGCTTGTCACAATCTCACTTCTGGACAAAGAGGAAGAGAGAGTTGACACATTTACACGATATCGAAACAAACCGTTAACTGAAGGGTGACCTTTTTTTTTTTTTTTTTTTGGAGAAGCGATGTTCAATCACACTAACAAATCACGAGGCTGAGCCAAAGCAACAGGAGGAGGAAGTCACCTTCCTAAGTTGAGTAAAGCTCGTCGGTTTATTACCTGTGACAGTCAAACAGAGGAGAGGCAGTCGCCGCTGCGCTCACAGCAACATGGCAAAAACTGCAGCGATCGGCAGCTTGAAGTCACATTTGAGCGAGAATGGACCGAAATGCGAATATATCAAGAAAAATGGGTTTCACAACAAGAGAGAGGTATGTCGATGAGCGGCTGGATTTATTTGATTTAATCTCTCTTGGGCAAATTATTTTCTGAACCTGCTATGAGATCCCTGTGTCAAGTGTTTTACTACTTTCTTAAAGAGATATTGTTGAATCTGTACATATGTCGTCTTCATTAGGGATCAATACCTGAAGCCACCTCTGTGACGTAGGCAAACTCCGTGACACACACCGGCTGCTCACCTTTAAAAAAAATCCCGGCGATGCAATATTTACTGTCTTTGGGTTATACGCGCGTAAAACAGAAGTGAGCTTTTTTTTATTTATATTTTTTTAATTTTATTTATTTAGTTTTAAACATGTTTTGCAACCAAAAGCGGTGACGTTCACCAGGAAGTTGTTAAGTTCCTCTGTTGTAAAAGGAGCTCCGTAAACATAGTAAATGAACCGACGACCCCGCCCTTAAATTCTTCCCTTGTGAAAAGCAGGTTTCCCTTACCTGAAGGCAGGGCTCAGTGTGAGGAAGGTGCACTCGCTCTTGGCTAACGTTACAGTTTTGGAAATGCTTGCCTCTACATTGTTGCATGTGCATGTATTTTGATTGGTTTGGTAACGTTAATTGTCTGTTGGCAGTTTTTCTTCGCAAGCCACCTGATTGGTTGAATCAAAGCCACACTTGTGACCCTTCAGCTAGTCCAACAACTTACCTACAGGCATGGCACTCAAGTAACTGTAACTAATATATCTAAATTAACATTAATCCTGATATTTAATTACCTGGGAAAAATAAGGGGTTATGGTTCCCATGGTGTATTTGAATTATAATCTCAGAGCATATTGGTTGTCCTCCATCTTGAGTTTTATCCACCTGTCACTTTACGTTCGTTACACAGAGCTCTTTGTTAGCATCATAACTAAAGTTTTGCTAGCATAAATGCCGACTTATCAAAACCACTCGCCAGTGCATTCAAGAACACTTACCGCTGCTTAAAGATGTTATCACAAACCACAAGACTTTACCCTACAAATAAAAGAAAAAACATATATTCATTTTGCCTGCTGCACAGAAACAAAATTCAGTGTCATTTGATATCCAAGCTACAATTGTCAACATGGCAGCCGGAAGTGACCCATCTCATATTTACCAGTGCCATTAAGCTCCTGAATTAGCCAAACTTTAATAAGCAACAAGATGTTCATATCTTAAGTCAAAGTAGTTTCATCAAGGTCAGCTGAAGTCTATAGATGAATATTTTCCACTCAAGGTGGACAGAAATTTCTTGTGGAAATGCCTTCATAATAATGGTGAGTTATGGAATCTAGTGAAGATTTATCTTGCTAGTAGAGGTTAGCTCTGGGACTCTTTTCCAGGTGTAAAAGACTGGGGCGAAGTTACCTCGCTAGTCTTTGGAGAGCAGCTCTGTGAAGTAACTGAGGGAATTTTTGTAATTCCTCAAGTTGCATCATTTCTACAGTTGGCTTAATGACAGCAGGCGATGTTAGCTAGTTCAATGCACATTTAAGTCCTTTGACAATTTTGCATTATGACAGCTAACTCACACTTTTACAGCGTGATTCCTGCCCCCCAAAGGCTCAATCATGCTGCTCTATAAACACAAAATCAAGGTGTCCACAAAGTTAGCCCCTAATGTAAAGCATTTTGATATTATTTGAATGTAAACAAAGGAAAATCACACTATTTTGGCTGCTTTGGTTTTGGGTGACAGTACTGTGGTTGGTCGCCCAGTTATTGTTACATCAGTGTTGAATAATATGGATGACTTCTGTGACCACTGTCTGTGTTCTTTTTATTTAGGTTAATTGGTGTGTAAACTACAACCCTTCCTTTTTTTAAATCGAGACACTTTTATTCAAACAGCATTGTACCCTCTTGTCTTGTCTGAAATGTAAGACAGCTTATTTGGTTCTCTTGTTGTATAGCAAAATGGCCCAGGGACTGGGGCTGCCTCCAGGCAGCACAGACATGAGTCCTTTGAACAGGCACCCATGTACGTGGCTGTCTTGACATACCTGGGCTTTGGGATTGTCACCCTCTTTGGCTACTTCAGAGATTTTCTCAGAGCCGTGGGCTTAGAGAAGTGCCACCTCGCCCAGGAAAGAGAGGAACAGAAGGTAGGTGAAACATGCAATCAGCACAAACATAGGCATTTTTCGGCGCATGTACATACTGTACAGACTCACACATGCTTGCAGGCAGTTGGAGCAGGGAAGCATGCATGCCTTGGGTGTCAACACATTTTGTTTCCCCCTAATTATTTCAATTTTTGCTCTTAAGCTCTCTCGCTGCCTTCTTCCTTCATGTGCCTCTGCACTGTAATGTTGCCATGGGTGAGACAGGACACCACAGAGAATATCTGCTGAAGACCTAATTAAATCTCAGAGGATTCAAGTTCTTTCTTTGTTACTGTGCTTTAGATTCCAGATAAGACGCAAGCACTGCCAAATTAGAGCCATTGTAGTACCAAAGATTTGATTTCTTAAACCCAAAAAAAGTTGAGATACGTTGGTACTAATTAATGACTTGTTCTGTGTCTTCTATAAAAAAAGTACTGTATGTGCTGTAAAGCAAATGCCTCGACCACGTTTTGTTGTTATCAAGGTAAGGCAGTATGTGCGTAGGCGGAGACAATAAAACAGACTCCAGGAGGAATAACCAGCCAGTTTGCTCTCTTTGTTCGTCATTTACAGCATTGATCAGATACACAGAGGGGGATAATAAAGGCAAAGGCCCAAGTAACCTTGGTAAATAGCGTTGTCAGGGGAAGTCAGTTGGACACAATTTAATGAACTGCTCTTAGAGGGTTATCATCTAATAAAAATCATGTGCATTATATAGGGGGGCCTTGATTACCTGGCAAACTGCTGTGAGAAGGGTGGGCAAGGAAATGTATCTGGTCACAAAATGATTTACATTTGACCATAATTTTCGAATGAAAAGATTTGTTTTTCTTGTTAATGCTGAAACCACAGAGTCAAAAAAAACATATTTTACTGTAGTTAATAAGGAGAATTCTAGTTCCAGGTTTTCGTAAAACATACTAAGAAGTTGCTTGCATTTTTATCAAGAAGAGAAATCTTTCTAGAACATTCAGTATTGCCATGGACTTTTTTTGTTTGTTCTCATGCTTGTATGGCTTATAGTGTGATCTGCATGATCAGAATTCAAGAAGTCCCTTTTCCTGCTCTTGTTGCTCCCCCACTCTGTTACATCCTGCTGCTAGGTCACTGTGAAGTCAGTGAAAATGTCTCTCATTGCTTTCAGGATTTTGTACCGCTTTATCAAGACTTTGAGAACTTTTACACTCGAAACCTGTACATGAGGGTACGAGATAACTGGAACCGTCCCATATGCAGCCTGCCTGGGCCTGTCTTTGATCTGATGGAGAGGGTATCTGACGACTACAACTGGACATTCAGGTACTGTAATCCAGTCATCTATGACAGACAAACTGTAGATAAGATGAAGACAGACCAGCAAGTATTTTTTTTATCACAATCATCTCTCTTCAGGAGCTAGAAACTTTACAACCAAGTTTTAATTAGCTATAGAGCAAACTCCTCCTCTGTGAGCTAATGGGGAAAGATGGAACCTAAATACCATGGGTATGTGTCTTCAGCAAGTATATGCCAGTCCTGAATATCTTGGATACATTTTAGATTTTTCTATCCTGCACAGGGACGTGCTGTGTATTCATGAAATACATTATGAATAGGAATATGAACAGAGCTATGGGGAGGAGATATGACACTATGAATTGGTAAAGAGGGGTAGGCATGGATTACATGTTTAAAGAGGTTTAATGTGACTGGGAAAAAGTAGAAATGGGGCAATCAGGTTGTCTTATGTGGTGACGTGCTGTGAATGGGTAAAACATGTGGATGGGATGTGCACATGAGCGGTGAGAAGAAGTAGGTCACTTGATGAAATGGAGCAGTTCTCTTTAAATACTCTGATATTCTTGTACAGTGAGTCTTTAAACTCTTGACAGGCTGTGTGAACTGGTGTGATGTGTACCTTAACTTGCCCTGTTGCAAGAAATTATCACACTCATGCTTTCTCAGTCTGCTCTATATGGATTTAGTTGTCTACCTACATATCATAGGGAAGTACTAATCTCTCCATCCTGACTGAAATTAGTTGTGAACATTTGATTAAAAAATATTGAAGAAAACAAATGCTTACCTTTAACATTGTCATAATTGCTTCTCATGAAAAGAACTCCGCTGATTAAAAAATGAATTTAGGTTTAGCAATTAGATTTAATTTAATGTTGATTACTTTTTATAATATGGAATCAGATATCTGAGAGCATGTATGTATGGGAAAAAATAGAGAGGCTAAGTGATTCCTAATGTTTACATGCTTGCAGGTTAACTGGGAGGACATTACACAATGTCATTAACGTGGGCTCTTACAACTACCTCGGCTTCGCTGAGAACGATGCTGATTTCCTGAAAACTGTGGCAGACAGAACACGCCAGTATGGTGTTGGGGTTTGCAGCACAAGGCAGGAAGTAGGTGAGTTTGTGGTCAATGTTTAGTTGTACAGATAAAGAAGATTGTATGGTACTTGTTCTCTTGCACTAGTTTCAACAAGGGCATTAATTTTATCTTGGGTAAAAAGTGTCCACTTTCACAATTAAAGTTAAAGTGCACATGGTGGTGCTTCAAATGTCTTATATGTGCATCTATTTTAAGCATCTCTGGCAGCCAGCGTTGACATTGAATAAGTTTAGCATCAAACTGGAAATAAAACTCCACATCTCTCATTACATATGCCTTCATTTATTACCTTTCTCGTGAATTATACTGCCCGTGTGTTTAATTATCTTTCAGTAGCTGCAACGTTATATGAATTATTCACCCTTTGTTGAATAATGTACCATTTGGGCATAAGCTGAGATCATTACATACTGGTGCACACTGAGGAGTGAATGAAATGATACCACAGTGGGATGCAACATCATGAAACACCCTGGACATCAGGGCAGATGCAAGAGCAACATTTGTGATGGAAGTGTTCGAACAGCAGGGATCAGAAAGTGAGATGTGTAGCTTCAGATGAATTTTAAATGGTGTTTTATCCTCTGAACTTCAACCCGGCCTCTGATGGTGTTAAACTGGCTGCATGCACCAGGATCACATGATCTGGCACAGCAATGAAATCTGATGTTTACTGGTCAAAACCATAAACTTTGTGGACTTGATTGAACAGGCCAGACTTTGCAAAGTTTTCTTGAGAAAAGAAGCTCGTATTTCACTCTATCAGTGATGTTTAGTTTGTGGCACATGACACCACTCTGCTGTGTACCTACTGAGAGCAGGGTGAGACAGCGAGCTGGCATTCAAGCACAGAGCGGGTTGAGTTGCTGCGTAGTGTTGTATGATATCAGCGACGAGACGAGAACAGAGATAAACAGGGGCATTAAAGTGCATGTGATCGCAAGTTGTACGTATGTCAGAGTGCATGTGCTAGCCACTCCCACACACACGCACATACACACACACACAAACACACTCCTCAGCAACATACATTATTCATTTATGTGATTTATTTATATGTTTATTTCTCTTTCAAAATGGGACTGTTTTTCTTCGGCTTTGTAATGTGTGTTTCAGCTGGCTCACCAGCAGGGTTAAGGAATAACAAGCATTTCTCCCATGAGACCTTATTAAGCATCAATTATTAAAGAGCCAGTATCTCTGTAGTAGCAGTGATGCCAGCATCACCCGTGTTTAAGTTCACACGCAGCGATTTGTATTTATGATACTCAGAAAACCTTAAAATCAAATCTTCCTGGATGGGGTTTTATCTACCAGCAGTCTATTTATGTGTTTGTCTATTAAGTGTTTGATCAAATCTCTTCTTTAAATGTTACAAAAATGTAAAACATTTTACCTCAGACACTAAACATGCAGGTGCACAGCGTGCAGATTGAAAGTATTTTCTTTACTGATATGAGTGTAGATTCAAAGTGCACCAAAAGCGCACCCTGTGAATAAACAGTCATGTCAGACATTCATGGATTTGTCTTAATGGGTGGCTCACTGTTCCCACTTTTCCTTTAATCATTAACATACAATGAATTAAATGATGATGTCATTCAAATTAATGCCCGAGAAATGCTAAGTGCAGCTACTAAGCACGTAGTTGTTAAGTATGTTTCCGCTAATAACCCTATGCAACAGGGCAGATTTACATGTTACAACTAAAATGTAATTGCATCACGTGTCCGTTGAGACTTCAGTTGACGCTGGTGATAGGAATGATTAACTCTACCAGGCTAGGTCTTTTGTGGTCTTGTTGTAAAGGCTTTGAAGAAAAACCTCAGTCACATGTTTTCAATAAAGGAGACAGGTTTAGCTTGAAGATTTTCAAGTGCAATCTTTATTGTCCCTCTACCGTAAAAACCTTGGAAATTGAGCTTTTTTGTCAACGAGCTTCAGTAGAAAGGTGTTTTTGGTAATTCAGAGGACACCTTACCAAGCTCAACGAGATGCACATGACAGTCAACTCATGTAAGCATGTGTGAGTGAGATGGAAGGTCTCCACTCACCCTTACCTGAGAGTATCCAGACCTAGAGCAGCGCTATGGGGTTAGCATATCAATAAGGAGGCAGGGCATCTCGAAGAACCCCCAGCTAAGTAAAATGTTCTGTATAGAGAGCAAATGCCGATACAGTCTGATCAAAAAAGGCTGAGCACGCCGGTCGGGGCTGTGAGCCAGAGTGGTTTAGGAAATGTCTGAATCGATTTGACTTGGCGCAAGGCCTGATGGAAAGCCCTGCATGGGAATCACCATAAAGACAGACCTGCTTCACTGTATTATGGTTTTGTACACATCAGTCGATACCCATTTTCCAGTCCTTCCTGAAACATTCAGGCTGTTTGAACTTTTTAATGCCCACTCTCTGTGGTTACTGATTGTTATTGATTGTGAATACAATAATTAGTATCCCATGTATATGCAATTACTGCACCGTTTTCTAATTTTGCTTCTGAGGATTTCCTTCAGCTTCACTTTTATCCACTGTGTTGATATTGACTAGATTATTTTGATCTCCTATTCTTTCAAATAATGAAAGTAGAATGATAGTTAAATTGTTATGACGATGATACACATTTCTTTATTGTACATGTTTTATTCAGAGTTTCATTGTGTATCTGTTGTAATGTTTGCAGTTTTATCTCTAAAAAAACAGTCGCTTGAATATTGATAATTAATGGGGTTATATACTATACTGCATGGTCCAAGTTCATGTTTTTTACTTTACAGTTCGGGAAAGTGGTCAGAAATCCACTTGTCCAATGACCATTTTTACTTGAGCTGATGCATTTTTTTGAATTTATCAGCTGTTTATCAAATAACAACAAAGACTTAAGTAAAATGCCATGCTTGATCTTATCCACCTTTCTCTTAAATGTGCATCAAACTGCTCATTACATAGTTGGAATTCTGCCCACATTCCCAAACGCCACCCAACTAAACTCCGTTTCCAGTATAATTGAAATATGTACTTGCATGTCAGCTCATAAACTTGTTTACCCGCTGCCATTTTCTTGAGGCTGCCTGTTCAGTACTGCACATATGCAACTGTCAACAGACAATTTACTTCTTAGTGTCTTCCATTATCTATCTATCTATGCAATACACAACGAGTTTAATTCTCAACAAATGTGGCAACCAAGCAGTCAGTACTGTTAACCCATGTTCTGTATTGTTAAAACACTCATTATCAGTAATAAGTCACTGATGAGTTGGAAATATTAATAGAGTAACTTTAAATCAATAGTATAGTGACAGTTAACTACTACAGTAACTCTATAGTGCGTGATAAATGCATTGGACAGACTTGTTAGAGTATATTTCTACCATACATACAACATTGCCAAGAGCCAGCAGAAATAAAATACAGTGTATATGAACCTTTCTCTGCCTCTCTTTGTTGTATTGTAACATTAATTTGTTTTATACCAGATAAGTGCAAGGGCAGTACTGAAAGCCCAGAGACAACCCAAAAAATCCACCTTTATTGCACAAAATAGAAAGACACTATGTCAGGTGACAGATTACAGTCTAGCCAATTTTCTAAATGAATTCTGGTCCCCACCTGTCACATTGGGTTATATCAGCTGCCTCAGTTGCAAAATGTGCTGCAGGGCCATTTTAGACCTTGCACTTGCCTTGATATTACCGGGGATGAAAAGAGGTGGTTGAACTAAATTACAAATCTACCACATCTTGAAACTTTATAAATCTCGTTAGAGCCCTAAAGTGAAAGGAGCTGATAACACGTGTGCTGGCAGTCCAGGCTTTCGCATTTGGGTCTATTGCTTTTTATTCATCTCTGTCAAAATGTGTGATTGGATGACAAAGACCAGAACACCTAAGGACTAAAGTACAGTGATTGTTACCCTTTTGCGACCTCTGTCCTGTAGGTAACCTAGGCATCCATGAAGAACTGGAGCAACTTGTGGCCAATTTCGTTGGCACAGAGTCCTCCATGACTTATGGAATGGGTTTCGCCACCAACTCAATGAACATTCCAGCGCTTGTTGGCAAGGTTTGTGATTTTCCACATAAATGCCACACACTGTATATAGGAAATCCTACTGTAAATGGGTGTAATTTTCACAGCGCAGCAGAAATTAATCTAATTAGCCCCATCTTTTGTTCCTGTCTTGCATATGGCCTAAATTAATGAATAACAGTCAACTAAATTCAGCAGCGAGCAACTCCCGACCCACCCCCATTAATTAAAATCATAATTAAACATTACAGTAGCCAGGAGGACTAGGCTCTGAGCATAGCTGCTTTCAGACACATAGACAAGGACGGGCAGGTTTTGTTAAGAGCACCACTCAAGGGTATGATTACCCATACTTTGGCCTGTCGGCACACCAGCCTGGATCACACAGACAGCCATGGGTTACTAGGGGCAACAAACAGCATGAATATCTGTGATTGGACTGGACAGGAGGAAGAGGAGGTTGACTGTTTAAGTGATGAGGACGGGGTCATTTATGAAGACCAAGAGGTGTACCCGCCCCTTAGGTACAGACCCCACAGTAGCCCTGCAGGGGATGGGGGGTCAACCCACACTGCCAACTCTATCCTACAGGGACAGGCTGTGCCAGGACAGGCCTAGCTGTGCAGGCAGAGCTACATTAGAGTGACAGCTGCTGGTTGACCAGGGAGCAGGCCAGCTGGACCCCAGGCCAGAGCGGGGGTATCTGTCGCTGAGACGGTGTCATCATCCCCTCTACAAGAGTTCATTCAAACTAATGCAGTCAAATGCTTAGAGCTTCAGTGTTAAATATGCTAATGTACTGAGAGAATTTCGTGGAAAGGCTGAATTCATTTGCATGCTAATTTGTATGAAATATGAAGTGCCATACATTATGAAAATTGTAATGTGTCTGTCGGACGAAACTTCGTCAGACATGAAAGAGGTGAAAATGACATAACATGTGCAGTACATGCAGCTGTCATCACACACAGAGGACATAGATGGAGGTGATTACGATTGAGGCATGGATGGGCGGTGGAGCAAGAGGAGTGGGCTGACATGTTATTGGCTGAGTGGATCCTTTTAGAGCAACAACTATTTTATAGTACATCCTCTGAGTACAGTACTATAAAATAAAAACAAAACAAAATGTTGAAATACATTTTAAAAAATAATTTAAAAAAAACAAGCAATCACAAATCATATAGGTTGGGTTGCACACACTGCTATGATTTTCATCCATCTTCAATATACAGTACCTAATTATTTTTTTCCATACCCAAGGGAGAATCTAATTGGTTCTTTTACTAAGTATAGACCACTTAATCCAAAATATCATCATATATGATGCAAATATCAAAGATGGAGGAACATGTGTTTCACCTATAATACTGGAAATGTTAAGTGTCTCGCTCTCTCTCTGCTGTTTTCCAGGGTTGCTTGATACTCAGCGATGAGCTCAATCATACATCCCTCATCTTAGGGGCCAGATTGTCAGGTGCAACTATCCGGGTGTTCAAACACAACAGTAAGTCATGCCACTCTCACATTTCAACATAAGTATAAATCTTCTGCATTACAGCAACACAATGCACATCACATCATTTACAGCGAGCAGTGAGCTCTGTGTTGTTTCAGTTTGCTTATCAAACATTGATAAAAGCGCTATGATGTATTTTGCCATAGATTATCTGTTGATGAAGTTTTGATTCATGTTTGTTCAACCACTGCTGCTCACATCATCTAGTTTTTTTCTTGTATTTGGTCCAAACGGTTGCTGCTGTGAAAAACACATCGCTTTCAGTGCGGTACAGGATTTGCCATTGGAAAGACCTACTTAACATTCTGTGTTTAGAGCAGCAAATGGAAAAGCTTTAATGAAATGGGTTCAGTTTACAGTCACAACTGCATCAGCAGCAGGGCAGTAAAACAGAACTTTATTTTTATCGAAATGTTATCTTCCTTAAAAAGTCTCTTCTCTATTGTACTGTCAGATTACATATTGTCAATAGATGATAAGGGAGAATTATTAAGCATGAGTGATACAACATTCAGTGTGCTTGCACTGGAAATATCCACCACTCTTTCAGGACAGGACAAATGAGCCAGTCTTCTGGCAGCAAATGTGTCCTGACAGGTACAAGCAGAGTCAGTTATAGGTTCTCCAAGCTGATCCCAGAGGTCTGTCTAAAGGCAAAGAGCCCTCAGGCACAGAGGAGCTGACCCCTCCCTGCCTTTATACCTCCAGCACCAGATCCTCTTTTATTAGTACAAGACCAGTATTTACTTAGAGGGTCATACAGATCAGCTTAGCCACAACAAAATATAAGTATGTGTCTGAAATATCTGACAACACTTGTTAACCGTATTTGTGCAGTGTAACTTTAACAGAGTTTCATACCGCAGACTAAATGAACTGGTTAGTCCAGTCTGACATTGCCTGGCTTGTTTGTTTGGAATACTTCAAATAGTCACAGACAAAGAACGTTCCTATCAAAGGCTGCCATTCACAGTCTTTCAAATAATTAAATGCATTTATCTGGAGCTCAGTCCAGTAGCGTATGTGCACCCAAGGCTCAGTGTAAAGATAGTAGAACATTATGGATATTCACAACTGTATGCACGTGACTTTTGTAGAGGCCAAGACTCATTCCTCATTCACAGTCATACAGTATCTCATGCCGTGGCTTATCTTAAATCAGCGCCTAAATGTGGAATAATCTTTTCATCCTTGACTTTGCACACAGCAATCCACTGTGGTTTGCTCCCTCACTGTCTGGTTCCTCCCTGTGTGGATATGTGTGTCATGGGTGTACTCTGCTCTGTTGAGCAAGTGCTTTTACTAAAATAGAACCACTGCCTCCTCAGTAAACCTGTTTTGTGTTGAGGCAGCAATATTGATCGTGTGTGATAGAATATTAGCTATGACAGGTTAACTCCCCGCTCAGCTTGCAGTCATTCTTTGAATAATGCTCCTTATTAACTAAAGCTATTCAATACTGCCATCTGCTGGGTAAGAGCATCACCATTACCTGTCAGGGGTTCTAAATGCCTCTGGGAAATTGCTGCTGCTGAAGCCCAAAGTTTCAGTCCTAAAGTTAAGCATCCATGCAGGCTGCACTGAAGAGACCCTGGGCCAAACCCATATTCCTGTCAGTTCGCAATCCCTTCTGATACAATCATTGCAGGTGTTCATTAGCATCAGACTATAGAGGTATTTCCTGTTTGTGGTTTGTGGAAGGTGTTTCCAGCAGATAAAGTAGTGCTGTGTGTACTCTGTGAACCGCCCTGCCCTGTGGAAATAATGACTCTACTTACTGTTTGCTTTTAGTCGGTGCTCCATTTTAAAGCTCTGATTTGAGTACTGTTACACTATGTATATTGTTGTTTTGCACCTATAGAATGTTTAGCTGCAAGTGATTTCATATTACAGTATTTAAATTTAAAAGTCCTTTACCTTTTTCTTTAAAAAAGGTTTGCATAAAGACTGGCAATATATCGATGTTGTGAAAAGAGACTATATTGTCTTAGATTTTAGACATCATCAAGTGTTGTCTCTTTCTGGTTTTAACGATATCCTTTTCTGCAGTTACTAGACAGTTCTACTTACTTTTCTTATGCTATGTTGTCATTATATCAAAGTTACTGTTGATTATTTAGCAAAAGTAATTTTGAAAATCAATGTTTTGAAATTGTCAATTGATTTTTTCACCCAGTCCTCGCATTTATGCTTTTAGGAGATTTCTAAATATCATTATATCCTGTATCATGATATACCAATAAAATGCTGTGTGTGTGTGTGTGTGTGTGTGTGTGTGTGTGTGTGTGTGTGTGTGTGTGTGTGTGTGTGTGTGTGCGTGTGTGCGTGTGTGTGTGTCTATGTGTGTGTGTCCCTGTCAGACATGCACAGCTTGGAGAAGATGCTAAGAGATGCAGTTTGCTCGGGACAGCCACGGACCCACAGGCCCTGGAAGAAGATCCTCATCATGGTAGAAGGCATCTATAGGTCAGCTGTCATTATACAGCACACACACAAACACTAGAGTAGTTGCTCTCTCACAGGCACATATCTTTGGTCAGTGAAGTAGTTGTATCAATCTTTGTAAGTATGGGCTTCCAGCTGGTCAGGCTCAGGTAGAATTCTTCATTTGTAACCTGAGGAGAGCTTCCAGCCTGTGTTTAGCAGTTTCTGTAATAGTCCCTTTTTCAATTGCTTCCCTCTCTACCCTTGAATAATGGAGTGTGTGTGTTTCTTTGTGTGTGTGAGTGTGTGGGTGTATGGCTGGGTACCGTTTGATTACTGGAGAGAGGAGAAAGGTATTGTGTGTCTCTCCCGGCAGTGAGCTATCCTGAGTCTTAGTGACCCTCTCCATCTGCTCATTAGCTCCAAATCAAGGCCAAATGGAGCCACAGAGATTGACTTGGCTACACCCCCAGCTCCAACTGTTTATCACGGCCATTTTCTTTGCTCCTTTCTTCCCTCTTTCTGCCCTCACTCGCGCCCTACATTTCAATGGTTTATGAGTGAAAAATGTCATATTCATTGTGCTTTCAGTCAGCGTGTTATTTATTGTACGTTTTATGGCCTATCCCTTTATCAAATGGAGAGGAAAACCTTGAACATGGCGAGCAGTTGGTATTAATTAACCAGTAATTCCACAACAATGCTGGTAATTTGAAAGACAGCTTAATTGCACATCATTGGACTGCCTATATCAGGCAATAATGCCTGATGTCAGGCTCAGACATTAAAGAAATGTTGCCCTGTAACTTCAAAAGGGTTGGATAAAGAGTAAGCAAGCTTTAGCTAGATCCTAGTCCTGCCTTTGATGTCCACGTTGGTCTCGGTGAAACCCTGTCTTATGTCATTTGGGCTGCAGACGTTGTCAGCCATAGCGAGGATAGCAGGTCTGGGATTGCTCCATTCCCCAGCCATACACTCATTCATTCTGTCTATTTGTAACCTTAAAAGGAGGAAGAGATGGTAGAGAGGTGGGAGTAAAGTGAAAGAGGCCAAAAGAAAGATTCTTAGAAGATTGGGACATTACATAATACATATTTACATGTGCTTTTCAGCTGGTAAAGTGAGGTTGGGTCAGATTGCTTTCCTTTTAAATATAATCCTTTTGAGTGTTTGGTTTGTAATTGAGTAAATGTGTGTGTCCTTGTTGTTCCTTGTGTAACAGTGTCTTTGTTTGTGTGAATTTCCGTCATTAGCATGGAGGGATCTGTGGTGCGACTTCCCGAGATCATTGCACTCAAGAAGAGGTATAAAGCGTATCTGTACCTGGATGAGGCCCACAGCATCGGAGCAGTGGGACCATCAGGGAGGGGCGTGACCGAGCTGTTTGGTGTGGACCCAGCTGATGTGGATGTGATGATGGGTACCTTCACCAAGAGCTTTGGGGCTGCTGGAGGCTATATCGCTGGAAAAAAGGTTCCTGATGATCTCTCTGCTTTCATTTGTAGTTAATTTTCATAAAGTGTTGCCAATATAAATGTAGAGATGCAGGGACAGAATTTAATTTTGTACTTCATTTTCAACCACATGATTAAGATAGGCCTCCTGAGAATACTTGGTCAGATAAAGTTTTCTGGTTTTTGTTAGATAGCTGGCAGTAGATAGAGGATGAAAATGTGAGGAGAGAGAAGCAAGGCAAGGGTATTTGTATAGCACATTTCAACAAGGCAATTCAAAGTTATTTACATAAAACAAATAAGAGATACACAAGGTCATCTTAAAAGACATTTAATAGGATTTAAAAGGTGTCAAATTACAATGAAATATGAATGAATAGATCCAAACTTAGGCATAGGCAATCAAGAGTTGGTTCAGAACTCTGGCTTTCTGGGGGTTTATTCCAGAGAGGCTGGGGGGCACATTCATCAGAGTAACATTTCTGGAGGAGTCACCCCAGACTGGACACTCTGATATAAAACAGCAACCTGTCCTGCCATGGCACAACAGCTAATAGAGAAGAAAGTGTTTTCTTTTTGAGCTATTATTTTTAACCAAATCAGACAAGCAACAACCCTGTCTTTCTTCAGATTATAGCAATATCCATCTGTTCATATTTCGCTTCATTTCTCTCTGTTCATAGCACACCTGTTTAAGATTGAACTTGTAAACACTGAGACAGACCTGTTGATTCTCCAGTCAGGCAGAAACTAGTCTCGTTGCTATGCAAAAATAATCCTCCTGGACCCGAAGAGCGCCAAGATATATGTAGGTGGGATTAATCACACTGAAACTCTTCAAATAGCCTTGGGTATGTTACTGTTTTCAGAAAATCAAATAACTAAACTGACTTTCACATTCTTTCTTGACATTGTTTAAACAGCCTGAAAAACAACTAAATATTTTGAACTACTATTTATCCAGGTCTGTTGAATGGGAATGGGACTCTATCAAACTCACTCCCAACCTCTCTCGTAGCTCTCATGTGTCCAACAAATGTTCCCCAGGCTGTGACTCTGGGCCTTTGTGATTCTTTTTTTACTCCATTAAAAAGTACACTTTAGTACATAACCGCACCGCTTTTGTCGGAGTTGATTAGAAAGCAACAGAGGAAACGGCCATGTTGCTTGAATTAGGTATTCAGTGAGGGACCCCTTCCTGCCTTCGCCTCATGTCGGCTCAGCCCCTCTCTGCCATAATAAGAAGGTAAAGCTGGCGGAGGGCCAGCCCCTTCTTGTGGCAGGCGTCGGAACTGCGCTCCAGATTTAACAGGATGACTTTTAACAAGCGTGATGATGTTTGAAGTATGAACACTCTGCCTTTTTTGACAGCTGGCTGTAGTAAACTCCTGAGAGAAACAGGCAAGGAGGGAGAAAGCCTTTAGATTTGACGCATTTGTTGTTGTGGTGAAATCCCCCAAATCCTACATTAAGTGGATTCAGGTCGACCGACAAAAGGCTCTGCAGATGTGTTCTGGAAAACAGTCATGTTGGAGCTATTTTATGAGCGTTCCAAAAATAAATACCCCAATAAATATACTCCAAGCTCCTTCTAATTCACTTCAACCTTGCATGAAGGAAGCCTTTTTCATTGACTCTTTGCTCAAAGCCTGGATAGCACTGAAATAAGATTATTTAATGCATCCGTTGAAGAACCAAGCGTGTACAAGTGCATGTGCTCTTCTGGCACCAGTGCTACTCTGTGGCATTGTGTATCACCACATCAGTATTATGGCTGCCGTGTGGCTGAGGAAACACTTTGAGCTGTCAGTCCGCGCCGCAGACCTGAGATGGATTTCGGACATGTTCTCTTAACTGGTTTATCTTGGTCGCACCAAAATCCTGCGGGGCCCTAAAGCGGTGAAAATCCCCCCCCCCACCCGCCTTAAATGAAAACAGATGTCAGGTTGTTTCAAGGTTCTTATCCTACGTCTGAGCATTTCCCCCAAAATCCCTTCCCCTCATGTGTGTGTGAGGAAGCCACAGCCACCGACCAGTGTGGACAGATGGCGAGTGAGTGGAAATGGTGGCCAGACAGCATCTCTGGCTTCATGTCATCACCCCTCACCCGCTGGCCATCACGCAGCCGCCACCAAGCAGCAGCCCATCACATGGCTCCAGGCCCTGCTCCCAACCTCGGACCACTCACACGCACATGCACGAACACACACGCACACACGTGCTCCAGGGACTCATGACTGAATTGGTTTCCTGAAATCTTCCCTTACAAGAATTCATCTCCTGCTGACATTTAGGAATAATGAGCACGATGGTCCTCATTCTGGCTCATTTCAGCATTGGTTCTTTCTTGAATTAGTGCTCTGGCTCTCTCAGAGCAGTGAGCAGGAACGGATCCAGAGCTGTTTTATAGGCAATGCTGAGATGGTCATAGTGACAGTGAAATGACTAGAGGTATTTTAATTGATTCTCAGGTGTTGATTATACGTGAGCTCGCTCTAGTGGTGCTAAAATATTAGTGCAGGGCCACACTACCATTACATAGAAGATCTGAAGGTAACACATAATAACCACCATTAATACATGGTTAATTTAAAATATTGGTATTGATTAAACAGCAATCAATAGTTATTTCACTGCCAACAAACAATGAAATGCTTTATAAGCCAACTATAATTAACTTTACAATTAACTTTTGACAAGTCTCAAATGATGTTTATAATATTTTATAGTGGTTCATCTATAAACATTATTTAGACGGTTAAGCTGTAACAAATGTCAAGTTGTAAGTTGTGTTCGTAAACCTTTACAACTGCTTAACGAAATACTGTGAAGTTTGCTGATTATCTGTGTGACACTATGTTGCAGGAGTTGGTGGACTACCTACGTAGTCACTCACACAGTGCAGTTTACGCCACAGCCATGTCACCCCCTGTTACTGAGCAGATCATACGCGCAATGAAGTGCATCATGGGAAAAGACGGGAGCACGGAAGGTGAGTGTCTGAACTTTGTCCTCAATGTCAGTCTTTTTACCAGCAAACTTGTCAAAACCCGATGTTCTTTTCAGAGACAAATATTATGTCTGGCTTGTAAAAATCTTTACACCTCTTAATATAATTTTTTTATGGAAACAATAGCAAACCAAATCCAGAGGACAGCACCAATGTTAACATTAGGAGTAAGTCCAGACCTACGGGGAAAGACAAACAGCTGCTTGGTCAGAAAATGTGGTTGCAATTACGGGGGTCTGCAGTGGTAGAGAAGGAAGAGGGAGGACGTGCAGTCCATGAGCACACGTGACCCTAACGTGGAGGAAATCATTTTCATGTGTGTGTTGTGAGGAAGGTTGTACCTCTGAAAAGTTTCTGCTTTAATGGCATCAGACACAAGGGCAGGGAAGTAGTCATTACCAGACCAGTCGCAGTGCTGCCAGAGCATTTCATCTTGAGTTATTGTAGTTCTGATCCTAGTTGTAACAGAGATGTATTAGAGTAGAGATAGTACGTATCAAGTAAATAAATGGAGGATAGTTCCATACAATATGGCAAAATAAGGCAGCCTTGTTTACCGTGAGACATAAAAGAATACACACTTGTGTCGTAGATTGCTGTAATGGGCTAATCACTCCAAGGACTAAAGTCTGGCGTCTGATGGTTGAGGTATATTGTAGTTTCATGCAGAGATGATTAACTTTCTCATCTGGCTCTGAACCAGACATGCTTTGCATCTGACGTAGCTCAGTGAAATGGCTGTTGTGGAAAGATCAGTCTTGACCTATCTCAAAGAAATGGGGGGAGGCTGCAAACAGTCTTTCAAAACATCAGCTCTAATGTCCATCACAAATCTATAAAAGCCCACCATGACAGTAAACATCACATACTCTTTGCATATATGCCTGATCACTTTCATACCTCTTTCTCTCAGACTTCCTCTGTCCCCCTCATCTTTCTGGCTGATGTTGAATTTCGCACTTTAAAGCAAACTGGTGGCAACAGCTCTGGAACAGGGAGAAACTCAGCCAGACAGCAAGATCCACACATTCTCACCTATTCATATGATTTCTCTGTCTGCCAGCAGCTTTTTGACCTCTGTGCCCTCTATCTTAGCAGAGAAGAACAATTTACAAAATGGGGCCTGCGCTTTTTGGCAGACGCCTGAGTGTTATGTCCCCCCCTTTGCTGAGATAAGGGGATTTAAAGTGCTCTCTTACATCCCCATGAAAGAACTGCCAATCTGTTTCCAGGTAATCAGGGGGAAACAGAGCTGTGTTCCAAGGCTGGGCCATGCCAAACACGGCTGCATCCACAGAGCACCAGGCTCCCCAGTGATTCAGATCATTTGGAAACACAGGGGGTTAGCAGGGCAGGCCGCCTCTGCAGCCTTTGATTTGTTTTCTAATACATTTATCTACATGTGATACTTAAGCATTGTTTGTATTCAGTTTCACTCATGGCTACGCTCCAGTTGCAGTTCACATTCACTCATTTTGTGCGAAATCCATCGTATCCAATTTACAAACCCTCATTTTGGCAATGCGTGTACCAAAACTGAACCATCTGCTGCCGCAGCTGAGTTGCAATCATGACAAAGTTCATAGTGGAGGCTGGAATGGCCCAGATGGAGGTGCAGGAATCATGATGAAATGGCACTGAATAGAACTCACACTGCAATAACTGCTATTGACAGGTGATGTCCCTCCCCTCGGGGGACACCGGAAATATGGTTGGAAAAGAGCAGTAAACTGATGCTTTACTCATGTACATTTGATGGTGTCCTTGTTTTAATTGAAGGCATCAGACGGATACGGCAGCTGGCAGAGAACACCAGGTACTTCAGGGCCAGGCTGAAGGAGATGGGTTTCATCATCTATGGCAATGATGACTCACCTGTGGTTCCGATCTTGCTCTACATGCCAGGCAAAGTGGTGTAAGTGCACTTCAACTCTCCCCCAAAACACTTCTTCTCTCTTTCAGAGTGTGATTACCAGTTTATTCATTATGCATTTGAAAGTGTGAATATTAACTTCATTATACCTTATTGTCACAAGTATTTTCTGGTCAGCACATAGTGTGTCATCGCTGAGTGATTTGGATGGCTGCCATATTACACATTACAAAGTTTCCTTGAATCAGTAGTTTAGACTGTGTCTGTGTAGACTCTGGTTTGTGTAACCACTTACGAGGCAACATCAGGTATTGATTATGTATTACCCAGGATTGCTCAAGCCACTCAGGTATAATCAATTTAGTATAAAGTGTCTTTCAATGACAGTCACTGTTAATTTCCATGAAAAAGACAATCCTGCCTAGTAATTGCCATAATTAGAAGTAGCTTTTATGGGCATTGATGGTGACTGAGGATGAAATCTATCTCTGATCTTTATTTTGAGACATTTAGAAAATAATTTCAGTATTGTCTTTTGTTATTTCATTCAATTTCAAGATCAAGATATGTGTCATTTTAACTTAGTAACAACACAGATGTGCATTCATTATATGAAAATAATATACATATCTGGAGTTATACAGCGAATCTACTTGCAGTAGATCTTAAGGTTGCTTTGTTACGCTGAAGTCTTGCACTAACGTCTGTATGGAGCACTGCCCACACATCATAAATTAACCAAAAGATACAGTAAATATGTGTTCTTACAGATTGACATGATCATTACCAGAGAACATTTGAATCCTCCAAACTGCCCACTTAGTTACAAAATGAAGTGTTATTCACTGCCTCGTTAAAGTAAGAGGACATCGGATATGATGCTTATAGCCCTTCATGAATGTAAGTTACAAATGCTCTTTTTAATGTATCATGCTTTGCAGAAATTATCAGATAATTAAAGATTTGGACAGGCTGAAAGGAGCAATGATCCTCATGATATTAATGTTCTGAGGTGGGTTGTCACTGCACATTTTGGCACATCAAACCTTAAAAATGTGCTCTTAGTGCGAGGGATGAGCCAACTTGTATTTGGTAGGTGGCTACTGATGTCTGATTCTGTTTGCTATTCAACTGGTGCCGTGCTCACACAAGTGCCAGTGACTTTATAGGCTACTGGTGTCAGATAAAGAGGGCATGCAGTCCTGGTGCTAAGTGTCTTAAGCAGTGAGTGTAATGGGAAATTTGATGTTCACTAAATTTTTATTTGGCGATTTAAATGAATATAATATGATAACATTACAGATAACTCCACTTCCTGGAGTCAGAGAATTTCTTATTCCATTGAAAAAAAGGGTAGATTCCCACACAGCCCACATATGATTTATTTAAAAAGTGCCTTCCTCAAGACATATCAGCCATAAAGTGACACGGTGCTAAAATACAGCATATAATTGCATGATTGTCCACAGCTATGTTAGAAGTTCAATAACACTTAGAAGGAAAAAAATCTCAAACCCGAGTCCATGGCATATGAAGGCACTATTGGGTCCTTCCAACTTTGAATTCGTCCTTGGACTAATATACAAAATGTACAGAATATAACCAAAACAGACTTGTAAACAACCACTTTAGGTTGGACTTTTGTTCTTGTCTCTGCAGCCATTTGTGTACTGGAATAGATAAAAACTGTTGTCTGTCTTTTATTGTTTCTGGACAGGGCTTTTGCTCGAGAAATGCTAGAGAGGAAAATTGGGGTCGTGGTAGTCGGCTTTCCAGCCACACCGATTACAGAGGCCCGAGCTCGCTTCTGTCTGTCTGCAGCACACACCAGAGACATTCTGAACCAGGTATACACACACGCACATTGACATTTACCAACCATAAAATACCTCTCTAAAGCTTAAGAGGTTTTTTTCTTTTCCAAATGAATCATATACACACACCTTCTGAGAGTTTTCCTTTCTCCTCAGGTGCTACACCATCTGAACGAGGTGGGAGACACTCTCTGTCTCAAGTTCTCACGGCAGAAATATTCCCCTCGGCCTGACCTCTCTGATGAGACAGACTTTGAGCTGGACAGCTGATATGACCCCTGACACCTTCAATTCACAGTGTCAAAACTAAGTCTGAAGTGTCCACGGCGCAGCAGACCCATAAAGGCAGGACGGAGAGTAAACACCCGCGCCTCACAGCAGAAGATGGGCCAAATGTTTGACAGCTGCCACTTTGTATATGTTTGGGTTGATGTTGAGTTTACAGCGCGCTTATTTTTGCTTCTTCATAAGGGTAATGATATGAAGCATTTCTAAATAAATGTATTTGTGAATACATAAAATGAAATTATTGTACTGTACTGTGTAACATGACTTTTTATATAATGAAGTTAAGTTTCACTGCTTTCACATTTAAATTTTTTAGACCAACACTGCTTTTTTACACAATCATTCTAATTACTCATGTCTATATTTAGACGGTGAAAACCTTTTACGGAGGCATTTTTGCTTCTCATAAATGAATATCAGCAACTATCTATTAAAAATGCTGCTGGAGTAACTTCTTAACACAAAGTTGTATTTTTTGAGGAAGTTATAAGGAAATTGTAGTCTGGTGTGTTGCTGCACTAAAAGTCTGAGACGTCTGAATTTTATTTTTATTTTTTTCCCAAATAAAAGACCACACACGAAAACTTCCTGAACGTGTCTTAGAGTAGGAAGGTTGATTAATTATCCAGATGACAGGCTTCTCAATGTTCTGAGCCTTCCCTTTGGAGCGTTTCCTGACGCATGATTATTTACACTACTCACTGAACTGATTTTAGAGATGACAGAGACGCCTTTATTGCGTTCCAAAGTGAACTGTTTTCCTAAAATGTCTTTGGTGTAACAACACTTTTATCTCCAAAGTAAATGATAACCTTCCTGTAAATAATAGATCATGCAACAATTACTTCTTTGACATGCAGTTAAATCTCAACAACCCTTGCGCTGAATAAAAAAGGTGTTATGGCTTGTTTTGTGGTGAGACTGCTCATATTCACCGAGTCCTAACAGCTTAATTGTTGATGTTTTAAAGACCCGCTGTTCTCTTCCACACACAGACTGCGTAAGAGTCGTGAAGGTAAGCACGCAGGGTATGCAGCACCTGAGCCAACAGAAACCTAACCTAGCAATTAGCGCTGAACTCTGAATTCTCGCGGTATGGGGTAATCATTTGATTAGCACAGGAAGGATTATAGATGGATGATAAATGTGTTTTCACAACGTGTCAGATTGGGTCTAGTCGACACTTGTTTGCCCTCGGGATATTATAGGATGTTTGTGTTTTTTTCCCTTCCCTATAAACAACGTGGTGATATATTTTACAAGTTGGAATTTAAATGCAATACGCAGTCCTTGGGAAAAAACATGCTATATGAACATAAGAGGAGAAGGGTTAAGAAAAAAGAAAATCTTCTCCCCTAAAGCAGAGAAAACCCCTTGAAATCGATGCTCTGTACAAGATGGCTTTGTTCTGTAAGGGAACATGCACATCTGGCTCCTATAGCCAGAAACAATAGAAAACAGTTTCGTTAATCCTCAAATCTGTGATGTCATAGCAATGCACTGCTCCATAAAGATCTGGAGGAGACGGGAAAAGTTGGCCTCAAGTGTTGGACTGGGTGACGTCCTGGGGATCTGTGCTATTAATTTGTGTTTACTTTCACCTTTGGTCTGAATTTGAACATTGTTAAATGCATCGTGGGTTTACAGCAGAAGACAGATGTGTGTAAAGAGAAGCTCAGAAGCAACTCTGTGCACCACAGGCATGGAGAGCTCAAATACTGAGATTGGCACTGGAAGAAGTATTCAGATATTTATACGATATAAGAATCCCATTTTCAAAATAATGTATTACTAAAGATTAATTCTGATAATTAGAAAATCGCTGAATATCTATTCTGATAATCGGATGATTGGCAGTATACAGTTTGATTATTTTCTTGCATTCTAACCATTGATCCTTATGTACATTTCCTGAGGGAGATTAGTTTTTATACTTCAGTACATTTGATAGCAGATACTTTAAGATCTTAACACAAATACTTTTTTCTGTGGGTGAGTGATATTTGATACATGATATATTAATGCTTCTACTCAAGTTTGACTTTGGGTCCTTATTACAACATTAATAATAACATATTATAATCAAGTGATTTTTATTTTTCACTCATGCTTTGAATCTGTAAAAAGTAGTGAAAAAAGGGGTACAACATGAGGTTAAAAGGTCATACATTGATGGCTTTTATTTATACCGCTTCTGGCTTCAGTCAGAATTCAGACTTCACATGGTTCAACTAATGGGAGTCTCATATAATCCTAAATGTGTGTGAAGAAAATCACAACATGGTTGTCACCAGACATGAAACTTACAGATTTGGCCAAACAAGTCCTGCATGTCAAGAAACATAAATAGAAGTTTGAAGGTAAAAAATGAAAACATGTTATCAAAAATATGTAAAATTATGTTATTTCATCACTGTCAGTATCCTCCAGAGGTGTCCGCTTCTGGCTAAAGATACAAATTGACAGAGTATTTGTCACCATCTCTGGGATGTCAGGCGAGGCGGGAAGCTCGTGTCTTGCCAAACTTCCCTCCAGTCACTTCTAACTGCCCTCAGTTTCAGCAGAAGTGGCAAATGGTCTGCGCTGGCATTTGAAACATCTGTGCAACCAGACTACTGGTGGCAAGGCCCCAGAGACCTGCCTGCCTGCCTGCCTGCACCAGCCTCTTTTGAACTGCAGATCCAAATACACTGCACTTATTGGAATGGCATGTAGCTGCTATTCTGAAGGGGGGATCCTCTGCTACGCCTTTGATGTCCACCACTGTGTCCAAAGCAGGCAAGCCATTCTCTCTGCTCTCTGTTTTCCATTTGGACAGAGAATTTTCTATTCTGGAGAGGGATTTTTTTTTTTGAAGTGAAGCAGACAAAGAACAGATTTACATGGTTTAGACAGCTACGCTCTGCCCGGAGTAAGACTGTAACTGAGGAGTGCAGGAAAGCCGTGCACTGGGAGCTACTTGTTAAGAGAGAGCGTAAGGAAGTGGGCCAGTGTGGTGGGTTTCTGTGACTGTAGAGTCCGGCCTTACTCAGACATCCTCATCAGATATTTGTGATTGATACAGGGTGTTTAAATGACTGGATGAAGTGTGACACTAGGTAACAACATTCATCAAAGGTGTTGAATTACATCTTCTGCCACTGGGAGTATTTAGACTTTTTTTAAAATCAAGCTGACCACATTTACTCACTGAGCTTTTTTTTTTTTTTTTTTTTTTTTTTTGCACACATGGGCATCAGATGGGCAAACTGGAGCTCAGCTCAAGTCCAGGTCAGGGCCAGAGTTTGCCAGAATTCGAAATCGAGCCCTGTCGATGAAGAAGACGCCTGAAGCAGGAGATATGAAATTTAAAAAAAAAAAAGGACAATAACACCACTTTCGTGCCATCCTACCCATTAATGTTTAACTCTTAGTCTACTTTTGAAGGCGCTTTGGCTGAGCTGCTCTTCCATCGTCCTGCCCCTGTGCGTCATTACGCGCCATTTGGCCGCAAGGATCATTCATGCGCGCCGTCCGGATGGCCAGTGTGCGTTTGGATAGAACTATGTTCTCAATTAATCTGTGGCGAATTAGTTTATGACACAGCATCTGTAATATTATTGTTGGCCAAACAGGATTTGCCGTCCTCAGAGTTGATATTAGATGCACGTCTCGGGGGGGCAGCAGCATCCCTCCTCGGTGCGTAATTTGACACAGCGACCTGTTCCTTTGAAGCTTTGAAGGGGGACAATTAAAAGTCTCACGAGAGATAATCACATTACGCGCCATTTGTCTTTCCTTAGCGAAGTGTCACAGCACCTTCCGTCGCGGCGTTTTGATTCACAGCTGACATGTCACCAGGAGGGGCAGACGTCCTGCAACGCGCCTCCGGCCGTCTTCCTCTGCTGCGCTGTGACGCGCCCGTGAGCCCAGTGCGCCGCCGGGGGACCACCAAGGTTACTGGGGTTGTTTCAGGAAGACCCCATTGTCCCTGTGCGGTGGCATTTGTATCGTTATTGCAGCGTCCAGGGTTTACTTAATCAGCATACAGACGCGTGCTTTAATGCCTATTGAAATGGGGGAATATTTTCATAAACCTGAAAGAACGTTCTCGGAGATATTTTGAGGTTTTTTAAAAGATAAATCCTTGTCATTTTGATCTTGTGACTTGAGCGAACCTAGATGCATCTCAGCTGCAGTGTGTGTGTGGGGGGGGGAATATATACTTTTTGGTTTGTTTGTCATTCGAGCTTCAGCAAGAATGTTTGGTGTCAAAGCCCAGCCGGACTCCAGCCTGGGGAGGACTGTTTGAGAGGGACGAAAGAGTTAACCGGGGGGGGGGGAGGGCGCCTGCACAGGGGCGTATAGTATAAAACCACCTCAAGAGCGCACAACAAGAACAGCGTGTGTCCTGGAAAGCCGTAGTTTGATATGGTTTGACTTGTTTCCTCCAGCAGGACTCGTTGAGACGCGCGTCTTCGTTCCGGTGTGGCTCTCGATCCGCAGCAGAATGGATGAATACTGTTTTTGAAACAGACACAACTCCACCGTGAAGACATAGGTTGTGATTTTTTTTCTTTTCTTTTTAACTACCTGTACTTTTTTTTCGCTCCCCAAAAGGTAGTCTCGTCGAGTAACGCGTTGGACAGCGCAGAATGTGCGTAAAGCGGCTAAAGTGGACCCGAGGAGTGAAAAGTGAAGTGTGAGGCTGAGAATGTGGCGGGGACACCACGGGCCAACTGGGCTGCAAGTTTCCTGAGCTTGGAGGTTTGACGAGGGGCGCAACAAGAGCGGAAAGTGTTCATGCTGCGCGCTGGGTCAGCCCCGCGGTGTATCGATTGGCATATCAGAGCACTGACTTGTACCCTGATTGGTTTGAAAAACCAAACTCCGTGAGGAACCGGTGAAAGAGGACACACTTCAATTCGGGACAATCAAAGAAAAAAAAAAACAAACAAAAAAAACACTGGATCCAAATTCATCTATAACACTTTTCTCCAAGTCATTTGTCTGCCCGTCCTCCGATCCTTTTCCCTTCTTCTTTTCTTTGTCTTTTTTTCCCTTTTTTTTTTCTTTTTGCAATTCTGATTCCCGAAGTGGCTCCGAAGTGGTGTTGCGGCTCCTCGTCCCCGGCGGATCCGGAGATTGGAGTCTCTGCACCGGGAGGAGGCGGAGTCGGAGCTCCGGCCACAACGCAGGCTCCCAAGAGCGGCCGCGTCAAAAGGATGGTGCGACTGGCGGCGGAACTGCTGCTGCTCCTGGGACTTCTTCTCCTCACCTTGCACATCACGGTGCTGCGGAGCAGTCCGCTGCCGCAGGGAAATGTAACTCTGAGCCAGGATCAGGACCGAGCACTTAGAGAGGTGAGTCAGGAAATGTGATGTGGAAACTTGACGCAGAGGCTGATATGGGGAGAGGGGGGCACAGATGGGTTTGATAAGAAGGGCTCAGGTAAAATGAAGCCTCTCCTCTCAGGGAACCACCTTGGGGATTGTTGACATGCACAGGGGACGTGGACTCCCTAGGGTGTCCCTAGGCAGTGGTGGGGCGCCAGCAGAGGGGAGGAAGATGAGGCAGGGTCACCAGACGCACCTCCCTGTTGTGGGGTTAAATGCTAGCTGCAGGCACTTTTCTGTCATCATGGGCTCATCACTGTCATCCAAGCTTCCAGTCTATGAGGCGGAGGGTCAGACCTGATACCCTGATACCCTGAAGTGACACCCCCCCCCAACCCCCACCACACAGGCCTCAGAGTTTAGTCTGGAGAAGAGTCTGGCATCAAACTTCCAACCCTTAAACCTAACTTTCTAAAAATTTTATCCTGCACTTAATTCACATGGAAATCCAAATGCGAGCTGGTAGAAAAACAGCTTTTCATGTCACTTTTTTGGTTCATTGTCCAGTTTTGAACAGAGCTGCGACAATTTATCGATTACTTGTCATTAATCAAATCACCAGCCAACTCTTAACGATGATCCGGTCGGACAATCTAAGTCATTATTCCAGCTTCTTAAAGGTAAATGTTTTCTGGTTTCTTTCCTCATCTATGACAGCAAACCAAATGTGTTTTGAGTTGTGGACAAAGCTGAGGACGTCATCTTGGGCTGTGGGTAACATTTCCCCCCGTTTTCTAAGTTTCTGTTGACTGAGACTGAGAAACTGCTCGACTAATGCAGAAAATGATCACCGGTGAAAATAACCGTTAGTTGCAGCCCTAGTTTAGAACAGGCCTTGGCACATTTTCACAACAGGGACGTTTGTCAGCATGACACCACTTAAGACCGGTTTAAAAGTTTAACTGCCCATTTTGACATCAGCATAAAGCACCCGGACTCCAGCCAAATCCTGACTGGAGGGTTCAGAAGGGTCTGGGATCAACAGGCTTTTTAGAGAGTGTTAAGCATCCTTCAGCTGCTTTTTGATGTATATTTAGCATGCTACCGAAATACTGTCTTCGTGCCCCAGTGATAAATGGATATTTATGCCTACTGGAATGGCGTCCCTTAATAAATTGTTTACTGGGGCTTTGGGGGAGATGATTGGAAAGAATTTTCAACTTCACCAGAGGATGGCAAGGGTAATTTCTCTTGTCTCCGCCATCACAGCCATCACAGCCATCACAGCCATCACACCACTGCCCGCTGACTATATGCAACAGCAGGCCTGTGTTCGGGTTGGATATTAGGGCACGCAAAGCTGAGGAAGTATTCCAGGAATTTATCGAATGTTTGTCACACAGCCAAATGCTGGATCGGATGAGCCGGGATCGAGGACCGAGGTGGGAGCTTCTCCTGAAGCATCGCAGTTAAAACACTGAGCTCATGTGAGCCGTCCCAGCCTCCCCATCCCTTTTGTCACATTTTGAGATTCTGGCTCATGATGAAAGAGTCCAACTTTGCCACTCATTGCCCCACGTTGAGTAAAGGGATGAATCTTTTTTGGGTTTTTTTCCTTCTTCCTCTTCTTTTTTGCTCATGAATGCTCCAACTATGTGCGGACATGCTTCACTGGCCCGCCACTGAAGACGCTGATGTCATCTTGCGGCCGGGCTTGTCACGGCCCAGGGGGTGTATTGTCAGGCCAAGGTGTCATTTTTAAGATGCCATTCACAGAAACACAAATGGCAGGATGCGGCTCCGTGCACCTGTAGCAGAGAGAGAAAACTCTCCGGTTCAAGACACACGATCGTCACTGACCCAGGGAGGCACATTGATCCAAGAATAAAACATTAACTGTACTAAATAATTAATCATGATTTTTCTTTCTTTTATTCTTAATATAGTGTCCCACAAATCCTCTGTGGATGTCACTTTGATCCTGTAAATAAACACACACACCCAGTGTGAGGCGTGTGACAGGGGGGAAGGATAGTTTTCTCCTCCACCTACGTAAGTGTAGAATTGAAAAGCATCTGGCACAATGTGCGCTGCCTTCATTTCCTGCCAACCTCCCTGGGGGAAGGACCCCCGAGTTGCTCCCAATTGAAAATGGAGTCATGCCCCTTTAAGCAGCCCTCACAAAGTGAAAAAGGGGGAAGCGGGAAAATAGAAGAAGAGCTACTGTGAGGGGGGGAGAGGGGGTGGCTTGTGTGTGCAAGAGTGTTCATTCATGGCTTTTGGGGGGAGTGTTGGGGGGGGGGTGACATCCTGGGAGGGCCCAGATGAACTGAGGAGGAATGGTGTGTCACTTTTGATCTCCAAATTAAAGCACAAGGACGATCTCCGATGAGTGATAGCGACTGTAAAGCAGCCTCGCCATCAAAGGGGATCGCTGCTGATTTCTCTGACATATAAATGTGTTATTCCTGTGCACATATACGGCCTCAGCTCTATCAGAGAAATATGACAAAACGGCATGTTTTTCTCATTAAATCCTGTTAGAAAAGCTCCACTGAGAGTCCTTTGGAAAAGTCAGAGAGAGGTGTTTATGTCGAGATTATCGAGAAACTGACGGACTTCACTTAACCGATACACAACTGTGATGACTAATCCCCATGTTGTGCATTCTTTCCATTATTTTCAACACCACTTGAGACGGAAAGTAAATGTGTTTTTTGGATGTGTAAGGTTTCATGGTTTGTCCTTCACACTGATGAGCCCCCGGATGGAAATATAGATTTAGTGAAATCTCGGTGCAGCAATTTCCCTGTTTTTTCCCCAAAGTGATGGACCGTTTTCAGCAGTTCCAGTGACAATCTTCACTGTCTTCCAACTTAAAGTTCGATAAACAGCAATGAATATGAGGCGGGTACTTTTCCCGTGTTTTGGCGAGATTCTGATGTATTTACTGTGGTGAGAAATTCCGCATATGTCCTGTTGGCACTGAAGAAAGTGAGACATAAATCTGAAAGTCGACACTGTGCGCACACAACAGTGGCCTCTGTTGTCCGCCGTTTGACTGTGGTGTGAGGAAATGAATATGTTTATTTTGAGCATGAAATACTGACTTTGAGAGAAGTCAAGCAGAAGACTCAAAATCTCTACGAGGGGAATCACGCACAGAACTGCTCTGTCTCAGGCCCTTGGCTGGCGCTGGCTCAGATAAGAGAAACTGACATGTGACTTAAAGTTGGCAGGTGAATCCTAAATTAGGTTCAAATGTAATTTTCTACCTCACCTGAATGTCCATAACTTATTTTTGAAGTGGCTTTTTCTCCCAGTGTAGTAATCTTAAAGCAACACTATGTAGAAATTCAGTCCTGTAACAGTTTGTCAGAGGTGATGTAGGAGCAAACTACAAACAAAACTCATTACATCATAACACTGTTATTGTTGAAAATGTGTAAACATGTACGTAACGCTGTGACCCGACCCTCTCACTTCAGTTACGTAGTGCAGAAACAAGTGATGGAGACAGAGACGCTGTGCCATCAGTGTACCATTAGTTTATGGTCAGAAAGTTACATAATGTTGCTTTAAAATCTGTCCATGGTGATAATGACTGATCCGGTATGATCGACCCACTGGTAGCATTTGAGAACATTTTGGGAATCAGATTCGTGCTGCTCTCCTGTGCAGTTTCTTAATCCTTGGGACTTTGATGGCACATTATTACCTCTAAAAAGTAATTCTCCCATTCAGTGCCTCCTAACTGAACGTCTGCAAGATTATCATTGGCCTGCACATAAGTCAAATCGCATTACTACTAAGCTACCAATATTTACCCGTAAATGGTCTGTGTTTACAAGCGGGCTTCAACCCAACCAGCCCCGCCGCACTGAGTGAGACATCATCCCAAGTGTCGCCCCGGGACCAGAGCGCTTTTAAGTCGGACTTTAAATAAACCAAATTTGTGTCAGGATTAGATAATCTGCCCGCCATGTGTAATACGGTGTAATGTGACACAACACGGATTCAAATGGGATTATACTGGATAATGAAGGATTAATCCGCCCTGCGAAACGCTGCGACTGGGTTTCGCGATCCGACAGTTTGCGTGTTCTGAAACATTCGGGGTGGCATCTGCTTTCTTTTGATGGGCCGACTCGAGGAGGAAGCGGTCGGTCATGAGTTGAGGACACCATGTGCCTCACGGACTTATGATGGGAAAACAAGAGCGACAGAGAGAGGTCGTCTGAAATGCGTGGCAGTTAAGTGTTTTGCGGCAGCAGGTGGTCCGCACTTAGATGCTAATATAATCCATTAAAATCTAACCCACTCAGAGGAGATGAGGCTCATCTGTTTACTGCGTTTACAGCTCTGTTGTATGTATTAACGTTGTGATTGAACCTGTGAGTGTTGTGCTCGGCCCAGCTCCCTCAGAGGAGCTCAATTACAGCCACTGAGTGACTTCTGAAGGCCAGCAACTTGAAAGACAAGGTTATCACGTGGCCATCTCAAAGCCCGGGGGCTTTTGATAGACCCACAGAGGGTCCTGTGATGTTTCACATAAAGGGTCCGACGGCTGCTCAAATGATGTCTTTTTCTCCACCGAGCTCTCAGCTATAATTGTTTGGTTCTGGAAAAGACATTTGTGGTTTTAATAGGAATCCGCTTTTTCAGATTCTTTTATGATTGTGAACATAAATCCTCATAAAAACACATCATCTTATCTACAGTAAAAAAAAAAAACAAAAAAAAAACCTCTGTCGACTTTTTCGTTCGGTAGGCCACAGGCGAAATGCAGAACCACCTACTCTTCTTCCTCAAAATTACGGGCAATTGTAATAATCATTGTAATTATGGCATTAAGATATGCGATGTGAAAGCTTTAACATTCTTCGAAATGCATCATACATCATATGAACACCCATCTGGTCTCTGGTAGTGAATTAAGGAGAGTTAACGCTAAATGGATTTGGGGAGTCTGCGTCTGTCTCTGTGCAGCCGCCGTCCCCTCCGCGGTTGACTTTAAGTTACATGTACATTTATAATCCTTCCTCCCTCGCTGTGCAGCTCCATTCTATATTGTCCCAGAGTGCACCTTGGCTGGACACAAACAGCTCCAGTGGGGGCTTTTATGCCCACCACAGTGTGGCTGAGCTGACACTTTGTCTGTGACTGGCCACCGCAACCGTACAGCACTGCTGCCATATTCTCAGGCCTCGGCGCGGCCGCAAAAACACTGGGGAGGAAGAAACAGGACGTGAAAGAAAAAAAAAGAAAACATGGGATGTGATTGATGGCTCTCTTTGATCTTATTTTCTGCCACCCCAGAATGGATGATTGCCGACTACTTATGGCTGTCTGTCCAATTGAGGAATAATTGTTCCTTCTGTGCATACCTGACAGGAGACATATGCCCTAACTGTCCTTTTGGGATGGATTTACAACGCCCTCTGTCAGAAAACCAAATGTTTTTCCGTCTTCAAGGAGGCAGATGTAATTATTTTGCAATGTTTGCTTTTTTCTCTCTCTGTATAGCCTCAGCGCAGGGAAAACCTTACATTGCTCTTTTCTCCCAGACAGCACCAGAACATGCTAAAAATGTCCACAACATATTTGCTACGGTAAAGCAACAGCGTAACTGCCCGGTTAAAAATGGAAAAATATACAGTGTAACTGTGACATTGGCTCTAAATGCAGGCTCTGGACGGATTATATTTTAGTGGAAGCAGACAGACTCGGCGTGATGTTTGTCTCACTGTTTCTTTCTGGGCTCCAAGAAGTCCGGAGTCCAGAGGATTTATGACAGAGGTCACGGCCACACGGACCTCTGTCAACATGAGAGATCAATCTAACGCTGCTGAGTGGGCAGACTCTGTAGATGCCGAGGGACTAACAGGGAGTCTTTACATTCACACAGATGGGGATACAATATTTTCAAACCATCCAATCAATCTTAAAATGTGAATGGTCTAGGACTGGCCAATATATTGATATTATATTATTACCAGGATATGAGACTATATACAGCAATGTGTCCTTTTAGATTTCAGATGTCCGATCTTGTGTCCCGGTCCAAGAATTTGCGAAAATATTGAGATATAGCTTATATGAAGTGCTGGTCTTTTTTCCCCAAAGTTGCCAAGCTGAGACCTAGCTAAATGATGATTGGTCAGTTGTAGCCAGCCCACGCAAAAAAAAAAAACTATAATAAATGTTTGCTGTGTTTCTCTTCTCTTCTCAGCAGAACAATATAAATGCAAAAAGCAGCTCCTCCTCCCTGCTGCCTCCTGAAGACCGGAGATCTGGTCCAGAGCACCGGCTGACCCACAGGCCCGCCGCCCTCCCCTGGGCACAAGGCAGCAGCGTCCACAGGGACGGCCCCGGAGCCTTCCTCCTGGATCTGCACAACTTCCCCGACCTCTCCAAAGCCGACATCAATGGACAGAACCCCAACATCCAGGTGATCATGTGTGTCTGTGCACCTGCCAGCCGGCTTTGATGCTTTCACTCACTTGTGAGACATGGCTACTCAAGCACACAGGACAGGAAGAGCAAACAGGAAGAAGGAGAATAGTTTGGTGCACATCACTACCCCCTTTTTCTCCCCCTTCCTCCTTCTGCGCCCCCCCATCCCCTTTCACACTTCCTGGTTTGTAGTGCAGCTTAAGACAGGCACTGAGGTCTCCCGTCCATCAAAATGACAGCTGAAAGGCAGACGCTAACCAGCAATGCCTCGCGACTAACCCATGTGCGGGAGGACAGACGGAAGCTTATGTAAATGTGCGGCGAGCCCTCGCCCAGAAGTCGCTCGGAGGTGCAGATGGCCAAGTAACCGCTGCCATGTTTAAATCATTCTCCTGTCTAATCCAGCGAGGGGGTCCTTCCATTTCTGAGAGCATCGCCGCTAAATCCGAGCACAAACAAAGTGTATTAACATCTCAAGATGTGGGAAGAGAGCGGAGCGACCAATTGAGCAAGGGCGTGAGGCTGTGGGAGAAGGGGGAGAGGAGGAGGGGGGTGTCTTTGATCCTGGGATTCATCTGGCTTTCATGGTCTGGAGGAGGCTGAGTAGCCCTTTGAACTTTGTGTTTAGGTGGAGAGAGCCCAAGAGGTGGGAGGGTGACTGTGGGGCAGGGGTGATGGTCCCCCCTCATCTGGGAGGCACATGTGTTAGGACAGAAAGGGGGAAGGGGTTGAATCGTGTGTCGGGGTATCAGAAAACTGTCACCTAATGGCAACCCGATCACCCGCTCTGCCCAAAATGTTAATGTGTTTGCTGAACATCGACTTTATACCTCAAAAATACAGATCTTCCCCCATAACCATAGTGCTGCTCATCTATTGTTTTCTTTTTTTTTTTTTTATTTGGCTGTGAGTTGCCAAGTTTGAGAGATTTAGGCCGTAGAGATGTCTGCCTTTTCTTCAGTTTGATGGAACTAGATGACACTCGGTTGGCCTAATACAGTCATCTGAACTCCCTTTCGAGAAATCAGGGCCCGGCTGCTCAAGATGATCCACAGGCTAACAAAGCTAACATTACAGATCAGCCAAGGAAGGCGGCATTAATGTTTACTTCCCATGCTGTCATAAGCACGAGCCTCTCATACATGAGTAGATGCACACTTCTGCACGGTGACACAACTGGCGAGTATAGTCCTGTAGAAAGAAAGTAGTCCCTTCATGATGCTCTTAACTAGGCCCGTGAATTATCTTGAGTAATGAGGTCATGATATCTGGGGCCAAACATTGCTGTTGAGATCTTGGGCGCTTTGAGCACCAAAGATTTCTCAGAAACTCAGCAGCTCACACCAGAACACTCAATGGAGATAGCCTAACAGACATGAGGGTGACTATATATTCTCAACATAGTTTTTGAACTGTCCCTTTAAAATGTACTTCTGTTCGTCAGGTGACCATCGAAGTGGTGGATGGACTGGAGGGCCATGAGCCAGAAAAAGGCCTCCGTAAGGAAAGCAAACCCAACTGGGCTTCTCCTAACTGGAGAAACTGGTGGCCCCACACATCTTCCTCCTCCTCCTCCTCCTCCTCTTCCTCTTCCACGACTCATCGAACAGAGGAGCATGATCGCTCCTACGGGAGCAACAGCGAGGACAGCAACTTCCTGAGGCCGCCGACAGACTGGGACAGGAGAGGAGGCACCGGGGGAGGAAGCAAGGCTCAGACTGAATATGGTGAGAATGACAGCAGGGTGTGTGTGTGTTTGTTCGTTCGTGTGTGTGTGTGTGTGTGTGAGATTGCGAGGAAATGCAGAACGTTTAGCCACGTCCATAGGCTCTTACTCGAGCACTGGTCTCCAGCGTTTTCCACAGATGGCCATAGTCTGATGTGGAATCTGTAATTTGCAGATTTGCTGATTTAAGCTGTCACCATAATAAGTGCAGTCATCCCGGGCCAGCCTCTGGGAGCCCCCTGATTGAAGCCTTTAACACTGTTTTACGAGACGGATTCCACTGTGGTGCTGCGCTAGCTACGTGACACAGTTTAAACGCCTCTCTACATCAAAGTTCAGCAGCAGGAATGGGGCCAGAAGCACTGTTTGGCTGCCACACCATTCTCACAACACTCTCCAAAAAGCAACCCCGCAGATAAATCTGCCGTGGAAGAATTTACACTCGCTGTCATACAGTGTGCGTCCGGCCCGTGTTGTAGCATGCCCAAACCAACATGGTCGGACAGGAATGCGTGTGCTGTGGTAAATGTCATTTTATCCACTTGCACTTGCACTCCAGCGGTGAGGAGGGTGATTTTATAATCTTTTTTTCATCAAACCAAAGCCCATGTTTAATGGTTTTTGGCTTATCGCTGCGGTCAGCTCTCATTCATCCTTTATTTCATACCACACTAATGGACAAGTATTTATTGTATCATCATTACTGTCCTGGTTTTAGACCCAATATTCATAATTGTGGACAGGCCGTGAGGGTTATCCATCACAGGCCACTGATGGCTGTCTCATCTGTGGGCTGAGGTAAGGTCATTATCAAGTTTTCTGAATTCTGAGCTGGATCTGAGCTCTTTGGCCACGTAGCAAGCTAGAGAAGAGGCAGGGGAGCGGCGCTAGATGGCTATCTGGCCTGTATTCATACAAAATGCTCATAATGAGGGGCAGATGGCAGCAGGGGGGTATATAGGAAGGTTTGGACCCCGGCCAGAAATACTTCCATCCCCAACATGCCCACATTAATTCTCCTCATTGATGGAGTGCTGCTTTCAAGATGTGTGTGTGTGTATGTGTGTGGTAGTGATGGCGGTGGTGGGGCAGTCAAAGGCTTAGTGTAACTGCTTCCATGTATCCCCATTACAGTGATCTGCTCAATGATAATTGGAGTTAAAGAGGATTTCTTGCCGTTTCGCTTCCCATTTTCAAACCGATGAATCACCGACAGAGCTGACCGAATGGTGTCGGGGCTGATTTCTATTTGCAAGCTCCCCAGCCGGATCCCCCGTAGATTTGTTGGAATTTTGCAAAGTGTTTCCCTGTTTCCTCGCTAACCGAACACACACGTACGGTTGCCTTCGCCTCGGACTCAACTCTGCGCTAGCGACATGGCGCTCGTGTGTATGTGTGTGTGGACAGGCTTTTCGTGGTATCTGCTTTGAGGGGCAAAGTCAAAGAGAACTCTGCGCTCCCCCACTTCCCCTTTCATGTCCTCCCCCACTTATTATTAGTGAGGCATGCTAACAGGCCTGAGTAAGTTCAGCATGTGGCCTGAATCAGAGCTGAGGATCTCTCTTTCTCTCCCTTTGCCTCTGATCCAGACTATATGGACGGCGAGGGGGACTGGAGCAACTGGACGGCGTGCAGCGTCACCTGTGGAAACGGCAACCAGAAGAGAACCAGGTCATGTGGCTACGCCTGCACGGCCACCGAGTCCAGAACCTGTGATATGCCCAGCTGCCCAGGTAAGGACTTTGGACCGCAGAACAAAAAGATTCCACACCAGTGCAGGCGGTGTTACTGGATAGCCTGTGAGCGCATGTGTTGCTTTAGCCGTCTTTCATCTTTTGATCCACCTTTCACTGTGCATCCATCTCTCTAAAGGTATTGAAGATGCCTTCAAGACAGCGGCGACTGAAGTGAGCCTGTTAGCTGGAACAGATGAGTTCAATGCCACGGAGCTCTTTGGTGTTGGTAAGATTGGGCCTCCTCTTGTCTCACTCCAGACTATCCCTCATTCAGATGTTCTTACACTATCAAAGACAGTTCATCCATCTGGCAGCAGTGTTCCCTCGCACACTGAGCATTCCTTATGCTCGGGCTGCACTCCATTACTGCGCCGAGATGAAAAAATGTGTAGCAGGGCAGGAAGAGCAGGGCACGCCGCCGTCCGCTCTCTTTCCCGGCCCATCTGTTCTTAATCAGCGCGGTGAAAACACACCTTCACGTGAAATACGACATCTTCTAATGTCGGGAAGGAGATGCAGCGCATAACGTTTGTCTTCTTCTCTTCCAGACACAGATAGCTGCGAGCGATGGATGAACTGCAAGAGCGACTTCTTGAAGAAGTACATGACCAAGGTGGCCAACGACCTCCCCAGCTGCCCTTGTTCCTACCCGACTGAGGTGGCGTACAGCACTGCAGACGTACACGACACCCTCACGCGACGAGACTTCCGCTGGAAGGACGCCAGCGGGCCAAAGGAGAAGCTGGAGATTTACAAACCCACGGCCCGCTACTGCATCCGCTCCATGCTGACGCTGGAGTCCACCACGCTGGCAGCGCAGCACTGCTGCTACGACGACCACATGAAGCTCATCACTCGCGGCAAAGGGGCCGGCACGCCCAACCTCATCAGCACCGAGTTCTCCGCCGACCTGCACTATAAGGTGGACATCCTGCCCTGGATCATCTGCAAGGGAGACTGGAGCCGCTACAACCAGGCCAGGCCGCCAAACAACGGGCTGAAATGTCCCGACAACCCTCAGGACGAGGACTACCACAAACAGTTTGAAGAAGCAAGGGAATTCTAGCCTGACGCAGAAAAGACCAAGAATGAAAAAAAAACAAACCGAAACACACTGCTTTAAATATTCAGCTAAACCTCAAAAAAATGGTGCTGAAACCATTTCTTTAATTCTGTTTTTAGGTAAAACAACAAGAACTTTTAGGCTCTGAGGAACAAGACTTCTGTTGAACCAAGAGGGACAAAAATCCAGAGTCACAAAGTGTGAGGAACTTTACTGACTTCATCAAAACCAGGCACGAAAAGTTGCTTTGTTTTTTGTAATTTCATTCTTTTTTTTTCTTTTTTTTTTCATAAAACATGCCTCCAAAAAGAATGAATGAAAATTCTGCCAGTAGCTATGTCACCAGTTATATAACTCAGATTTGGTCACTAAAAGGGAGGACTGAGTTTATGTTCTTAAAAAAAAAGGGAAGTTATTATTCTTTGTTTAGATTTGTGTTTGTGTTCGTCTCCATAGACTGTTCGTGTTTGGTGAATCCGAGAGGCCTGTGGTAATAGAATAATCAGATCCTTCAGGAGTGTGTTGGGGGGCGTGCAGAGAGAACAGGGTCAATCCGATTTGTCTCCCGTTTTTGTCAACTCACAATATCCAGGTTCTCCAGTAAGCTTGTGAGTTTATTTAGCATGCATCTTATTTCTCACTGTTAATTTACAACGTCTTGTGTCTCCGAGGCAGATCTTCATTGTAAAAAAAAAAAAAAAACCTGCATTATTTTTGTAAAGTATTTATTAAGTCGTAGCTGCGTCTGAGTTGGACTGTGGTTTGTGATTCACACGTGGCCGAATGCTAACTTGAGATCCCCTTCGCAAGCTCAAACTTTCTTTTTTTTTTTGGCAATCGATGTGCTTATCCCTTTCTCAAGTTAGGATTTAAACCGTAAATAGAGCGCGAAAGAGAATGTGTGAATTTCGACTGTACGGAAAGATTTTTTTTTTTTTGAGATATAAATCTATGAATAAATTTATTAAAAAAAGAAACAAACCGAAACAATGAGTGTGTCGCGAGAAGAGTCGCTGTCTCTCGAAAGGTGTTAACATTTCGATCAAAGTTTCATTGGCTGCTGCTGTCGGAGGACATTCATCTGCAGGAAAAAAAAATTAAAAAATCTCATCTCATCAATTAAAGTCCTCCAACAGGCGTAACCAGCGCACAAGACTTCCATTAGTTCCATCCAGTGTGGCTCTCGGGCCAGGCCTTTTGATGGGGTTGTGATATTTCTTCAGAGGAGGCGAGGAGGAGGGTAAGGTTCCCTTGAATGTGACTCAAATTCTTTGTCTTTGGCATGTATCCTCGCATTCCTGGGTAATTTCCCAGTGTACACACGCACTCTTCTCCGTCTCGCACACACACACACACACACACACACACACTCAGACTCAATGCTGCCTGTCCATAGCGAAGACCTCTGACCATTCCCTCTCCGCTGAGTGCCGCAGTCATTGTCGCACAGAGAAAGCCATTCATGGCGCTCTCATTCCTGCAGCCCTGTGTGCGGCACAGCTGGCCGGGTGCGGGGCTCGTCTTCATAATGCGGCAGGCCCCAGCACGTTCCACACCCCTGAGGCGCTGCTCGCAACCGCCTGGCTGCTTCGCCTATTCATACGAAATTCCTCCACACGCGTCCCTTCGACCCATTTATCCCAAACACAGGCTTTTATCAACAACCCACCCTTGAAGCACTCTCGCTGTAAATCACACAAGATACATTCTTTCAAACTGCAGACACAGGTCTCCCTCTGTGCTGTCAGAGTCGTAACGTGTGAAGCCCTCTTTTAAAGCCCTCTGTCCCTCTCTGCAGTAAAAAGCATGGTTCGGGGCTAAGATTACAGTAACGGGCGTGGATCGTTATCTCAGCAGACCGTCTGCCGAACATGCCGCCAAGATCAAAGTGAGGTGTTCGTCTTTATTTTGAGACATTAGGGCCGAGCTCAAATTGATGACATACCACCGCCAGCACCCACCAGCGCCGCCTCCGCCCCCCGGTATCTCTTCTCCAGACAGGCTCCACGTGTCTGGAGAGCAGGCAATTACCAGTACACCCTCCTCACTTTTCATCTGCCGTTTCTCCCCTCCCCTCCCCTACAAAAAAGACTCGATTCCTGTGCCGCGGCGCAGGTAGGAACACAGAGATTTAGAGGCGGAGTGGAGCCGGTGTGAAATCTGATGAGAGGGCAGACGTACCGTGGAACAGCGGGTACAGGGAGCTCAGAGAGGACTTGTTGTGTTGGCCGCGGGGCGTCTGCGAGGCCTCGCTTTTGTGTTACTATTTCCAGGACTCCACTCTGGTGCGTTTCAAAGGATGCAAAGCACCATATTAGTGGTATATTGTCAAGGATCCCAAAGGGCTCATTAAGCATCACCAAGATATGATTGTTGGTATTCTGCCTCTATTTTTGTTATGAGAAGCGACGTGCTTATACTGTATTTGGAGCAAGGTTTTCACAGGGCCCGGCTCCGGGATTCCTCGGCAGATCTCCGCGAGTTAAGAGTTAACTGCGGGAACGAGGGCGCGAGAGACGTTAGAAGAGACGGACAAGGCAGTGGAAACTTGGACGGGTTAATGTTGTAAGAGAAAGCTCAGCTCCTCTCATGGCGCTTTTCCCGAGAAATATTTCATGTTAAAACAAGTCCAGGTGGTTTGTCGTCCATGCCTGAGCTCACATGCAGGGCCTCTAGTAGGTAAAAAAACAAAACAACAACAACAAAAAAAATACGGCGATGCATGGTGGCAATCAGGCATCTCTTTGTTTTGTGGTGTGGTGCAGATGTGGCGGAGTCATTTTTAGCCCGGCTGCCTCACTTTCTTTCACTCACTCCCTACTCACTGCTGCTTTATGGGTGGTGTAGCACAATGCAGGAAGTGTCTGGGCCGCAATACCGCAGGGCCCTAACGGCAAGGCAAACCTAATTAAAAGGTTTTTTCTTTGGTCTACTAATCTGGAGTAGCTGACCTGGACCAGGAGGATGCTTATCAAGCCACTCTAACCGTCCCTCCAGACCTACATCCATAATGTCCTGACGGCAAAGCAAGGGTGGGGCTGCTGGCAGTCTCCCTTCAACAGGCCCTTCCACCTTTGGCACTTCAAGTCAGGGGAGGAGCGGGTCGGGTGGAGGCAAACATGCGCCTGGGTATACAGCTGAACAAACAGGTCAAGTAGCTGTGGAGCATCTGAGAGGGCAGGGTGCCTTACTTCACCCCTGCTGCCGGGGACACCGCTGAGATGCTGCAGGGATCTGCTGCCACACCATCTATCATGGAACAACGGCACAAAGCACAAAAACACTCAAATTCACCCGAGCATTTAGTATCGCAACAATATTAACATCGTCTTGCGAGGAGGGTGCAGTGGCTTGAGCGGCACCTGCTCCCCCCCCCCCCGCCTCGTGTTTAATTCACACCAAAGCTAAAAATAAGACATAAAGCTCATAAATTCACACACGCTCAAAGCTGTTGGACAAATGAGGACAACAGAGGGGAAAAAAGACCTGCTTTGCCCCCTAATAAAAAGAGTTATTATATACAGTCATGCCTTTCATTGAGCTCAACTCATGACTAATGTACCACCACATGTTTTATTATGCTCTGCTCGCCTCACATGCTAGCAGACGCAACGCGAAGGCACTTTTAAGGAGACAGAATTTATTTTAGGCGACCACGAGGACCTTCATATATTGTTGATCCCGGCGGGCCTGTGGACAGAGGCGGTATAGACGCAATGTATGTGTAATCCTTTTTCACAGCTGTGTGCAGGACGCTTAGTGGTGAGGTAATGTATCAATTTACAAGGTAACACGGTTCATTTATTTATAATTTAACAAAATCAGGGTTGCAAAATGAAATTGATTTTGAGTCCTTTTTGGCCACATCACATCACAGGAAAAGGAAACCAAAACACTGACAACAATCTCAGAGATTAAGCTCTCCATAGTCTGAGACTAGTAACTGTAACATGTCGAATACAGATGTTTTAGTGCTGTGTACACACCTGCTTACACATGTAAGCCTACAGCTAAGAGACACGTTTCCTGGTAATTGTATTTTTTATGAAGAGAAGTTATCAACACTTGGTAATGGCATGACTTCAATACAAAAAGCCAACAGCAACATACAGCTTGGCAGCAAGGCCAACATAAAATGTCATGGAGCAGCTGAGCTGCTGTCTGACAGCACAGAAATACCTGCTGCTGTACCACCAGACTACAGAGCTTTGACATCTTTTTTTATTATACTCTTGTCCAAAGCGATTCACGGTAATTCATACATAACATTCTTACACCGCCAGCACATCAGGAGGAGTTTGGTGTTCAGTATCTTGCCCAGGCTTGTTGCTCTGAAAGTAAACTTTGATAAAATCCTGATGTGCATGAAGGTGAGAGGTGTCCTCTTCTTCCGAACTCTCACGGTCAAGTCCAGCCTGATCTGACAAAGACAGCTCCGATTCGCTGTCTTGCTTTAACCCCGTTTGTAAGTGTTGACGTGAGACACTGGCGTGCAGGGGCTGTAACAGTGTCGAGGGGGTCGGTGGCCCTTAGGTGGTGAGGGAGGTGGAGGGGGGGGGGGTCAGCGTGAGCACGGAAGCTGCACGGCCGTGATTCACTGTGACAGCAGCGCCTGGCATGTGAGGACAGCAGGCCAGGCGGGCAAGGCTGCTGCCTTTGATCTTTATTTGCTCCACCGTCTGTTTAGCATTTAAGAGCCTTGCTGAGCGGGAGGCATTGGATACACCTTGAATGGCTCGGGGACCCCATCCACTTTTTAAAGACCCGGGATCCTTTTTCAAAGCAAAGGCGATCCAGGAGAAGAAGAGGGATGATGTTCTGAATAGGGTGAGGGGTCTCCCAGCAACACAAGATTAGCTCCGATGAAAAGAGAGCACTCCGTAATAATGCGTGATCAAGCTAATGGAGGGCGGCGTGAGTGCGGGTGAGGGGGCAAGGTAACGTATATCTCCTTTTAGAGTGGGGGAGATCAAACTGGGGTCAAGAGGCTGCGGGACCCAAAAAAAAAACACGCACAGCACCGTCCGCCAGACCCGACCCTCTGCAGCTCCTCCTGACCTGTCAAATACATTTTGCGCGTTATTGACGTCAAAAGAGTGTGACATCTTGCACCTGAGAGGACCACATCAGACACAGCCAGGCATGATGCACTGACAGGGAGGCATCTCTCTCTCCCTCTCTCTTCAAACAGCGAATATATTTATCCTCCTCAACATCTCTATTGCACATTCCTCTCAGACACTACAGTGGCCGCGATCCAGAGCCAGCAGCTGGACTTCAACTAGAGACTGAGACAATTGATAAAAATAAAAGCCCTGTCAGATAAAAGAGCCATTAAATGTGTATTTTTGCAGAATTTCATACATTTGTAATAGTCATCGAGGTTCCTCGACACAGACTCCTCTCGTGTTAAAGTGTTTCAGCAAGCTCACAAGTCCTCCAGTCGAATTCTTTCTCCACTCCAGCTCCCGTCCAGCATGTAATTTATTCCCACACTATACACTTTTGGCAGTCCACAGTTGGGATGATATTTATGCTGTCTGTTGGGGCAAACACAAACTCCTCACAGCAATGTATGGGAGTCTTTTTTTTCTTGGAAAAGAGCAAATTTGGAAGAGTATGTCTCATGTCGTGGAGTTTAACAGACTGAAGACAGAGACAGAAATGTAGCAACATAGATTTTATTCACTTCTGGAGCACTGTGGAGAGCTGTGCACATATTACAATTTCAATAGCTTATACCATTTTATATTAGATGCATTTTCAAGTAAAGAATAAACGAGCTCTTTCATGGTTTTTAGTAGTAACTTGCAAAAACCAGAGAAACTGGTTATCACAACAGAAGTTTTAATTTAGACCCTTATTCCTTTCAAGTATAATTCTCAAAAGCACCATTTCATGGGCTTAATGTATACAAATGAGGTTTTTAGCTTTCATTTTTTAGCAAGAAAATACATGTCTCTGTCAATGTGACTATAGAAATATATAGTTTAAAATGAGGACTAACAGTCATGTTTGGTGGTGGGGTCAAATGCTCCTACCTGAGCACTATATATCACTATATATATATAGCCGTATGTATGTATCAGCATCACTCTGGAAGTGCATAGCTTCCTGCTTCATGCTCAACTCTACGCCTGTCAGTGAACATAAAGTGGCTTACTGTACAGTAGGTTATGTACATGCAATAGCTATGTATTCACATTTTAAAACAATCAAAGCAAAGCATTCTATGGCTGAAGTGATTATAATTCATCATGACCTAAAATGTACGTTATGCTACATTATACAGTACGCTGGAGCATTAATAACGATATATGTGTACAAGTACATGATAGTTGATCTGACAACATTGTTAATAGCTTTCACGATCACTGTCCAACCCTCACAGCTGTAAATGCTCCATTCCTAAAATTTATCTTGAGTAGCAGGCAGTCCACAAGGTGCAATATGACATCGTTTTAAACTCGAAAAACTATTTTAAAAGAACAAAATAAGGTCTGGCATTTGAGACTCCTAAACTTTTGAAAATAGTCACATCTGTTCAGCAATACAAAACGACAAGAACATCCACCCTGTTTTCCTAAATCATAGCTTATTTACAAAAGGAAGGACGCCACTTTTAGTTGGAAAAGAGTAAGAAAGAAAAAAGAAATACGGTACATCAAGGCAATGGTGTATCAAGTCTAATCCAGGTGACACTGGAGAGCTTGGGGGGGTGGGGGGTCAGTTGGCATAGAGTACATGCTGGAGGCAGACAGTGGCAAAGGGAAGTCCTGTAAGTGCACTAAGTGGAAGCTAACACCCCTCCCTCATTCCATGGCACCTGTTAAAACAGCTAAAGCTTATTACTTCTGGCATCACAAAGGTGGTGGGGAGTTGAACGTGGTGTTTGTGTTTGTGTGAGTGTATGTGTGTGGGTTTGTATTGGAGTACTGCTGAAGAAGACCACTGGGAGGATGAACGCAGCTCACTCCACTACGCCCATCAGTCGACACACGCCTCCCTCGATGGCCAAACACTGTCCAGGAACAGTACCGGGTGGTAATCTGGATATATGTGTCTGCAGGTGACAAAAGACAACACACACACACACACACACACACACACACACACAAACAAAATGAGTGAATCATTCAAGGAAAGGTAAACACACCCAGACAGAGCTACATGAGGAAAAGGAAAACCTAACTGGGTGTAGATCCAGCCGCTCCTCTTGCATCATGACAATGTACCCCTGAAGTCCGAGGATGCCAAGTGAGTATTTATAGAGAGACAGAGTGAATGGGTAAGGAGAACAGACTGCTAGTGTTTTGTGTTTGAGCAGAGACAGAGAAGGAGGGATGGGGCAAACACAGCTGTGAAGACAGGAGTGATACTTCAACCAGGGGATCAAAGGTGACCGACTCTGCCTGCACCAATAACGGCTGTCATTCTCTTTCCTCTCTCTCTCTCTCTCCCTCTCCACAGAGGGTAACCCTGGCTCCAGCCTCGGGGGAAGAGTCCATCCACTTATTGACCAGGCAACTGAATTGGCCTGACATCACTCCTCCAGTCTCAGGAGCCTTCATCTCTGCTGGACTTCTTTTCTGTGTAGGCTTGGACTATGGCCCCCTGGCACCCCGGGGGCAACTGTCACTAGAATGGGACAACAGCCAGACAAGGCCATGCACACATGGCAACACTCTCAGGGGCTATTATGCCTCCAGGACCCCCTTTTCTGGGTTCATCTTCTAAAGATGAGGTTAAACAGAGGCCTCGTTTAAACTGTTTTGAGTGAAGGTCCACGGCTGAGTCATAATCAAATAATGGTGACATGCTAAATGTTTTCCTTTTGATGTGTGCATGTCGACGGCAAAGAGTTTTGCAATGTTCTTTCTAAATTCCTACCACATTGAGGACACAGCTGAAAATACACTACTGGGCACAATTAGCAGCTAGCAGTATGACTTCATATATTTTTTGCGAGAAACCGTGTCTGAAAATGACACCAGTACGCTCTGACCCTAACCCTTACATGCGACCTCGTACCGTGTTAAACCCTTAATTTTTGTTTCGGTCTGGCACAATGAACAACAGAGTGAGTAAGCAGGAAGAGTAAAAAAAAAAGTCTCACTAAAGCAAATGAGTGAGTAATTACATCACCACAGTGCTAAGAGCGGTGCATGCCTTTCACAGCTATGGAGCTACTAAATAAGTCCAGGCTACATTGACACAGTGGTGAGGATGCGCAGCACTTCAGGCTCAGGAGTCACACAACAGACGTCCTTGCACTTCTGGGGGCCTGGTTGGAATCAGACAAACAATGCTGGAGCCACATTTCTTTTATATTGTGCTTATTTGTCTGCAGCAGGCATTTGATTCATCAGAAGAAAAAGCTTTCCAACCTTTTGTTGCTTCAGCTCAATTCCATTAGCGACACAATTCAGTATTGAACCAACGTACTTAGACTAAAACCTTCCTGTTTGCGTTGGTCCTCATAAAGGAGGCAGTTACTTTAAAAGGCATCTCTTTTGCCGTTTCAATGATGTGCAGATGGTTCTTATAAACCTTGCTATCACTATGCAATTCAGTCTGCCACTGGGTTTGATTTTTTTCCACAAATATTACAACACAAAAGGAAGTCCGCCCGCCATTGCTCAACCAAAACAGGAAGGGAGGTGTTGTTTTCCCAGGTCGCTATCCCCAGGTAAGGATGGAACAACTTGAAATAACTGTGGTAATTCCACACTGCAAAAGAAAAACAGCCTCACTGATGGAGCAGACAGAGAAGAGGGAAAGTGACGGAAAACTGAGGTAAAAACAAGAGTGAACACACAGGCATTCACTCGAGGGAGATACGAAGAAAAAAACAGGCTTGAGATCAGGGTTTCCAGATCAGATCAGGATTCTTATGTCTGTTTTTTTGTTTTGGACAGTAGCCAGGCTACTAGTAGTAGCAAAGTTGCTGCCACAGGGAAATACTTGGAAGTGGGAATTTGAAAAGTTGTCTGTTTCCATTTTAATGAATTCTTTTGGGGCATAAACTAACTGTAAACAAATGTGGAGCTAGCATGGCATGCAGTAGAATGCATACCTCAGCCAAGACCCAACAGTCTTCTTTTATTCCAGGATCCATACGAAATTTCTACTCACTCAAAGATACCAGCCACCTAAATACGACTGATTTTTTTCATCAAGCTCCATGAGTTATTCCCGCAGAAATTTGTGAAATGATGAATCCTGGGTCTGTGCTTTTATCAGGATCCGTACCAATAAGTTAATGGGGGACTATCCTGGGCCAGTTCACCGTTCCAGTTTCAGTATTACACAAAAGCGTAATCCTGCTGACAAACATACCGAACAACAAACAAGCAGCACCGGCAGAGGTAATTATATGAAAGCTTTGATTGATATTCAGGAACAAAAAAATGACGCACGGAAATGTACAGTGAGCCTGTTTTCGATGACTGAAGTGACCACATGACAGAACTACGGCTGAGTCAAAACATGACGTGAAAAACACAGCTCCATTGTAACTGCCGGAGAAAAACAACATTCTTTGACGATATGAATGTGTTTAGGAGCGCGAGAAGCCACACATTAACACCACAGTGCAGACCCAAGTATAAATTTGGATCTATGACTGTGCCGCCTTTTTCTTGTTGTGGCTTTCACATTCTTTTCTTTACAAAAAATAATAAAACAATCATGTGCTATTTATTCTCCATGTGAGATGGATAATAAAACCAAAATACACCATAATAAAGTACTTTTGTCATGTTGCATACAAAGTAGACAATAACCAGGAGGACTGAACTGCGAGCCTTTTGATTTTCTCCGGTCTTGGACAATTTGAGCAGCTAAAGCTTTATAGTGGTAATGATGTGCAGCAGGAGGGGACTGAGGCATGGTGGTGGTGCAGTGGATGCTACACTGCTCTTTCATCTGTCCAATCATGAGAATCAGTAAAACAATAGTCTAACTGTTTCAGAAGTGCCGCCGCTGGTCGGTGTATGCAGCTTTGTGTAGCTCTGTAAAACACGGCTGGATGTTCTGATGTCCTATCCAGTGCAAACACAGGTGAGCGTTTGAATTAAACCAGATGCTCTCCCCTCTGGAGCACCGCCGCTTTATAGCTATTTTACAGTTTAATGTCAAAAGGATTAGGATACAGACTCGGCTTTCCCCAGAAACAACATCTGATTGAAAAGCAAGAAAAAAAAGCACGGAGGAGCTGCCAACAGAGTGTCTGAAAAACTGGCCTGACATCCAACACGTTTCGGAATGAGCTGAAGCATGCTTCACTGTTCTGCTGGGTTTATATAAACTGCTGTTTGTCAGACAAAATAGATGCATTAAAATCTGAGAGGTAAAAGACTGTGAAAGAGAAGCAGACTTGCTCCAACACAATATAAATCTGCTCTGACCTCTGTCCTAAATACTCCTGCTACTGTGTATCAGCCCTTTCATGTTCTTATCACAGAACAGCACTGGAAGATGGACTCTGACTGACTGGTTAGAAACGCCCAGAGGGATGCTCATAGGAATTGGAGGAATGTCTGAGGAATAGCAGCTGAGGCTGTGGATGGTTCTGGCTCTATATGGACTGTCTGCAGTCTTCAATAATGACTCAATATTAGGAAACTTATCAAAGTGCAACAGTGTTTTTTATCAAGTTTTCTTATGTACTGCCTGTCCGGCCTCAGCATGATCACAAGCATCAGCCTGGATTGCTCAAGATGACAAATAAGGTTTAATAAGGTCCATAGGTACTTTTGGATGTCAAACCATTCTCGGTTGATTTGCTTTTTTCAATCTCAGTTTTAACTCAGCTCAGCCACGCTAGTTGGCTCAAAGCATGCCTGACATCTTATAGCGGGTTGTGGTGATCTACGTCATCATCATTCAGGGATGGATGGTAGCTTCTCCCTCCTTTCTTCGAAAAATAGTCTAAAAATTCATGATAATAAGTAACTAACTACTAACAATCACTGCGCTGCTTTAAACACTTAAAGCCAAGTTCACAGTGCAGGACTTCGGACTTGCCGACAGTTTGGCTTTCCAAAAAAATCCCCAGATCAGATGCAAGTCGGTGCAAGGACACCATTCCAAGAGGTTGCAGAGAGTTCACGATGCCCGATGGATATCTGGCAGACTAAATTTGCGTCTTTTAGAGTTAATGTTTAAGTCCTTTTAATCATCTACAAATCCCTACATAATCTAGCTCCCTCATACATCAGTGATTGTCTCCCCTCCTCTCCTTTCTTTTAAACATTCCCAAAGTATTCCAGAAAAAATGTGGTCAAGCTGTTTTCTGCCATGATGGCCCCAAACTTTGGAACAGCCTCCCGATGGATCTTAGAACTGCAAACCTTTGTAATATTTAAAATCTTAATTTGTCTTTTAATGTGGAGTAACTGAATCACTTTTTTTCCTAGTGCTTTGTGTCAAGGCTGTCTTTGTGTCACCGATGGGTGGGAAGACACTCCTCTCATTTCTTCCTCTCTCCTCTGTTGTCACATTCTTTCAGTTTTGCTTCCTTTTTTTTCTGAAATTAGTGTATAAAACAACTTTGACAACTCGTTACCATGTCACATCTTGTCTGTATGATCTCATAATGTGTAACCCCTTGCTGATCAATCATGTGGTGTGTAAATCATGACCACTGCAAGACTCAGAAGTACAAGACAGAAAGGCATCTATGGTGTACAGACCATTTTCTAGACTGGGTTTACAACAAACAGACATTATGAATGGAGCTTGATCGCATTGCAGTTCCCATCTCTGGCTTTTTGAACTTCACCAGATTGGAAATTAAACAGATGCTCTCTGTGGCATCCCCTCAGTGGACAATATGTTGGCAGTGGGCTGGTGGGTAACTCTGGGCCTGGCTGGAAAGCAATGGGTAAAACCTTGTTCTGCACCAAGTGTGAAGCCATGATTGACAGAGCAGCCAGCCTCTCTGGTATGCAGATGGTGAAAGCCACGGAGGCATATGAGAGCTTGTTTGCCCGGGCCCCACAACTAGCTGCTCAGTAGAGCAGCTGTGTTCTTGGTTGCACTCTCCAATATCACTGCGTCACCAATGCCCTGTTGAGTGGAAGTGGATATCAATTACCAGGACATCCAGAAACCACAACTGACGGATGATATTCCTGGATCTGCAACCACTGACCATATTCACCTAATGAAGACCATTTCACATGTCTACATTAATGAAGTGCTGCTGGGTGACTGAAGGCACTATGTTTCTCAGAAAATAAGTTGAATGACAGGAGGGACATGGTGAAAAAATGTACATTATAGACTTGTGCACATCATAAACCACCAGTAATACCATCTTCCACTAATGTCTGCAAAATGACAAAATGTCCTGAACTCTACAGACATTATGTAACATGTGAACAAAACTACTGACAAACAAGAGTCATGTTTAGAGAATGTTCCCTGAACAGAACTAAGTTCACCGTGTTCTGCTCACCTCTTTACATTGGCACAGGCGTGAAAGGGGAGCTTGCATGCTCACATTCCACCAGAAAGTCCAATACACAGAGCACATCTGACAAATATGCAGATTGATACCGATATCCCCAGTGGTGCATGACTTTCAGTAAACTTTATGGTACTCTAGGACCAGGTAGGGCCAGAGAGGGGGAGTGACGAGAGAGACGGACCAAGAGACAAGGAAAGGGATGGGTGAGGGGGCAGGGAGGCTGGACGAAGGGCAAACACTTTGAAATCTGACCCAGGCTAGAACAACAGTGCCCTCTCTTTATACAGAGTGACAGAGATACATTAGCCAAACAAATCAGTCTGAGCTGAGACTCCGCTTAGAGCCAGGAGACCAGAGCATTGAGCCCTGCTGCTTAAGAACCCACACTGACCAATTCAAATCATAAATAAGTATTGTCGCTGCTTATGTATTAAAAAGCCTAGGAGAATCACAGAGCCAACATCAATCATCCATCGTAATGTACACAACATTGTATGGTCTACTGAAATGAGTTTTGCAAAGATTTTTGGTACAATTCTCCAAAAGCCAAGGTCACCAGCATACAAAACACGACACATTCAATTTTGAGCCACTGATCTTGATAGGCTTCTAGCAGTGAGCAGCGCCATACTACAATTGTTTAATATGGAGATGGTTTGGGTGTGACCAATTGCTTAGATGTTGCTATTGCATCAGCTATCGGAACTGGGGAGTATATTTCACTGACAGAAGAGCAAAGAAAGGCACAGCAGGTTTTTCACAATGGAAAGATGCTTTCACACTTTTCTTGACTGGTGTCACTGGTTGTAGCATTCTCCTTTTGTTGATATTAGCTTCTGATCAAGCAATAGCTGGATGGTGTGTCCAATTACATGTGAAGTATTGTGCCTGCTCTTTTCCAAACAGTTTCCAAGAACAAAAGCACAACCTTTTTAATCAAATTACAGTAATCTTAGGAAAAATATCCATGCTAACAGTTTCTAAGAACAACTTCCAAGATGTAACAAAACAGCTTGCGCATCAGGTTAGTACAGTCTTTTAGTTTATCAGACATAAGGATGGACACATTCCTATATAAGCTGGTCTAAGCAGACTTGAATGTATGGCAAAACGGAAATGTAAGGCAATCTCATATTGGGAAGCTCACCTTTGCTTTGCTATCTTGGGCAGACATGTACCCAACACACATGCTCTCTGTTGTGTGACTCCATAGGAACTCCACTGTGAAAATACACAAAAAACAGATCAATTACAGAGTGAACATAAGAATCTCAATTCACATAAATATAAATGTATCTCAATGTAAAAGAGGGATGGTGCAGGCAGGCAACAGACTGTCACTAAACTATAGTCAAACTTCACATAAAAAAACAAAAAGCGAACTGAAAACAATAAGGTTTCTGCTAGAGAAAAAAAATTGGCAGGTGACTCAGCATGTTAAACTGTGGTAGACTCTGAGCATGCATCATGAAAATATATGACCTGCAGTTGTGGCATAACTGCAGAGGAAGGTAGGACTTATGAGTTAGAGTAGAAACTCAATTACAGTACCCAAAGGATGTGGTTGACATACTGTTTATTCTTGTAAATCAACACAGGGCCCTTTGCAGTCCGCAGTAATCTGAGGTAGTCCACATTCAGCATGTGGGCTACGGTCCATAAAGAGCATCAAACAGGGCCTGAACATCACTGAGTAAGTGATACTTTGGAACATTCTATCATTCAAGTAGACATAATGTATAAAATCAATAGTCGTTTGACATTGTGGTTAATTTGAAATCAAGACGTGACCTCCTACTAACAACTGGAGATACATCTGCTCTACTTAGTGAACCTGAACTCTTCCTTTGGTTTCCTTGGAATTGAGCGCTTAATACACATCATGTTAAAATTAACACACAAGGACAAAGGGCAACATTGAAACCTACAATTAAGTCATATGGCCTAAACTCTGGACAGAGTTCTGATTAAGTCAAATTCCATGATGGTAACGTTGCAAAAGGATCGATCTTCTTGGAGGCTCCAGGTAGAAAACCCGATCCACCAACACAATCAGCCAAACTGGGCAGAGTTAACACGGCCTCTACTTGTCTGAAGATTAGCCGTTGATTCCATAGTGGGAGGTCTGTGTTTGAATCTGAGATAGATGAAGGGTGTGAAACCAGAGCCTGATTGTGCAAGTTAAAACACGGACCACCCGCTGTGAAACCTACACTGCCTCCCCCCTGCTCCTTCCTATCTATCTGATGATGGATTTTGAAATATTAACAGCCAAATCTGTGCCTACCGTGTGATCCGGCTTGGAATGATTTCATGTCTTACCCAATATACCCTGAATATTTTGAGATGGCGGCGCTTCCACACATCTGCAGCAGCGCAGGACAATTACACCACCCAAAACACGATCTTCGCTGGCCAGAAAGGGTGAGCCTAGAAAGAAAGAAAGCACCGCACAAAAGATGACCAAAGGAGGCAGAAACATGATGAAAATGGCAAGTTTTTCCTCAATCAGTTAAGTCTCTTGTATTCTAGTATTCATCTCTTGTTTTAGTTCTCTACCCTGACAAATCGTAACAAGGGTACCATAAAAAGACTGGATAAAGCACAACCTTTCTAATCAAATTACGGTAATCTATGAGGAAAAATATCCATGCATGGAAGTTGTTTGCCTATCTGACCAAGTTAAACAACTGAAAGCAATTATTCCGTCCTCTCGTTTTTACTTTATTAAGCAGACTATTCAATGAAAAATTTCACTCCGTTTGTTCGGGCAGGTTTTAAGCAATGGGCTCATGACAGGTAGTGTCATTTCTTTATCCCCACACTGTACACATACTCCCATAACACAATATGTATTTTAAAAGAAAACATCCAGCTACATGACTCTCAAAGACCTTTGAGCTTTCAAAAAACAAACAGAAGAATTCAACTGTGTGTGGTATGAGAACCTTTCTAGCTCCCTGACTAAACTTCAGAAGAGGCAAACTCGAATGAGGTGTTGTGTATGCAAAAAAAAACTTGGATTGGGTGATTGGTGTAAGGCAATAAAGGCTTAGAGTGGAAAAGAAAAAACTATAAAGAGCTAAGGCATGCATTGAAATGTCTCTACACAGCAAACAAGTAAAAGAAAAACAGGATCATTTGATGAAAAAAATTGTTGTGTCTGCATGTTTCATTGAGCATTTCAGACAAATGTTGGTTCCATGTTGTAATGTTTCCCTAACTCTATAAAACACTGTTTGGAGTGAAACTTGGACAGCTTTCACACAAAATCCTGATACTTTCTTAGAAGCCTCTTAAATTTCTTTTGTTAAACATTCAATAGTAACTGACAGCGCTTCATGTTATAAACATTAGAGGAGTTCAATTATTGCCTTAATGTCAGGCATTATGTTACTCATAACAATAAAAGAAGAATAAATGAATATGATTGAGCTACTTTGGAGCGTGAATATTTGTGTGTGTGTTTGGCAGGTGTTCTTTTACAATGAGACCTAAAAATACCGATGGTATTGTTATTAAGATATTCTATTTTGAGAACCTGACAAATGTATCATGAGTGAGAGGCCTCCACATCACAGACACTGTCATCATTGCTCTTGCTCTGGTAGGATTTATGGAGCTTTCTTTGACTTAATGTGCATCTTGAAAGGAAACAACAGAAGAATTAACTTCAAATTGACTTCATCCAGCCCGTCCAAACGTCTCAGTGTTACAGATGTTCATGACAAAGCCGAATTGGGACGGACTTCTAAAGGAGGCCAAAACAAGGCAAAAACCACCACATGTTTCCACATGTCCTTTCTTCCTGCACTCTGTCTTCTCTCAGCTATCCCAGTGGTCATTCAGAGGCGCAGCAAACATACTTAACAAGACTTTCTAAAACTGACCACTTCTAAGAATATGGCCAAAAAATTACATCTTCACATGAACTTTCAACAAAACAATTATGTCTTCCAGAATTGTTTCGTGGCTGTCAGCTATGGTGTGTGGAACATTTGAAAGCCTTGTTTAAACAATGAAAACGATCCATAAATCAAAAAAGCAGTCTTTTCTGATTCTATTATTTCCAATGTTTCCAGTTGTTAGCTCTGTCCTTACGTTACGCAACATCTGTTTGTTAGTTTAAATCTCTTCATGCATAATTGTGTTTTCTGCAAACACGTTCTTGGCTTACAAATTGGTGTGTATGGAAAGGAGAGGCAATCATGCCGCGTGTGGGTGACTCACTGATGAACTTGTTTTGCATAGCCTCCAGCAGCGCTTGGTGGGCATCTTCAGACTGCATGGCAGCAGAACATTCCCGTGCCAACATGGTGCGAATCAGATGCTCCCCACAGCCTGGCAAAAGACACACAGATGCAGATTAACCTGGATAATTAACTTGTATTAAACTAATGTCTCTGTTGCAAACTTGCATGCCTTCAACCAGAGCTGCACATGGGCTGAGTTCACTTTAGGAGAGCTGTAGCACATGTAGAACAAACCACTTGCGCTCAACAATCCAAGGCTTTTAAAACATTACTTGTGTGTGGTATTACTCACATCTTCATATTTCACATCATGATGTGTAAATTACTTTTAAAGAGATCAGTGTTTATGAGTATGTCCTGTTTACAGATTGTAATACTTTCCTTTGATGTTCCAAACTTGTTAAAAATCACATTTTTCCAATATATCTGATTATTTAGTTACATAATGGAAACAATCGCAAGAATAAAGGATTTAAGTTTTCTTTCAGCTCATACAAAAGATTTAGTGCTACCGCAGTCATTTTAGTGGCTTTAAGGAGCTGAGTACTGCCTTGCTCACGGGCACACTGACAGTTATTGCACTAGGAGGGTTTGTGTTTCTATTCAGGTTCCCCCTGCCAAGATTCACAGCTGGTCTGGGAATTTGAAACGGCAACCACCCAGAATTAATTCCTCTTCTGTAAACCATGAGCTTGAGCTGGCTCACTGTGTAACTGCCGAATGTGCATGCATACTTGCAAATTTATGATTATTATACATTCATGCATCAATTTAATGTTAATTGATAAAAATGAAAAAAATAAATGAAAACTAGACCACTGACTAAGAGTAGAGTGTAAAGACAAGAAACCGCTGTGATTGCACACCAAATATAAAACTAGAAAATTATCTGTAAAGGCAGTGACACACTTTTCACTCTACAGAAACATAGCTGTTAACTGTCAGAACAGATGTGTGCAAATATTTTATTCACCCTAAATTATAATACTCCAAATTAATTCTAATAAAATCAGATAAGGGCCAGCAGGGTTTGCTCAAGTTAGCTTCAATTAGCACCTGAGTCTGTGTGTCTTTATTTATGTGGCACGTGGTATTAAAAAAAAAGAATCCAAGGACAGAAACAAGGCATTTAATCAAACCAGGAACTATAAAAGAAAACATGGGCAGACTGCAGAAATGTCTCACCTTACCCTCTCTCATTTCCTAGTCAAAACATAGCAGGTGTGCTTATTTATATATCTTTGATAATATGCTTCTTACTGTTTAAAAGACTAAGATTAACACTAATACTTGCTATTGCTAAGGAAATTACTGATGATGAATACATACTTCATGCTTACAATATGATCTTTCTCACAAAAAGTCTGCTTGTTCTTGAAAAAGACAAGAAATCTGAAAGTGAAAACAAAACACATCTGGCAAAAGCTCCTGTGAAAACCCATAAAGACTGTAGAATATAGCCTTGTTGTTTCTGTAAACACAAATGAAGGGCCCATAAAATTTCAGGTAACTACAACAAAACGGAATGCAGGTCAGTAACTGTGGAGACCAGATGCCTGGAGCGATTTGAAACTCTTTTTTAACAAGAGCTGAACATCGGATTGGCCAGGTACCTCGCCTTTTGTAATGTGTTTACCATAAACTGCTCTGTCCTAGGGGACCGGGATATTGCGGCAGCACGAACACAGCTGAACTGCAGCAAGAGGCCCAGACTAAAGCAGCGACTAAACAGAAGGGAAATGTTAAAAGGAAAGAGGCCAGTGAACAGAGACACAGCATGTGACAGCCAACAGCAGCGAAAGTAAACAGTGGAGTTTGTGAGCTGTTCTCTCACTGGCCACAGCAAAGTGAATGACGGGCAAAGCAGTCAACGCATATAAAACAAAGAGCCACATGAGCCGCATATTACACAACAGAGTTTAACAGAGGGGGAGGGAAGGAGGGTTGGAGGGAGGGTGGATGGGCAAAATGGTGGTCAGGTGAAGGGAAAACTCAGTGACATACAGGGTGAGGATCATACTCCTTGTGACCAACTGAAAATGACTGTTTTTCTGTTTCTTTTGACGGGAATGCCTTTCATGTTAGGAAATTAAAAACAGGTGTTACACACATTATGCACTCCATACGGAAAGCCTTTTTTTTTTTTTTAAAGCAACATCAAAGGCAAAGCCACACTATAGGAAAACAGGATGAGGTGAAAATACATACAGAGCAAACATCTACTGGGATAATTGATGAACAGTCAATTATTACCACCATAATGGTTGTATACTGCTTGTTTAAAGTAATAATGTACAAAAGATTGTGAAAATGGGCCAAATTACGTATCACCTTTAAGGTGCAGATATTTTCATTATCTATTAATCCGTTAAATTATTTAAAATGCTCATCACAAATTCCCAGAGCCCATAGTGGTGTTTTTAAATTGCTTGTGTTGTCTACACAACAGTCCAAAACCAAAATATTATTCATCTACCATCACAGTTAACAGAGGAAAGCAGCAAACCATTAAAATGTAGCCTGAAAAATGACTGAAAATATTAATCGCTGATCATCTTTGGCATCTCGGTTGATAGACCGATGGCTGCAGCTTTACAAGCAAGTGCCAGACTTTAAATACCAAGCTGTTATCTTGTATGATCATCGATCACATGTGAAACACAGTGAAATGTACTACCTACTTTTGAGGCTATGTCCAACACAGTAGATAAAGTAATAGAAAAACTATGTTTAATATGCCAAAGAATTGATGAACTGCTAGACAGAGAAATGTATTTTTCTGGGCCTTTCAAAACTGTGATTGCATGATTACAGAACAAAGAGCTAAGTCCTAAGAATTGTTTAGAGAAAAAAAAGGGTCAGTATAAATGTTTTTGTTGTTACACTGCCATAAATGTCTCACTGATTGCTGGTGATCATATATTCAGACTAGATTTAGCTTTATGTAAAATGCTGGCCATCTCAACAAAATCCAGCGACCCAAGCTTCGGCCTGTCTGCTCAAATCAGCTCATCTGAACTGAGATGCATTAGGCTACAGATCCACATCAAAAGGCTTTAATGTTCCCCAGAAGCTATGTCACGTTAAGACGACTACACATCTTAAAGCAGTAATATGGCCTCCATACCTCAATTTCAAAACCAGCAATGTTGCTTACAGCTAAAAGAGGCGTGCACTCTCAATTGGTTGTATACATTGTATAAATATGTTCAAGGACGGCAGAGGATGGCAGTTTGGTCCTGAAAGGAAAGGATGTCTTTGTCCTATTGACTCTCTGTGGTTAAAAGACAGCGCTTGAGGTGATATCTTCCCTGATTCTGTGTGTGCTGACAATAGACGATGAGCAGTCACAGGAAGTAGGCTGCTATTGTTTCTCTATAGGCAGACAAGGCTGAAGCCTTTTTAATCATAAAATTCACAAGGATCTTGTTGCTAGTAGAGAAAAAAAAAGTTTGGCCTCACAAGACAGGTTGGTGCAATGAGGGCACATCGCCTTTCTTATTCATCATCCTTTTATTTGTCGTTCCATCCAACTGAGGCTGAGGGAAAGACGAGTTGCAACTGACTGACTAAAAGTAGAATGTTTTTTGTTTTTTTTCCTTTCCCAGACCTAGAGTCGCACATTAACATTTGCTAAAGACAAGGATTTTGGGATGTTCTGTTTACTTTGGGTCATCCAGATAACAAAGTATTTGCTGGAGATCAAAATATTAGACCTGTCCTGTCCTGACTCTGCATTATGTTTCAGTTCAAATCCTTAAAAAAAACTCAGGAAAATATTAAAGGATACAGACTGTTCTTGCAACATTAAAATATCGTCTGCTACAGTGATGCTGAACATGTCCAACCGAGCGTTGTGCCAAGTCTGCATGGTACCAGCACCATTAACTTTCTGTTTTTTATTCAGTACAATAACAGCTGCTCTGATGGCCTGCTTTACTGTTCAGATCTATCTGGTATGAATTTGGCTGATGCTTTTTTATTTTCTCTTGAGAATTCAAAAGTCCAAAATTTGCTCCACTGTGCTGTAGTTGTAACTTATTTAGACATTTTTAGGTCGTCTTTATAAGGACAGGAAATAATTAAAATGATTGTAGCTACACTTAGTATCGCAGGGATTTAATTATCTAAAGCAGTCTTAAATTCAAATCTATTTTAACAGATCTGTTCTGATTTTATAGCATTTAAGGTAGTCAAACCTGTCTAAATAGCGCCGATTTCCTTTGATAAATTACCGACTAGGTTTAAACCTTGATGACCAATAATAATGGCAATGACAACTGGCAACATATCTAATTGGAGTAACCAGTTCAGCTTGCTGCGTCTGCATGAAGAGAGACAATACCCACCACCTACTTCCCTCTGCTCCTCCTCCTATAGCTGACACTGCAGACAACGCAGAGAGAAAGAAAGAAAGAAAGAAAGAAAGAAAGAAAGAAAGAAAGAAAGAAAGAAAGAAAGAAAAAGAGGGACGCGCAGCATGTGATAGGTGACAGCTATATTAATCAAAGTGAAAGAGGTAGGGGGAGGGGGTAGCTAGGATATTTTAATTGTGAGTATCAGTAATCATAAAAAGGCAAAGCTAAGCTATAACAGGTGGCATTTGCTGGAATTTAAATGACATCTTATTTCAAAAACTGTTTTCTATTTTAATTTGATTTAGACTTCATTAACTAAGGCTCCTCATATTGGTAGAATTAATGACTGTGTAGTTCACATAAAAAATGAAAACCTGGTAAAATCACTACTTGACGACCTGATCTACCGCACGTGACGGTAGATCACAGATCAGTATATTTCTTAATTTTTCATCCTAAAAACCAAACAAAGTTCAGATTTTAAAGTGTGCTGCTGCACTCACAGCCGTTCTCACTGTATCATATCTATAGCAGGTGTCCCATGTCAAATGTCATTGCAATGCCAAGGAGCTTTGCAATGCACCTGGCATGCAGCTGACTAACAAAGACTGGAGAATGATGACTCAATCAGCTGAGGAAGTGACTGATGAGAATCACTCAGCAGGAATGGCTGGAGGTCATCGGAAACTATTATCAGGCTGTTTGAAGCTTGACTCACTGAGGCTGAAAAAAGGGGGTCACATCTCATATCTGTTTCTGATTCATATCATCATATTTAAAACAAAAGTGGTAAACATGAACGGTAGGAGTAATAGTTACTGTTGTATACCTGAGGTACTCACTGCTGTAGAGTAAGGGTTCATGTTACAGGTGTTTTCAGCCCAGCAGCCACATCCATAATGAGCAGCCTGGCAAAAGACAGGAAAGAGGACATTTTAGATGCAGAGCAGTTCCATTGTTGTTTTACGTCTAATGTTTTTTTAAGGAGGTACTGAAAAATAACAAAGTCTATAATAACAGCTTTGACTAAGGACCCCAATAAAATGAGTTCAATACACACTCCTGGCTGGGGTGGTAATCTCAGCCTAATTTACATTTCCTCATCATTAAATACACCAGAGCAGCATGCCACAGTCATGACTACATGGCGCTGAGCTTCAGATTTTTTAACAGTAATACTGTAAATGAGGTCAGAGCAGTAAATCTTACTGTTTTACTCATTCTGTTCAGCCCCCATTATTAAGTTGTGTTTTTTTCCTGTTGACAGTTGTTAATGCAAAATCACAGCTTCCTGTAGCTGCCTCAGAGTTAAATCTTTTACTGAATTTGTGGAGATTGCATTGGAATTTAAAAATGGGGCAAAAGTCATGAGGATAATCAGTGCAAATTATTTCCTCTTGTACAACCTCATTAATCTAGACATTTCATTTTAGAAAAAAAACACTATGTTGCTCTATTAAGTCCTTTTCACACAGAGATCCTGCAACACTGCTGTAAAGATCTGTCATTACACCGGCTTTGCTTTTTTAAAACTCATCAAAACAAATAATAAAGACCTGGCTCAATCTTTACTTGAGTTATAAAAATACATTATCAATGGAAGATTTTATGTGGATTAAGATATAACCAGAGACAAGGACAGGGAAGACTACCTGGCCAACCCTGCCAGGATGTTTCATGGCCAGGCCTCCACTGGACACAGCTGCAGCTACATTCCCTTCCAGGTCTACCACAACGGCTCCCACCGTATCGAGGCACCCTGAACCATTTTCCTACATCAGAGGAGTAAGACAACACAGTTAAATACAAATAGAAAATGAGATTTTTTCCTAAAATTTCCTAAATTTCCAAAATTAAGAATGTTCTGCATGGACTTGAGAATCACTTTTCGTTGCCCTTGGTGTTTCATTAGAAAATGCGCTGCTGTGATTTCAATCAGCTCTTTTCCTTCCCTGATTGCAGTTTGCTTTGGAAGTGGTTTGTTTGTGAACTATCATGACTCAGACTGCATGATAAAGAGAGTTCTGTGGGCTAGATGTGCAGAATAGCATTATGATACATGATCAGAGCTCTACTCCTACTAGAAACTGAAGATCTTCATTGAACCCTGGACTACAAAGCCAGAGTCAAGAACACAACAGTGGTTCTCATCTGTCTTATGCTCTTCTAAATCAGCCCTGTCTCCGGGCTTTTGAGGCCAAAAACAACCGGAGCCAGCTATTTCGAAATGCTACAAAGTCTATCCTGTCAGTCCTTATCAGGGTCCTAAAATAAAAGAATCCACAGTAAATAATGACTGTGTAACTCCAGGACATCTCTGGAATTATACTGATATGCTTTAGATCTTCCTAGGCAACACTGCAACTACACAACATTGTGGGACAGGTGCCTATATGATGCTGAAAAAAAAGAATGGAAAGACTTTATTGCTTGGCAGAAGGACAGAGACATAAAAAAGAACATTGTGTATGAAAATTAAAACCAGACCTGGTGCAACAACGCTTTCTGTTGAAGCTACAAGTCTCTAAAAGCACTTCTTGATACTCGAGAGGTTGTTTCCTGTTAATTGACTTTATATGCCGATAGCAAAGGATAAGGTAAAGGCAGAGTTGATGCCAAATTTGTGTACAGAATACCCCAAAACTCAGAGCATGGCATGCATTTGAACAGTCACAGTACATCAGTTATGTCCAATTCAGGAGTAGCTTAACTGCACCAAGTGATCACATACATATTAATCTTTAACAGGACAAGCAGTTTAGGGTAAACATATGAGAGACAGATGAGAGCAGAGGGCAACTCAAACCTTAAACTCTCATTAGGCTAACTAGCCATTGGCACAAAGATCAATCATTTAATCATATCAGCTGCCTGAGTCAACATACAGTCCATCTTAGTTGTTAGTTTTTCTTCTAATGGATACATCAGGATTGATGTGACTCAACTAACTAAACAGTAATGCTGTTCAAAAACAGGTCCAATGAAGCATATCAGGCTGTGGCCATTTAAATGTTTTACTTCATTTAACACAACTCACATTCAAACCAAGATAAACTCTCCCACCCTCCTCTGTGCTGCTGCCGCTGTTTGCGACTTTAGATATGTCTGCTCTCAACCGCTTTCAACTCAGCTCATCATCAGGCCACTCTCCAGCTGTGCTGCTCAGGGCACTGAAACTTTGCACCAACTCTTGTCAACACTTTAATCGCTTCTTGGAAGCCACTGCACAACCTGGTAATGTCATTGCCTGTGATGACAAAGTGAGATCATAACTGGTAGAATATATCTCGAGGTCGTGGTCGTGGAGAGTCATTACATTTCTTTCTTGTATAAAATCCCACATTCTACTTGATGTTTCCAGCGCTTTTTAAAATTCAGTTTGATGTCATATAAACCCATGCATAACTGCTGGTTTAGAGTCTGCAAAGTTAGACTTAAAGACCACACAACCACAATCACTAATAGTAGGCTTGGCAAACTACGTGATTCTCTTACTGTTACTACTGCTGTTACTTCTTACCCATATAGGTTTTAAGTCTGAACCCTGAGTTTAAGTATATGTAGAGGTTAATACCTTTGGTTTGTTCCCAACACACATCTTTTTTGGCGTTTACTGCATTATCTTCACTGCATTCTGTTTGTTCTGTTCCTTTCTAAACCCAGTGGAAAGAGATTCTTATGGAGCTTTACTAGCTAATTTGACAACATCTGTTGCTGCGAGGAAAACTCAAAATCAAAACCTATAATCTTGCCATTTTAATTTTGGAGAGATTCTGAGCAATCAAATTAGAGTTTTAATTGTAGAGAAACAATACTGTAGAATTGGGGGAAATAGCTTTATTTTCCTAAGGTTTATGAGACCTCATTTTAGTACCTCATGCAGACACAGGACCACTATGCGCTCTACATGGGGGCCCATTGATAATTAGATGGTACCTTACTGATTCTGTTTCTATTGTTTTCTTGAAGTCCTATTGTCATGAAATTTAATGGAAAGCAAGATTGGATCATAAGCTGCCAGTGGAGAGCATTTTGTTTGGCACAAATGATGCACATGATGGTGGTCAGGGATGGCTCCATTCTGACTCAAGGGATGTCATACACTTGATGACATCTAATTCAAAATGATAACATAGAACTCACGTTTTCAGTCGATTGTCGTCTTTTCTTTGTCTGATTATGTCCTGTGTCAAGTTTTTCTGCCAGCTCCATCTTCCGCTTGTTCCTCTTATACGCAGATAGACTGAACTCTGTGTGAAAAAAACGTAATCATATTCACCTGTTTCAAAGCATCTGTTTTGATTCAGTTTTGCAGTTACAGAAATTACATTTCTTAGATGAAGCGTATATTTCTGAATCCGTGCAACAAAACTCACTGGTGGCCATTTTCTCTGACGGGCATGGCGGTATTCCATGACTGACTGCCCAATCATGCGCTCCTCGACCCACTAAAAAGCTGACAAAAAAGAAAAGTGACATCCATAAAAGCAGACATAGACATGTTAATAGGGAATTAGTTAACAACTATTATAATCACCAGGGTGGTATTCTGCCAGCAGACAGTTTTCCTCTCTGTGCTTCACTCAGTAGACGATTTGCAACTAAGACTGGGTTCTTAATACCTAGAGGAAAACTCAGAATTATCACAGGGCTAGAAGTTTATTCCATATGTAAACAAAACCAGATAATTTTGCGAAGACACACATTAATATTCAAGACATATCATTTCAGGCAATATAAAAATCTTAAAAAAGAGAAATAGGGGAGTCCTAAAAATAACAAATCACGTGTCTTTCTCTTTGAGTTTTGTAGTACAGGGGAACTGAATATATCTGTGTTGTTTTGTTCATTCTCAAAGGTAACACAGTATGTTCATGTAGTTTGCTGTGTAGTGTATTGATATTTACCTTATTTTGTCAATGATACACACCTCTGAATGAAATATTTCAGTGAGCCTTCTTATACACATTTCACTGAATTCTGAGACCTTACAAAAGCAGTGTTTGCATTTATATCCAAGCCAAAAAGAAGTTTCATTCATCTTGTACAGATTATATGTCCAACTGTTACATAATGCAAACGTGGTAAAAATCAAAACAATATGTTGTCTTTTGGACTTAATGTTGAATTCCAGTTTCCCCCCCTGGGCTATTTGGAATAAATCACGAGTTCTTACAAAAAAAGTCACTTTTGCTGAAAAGCTTTCTAGGAAAACTCTCTGTGAGGATGGTGATGTGTACATATGTTTATTCTCCGTGTAATGGTGGGTGGTCCCCCATTGTAAGGATTGATGCTGCCAATCTTTCTGGTAATCTCCAAGACAAAAAAAATATGGGATCATAGAAAGTACATTGTTAAAACATGTGACATGTGTTAGAGGCTTGACTCATTACTATCACTTCCAGGTGAGTGGACTTCAGCACAATATCAACATGGCAGTATTACATAAACATCAACATATTGTGTAGTAACTCACCACTAATCGCCCCTACGGCACCGTAATGCAGTGACTTCCCATCCATGATACTCGCATCACATTCAATTCCCCCGGACAAATTAAGGTTGGAGCCCATGCCCGCATTTGTAAAAGGAGAGTCCTGAGAACAGTTAAAAACATCAGTCTGGAGTTTGTGATGACCTATACTGTCAATGCTAATATGATGAAGGAAAGTCATTATTTTTTATATATTTTAATCAAGACTTGGTTATTCTTTCTTGTGGACTCAAGTCTGACTGGAACAGCAACATTTTCAGGCAAAACAACAGTGAATATTTACAAAAGGTCGATATTTCCAACTTAGTCAGTTAATACAGTATAATGGCCTTGCTTAATGTGTTATTTTACTGTAATTATAATAGTATAAACACTACTTTGAGGCAGTTTTATCAATTTAAAATCAATATTTTCACCAACTGAAAATCAAATACTGGGAGAAGTTTCAAGCAAAACAATTCAAAATATATTTAACAAATCAACATCATAAACCAAAAGCTGCAGCTGGTGAACTAATATCTGTAACACAATACAAACTAGGTCCTGAAACACTTCACTTTGTTGTTGTCGCTCATGTCATCTGCCTTGGACAATAATCTGAACACTAATTTCTGGGCAAAGGACTTATGAGGGGCAAACGTCCTTTTAGCCAGTTAGTGTCTTTGTTTCTTGTATCTATTGTGCTACATTCTATGTTTGAGCAGGTTTCTGCTAATAACCAGATGATGACCCTCTGCATTCAAACCATGTAAATAAAACTACACTCCTCAAAAATACTGAAAATCGCTTTCTGTGGCTTGAATCTATTCATACAGTAAATGGGTGCTCTAATCTAGAACTTCAGCTACACTGAACTGTTCTGTACATTTTTGCAGCTGCAGAGAGCTCATCAGAAACACTGTTCTTTATTCCAACCCTGCCCTGAAGAAAATCACCCATTACATCATCCAGCAGGATGTACGTATATGAATCAGAGGCTGGAGCAGAATAAAGCTGTTTAGGATAAATGCATACACATGTCAATTTAAGGATCTCATGGTATTAAGTAATTACTGTTTTAACTCCAATATGGGCTGTAATGTTTTCGACATTATCCATGTAGCGTGTATTTGAAAGTGAGTTTATAAAGTTCGATTTTAAATGATCAAAAATGGATTATAATCAACCAACCTCAAGTTCAACCAGTGCTGCAGTCACTGCTTCCACTGCAAGTGCCCCAGCTTTGAGCCGGTCCACAGCCTGGAAATGACAGTCAAAGACATTATATTCCTTCCTCAAAGTCAATTACATAACAGTTTGATAAAACATAGACAGAAATTAATCATTCAACTATCTCCATATGACTTATTTTGTACTCTAGCCCCTTACCAAATATCCTGCTAAATAACAAACAGAAATAAAATGCAGCTGAAAATATAAACTGGGTAATTAGGATTTGAGCCTCATTAAAAGTAGTCCATAATGGCACATAAACCTAGATTAAAGACAGGCGTAACACATTCAATAAGGATTAAGGTTGAAATATTAAGTTTGCCTTGTTTGTGCATGCATGAAATAAGGACACAGTTCACATGCTACACAGTTTTAATAAGCTGGTTGGCTGATGCAAATGACTGCTGGAATAAAAGCAAAATATTGCCTTTAAAATTAAACTGAACGGTCTGAGTGCAAAGTAGGACAACTCATCAACCATCTAACACCAATCCTATCGTAAAGTAAAGCTGATGACAACACTATGAGGCTGTTTTTCAGTTGCAAGTATGGGAGGACCTTCTAAGGATGAAAGGAACAATGAATGAAATTAAATACAAGGACATTCTTAAGAGGAACCTACTTTGGAGAGCCAAAGAACAAAGACTTTCCTTCCAAAAGCAAAATGATCCTACTACAGCCAAATGAAACCTGGAATGACTTCAAAACAAGCACATTAAAGTGCCTGAGTCGTACTGCCAAAACTCAGATTGGAACCCCACTGAAAATATATGGAACAACAGCTGCTCACAGATGCTCCACATAACAACCTGAGCAAACTTGAACTAAACTCTAAGAACACGTAGGAGAAAACCCTATTGAGCGGATGCAGATGAACTTACAAAAAGATAAACCTTTGTCAGACATTATATACTTGGACACGCTGTTTAGATCAGAACACATATATGAACAAAAGTTAACACAAACCTTTACAGTATGTTTAACAACTTTCAGCCACCCAATCTATGGTCACAACCAACCAAATTTAATAGAATCAGAGTTATTGAATTGTAAACTATTAAATGAATCATTGTATGGCTGAAAGCATTATTGTATATTCATACTCACTATAAAGACTGGAGTGTCATTCAGAATTCATTGTTACAAACATATTCTGCATATCTTAAGCTAAAATTATGTAAAATATAATGGTGAAGCGCAAATCAGTTCTTCAAGGAAAGCCCTGAAATGCTACTTTGATTGATGATCAGTGTCAATCTGATCTAGTGCTCTGTATTCAGAAAGTATCCAACACATGAATGCTATCAGGAGCCAAGTGATCTAGATTCAAAATAAAATAATAATTAACATTCCATTAAGAATAACCTGAATGACTGTGTGCTCAAACAGCACAAGGTTATGTTGCTTGTTGCACACATACACATTCAGCTTACTTTAGTATTACCCATACAGTGAACTTACTCGTTGACAGGCTCTTTTGCACACATGCTTGTACTCCTTGGCCTTGGATTCAGAATGGTACCCTGCTCCTGAAACGAAAAATTGGAAAAATATATTTAACCCCCTCAAAGACGAGAACTACACCTAATGTTTCAGTTCATGATGGTTGCAGGTAGGTGCTATAAATACAGTACTATTATAAACCATGTTTTCTTATTATGGAGGTGCTGCTTACTTGTTCCTTCTACAACCAAACTCCCAAAAAGTTGGAACACTGTGCAAAATTAAAATAAGAATGCAGAATGCAACTGTGTTTAATCACAACAGACACAAGGACAAAGTGTTCCCAAGCCTGTGCATTAATATCCCTCATACAATCAAGTGTTGAACCTCCCCCATCCTTGTTTGTGAATGACTGAGCCTTATGTTGCCAGTGTCCCAAGAGTTGGTTAAACCATGTTTTTCAATCAAATTAAGAAAAATCATATATTTACTCAAAAAAGTAAACAAAAACTTGATGAGGTTGAATATTAAACATGTCATCTTTGTGATGTTTTCATGTCAAAAGGATTCATGGTTATTACACTGTACTTAAGTTATGTTTCACACAGCATCCCAACTTTTTTTGAATCAAGTTTTTAAGCAGATAGTAATTCTACTTGTTAATTATGGTTTGCGCACCTACCTGCATGCACCAAAACAAATCCACCAACGGGTTTTGGCTTTTCATTCTTGCTTGATTCCTGTTTGTTGGACCATGAGTTAGACAGGGGAGTGGAGGGTTGCTGCTCCTCAGCAGAATTCGTTGTGCCTTCCATGACCCCTGCATTACTTAACACGCCTATCATGGCCTATCAGACAGCGGAATGGAGATCATGTTCACTGCTCACCTGAGACAGAAAAGACACATTCATGTATTAAAATTAAGGGATAACACAGGACAGGATGCATAAACATTTTCAATGGACGATATAGAGGTAAAGAGCAATTTCCAAAGCAGAATGGCGGTTCTCAGCTCTGTGCCACCGAGACAACCAAGGAACTGGCACAAAGTAGGCACTACACTTGAATCAGTACTACAGCTGCATCAGCTTCACACTGACAGTTGTCTGTCAGTAAGGACATATTAACAGATGTACCAAAAACACCCTGTAACTACCATCTACCTTGCAGCTTACGGCATATTTAAACATACCATTCATAACTGCATGATCCTGGTCCACAAATCCACAAATCAAAAGTTGCACAGAGCATTAAGACATCACCAATCTCATTAACCCAAGTTCACCCTAACTTTACAAACAATGCTGCTCATGTATCGTTACGCATGTCAGTGTGAACGATACGCAATTAAACAAGGCTTACTTCGTTTGTATTACGGGTCTGTTAATAGCCAAAGAAGGTTTATAAAATGACATTAACCACAAATAAGTTCTTGCAAGTCAAACTGACAGCGCTGTGTTTTCGTTAGCCTGCTAGCTAACAGCTGGCTAACACACCAATCAAAACAAATCGCAACTCACGATGTTTTAAGTCGACTCCTACCGGCGACAGAACTGCCTGCTGACCGCGACGTGAACAGACATGTGTTTCACACACATGCACGGCGGCTGGACTCATAAATGTAAGTGAGGCAAACTTTGCTGCCACACACTTTCACCGCTCTGTGCTAGCCGCTGCTAGTTAGCGAGAGCACACAGGAGTACTTCCTGGTTCAGATACACGTTGCTAAGGAAGTGCGCCGAGGGCAAACACTGGTCCACGTGGGCGAAGCTGCACTCAGTGAGACTGAGCTGCTGCTGCTGCAGGAGTAAAATGCCGTTCCACATGTTATTATGCTCCACAGATGTCGAAACTAAATACATACACAAAAGGTGAATACATGAGGTATAAAAGATGTGTGATTATGAATCTAAAAGATGAAGCAGAAAATTACATTTTTCAAAAAGGTTTTGTGGGAAATTGCAGTCATCATCAGTGCACATGTTCAGTGGCTGAGAGGCACAACTTGTTTTTCATTTTAATTTCAAACTATAAATAACAGCGCTATAAGTCAAGGATCACTTGTTAAGATTACTAAGCACTAGCCTGTATTTTCTGTACAACCACTCTTAGTCTATTTTGATTTTGATTTTATTTGCCCAGGTTTTGAGATGTCTGTCTGTGCAATAGAAATAAAAGTATGTGTCTGTAGTGCTCACAACATGGAAAAATCTGAACCAATTTTTATACAAACATGTTTTTCCAGAACTATTGTTAAGTGCTCTCTTTAAGACAAAAAAAATGAAAAGATACAGTCATATGAAAAATATACAGTCTCTATTATATAAAGAGTCTCTACACAGCTCACTGGAGGAAAGCTTGTTTATCGTTATTCATGTTACCTAATCAAATAAGAAGAAAATTGAGTTTGTGACAGTTTAACTTATTATCACGCTTGTCAGCCATAATAGAGCAATGATTTGTCAGCACGGTTTGTGAAATTAAAAGAGGCTGCGTTGATTTATGTCGTGTGTAAATTTCATTACACAGTTGTCAGCGACGCTAACTGATCGAATCATTCCTAATGTAGTTGTGACTGCGATGGCAGCTGCATAACTTCACTCAAGCACAAAGTAAATCTTATTCACTGCAGAGATTTTGTCTTGTCACAGCAGGGAGCTCACAAGTGTAACTCATTTTAGTAACTATAGCTCAGCTCCACTTGGGCTATCAGTAATGTTAATAGTTAACACCTGTGCTTTTTTTCTAAGTCGTCAAAATGTCTGCAGACTATACTATACTAGTGACAGTACTGTCTGACTTTGAGTGTCACTGAATAATTTTAAGAATAGAAACAGTCTCTTTGTCTTGGATTGTGGTGGATGGCACCAAAAACTATATGTGTTAAATCAAGAAGTGTTCTAAGTGACCCCATGGTCTGAGGTTGATTCCATATAACTGTGACATGCCCTGGTTTGAGTCCAGGCAACGCTTTCCTGCATGCATCCCTCTCTTTTTCTCACTCTCCCTGTCTCTCACTAGTTGACCTGTTGTCGCTGTTATAAGTTTGAGGGTACATCTTTCCAATGAGCCACGCTTTTTTCTTCCACACCAACAGCGGTTCATTTGCCTCTGACGTTATGACAGTGATCTCCTTCAGTCGTCTTTGTGCTGCACATTCTTGAATAAATTGCACCTTGTGTGTCAACTTACACAACGGAGAACTCTTAATCAGAGGCCATCTTTCGTTCCAAGGGGATATTTTTAGTGCAAGTTTAGGTCTCACAGCTGCAAATCATGCCCACAATAATCACGCTGCCTCCTCCAGAACAAGGGGTAGGGAAAGGAATGAGACGTGCAATTCCCAAGATATGGCCATTCTGACAATTTTGTGCTGAGCCTGTCGGGCAGCTGATAATTAAACCCTGAAGAAAGACATTCAGTTCTTGCCTCAGTGTGAGGAATGACTCAGTATTGCTTCAGACACAGACAAATACACAGCCTTCGTGACTATGATTGGCTCTTAAACTTCAGAAGAGTTTACAAGCCAGTTGCTTCCATGCAGTTAATTCTCCAGCCATTTTCCTCTCTTAACTTTTCCCAATCTACACATGAAAGATGTTTTATAGTTAAGAGGAGTGAACTGCAAAGGATATGACACAGAATTTCTCAATATCTTTCGACATCAGTAGGCAAAGATTATTGCTTCTTTCTCAAGGTTCTTCTGGACATTAAACTACTCTTTGACTAAAACAACAGCCTGTGTCACTACACAAATGTCTGTGCTTCCAAGATTTAAAATCTTAGATTAGGAAATATGTGATTAATTATCTTGTTTTCATATTAATTCACTAGATTCTGTCTTTGACTTCATGGTCAGCTCGATCTGGGATATTCACTTCAAGCCTTGATTAGTCCTAAAATCTTGATATTGAATGATTTATTGATAAACAAGTTACATTTGACAGAGTGAAGCCACATTTCATCTCAAGTAACAGCATAGTAAAGATTATTAAGTTATTTTCCACTTAAACTGGTGATTTTCTAGTTCCTTCTTGTGTCTTAATTTTTCAGTATGCTAAAAGTATAGAGCTAATATTCAGTATATTTCACACATTACTGTGCTGTCTGATCACAGGTAATGTGGTCTAAAAACCTGAACTGTCCACCAATCCTCGTTTTTTTTTATGATAAATAACCAACATTATCAAGATTTCTCATCAAGTAAAATCATCTTACTCTACGGACAGATTATTTCACAGTCATTTTCTCCTCACCTCCAGTGTTTATTTCTTGTATATTTGCTTTACTCTTTTGCAGAGTCAGATTGTCACTTTTCCTATCTCAGACTGTAATGCAACTGTAAGGCAGTCGTGCTGTTTCACTCTACTGTCTGTACTGCACAACAGTAAGAAATATCCCGATAGAATGCAACAAACTAATATAAAAATATATATTCAGCTCATATCCCCTGATCATCTGAGACAATATCATAACTGATCTGGAATATGCCCTTTTATGTTTATTGTCCAAGCAGAAGTCTTATGGGTGGACCAAAACGAGCACATTCTTTCATCATAATGTTCCATCTAACGTTGTTTTCTTTGGATCAAGTCAACAGAGATGAAAGAGTGCCATTGAGCAATTAATGGAAGGAGGGAGAGAGAGAGTTGGGGCCAGGGTGCAGAGAGCTGAAGAGGGGCCAGCTCGCCTTCAGGGGGTGACTGTAATATCGCATGCCGCTGAATCTCTGTGTAAACTTCTTCTTGCTGTTGTTGATGGTGTGCAGAGGAAAACTGCCAGCTCTGTTTTAACAGATGCGTTATCTGCCATGGCCACACAGACTGCAGACGTGATACGTCCGAGACCCTCTTCAGCTCGCACTCATGCAGGCGAGCATCTGTGACATGAAGTGAGCTGTGCTATAGCTGGGACAATGCCCCACTGTTACCTTAAAATCAAAAATAACCTTCAGATTGAACAGAAAAGTAATAAACCAGAATGTGTTCCTGACAACCGATTATGGGTTGCTGTTGAAGTGTTGTTTTGTGTTACATTGTTCTGTTATGGCCTGGGAAAGAGGTCAGAAGCTGGTCATGCATCCGAGACGTCTTGAGAGTGAGCAATCTTGTTTCTGTGATAGCATTTTTTTTTCCCTGTGAAATTTCATCTCTCCTCAACTGTCCTAGTCTGGCATCTGGCGGGCTTGATTTATGCTCATTTGGATGAGTAATGCTTGACTGTGCATATTTTCATCGTCAAAAGGGACACGAGATGCTTTGACTAATCTTAAAAACCCTGAAATACAATAGAATTAAAGAGATTTACACCTTTCTAGTTCTCCTCTAGTCTTTTATCTAATGAAACAAAGAAAACAAAATCCAAGTTAAGAGCACTTAAAGGATTTATGTGCTGGGGGGGTGAATGTAGAGCAGCAGACTGACATTATTTGAACAGATTTACCCTGCAAAGAAAACTGTTGATACAGAAAAGCAACCATAACGGTTTGGATGACTATTGTGCGTACGCTTTGAACATCTGAACACGCCGAACATCTATCCACACTAAATCTATTCAGCTCGGGTTCAGCCAGCGATCAGGAAGGAATTCCTGCTGCTTTGAGCAGGCAGAAAGCAGGCACGCTCTGGTGTGAAGAGACATGCTGGATGGGGGCTTTATTAAACAGAGCAAAATAAACAGAGGGAGCCGCTGCAACAAATTTTGCCAAAGCTATAACCCACAGGAATCCTGCAGGAAAAGAATACTCACAGTGTGACGCTTTTTAAAAAAAATCCAACCCCAAACCCATTTGAGGCGTGTAGACTAAACAAAGTACCACACAGTAAACCACCATGTTCACTTTAGCACATCACAATGCATCTCGTGACAAATTGCTCTTACAGTTGAATTACAGACTCGAGGCGACTTTGTAATCATGAATGAAACAGGTGGCAAAGCCGGAAATAGGAACTGCTGCAGGAAACAACTACTGCATTATTATTATTATATGACTATAATCTCTGACTGTGACATGCATTGCACCCTGACGTGCTCATAATGGGTCTAATAATGTGTTTCTCAATTAAACAATCTTTTGCTGGTATCAAAAGAATAATATGCTTCTTTAATTGTTCTCTTTCCAGAAAACTGATTTAGGCCGGCAAGATACTACATGAATAGCATTTAGTTGTGCCATATACAAAGAAATGATGATGTATATGCTTGTTTAATTAACTGAAGCGGTTATCTGTGTTTGGGCGTGTACTCTTTAAGAAGACACTGGACACATAAACAAGCTGAGTGAATGTACAGAGAGGTGTGTAGAGTAGCACAAGTTGGCCAGTCTGAGGTACTTCTCTGGGCTCCCCTTAGTCTGTACAGCGAGTCGCGGCTCCCATCTGCGCCACAGATGAGCGTTATACGTGACAGGACACAATGGATGATATGGGCAGACACATGTTTGATTGAGAGGGTTGAAAAGTACCCACACAAACCACAAAACTATAGTCTTTTCATGTTCAGGGAAGGCACGGCGTCAAAGACGACACACAGCGATCACAGCACAGGCTCTCTGACAGGGCGCTGCAGAACTACATTTACATCTCTAATGACTGCACATTAGAACGTTGTGCTGTACGCGCTTCCAAATTTAAGTCGGACACAGTGGTTTATTTACATTTTTGCACATACAGTTTGGCTGAAGAATTGTTCTCTTTGCCAGAAACACTCTTACAGACCGTATACAGGCTTTAACATACATTCTATGGATGAGCCCTGTATGACATCTGACCTCTGAGCTTTTTTTTTATCACTGGAAAGAAAAGAAACACTATAGACACATTACATAATTTACGGCCTTTGCTGAAAGTGTTAAGGGGCCAAGAGCACATAGATGACTTAAGCCCAGTTTTTCACTCTTGTCTTTAGTCTATGTCTATAGGCTTGGTTTGTGAAACCACCAATGACTGTTCTGCCCAAAACACGTGTTTTATCATTAGGCATTGACTGAGAACAGACATGATGTTAAAAACCTGTCACAGAAATTCACCAAACCATGGAGTCACTAAAACATATCAAAGGACTCATTGATATTGACATAAGGACACACGTAAACAACAATTGCCATAATTGTGATTCCTACAGCCCCAAGGCTCACTTTAAGTTGGGGGTAATTTTGTGCATTTCTCTGTAGATAATTGGATCGCTTGCTGTAATTACGTTGCTATGATCACAAGTGGGATATGAAAAACATGCATATCAAGTCAACAACACATTAGATGATGCAGTGTTCTTGCTGGTGACTTGTAGATACAGCCGTCGGCTTAATCTCCTTGTGCTGTAACCATGACAATAATAACAATTGCCCACGCAGTCTTACACAAATAGATCCTCCTCTGTTTGGAGGATACAGATTGCCCTGAAGAAACAACTGTTCACCGGGAACAACAAGCCAAGTTTGATTTTTTTTTTCTTTAGTGCTGCTCATCAGAGATCATGTTGTCTGAATTACACCAAATAATAACATGCTGTATGATTACTTTAAATACCTCTCCTTAAATCACAGTCTAGATAACATGGTATCGTTATAAGCTGATTAGGAGAAGATAAATATGAAAGCAATTTATCATCATATTAGTGCCTGAACCTGGGAATCCACAATACGTCACTTTTAGTCCCTGCACACCCATGCCGGTGTTTTCACTCACTCTTGGTGATTAGTCCACTTGTCAGGTTGTTTAGAGCCTGAAATAAACTGATAACAGTGTACATTGCCCTGCCCAAACAGGGAACTCTCAGTCGAGTAGACAAAAAAGATAATGTCAATGCAAAACTTCACAAGGTCAAGGAAAAATGTGAGGGAGCACTCATATGGACTTTGGATAAAGACAAGAGTGGTACTAAAATAGCTAAACTAAAAAGTTTGCCAGGCAAAAATACTCAGACTAAGGACGATGAATATGTAGATGCCTTAATATCATAACTAACCTATGCTACAAGTGACTGTATTTCAGTATACAGTAAGTAATATATTACTTAGTGTAAACAGAAATGCTTTCTGATAAAAATATATAATGCACTTTTTTATACGTCAGAATAAAAGGTCAGAAGTCAGGGCCAAATGAAGTTTTTGGAGTCTCCTCTACTCTTCCAAGACTTGACTCAGTTTCTTTATAAAATCCACTGCTGCGTGTAATGTTACAAGATTGACATCTAGTGGTGTGCTTTGAGTAGTACAGAGGGAAAACCGCTCTGCCACTTCATCCCTATATTATCTATGTTTAAATATTGAGTAAAGGGGGATACTTGAAATTTCTATTTTCATTAGCTCCGACGAGGGAAGTTCTGTGGATGTCCCACTGTGGTTGAGAAATAGAACAGACACCGATACGATATTCTAATATTTTGCAAATCCATATTAGGAAACTAATTAAGATATTACAAGGACAAATTATGGGATTCTGTGCCAGATGTGTGAGATGATTACTTTGTCTTAATTTCCTAAAAAGGGCAGCAGCTCAATAAGATAAAGATCTTTAATTTGACTGTAATATGAGACAGCTGGTGAACACTGAGAGAATATGCCTCATCGGTCCTGGGAAACATAAATCCTCTGCTCTTATTAATAGGAGTTTTAAGATATAATGTGCCCAGATGGAGAAGGAACATAGCTTCTATTCTGACAGTTTTCTGAGAATGTTATTATTGTATTTATGGAAACGTTAAAGCTGTAATGGTTGAACTACTGACATGTAAACTGTATGTATTTTATATATATATATATATAAAAAATCTGGATCTGGATCAGAGTACAGCTTGGATGACAGATATTTTCCACTCTTGTATAATGTCATTGGTTTCAGGAGCAGATGGGTCTGGACCGGAGCAGAGCTAACACAACAGATGACAGACGGTGGTCTCTGGAACCAGCCTCTTGCCTATGACAGCCTGCATACTGGTCTGATCTGGTCTATCCTGAGATACTGTCCTCTCCTTATGCACAAGGGCAGGTAACTGTACTTATGTGTCCATTTGCATGTTTAGTGGCAATTATTAAAGTCACACATTCTTGTCATAAACAACTGGATGAAAAAAATCATAAAAATAATTGTCCCGTTGCTAAGATGTGGATATTACACAATAATAGGGTGGGGTCACAGCAAGGCATGTTGAAACAGGTGGCTTTAGTTTTTCTAATCACCACCACATAGCACATTATATACATACATTTTATTTCACTTTCTGTCTTCACTTTCAAGAAACAAGTATGAATGATACAATACTAACTAAAAATATACAATCCAAAATACATTTAAAAGATGGAAAGAAACAAATGAGAATAAAATAAGAGACAATAAATAAATAAATAAATACATAAATAAATAAGTTAGGTTTCCCGGAGCATGCTGACCAAATTAACTTTCACTTTCACTTCACATAAAATGTCACTTCCATCCTCGATGATGCAACCGTCCCTGTTTCCTGTTAACAATCATAAAAAATGCTCTTTCCCTTATTATGTTATTTTGGATGGCAACATCATAAGAAAAACTTTGGCTCAATATTGTTGATGAATGATATAGCACCTTTTAATGATAGTAATAGTCAAAATAACGAGTTTAAAGTAGTTGATTAAGAGGTAATATCATTTTGGACCTCAGCAGAAATATGGTCGGTTACTATTACATATCATATCACTCTATGCACCTGCATCCTGCACTTTTATCTGCAATGAGATCGAAGTCTAAATCGCTGCCGTTTATTGTCGAAAAATAAACCTATAAAGAAGTATTTATTTTTTTGTGTATTTTATTTTTTTTACAAGAGGACTGTTCCCTCGCTAAGTTTACTTCCAGAGACTGAAAGTAGTCCCCTCTCTCTGCCGTTTGCATCCCAATAGTCCGAGTCACCTCACACGCCAGGAGGCTGACCCGCCGGAAACAACCTACCCTGCCGCCCCGGCGTCTGATTGACGCGCCAACAAGACCAATCACACGCCCACTTCCCCGTTCTCGCCAGCCAATCACTTGGCCAGAACTAGTACACATAATTTACAGCGCAATCACGGTCGGTTGAGCCCTCAGAGGTCCATAGAAATTTGACAGCTTCACAGGTGAGACAACCGTCCAGAGGCTGTTTCACTTTACATTTCAGTTTTTTTTCCCGGAGCACCATTCACTGTGAGCCTGGGGTTGACACAGTCAAAAAACAACCATTCGAAGTCAAATCATTCCGGCAGCATGAGCAAAAAGAAAAAGGACTGGAAGACTGAAAAAGGTAAGGCTTGTTTTGGGGGGGGAATGAGGCTATCATCATCTCCATGGCAGACAGCATGAAATTCTCACCATGCCACAAGATTGACAGCCACTTCCATTATCTCCTCCGTATTCCGCTGACTCTACCTCACCCAGACTGTTCGGTAAACCCACACGGTGACTGTACACATGTTAAAATGATGTTGCGCCTCTGTTTGGCTGCCGTAATGCATGCTTGACATTCGCAGCAGCACTGTTCATATGGAGCCTCTTGACAGCTTATTAGCTTAAATTTGAGCGTCTGACTGATTTCTCCCGAGTCCTTATTTACATGCCGGAGTACCCGTCTTTAACATGTCTCACCTTCCACCTATGCGATACACAAACAGGAGCTCATTGAGTTGCGAAACATCTTCCACTGCAACTATCATATCCCTGTAGCCAAGTAGCACTCGTAGTAAAACAAAGGAACGGGGGAGTCCGGCACTTTAAAAAAATACGTGCTAATTCATAGTTTATTTGTGCGAGGTATAGAGAGGAACGTGCTCTGTCCCCAGCGCGGCGAAAGGTGCGTTTAATGCTAGCTAGAAAACTTGTCTGTGTGGCTCCAAGTGCTTTCAGTTTTCAGAGATAACGGGATAGACCTGTTGTGCAGCAACATGCGGAGGCAGGCTAGCTCTGTCTTCATCTGTATGCTGCTCATCTTGGACATACAGCAGTTGGCACTTGTAATAGCAGGTGCTGCACAGGTGTTTATTAATCACATTAATTAGTGGCTCCGTTCCGTTTATGCAACCACATTCATTTATGTCACTGAGTGAGTGTTCACAGCGCTTGAGACTAGGGAACACCAAATGGAATGCAGCCATCATCGATGATGTTGATTCCACCTGTGGTCGATCTGACATGTCAGTATGTCTGCTGTGATAAAGCCTGACAGTTGTATTTGGCTGCTTGGTTTTTTTTTTTTTTTGTTTTCATGCGGTAACTATTGGGACAACTTCCCAGTAAGTTCAGTAAGTTTTGGTGCACCACTGTCATTTCAGACAGCACAGTTTATTGTGAAACTGTAAGATATCCTAACGCTGGGGGTGCTTGATAAACACATTTGAGGGACCATTGCAAAACCTCATGGGTCTTCGATCGTGTATATATCTGCCAGTATAAAGACATTGGGGTTTTTGATTTTCCAATTCAGGCCCCAAAAATCGAGCAACGATCGGGCTCTAGTGCATGCTGTTCCACTTCTGGTTTAATAACTTAGTAACAGAAGCCAAGCTGTATGTGGTCTAACTTTGCACCTGATCATATCGCATTAGCTGAAGTGGACTTGCTGTTCCCTGAGTTCTGTTCTGAAGGGATGTGGCCTCAATAAATGAACTGAAACAAAGATTTATTCAGTCGAATCACTGTTGATATAGTTTGGCGGTTTATTCATTTGAATTTTACGGTGATTAGTTGCTCTCCTGAAACACTGCAGTTCAGCCGGTGTCGTGAGTCGAGCCCCGCTGACTCACGACTAATTTTTTGGAGTGCATGGCAAAATTCTTTATAATGGTTATTAAAATTCTCTGAGCAAAGGTAATAATTAATCTTAGCTGGCCGTCTCCAGTTGGAGCAGGTAGCAGCACGGAATGAACATCAAAGTGAATCAGATTTCATATTCTGAGCATACACCGCTCTTGCTCAAATTGCTTTAACAGGAGATCAAGGCGAGACAAAATATGAAAGAAAATTTTGAAACTTAAGGAGTTTAATTTGACTATTTTTTAAATAGCATTTTGTCCCAGGGCTAGTCTGTATCGGCTGGGTATTTGGAATATGTCAAACCAACAAACATAAATTATGTTAAGTTATGTTGGCACCTGCTTCCATATTCTACCAGGATAGGTGGAGAGCTTTCTTAAATCAAAAAGACATGTATATGGAAACATGAAACAGGAATATAAATAGTATTAAGGGACAACCCAAACTGCGATGTTATGTGACATCAGTCAGTCCTCCTTTTGTTTTGTTCTCACTGGAATGTGGTTCAGGGATGTCTGCGGCATTACAGTGACTGGCCTTTCAATGCAGGAAAATCACGGGACTAAGCGTCACTGATGCTGTGACTCCATCAACACAATGTTGTCGACACATTTAATAAAGCCCATTTCAAACCTATTGTTTTCTCTCGACATCTGAACTGAAGTTTTGGATTCTTTTAAAGTTCTGCAGAGCAACATAGCGCTTCAGTGTAGTACAGAGAGCTTTGCTGTGTTCAGCCTCAGAACAGCCTTTTTATTCATCCATGTAGAATAAAAGCAGCCTTGGGAATGACAGGAATGTACAAGAGGGAGAGAAAATTCGTGAGGGATACGACAGATATCCCCCACTGCTGAAATACCTTTAATACAAGCCTGACCTACTGTGGTATGTTGCCAAAAGACCGCTTGATTTCTTACCAAAATAAAACCAGCAACACTCTCAGTATTTGAGGCTTTCATTTCTGTGAGAGGCAAGTCTCATAGTTCCAAGAAATATTACAGTGTTCCTATAATGTAGGGTATTGATATATATGCTTGGCTTCAAAGCTCGAACATTTTGCTTTAAAAAGAGCCTAATGTTGTAATTTGATATATGCTTTTGTGTAATGTCATATCCCATTTAGTTTGCTTTAAGTGTTTTACAGAGAGGTTTTGGTGACCAAAAGTCCATACTGTGCATACTGGGGTATTTATGTGGCGAATACTTCACAGTAAGGCAGATAATTAGGATGAAACTTTGTAGAACAGCCCCAAGAAACATTTTGAAGTTGAGGCCTTTTTCAGTCAGTGGAGATGAACATGAGGACACAAACTGTGAGGACACAGCAGCACAAAGATTAAGCCGCAGCTGTGCAACGTAGTGGTGACTGCCAATTATTGTTGGAATTTGTTGGTAAACCAAACAAATGAATCACAAAAAGCACTCCCACTTTCTTGCACATAGTTCAGATTACTAATAGGAGCTTAAGTCAGAAGTTATACGTTTTGAAATAAGTTCTTTGGAGTACAGAAGTTGCACTACAGATTATGTTGTAGGGATATACTGATCATTGGCTGGTGTTTTTCATATCATCAGCATCTGTTTTTTTTTTTTTTTGTTTGTTTTTTTACATCTATTTGCTGATGAAATAAATACATATAAAAATGTGTTGCTCTAGTAGTTATCAAATGAAATTAGTGGAGAGGATATTTAAAGTAGCAGAAGATGGAAAAATCTAAGAAAAGTACAGCAGTTGTACTTGAGGAAATTGTACTTCTTTACTTTCCGTAACTGGTTACTGTAAATTTTGCTTTTTTTCTGCCATATTGTGTCCAATTATTGGGTATCTCTTTCCTTGATATTGGTCTTGAAAAAACATTTGATCAATTCTTAGAACGTGGACTGTACCAATGTCTTTAAAAGTATTCATACTAAAACTTGAAACTTACTTGATACTTTTTCCATACTGTAAGTGTAAATCAATATGAAATCAGCATTCAAAAGTATCGCAAGTGTTGTAGCTAAAGAAATAATAAAATAACTAAAAAAGAAAATGAAAATCTTCAATATTATTGATGTTATTACAGTGTGATGGTATTTGTTCAGTGCCTTTTCTGTGCCAGCACTGAGCACATGCTGTTAAATTAAAAAGCAGAAACATATAGCTAAAACTTTTTGCCAGCCATGACATTGTGTGCCAGTAATATTTTCTCTCTCTGTGTGTGTAATGGCAAAATGGGGTCCTGGTGACACCTTTTGTAGTTGGAACTAACACATAGATGATTAGTTTTGAGTTTTTACCGGTTGGGGACCGATTTTGTCAAAGCGATAGTGGCACAACCGTACAAGACACAGGCACAGAACTTTATAGGTGTGCAGCATAAATCAAAATGAAGTTCGAAGCTGTTTGCTCAAAACTTTACTTATGAATATGCTGATAGGTGTTGCAGCTGGTGTGGTCAAAGGTCAAGGTCATTGTGACACATTTCTCAGTAATTCTTATGTTAATTACTACAAAACATTACACAAATGTCTAGTAAGATAAAATGATGTCTTGATGGCATTTCATGTTCAAATGGTCAGCTTCACTCTGACATCATAATGTTCTGCAAAAAATGTTCACTGCACAATTCTGGTTTCTCTTTGCCGTTGGCTTTAGTTTTTTTTTGTATCAAAGTTTAAATTTCTTTATCATCATGACAACATTAGGCTACACGATTGGCAAACTTTTAATAATAAAGTCACATAAGATGGTGCTGAGCAGTACAGAGCTTCAGCAAACAGGATAAAAAGTTCAGTCCTATAATTCTTAGGCAATAGGGTGAGATAGTGCAGGGCTTCTCTGCTGAGAGCCATGGAGACACAAGAGTATGCACATTTCATTCACTCAAGCCAGTTTCATTAATTAACGCACTCACAAGCAGAGAAGAGGGACTAATGAGCAAAATCAACTGGCGGTGAGATGACTGATTGGAGTGAGACCCTGCATTGTTTTGGGTCTCCATGACAAACGGCTGAGAACCACTGGTGGCGTAAGTGGAGGAGACTGCCATTCAATTACAGTACTTGTGTTTCATGTCAAACAGCAACCCAATTTAAACATATGAGCACAACTTGGAATCTATCAGTTCCAGGGGTGCTCTGTTATCTCTGATCCTGCACTTTGACCCTCCAAGGTAGAAGAGCATTTTAATGCATGAAGCAGGATTACATTATTAAAGATCACAGCTTTAAGAAACACATTTCATAATGTTTAGAGCACCAGGGAGGTGGGGAGGAGACAGGAGCAGGACACGACTGATGATGATGATGATGATGATGATGATGATGGTGATGATGGTGATGATGATGATGATGGCAGTATCAGCTGAGCGATGAAGGAGGAGTCTAGATATAGACCAAACCTCAATTGAGGCAAGACTTGCTACTGCTGCTGAGAACTGTGGGTGGTGGTCAGTATAAGTAAAGAAAGGGTGCTGAGAGACGGTTTGGTGCAAGACCAATGGAAGGAAAAAAAAAAAATTAGTGGGGATTGAAGTGAAAGGTTAGTGGCTGGAAATTCACTGGAAATGAATGTTACACTTGTTATTACCTGGTCTGTGCCAGTCTCAAGTTTATTTTCCTCTTTTCTTTTCTCAGTTATTCTTCAGTGTGATTAGCCTTATTCACTCTAAAAATTGATCGTTTCTTCCTTCCACAGATAGACTGCTCCGTCTAGATTGGGAGGAGAGACGCAAGGAGTATCGTCGTCAAGACTTTATACCTCTGGACAAGATTCCAACCTGGAGAGAGGATAATCAATGTAAGAGAGAAGGCTCATTCCTTCAGATACCGAATGTCTTTTTAGTGTGGTATGGCCGATAAACTGGCACATCATAGCAGTATTTATGCCCCCCAGTTGAAAAATAGTTTTTCAATAATTCTAGTGTCTACATGAGATATATGTTTTATCTAAGGTATTTTGTTCTTGTGCATTTATCCACACTCTTAAGAGTGTGGCAATGTAGAGAAAGCATAGTAGTTCTGCTTATGTAATACATGCATTTGTCAGTGTGATGGTGTTTACATGATGTGGGTTCCCAAAGTTGCAGTGAGATTATAGTATATAGTATATAGTATAGTATATAGTATTATAGTATACCTTATCCAAGATTAAGCAAAAAACAACAAAACAAAACTTAACAAATGGTTGGTTATGGTAAGCCTGACAGTTTAATATATTTATAGAAGGTTTATATGATTTCTCAGGACGTAATGCCTTATTTTAAAATGGAAAAGACACAAACCACAGCCATACAAGTAGCAACACAGATTGAATATAGGCAGCCAACAGTAACAGAGTTTTTGAAAAGTCAAACTGTCACAATCTTATGAAGACTCAAGACTTGTACATTAAATTAGCTTTGGAAAAGTTAGTGTTTAATTAGGCTGTTGAATTATTTTTGCATTACCGTAACATTATGGTTGGCCCATTGCAGTATTACAGGTCTGTATTTGAAAGCAGTGGGTAAATCGTATTTGAATTTGTAGCAGCATGTTTTTGGCATCGGATTCCTCAGAAGGTTTAGAGCATTTCTGCCTTTGAATAACATGTTTGAATTTAGAATCAAGAACATCATCTACATCTAACATAAAAAGGTAACACTAAAGTTACTAATAAGACAACATTACTGAAACGCCAATATAAAGTTATAGGTGTAGTTGGCTTATCTGTGCCTGGTGTTACATATGAGACAATTCGATGTTTGCAAACAAGGCGCTCACAAGAGCTTTAAAACATAAAGTAGTTTATTTATGGTTGAAGCAGTTTGACATCCATATGAGGGCAAAACCGACAATTGATATTCAGTAAACTGAGGTATAATGTCAACTTCTTAATAAGTACTTAGCTGATGTATTTCCTTAAGAACCAAAATCAAACAGAACTGAGGAAGTATATTCCGCACAAAATCATGGCTAAACTTGTCTGGCTAGTTATACCTTGAACGTACTAGTTCCTAAGAATGTTTACCATGCATTACATCGTACAGTTAGAATTCTGTTTTTCAGTCTGAAATAAGGAAGATGTACAAAACATTAGTTACAAGTGTCAAATATATGCTATATAGCAATTCTAGAATAGATACTTGATAGATCAGTATAGTGTTTCCTGTATTTTGAATAGCTGTTGTGCTGTACAGGATGCTGGGATAATGGATACATTGATTCTTGAAGTCTTTATCTCAATATTCCTCAACTCATTTAATTGAAGATTTTATCTTTTTCTAGAACATTTGAAAACCTTTAATGAACTTGCACTGCATCTATTTAAATAAACAATGTGTGTATCTTATTAGCAACTTTTCTTTATTGATTTCAGCCAATGAGAAGGAAGAAGGGAAGGAGCTGACAGGTGGAGGAGGGCTGACTGACAAAGTATCTCTCTACAAAGGAGATATTACTGTCTTGGAGGTGGATGCCATAGTCAATGCTGGTAAGAATCTGCCCTTTGACCTTTGAAAGCTGTTGGATGGTGCTGACTGCTTGAAGGCAGCTCAGCTTTTAAATTGTCCTTGGCTGCCCTCTGCTGTTGAGATTCAGAAAGTACTGCTACTTGAGGCATTGCACAATTGATGGGTGTGATTGAGACAAATGTGATCTGCTTTTCACTACAGCCTGAAATGAAGTGACCATTTAGATTATGTCCTACCCTTTCTTTTGTTTTGTAATTCCACCTTTTTCATTTTCTCTCCTTCTCCTGCCTTGTGTCAGTAAAACACAAAGTTAATGATGGAATTAATCTGAAGTGGCTGATAGGCATTTCATCTGATTTGTCTTCAGTGTGGCATCTTTTTCCTGTAACGATTAACTTATATTCAGTGCTGGTGCTGAGTGCCTGGTGAAGAGTCGTTTTCGTAAGTACAAGAAAATATAGAATTACAGAGGGTAAACAGGCATAGATTTGCGTGGCTGTTATGTAATTTTCTGCAGTCACAACCTACACACATAGTCAGAGGTGCTAAATCTTTACCTGTTGCTTCTGCAGCTGATGCTCTGGATCATTCTGTTGCTATAGAGGTGAAAACCTAAACCTAAACCATAGCCGTATAGCAGCAGCAAACCACATACTGTGTATGGAGTCTTATAACTTTCATCTTTATGCGGTATTTCCACACACATACATGCACACACACATTACAGTCTACCAAACAGTGTGCATCTTGTGTGAAATTAATTCTCTGTAATTTATGCAAGATTAATAGATGTGAAAAACAGACTGCTCTGTTAGATAGGGCTGATGGATTTAATCTATTATGTTAATACTCATCCTGTTAAGGATAAGGTGACATGACATTTTGAATCATCGTCAACATCATGTAAAAGACAAGATTCACTTCAACAGAAACCTGAAACACGACTAAATGTCATGGCAGTTGTTTTGCTGCATCAACATTTTGACCTTTACAAATGTAACACTTGTAGTGGCTATTAGACATTATACAAGTTTGTTGTTAGTACAGAGTTTTGTGATAACTGCTATATGTCAGAATTGCATTGTTGTAAGATGTTTATATGTAGTTTTAGTTAGAGATTAAATTAGGATTTGTATTTTGATTTATGGTACATAATGGTGTTCTATTATTTGATCCATGAAACCCTAAGTTTACAGTCAATATCTTAATCAAATCAAGGTTAGGGCAGAGGGATAGGTGAGTAGTGTGGTTATATTAAGCGACTTAAGAAAATGAAATATGAGTTAGAAATTAGGTTCAGGAGGGAATATTGAATATTGAATACTATTGTAGCAAAGGCAGACAGTTCAGTTCAACAGTTAATGCTGCCAGACGTCCGGGCTCTGACTGAGCTACATGTTGGCTAGGAGGCAATTCATTCTGTTTAGCAGGCTGTCAGAGGGTCTGGAAGGTTGAAGAAATTGCTGCAGCCTTTTATAAATTTCAGATGGTCTCAGCAGTTGTCCCACTGCTTCTCTAATCACTGCGGTACCAGTAGTCTTGGTCCTGGTGGTTGAAGTGATAGTGGTGGACTGTTGTCCAGCTGTGCTCAACAGCAGCAGTATGCTGTGAATGTTAATGTGAATAGAATACTCCAGGACATTTTTTAAAATTGCTTTATCACTGGTAACAATAGACTTTCATTTTACAGTAAATGCCATTGTGTTATATCAGTGCTGGTTGCAAATGATGTATTAGCTGAATAGGCTACTCTGACATGCCCTGGAAATAGTGGCTCTTGTCCAAACTTTGCTGAGTAGCATAGTTCTAAACTTGTGAACTGCGGATGTTGGGCAATGCACATTGATAAGATCTTTGGATAGTTTGTTCAACTTATTGCCTTTCATCTATTCAGTGCTTCCACTCTCTAGCCTGCAGTATTTCCATTTTCTTGTGCTGTTTTTCATTTAGACTTGGCACCAGTAGACTGCTGTCCATGAAATGTGGGACTTTTTGAGCACTGTGAAAGTATTAGTCTGAAGGTTAATAAATGATCAGAATGTATTTTTCTCACAGGCGTCAGACTTGAAGTGCAGAGTTGTGCAGATTGCAGTTAAATGTGAAGGTTAGTGATACAATATCTGGGAACATGAGGGAAGGGTACTTTTTTGTTCCCTTTGTTGTGTTCAGTGGACATTAACTGAAAAGTAACCACAGGAGCAGGTCGTCTTTGCAATCTTCTGCTATTCTACGTACCTGCATGATCCATGACTGTTCCTGCAGTTGACCTTGACCATTCAGTATTCTGATATGATAAATTGATACTGTAATGTGAGAGGAAATATTGAAATGTTTGTTATATATTATAACGTAGCTTAAGGCCAGAGCTTATGTGCTTATTGCATCTTGTGGTTGCTTAGCAATAGTTTCTGAGGACATGCACAGCCAACTTGCAAATTGAGGCAGGATTCAGTAGCCTTGTGCGTACCCAAACATGTTGTTGAAAGGAAGCATATCTTCCACCTAAATGTTGATCTCTTATCTATTGTTTTCAAAAGGCAATAGCTGTAGCTCATGGAAATGAAGAGTGACTCCAAAATTTCAACTTTTCGCAATCTTCCTTCACCTGGACTGTTTGTAGCTTATTTGCAGCCGACATGTGCTGTTTTAATTTTATCACATAACATTTTGAATGCATTTCATAAGCTAAGGCACATTGAGACTTTGTGCAACATGGTTGTGTTGTGACAGCAGCAATATGTGGGTTGCAAAGGAGAAATGTCTGTAATTTCAGGGAACACAGACCAGCTTGGTACTGCTGTTATGGTGGCTGCCTATAGTTTTTAGGGGGTGTCAGGTTGCTTTATGTCCTCCATTAAAGTTTAATTATTAGGCTCATTGAGTTTTTAATTCTTCTTTAATTCTGTTTGGCCGGAGGTTGGACAGGAGGTGCTCAAACTGTCACCTGAGTGGAAGCCTGGGGAAAGCGGGACAGGAGATGCCCCAGTGACAATCAGTTAACTGCAGGTGTGTAGGGCAACGTGGCCAGATCATGACAAGGTGGACTGGGCTGCAGCATCCAGCCCCGGCAGATGGCCCGACTCCGCTTTCTCTTCAGAATGAGCTTGCATTGCCCTGTCTGCCACCAATCGCCACAAAATATTGTCAGAACAATTCCCATGCTTCCTGTTATCCTCCCTTAGCTGTTTTAAGAAAACAGAATGGGGAATAAAATGGATGACACAGTAGTGGATCTCATTCTGAAGTATTTATTTTTTTGGCCTTTTTGGCTTTATTGCTAGAACAGCTGAAGACTTAGACAGGAAACAGGATGACAGAGAGGGGAGTGTTCTTTCTTTACTCAGAACACTGTTTAGATTGCATTTTAGGTGAAAACAGTGCAAACTGTTCTATCTGGGATACTCTCTCCCTGAGTATGGAAGGCTTTAAGCCCAAATGTACAAATTATATTTTTCTGTAGAAAGGTTAATTTTCAGTCAACTAAACATTAAGGCCGGTTTGTCATAACATTTTTAATTATATATGCAACAAATAAAAGGTACTTTTCTCCTTTTTATGGGGTCCTGTGAGAAAAAGCTTCCTTCTTTTTTCAGTGTCCAAGCCTGAGGTTTGTTACCTTTTTTTTTTCTTTTTCATCCTTATGCTCTCCCTGTACTGTTTGACATGATGCTTGTGTAGGTGGTAAAAGAAGTTGGTGGTGTTTGAGTCCATTGTAGCGATCAGTCTGCGGTGGCATAATTTGCAAAATATGTTTTTTTGGTTTCAGACCTTTAATACCCATACCATGTCCTTTCTCCTCGTCTTGACTGGTCTCCATGTTTATTTATGTGCAGACTTCCTGCCTGCGGCCTCGCCATGATGAAGAACACAAAGCATTGTACAACCGTCAATAGATACGTATACTTAGTAAAGATTGTGACTGGACTGCATGATATAAAAAGATATGCTTTTTTTTGCATTGTTACAAGATGCATCAACATATCACACAACCCTAACAGATACTCAGGACTTTCATTGATCCTTGAGTAGCCCACGTCTTTGGTATATATCTTTGGATGAGTATCGGACAATGATGGAAAGAGGAGACTATCGCAGTTAATCAAGGTATCTTTCACAGAAAATTGCAGGGTTCAGTAAAAGTTGAAAGGACGTTCAAACTGGATTTTAAATTTAATGCATATCATTACTGTTACTTTTACATGACAAACACAAGATAATGTCTTCCATTTTTCTCCTTGTCTTTGTGCATGGAGTTCACGTGAGTGTCACCATCCCTCCCAGACCAAAATGAGGTCGTAAAGATAGCGTTGTGAAGTGGAGAGGACTTCTCTTATCATGATGACTGTGGTAATTATGCACAGGGGTTGACTCCTAATCCATTACCCGCTGTAAACCTTTCCCATCTTTCTGTATTAGATCATTTTTTACAGGAGCCAATTTAGAGTGCACAGAGAATCTGGTTATGAATGCTATAAAGAACCTGAAGGGGCTGAGATGACTGTGAGAGAGGCAATTGGTATTCAGTTGTATGGAGCGGCTCACACTGCAGTCATCACAGGTTTGATGAGAGCGGTGACCCACAGAGGGCAGAACGCTACGATCCTGTGGAGATTGACTTGAATACGTTTTTTGATATGCAGTCAGTTCAGACATTGTTTGCTTGTGGGGTTGCTTGGCACACATTGTTTACTTCATGGTCAGTTATGCATTATGTAAAGTGCAGAAGGCTACATGACCTAATCCACACTGAGCAGAATAAAACATTTTTCTGTGGTCAGGTAACATGTAGAGGCACAACAATTTTTTATGTATCATTGGTATCAAGTCAGTTGTGATGTCCAGCTTAAATCCTGGCCAATTTATGAGTCAGTTGATTAAGTCAAGCTTACCCATATGCCAAGTGAGAATTCAAGAAAACAAAATTCTAAATTACTAAATCTAAATCACGACTGCTATTGACCTGAACTTTATTTCATACTGTGTTATAATCAGAAAATGAAACAGGAATATGACATGGATAATGTTATAAAGATATTTGAGGTGAAATTTCAGTAAAAACAAGAACTATTTGAATCATCTAACAATATTCACGTACCACTAAATCTTATAGACTGAAACAGCTAAGTAAATATCAAAATAGTTGGCAATATAAGGTTCAGTCATTTTTCAAGCAAACATGTCAGGTTCAGGTTCCAGCTTCTTAAATTTAACGACTTTTATGTCCTAACCTCATTTACGATACTAAATGTTTGTTGTTTGACTGTTGGACGAAATATCTAATTTGAAGATGTCTCTATAGGAGCTATTTTTTTGAGAATTTATAGCCTAAACATTTCATTATGAAAAAATCGGGCTGATTAGTCGATGATAAAAATAATTGTTGCAACAATAGCTGAAGCCCTGTTGGAAACATAGATAGATATATATTATATGGTGAGGGAAGTATGTAGTGGTTGTGGTTCATCCTTTTCTGCTTATTGAAAACCTTGGTGGTTGTGGCAGCCTGGCAATACTGCAAGATTATGGTGTGTAATGTCCAGAGAATATTATATGCTTCTTTGAGTCACAAGCCTTAATGGAGAGTACTGCCTTATTTATTAGGGAATGAGTCTGAGTGCTATGGTAATATTTTAGCCTGCAAAGCAGAAGGCTTTTGCAGGCTTTGCATTTCTCGTTGAGCTCTTGGTACAAAGACAGACTCTAAACAGAAGGACTTTTTATTGTCACACTTCCCAGCTTAAAGGTTCTGTGGATGTCTAATTGTAGCATGTGAGAACATATTCTCCTGTTCTCCTTCCTGAAAGCCCATACATTCTTGTCAAAAAATCCAAAATCCTGATTTTTACTCAACTGTCTAAAATGTTTACCGTTACTGAACAGGGTGTCTCAACAATGCGCTCATACAGCCAAGACGAATGGTGTCAAATTTGCAATTCACTTTCTATTTTTCCATTTCCCTTAATGATTGATAAAGCCTGTGGCTTTTGCTTTTGCTTCCTACTGTTCAGGGCTCTTGTCATCGCAGACTCTCATTAGATTTTCTGTCAGGCCTTGGATGTGCTGCACAACACACTCAGCCCCTGGAGAGTCTGGCTCGATGGGTTTATCCGTCTCTCTGCAGATTCACACCATGTGCCATAACCTCCCTGAGTGATGCAGCCGTGCTCCCAGCAATATATCTACAATTCAGGGTCTCTCTTTCTCTCTCTGTAGTCTTTTTCACTCTGCTGCCAGTTGCGTATACATGCAAGTATACAACCACACCTCCACAAAGACATACACACAGTACTTTAGAAACCATGGCAGAAGACTGGTAACTTCTTGAGCAAACTTGTGATTGTTGTACTGTCACACCAAGAATGAAAATCATTGCCCCGGCTGAGAGAACTTGCTGCTCTGTTGAACAGTGAAATGACTCTGGTGAGTGGGTTGCATTGGGTCCTGCGCTAAAAGGTCCAGTTAATCGTATAGGCTCTGAGAGAGATACAGCGCAAGGACAGGGTTTTCCTCACCATCAGGGTCTAAATGTGAACAGAGGTGACAAACCAGCTGGCGAGCTTCCCCTCCTTCTGATTTCAGCTCTATTTCTCTCCTCCTGGTGTCCAGATTGTGAACAGCCTTGCAGCCGGCCTCAGTGTTTGGTCAGCAACAAGGTTGTTTACCTAATCTCCGTGGTCCACAAGGTGCCAACATTTCCAGATAGAAATAATTTTTCACGAGGTGTGGCTAATGGAAAGTAATCATGGGAATCTGTGCTGTCAGTGTGTATCCGGCCGGCACTTAGAGGAATGTCTCCCCCGTTGCTTGGACTGCTAATGGTGTATGACCGTATTGAGTATTTGGGAGATGTGCCTCCCTTTCCTTCCCCGTCACAGTTTATGTGACCCAGCCCACACCTTCTCTGTCTCTTTAACGCAAACACTCACACTCGAAAACAAACAGCACGCACCCCACAAAGTGATGCTGAGGCCATGAAACAGACTCTGTGTCTTTAGAGACAGTTGCAGGCACTCACAAATAGGTCCGTCATTCAGGTCAGGTCCACACTTGTCCTGTGGACAGAAAACTTAACTCATGATTGTCAAGGTCAGAAAGTTGCTGTTTGTATTCCTGTTTTTCTTTCTACCCCCTTCCTCTAGTCTTTGTTCAACTATCCAGCCCTCCCTGTCCTGAAATAAACATTTCAAGACACTCTGCCTTATGCTGCACACACCAGCTCACATCCATCAGGCTTGTTAGTAATTGAGAGGGTATTCAGACAGGGCCGTAGGGAAAGAGTATCCAATCATCGTCTGTTACTCTTTCTTTGTCCCACAGGTGTGGATATTTTGATGATATTAGTAACTGTAGAAGTCATGTATTGAATATGGAGGGGAAAATAAGTGGTTAAAAACAAATATCTGCATTATTTCTGTGAGAACAGAAACCTTTGCCACACAAGTATTTTAGTGGTTTAAGGGTGGTCATGGCAAAAACAAAGTGTTCTTGTTGTAAAACAAAAGAACTTGTGTGTTTTCTGAGAAGATATGTGACTCACGTCTTACCCCTACGCAGACAGTATGAGAAGGCCTGCCACTGCTTGTGCGTGTGTGTGTGTGTCACGTAGATGTGCAATCAATGTGTGTTGCCTAACATCTGCAGTTCACAAGCTGAGAACTGTGTTACTCAGCAAAGTTTGGACAAGAGCCAATATTTCCAGGGCATGTCAGAGTAGCCTATTCAGCTAATGCATCAGTTGCAACCAGTATTGATATAACAGAATGTCATTTACTGTAAAATCAAAGTCTTTTGTTACCAGTGATATTTATTTATTTATTTTTAAATGTCATGGAGCATTCTATTCACTTTAACATTCACAGCATACTACTGCTGTTTTGCACAGCTGGATAAAAGGCCTCCATTATCACCTCAACCACCAGGACCAAGACTACTGGTACCTGTGTGTGTGTGTGTGTGTGTGTGTGTGTGTGTGTGTGTGTGTGTGTGTGTGTGTGTGTGTGTGTGTGTGTGTGTGTGTGTGTGTGTGTGTGTTTGAGAGATAGATGAATAAGATATTTTATAGCAGTGTAAAGCTGGTAATGCTTTCATTTAACAGGTAACATAGCAGGCTGACCGACACATGAATGGCTCCAGTGCTCATAAAAGTTGTGAATGTGTAGACCTGTAGGGGGCACTGTGGCTCCACCTAAGTATGGCTGACTTGTCTGATGGCAGAGTGAGTTTGAGAAGTCGGATGACTGGGCTGGTTTTGGCTGGCTTTTTTTCTGCTGCCATGAACTGTTTGAGGTGACAACTGGAAATTCCAAGGCTTCTTACAGAATTTCAGCATCTGCTCAGAAAAATGTCCAATTTTGTGCTTGGAATTGAAACATAATTTTGGAACACAATGAAACAGTTTAAAAAGGAAGAGATGCTGGTTTCAGATGTTAGACCATATAACCATAAAAGGAGTGAAAGTATGGCGGTGCTTCTTTTTCAGCCTTGGTGGAGATGCAGAGACACGGCATGTGTGCAGCTGTGTAGTTGTATGCACAAAAGAAGGAGTGAGTTCTTAGATCTGTAAGAGAATGTAGGGAGATGCTGGTTGAGACTCTTTACTGGCAGAGTGAAGCACGGGTGAGAGGAGAGCGTTGGAGAAATCAACCCCTGACTGCTGACTGTTTCTCTGCACAATCCTCAGGCAGTGTGCCCTGCGTAGTCGCCTACAGGCAATTCACTGGCCTTCACAATACCCCTCTTTGAACAGCACTCCATTCTCCCTGCTTCTGTTCCCCCTATGTTTTCCTCAGTTTCCTCATTTTCGCTTCTGTTCGTTTATCTTTGTTACTGCATATACTGTAAACCTACGCAGGAACAAACAAATGCAAGCCATGTATGACCTGAGCCGAGAAAAGTGTGCACCTTAGCAGAAATACTGATGAGCTACTTGGTTACAGGCTTGCAGTTGCAAGGTTCTCTATAATGGCTTCCTATGTATAATGGTAATGGCGTAGATAATGAGCAACATAATGTTACAGGTAAGTAAAGGAATATAAAGCACACATTTTAGCAGGGGTATTTTCTTTGAAGGATGTGTTCTTCTTGTTCTTTCACCCGACAGACACTCCATTTGATAATTTAATGCTTGAGCTTCACAGTCCTTGTTTCTTCAGAGGGGATGCAGTGGTTAAAATAAATTCATGCTGCCCAGAATATGTAGTGGTGTTGGAGCAGAAATAAAGTAATCCAATGCAGTGTTACTGTGACTAAGTCTCTGTCAGAATTCCACCTTGTATATGAGTTCTTAGTGGAGATATGAAATTGTCCCTTTCCCACAATTGTGCTCTTTTTGCTAAACATAAAAGTCGCGCCATGTAAGAGATCCTTTAAGCAACTGCAATGATAGACTGTAATCTTTGCTGAGTATTGTTAAATGAGAATATACTTCCCATAACCCAGGGCAGTTCATTCAATATTTGTGAGCATGTACAGGTTTCTGTCACAGCTGTGACCAAGAGCTGAGCTCGTAAAACAGCTCTCAACTGTCTTTTTTTAGTGCATTTTAAAATAACTGGGGTTTCTCTCCCAGTTTTACATTTTCTAAGGTTCGCTTCTAACTATGTTGTGTAGGAATAATTATAAGAAGAGATGCCTCTCCTAAACTACAAAATAATGCTCCCAAAGAATCTATAAGAGCATTAGCTGAAGGGACTCAAACATGCGCTGAAGGTTTCAGCAGGACAACAACCATGATGCTCAGAAGCATTCAGATGATGTGGTTAATTAAAAAGAATCATGCCTTTGTTTTCATTTTCTCAGATCCAAGAGTCATCTGCCTCATGAAAATAAATCAGTGAAACACTCAGTTAGCCACAGTATTTTTTGGAAAGCTGTTGTTAGTTTTTCCAAATATATGTTTGTGTGTCTCTGAGAATGTCCTTTAAAAAGAAATGAAATTGAAAAAATGCAGTAGTTTTTTTTTTTTTTAATTTAGTGTCCTAATCATACAGGGTAAGACAATTTGATAAATTCAAGCCCGACCTCTCCTTCAGAGACTATCCTTTATCCTTTTGAAATAAATTGTCTGTGTTTGTGCTGTGCACAAATGAAGGTTAATGATAGCAATTACAAGTAAAATTTGTATTTGTATTTTTAATGTATTTTATCCTCATATAACAGTTTATATGCTACATTTTTCAATGTTAGGTGATTTTTGGACTGTTTGCACCCAAATTGTGTTTTATTTCACTGAACCGGAAAACCTTCACACTATCCTATGAAATCAACTTGAGTTACTGTCACAGAGACCTTTTCAATCATCTATAATGAACCAGGTTTATAATGGCAGCCTTTCCTTGATTGAAACAAATGGGGGACAAATTCAATACAACATAACTTTTGAAAACTTGAACTAAAAATACAATAGATCTGGGAAGAAAATTTGTTGTAATGCAACTAGTGGACAGTTACAAGAAGCATCTAACCACACAGGCCCTGACCTTAAAGAGGACAGCTGAATGCTCACTAATAGAAAAACAACACAAAACAAAAAAAAACTTGCTGATAGTCTGTGGTTTTTATACGTGCATGTACATGGGTACTAACTGATTCTTGACCTTTATCATGTCTTATGAGGTTCCTCATAACTGGAATAGACGTAAGTAAGTAGCCTTACTTCCGCTGTGTCTTCCCGTTACATATTATCACTACATGTTATGGTGCTGGAGAAGTTGAATTATGCAATTTGGCACTGTGAAGATGAACTGACCTGTTACGATTTTTTAATTGAACATGCTTTATCTATTGTACAGTTATAATGAAAATTCTCTCTTCAAATGCACTGAACTCTAGCAATCGGCAGCAGCTCTCAGGAGTTACATGGCTGCACAGTTGTTGCTCTTGTGTATGGTAATGAAGCACTGACTGGACGTCCTGATGAAATGGATTTCCCTTCTGTTGACACAAGTGATTGTGTGGTTACTGTAGGGCTTAGGGAATGAGGACTCATTATAGACAAAGACCTTCGTTCAGCGGAATGGTAATAGAAATGAGCCTAGTGTTCTGTTGGCTATGATGAACGGTAAGCTTTATGTAAAATGTCTGCAAGATATGAGTCTATTAGGCATGATGGAGTTATTATTTTGAAAGGTCTTACAGCTTACAAGCCAGTGTTTGATGTAACTACCAGGCAAACAGTGATTGTTAATGAACTCCATCAGTTTTCCAAAAGCAGAACCCATTTGGGCTCATTTATGACAAAATGATCTCGATGCTGTTTGTCGCAGACTTTGTTAGGAGAAGGTTCTGAACGGTTTTATTTCTTCAGTTGGTCATTTAAGACAGTTATTTGCATAATGGTCCATTGCATACCGAGATTATACAGTCAGATGGTTGACTTTATATGCTTGTCACAAACTCAGTTAAAGAACAAAGTGATTTTTGATTGATCCCCCAAAAATTCCGATTTTATTGCCATGATAGGCTACTGCCTGAGAGGGAATTTTTGATAAGGGAGAACAAAAGGACACTGAAAAGAGGACACTTCTGCCTTGAGTGCCGGTGAGTAAAGAGGTAGTTGATGCAGCAGGGTTCAGAGGGTTGCTTATATAGAGTAGTTATAGACAAGCTGATGATTTGTTGTGATGTACAGGGGCAGAGCAGGGAGACCTGACTTGGAGGTAGTGCGACCTCAAACAAACTGCATTTGTTTAACCTAGCTCAGCTGTGCAGCTATAATGGGATGATGGCTTCTGCCATTAGCATGATGAAATGGACAAATAAGTGACTTTAGTGAAACCCACTCAAGTAAGGGGCTGCAATTTGATTGGCCTTTGATGCTTCAGTTGGCTATGGAAACAATTTAATCTCTTTAATAGAATCTTTGTCCCCCGTCCGTGCACAAACAAAGCAGATTAAGGTTCCCAATAAGGCGAAGACTACACAGTCTTCGTGATGGAACAGAATTCGTAATACTGTGGGTGGCATTGGGGGTTTTGTCTGGTGTGTGTGGACACAGACGAGAAACACAGCAAAAACTTAAGTTCTGTTCAACTGTACTCAGTGCGTTTTATTCACATTACTTAATCAGGGTTAAGATCTCGGAAATCTTTTAAAGAGGAAGACCCCATTGGCTAGAAGCACGATTAAGCACAAACAATTTGGGAGCCAATCGTGGTCCAGTATTCACCATATACAACTGAAATGTTGAAGCTTAAAACCTCAAGTTCACACTTCACATACGCTGATAGTTGGAGACAAAATGCATTTTGTTATTTTTAGCTAATTTCCAGTTGATTTTCCAGCAATCCCCTCCCTTCTCTTTATATCGCTATACATAGCAGCAAACAGGAGGATCCTCCTTACTGTGTGTTCATGCACATCGTCTTTGGGTAGCTATCTTTTTAACCCTTATTTTAATAAGAATATCTCTCTCACAGCAGGTTTGATACATGTGATAAGGGGATTTTCAAAAGTTTGTTTCCATAGCAATGAAAAACAATAATCATTCACACTAATTGTGAATCATAACTCAATCACATTACCAGTCAAAAAAGTTGGAATATGTTTTATTCTTTTTTCTTTTTGTTGCTATACTGGAAGTTGAATAAGATGAATAGAATGGAACAAATACATAAAACAGTAGATTTATACAAGGATACATTTGGGCACATAACCTCTCCCTGTACTAAAATATATATCTAGGTTACTGCATTACTCTGTTGTGCTTTAGCATCATGGTGATGCTAATTTTATCACATGTTACGCAAAGTCAGGCTTGTTGTGTATATAGTCAGCTCCTAAGCAGCTTCCACTCAGTTCTCTCTTTGGTATGAGCACTAGGGAAGCGATCCTTCATCCTCTTCTTCTTGCCTCTCCTGCTATTAACAGGTGTTGATTGATTAGTATGAACGTAATTAGCCGTGGATGAATATGTAGGAGGAAAAAGTAGAGTACGGGAGAAAGTCTTGTGTTTCTTATCCCAGTTTTTTTTAAATTTTTTTTTTATGTTTTTGGTCATGGGTTGTGCCACTTAGAAAACATGAAGACAAGGTGCAGAGCCACTGTATATTAATAGGTATACTCTGAGAAGCTGCCAGGTGAGGGGGAAGAATAGGAAGGAAGAAAGATAAGAGGAAGTCATGACAGGCAGGAGACTCAGAGGAGGATATTGTGTACTCTCAGCACACTTAATTTCTCATGTTCCCTGGATAATCAGGCTCCACATGGCTATCCTCCTGCCACCACAGTCCCAAAGGGGATATGCTGTGCTGTTGATGAAACACATTACATTACAGTTGCTATAGATGGGTTTATCATGCCGTAACGGGTGTCTTAATGAGTAGTGGAGAAGACAGAAACAAGTTCTACTGTAAAGGCTTGCAAAAACTTTTGGCCCATAGACACAATTTACCCTTTAATTACCTCTTTAATCACAGGATAACCTCTCAGAATCAAAGTACAAATGGACACGAAGCAGAAACACAGTTTTTCAGATGTATTTGGCTGATGCATACACTTATTTATTGATTATTAAAGAGGAAATAAATATAGCTTTCATTGCATGACAACATTGATGTCCAAAACTCTGTTTCCAGGGTTTATCTGCAAGGTTTGTTTTTTGATCAACAGAAATGATGCAGTGATTGTTTCATCAGCTGCCAATATTTCTGGCTTTTACATCTAGGCATCTAGCCCACAACAAAAAATCGCTGTTGACGTTTTAAGATGCTCCCTGCTTCCTTTTAGTTCTTACTCTATCCTTTTTTCCATAGTTTCCTTTCATTGCACAACAATGGAGGACAGAGTCATGTGAGTGAGTGATGTTATGATATCAGAAAATTGTTCAGTTGAGGCTAAAAAGCCATGTTGTCAAACCTTAAAAGAAAATGACAAAGCAGTATTATTATTTTATCATTTGAAGTCATGATATAGGCTATTGCCTCTTCAGTAAACATTTTATTGGATCTCTGCTCTAATGAGCTCCCTTGTTTGTCTCTGCTGTTTTAAGTGCAACTTTATCGTTTACGTCTATTAGACAACTGTAGCTCAAGGGAGTTGCGGGGTTGAGAGGGTGACAAATGGGCTCCTGCATAAAAGTATGGGATGGATTATAAAACATTGCATTCAGTGTCTAATTGTTAATTCGTCTTCTCTCTCTCTCTCTCTCTCTCTCTCTCTCTCTCTCTCTCTCTCTCTCTCTCTCTCTCTCTCTCTCTCTCTCTCTCTCTCTCTCTCTCTCTCTTTTTTTTCAGTGGACCACTTCAAACTTATTCTAATTTTGCTGAGGTACAACAAGATACAGTTATTGCTGGTATACACATTTATAGCTTTAGGTTAGGGCATGGGCTTTTAATTAGTCAAGCAGTTAGTCATCACTTCACCAACAAACACATTACATCAAAATAAAATTCCACTGAGACTACAAAGCAACTTATAACAGTTTATGCCCAGGAGCGTTTATCATAACTCATTGAGCACAATTTTATGTATTCAGAGAATATATGCTTCCCCTAACCGTAGTCTCTGTTGGTCTCACTGATTGTCATCTCATTGTACCCTCTGAATTACTTGTGAAATTGCAAGTTGAAATATATTCTCTGAAATAATACAAATCACAGGTTAAATCATTTTACCTCTCTTGTGTTGAGCAAACTTACTTTTCAGAGCTTACTAGCTGATGCAAGGCATTGCACAATATTACAGAGCAGGCAAACATTTAGGAGGCAATATCAATCTTGACTGGCCTTTGAGCTTGAATATTGCAATATACTAAGTCTGACATCTGCCCTCCCTCTCTTCCTTTATCCTTTTTTGAGGTGGTCCGCTCTCACAAAAAATAAACTACTCTTTGTGAGTGTGTGTGTGTGTGTGTGTGTGTGTGTGTGTGTGTTCTCTTCATACACCCAATCGATACACTACAATACTGCTAATTTGGCACTATTATTTATGTATATGATAGAATGTTATCAGAGGCATTTTTAATGTCATCCAATAATGTGTGTAAATGAGTGGGGACAAAAAACTACAAACAGTTCTCACAGAGTATTTGGACAAAAAAAAGGAACATGGAGTTGAAACTCTGACATAGCAAAATCTGACCATTAAAAGGTTTTATAGCATGGCTAGAATATTTACCCACATACCACTGCATTTCTTAACTAAGCTTTGTGTGGATAAATAGTCTATAATAGGTGAATGGATCAATCACTTTGTTTTCACAGCCCAATTGGGTGAATTGGACATGGTAACGCATGATAATTGTTTCTTTGTTTTTTTTTTTTACATCACACAGTAACACTGCTATGTTCACAGGGCAAAGTCCTTAAAACAGGTAGACATCAGTTCCATTAAGAGGACAACTCAATTAAATGTGGGACAATTAATGCTGGCTGAGGTGCTAAAATTAGTCAAGAGACAACACAGACCAGCAGGACGGAAGGAAAAGCAGAAGGTCTGACAGTACTTTGATTGATGGTTTCGTCCTGTCTGATGCTTCATCCGTTGAGTATTTGCAAACTGGATATTCTGGAAGGAGAATCTGAAACAGAGCAACATAAGCCTTGAAAAAGACAGAGTGACGCCAAAATGATACAAAAAGTTGATTCTTATAATAAAATAGGCCCTTTGTGGTGCATTCATAACAGATTTGCTTCTATTTGTATGAAATTTATCAATCACATGGACTCTTAAAGGAACATGTGATGCATTCATGTGATGTAAGTAACAAGTCAGATCATTGAGCCGAATGACTCAGTGGCCAGCAGATCAGAGGCTTCTTGTAGGTGTGAATATGTAATGGTGTGAATGTAAGCAGGGGATTCCTAAGAAGAGAAAAGAAAAGAAAAAAGAGAGCATTGTTCTCAGTGAAACCTCCCCGAATAAACAATGGTTTAAAAAAAAAAAAAAAAGGATAAATGATGTGAGAATGATGTGTTCTAAGTTTTAACTTTATCTGTATACTAGGTGTATGAAGAAGCTGGATTCTACAGTTTTTGCCTCAAGCAGCTGCCAACTAGCATACAACTCATCTTTGAGCTTCTGTTTTGGGATTTGCAAGTGTAGAAAACCAAAGAAGTAGATTTTCATGGGTAAGATTTTTGGGGCATTTTGTAGATTTTGTAAATTCTTGATTAAAGATAAGCTTTCCATAAGAAGCACACATGCTGGAAGGGCTGTCCCCCAATTGAGAGGCTTGGATTATTAATGGTGTGTTCTAGACCTGCACTGTTTGAAAAGTACCCTGAGATAACTTCTGTTACAATTTGGTGCTAAATAAAACTGTCTCTGCCTGACTTGGTTTAGCTTTGGGTGCCTTAAACTCTGTCTATGATGATAAAGTAGAGCTGAAAGTTGAACAAGCTGAAGCTGTCAGCTGGCAGACAGTTGATTTGATTCAAAACAATGAGTGAAGTCCACTTTCTCTTTGTGGCAAGTCAGTACAGCCTCGATTCAAAATGTGAAGCACAGTTAGAGTTGTGAGATGCTGTCATTAAGGGCAAAGAAGAGCAAGGCACAGTCCTTTGCAACAGATACTGGTATGCTTGCTGTGAGCCATAAGAGGCTCATTTTTATTCAAGTTTTTTATTCTAACTGTCTTTGAACAGACTTGCTCTCCTGAAGAAGCAAGCTATAAACAAACAGTATGTCCAACAGAGAGAGGGCAAAATTATGTTTACCCATCCTCAGACAATTTGGCACCCTAAAACGCTGATTTTTTTGTTGTTGTTTTGTTAGACTCATGCAAGTTGGCAACAAATCGTCAGTCATTTGTTTAGCGGAGTCCTCTCAAGCTGTGCAAACACACCCAGTGCTACTTTGTAGCTGCGACCAGGGAGATCTTGTTTGTCCCAGAAATCCTTGTGTGTATGTTTCAGGTTTGGAAGTGTTAAGAAGCCAAGTAAAGAATCATGGCATGAGGAGTCCATTGCCTCCCTGTGAGAGCTTCATTATGGTAAACTAAGTTTAAGCTTTCACTCTAAACACCAGCTGGTGTCTCAGTCACAACCGTCTGCTGTGGTATGTCAACATATTTAGACGTTAACACTTCATTTTTATGACAGTTTCTTTGCTGTTTTGTGAGTAAAAGAAGAAAAGCCTGCTATGGGGTATACAATATAATCAGCTTTGCAGGTATTTTTAATTTGCATTTTACAGTTTGTATACTGATGTCTTGTTATCTTGATTATTCAGCTTTACAGCAATCTGGTTGGAGTCATAGTCAATGTCAACAGAACATTGACAAGGATGAGTAATTGTTTGCATCTTTGCAACTCTGTATGAGTTACTATTGAATTTCCTCAAAACTACAGACAAGAAAATTGTAATTTTGCAAGATATCGGTAAACGCATTGTTACGATCCTGGACGAGCCCCCAGGGAGTCTCACTTTCATGTTGCGCCAGGGTGCCAGGGAGTGGGGGGTATGCTTCAGTGTTTCGCAGTTGACTAGAGTCCTGGTCTTTGGTGATGCATTGAGTTGGGCATTTAAAGATGCCTCGCGCTTGGCAAGCCACTGAAGACTAGCTAGGTGAGTTAGCCATCTTGGTAGGCAGGTAAAGTTGGGTGTCTCTGTAGTTTGTTTCCCTTCGTTTTATACTTTGCACAGCAATGTGGTTTTGTGTGAGATGGCTGCTTTTTTGTTGGTCATGTTGTGATGTGTGGCCCTAATTAATACTTTTGTGCAGTCATTTATGTGATCTCTTGGTTGTGGTAACTGCACTCCGCTTTTGTTGGGTCACTTGTGGTTGCAGCTTAGGTGTAAGCCTGCAACATTTGTGTAGTGGTGACTACAGTGTAATGCCTTTTTGTGCGTGGTTGTTGCAGTCCACTTTTGATGTGGTCACATAGGTGTTACAGCCTGAGTGTATTAATTAGTGTGTTGGGATGGGGTCTCTCCACAGATCAGTGGATCATGTTGGTGGATGTGACTTTCCAGTTTGTCTGGTCTCTTTGTCTCATTTTGTTACACTCTCCATTATGGTAATGTGTGGTTGGAGATAGTGTGGGGCGGTATACCGGTTCACACCGAATACTGGTGTATATTTTCGTTATGAAATGAATTTTTAATATACCGCCATACTGTTGTATTTGATTTGTGTTGATTACACAACGTTCGGACTGCTACATTTGATATCCTTGCTGGCTTTGTCGGAAAAGATAAACAAAACTCACCTCTCTAGCTGCAGGCTCGTTGTGGGGAAGCCCTGTGAGTCGATTACCGAGTGAAAGTAGAGTTCAGCAGCTCAGTGAACATCATTACTGCGGGACTCTACTGCACTCGGTAATCGACTCAAAGGGCTTCCCCACAACAAGGAGGCTTCTCGGGTGGTGAGATTTGTTTATCTTTTCCGACAAAGCCGGCAACGATATCAAATGTTTGATGCCTCGAAATATGTGCTGGGACCCTGTTTCTAATGTTGCTGAAGTTTGGTGCTGTTCTGAGCATTGTTTGTGGCTTTTTGATGGCGATTTATACTTGGCTGCAGTGTATTGTTGTTGTGCGGTCGTTTCTGAGGATGCTAAATCTACGTTAGCTAGCGGTTTATCTCTTGAGAGGGGGTCGTACTCGGTGTCAAGGTGTGTTAGACCATGGATTAAACTTACACCGGAATATCCCTTTAATAGTGGGGGTTTAACATTGTCGTGTGTTTGACTGAGAGAAGAGAATATGGGCCATGGGTCTATATTTAAGTAAATATATCAAGCGTTGCCACATTTCTTCCGAAGCATATGTATGTAAAAAAATAAATAAATAAAATAAAAAATACCGTTATATACGGTGATACCTTTATATACATTTTTGGACATACTGCCCAGCACTAGTTGGAGATCACAGGGTGTCCATTTTGGTTGTGGTAGTGGCAGTTAACTTTTGTTGGGTCACCTGTGGTTACAGCTTGGGTGTAAGCTGGCAACATTTGTGTGTAGTAGTGACTACACAGTGACGCCTTTTGTGTGGTGGCTGTTGCACTCAACAATTATGTTGGTCACGTGTTGCTGTTTTTGATGTGTGTTACCACAGTTGGTGTATTCAGTTTTGTGTTCTCTCCTCATGGTGGTGGCCATTTTGTTAGTGGGAGTGGCACCCACTGACTTGATTTTGGTTCTGTGCAGAAGTGTTTTATGTAGACTGTTTGGTTCAACAGGAAAGAGGGTGATTGACTTGAGGTAGCAAGTACCCTATTGCATGAACTTGAACTTAGGGGAGAAAGGGGAGGTGTTATGAGCCTAGAGGTCATACATTTTTTGTTTTTGTCTGTTTTTAGCAACCCTCTTTTACCTGAGTGAGAGTATGCGTGTGTGTGATTGGTTGCAGGTATTTGTGATTGTAGGTTGCCCCAGGGACCTGATTGGTTCCTGCCTGGAAGACAAGGGTTTAAGGGCCGGTTCCTCTCCAGTTCCTAGAGGCTCTCTTCTGCTGTCCCAGACTGCCAGCATTTGTGATTGTGGACAAACTATGTTTGTTAATAAAACTATTTAAAAACTCTTTGCTGCTGGTGGTGCTTGGGGGACAGACAGAGGGGATTTTCATGTTGCGCCAGGGATCCCCCTAGGCCCTGGTCGTAACACGCATGAACATAGCCTCCGTTGACATCTTTAATTTATTTGTGTTTTTTCAGTAAGTTAAGATCAGACAGACCTTTTTTCTTGTGCAGTCACGAAAGAAAAAGTGGAGGAAAAAGTCATCTGATATTGTTGATTCTTTTCAATACAGTAATGCTGATGTTGGCTTCAAAGTTCCTCTAGGCTTGGGCTGATCTTATCAAATATTACAAAGTGAACAGTTTATCAACCTGTCAGTCCTATGATTTTTTTTCTGTTATTTATACTATTGATCAATATACAATACAAATAAAACAAGATGCTATAATAACATATTCTGAGTAAAATCTGAACCCACCATCACAATCATATTGTGTATGTTGTGTATATATTTATACATCCTGCTAATCTTGAAGGCTCCGAAGCTGATTGGTAAAATCTTAAAGATAGTCCTGTAATAGTTGCTATACCTTTTGATGATAGTCATAATTCTCCTCTCTTGAAAATACTATTTTTCAGTTACAGTGTTTCTCGACAAAACTTGCTCAGACATTTTTTGATTTAGCTACTGTTTCGTTTGTATCATTTTGTTTTGTTTCTCAAAACAGAGGCTACTGATGTATAGTTTCATATATAAGTAGCCTAGATGGGATTTGGTTTTCGCTTTGTCTTCACATCACAAATCTGTGTGTTCCCCTCTCCCCGGTGAAGAAGGCGCTAAAGAGCCCTGTCCTTGTCTGAGACACGTTCTTCTTTCCTAGTAGGGTGTTAGGTGTGTGGAGAGTGAAGAAACATGTGCACAAATTGTTTTTCAGGCTCCTTCCCAGGCTCCCGCAACCAAAGGGGCTGATGGAGAGGTCTTGAAAACCTGTGCGCTTGCAGATTAATCATCATAAAAGACAACAGGCCTGTGCTTTATACTGCCAAATGGTGCATGGGAGAATGCATCACAGCTGCCTGCATTCTTTGGCTGCATATTTTATTCACTACTTTTCCTCTCACCCGCCAAAACATTTAAATAAGAGCTTTGCGGGTTAAAATTCATGTTAAAAATCAGAACAGAGGTATTGGCCTCTCACACCAACAGTCTCAGAGGCCGAGACTTGCACATTCTCCCATGGCCACACAGTGTTTTGCGCATAGGCAAACATTAGGGTCAGGTCTGGGCTTCATTAGGAAAATGCACTCAGTTGCAATTAGTGGTAGGCATATTCTTCTGTGCACTTACCCTTTGATTGCATTGTTATTGCACAAAGGCAAGATAGATGGCTGTAAATTTGACGCTGTGTACTTTTTCAATTAGCAAAGTTTTCTGGGTTTGTGACTATGTGTCCCACGGGCATGGTACGTGGAGCAGACAACCTGAATAGAGAAAAAGTTTGGTTTGAATTCATTAACAATTAGCCGAATTAAGAGCACATTCGACGTTACAAATGAAGATTGGATGGTACAAATGGGGGGATTGTGTTGTTTCTCCCAGTCTTTTTAGTGCCAAAATCACCAGCTCACAATATAATTTAATATACCGACTCGTCCTTCAAGAGACTGCAGCTGGGTGGCAAATCTGTTTTTGACAAATGTGACATAATTATTTAATCTTCCGGAGCATGGGAAGCAAAAAGCATTCAATATAAAGCATTTTCAGCAGTGACAGTGCTAATAAAACCATTTGTTGTGGTAGTGGCGGGGCGACAGGAGATTTTACCCATTCATTTATACATTTATGACTGAGGCAGTGTCCTCCCATTCAGGGCCACAGCAAGAGGCCAGGAGGCAGAAGATGAATACCTGATAGCTGCACTCCCCAGACATTACTAAATGAGCAAACTGGCAGTTTACAGCTACCTCTCAACATAACCTACATGTTTTATAGATGAGAAAGAATCTTACTAACTGTCAGAGAATGAAAGCACCTCTCAGGATGGTACCATAATGGCCTCTCAGTAAAATGAGACAGGGCTTTATGGGTGTTTATCATTGCACATTTCACCAACTTTCTTTTACAGCCCAAAAGGAGATGGCAACTGAGCTTGAGAGAACGCTGAAGCTTTTATTTCATTAGCCGATACGTCAGATTGATCAGAGAGCACAAGGAATGTTCCGGTGCTTTATTATTCAGACAGCAATTAAAGCAAGAGCACTACTGTAAAAAGATCAAGTAAATACCTACTGGTGTCTACTAACTGCTCCATTCCCCACAGGACTTTTAATGTCATGCTCGTTTCAGTGCTATTTACGTGTTCATGATGGGGAGCCTTTCTGTTTATATCATGTTTATCAACCCTGTCACAGCTCTTTTGACTTTACTTTGCATGTACTAGTGATGAGCAGCTACATTAGTGGGCATTTTTTTTAAAGGCTGATGCTAATAAACTTGTTTTAGGCTGAATCCGAAGATGGCCAGAGATTTTTTGTATGTCAGTAATTGAAATCTTTTAATTTGAATTTTTGCATATGAAAATATGCAGATTTTGTCCCTGAGCTGTTTTCTTGTCAGGGTGGAAAAATGGAGCTCTATCAATCTAACATAATAGAATTTGTCTTCTTTTTTTTTTTTTTTTATTAAACAAAAGCTCTTTTACAAAAATGTCATATAACAATTTTGACAATTTATAAAAATGTTAAGGTTTTCAAGATTGTGCTATGTAACTAACCTGTTTATACAATAAAAATAACTCTCTTTAAGCATCTTGTCATAACTTACATCTCTGAAATTAACCTCACATACTGAACCTCTTAGTTAAAAAGATGAAAGATTCCAAGGGTAAAGGTGACATGTGCACAAGTTTCCAGCCAAATCACATGGTTTCACTATTTTTCTCCTTACCCCTGGGAGGTCATCAGGAGCTCATATGCCTGAGAAGTGCTGAATTAGCTTTGAGTGGACAAAGATGGAGACTTGCAAGGAATAAGCAAGCAGGTAGAATAAAAGGGCTTACTTGGAAGCTAACGGGGCTCATCTGTTTTCTGAATTAGTTGGCTGCTAGGAGACGGTAACTGAAACGACTTTGGCAAAGAGGTTTTATTATAGTGACTTGGATGGCCAAGGAGGTGGACTCTTAAGACGTCTTATATTATTGGATTTTGGTGTGATAAGAGCTTAATCAGTAATCAGTTTGATGGGCTTTTACTAGTTTATTCTTTAATTGCTAATATCATATGCTTAAGTTTCTATTTCTGTCCTCATCTCTCTAAAATCCAGCTGTTTTCTTTAGCTTTTTTTACGACTATTACTATTAATTACAACCCTTTCAGGCAGCATCTGTCTCCCATTGCCTTTGGTATTGTTGCGTGTGAACACTGAGATTGGGATCTTCATAAGTCCTTAACTGTTGTCCTAGAGTCAGTGGTGAGAGGGCAGGTGTCACACGCCTGCGATACAGACCAGGCACCGATGGGAGAAAGACGAGAGCTGCTGGTCCTCTTATTGCCTTACAAATGCCTCAGGCCATCAAGCAAACACGCACCCTGGCCCTCCCCATCACAGTAACCCAATAGCTCTCTCCACACAACCCTTCAATGTCTCAACACCTTTCCAAGGTTGAAAAATGCCTCACACCAGTTAGCTCCCCAGGATGTTGACCCGGCAGTGCAGGTCATCACTCTGAGACAAAGAGATTCTTATCAGCCCGGTCGCCCTCTCCTTGCCCACCTCCACCCCCTGCCCCATCATACGACGAGCGAAGACTTCTCTGAAACCTAATATCGGTGATATCTTCAAGGTGCTTCTTTACCCCTCTCTTAGGATTGAGGGAGGTGTTGTGAAAAAATACAATCAGGCACTTGGCTGACGGGAGGCGCCTCCAGGGAACGTTGGTCAGTTTGGTGCCATTAAGCACTGTGTAATACAAGACTGAGAGAGAAACAGGCGGTCAGAGACAAAGAGGGAAAGAGAGAGGGATAATTGTCAATGAAGAGGTTAATGCTCCATAACTCATTTTCTTCTTTTCTCCCCTCAGTAATTCAACAGCATGGAGAAATTACAGCTGGGCCCCTGCTAAATCCATTATGTTCTCATTGACACTATTTTACATTTCTAGTATAATTCTCAGCCTTCCCACTCTATTTTAAAAGCAAAAAAAGTGATATCCATGTGCATCTTTGACATGGAGTGTGAAATGGGTGAACTCTGAACTATATGAGTGAGCTTTATTTTGCTCACTCTATTTGACATAGCTAGTAAGGCTCTGTTTAAAACATACAGTATCCCTGTCTTTTTGTATACATGTAAACAAAGTTGTCTGAATATTACAATGGAAATCACATTGTGCTGATCATATAAGCATTCATTAATTGGGCTAAAATGTTTACATGCCTCAGTATATGAGATAATAGCCTGGCTCTTATTTTCAGGCCTCTGGCAAATGGGCTATACTGGGTTATTATCTACAGACAATGATGGCTGGCATAAGTTAGCATCCAAAACTCTGCCTGGCATTTAAATATATCTACGAAGGCTTAAATTAAATTTCATATTTAAAAGGATTTTTGCCCTCTAGTCCTGTTCTGAAAAAAATGTTGCTGTTGGATTATTGTTGTACTTGACTTAGAAAAATATGTATTTATAAAGAAACTTTTGGCTGGTATGGTCCCTTTTAATGGAGACAATCATTTGTCCTTTATCAAGGTCTCAATTTGTATTTGTACTTGCATGGGCAGCAAAACAAAATGTAATTTGCCATTAATTTTAATGAGGATAAGACATCCAGGCTACCTGCCGTGGACAGTCACATTTGTCTATGTTTTAACGAGGAACTTTCATCTTCTTGCACCAATCAAATTTGCAGTTTGCTACTTTAGCAATGCAGATGATGTAATCATGTTGATAGTAGGATAATGTGCAGAAATGAGATTGAAACAATATTTGTACACTGATGCATCTTTCTGCCTCCACTGTGCATTACCTCTACTGAATATGCACATTTATATTCAGTCCCTCAGAGTGTATTCATAAAGTTTTCATGAGGGGTGAATTAATTTGATCCCTGAATGCTTAGCTATTAAAACTCATATTGTGGCTGTCAACATGCATCAAAAGCCTGGACAGAGGAGATGTCTAAGACCCAGGCAACTTCATTACAAACCACTGAGTACTCCTCTCTTAGATATTGTTTTTAGTACTGTCATTCTCAGTCGCAGTATGAGACCCACATATTTTTTTCATATAATATAGAGAAATGTTAAAATGATTTGATAATAGTTCCCTGAGATTTTCAACTAGTTGCTCATCGCAAGAACAAGTAGAGCGCTTTTTTTTTAATCTCTGTTCAAAACCACTCACCGAATGTGATGAGTCCACTGTCGCCTAGTCAATCAGCCAAGCTCACAGATTGTGTACTCAATATCCACTCTGCTTATCAACTAATCACAAGAGAGTGCTATAATCAAATAATCAATGAGCCATTTGACCAGAGTCAATATTCCACCTTCCAAAGCTGCCAATTTAGGTTTCCATTTATCAGCCTGATTTGACACTTGGGTCAATAGAACATCCTTTTATACTATCTAGTGTAATTATGCGATCAGTTTTCTTTAATCTATCCATGTCTGCTAAACAGATAACTGTCATTATGACCAATTTGTTCTCTGGAGAGCTTGGGAAATGGACATTGTGTAAAAATTGACAGACCCTCCTCTTTGTTGTGTATGTATTTTGGATGATCGGCAGGAGTGTTTATGTACTGCTGTTGGCATTTAGCTGTCACATTTATCTTGAGTGTCTTACAGTGAGGAAAACAGCAGTGTGAGCTTAAATACCTCATTTGCCAACATTATGAGTCGTGCAGTATAGGCAGGGTTCCTGACCGTCAAAGTGAGAATAGCTGGTCACCTTAAAGTTCAGTCCACCTTAATTGAGCCTGGGTTGAAGTTGTCTCTAACTCCAGGGCTGGCCTACTTCATTTTAATCTGCATTTGGCATGCAAGTCACAGAAACTTGGCTTGGGTCTTGAGGAGTTGTAGCATTTATTCTTTAACAATTAATTTAAACTGTACACACACTGCACTGCTACATTCGCAGCTATGTGAATGTTTATTGCAAACTTCATACTTGCCATTACCCACACGCTCTTTCTTTCTCCATCTCTCCATTGACTGCAGCCTCATGCTAATGTTACACACACAACCTATATTGACAGTTGAAGTGATGATTGATGATAGTTTTTTCCTTTGTCCATAATAAGGCGATTTTAATAGAATTACTATGAGAACAAAAAATATGAAATCTTCTACTACCTACTGCATATTTAGAGATGTCTCTGGAGGAGTGTCATGTCTGCTTGCTGAGCGCTGTTAATCTAAACAAGCCATTTGACTCGTCCTTTTCCATGGACTTAACCCACTATCTCTGTCTTTCATATGCCTGCTCTGCGCTCCATAAGAATAGTCAAGATTACAGATAGGATTTGGATTGTGATGTTAAAGATAAAACTATGATGTTAAACATGGTCTGCTTGTTCCTCACTGGCACACATCTTTTACATAGCTTGCAGCTCACTTTTCTTGGTAAAACCTGTAAAATCCCCAATTATAAGATGTCAGGTTTTTCTTTGACACCAAGATGGAAGTCATTCATGCTGGCATTTCACTGGTGCCGTGACATCACTAGAGATGGAAAGGGAAAAGATCACCCAACCCTAGTGCAGGGTAATGGGAAAGTAATGGTCAAAGTTAAAGCCCACAAACCTCAGATCTAACAAATACATCAGTGTTGAAATATTCACAACAGTACTGAAGAAATGAATAAAAGCAAGACAGAACAATGATATATATTATTTTTATCTGTCCTGGTGGAGAGAAAAAGGGCAAAAGGCACCAAACACATGGCTATTATGTCCGAAGACTGTTGACAGTTCTGAAATTGAGGAAAAATAGCAGGCTTCACAACTCTTACAGCTAGCCTCAGCTGTCTTTACGCATGGCAGGTCTTGACACTGGGGCGCCTCCACTCCCTCATAATGAACACGGCTGTCTTCTTTGGTCGTGGGCCAGAGGTGGTGTGGCATGGATAGGGAGCCGGTTTCATTAGCAGAGGTGAATAGCCAAATTTCAGGTCCCTGATGGACTGTGACATGGTAGGCCAAGTTTTTCTTTTGGGCTGTACAGAGACTGAACTCTGTGGAACTAAGCCGCTGTCGGTCCAGATGGGGTCTGGCAACAGAAGATTACCATTCCTTCGCGAGACTGCTATTGGCTCTGAAAAATTATTCAGAAAGTAATGCAGTGTAATCCCTCACTTCGACCACGACATTTGCCTTTCGTGGCACACAATCCCTTTGACACCTGTCAACAGTCCCCTAAACACTGCACTGTTGTACAGAGTGCAGCTTTAAAGAGGGATGTGGTTTTTCTGTTGTTTGGATGGTGATATAAGATGGCAGAAAAAATGGGAACATCAATGATTATATAGTAATGACAATGAGAATAGGAATTTTGATAGATTTGATAACAACTAATACTTTTCACGACTATTATGGAAGATGTGAGAATATAAAGACATACTCCAGTTTCTTTCTTCTAATCATCTTCCTATTGTCGGTGAGAACATTGACAAGCGTAATAAAAAACATCCCTGGAAATATGACTCAGGTGTTTATCATAACCAGCATGCCGTCACATCAGAAAAATAGCCTGTTTTTTAATAATGTTATTTTTTTCTCTTTAAAGTTGGGATTTTCTCTAATGGATGACACAAACATGCACCTTCTGCATGTGTTAAGTTTTGTAACTTCATTTCCATGGCAACATAATGCTTATTTCTAGGATTAATGCGATGGCAATTGTACTTCTCAGTCAGACTGCTATTTTCAGTTGGATGTACATTAGAACAAACAGAATGTACCAAACTAAAGCTTAAGTACACACCTTTTGTTGAGCTAGCTTAGTCAATGTAATGCAGTGTTTCAAAAACTAGTGTGTTCAAAAATATTTTCTGGATTTGCTCGACTCACCGGAAGCCCATCAGGTTGAGCAGCTCACTAGGGAATCTCCCACTACTCCAGATGGCCTGTTCACCCCTATTCAGTACAAAGTGAAACAGGAATTTTGAGACATATGGCTCATCTCTAGTAAATGCCCTAAGCAAAGAGTGAAGCGAGAGCTGGACATGCCTCATTGTTCCTGAGTGAGTGCTCTTGTTTGGTGTTCTTCTTGTCACCAAACACATCCAGACAGTGGAGGACTGTCTGAGGTTAAGCTCTTCAAAACAGATGGCTAAAATCTGCTCATCTCTCTGGGTTAAATACCCTCTTTATTTCCTCAGGTACCCTAAGTGGTATTTGTGTTTTACAGAAAGCTAGTGACACTAGGGTCAAACTGGAGATGAGCTGGGTGTTGGTGAATACTTTGCTGCTTCCAGTTAATCTCTGCATTTACTTCTGCGTATGAGCCATATGGCCAGGGAGAGGAATGTGAATTAAATCCACGACAATAAGTGTGCTGAAAAAATACAACCCTATAGTCTTTTGAAAGTAGAAAAGCACTGACCACATCTTCAGGGAATTGTGGGAAGGCATCTCCTCTTAACAGAGGAGGGCAGCATGGGAGGGTGAGCAGCTCAGAGAGCCAGAATGGGAGGTAGTTTAGGGGGTTAGTGCACAAGGGAGGAGGGAAGTCACAGAGGGCGTAGATGGACTTTTACACAGCCTGGGCTTAAAGAAAAGAACCTGAAGGATTTCAAAGAAGCTCCTCCACATTGAGCGGTTCAGTGCCTCTCACTGCATCTCCTTGTCATTCACACAGCAGAGCAAGTCGATGGACAGCTGGGCTTCGGCTCACCCAGTAGCTGGGAATGAGATGGGCTGTGAAAGCGATGGGCTGAGTCAGAGTCATGCTGCAGGACAGGGAAGAGAAGAAGATGAAGGGAGGAGGATTTGTAAGAGTGGCCATTAAGCCCTATTGAACCTGTAGTTGGTCAATAACCATGATTACTGATTAGACTCTCCAGAGTGAGGTATGACAGGGCTGTAACTGCCTTAAACTACCTTTCTGGCCTGAGAGGCGTCACAAGGAAAGACACACATTGAGCACTTAAACTTATTTCTGATCTGTTTCACAGTCTCATGATGGGTATTACACAATCATTACAATTATTATCAGTTACAGTGATCCTTAATGGAATGAAAAACAGAAGGTTGTTACAGTTTAACACTTGCTTGATTATAGATTCACAAAATATGATGTCCTGACAGACATGAAACCTAAAACAAGCTCAATGTCTCTTTAATTCACTACTTGCAGAGAGCACTGTGTGTAAGTAGTAAAAAATGGAGCCAGGCAGACAAGCCCTAAGACTCTATCATAGGGAAACTTGCTCAGAGGTGGCCTTTTGATGCTCAGTTGCATGCCAGTCCCAGATGGTCCCCCTGCAGCTTCTTTCTCAGGTCTATCTTCACCTACAAATGGAAACAACAACAAAAACAAGTGAGGTGTGGGAAATGAGGGAACCCAAACAATCTCTGAATTCAGATATTGCTTATTCAATGTCTTTCCCGCTTCAGAGTTGAGAAGTCTCTCACAGTTCAAACTGGCAATAGTAACTGTGAAGTTAATGGCCACGAGCTGGCTCAGGCAAGGGTAGAGCTGCTCCCATTCATCATACACGATGCCAGTTTCCCCATTATTGTGAGCTGGTCCAGATTCTTAAACACATCAAGCGCAGACAGTGGGACTCAATCCTCTCTCTGCAGAAATGTCTTTTTCAGTCTGAAAAAGCTGCATGTAGGATGACCATTCTTGCAATACAGGATTTTAAGGATGCTTCAGGAATTTTGTGAACAGGGTCTTAATAACTCCATCATCCTTGCACGAGTCGTGCATGTCAGTGACAAAGTATTTACAGAAAATGTTTCCATGAGTTTCCAAAAAGAGCTCCTTTCATGAGTCCAATAGTTCGCAGCATGGGACCCCATATCCTGAATATTGAGTAGGAAAGGTGAGTGGAGTGAAAGATTTTGTTTTGTTGACTCAGACTGGTTAAAGTACTTACTACGTAGCCATCCAAAGAAAACATTTTCCTTCTGAAAATATTCAACAATTGAGCAACAATACATCAGCCTGCCGAAAAAAGCAGTTGGTGCAACACAATCCATAGCAGCCTATGGCTACTGGGCACTTATCGACCTCATTCTCCTCTGCTAAGACAGCCAGGACTTCTCTGAGGTTCCTTCGCAAAGTGATGACTGCCAGGTGCTGAGACATGAAGCATGTGTCCTTCACCTGCTGAAAGATATTTTAATCACAAGATCAAAGATTCATAATGGCACAGAAAGTGATCTGGAATACCATCTTTTCTGGCTTATATTAAACCGGCAACGTTTCCTTTGCACAATTGATCAGTTGAGCGACACCCTGCTCCACTCACATGCTTTTGCACACATTCACACTGGCAGTAGCAAAGTATACCACAGTGTCGATTGGCGGCTGAGCAGTTTGTATGTTAAGTGAACAATATTGGTAATCCTAGCCAAGATTTATTACTTCAGTCTGGGCTCAAACCAGTTATGATGTGGGCACAAGCTTGTTTCTTCAACTTGTTGTCAAACCACTGACCTCTGTCTTACACTGAAAAATCTGCGTGTTTGTTTATGGTGTCATCATCCTAAATGTCCCTGTGGTTTTTGTTGTGTGTATGCATGCATGTGTTTGTTGGTTTCTACATTTGCATATGTGGTCCGCCTCTGTCTGTAGTATTCAGTGTCTGTGATGTGGGTGACGTTAATGCTTATCCCCCTGATCAAAGCAGACCCAAGAGAGCGATGTGAACGATGCAGAAGAGTAATCTGTCATGGAACATACATCATGTCCAATGTGGTCCTGACGAATGTCAGACTAGAAGAGCTCGAGTGGGAAAAGTAAAAGGTTGTCAGGAAAGGTCTTTGCCCGGTGAATTAAATAAATGTTTCATGAATTTTAAACAGCCTGCTGTTTGTCCGCCTGCAGTTTTAAAAGACCAAAGGTTTAAGGAAAAAAACAGAGTACAGGCTGATAGAAGGAATCTGCATACATTTGCATTCATTTTGAAACACGTTAATTTGCCTCCTTCTCTAGGAAGTGCATTTACAGTGTCCGTGTTGCTCATGCTTCTTACTCCGCTGTGCGTCTACATGGGAACAAAATGGTCTTTCTACCATGTAATTTCCTTCTCTTAATCTCGGATCTTTTAATGTGTTGAGAAAATGAAATCTCTCTACTGTGTCTTTTATTTGGATTTTTTTTTTTAATGTGGTTCTCTCTTTCAGTCAAGGTAAAATTCTGGTTTGGTCATGGAAGAGGTGTACTGTTCTATTGTGAATTAATTTTTATTTTATTCTGTCTCACTCTTTTTATTTGCTTTGTTTTTATGTTTTGTAATGTCTAAGTTAACGGTAAGAATTGAGCTGTAATTGTTTTTGGTTGATAATGAAAATTCTCATTATCAGCTTGGATCTTTAATTTGAAAAAATGGTGGTCCCATTACTTGGGTTACAGGTACCAAAAAGTCTGCTGACTTATTAAATGATAAGAAACAGAAACAGATGATGGTGAACTTTATGCTTTGTACCCATACCTATAGCCTCTTCCATCTTGCTTATCCTGGCTTATAAAGAAATCCATGTTGCTTCTAAGGAGCTAGCCCTCTCACCTTTACTGAGGAATGCAGCTCAGTGACCTAATTTAGTTTGAAACATTGCCTGTCTATAGCCCGTTCTTTCCCCTTTAATTCTGGGGCTCTATTCTTGGAAACTTGGTTTTGCCATTAATTTACGTACTTAATGGTGAAAGCTAATTAGGTTATTCACAATTTTCATAATAATACTTAATTAACCCAACTAGAATGGTTAGCGAGTGACTAGGAAGACCTGGGTTCATATAAGCAAGTGTCAGCTGCTGTTTATATTATCATATACAGTAAATATATGGTTTGATTCCGCAGATGCCAAAAGCTTTTTTCTTGTTTCCTAGTAGCCTGATGGATGGGCACGACTGTGGTGACAGCAGGGAGGGGGGAGGTTGACACAGGGTTTATACTGATTGCTCCTTGATTATGAGATCTGCAGCAGGTGCAGATGAGAGTGCTAATTTTCTGCTTATTGAGTCTCCCCAGAAACAGATTTAATCATTAATAGCTATATTTACATGCACAGAGAATTCAGATATTTTAATCTGCTACTTTAGTGGCACACTTTTTAGTCTACACTTGAAAACATGTAAATGTTGTGGCACATTTTTTTTTTCTAATTTTCATTGCATATCCAGAGGGACTTCATACACTGTTACAATACAAAAAAGACTAGGGTTGAAACAGCATGAGCTTTTCAAGGCAAGATAACCATCAAAAATATCAAAGTTTCACAGTATCACAATACACAGCACAGTTATTATTATCTGTTCCAATGACCCTTAAAGGAATGAAAACAGAAGGTTCTTTTTGGTTTAACAAATACTTTCTTATAATTTCACAAAATATTATGTCTAGTTGGACATGAAACTTGATAACCTGATCCAGTAGATAAGCAGATGTACATGGTATGATTACTATCAGTTTTCCCACATGGTATATTGCTGCGACCCTGCAAGAGCAGAATTCTGTTTCCTTTTTTCTTCCTCTTTTTCTTTTTTTTTAAAGTTGGGGGCAGATAACTGAAAAATATCCCTATTTTGGCACTAGTTACTGCTTTTGGAAGCTATGCTAGCTGCACTTAATAGTGCCCTCTATCCATCAACACACTATCACATTCAGAAACTTCACTCAGTAGTTATTGTAATTTGTTTTTGTCTTCGGCAGTGTTGTTTCTTCTGTTTTAAGAGGAACAATTTCCTCTGTTTTGACACAGCAGGAGAATACAATATATAAAGTCTTTATTTATGTTTGATTGGACATGTGTGATTGGGTTTGATGTCTGAATGTATAACTAATTGGATGGCACACCAGGACAGAACATTCACAAGCATTTGGAACATTTTGTGTGCTGCCCTCTTAATATAGATGTTTAGTTCCAAATCATGAATATCGCTCAGATGTCCTTTGGACTTCATGAAAAGTTTCATTCTAAAATGTGCCTTTTTTTAAGGCACATATATATCTAAATATACATAAATATCATAATCCCACTACCACCACCACTGGGCACTGACATTAGCAAACTGCTTGCTGACACAGCACCATTCACATGGTCCTCCACCTCAGGTCGGTACAATAAAAACCAGAATTCATATGGGGAGAGGAAACTTTGCCCACTGAATTCGGTAAAGATGATGAACTGGACTAAAGATCCTGGTGAGGACAACAAGTATATAGATCGGCGTCCCTGGGTAGTTTCTGCCAGACATCTTGTTGTGTTGCATAGTTTTTACAATATGGTGAACTTGAATTACATTCATGCCTTAAAGTGTTAATTAGTTTCCCAAATGATGATAGTAATACACCAAATTATAACTGTTGCACGAAAATAATTTAGTGCTGGAGGGGACATCAGTTTATCATGGCACAGCACTTCCTGGAGTTTCGTGCCCGAGGTACAGCATTTAAAACGTCCCCAGTTGTGTTGTAATGCCTCAGAAACATTCATGTGCATGGCCTCCGTAATTTGACCTCCTGCCCTCTGCTAAGTTTATCAGATAAAAAAGTCAATTTTTTTCAGGTTCATAGTGACATAAAATTGAATCTAAAATTGCTTCATATGAGCTAACACTGTAGATAGGTTTTCATACAGGATTTAATTACGTTTCCTCCTGCCAAGGGACAAAGGATAGGTCTGTGCCGGTCACATTGAACCCTGACACATCTTACTCTGATTGGGTAATAGCTTGAGACAGGCTTATTGACCTGCCTGACTGATGTAGCTCCACAAGGTTTTCATTACAAACCTTCCAGCTTACTAAAAGGTCTTTTATATTAGCTGGGACTCTATCTCTATTTGAGGGACGTTCTCGTAATAACTGTTTGAGGGGAAATAGCATTGCGTTATTGAACCATGGGTTAATTCAATAGCAGAGTGTTGACAGAACCTGTAACTCCTCTATCTGCTAATGACCTGAATATGCTCCTGTGCCATGCTCTAAAAATATTAGTATTGTCGTAGCACAGGAAGTAGCTCACCGATTTTTGTTGTCTTTTGACCGCATATATTCTATTGTACATTACAAATTGAGGCAATCTAATAATGTGTGTCTCAGTTCATTTCTCAAATGGATACCTGGAGAGGCAAACTTGTGAGGACTCAGTAAGTTTCAATTCAGCTTTGCTGAGAGTAGTGATGAAATATGATGTGATACATTACAAGGTGATTTAGTTAAAGGCATCCCAGGCGACTAGAGAGGCCCGATGCTCTTTTCGAAATGATTACATTGTCAAATTAGCTTGTTCAGGAGTCACTCAGAGGACACCATGAGTGTTTGGGCTGGTGGAGTTCAATGCGTAGTTGATACAAATATTGCGTTGGCCAAAATAGTGAGCAAACTAACTTAATATCCATCTGTTTTGTTACTGGCCATGTGGATCTTTTCATCTTATTTAAAATTAAATGATGGAAAACCAACAACCTTGGACAATGAACCTTGTGATTTGTGTTAACAAAAATTGGGACCTTTGAGAAACATCCATATTTAATCCTCTCACAGATGAAGTCAGCGAATATGATTAAATGTGTTAGAAATTCATTATTCTTACAACAAATATGGCTCTTCAACATTATATGTTATGTGTCAGACTGATCATTCCATTTGCTGTTTTGCATTACTCTACTGTTTAATGGTCAATTTATAATTCTGAGGTTAATGCAATGTTCATATATTTAGTCTCAGCTGTTTTCATCGCTGCTGAAATATAACAAGCTTCAGGCATCACTACTTGAATTAAAATTTTAAAACTGAAAACATTCTCCTTTGCAAATTCAAGGAGACGCCGCAGATGAAAGTAATATAAATTCTGGGGCTTATGGTATAGAAGCATCACAGAGGTGCTGCGGAATGATAGTGGTGTGCATGCGGAGTACAAGTGTGCTGGTGAGAGACTGCCAAATAGAGCGGAGGCGGAGGGGGGATTACAACCAAATGCACAGTTCAATAATGTCTGCTGCAGTGCAAGTAAGGTTGATAAGCTACTCGCCCTGTGATTTCCATTTTATTTATTTTTGATATTACTTTTCTTGTTTGGTGCATTTCACCAAGACTGACTGTAATGTGTGATATTTTAGCAGTGAAGCAGTCAAATGACACAAGGGAAAGTCTTGTAATATGAACAGGCAAAGTTGTTTGACCATTTTAAGAATACCACTGCTTCATTTAATCCAGATTAGTTTTGTTAGACATGCATGTCTGTGTCAAGTTGAAATGCAGTACCTGCAATTAAGTGTTTATGCAAAGGTTGTTTTTACATGATGTCCTTGTGATATGGCTTGATCTTGTAAAATAGTTACACCCTGCCAAACATTGCACATTTTCCCCAGTTACACTCATTAACCTAGTGGCAGACATTATCATTTTAAACATAAACATTATCATTTTAAACATAAACCACAAAGCTAAACATATGTTTTTCTCTTTCTCTTTAGTCACCACATTTCCTGCTTGTTTCATTTGCTTGATTGACAGACAGATGGTATGTTTACAAGTATTACTGCAGGATGAGTGAAGTTCTGCTGTCCCAATTTTATTCCCCGGAAATAAATCTACAATTAATCATGAATTTGATTACAATGCACACAACAGAAAAGCAGTTTGTGAGAGATGTATCACACATCTAAAAGTAGAAAATCTGAATGAAAATATCTACAATGGCCTACCTGAAACAAAAAAGTTTAAAATCTGTTAAATGAATAGCAAGGAAAATTTATAGATATCCCAACAACACCATTTTGCATGAGTTACAGTAGCACTGGTGTTGCTATTACAACCTTCAGTACAGAGTGAAAAGATTGGGAACTGCACTTACTGAGTTTTTGTCAGGAAGAACTAGTAAGACAGGAAACAGTGTTTTAAGGCACATTTGATAATAAAGGCGAAAGGAAACAGCAGGTGTTAATGAGACAGAAATGTGTCTTGTCTCTTCTGCCTCTCAGCACCGTAATTGTAGGAGGCCTTTTGTTGACAATCCCTGGAGGAAAATTGCAGGCACTCTCTGACGCCTGAGCAGTCTGATCCTATTACCTGACTCCATGCTAACATCAGCTTCAATCAGCAGGTAGAGCACTACCACATACTAGTCTCATTCTACGCTGCTTTTGTCTGAAAGGTCTGATTTTCCCTGCACAGGCATAAGAATAGCCTGCTGTTCAATTACAAATTGTAGCAAAGAAGTTTTACACCATCTGGCATCATTAGTTTTTTTCTCGTGCATGTTTGGAGCCTGTTAAACTCAGAAGTCCTAGTTATTCACAAATGTATTTCTCTAACACACAATTTTGACGTAATTGTTTATATTTGATGGCATAAAAAAGACCATCTTTACATACAAATAGAAATAAGCTGTGTAAAAACTAGCGCTGTTCTGAATACTTCAGAGCCTTGGAGCTTATTTCACAATGATGACATTTGAACTCGCCTGAGCACAGATGCAAGTTAAGATTAGGCTACACTTTCACAATATGTTTTTGTCTGACAAAAGATTTTTCTCAAACCCTTACTGTAAATGTGATGGTGCCTTTCAAAAACAACATCTGCAGTCGCAAAACTTTTTGCTCTGCACTTGCTGCACTCAAATGGAGACAAGCACCTGTATTAACGGGGCGGTCTCTTGAAGTCTAATAGCACCATAAATTACATTTATAACCACAATAACAAAAATCTGTTTTGACTCTAACATTGTAATTGTAAATATTCTTAGGTGGGTACAAAAAAGGATGTGTCTACCCTTGCTTGGCATCACTTTCATACCGACAACCAGACTGACAGTATCGTCAACATCTTTCTAAGGTATTTTCATGAAATTAAGTCGATTAGATAAAGGAGACTCATTTATTTAATTGGACAAACCACTTCACTCAAATTGAGATTCTTGTTTGAGGATTTTTTTTGATGACGTCATAAAATATAGTGACAAACATGCAATGCTTCATTTGAAAACCTGAATTTAATTGGAATTTGGAACAGTCAAACTACTCAGTTGTTTTGTTTTACCTTACAAAAAAAAATACATTTTCTCATACAAAAACCATTTTTTTTTTGCTCCCAGAAATTACTTAGCTGTTTGTTATTATAGATGGCACCTTTTATTATCTTGTTTTCAAGGTCTATGTCTCTTCGTCTACTTCAAATTTATTGGATGGCAAAGTTAGAAAAGTTACTCAGAAGCAGGAGCGAATAACTGTGAGTTAGATGACAGTTTCTCCTCATTTTCTCTCCAAGCTGCCACTTTTGATTTGTCAGAATACTCGAGAAAAGAAAAATCTCAAAACACTCTTTCGCTCATGTTATGTAAAGCTTATATAATAGAGGGATGGAAGAAGCTTGTCTGAGTAGGTGACTCTACTGTGGGATAGAGAACAATTTAAGTGTCGCTCCTCATGACTCTTCCAAATCCCTCCATTAATCATGAAGTCCCATCTATGAAATATTAAATCTGAATGTAGTTGAGTGTTGGAGCAGAACTACCCTGCTTTCCCTGGGCCCTCTCCTTTGTTATCTGGTGCTCGCTTGGCAAAAAACGTCCGAGATGGTTCGAGACGAATGGACCAAGGGGGGGAGGCCAAGTAATCAGCCATGAATTTGAGATTTGAAAGGGTGAGCACTAATTAATTTTGACGGGGCCTGATAAGAAGTTCAAGGTTAGCATGAAGAATGAGTGCAGTAAAAATAAAAACTCAATTTCTCCCCCGAAGGCGACCGCTACAGATGTGGGTTCTTTTTGCTTCTTATCCTTCTTGAACAGGATAATAATAGAAAATGTGATGAACTAGATTTTTACACATCTGAGCGATATTACGTCTGAACACGTCTCATTTTAAGCACATTGTTAATAAACTGCTTTCTGTGGACTGTGTGCACACAGGCGTCGGCCTCGTCAGCCACGAAACAAATAACTGTGTTGTGGTTATTAGGGAGACAATGTGCTGCATGTCATGTGAAAATGCGTTTCTCAGATGGGTTGTCTTGGAAATATATGGCTTCTTTCTCTCCGTGCAGCGATGAGTCAGTTAGAACAGTAATGAAGTTATTTTTCCAGCGAGTGAGAAATGGGAGAAAGAAAGGGAAATCAATAGTGATATCTTGAAGCTAGAGTCTGCCATCTAATCTCTCAGTGGTACTGGAAGTGCTTCATTTGGCCTTTTTGATGCTTCCCCACCCACACTCTGCTCACAAAAACACCTACTCCCCAGTGTTTCTCATAAGTAAACATGCATAAATGGACCTCATACAAGCTTGGAATATCAGCTTACCCATGCAGTAGAAAGTGCAGACAAGTTTTGAATGGGAGTCCTGGAAGAGTGCAACACAGACTGGTAGCTAAAATGTTGTTTTTTTCTCCTCTATTAATCATTTTTTATTTAGTTGCAAGGTTTCAACTTTATTTTCCATTGTTGGAGCCCAGCTGCCAAATTACTCATGTTGTATTATCAAAGGATTTTCGTACATTCAGGAAAGGGATGTAGAGAGGTTTTGGGCGCAGCGGTAAATGAGCGGGAAGAAACATGTTGGTCCTGTCTGCTGTATGTTGATTCCCCCCTTCCCACACACATTATTGGCTCCTTGTGAAGAATAGGCAACCGCACAGCTCTGGTTACAGCACAGTGTTAGCTGAGGAATGTAAATCAGGAGTAATGGATGAGGGCCCATAAAAGCACCTGCACATGTGATGTTAATGCTCGGCTTCACATGATCCAGCATCTGAAAGGTTGAATCTAAAGGCCATGAATAAATCACACGCTTTCCAGCAAGTAGATCTCTTGCTTTTTCGCCTTTGCTGGCCTTTTTAGTTGCAAGAATGGGCAGAGTTGTTTTGGTTCTCTGCCTTCACACAAGCCATAAAGTGGAACCACAGTCTTGGTGTGAGTGTCGATGTCGAGCTGAGGAAGGAAGCCAGCACCAATGTTGCCTTTAAGTAACATGACACGAAAGACCAGCCGATCGTCTCTTAATCTTTGTGGCAGGGGTGGCTGTGGTTTTGGAAGACATCAACCACCATATCATAATCAGAAAGCTTTCTGAGAAATATGGATAGTCTACAGCCTGTTTCCACTCAGGGACTTCTGTGTCTGAATTTGACTCCAAAGCTGAAAACATCACAACTTTGTGGTGCTGCGATGTTTCATTCTGTTTCCATAGCACAAATATCAGCAGCCGCAGCTCAGCACTTAAATTGAACATGTAAGCCTAAAGTGACCTCAGGATCCTCTCCTTGATTCTTGAGTACTTTAGTTATTTTCACTTGATTCCTTAACTGAGAGCTAGACCTAACAGCTCCATGTTTACCTCATCAGTCGCTGATGCCTGGGTCTTTTTCTACCTCAATGTTTCTTTTGGTAATTAATGACATGTATCGCCTGATGAGAGGAAATTAAGGGTTTGGTAGGATGTGGTTGATGATAATCCTGTTTTCTTCCCCTGCTGACATTAGGAGATTTTGTTTAAGCACCATGCCACTTGAGAAAGGTCTGGCTGGACCCAGCATTATTATTATTGTTATATAGGAGGAAAAAATTCTGCAGCTTGTTTTACTGAGAAAGAAGAAAGAAAGAAAGTACCTGCATCCGTGCAAGGTTTTTTTAAATTTTGTTTAAACAAAGTATATACTTTCATATGGCTCTTACTTGTTCTGCATATTGGAACATTGGCCTACCACCTTCCTTGCGTTAGCAGCCGAGTCTGTGACGCTGCACTGTGACAGCAGACCCTCGAGTACAGCCAGCTGAAGTGTGTGTGTGAGACGCAGCACATGCTTGGTACCTCCATATCATCCACTGCTTTTTTCATATTCCTTACATTGTACATTGATGCACTGTTTGTCTTTTTCACATGCATTCACTATTTCCTCGATTGCCTGTTTTACATGCTTTGTTCTATGAGACCCACAAAACTAGTGCGCATACCTTTTCTGTAATATTTCATCGTACCAAATGTGTAGTATTAAATGCAGCGCTTTTGTAACCCCCTTGCAAAACGGTCGTATTCCAGATGTTACATGATTTCGTTGGACTGCTTTCACTTTCTAATTTAAGTTATTTCCACACTGCAGACATTTTATCCACAGGTTTGCAAGGGTAACGTTTTGTGCGCATCTGAGTTCTGCAACAAATTGTGCTTTGACATAAAAAAAAAAAAATTAAAAAAATCAGTGAAAAATGCCCATATCGGCATGTTCCGATCCGATCCTGCAGATGGGATCGGCATATCCCTGGTTTCTATGTGTTGTTGCTTGGCTACTAGCGCCAATATCTTCCCATTAGTTGTAAGTGTTTAGAAAAATAACTCTTGGATAACCTTAAGGTCACAGTTTTTGCTATAGTTCCTATCCATAGCCTTAAGCAGGAAGAGTTCTGTGCAAATACAGCTGCAGGGCCTTGAAAAAAGCCCTCTAAAATTTACTGGGATATGATGTTAATGTTACTTTTATAAATTTGCATTAACCTCAGTCTCACTTATACATGTGTATTTGGGGAAAAATGTGTACAGGTCACCCTGTAACAAATGAAACCAACGTGAATCTAATGCTGTCCAGTCAGAATTTATCCGAGCATAACACACAACAAATAAGTAAGTTCATACAAAGGATTAACTATTTATTTGTTCTGGTTTTTACTTGGCTGGCACGACTGGTTACTTTTGTGCTGCATAGCGATGAATATTTTTTTGTAGGTGAATGTGAAATTGTTCTTTAACTACATTAATAGATTTTAAAAGGTTTTAAAAATTTTAAACCAGCAAAAACCTTAACACTGGGCAAGTATTTCTCTTATTTCACCTTTCAGCTGTTTTTAATGGTTAGACAATCTCTGATGAACATGCCTCTCAGCAGGGAAACTCCCGAGGAGTGTACGGGAACAGGAAACGCAGTAGAAAACATTCTTTTTCCTTTTGCCGAATGTCACGGCAGATAATGTCCCTGATGTCCTTGTCTAGTGATACCAAAGTTGTTTATTTATGTAAAGATTGTGTATTTGTTTTCAGTTAGAACTTTGTTATCCTTTCTAAAAGAGCTTCAAAGACCCTACTACATCCATCATGTATAAAATGCAGGATGCCAAACAAAACAACTTAGACAACTTGTCTCTCAGTATACAAATACCAGATAAGAGTTCCTACTCCCTCACTCAATTTAAGAATGTTTGGATTATTATTAAATTATAAGTTAATTCTGATGTCCCATTTTGGACAATGTCTTAGAGCCAACGTTCAAGAAAGTCAAACAACATAACGAAAGTGTTATTCATAGACTTAGGGAAAGGGTGACTTTTAATTGTGTTCTCCACCTTATGTTCACCATTTCTCTCCACAAGGTGTTATTTACTTGAAGCAGCCGACTCTTGTCATCTGCGTTTCCCCCCCTCACACCTGTTATTGTTAACCTAACAAAACAAGACACACCTTAAAGCCTACTGGAAGGTGTCGGCGGACAAGGAGGATTTCACCCGCTATGATATACTGAACTGAGCTAGCATTGTGTGACTAATTACTTGGCAAACAGTTTACGTTCAGACAGTGACAGTTGGTGTCCACTCATTCATCAGAGGGAGAGCGACACGAGTGAATGATATCAACCGAGGCAGGATTACTCAGCTCAGAAGGGGCGTACTCCAATCAGAACAAAAGCAGCCTCCTCATTACTGATTATGTCCACAAGCTGTCAGCTACATGTTGTTCTCGAGGGGGTAATGTTTCACGTCAGGGTCAGACTAATATATTTGCCATTAATCCAGTGACAGTTTAATTTTGTAACTGCCCTTAATGGAAATATCATAATGTTTAATCGATTATTCAGTGCAAAGTGCTCCTGTTATTCAAACTTGGCCGAATTTAATTCTGTTACTGTTACTGAAATTACAATGGAACTGAATAAAGTGGATGAAGCATTCAGCTTGAAGGCCCATGGCAACTTATTAACTTATTTAAAGGAGGGGAGATTTTTCTGTACTTGTCCCATAAAGCTGTCATATCCTGCTCATCTTTACCGAACCTGCCCTTTCTCCAAACTATCAGGCCTTGCTTTCAGATCTCAAGGTGACGCAGGAATGCATCAAAGCTGAGGTGAAAATAGAGCTGAATACTGCACCATACTATGTGTTAGTCCTCGGTTAAATGTTCACACTCATAGGAAGACTTCAGAACCTCACAGTGAAGCAAAGTTCTCGGCATCTCTTCTCAACCTCACTCTCCACCTCCATGGCCCTCTTTCCTCTACATTTTCACCCACTCAACTTCTTCTCTTCTCTGGTTGCTCTGTCCACAGTTTCAGGTCGGAGGGAGCTGACAGTCTGCCTTTAACGGCTATTAAAGGAAAGTTGAGCCGATAAAGGCCTCCAAGGATAACCATCCACAAGGGAAGGTGAAAGTGGAAAAAGTCAGTTTTGGACTCAGATCAGAGAGGCGGTGTTGGCGATATGGAAAAATAGAATTGTTCGGTTTAAATGCTTTGACCCCCAGAGTCTCAATACTTCAAGCTTTAAATCCCACATTTCTCCTACCACCTCAAACCCAGTGGACTATTCATTTTAATGTCATTATGGCCCGATCCACCGAGCTTCACATCCGTGTCTCCGAGGGGCTATATGCCTCAGCCAGGGTTCTTGAGGACTTTTCCACTGTGCCCACGGGACCCAGGTGACTCCTTCCTCTTTTCCTTCAGGCCACATGTTAACTCAGCTTCTCTATCTGACTAAACTCAATTTCCTCCTCCACTGCCTCGAACTGCATCATCAGAATAGGGCGCAGTAGAGCCAGAGCGTATTCCCAATGGCCAGATTTGCATACGTGCCACTGTACAAAAGTACTCTCTCTCTGAGTTTCACACAGAGAGGCCTGTACCTCTGCTTCTTTCATTCCACTAAGCTGTCTTTTCCCTTTTCTCCTTCATTTCCCACGTCTAAAGATTTGTCTTATGGGGAGCAGATTGCGTGTGAACTTGTAATATGTTCTTTGGATCCGAAGCCAATCCATGGCTGCATTGGAATGACCACCATAACAGGAAGGAGACTTTGCAAGCAAACAGCAAAACAGGATGTAAGCGAATATGAGTATGCAGTTTTTACAGGTGCCACAGTGGACTGAGAATGTTTGCTGGCCACTTGCCTGGGAAAGCACCAATTAACAGCTGCTTTGTGTTTGCCTTAAAGTGGCTGAAGTCGACAGGTCCTTTATAGAACAAAAGAAGGCCAGGTCACAACCAGAAGCAGCCTCACAGACTTGCACTGATTCCCTTAACTGGAGTGTGACACACTGTAGAGCTGATCTGACAGCCAAACCTAAACAAATCAACTTAATCTAAGTGGATCATTACAGTAAAGTCTGTTTTGATATATTTTTAATGTGCAGAACATGACCAACATTAGACTGACATCTTCTCTGTTGCTAATGCCTTGTAAAGGCATTTGCACTTGATTGTTGTTTTGCTCCTCTCACCTCTGCTGCGTGCGTCTAATATGATTTCAAAAGGAGGATGGCTTTCCAAGAGGCAAAGAGGCATCCTTTGAGGCAAAATAAAATTTGATAGAGCATAAAGGGTAATGTGATTTCCACTAAGGAGCTATCAATTTTGTTCATCTCTTTGGAGTCACAGTAGCTCTGAGCACTTTTTCCATAGGTGAAGCAGAACCTTGAGATAAACATACATACATTGTGCTTGCGACAGCGCAGGGTGTCCATGGGAAGCTCCGAGAGTCCACATGAGCACATGTGTGATGTTTGCGGTCCTTGATGTCAGACCTCACAGAGTGAATGTATGTCTGTATGCAGAAGCAGAGAGGAGGGGGTTAGTGACAGGATGTAGAGATGGGATGGTAGCAACGGGATCAGTCTTTGACTAACTCACAGACACACAAACACACAATGGTTGCTGCATGGGTGGCAATCCTAGGCGCACTCATATTTTTACAGCTGGACCCACATCCCATGGCTTCCATTGATGCTTCAAAGCACTCTAGAACAGACACGGTTGCAATTTTTCATTAAAAGGACATCTTTTCCACAAACTGCAGCTGAATGAGTATTATTATTATAGTATTATTTTTCTTTTAATTGGACATGGATCATGGCTATATAAAAAAATCCTATTTTGACTGTATTGAATTCTGACCATGAGTCTCATATGTGAAACAAATGCTTGTTTGATATAGAACTGGCTATAGGATATTTTATTTGGTTTCATTTCAAATTGCATGGCAGTGCAACTTGGAAGGACACAGTTGATTCATCATTGATTCTGCTGAACAATTATGCTGCATCAGGCCCAGTGTGTTTCCTGATATCTCAGTGTATACCTGGATGTGGCCTGTCGTGTTTAACAAACTCCCAGGCTCTCTCCTCCAGTGGGATTTGAGTGCATGCAGGGGAGACAGAGATTTGAGCTCATAAGAGATTAAAGTTTAGTTTATTTGATTGTTTCTCTTGTGTGGTGGGGCTTTCTACAATGGGTCCGGCCAGATGAGTTGGGGTTGAATTAGCCATAGCAGGAGGGAGAGAAGGGGCGCTGAGAGGGGCCGCAGCTAATCCCAGGATATTGAGCAGGATTCCTAGGATGAGGCTGCGCTCCTTTGCTTTCCCAAGTGTGACGATGGGGAGTGTGGGGGGATGAGGGAAGAGGGAGGATTTGGGGTCTCTTTTTCTCCTCAGTCCCCATTGTGAGGAGGGTTTTCACAGTTTAGGGGCACAGTGTCTGGGATTCTCTGTCCACTGAAGTGAGTCTTTTTTGGGGGGGAAACTGGCCAGGCAGTGCCGGCCTCTGAGGATTAGGCCCACTGGGATAATCAGGATCAGTTCACAGTGTCCTCGAAGGGGGTCTTAGTCTATGTCCAACAGAGTAAGAGAAGGGACGCCACTATCCTGTGTAGTTGCTGGCTCTGCCCACATCCCCTTCTTACTCTAATGACATCTGCTTCCCTCTTCTTCACTGTGTCCAGCTCCTCAACTATGACACCTATTCAGATTCTTCATGAAATCGAGTCTGGTTTGGCTTTGATATTAGTCCTGTCTTCCAGTGAATTTAGATGAAATTAGATTACATTTTCATATTTTCATGTCACCAGAATTAAAATATGAAACTTTTCTGAAATAACATTAGTATTTTTTCCCTTGCTTCTTTACAAGAAATGTGAAATGTGTGACGACAGCCGACAACAGAGTTTATGAGTTCAGAATTGGATGTCCTGTCCTGTTCTCTAATTGTGATGGCAGATGCTGTATTACTCTAGAACCTTTGTGTTGTATGTCGTTGTCTGGACCTAAAAATAAAGTAAGTAATGTCAATTTTTTGGCGGCCACATCTGCTTTTCCTATTTATCAATACCTTTTTATATCTTCTGTGACAAGCTCTACCTAAACAAAAGCCCGGGAAATGGGTGGAACTGACCAAGACGGTCTCTCAGCGTGTACAATGAAGGGAACGCTGACGCAAACGGATACCCAGGTGGTGCAACAATTCTCCTTTCATGTATCACGCACATTTAGACATAAAGCAGGAAAGTACACCTTTTTATATAACCATTGTGTTTTGTACCAACCTGAAGTTTAAAGGCACGCAAACATATTCATAAACTTGGGAAAATCCCATGTTTTCACTGGCACTTTATCAGCAATTCTGATTCGAGATTGGCAGCAGGCTCCTTTCTTTGAAGCTGTCGTCCTCAACTTTATCTACAGTAGGACCCTCTGCACATGTTTCTTGCCTTGTGCTGTTACTAAGATACGAGTTCTAACAAGCGCAAGTATGCGGGTGAGCTGGTGAGCAACTCCAGCACGCGCACAGACAGAGCAGTTCGCTGCACAAAGGCCAACAAATAAGTGCTTTCATATCTACCCTCCCCCTCCTCTTGGGGACAGTTGAGGGGTTGAATGGAAAGCAGGGGTGCGGGTGCGGGGGGTCAGCGGGTAGTATAGGGAAACCAGTGTTTGGAACATTGTGTTGTTGGATTTCATGGCTCTGTGTCCATCTTCTCTCTTTGGTTGCATGTCTGTCATGATGAAATCTTGTTTATCCGATTCACATCTTTGTCAGCATTCAGTTGCCAGTATTATTCAGTGTTAATCAGCACAGTTCAAAACTCAAGGAGTTGGTGTCTTCAGGCTCAAACATGTGTCGTTGTATGCGCAGGTGACAACACTCACAATGTCTTGTATTTTTTGGTTGTTCTCATGACTCTGATTCATGTGGAGAGATATGACCAAAATCTCATATCTCAATATAGGCCAGGGAAAGGCGTTACATACATTTTTTACTATATACTTCATCAAACTTCAGAGTTGCTGTGATTGAAAAATGTGATTTTTTATTTATTTTTTTAATCTTTTTTCTTAATTATTTTTATAGCTTTTGTTCATGGAAAACTGGAAAAAATCATTAAAATAACTGATATATTGAGCGATGTTAAAATGTTCCTCTTGTTGGTTTTCACCACCATAGTGCATCACACGCGTGCACTACTTGTTGCTAATATCAGTTTGTGTTGCATACTGTGCCAAAATGTTCCAGCAGCACATCTTGTGGTGTAATTTCATAGCGGTATAGCTACCCTTTGGGGCAGGTGTAACAATATAAGCAGAAATGGCAGCATGCTATTAGTCTTGTGCTCTTCTGGCAGGCACTCTGTCTCAATAGACCCCACTGCAGTCAGACAGTGTAGCTTATGCAGCATTGAGAAAGGGGTTGGTGCTCCCTTAACACACCACATCTATTCTATTCCCTCTGCTCACAAGACCAGACCCACTTACTGGATGTTGTCAGACTCACGACTCGGAGCATTGCACTTTTTAAATGCAGCGCTTTTTCATACTTTTGTATAATTTCTTGATAAACAACACTGGCAAGGTCATTAAAGTAAAACATTACATGTATAATGTATGACTTCTCTTTAACTGTAATAAATTGAATTACATTAACCATTGCTGCTTGGGAAAAGTGCTTCATTTCTTTACTGTTTTTTTTTTTTTTTTTTTTTTTTTACTGTGTTCCTGCTCATAGCAAATTCAAAACAATGTCAAATATCTGCGCCCTTCAACTGTTGTCACTCCTGTCTCTGACATTTCTTGTCGTTTTCATCTCATTGTCTCTCATGTCGTGTATGCATCCTCTGTGCTCGCTTTGTTGTTTGCGCATGTGTAAACAGGAATAAGATGAAAGAAACGAACAAACGTTGTGGAGGCTTTTTCAGTGGTGATAGCATGATAACATCAGTAATGTATACAATTTTCATCTATAGAGCATGTAATGGGGCATTGCTGTTAGTTGGTCTGTAACAATAATGTAATTATGATAAATCCTAACAGTAATGCCTTTCATTATTCCTCCCCAGGAAAAAAATGCAATTACATATTACGCTTTGTGTCACGTTGCTCCTCTGCTCTGCTAATACCTCTCACCACCGTAGTACACATTTATCATATCCCTTTTCCTCCTTCACTTCCATGAAGGAACATGAGATTTAAATATTTTCACACAGCTTCTTGCCCATATTATATATTTTTAATTAATATTCGTGGTATAGGCATCCTCCCTCAGGGACTAAATGCTCCAGGCAGCACCATATGCTACATATCATCTTGTAAAAGTAGTTTTGGTTTGTCAGTCTCATCCTTTCTCCCACAGTGGAAGTACCAGAGAGGAGCAGCTCCAGTGTTGGCTGGTCAGTGATGCACAGCTGCTGTACTGCTGCTTTATTAATGGGATTCAGGAGCTCATCTGAGCGTTCTGATAATGGAACAATGGAGGACCCCGCTTTGACAATCCTTCATCTCTGAGATGCTACAATTGATCACCAATTCAATTGCTAACTGTAGAAAATTGAATTTCTAGCCCTAACATTGTTCGTTAACCACGGTGCCGATGAGATGGCCATCCAGATTAATGATAATGGGAGGCTGAGATGGCTTCTGAGACGGCCTGTGAATTTGATTAGCTCCAGACGGCTGTGGAGACAAAGAGCAGCCAGTCAGACTCTTATGTGGAAGTACTTAATGAAAACCCTGCATGGAAGGTAATTGGGAAATGTTTGTCTGGCTGCACGCTTCTCAACTTACTGTACTCAGTCTTTAAACGTATCTCTCTTCAATCTCGCTCTCGCTGTTTCTTTTACACACACACACACACACACACACACGCGCACACACACACACACACACAGACACTTTGAATTAATTTTCTCTGATGAAATCGTCTTGCCTATGAAAGTAAAGCAGTCACTTTAAAAACGTTACTATGTAAACAGAATGCTTTTTTTAAGCTCTTTTGCTGTTGATAGGTTTAGTTTTCATGCTCAGCGTTCAGATTATTTATTGTTCTTAAAAAAAAAAAACCCAGTAGCAAGAACTCACCTTTGATATTCATGTATGCTAATGCTATTGTCAGACATAGTCTCTGCCGATATTGAGTAGGGGTCTGTAGTGTTTCTTTCACAGCTGGCAATATCAGTCTTGTCTGTCAGCAAATATCATATTTGGAGCATTTTGAGCTACAGCTTCTACATTATTCCACCATGTCTGCAGTTTTTTTGCTTCTCTTAGCAGTGGTTAATTTCCCCTGCAGTGCGGACTTTGTCACCGCTAACTCCAACTGTTTGCCTGAAGACGGCCCACGTTCCTCCTCTGATACAAATGGAGTCAGTTCTTATTAATGATTACTTGATTTGAGTAAACATGAGAAAATGGTGAACGATGTCCAACCCAGTTTCACAGATTTCCCAATGGTGTCTTCAAATGTCTCTTTGTCCGACTAACAGTCTAAAACCAGAAGCTATCCAGTTTCCTGTAATTTAGGAAGAAGAAAACTCTGAAACTTCACACATTAAGTTGTCACTTTTGCCTGAAAAAAAAAAGACTTAAAAATGATTGACTTATTAATTCAACAACTTATCCTTGTAGCTCTTATCGTTGAGCAGGAGCTGTTCTTGATTGATTGTTTGTCTTCATTTTGAATTAATTGCATTATGTTATTGCGCTCATTTGAATTGTGTTATTTAATTATTTTAATTGCAGTGTACTACAGTGTTTTTTCAAAGTTTTCTGTTTTCAAGTTTCAGCGTTATAAATGGAAAGCACTTAAGAGTGATTTCCTGCACTGCCTGACAATTTGAGGTGTTAAGTTGCACTTAAAACCAGCCAGGTTGGTGGCATTTTCTTGTTGTTCTTTTTAATTTCGTTGGCATTTGCATGCAAGACAAAAAGATGAGTGACTCATGTCCAGGACAGACTCACCAGGACATCCTTGACAGTCCTACTCATGTATCTCTGATACTGACTGTTCTCCCCTGGTGTCAGCGGCACTAGTCAAACACTGCCAATTAAGCAGTGGTAGAAATGGTTCATATTGCCTTCCCCTCTCATCAAAATGAGTCTGACTGATTTAGACTGTTGAATGGAAGGACAGCGTTTAATATGGTAATTTCCACCACTGTGTTTGACAGGATAGGTCAGATATTCTCAGTGTTTTGATGTGATCTCAGTCGAGTGTCATTTCATAGTTATATTTTGGAGGAATCAGCTATGAGGAGCTTCTCTTCCCTCCAAAAAAGACAAAATTAAACATCTATAGGGATATATCTGTATGGATCGGAGATTAATTGTCTTGTTTAATTACACTGTAGTGATTAGAGGAGGGAGTAAGTGAAATCCCTGTTGTGAATCTGTATAATGTATGCTCTGTCAAAGTCAACGCCCATGTTTTCAAGGACACTGTCCTCCTAAATCTGCACTTAATTGACAGATAAGGCTGCAGTCACACCTCTCACTATACATGTAGAGTGACATGCAGCATGTGAGATTGTGTTTGTTTGCATGACTGTTAATTTTGTGTGTTAGTGGTTCAAATGGACACTGCAGAGAAAGGTGAAAGGGGTAGCGGAGGGACCCCCACAATGATGACGAGTGCCTGTAGTGTGATTCATTCACCTTAGGATGAGACACAGTGTCCACTGTTGCTGTTCTCATTGTTATGTGTCCAGTTTCTCTGTACGCCAGCTGTGGTTTGACCACTGGGTCATTTGACTCCCGGGGCAGAACCAGGGGACATGTATCCTGACTTTTTCTCAAGTCTCTTGTGGTTTTATGTCTTCAGCTACTTTGTTAAGGCGCAAACTATGTTGATCGTCTTTTCTAAGCTTGTGAATTGTGTTCTAGAGCCAAAATTGATTAGAAACCTGTTACATTTTGGGTGCATAAATGCAGCCAAGGTTAATTTACTGGATGAGGAGGCCGTTATAACCCTCCCTTCAGCTGTCTCTTCATTGGCCTATTTTAAATCCCCCCTGAAAACAGGAGTTAATTAGGAACACCAACAGAAGAGAATTCCAAGGCAAGACACCAGCTTTCATTTTAGACTGAAAAAGCACAAATACGTTTGCATTCTCACTCAATTACTTGCCAATACATTTTTGAACAGCGTGCCTTGGACAGTGTGTTTTTGAGCTAATTCATTTACATGGGGCAATATTATTAAAAAGTAAACACAATAGAAGCTCTTTGTGAGGTTAGACCTGCTTCTAATTAACAAAGAGCGAATTTGAAACGGGAATTAGTCTATGAAAGGGAGCTTGTTAATGAAGTGTGTGAATAGAATGAAAGAAGGCACGCGGCCTACCCTGCTGGAGAAGGTTAATGACTGCATGGAGCAGACCAGGAGTGTCGTTGCTCTCACTGCGCTCTACCTTTGTTCTGCATAAAACACCATAGTTCAAAACACCCCATGTCCAATTAATTTCATCTTAATATTAATTATAAGATTTCATAATTGAATTATATATTTGTTGACGATAAAGGCGGTTTGCTTTAGGGCATAGCTACCTTGTGGTTGACAAGTTGCTTCCATGGCATGTTTTCTTGGTTCTCAGTCAGATGCTTGTCCTAATATGATCGCTTCTGGCTCCAGTGAAAAAACAGATGGTGGTGGCTATGATAATGCCAAACTTGAAGCTCTAGAACGGTAGGCCACAAACCATTGGGTGACTTCACAGTAGTAATTAGTGCGTGTGTGTGGATAAACATCAGCGTTGTTGTGACCATGTGAGCATGATGATATTAGTATGTAGCTCAAAGCACTGCTGTACAGCATCACAAGCCACCAGCATGACAGTAGCTGTGTAATCTTGTTATGTTCGTGAACTTCTGATTGAGAAAATGCAATGTGCCTTTACATGCGAGTGTGTGTGTGTGTGTGTGTGTGTGTGTGTGTGTGTGTGTGTGTATGAGAAAAATCCAAACAGATGTCCCCTGCTTTTGACGCGCTACCGTACACATTGTTGCTCACTAATTTCTGTGAGTTTATAATCCTCATTATAGCATATAAAAATGTTATCCGGTGAAACTGGATTTTCAGAAATATGAAAGGGGTTTGTTATGAGAATAAATGAATAACCTAATGGTCCTTGTAGATATGAAAACACTGTGTCTGTCACAATAAAACACTGTATGAGGCAAACTGTGGTAACATCGCTCCTCCCCAGTTGTACGCCTCTAATATGAGATTGTAGAGGGTAAAAGGCTTCTAGAGGAAAACAAAACCAAATCATTAAGGCTGTTGGTGAGGCCCTGGGGATGTTTACATTCGGAGCTGCATATGAATAGTGTCCTGATGATGATTTTTTTTTTGCTGTCACCTGGAGAGACTAATTCAGTGACTAAGAGAGGGAAACCAGGGACCATTTTACTGCCAAGATTTATTTTTTAAGGTTTCTCTGAAGGCAAGACGGGTGGTGCAATTACCATTAATATAAAAGAATCCTATCACAGTTCATACGTCAAACCTTTTCCCCTTCCACTGTATTAATCCACATTGCCTATGAAGTTGTTACAGTCACTGTTTTTTTTAATGAATGCTCACTGTCAAAACCTTGCTCATTTGACTCCACCATACCATCTGAAGTCATGCCGATTGATTTTAATTGTCCCTGACTTTGGAGATGAAGCTGAACACAGACAAAATATTGGATTTTTCATCCTTCATTTCAAACAATATAAGGGCACTGGTGTGCAGTTTTCATTAGGATGGTGATTGATTAAGGCTATGTCTCACAGGAAGGATTTTAGTTGAACTTGTCCTTTTGTATGTTTGACAATATTAATTTGATGGGCAGCAGACTGTGAAAAAAATATATATGTAAAATATTGTGATATTAATTTGACAACACATTAATAACCATCCCTCTGTATTATTATGGCCTTTTTATGTGCATTAGGAGACATATGTAAAGAATTTAAACAAACATTTTGCAGAAAGTGCGTTTTGGTACGCCCATGGTTTGAGCGCAACATCGCTAATACAAAACCAACATAGTAATATTGTGTAGTAAAAACTTGTTCTTTGAAATAAACATGTATGTAACGCTGTGATCCTGCCCTCTCACTGAAGTTACATAGTGCAGGAACAAGTGATGGGGTGGAGGAGTGGTTGAGACAAAGACACCATTCACCCTGTTACAAGACACTGTACCATCAAAATGAATTTGAAGCTGTTATTTCAAAGGTTAGAAAGTAACACCATGTTGCTATAATTTTAAAACATTACTCAAAATAACTGTCATTATTGACATGATATGAATAAATGGTTCTGATGTTATGTCAAAGGTGTCTTCGTGTTGTGTTGCAGATCCGAACCAGCTAGCCTCAGCCCGTCCAGTCTCGAACATGAAGGACTATACCTTTCATTTTTTCTTAGAATTTACGTCGCAACTTTCTGTTGATATGCTGTCCCCAATTTGTTTGGAGCATGAATGCAACAGGTCAGCCACTCTTTCATAGAGCTCCTTTAATTATAACACATTGCATCATTTAAATAATCTTTTATTTCACTGAAAAATGTAAGCAATAAAATGCTGTGCAATGTAGACATGAGTGGCTGCAATGTAGATTATTTTATTGCCTACAAACAAAGGCGGTGAATTCTGTTTAAACCAAATACAAATTGATAAGATGCAATGAAAGAAAGGTCTCAGACATTTGTGATGATAACTTAGGGCATAAATAGGATGTTTCTGTAATATGCCCCTGATAGAAGAAGGACCACTCTTGTTCTTCGCTGTGCATTTGCCAGCAGGCCCAAATATTTCAGTTTAACAGATGTCAGTACAAGACATTCTTGGCCATTCTTATAAACCCCCTGATGATAGATTAGTCCTTTGCTGGTATTTTACACATTTTTGTCTTGTCTCACATCTTACTGCCAAAGCCTCTTTTGGATTTTATCCATGTAAAGGAGCTTTGAAATCTTTAGTTTGGCAACTTATAGCCCTGAGCTTAGTTTCTTTTCTGTGAGTTTGATGTGCATAGTCACTGACTGCAGACTTCGCCATTACCGCTGCGGATATCATATGCTACACTGATGGGATAGCAATACTTTCAGACCTTGATGATTCAAGGGTTTTTGAGTCCATCAAAGAGCCCTTTAAGAACAAGATTCTCATGCCAGAGATTTAATCTCAAGAGATTGGCTCAATCTCCTCTTTGTGTTTGTCAGAACAGCTTTCGTGTCGGGGTATTAACCATAACTGTTTAAACTGCATGCTTTCTATTCCAACAGCCTCAATTGTCATGCATAAAAGAAGGCACAGTGTTAGTGTGAACACCTGTAAAGCTCTGCTCTGGATCCTTTCTTCCTTCTCTCTCCAGCTGGCCTTGATGCCCTTGCTGAGGCCAGGCACACTCTCACCCTGGCTTTCCATGTTGGCAGAGACTTCTCTTTCAGGAGAACACACTCACAAACTCTGGCTTCTGAGGTTCAAGGCTTCTGGGGTTTCACTTGCATCTTGGCCCACCTCCTCATCAACCCCGTTGCAAACCAAAATAGTTCAAAACAGTCCATAATTCATTCCAGCCAATCCTGCAAGAATGTAAATAAAGAACAAAAGTTGCCTGTTCTACACATATCAGAGGGCCTCCTCGAGAATAGAGCTTTCTTAAAACTGATCCTGCTGCAGGCCTGACCCCGGCCATTTCCCTCCACTCCATTTTCCAAAGCAACAGTACAGGGCAGTGCGCCATAGTGTCTGTGCTGCCCTTATCTCACATTGGCAGACACTGGGTCTCCCCATCGTCTGGATTTCCGTCTGAGCCTGAGCTGCTGTGGCCGGGCCGTTCCTCTCTCATCTGCATGGCCATCTCCTCCTTCAATCTGCCTCAAACTAATTGACTTTAATTTGTCTTTTTTGCCCTCCTACAGTGAAGTATACCTTCTGAATTCATCGGTCGTAGCAAGTGTCAATTAAAAAGGCATCACCTAATAAAATCTGTGAACAACTGATGTTAATTAATATCAAAGGTTTATGGTGCGTGGTACAGGTCCCGGCATGGCTCTAAGCGCTTGATAACCATTTGGCCATGCAGTCTGAGTGCCATTTTGGAGGCTGAGACTAATGAAGCTTGTCGGCTAAAATGAAACCAGACTGTGAAATAGCCTCATCAGGTACATTATCTTAACACAATCAGAGCATTAGCACCTTCA